>NC_080086.1:175400298-176650298 GCF_950005125.1 Chionomys nivalis | reverse complement strand
GAGAATATGGGGTAGGGAGAAAGACAATAGTCAAAGTGTCCAAATTATATTTAAATGGGAAGAATAAGTTCAATCTATTATACCATTGGATGATTCCATGTACTAAGAATAAAATAAACTATTGAAAGTGCTTAAATGATAAGTATTGTCAATACAAATGTTATAATTATGTGATGAATAAAATAATGCTAATTAGATTTAACCATAAAGCAACATATACACATAAACCCAACCTCCTGTGTCATACATGACAAACATATATCTCTACTAATCTAAAAGACAGTTTTTATTGCATTGTAATGCTTTAACAAAATTTAACTCATTATATCAAATTTCAAAATAGAATAAAAATGAAAGAAAATAAAACCACCAATACTTTGTTTCTAACAGGAGAGACAGAAGGATGATTTTATAGATTTGCTTTTGTAAGTTCAAAGAAATTCTTTTTCAAGGGTTTATGGGGAAGGAAATCAGGCCAGGCTCAGTATGAGCCCTCCTCACATATTCCCTCCCCACAGTCGCTCCCCAATTAGTCAGCTCATGATATTACATTATCACATCTAATTTTAGTACCCCAGATGTTATCGTGGATTGTGTTATCATGTTCAAACATTTTATTTCAAAGAAGTTTTCATAAATAGTTCTTAGCCCCTGTGTGTATGTGTTTGCACGTTTTCCATTCTCATAATGAAAAAAAGAAGTTAGATTTTTCTCTGTGGCTGAATTATGTGCAAATTCTCAAAGCTGCTGTCAAGTAAATATTTTCCACTGACATTTTAAGTAGTAAAGGAGACTGGAATATAAAAACTTTTCTAAATTTGCCACTATTATACTGAATGTCTTTGTTTCTTGTTGCTCTATGTACCTGTTTATGTAAATGTAAGTTTTGTGGCCAATATGCTGTAATTTTCTTGAAATATGTCAAGTAAAATATGGAAGGCCCTTGGGGCCAGTTGAATTCTCAATTTATTTCTAATAAGAAGCTTAATTAGAAAAATTTTCCAGTCCTCTCTTACCTTTATTTAGAAATAACTTCTTTTGTCGGGTCAAATTCTGAGGAGAAGGAGAAGCTCTTATTGGTTTAAATTTAACCTTCTTATTGATAGGTTAATTTTTATCTTTATCCAAGGAGAAACAAAAATTAAATGGCAATATATAACTGTGTATTATCAGTCTCTACTCTTGATTTTGATAATTATTTCATAAACTGTTTAATTTCAGATGTCATTTTTTGTTGATATTAAAGAGAGTGGTCATTGGGTAATAGACACATTAGTATCACAGAACAATGACTTGGCAGGCATAATAGGAACATAATACACACAAATACAAAAGTACACGTACACACACACATTATTTTCCTGTTATTGTCATACAGAAGGGTAGATGTGATTTTTCTCATTGATAAAATAATTCCAGGAATTAATTACATTCTAATTAAAACAATAATTATTTTTATTAAGATGACACATAAAAATAATGTTTTGAACTATAAATAATTAAATTGCTTTGTGAAACTACTTGACATAACTCTGACAAAATAGACTAAAATTTTGTGACTTTTGAGAAAAATGTTCTAAATTTCATCACCAGACTCATTTAGCCACTATTCTGCCCTCTGTGTCAGCGTATTCAACTTTTTTAAATATAATACTTTATTGATTCTTTGAGAATTTAATCATGCATTCCAATCCCACTTATTTCCCAGGCCCTCTATATCTGCCCTCACCTCCATAGTATCCCCCCAAATGAAAATAAAAAATATTAATTTAAAACAAGACAAAACAAAAAACCATTCCCTTCTCCACCTTTCCTGTCTCTCCAACACTTCATTTGTATTAGTGACATTGGGAGCTGCTGTGGGTCACACTTTGTTCTCTTGGTTCACTCTATTTTACTTACAAATGTTCATTGCAATGAGTTTTTTTGTCTGGTTCCAGGCCTCTAACTTCTGGTGCACTTCAATATTGGACCCTCATCTAAACTCCTTTTGGATATCTTGCTGTAGCCCCAAGTCATGGAGATCATGTGAGCATAGTTTTGAAGGACCAGTCTTTTCAGGGACTCTGGCCGATCATAGAGTGGGTGGATGTTGGGGTGGGCCAACTCAAAGTTCTGGTTGTGGGTCTGGGTGGCAGCTGATTTAGTCAGTCAATGCTGCTGGGACTGCCATCCCCCAAAGAGTGAGTGGTGAGGTCAGGTCTTCCATGCCCTTCGTAAGGTATGGGACCAGCTCTCTGTGTGTGAGGTCAGCTGTCCTATGAACACCTAATCTTGCTTCTTCAAGGCTATTGACAAGAGGTTTGACTTAAGGTGTGTCTACTAACAAGATATCTTGAGCTTGGGTGTGGTTAATTGGTGTTTTGGATATTAAGATGGCCCACAGAGGTGGTTCCCTTTCACTCTGACCAAAGGTCAGAAGATTCAGGCATATTCAAGGATTTGACAGGATATTTGAATCAGGCAGTGGCTGCTTAATGGATACTTGGTCTAAGGTGTGGTTGCTGTAAGTCCTGCCTAAACAAAGAGAATACTTAACTCAGGGAATAGTTACTTGATTTTTCAGCTGTTGAAGAAGTAATTGTTCTGTTAGTTCTTTGTAGCACGTTAAAGCAGTCTTTTGCCTTCTCCCTTGTACCCTGCCCCAACCCCCACCCCGGCTCTGCCTGCTTGTTGGATTGAGGTATGTATGCATTCACTAGATTTCCCTCCTGGTTCTCTCTGTGTCTCTGTATTTCTTTTGTATATCTGTTCTGTCTGCCTGACATTTCTAATCTACACACCCCAACCCCGGAATGTGCTAATCCTGCCGAGGCTGGACCCTGTCACTCCTGCTACTCAGAGGAGCCAAATTTCCCAGGGCCACCAAAGGGTGTTGCTGGCTCAGCAAGGCCCTTGGATTTCAACAGACATAGTTCCTATGGTCCCCTATGTGAACATGGGCCGAAGAGATCAACACAGACCCTAACAACACCAGTGACCCAGACAGGGCCCTTAGCAGCATCTGTTACTGGATGTCTGTGACTGTGGGTGGCAAGACAAGCCACTAAGGTCAGGATAGCCCCTGCAGCAGCATTTCACTTGGAGAGCAACATATGGGGAGGTCCAGATCTCAGGTATTCAGGTGAACTTTCATGGCAATTGAAGGCATCCATAGGTCCACATAGGGTTTCATGGTTCAGACAGATGGAAGACACCCACAGACCTGTCTGACTCCTTATGGCTGGGACTGGCTAAAAACATCTAGAGGTATGCGTATTATGATAAGCAAATAATTGGGGAAGAAGTGAGAGAGAAAGAGAAGTGGACCTAATCATGTGCTGTGGAAAGAGGTGAAACTGAAGAGGCAAAGGTGGTGAGGAACAGGCTGATGTGGGTAGCCTGCCTACCAGTCAGGTCCATGGAGATTTCTGGTCCCGAGCTGCTGCCAAAGTCCATGGTCCTACTGCACCCAGGGTCTTTGCTGACATCCATGATCCACGTTGACGCTAAAGACTACACAGATGCCTGGGGTCTGGGATGCCACCAATGGTCATGTTTGTATCCAAAGGTTATGCTATCACAGGGACCATACCAATCTGAATGGTCTATACTGCCACCCAGTACCATGGTAAAATCTGGGCCAGAGATGTAGCAGAGGGCTATATCCGGTCCTATGGCCCTACTGTAAACAAGATCTGTATTGATATCCGCTTCTTCCATTACCATTGAAGGATGTATAGATTCCCAGGGTGTGACCCAACATCTGTATTCAACTTTTAAACGTACATAAAGCATGCACACTATAGC
Organism: Chionomys nivalis; assembly: GCF_950005125.1. NCBI lineage: Eukaryota > Metazoa > Chordata > Mammalia > Rodentia > Cricetidae > Chionomys > Chionomys nivalis. The sequence continues at coordinate 176,646,509 of NC_080086.1, read as the reverse complement.
AATTGGTCAAAAAGAGACCATGAAATTGAAAGGTAATAGGGAGGGTTATATGGCAGGGTTTAGAGGGAAGAGAGAAAAGGTGAGGTTTTGCTAATTACATTGTGATCTCAAAATAAACAAATAAGAAACAAATATGAAGTATGTAGGGGAATATTTATGGATTGGATATATTATTTTCAGTTATGAGCTCTTGCTGCTATTTCAGAGGGCCAAGGTTAGGTTACCAGTATCCACAGTAAGTAGTTCACAACTGCCTCTTCAGGAAATTTAACATTTTCTTCTGGACTCTGTGAGAACCAGTAACACATGATATACATACACACACACACACACACACATGTGTGTGTGTGGGGGGGTGTATGCATACATATATAAATATATATGTATATATGCATGTATGTGTGTATGTATACAAGGTTTACACACAGATTCAGGTTCACATATACAAGTAAAATTTAAAAATATCAGAAATAATTAAGAATATTTGATAATATTTATTTGGTTAAGGTACTCAGAGCAGCAATTGCTTGTCTTATGGGAAGAGCAGTATATTGTATGAACATGATATTTTCTTTATCTTTTTATATTTTGATAGATACTAGTTGACTCATATACTGACTACTGTGAGCCATCATTGGAGTGAAGATTTACCTTTGAAAAATTAATCTCATTGCCCCTTGAGGAAAATTAGAAACTCTTTTTGTATTCAACTATCAACTGTGTCCTTTTTGCTAAGTTTAAAATTACCATCATGCACAGCATATTCCCAGAATTCTTTAGTACGATACCTACATTCAATATGATACCTTTAATATGATACCTCTATACACTGGCATAAAGGCACCCTGAGATTTCCACTTCTGTGAAATAATCTCTGTAATTTTAGTCTTATCATAAGTATATGTTGCATCATTTGATTAGAAAAAATTCAGCAATAATTAAAATTTTAATTAAGAGACTGTATCCTAAGTCACTCTCCTCATTTCTAGAAATTAACTTTCAATTGAACCATGTAATTTCTAGAGTCAAGATCTTCTGAAATATAACATGTATTTATCATTTCAAAAATGTCCTTTACAGTTATATTTCTTAAAGTGATCTAATATAGGAGTATTCCTACTTTTATGTGGGTTATGGGTATCAAACCTACCTTGTTAGGATTGAGAACAAGCATCTTTACACACTGAAACATTGCCCATCCCCAAATTGAGTCATTTGACAAATGGACCTGTCTATTATTCATTTTGAAATAAGCAGATTTATGTTGGTACTCTAAAGGTATTGTATTAGTTCTATGTGATTATGGATGCATGCAGATTTGTTCTAAGACTCAACTTCCCCAATCGTCAGGGAAATACAATTGACACCAATGAGATATCACCTCATTCCACTATGAAACTAATTTATGAAGGCACACAAAAACAACAACTACAGAAGCAACAACAACATCATAAAAACTAAACAACAACAACAAACAAAAATGATGAAGAAAAAGTTTTGGCAAGCATGTAGACAAAGGGGAACACCTGAACACTCTTACTACAGCTATAAGTTAGTACTAACTGCAGACCATCATGTTGACAGAAATAAATAAGAAAAAGTAAGGAAATACTGCATTGCACATGTATATTCAGAATGTTAAAAATTATGTCATAAAGCTTAAAACTAGAATAGTGGTAAAAAACAATTGGAAAAGTATGGAGTGTCAGACAAGCAAAGGATGATCAATGATTCTTGATTATAACTAGATGGGAGAACCTAGTGCACAATTGCAAAGTACAGTAATAATAGATAATTATACAGTGTCTACAAAAGCTAAAAAAGTCATTTGCATGTGTTCAATGAAATGTGATGGTAGAAATGTTTAGCCTGACTTGAACCTTTTTCAACACCTCATATGGTCACCTGGCATTCAATATATGTAGTGTTTATAACTAAGTAAATTTAATTCAAATTTAAAATATCATAGGTGATTATTTAATTAAAACTTTTCATTAGCCTGGGATAATCAAAAAATGTTAAAGTTTTCTTCCTGCCCAGATTTGATAATTAGTGAAAAGCAAATCTGTCCCAAGGCATTTTTATTTATACAATGAAATGGGAAGGTAGTATCTTCTCAGAATTGTCTCCTTCTTTCTTCAATGAATGACCTGTACTGAAATTAGCTGATATGACAGTGACCAAAGAGAATAATAAGAAATCAACAAGTTGTGTTAAGACACAGAAAAATTCATACAAGAAAGAATGACTCCAACACAAATGAATCCTTGCTCAGAGACACAATAATGGGTGCATCCCATTAGAAAGTGGAGGAGACTGTTGATTGCACAATTCAGGTTCAAAACAGTGGCCCACTGTAATCTCAAATTTCTCCAGGCATAGCTTTGCAACCCCAAATACATCTTTGACTTACAATAATAAATTCCATCATCAGAATTCTAAAGATATTTCTGGAAAATTACCATTTTTTTTGAAGAATATATAGGGTTTTTAAAGTTGTTTAATTATGATGTTTCAATTTTCTAAAAAATGTCATGTTTTGTTACTGTATGACATTTAAGTAAAAACCAGTATTTGGCAAGTAATTATTTGGGGCACATCATGTCCAAGCAGCTCATTACTAAATTAATTTTGAAGGTTTAAAAAGAAAAAAGTACATCCCTTTGTCATCAGAGGGCTTTAATATTAGTAGTAGTGTTGTGTGCACACAACTAGTTGGAACATAATGTTGCAAGTAATGTATCTTACAGGATAAGGACATATGTAGTAGCCTAAGAAATTAAGTACTATGAAATCATCAGAAATAAGTGGAAAGAGATGTTAGGCTCAGATATGCTCAAAAATACTATGGCATTTACAGAAAAGGTTGCAAAGGGTCACAGACAAGCAGCCCATTGTGGCCTTTGCAACTGAGACCCTCCATGTGCCAGGTGTCATCTGAATACTAAGAAGAAATACTGGGTAGAGTAAATGAGACAGACAATCTAGGGATGAAGGAAACATCCTTCCTTTGTACACAAAATCTTCAGACAACATGGTATTCTATGAGAAAACAAAAGGCGACAAAGTGAGAGTTAAGAGAAACTTCATACTGACTCTATCCTTGGGAGGTAACAGCTGGTTGATTTCTGTGAAGAGAAGCAATTGATACATTCAAGAAGACATTTTTTCCACCTTTTGTATCACCAGTCACCTATTTCAACACTTGCTCTCCTTGAAGAAAGAGAGGGAGAGACTCAATCATGACATGCATTGGCCAGGATGTTAGATTCTGAAAGACTGTGTCTGTTCTTTCAGTTTGGAATTGTTACCATAAAGATTATGTTGATAAATTTGTAGTTCTCTGAGTTTTCTCTGAGTTGGAGTAGGCTATAAATCTATTTCTTATGTGAAGAAGAGGAAGAAGAAGAGAAAGAGGAATGAAAAGAAGAAGGAAAAGGCGAAGGAGAAGGAGGAAAAGAAGAAGAGGAGGAGGAAAGAAGAACAGAAAGAAGAAAAACAGAAAAGGTATTATTTCATTACAAGCTGCAAAATAGGGTGCTATTTAAAGTATCACTGGGATTACTGAGTACATCTCTATTCAGCAATGAAGGCCATTAGAAAAGTGCAACACTATTATGCATTTTTAGATATACAATGATCAAATTGCGTCGTAAATAAAATAAGAGGTATACAGATTCATGCTGAACGTAGGAAAAAGGGTTTCCTTGTTTTCTTTATTAGAGAATAAACTAATAAAATTAAAACTTCTCTTTTATTTGTAAATAAAATTTTAGCCAGACAAATAAGAATTTTTTGTCTTTATCACTGGGGATGTTTTTCAAAGTTCCTAAGAAACACATCTTTGAAATAAAATATACAAGGAAAGTAGAGATTTTGCCTCCAGAATTGCATTTTCTTCCTCATTGAAAAGAATCTTGAATTCCAAAGATTTGAAGTTTGTTTTTTCTTGGAATAAACACTCATATCAAACTCAGATGACTCCCTTCTATAGCAGAAATATTTAACATAATTATGTATAGTTATGCACGTCACGCAATCCTCTGAAGTCCTCTTATTTGTGGGACTATTATTTATTCTGAGAAAATGTGTTAAGGGCTTATCCCTGACTTTGCAAGTCAATGGGAAGGCTTTCTGCTCATGGACCTCTCAGTATGCTGCCTTTATTGCATGTGGCATTCTAGCTTAGAAAATAAGACATTTTCTTTTCTACTTTTATCATATGTTTCGTGTGTAGAAGTTTTATTTTATTTTACTTTTTAAGGTAACATGTAATGATTATATATATATTTATGGGCTACAGTGTGACATTTCATTAGAAATGCATACCATAGAGAGACCCAGTCAGGGTGGTTGACACTTCTAGCTCTCTATCTGTTCATTATGGTAGGATACTTTGGTGTGTCTTTTCTAGTTCTTCGCTGCTACATATACATATATATGCAGTTGTTGCCCTACACTGTTTTAAAAAACTAGATTTTATTTCTTCTATCCAGCTGATTAAAGGGACCTGTTATTCAACTTCCTTCCATCCTCTTTTCCCATTAGGCCTCTTAACCTGTTCTACTTATACAAAGACTTTCCCAAAATCCTCTTGCAATGCAGCATTGATCTTTCAGTATTTGCCTTTTATCACCCAAGGTTTTCCCCAGCTCCACCTATTCTCCTAAAGCCTAGAGCACTCTAACATTGAAATCTAAGTAATATTCCACTGTCTCTATATGAAATATTCTCTTTATATTTTATCCCCGGCTGGTACCTAGGTTGATGCACTGATTGATACCTAGATTGATAAGATGTCTTTGATATTATAAATAAATTTTATAAATGTAAATAATACTTATAAATAATAAACATGGGGTTGCATATATCATTAATATATTGATTTTATTATCTTTTAAAATTCCATTTCCAGGGGACCAGATGGCTTTTTCTCTAGTCCACGTGCACCAAGAATACACATGGCAAACACACACACACACACACACACATACACAGAGGTAATAGTGCAAAAAGTAAATTAAAATGAATGTTTAAAAATTGTTTTACTCTGGAGGAAGAACACATCAATCATCTGTCCCATTCAAAATTTTTAGCCATGAAAACATACATACAAGGAATATTATGGAGACTAAAGAGATTATATTTAGATGTGTATATACAAATATATGTATGTATATGCATAAATGTATATTCATGTAATAACAATTTGTGAAAAGAGGCCGTGTGCTTTGAGAAAAGTGGAGAGGAAATATGGGAGACTTTGGAAAGAAGAAAAGGAAGGGAGAATGCTGTAGGAATTCCTACACCATTAGCCTTTAAGTTACCTACCCAGTTGAGCTTGGCCTCTTATACTATAAATCCAACATAAAGCTCAGGTTGCTCTCTTCTCTGGCTGCAGGATTCAGTTGCTGTTCCCCATATGAGCAGAGGATTGTGACTGTGAGTCTACCCCTAAATAAATAACCCTTTATTATACTCAATTCTGTGCTAGTATGGGATTTCTTTTTAGTGTCTATCTTCAGGAGAAGAGCTTTAAATTATAATCTGAAAAAAGCATGAATTTTATATGAAATTCAAACACTCTTTCCACTGCCCATTCCTTCTTTAATTTATAGTAGACACTGTTCTACTCCCAAGTAAACCTTTAAAATTATCATGCACAGGAGATAAAATGCAATGCTCATATAATATTGCCTTTTCAGTTATCACTTTTTATTGCAAATGACAGGATTTCATTGTTAACTATATGGATAAATACAATTATCTCTCTCTTTGTCTCTCTCATCCTACTCCTCCTTCCATTCTTACTCTCCCCATACATCCTACATAACTTTATCTGTTGATTGACATCTAGGCTTCAGTTACCTTGGCTACCACGGGTAGTGAGACCTTAAACACTAGCATGTAGATGCTTCTTTAACATGCTGTTTCCATGTTGTGAGTCTACTCTGGAATGGAGATATTGCACCATCCTCCAGATATATTTTTAACTTTTAAATAATCTCCATATTGTCCTCTAATGGCTGCACTAATTTCTATACCTCTCAAGAGTGTATGAGTATTGTCCTCGTTCCACATCTTTGTCATCACTTCTAATCTTTTTTCTGCTAACACACATTTTAATATGGTGAGCTAACAACTCTTGACAGTTTTGATTTGTGGGTCTCTAATGACCAGTGATGTTGAGTATCTTCCATTTGGCTTTGGGATATTTATATTGCTTCTTTTAAGAAAAGTTTATTTTGATGTGTGCTCACTTTAAATTGGCATAATTTAGTTGTTAAATTTAAGGATTCTAGACATCAATCTTTTTTCAAATAAATAATTTAGCATCTATCCTCTCTATAGGTTATCTCTTCAGTCTATTGATTATATCCTTTTCTCTGAGGAAGCTTCCTTTTTTTTTTTATTTCTAGAGATAAGTTTTCTCTGTGTAGCTTTGAAGACTGTCCTGGCACTTGCTTTGTAAAACAGGCTGTTCTCAAACATACAGAGATCCACCTGTCTCTGTCTACCCCATGCTGGGATTAAAGGCCTACCACCACCACCACTGGCTCTGAGAAAACTTAATTGATAGAAACCTAATTGTCTTTTTTTTTTAATTTTATTTCATGTGCTTTGTGATTTTATCCAAACTATAATTTGCCAAAATGATGTTTCTGAAATGTGATTTATATATTTTTACTCTGACATGATCACATCTGTTCCTCTCCTACTAACACCATTCCTTTTACTTTTGTGCTTGCTGGTATGCTTGTTACACTGAGGTTAATAAGGTTGCTTGCTTGAGGGCGTGTTCAGTGGGATGGTGGTGGTGGTGGTAGTGGTGGTTTGGGGGAGATTGCTGGACCTTGGATAACTTTTCTTCAGCTATACCACAGGGGGAAAAAAATGGCAACCACTTTTTTTCAGTGACCACAAACTAAATTGTCCCACTGAGAGAAATGGAGCTTTACAGGCCCCTCCCAAATCCATGAAGACATGTTGAAGGGACAAGTCTTGTCCAAGTCACCTTAGCTGCAGTTAGTTTCTTGGAAGTTTGGTCATGTCATTTCCAGAAGAAATCATATGGGGTGAAGGGAGAGGAAAAAAAAAAAAAAAAAAAAAAAAAAAAAGAATGACACCTTGTTTCTTGTTTTTTGTTTTTTTCTAGTTCAGAGATTCAGGCTGTATAATAAATCTCTGATCCATTCTCACTTCATTTTTTGTATGATAAGATATAGATCAACTTCTTGTTTAAATTTACAGTCAATTTTCTAAGACCTATCTTCTGAATAGGATTTACTTTCTCTAGTTCATGGTACTGATATCACAGTGGAGAAAATGTTGGCTATGGATTTGTGAATTACTTTCTAAGAAGTTTATTCTTTCCAACGTTCAATGCATTACACCATTATTTTAATAAATTAATTTATTCATTCTCAAATGGTTATACCATGTACCATGCCATCTCATTTAATACATCCCTGTAATATTTCTTGACAACAAGTATTCTGATGTCTCCAAGGGTTTCATCAATTTTGTTTTTAGGTTCCTTTGGCTAATTGGTTTTGTTGTGTTGTTTTGTTCTTTCTTTGGTTTCCTAGAACTTTTAGGATTCTTCTTTAATTTCTGCAAATAGTGCTCCAAATGCTTTTATTGAGGTTTCTCTGGATCTTTGAGTTGGATTTCACAGTGTGGTATCTCTTACAGTATCGATGATTTTATTGTTGGTGGTGCTATGAGAGAATATCCTTCTTTTCTCAATTTGTGTTTTGTAAGGTCTTCTGCTTACCTAATTATATTTATTCCAAAAAATATTTTTGTAACTATTTTGAATGTGATTTCTTTCATTACTTCTTTGATCAAATACTCATTGTTTAAATAAAATGGTACTAGTTTTTGCATATTGGCTTGGTGTCTTATAGCTTAAATAATTCTAGAAGTCTTTATGTGCATTGCTTTGGTTTCTGAAGAATGTGAATCATTTCACCTATTATCAGAGATGTTTTAACTTCTCCACTTCTTGTGTGTATGTTTTTTATTTTTCATCTGCCTAACTGAACTGGCTAAGATTCCAGTGTTATAATGAAAAGAATGTTGAAAAATATGTATTATTGTCTTGTGCTAACTCTTAGAAAAACAATTTCACTCAAGAGGACCTTAGTCATGAGAAGGTCGTGCATTATGTTGAGGTGCTTTTCTTTCCAATATAACCTGTGAAAATTGTTTTTTATAATAAACAGATGTTGAAGTGTATTGAGTGCTTATCTATTGAGATCAACGTGTGGATTTGCTTTTTGTTCTGAAGATGTGACACATTTCATATATTTTATTTGCATATGTTAAGCAAATTTGCATCACTGAGAGATATTTTACTTGATGATTGTATTGTCACATGTGATGGTTGAACTTGATTTCAGAGATTTATGTTGAAATGATTTGCAGGAATGTTCATGAGAAGGATCAGTCTAGAGTTTTTTTTTTAATGCCATTGCCTCACTGTCTATTTTTGGTATCAGAGTAATACTTGTCTCATGACATAAATTAATATGAAATTTTAACTTATAAAAGTCTTTTGAGGTGAATTTGTGTTCTTTAATTTTTTTAAAAAAAAATGATGATATTCAGAAGTGAAGGTACCATATCACACTGTTTCTGTATTGGGAGAACTTTATTACTTACTCAACTTTGCCACATATAATTTATCAGATAAGATTCCCTGTGCTTTTTGGCTTAACATTGACAGACATTCATTAAGAGTGGTCTATCAATTCTAGGTTTTCTTATTTGTCATCTCTGTTGTTTATTATAATTTCTAATGATCTTTATATTTTTTTGGCAATAGTTCCAGTGTTTCTATTATCATTCTTTGGTTATTTCAGACTTCTATTTATTCTTAATCAGTCTATATAAAGATTTATATTCATTTTCACTTAACATTTTTAGTCTACTTTATTTATCTATTTTGATTTTGTTGTTTTTTACCTTCTTCTGTTGATCTTTCTTTCATATATCATGAGATGAATAGTTAGGTTAGTATATTGAAGCCTTCCCATTACTGCGACTCAACGACTGATTGCTATAATTTTCCCTGTAAATACATCTCTTCCTGTATTTTTTTAAATATTGGTATTTTATGCTTCTATTTCCACTTCTTTCATGAACTTGCAACCATTTTTAACTTACTTAGTGATGTGTTGTTTATTGTGTAGCATGCAATTTAGTTTATATGAATTCAGACATTTTCTAAACATCTTTCTTTTGACAGTTTCTGGTTTTATTCAATAAAGTTTTAAAAAGGTTAATTATATGACTTCAGTTTTTATGTTTATTTATACTATGCAAAGATTGATTTGCTGTTCAGCATCAAGTCTGTGATATAGAATGTTTCATAAACATATGAGAATAATACATACATACTCTACAACAGTTAGATGAAATACTGCAGTAGTGTCTGTTTTATGTATACAATTAATGTTTCTATATTGGCTCATTTTCCTCTTTTCTGTCCATTGGTGTAAACAGCGTCTTGTACTATCTCCCCATCATTGTAGTGCAACCAAGTTCATCCACTAGACTGAACTGCTTGTGTCACACTCATGTTTTAAGTACACCATTTTAGAAAAATATGTATACATTGTATCTTTATGATTTCTTTCTCTTTTGTTGAGACAGGGTTCTGTAGATGAACGTTTCTGTCCCATCCAGTGCTCCAGCTGTTCAGTCTCAAAGAAACATACAGATGCTTATATTAATTACAAACTGTTTGTTGTATTAGCTTAGGCTTATTATTAACAAGCTCTTAAAACTTAAATTAACCCAAAGTTTTTGTCTATGTTTAACTACAGGGCTTGTTACCTTTTTTCAGTAAGGCATTTTCAGATAGCTTTCTCTTTTGGTGTGGAAAATCCTTCTGTATATGTGCAGCTCTTATTGGTTAATGAATAAAGAATTTGCTTTGATCTGTGATAGGATAGAGTAGATCTAGACAGAGAAAACTAAACTGAATGCTGGGAGAAAGAATGCAGAGTTGGAGAGACACCATATAGCTGCCAGAGGGGAAAGATGTAAGCTGGTAGCTGAAATCTTGCCAGTAGAGCACAGCTTCATGGGAAAATATAAAATAATGGAAATAGGTTAAGTCTAGATATAAGAGCTAGGTAGCAATACATTTATGCTATTGGCAAACAGTATTTCAAATAATATGGTTATTTATTGTATGGTTATTTGGTGTCTGGGCAGCTGGGAATGAAATAGCGACCTCCTACTACATTTTGTGTCTTGCTTGTGGCTGACTCTGCTTTTCTTCCCAGAATTTTTTTAGTCTATACTTGCTTCCTGGCTACTGCCCAATAAGCATTTTATTAAATTAATATGAGTGATAAATCTTTACACTATACAATAGCATTATCCTACAACATTGGGTTCACACTATATATCAGGATTTCTTGAAAATCACTGTGTAGCCTGGGTTGTCATTAAAATAAATATAATGGTAATCCTCTTTTTTCCATGTCTTGAGTACTGTGATTACAAGTGGGAGTTACCATAACTATTTTATTCTCAATTTTGGAATTGGCCCCTTGATTAACATGTAGTGACCTTAATTTTTATTTTTACATTCTTTTGCAAAGTAATATTTTATCTAACTAATTTTGCTTATTTTGCTTTCCTTTCTTTCACTTTTAGTAAGGTTTTATATTTTACTATTTGTTTTTATATAGAATTTCAATATGTAGCTTAGGGTACCTATAAAATTTGTTGCTATTAAAATATTTTAAAATATTCTTTGATATCTTGTTTTCAGTTTATTTACATTTGAAGTTTTTACATCTTTGATTTGATGATATCTGCATTTTTACTATTTTGGTACATTTTCTTAATTATATCTGTGTGTTCCTCTGGTTAGTTTTATATTTCCATGACTTTTTAAAAATCAATACTCCCTTGACACAAATGACATATTGTTTCTTTTTTTTTTTTTTTTTTGCTGGAGTCTAAGGTATACAATTACTGTGTTTGTCATTCATTTTGTGGGCTCAGTGTTTAGAAAATAAGGTAACATATGAAGATTGTAAGTAATTGTTAGGAACAGGTAAATACATGAGTAAATAAGTGAATGAATTACATTTCCCCATTTGATTACCATATGTTTCTTCTGTAAAACAGTAATTTGATTTCTTGCAGCTCCCACATCATAATCCCATTTTGTGCAGCACTGCCTAATGTGTCTAAATACCAAGAATGCTTTAATTTGGACCTGTCTAATAAATGAATCTTAACTATAGAAACAGGTTTTATTCTCATTCAAAATAGAAAAACATGGGAATAAAACAGAAATGCATTCATTCTTCAACATTTCTAGTGTCCTTTTTACAGTATAAAGGAGTAAGTCTTTAAACCATGGTATTAGATTGTCATATATTCTGGTATAAAAATTGTAATGCATTGGAAGATTGCTCTCAGCATCCCTCTGTGCATTATACATAACTATTTCTCAGTAGGACAACCTAATGGGAGTGTTCTCATCTTGGACTTGAAATATAAATATCAGTTTTTTATGGAAGAAGGAGCTCAAGATTTTTTTAAAGACTTGTCTATTAGTTTGTTCAGGAGAACCAGAGATTTACCAATATCTTAAGAGAAAGAAAAAGGATTTGAAAAATCTGTTATTCACTTTTCCAGGCATCTCCTGATATTTACATGATAGAGAGGAAACTTGTAGAATTTAAATTAGACATAATAGATACATTTTAGAGAGTATTATGGTAAATGATCCAGCATTAGTACAAAATATATTTGAAACCTTAATAGTTTATATCTCAAGATGACTTTTGAAATTTAATGCCAATGAAACAATACTCAGATATTCCAGAAACAAGCTCCCAGAAGATTTCCTGAGAGCTCAGAGGCTCTAAGAAATGTTTACTATTGCTTCTCTGGTGCAGATTAAAATGTGAAAGGAAAAGGTAAGAAAATGTGATCATTTTAACGTGTTGATGATAGCTATAGCTTCAGAATATTCTTCTGTAAATGAAAGTGCTTAAAGCCCTCAGTGAGCCTCCAGGCAATCCAACAACTCTTTATTCCTGCTGTGTTGGAAACATTTATAACCCAATTGGACTTCCAGGCATCCCCCTTCCAGGAATCTACATTTAAATCTGATCTTATCTTAGCGGTGAAGGATGCCTCAGGCCTAAACTTCACTCCCATAGACCTTTGAAAGCCCTGCTGAAGCCATGCAGTGCCATTTGCATAGTTATGTCTGAACAGCCAATGACTTTTCCCAATACCAGAATAAAAGAATATGATAAACAGCTAAAAATTTTATCAAATATCTTCTGTGCTTTTTTTTTTACCTTGTGAACAATTTCATCAACACAGTAAATATAATTCCTCATTCTAATTAAGTAGACATCTTTAAAGTTCAAAAACAGAATATCCAGCTTTTCTACAAGAAAAAGAATCCATCTATGAGGATTGTTTTATATGCAGAAAAATATTTTTACATTTAACAGTTCATTTTTAATGTTGGCATTTCTTACAGCAAGAATATAGAGTGTAATTTCACTTTGCATGGATTTTTTATATTATTCATAATATAGTCCATACACTAACAGGAGGACTTTAGATGAAATGAATCAATTCACGGAGAGGAAAGATTTGCTTTTAATATAGACAGCAAGCAAAAGGCTAATTGTACATCTAGTGTAAAGAGTTTTATCATTTCATCTCAAACTACAGTGCAGTTATCAAGCACAGCACATTCACCATTTCCTACACTATTCAAGTTGTGAAGCCTTGAACTATACTTTCCTAGTCGTATATGGAAGCCCTATGTCTGATTAATACTTTATTTTGAGACAGATCCTATAACAAACATATATATGATGAAGGCTAAAAGAAATCTTTGTGTATATCCATAGCATGGCAGAACTGATAACCATATAATGAGGTGCATGTGTCACAGAAGAAAGACAAAATGATGAGGTAGAGAGATTGTGGTTGTCAAGCACCGGAATCAAAATCTATCAGCAAGAATACATTTCAATAGTCAGAAAATAAACGCCCATTATAATTACCTTCATTTACAGTATTGTTCACTAGGGCTAAATAGGCTAACACCTACACTTAACTCCATTTCTCTTAATGCTTATTGCTAAACACTATTCATACCTGTAGCATATGCTGAGATTGCTTTGATTCATTAAAAACTCCAGGTAGTAAATATCTCAAACTTATTTAGTTTAAAAAAAGTCCAACAGGGAGAAATGATACCTGCTAAAGATAATCTTGACCTTGAAGAGCTAATTATGATGGAATAGTCTTAGTTGGAAAACCATTAAAGTTAGATATTTTAACTTTGAAAATATAAAACAAACTACCTTTCCTCATTTTACATACCAATCCCAGTTTCCAATCCCTTCCCTCCTCTAGTTCCCTCCACATTTCCCCTGCCCCACTCGCTCATCCTCCCTCCAGAAAGGATAAGGCACATTGTTCAAAGGAAGATCCAAGCCCTCTCACTGCATCTAGCCTGAGGAAAGTATCCATCCAGAGAGAATGAGTTCCAAAAAGCCAGTACAAGCAGCAAGGACAAATCCTGGTAACACTGCCAGTGGCCATGCAGTAATGTCTCAGCCATGCCACAGTCACCACATTTAGAGTATCTAGATTGGTCCTATTATAGTTGCATCCCTGTTGTGGCCAGAGTTAGTGAGTACCCATTAGTTCAGTTAACGTGTTTCAGTGGGTGTACCCATCATGCGCTTGACCACTTTGCTCATATTCTCACTCCTTCCACTCTTAAAATTGGACATTGGGAGCTCAGCCCAGTGCTCAACTGTGTTTCTCTACCCTGTCTCAAGTAGTTTCTGGATGAAGGATCTATGGTGATGTTAAGATTGTCATCAATCTGACTATAGGGCAAGGCCAGTTAGAGCACCCTCACCACTATTGCATAGGATCATAGATGGGGTTGTCCTTGTAGATTTCTGAGAATTTCTTTTGGTAGCCCCATAATAACTCCTGCAATCAAAATATCTCTTACCTTGTGCTCCACCTCTATTCTTCCACCATGTTGACTAACCCATTTCCTGAAGTTCTCCTCCCTCCTCTCTTTCTCCATTCCTCCTCCCCTTCCACCCTCTCTTCTTCCCCCACAGTCATGCTATGCTCCCAATATTGTCAGGAGATATTGACTATTTCCACCTCCCAGAGGGATTTATATATGTTTCTGTTAAGGTTAACCTTATTACTTTGCTTTGCTAGGGTCATGGATTAAAAATCTGTTATTTACAGCTAGTATCTACTTATGAGTGAGTACATACCATGTTCATCTATCTAGGTCTGGGTTACCTCTCTCAGGATGCTTTTGTAAATTCCATTCATTTGCATACCAATTTCAAGATAGCATTGCTTTTTACCACTGAGTAGTACTCCATTGTGTAAATGTACCACATTTTATTTATCCATTCTTTGGTTGAGGGGCATCTAGGCTGTTTCCAGATCTGGTTATTACAAATAATGCTGCTATGAACATAGTTAAACAAATGTCCTTGTAGTATAATTGAGCATCCTTTAGGTATATGCCCAAGAGTGGTATTGATAGTCCTAAGGTAGGCTGATTTCCAGTTTTCTGAGATACAACCAGACTAATTAACAGAGTGGTTGTACAAGTTTGCATTCCCACCAGCAATGAAGGAGTGTTACCCTTATTCCACATTGTCTATACCATAAGCTATCATTGGTGTTTTTGATATTAGACATTCTGACTAGTGTAAAATGGTATCTCAGAGCTGTTTAGATTTGTGTTTCCTTGATGACTAAGGAAGTTGAACATTTATTTAAGTGTCGTTTAGCCATTTCACATTCTTCTGTTGAGAAATCTCTCTTTAGATCTGAACCCCATTTTTAATTTGATTATTTGGAATTTTGGTGGCTAATTTCTTGCACTGTTTAAGTATTTTGGAGATTAGTCCTCTGTCTGATGTGGGGTTACTGAAAATCTCCCATTCTGTAGTCTGTCTTTTTGTCTTATTGCCTGTGTCTTTTGCTATACAGAAGCTTCTCAGTTTCAGGAGGTCTCATTTTTTTATAGTTGTTCTCAGTGTCTGTGCTACTGGAGTTGTATTTAGGAAGC
Organism: Chionomys nivalis; assembly: GCF_950005125.1. Taxonomy (NCBI): domain Eukaryota; kingdom Metazoa; phylum Chordata; class Mammalia; order Rodentia; family Cricetidae; genus Chionomys; species Chionomys nivalis. Next base: position 176,631,382 of record NC_080086.1, on the reverse strand, counting down.
TCTCCTCTTCTCATGCATTGAATGCTACTTCCTACCTTCTCTTCTATTAGGTTCAGTGTGGTTGGATATATATTGAGGTCTTTAATCAACGTGGATTTGAATTTTGTGCATGGGGATAGTATGGATCTATATTAATTTTTCTACATTTGATATTCAGTTATGTCAGTACCATTTGTTTAAGATGCTTTCTTTTTCCATTTTATAATTTTAGCTTCTTTTTCAAAATCAGGTGTTCATAGGTGTGTGGATTAATATTTGAGTCATCGATTGGATTCCACTTGTCAACCTGTCTGTTTTTATGTTAATACTAAACTGTGATAATTTCTGTAGCTCTATAATAGAGCTTGATGTCAGGAATTGTGATGCCACCAGAAGTTACTTTATTGTACAGAATTGTTTTGGCTATCCTGGGTTTTTTTTTTTTTCTTCCATCTGTAGATTAGTATTGTTCTTTCAAGGTCTGTGGAGAATTGTATTAAGATTTTGATGGGGATTGCATTGAATCTATAAATTGCTTTTGGTAGGATTGCATTTTTTATTATGTTGATCCTATCTATCCAAAAGCATGGGAGACATTCCCATTTTCTGGAATCTTCTTCAATTTTTTCCTTCAAAGATGTAAAGTTCTTCTTGAACAAGTCTGTTGGAAGAGAGGCTGCTTGTTGGTTCCTGGTTGCCTGGCTAGTTTAGAACCAAAATAATCACACAGAAACTGTATTAATTAAATCACTGATTGGCCCATTAGCTCTAGCTTCTTATTGTCTAACTCTTATTAATTCAACCCATCTCCTTTAATATGTGTATCGCCGCATGGCAATGTGGCTTACAGTGGTCACATATTGCAGTGGCATGTCTGACTCTGGTGGTGGCTCCATGGCTTCTCTCTCACTCCACCCTTCTTTCTCCCAGCCTAGTTCTGTTCTTCCCTGCCATAGGCTCAAAGCAGTTCTTTATTCATTAACCAATAAAAGCAACACATAAACAGAAGGACCTCCCAAACAACAGGTCTTTCACTGCTTTGGTTAGTTTCACCCCAAAATGTTTTATGTTATTTGTGAATTCTGATATTTCTCTGCTTTCTTTCTCAGCCTCTTTATCATTTGTATATAGGAGGGCTTCTGATTTTTTGAGTTGATCTTGTGTCCTACAACATAATTGAATGTATTTATCATGTGTAGGACTTCTCTGGTAGATTTTATGGGGTTGCTTATGTATATTATCATATCATCTGCAAATAATGAAAGTTTGATTTCTTCCTTTCCAATTTGTATCCCCTTAATCTCCTTTTGTTGTCTTATTGCTCTAGCCAGAAATCCAATAACTTTGTTAAATAGATATAGATAAAGTCAACAGACTTGTTCCTGATTTTAGTGGAATCACTTTGAATTTCTTTCCATTTATACTGATGGTGACTGTCAGCTTTCTGTATATTGTTTTTATAATGTTTAGATATTTTTTTTTGTATCACTGATCTCTCCAAGACCTTTATGATGAATGGGTGTTAGATGTTGTTGAATGCTTTTTCAACATCAAATGGGATGTTTTTGGTTTTTTCTTTCAGTTTTTTATATGGTGAATTATATTGATAATTTTCATATGTTGAACTATCTATGACTCTCTGTTATGAGCTGACTTGATTATGGTGGATGATTTTTTTGATGTGTTATTGGTTTCAGTTTGTATTTTTTTGAGTATCAATGTTCATTGTTCATGGGTGAGATTTATCTGTAATTCTCTTTCTTTTTTTTTTCTTGCTGTATTATTCTTTTATTTTTTTTTCTTTTTTTTTATTCTTTTTTAATTAAAATTTCCAACTGCTCCCCGTTTCCCATTTCCCTCCCCTCCTCCCACACATTGCCCCCTCCCCCCACTCCCCTCCCCCATCCCCACTCCTCTTCTCCTCCCCCCAGTCCATTCCCCCTCCCTCTCGATACTGAAGAGCAGTCCAAATTCCCTGCCCTACAGGAAGACCAAGGTCCTCCCACTTCCATCCAGGCCCAGGAAGGTGAGCATCAAAACAGGCTAAGCTCCCACAAAGCCAGTTCATGTATTAGGATCGAAACCTAGTGCCATTGTCCTTGGCTTCTAACCGGACTCTCGGAATGTGGCGGACAATGAGAGCTGACGAGAGGCCAAGGAGAATGGCACAGGAACTTTCAACTGGCGATAGATCGAGAGAGAGACAGAGACCCAAATTGGAGCAACGGTCTGAGCTCTTAAGGTCCAAATGAGGAACAGAAGGAGGGAGAACATGAGCAAGGAAATCAGGACCACGAGGCGTGCACCCACCCACTGTGACAGTGGAACTGATCTATTGGGAGCTCTTCAAGGCCAGCTGGACTGGGACTGAATAAGCATGGGTTGAAACTGGACTCTCTGAACATGTAATTCTCTTTCTTATTTGAGTCTTTGTGTGGTTTCTATATAAGGGTAACTGTAGCCTCATATAGAGAGTTTGTCAATGTTACTTTTGTTTTAAATATGTGTAACAACTTGAGGAGCATACATATTAGCTCTTCTTTGAACTCTTATGGTTGAATTGTATACTGAAACCATCCAGGCCTACTCTTTTTTTTTTTTTTTTTTTTTGGTTGGGAGGGTTTTAATGACTGCTTCTATTTCCTTTGTAGACTGTTTCCTTGCTTCTACTTCCTGAAAGGTTTTTTTCTTACTTGTTCACCTAGTCTTGATTTAATTTTGGTATGTGGTAACTATCCAGAAAATTGTCTATTTCTTTTACATTTTCCTATTTATTTTTGTAGTACAGGTTTTCATAGTATGACCTAATGATTCTCTGGATTTCCACCTTGTCTCTTGTCATTTACCCATTTTCATTTCTTATTTTGTTAATTTGGTTGTTCTCTTATGTCTTTTGATTAGTTTGAATAAAGATTTTTCTATATTGTTGATTTCTCAAAGAACCAGCTCTCGGTTTCATTGAATCTTTGTATTGTCTTGTTTGTTTCTATTTTATTGATTTCAGCCCTCAATTTGATTATTTCCTGTAGTCTACTCCTCCTGGGTGAGTCTGCTTCCTTTTGCTCTAAAGCTATTAAGTGTTCTGTTAAGTTGCTAGTATGAGATTTCCCCACTATTTATGTAGGCATTTAGTGCTAAGAACTTTTCTCTTAGCACTATTTTCATAGTATGCCATAGGTTTTGACATGTTGTGCTTTGATTTTTATTGAATTCTAGGAAGTTTTTAATTTCTTTCTAATTTATTCCTTGACCCAGTGGTGGTTCAATTGACCATTGCTCAGTTTTCATGTGTTTGTAGGATTTCTTCAATTAGTATTGTTGTTAAATTCTAACTTTAAACTACCGTGATGAGATAAGATACAGGGGTTTATTCCAGTTTTTTGGTATCTGTAGAGGTTTGCTTTGTTACAAAGTATGTAGTCAATTTTAGAGAAGGTTCCATGAGGTGTCTGAAGAAGGTATATTCTTTTGTGTTTGAATGAAATGTTCTGTAGATGTGTTAAGTGCATTTGAATCATGACATCTGCTAGCTCTCTTACTTCTCTGTTAAGTTTCTGTCTAACAGACCTGTCCATTGGGGAGAGTGGGGTGTTGAATTCTCCTACTGTTAGTGTGTGGGGTTTGATGTGTGGTTTAACCTTAGTAATGTTTCTTTTACATATGTGTGTGCTCTTGTATTTGGGGCATATATGTTCAAAATTGAAACTTCATCTTAATGGATTGTTCCTGTTATGAATATAAAGTGTTCTTCTCTATCTCTTCTGATTGATTTTAGATTTGAAGTCTATTTTGTCAGATATTAGGATAGCTACACTTGCCTGTTTCTTAGGTCCATTTGATTGGCAAATCTTTTTTCTGACCATTACTCTGAGGTAATGTCTGTCTCTGAGGTTGAGTTGTGTTTCTTGTATACAGCAGTAGGATGGAGCATGCTTTCATATGTTTTCTCTTAGCCTGTGCCTTTTTATAGGAGAATTTATTGATATTAAGAGAAATTAATGACCAGTTATTGTTAATTCCTGTTATTTTTTGGTGGTAAGTGTTTGTATGTTTCCTTCTTTGGGGACCACTGCTATGAGGTTATCTGGTGTTTGTGTTTTTGTGGACGCAGTTAGCTTTCTTGATTTTGAGTTTACTTCTACTACTGTCTATATAGCTGGATTTGTGGATAGGTATGTTTAAATCTGGTTTTCTCATGGCATATCTGTTGAAGGAGCTGCGGGCTGCGTTCCTGACACCCCAGCTCCTGGCTGCCTGGCTAGCTTATGCCCCGAAATAACAACACAAATTGTATTCATTTAAACACTGCCTGGCCCATTAGCTCTAGCTTCTTAATAGCTAATTCTTACATCTTGATTACCCATTTCTATTAATGTGTGTAGCACCCCAAGGTGCGCTTACCAGGAAGATTCTAGCCTACGTCCATCCTAGGTCGGAGCTTTATCACGTCTGCCCCAGAGAGGCCTCATGGTCCAATCCTTGAAATTACTGTCTGTGTCATTGGGAATTGTTCTTGAACTGCTCAGTACTGTCACTATCTGTGTCTCAGGGCATTCCTGAGATCTTCCTTGGCTGACTCTTTTGTTCTTCTCTCTTGGTTTGATCCCTTGATCCACTCTGTGCAGTCACAGCCTGTGTATTAGAGTTCTTCTCTTGGTTCTCTGTTGTAGTTTCAGGCTGTGCTTCAGATTTTCTCTGAGGTTGTGGGGCATAGGATGGTAGGCGGCAGAGTGAGACTTGAAGTGACAGGGTAAGATCAATGGGGTGGTGCTGTTGGAGCAGCTTACATCTTGGTCCTCTCTGTGTAATCACAGCTTGTGTTTCAGAGTTCCTCTGAGGTCATGGGGAATAGGAGGGTTGTGGCCAAAATAGGACTTGTTCCTTACAGGGTTTGTTTGATGGGATAGGAACATTAGAACAGCCTAACTGCAGGAAGCTTTCCTGTTGACTTGCTAGAGAAGCTGAGGCAGATGTGGGATGGCCTATGGTTTTGCTCCTGTATGGAAGGCCTAGAGAGTGGTTGCCCTCTGGATGGGTGGTCATTCACCTCTTGGGCTTCTCTGTGTAGTTGCAGCCTGTATTTCAGTGTTCTTCTGAGATTGCAGGAGATAGGAGGGTTTCAAAAGTTAAGAGGGAACCTGAAATGACCCTATCCTATACTGATGAATATCTTGCATATCACCTTAGAACCTTCATCTGGTGATGGATCGAGACAGAGACACAGACCCAATTTGGAGCAACGGTCTGAGCTCTTAAGGTCCAAATGAGGAGCAGAAGGAGGGAGAACATGAGGAAGGAAATCAGGACCACGAGGGGTGCACCTACCCACTGTGACAGTGGAACTGATCTATTGGGAGCCCACCAAGGCCAGCTGGACTGGGACTGAATAAGCATGGGTTGAAACTGGACTCTCTGAACATGGCGGACAATGAAGGCTGATGAGAAGCCAAGGACAATGGCACTAGGTTTCGATCCTAATACATGAACTGGCTTTGTGGGAGCTTAGCCTGTTTGGATGCTCACCTTCCTGGACCTAGATAGAAGTGGGAGGAACTTGGTCTTCCCGCAGGGCAGGGAATTTGAACTGCTCTTCAGTAACGAGAGGGAGGGAATGGAGTGGGGGGAGGAGAAAAGGAGTGGGGATAGGGGGAGGGGAGTGGGGGGAGGGGGCAATATGTGGGAGGAGGGGGAGGGAAATGGGAAACGGGGAGCAGGTGGAAATTTTAATTAAAAAAGAATAAAAAATAATTTTTATTCATTTTAAAGATAAAAAAAAGAAATAAACTGAGTTGAGTAAATGTGAGGATTGGATATGTGTACTGGGTCTTTCATATTCTTACCTGTAAAGAATTTCATTTAAAAAATGTTAGCAGTTGTAATAGACTGAGTGATTGCAATTTGCCCCACTTCATTTTGATTCTTAAATGTTATGGTTAAGGATTAAGGTATCATTTTGAGCTTTGAATTCAATACCAAATATTTATCAGGCACATCTCTGTGTATAGGCTACTTTCATGTTTCACACTTTATTTTAAACCTTAATTTAGTAGTGGTCAATACTGGTAAGATACATAACTCAAAGAACTATTCATGAGCAATTTTTATATCCTTAATACTGTAACTTAAAATGCGTTTTACTGCTGACTTTTAGAAAGATAGCGTGGATGAGGGTTTGCTTTTCTCATTTTTTTTAAGTTCTAAAAGTATGTTCTGATCACAATTTCCCTTATTTATATCTTCCTAGATCCTTGCCACCTCCTCACCAGCTCAAACCCCCTATCTCTAGAAACAAACTAATACTTTGCTGATTTTAGCCTGCAGATTTTTGTTTCTCTTCAGAAATTTCCAACAGTTTTGTAGCTTCTTTCTAGATACATATTTCCTCCAAAAAAAGCTTTTTTACTGAGCCTATTTTGGTTAGTGATTTTTTTATTCATTTAAGCTTGTATTATATTCTAATTATGCAAAGCATATATGTTTTATTTAGCAAATTATATATATGTGTGTATATATATACATGTTATAAAATATGTTCATATCAGCCTCCCTCTCTCCCAACTTCCCCCATATCTCCCCAAAATGCTCACCTTTTTAATTTTAATTTTTGATAACCACTAAATCCAGTTAGTTCTGATTACATGTGCATGGCATGGGGATATCTATTGGCGTATGAAGAGCACCCATTTTCTAAATGGAAAATTATTGTTGAACACCATAGCAACTATTCACTGTTTGATAAATCATTAGTAGATGTGGAATCTTGGGATCATCTATTCTGTCTATGTCTTGATTTGGGGTATCTTAGTCATATGTAGGTCTTGTGCAGGTAACCCCAGTTGTGGCAACAGCTATCTCCCATCCAGAAAACAGAATTTCACACCATCCTCTCCATCTTCCTGCTCTTACATTCTTTCTGCTTTCTTTTCTATGATAATCCCATATCATTTGTGGAAGTGGGGTATATGAATGTCAGATTTAAGGCTGAGCACTTATTCTAAAATTGTCAGGACTCTGATCTGTTATGGGTTTTTCCATTGACTGTTGTCCAATGCAAAAAGAAACTTCCATGTCCAAAGTGTAGAATAACCTAGGTCCATATATATAGACATATATGTTTAGAAGACAATTTGACAGTATGAGTATTTAACAAACAACAATAGCAGTTTATATACCCTAGGGTGTATGACCTAGCCAATCCATGGGATTTGAACAAGAAATACAGTATATGCATGAAATTTCTTCTTGCTAAGATGGCCCCAAGTTCAAACATGAAATGGTTAGTTATAATAATTCTAGCATATTTTGCCTGGATAATTATAGCATTCAGAGTTAAGCACTGACTGAAACCATTGATTTCCTTTCTATTCTAGTAGACTTTATATTAGCTTCTCATACTATATAAACTAGCCAGAAGAGAGGAAGTTTCCCAGGTTGTTTGAGATTAATGTCTTTATGTCCTACAGCGAAGGATATGCTTGCAATAGGGCTTTTTAGTGTAGTGGCAAGATCCTCTGTTGTTTTGGAAATCATTGTAACCTATATGATAAATAACTCATAGGGTGATATGCTCTGGCATATGTTTGATTTTAATTTAATAACCTATGTCTTCTAGGAATGGCATTATTGACCTTGGCAGGGTAAATCTTTTCCAACTCTTTCACAAGTTATATTTTTAGATTAGTTTACTTGCTAGATGATTTGTAGAAATATTTCTCTCATATCTTTGGGTTTTGTTAACCTCTTCCTTGTTTCCACATGTTCTTCAATTTATTTTTTCTGTGCTAATGGAATAAATACTGTAAAAATAGCCAATATATCAAAACCACTACAGAATAAGTGTGATACCAATCTAAATTCAAAGAACATTTTCTAAAGGCATAGAAAAAATATCCAGAATTCATCTGGAACCACAAAAAGTAAAAGAAATCTATATAAAAAATGAACAAAAGCTTACAGCTTTAGATTGTGACCACAACTGCTTTCAACTTGTGGAATACTGCCATAGTAGTAAATTCAGCTTGGGTGTGCATGAAACCAGCTATGTAGATCAATAAAGTAGACCTAAAGAACCAGATACAAATCCACACAAGTTTTTAATCAGCACTTAACTGGTTTTTGAGATTTATTCCAAAAAAATGTACACTGGAAAAAGACAGCATTGCAACAAATGACTCTGGGATAACTGTTTTTCAAAATTTGGAACAATAAAACTGTATTTTTATTTTCCATTTGCATAATGATAGATTCCAAATAGATCAAAGCTCTCAACATAAGAGCTGGTGCCCCGTTATTACTACAGGAAAAAGTATGGAGTATTCGTTAATTGACAGGCATAGGCTAGAACTGTCTGAATAAACATCTCCACTGACATAAGAAATAAGACCCATAATAAGAAATAAGATCAATAAATGAGATCTGACAGAATTAAAATAAGCCTCTGTACATAAAAGAAAACAAGTAAAAAAAAGCAAACACAAAAGTATTTTAAGTACATATAAAGAAGCTCACAGAATGAGAGAAAGCCTTTGACAGCTGTTCATTTACTCTAGTTTGCTTTCAATCACTGTGATAAACTCTGGGAAAAGGGTTTACTTCATTTTACAATCCCAAGTACAATGAGTCATTGAAGGAAACCTGCACAGGAATAGAAGACAAGAACCTGGAACAGATATTATGTAGGAATCCTGGGTCATCACCTCCAGCTTGTTCTCAGGCAACTTTCTGATCCAAACCAGGACCATCTGTTCATGTGTCTTACTGCCTACAGTGGGACAGACAATGCAATGTCAATCAACAATAAAACCACATATTTTCAATTGATGATTGCTCTTTCTATGCATCTGTAGGATTTACTTGGATTCCTTGAATTTTGGTGTTCATTTTGTTTTATTATTTTTGGTCATTGTTTCTTTGGTTTTGATCTTTTGTTTTATTTTTAGTATTATTTGTTAGAGAGATAGAGAAACAGACTTAGATAAACTGGGAAGAGTTTGGGTAGGTGATATATTATTAAAATATATAGTATAATTTAAAACAAAACCAAACACTACACCATTCACTAAAACATTAAGGTCTAGAATGCATAAAGAACTAAAAATAAGTACTAAGAATAATCAAGCCTAATTTTAAAAGTAGGAGCTGAAGGACTGAAGAGAAAATTCTCAGAAAAGAAATCAAATGTCTAGAAAAAAACTAAGAAATGTACACTATGACTTTAGTAACTGGAAAAATGCAAATTAAAAGTACTTTAATATTCTATCTCACCCCAGTCATAATGGACCTAACCAGAAATTCACACAAATGTTGATGTGGATATAATATTAGGGGAGATATACATTACTGATAAAACAGCAACTAGTATAATATCTTTAGAAATCAGTAGTGTTTTCTCAAAAATGTTGTGAATGAGCTAACCATATTATTCAGGTATACCAATCCTGGGAATACACTCATTGTTTTTACTACAGAAATATGAAAATATCCATATTCATTGATATACTATTCACAAATGATAATAAATGCGATCAACTTAGATATCTATCATTAGACGAAAGAATGAGGTAAAATGTGATAGAAATACATATGAAATATTACTTAGATTTAAAGAAAAAATAAATAATCATATTTTCATGGAAATGAAAGGAACTGAAACTATTATCCTCAGTGAAGTAATTCAGGGTAGAGAGAAATACTATGTGTTATCTCTAAAATGGATATCATCACATCAAATCTTTTGTGTTATGTACTTAATGTGGATCATAAGTGGAAATCAGAAAAGTAGAACAAAAAAGTCTTTTTGGTGGCTGTCTTAAGGAAATTGTTAGTGCATTATAAATAAGCAAAAGTGAAAAGGTAAAAATTACTAGAAGCAAAAAGTCTTAAAGACTTAAAGGGGTTTGGGAGAACTCAATGGGTAAAGAGAAAGGCTAATTATATATAAAAGTCATATGGAAGCCAAATCTCACAATCCAACAAAATAAAGCAATAGTATATTTTAGGTTTTGCTTCGCCAATTTTGGTAATTTTAATGAGAATTGACAACATAACTCATTTGTATGAAGGTTGGTCAGCAATTGTTGGATTTGTTCTTGGAAGATAGGGAGGTTTGATCTTGTTGGAGAATGTGTGTTACTGGGGGGTGGGCTTTCAATTTCTAAAAATCCACACCATCCATTTTGCTTTTTGTCTGCTATATGATTGTTGTTTAAGCATGCATTTTCTCAGCTACTGCTCTGGAGCCATTCTTGTGTGTCTTCCACCATGTGGGTCATGGACTCTCCCTCTCAAACTTCAAGCCCACCAAAAACTCTTGTTTCCATAAGTTTCCTAGGTCATGGAATGTCTTCATGGCAAAAGAAAAGTAAGTCACCAATTTTTTTTACTTATCATTTGCTGGTGTAGGAAAGAAGATAAGAATAAAATGCTAGTTTCATACTTAACAACCAAGACTAAATTAACCTAGAAAATATATGTGTTATTAATATTATTTCCCAAGAAAATGCAAAGATTCCATATAGATTATCTCAGGGATATTTTTCTTTGTCATGATGAAGTATGAAGTGGCTCTTTTGTACCTTATAATTCTTATTAAATTGGTTCCACATTGTGTCATGAAATTTCAAACATAAGTAGATTCTAAAAGGGGTACTGTTAAAGTCTCAGAGGTGTAAACAATGACATTTTGCTTATTCTTTTTGAGGATGCATATGGTGTCATAAGAAAATGTTGGTGGGCAATGGGTAGGGAAGAATATGTGAAGGGATTGGATATACTCAACTGAACACTGGGCAGAGAAGGTCTCAATTAAGGAGTAACAAGAAGTGAGGCTGACCTATAAGTTGGTAAAGAAAAATCAAACTTATAAGAAGTAAACTTGAATATTTTACTGAGGATGAATCATAAACAATAATTGAAGTAAGTGAAAAATCTTTTTTATGCATGAATTAAAAAATGGATTCTGTTTGTTTTCAGCTGACTGGTACTTTAAAAATTCCATATTAACTTTAATATCTTTCTATCTAATATATGTATATATTATTGATATATATTTATATCAATGTTCCATATATATACATACATATATATATATATATAACTAAATTCCTCATATATAAATATGGAGAGAAAATTTTCAGCCTTGTTAAAATTTTAATAACCCTGGTAAAAATAATTATAGTTGTTTTAATCAGTTCACATAATTTACTTAGGAGACCTAATAACTTTAATGATGTATTCATACAACATTCAAATATTTATTCTAATTTTAGTCAACCAGAACAATTGCTGTAATCCATAAGTTTTAAATACATTCACTATGTAAATAGAAAACCTTCATCAATTAATTACTTACTCTGCACTTCTTATCCTTATGAAAAATTCATGGAAGCTCCACTGAAAGTAATTATAGCACATGTGTAATCACTTGCCAAATTCCATGTTTTAAATCAATCATTTTTTGTGTTCATATATTTGAAGCAATTTCAGGAGTAAATAATCACAGAGCTCAACAAGTGAGGTAAAATGGGTAAAACAAATACTGCAGAGTCTATTACAACGTGAAAGGATGAAGCGGCATCTTTTCTGCTAGGTGAGCTGCATCCTTACTCTTGGTGGGGGTAGCAAGTGAGCAGCACTAACAACCACTTAATAGATGAAAGCTTTTTAACACAGAAACTATATTTTTTACTAACCAAAGTAACTTGAATTCATGGCTTGTTATTATATTTCACTAGATATCTGTCCCCAAATTCACTGACTTCTACTTTGATTTTAAGTTCATTTTATTCTCATAGTATTATATTTGTTTAAATACATTTATTTTCAAAGTGTGTTTTTATTGTGTCATTCATTCATTGATAGTTATTTATATATGAATAGTTCATACAAAGAAATTAATTCTGAGCAGTGAATGGACAATCTCTTCTTTCACATAGATTCTATTTCACGTTTAATTACCTATGATATATATATATATATATATAATCACTAAATGCATTTCTTTGGGGGTAGATGCAATGATAATAAGTCAACAGAAAACATGTGGTACAATTTAAGATTCAATTGAAATGTAAATCTTCATAACTTTTCCAAGGCAAGTTCTAGGTCTTTCTTCTGAGGGAATGGTCATCACTAAGGATGCAATGTCAAGATTTCAGGAGAAACTTGGTTGAACTACACACATGCATTTTCTCCACTGAGTTACCCAGGATTATTATACCCTTATTGACAATGTTCCAGAAGAAAAATACCTTTCTGTATAGGTTCTTACAAATAAATATTTCATCGAGTAGAGAACATCAGACTCCTCTGAGAATTAGTGATCATGCAATTGATTTTTACCAATACTGTAGTTTATTTTCTTTTAAAGCAAACTGTTCTAAGGTAAAGATTAGTTTGGTTCAATGTTAGTATTGATTCCTTGTCATTGAAAGAAGAAAAGAAATGTCCTTCTGAGTGTTGTATATTAAGCTAAGTTTATTGTCTCTGAATTCTGGGAATCTTTATTTAGCCAAATGTGACATCATTGTAAATCACAAAAGAAACCCAACTCTTTCTTTTCCTCTGACCTTAGTAACAATTTATAATATTCTTAGGAGTAATCTTGTACAAGTATTGATGGACTTTTCTTTTCTGAAATATGTCCATTTTAAGTCATACCTTGAGTTATTTTCAGTCAAATCTGAGTTTATAATATTTACATAACAAGAAATTAGAAGAAAAAAATAGAATCACCAAATATTCTATTTATTGATAATACCAACTCCTTTACAATGAACAATACAATAAAATTCCAGAATTATTATTCATGGTGAATATATGAACAAAATATTAATTGAATAAATAAAATAAGACAAGAGAAAATATGCTAAAGATAATACAGATGAGACTTACTTAGAATGTATGGAATTTACAATAAAGTCATTTTCTGGGACTATCGATAGAAAAGCACAAAATAACTTTAGGTAGTGATGGGGCAGATTAGCCAAAACCATTTTTTTATTTATAGGACAATATTAATCAAAAATTGAAAATAAATTAATAATCATCTTAACAAGAATACAAAACTTGATTTTAAAGCATTGTATTTTTGTAGAGAAAACCTTATTTATTTATTTTTCTTTTTTTATTAGACTTAAAAAAAAAAAACAAATCCAAATTTCCACCCCCTCCCCTCCTCCCATTCCTTTACACACCCTCCTACCCCATCCCCTCCAATCCTAAGAGAGGGCAAGGCACCTTGCTCTGTGGAAGGTCCAAGGCCCTCCCCACTACATCTAGGCTGAACAAGATATAAATCCGAAGAGAATAGGATCCCCAAAAGCCAATACAAATCCTAGTGCCACTGACAGTGGCCCCTCAGTTTGCCCCGACCATACAGCTATCAATCACATTCAGAGGGACTAGCTTGGTCCTGTGCTTGTTCCTTCCCAGTCCCGCTGGAGTTGGTGAGCTCCCATTAGCTCAGGTAAACTGCTTCAGTGGATGAACCCCTCATGGTCTTGACCTCTTTGCTCATATTCTCATTCCTTCTACTCTTAAACTGCACCTTGGGAGCTCAGTACTGTGCTCTAATGTGGGACTCTGCCTCTGTTTCCATCTATTGCTGGATGAAGGTTCTATAGTGATATTTAAGATAATCATCAATCTGAATACAAGGCAATGCCAGTTCAGGAACCTCTTCCATTATTGCCTAGGGTCTTAGCTGGGACCATCCTTGCGGATTCCTGGTAAATTCTCTAGAGACAGCTTCTTGCCAAGCCCATAATGGTTTTCCCAATCAAGATATCTCTCTCCTTGCTCTCATATCTGTCCCCCTCCATCTCGACCATCCCATTCCCTCAAGTTCTCCTCAACCATTCCCTTCCCCTCTCATACTCCAAATCCTATCAGGAAACCGTGTCTGTCTCCAACCCCCAGGTCGGTCCATATATGTTTTTCTTTGAGTTTACCTTATTACTTAGCTAGGATCATGAACTATAGGCTCAAGAATTGTATTTATTAAGACAGAATTGTTTCAAAAATGCAACAAAATAGTTTTTGATTAAGAGTAGATTTTTTTTTTAATCTACTTCCTCAATTCTGAGTGCTTGGGTTTCTATTGCTTGAACTTGGCAGGTCTTGCATGTTCTGTCACAGTCTCTGTGAGTTCATATGTGCATCAGACTTGATGTCTACTGAAGATGCTCTTTTCTTGGAATCATCCACCACCTTCCCCTGGGCACTTACATTCTTTCTACCCCCTCATCCACATGGAGCTCTAAGCCCGAGGGGAGTTTGATAAAGTATCCCATTTAGGGCTGAGTACTTGAGGTTAACTCCTTGAGTATTGTCCAGTGTGTGGCTCTATGTTAATTAGGTACCTGCTGTAAGAAGATTTGTTTGTCTGATGAGGGTTGAGTGATGTTATACTCTATACGAATATCAATATGTCATATTACATTAAGAGTCATATTACTGCTATGTTCCTTCAGCAGAATAATAGTATTAGGTTTTTCCTGGTGTGCAAGACTACATGAGCCGTCTACTCTCTGGTCCTTCACCATTTTAGCCGTGTGCTATATCAGTCCCATCTCATAAACTCTGCTTTAAATCCAATCAAAACTAATTTGTTACTCCCATAACATTTATGCCACAATTGTACAAGGATATCTTAGGTTGTCTTTATTGTAGAATGCATGGTACAAAACTGGGGGGTTTTGAGGATTACTTATCTCCCCCAATAGCATATAATGTACCTTGGTAATGGGAAAATCAGTTTTCTACAATGGAGTGTCACTGGGTATGTCAACCACACTCCAGAGCAGATCCCAGAAGTTACTTGTCAGCACAAAATGTCTCTGCTATATGTAGAATTTTTGCTTTGGTATTTTGTCTTACTCATTTGTTTGTTTGTGTTTTCTTTGGGGGGTTATGTTTTAAGGAAGGTCATAAATTGTGTGCGTAGAAGGATCTGAGAGAATCAAAACATTTTATATGAAAACATTGATTGAACAAAAAATGATTTTAAAAAGCACAAAAAGTAATAACATAGCAAAAAGCATGTAATTTAAATACCTTGAAATTTTTGTCTTCATTTTAGTTTTGAAGAACTTATTCAATCTATGACAATCAATTCAAGTAACACTATGTTAATAAATAAAACAACATAAACTAATACTAAAGGGCTATGAAAACATAACTGTACAAAATCCAACAACCCCTCATGATAAAATTTTAGTTTGTTGGGCCCCTGATCATAGAATCAGTATTCATCTCTAGTACAAAAACTGAAAATTTGGAGCCCCTTTCCTATGGAGGGATACCTTTCTTAGCCTAGATAAAGGGAGGAGGGCTTTTAATCCTGACTCACGTGATGTAACAGACTTTTTTTGACTTCCAATGGGAGGTCTCATCCTCTCTGAGAAATGGATGGGAAATGGCATTGGAGGAATGTGGGGGAAGTGAGGGGAGGGAAGGGAGAGGGAACTGGGATTGGTTTGTAAAATAAAAAAGATTGTTTGAAAAATAAAATATAAAAAGGTAAAGTTAAAAAAATTAATAAATTCTTGGCAAACTTGGAACCAAGTAAGCTATCACCACCTGATAGTGAACTATAGCAATGAGTTATTATTTGTGTTAATTTCATGAATCCTTATAATTTACTGAAAATGAAGATAAGCAGAATAAGAATACCCTTTAATCCCTACTTTACTAAATGTCATGGATAAACCTATTACAAACAAGAAAAAACAGAAAATTATAAAGATCACAAATCAAGGAGCAAAACCCTTCATCTGTAGAACGTATACTTGGTTATACAAAAGAATGTTTTGGATACAGTAAATATGGCTTTTGAGAAAAATAAGCTGTGTTTTTCTTTATACTATATTTTCTGTTTATTTATATAATTGAAGTCACATAGCATGACAAATTATGAATAAAAATACTAAAATTATAACTATGTTCTAACAAAATAGAACATGGATGATAATCTGCTTTAATTCCATGGCTGACAAAACACTCAATAATAATACAATTTTTCTTACAAAGCACAGATTTTCTCACAAAAGTGGATACAGAGTTTAATTATATATTACATTCAAACCTACTTCTGTTTTAATGAAATACCTTATTTTTAATACCTTTATTTTTAAACTGAAGATCAATCTTATTAAGATGGCAGAGATCTAAAAACCAGCTTTACTTCTTTTGAATTTTGCAATGCTAACAAAGACCTCCAGTGAAATGAAGGAATTGTTCTGCCATATTCTGCCAGCATGCTCTTCTGGAAATCATAGACAATGACTTCTAATCCTGACTGTTTAGTGACATATTCAGTGGTACTGGACATGTCATTTTGCTTTTCTCTCTCAGTGCAGTCTTCTGTATAACAGAGATAATATTGTTTAGTTTAGCATATTGTTCAAAACTATTATATCCTCTGAATGAGTTCACAAAAGAAACTCTATGTGAATTGCAAAAGATGTCAACAAAATTATAGGTTATTTACCTCAAAAGTGTATGAGAAAGAACACATGAAAATTATTTTTTAAATATACACTGACTATATTTTAATATTGGAACAAATATCATTCCAGACACTGTCTTCATGTTTACAAAGTTGTTAGACACATTTTTTTTTTTATTATAGTAGAAAGAACACGTTAGTTGTCTTCCAGTTTGTCTTTTGGAAGAAGGTCATAAACTCCTTATCACCATTCACCTGTTAATCAGATTCAGTGAACAATTCACTCATTCAGAAAATCAAATTCAAATGATGTCAGGAAAATCAAGTGTAAGTATATACCCTCATTTCTTTTTTACTTTTCTTTTTTTGTTTTTGTTTTTGTTTTCAAGACAGGGTTTCTCTGTGTAGCTTTGGAGTCTGTCCTGACACTCATTCTGAAGACAAGGCTGGCCTTGAGTTTGCTCTGTAGTTGAGGCTGGTCTCAAACTCACAGAGGTCTGCCTGCCTCTGCCTGCAATGTGCCACCACTACCTGGCTACTCCTTTATTTCTTAATAGCTGGCCCACTCTTTCCATCTCACAAACTTTAACATTACTCATTTAGAAAACAAAGTTCCCCCTGGGCGGTGGTGGCGCACGCCTTTAATTCCAGCACTTGGGAGGCAGAGGCAGGCGGATCTCTGTGAGTTCGAAACCAGCCTGGTCTACAAGAGCTAGTTCCAGGACAGGCTCCAAAACCACAGAGAAACCCTGTCTTGAAAAACAAAAAAACAAAAAAACAACAACAACAACAAAAAATAAAATAAAAAAAAAAAAGAGAGAGAGAAAACAAAGTTCCCACATGCACAAATACATCTGTGCCAAATTTACTTGGAAGAACTAGTGATTTCTGAGAAAAACAACAACAATGTTTTATATGTGTAAATCTTTTTTTTTCTAGATTTTATTCTTTTTTTTAATTGAAAAAAATTTCCCCCTCCTCGCAGCCTCTCATTTCCCTCCCCTTCCTCCCACTCCTCTTCCCCTCCCCCCACTCCTCTCCCCCTCCCTCTCCAGTCCAAAGAGCAGTCAGGGTTCCCTGCCCTGTGGGAAGTCCAAGGTCCTCCCCCCCTCCATCCAGGTCTAGGAAGGTGAGTATCCAGACTGGTTAGGCTCCCACAAAGCCAGTACATGCAGTAGGATCAAAACCCAGTGCCATTGTCCTTGGCTTCTCATTAGCCCTCATTGTCTGCCACGTTCAGAGAGTCCGGTTTTATCCCATGCATTTTCAGTCCCAGTTCAGCTGGCCTTGGTGAGCTCCCAATAGATCAGCCCCACTGTCTGAGTGGGTGGGTGCACCCCTCGCGGGCCTGACTTCCTTGTTCATGTTCTCCCTCCTTCTGCTCCTCTTTTGGAGCAATGTTATTTGTCTATTATTGACATTTGTACTCAGTATTATTTGTGATGGTAACTTTTGGTTGCAGTTTTATTGATATATAGCAGAATGATCATGACTGCAGAGTCTAGAATGAAAGATATTTGGATTATTGTCATTTTTCGATTGTGTGTTATATAATGCTACTATTGAAAATTCTGCAATCAATGTATCATTGCACTGAATATTTAAAATTAACAAAAATTAAAAATTAAATAAAAAATAATTCACTATAAAACTTTACTTCTGAGTCAGATTTCATTCTCTAGTTCTCCATTCTGAACATTGTCTATGACAGATAGCTTCTCTGTTGACCTGAGCTGTCATTGACATCCTTACTCCTCTGATGCTTTCTTTTCTCAGCTTGGCTCTTTTGTTGCATTGCTGTGACTATGTTCTCCTGCTGGCTATTTCCTCAATCTCAAAAATGAAAAAAGTAAACTTGCCAAGATGAAGTTCAAGATATATTTTCTCTATTTTTCACTCTCCATCCTCTTATGTTACCTTTCAAATATTTCACTGTATGAGTACTACAAACCTATGTTTCTAACTGAGTCAAATAATTTATCTTGAAAATCCTAAATATATTTTCTTCTAAACCTCTTTCTAGATCCATGGTCTTCAGTTGTTACTTAATGAATGTAAGTACCATAGCAATTATCTAAAAAACTCAGTACAAAGGAACTGTAAGTAAAATGGATATCATAACAATCCAAACACAATCTTTCAAGTAATATTGGAACACAGTATTCTATTCATATATGCTCATCAGAGTATTTCACACACATACATGATTTTTCTGAAATATAAATTTATGGTCTCTAAAATCATATACATGTATGATTTTTCTAAATATTCTCTAGAATATATGAAATGTAGTTTAACATGATTCAAATATCACTGCTAAACAGTATTTGCAAATTTTCTGAAAGTATTGATAAGAAACAATGTTATAACAGATATTCAGGTAATATTTTATTTAAGTCACATATTCCTTCAACATTATTTACCAAGTACAAAATATATACCAATATTATAGATTTTTAATTAATGAAAGTAATACAAAGAAAATGTATCAATCATAAATTATATAAATTTTCCCTCTCATTGTTTCCTTCGATTTGTGAGTTTGTAGGTCAGTAAGAGCAAGAAGAAATGACTAAATAGGTTAAAAAAAATAGGCTACGTTTCTGAGTATCATGCTCAGATTATCTGTGAGAAGTGGCCCACAGAGAACTCAGTTCTCTGACTTTACTGAGGAATGGCAGGCTTCTAAGGAAAAGACTCTTCAGAAGATATTAATATCATGTTTGTCTTTTCCTAATTTCAGGAAGTGTGTCTTTAGAAGAATCTATTATATCC
Source organism: Chionomys nivalis (assembly GCF_950005125.1). NCBI lineage: Eukaryota > Metazoa > Chordata > Mammalia > Rodentia > Cricetidae > Chionomys > Chionomys nivalis. The sequence goes on along the minus strand of NC_080086.1, from coordinate 176,612,181 downwards.
AAAATTCCAAGTTTAGTTAGTGATTTTGGTAAGCATATATCAGGCACAAGTGACTGGGAATTCCAGCTGAAGCAATCAATCATGCAGGAAATCCTGAGAGAGTTTTAGGTGGAGCAACTTTTCTATGGGTGGTCATCTGGCTTTTCTTTCTCACCAGAGGCATTTTACAGCTACGTGTTAAATCATAATGAGTTCTATTGGAAATGGTCTATTCTCTAGATTACTTAATGGTACAATGTGTTAATAACCTTAGTCGTTTATTGTTCTTCTTTCTTGTCAGAAGGTCAGGTGCATCAGTCATTTCCCAGAACAAAGATAGACACTTGAACCAAATAGGCTTTTGAATCAAGTAATCTCATCTTGTCTGCAGGGACAGCTCTCAAAAAACACTAACAGCACATAATAATTAACGAACATGGTTTATATTACACAGGTATGCATTTGCTATTTGAGTACATCCCATTGCCAACTCCAATTTGGCTACATTGCTAAACCCACATTTAAGAAGTGTGAAGAAGACTTTTACCTGTCTACCTCCTTTGGATCAATGTATAAATCAGTCTTCATCTTAGAGTCTTCTATGTTGATATGTATATGCTTAAAGATGATATCTTAATTCTAGGTGTTGGTGACTATACTCCAGCTACCTGCCTTTTCTTTCCACTACCTGAAAAATATTATAATCCTTCTCTAAAGTCATCATGAGACTTGACTTCAAACCAGATATGATCTCATAGTTTGCATGATTTAGCCAGCTAGCTCACTTGCTTGTTTTAGCAGCAATGTTTCCTTCTCATCCTAACTGTTTTATTCACCAGTGACTAAATGCCAGTATGAATAATAAATATTTACTAACATCATAAGATAGCAAAAGCAATCAAGATGCCATATGGCATTCAAAGGAATGCCAACTATCTCAGTATCTTTCAACTGAGTTTTGAGATAGAGTAAATATCCACTAGGTCTTGGCCTGCTTTTTAAAAAAAAACTGTAATCCTGCGTGGAGACTGGGAAATGATCTAGATGAGGTGTATGGTTGGGGTAGTTTATGAAAATAAAGTGATAGATGAGAACTGACAGCTTACAACATTTTTTTTTCAGTTGCCATAAAAAAATAACTGAAAGTCGATGTCTGGCATGACTGCCAACCCTGGAAAAGCAACCAGAAAACATTAACAAAAACAGATGACTAATTCCCTGCAGAAATACTCCTGCTTGCAGCCACTATGCAGAACAGTGAGAATCACGCCAGCTGGAACTGAAGCTTGTGGACGGCAAACTATTGTAGTGTAGGCGTGCATCTCCTAAGTAATACACACTAGATAATGGATTACGTTATGCCCTGAGCCAATTATAAAATTATAACAATCTTCTATAACTTAGAAACGACTTATCAAGATAAAATAGTTGTTTTTACTTGTTTATTTTTACTTCGGCTAAAGTATCTTTGAATAACTCTCTCCCCTAGGCTACACCGATTCTGCTGTTTGCCACACACTGTGTTAAATGTCATTTTTGTCTATAAAAAATCATAATATATTTGTTAGATTGGAAGTACATTTTGTCATTATAATTAAGCAGAGAGTTACAGTAGGCAGTTACTGCAAAGACCAGGTGAACACTTCTGAACATGTTGCTTTTAAAATAAATTGTTTAGTTCTGTGGGTTCAGGTAAACCTAAGTCTAGGACCTCCAAGGGAGTAGACCAGAGCCATAGACATTTGCAGGACCAAGACCAAGCCAGGGACTTCCACAGGAGCAGGCCCATACCAGAACATTTATGAAAGTAGGGCTGAGCCCGCAACCTAGGCCGGAGTAGGCCTGAGACCGCAAACTCCACAGGAGCAGAGCAAACCCTGGGAGTGCTAGTGACCACAAGGAACACGGTTTGAACAACAGGGTGATTGGAACCGTGGCCCCGACTGCACCAGGAGGAGTAACCATCTGGGCCTGAGAGATGGATCCACTGGCATCTGGAAGATTGATCACCAGAGTCACAGACAGCCTCAACTACACTAATCAGAAGAAAAGATGGGTAGACAAGGGTAAAAACGTATACAACGCCACAAAGAGCAACACGACACCAGTAAAAACTAGTGACCCTACAACAGCAAAACGTGAACAACCAAATATAGATGAAGCAGAATAAAATTACCTAAAAAATAACTTTAAAATAAGTAGTTTAAGTTAACAGTAGTCTAAGTTTACTATTGGTTAAAAGTACAAAGAGTCTTTCAAGAGTATATTAAGGTAACTTACATATTTGCAATAAAAACATTACTGATGTAACTAATATATTCAGAATTAGGTAACTATGACAATGGCAGGTGCTGTCCTTCTGTTGTTTCAATAATGTTGGTTTCTGGGTCATAAAACTGATCCCTAATGATTCTAAAGAGAAACAAAGAAGATGCCATAACAAAACTATTGATTTTTATATGTAGTTATCATTTTTCTTTTTAAAAAAATCATTTTAATAAAAGTATTATTACATCCAGACATTTGTTGGTCACTCTTACAAGTTCTGTGATGCCATTTCCCAAGCATACCTTGCAGATAAGGCAGAATATAGGTTGAGCATTTTGTGGCTGGTTTAGTATCCAGGTTTCTCTTTCTGTAGATTGAAGAATAAATTCTCCTGCCAAAGAGACTAGAATATAAAAGTGAAAACTCAATTTGGCTACATAGCTAAACCTACGTTCAAGAAGTGTGAACATGATTTTTACCTGTCTACCTCCTTTAGATCAATGTATTCTTCAGCCCTCATCTTAGAGTCTTCTATATTAATAGACCCGGTGACTTACAACTGACCATGGTACAGACAAGAGGTACAGCACTAGCTTGACCACTCTATGCTTAAGAAGCTGTGTGGATGTTGTTCAAAGAATCTATTTTCAATAAAAAATTACATCATTTTCATCTTCCCTCTCTTCTCTGCCATATCTCCTTGCTTTTTCACAATTTCATTGCCTCATTTTCTCTATAATATACATGAATATATGTACATCTAATTTATATATTTCCAAATGTATAAAGGCAATATGCTCAGTCCATATTTAACTTGTGTATTTATGGTTTTTAGAGCTGACCACGTTTTATTGTACAACCAGTTGGGGAGGCTCTTCCCTAGGGAAGATAATTTCCACCACTCTCAGGCATACTTAGTTATCTAAAAGGCTATGTCTGGGGTTAAATCACTGAAATATTTCTTTCTTCTAGCTTAGCATGTACGTGCCTACTGGTGTGTCTTTGTTCAGTTATTTTTAGGGATCTATGTTTTGGGGTACATGTAGCTTGGTGGAAACCAACAGTTCTCTAAACAGACTTAAGTCCAACTGAACAAGCAGAAAATAGAGACTGGTACTAGAAACCAGAAACTAGAAACTAGAACTACCTTGGAGTTAATGAGGTCTTGGATTTTAGAGAAGAACGTCCAATAACAACTTTAATAAACTAACACAATTGCTAACATTTCCAATATATATTTTTATAACAATAGACAAGTATAGTTATCACCCCATCAAAAAATTTCTTTTTGTAGTAGGTAGAAAACAACAACTGAACAAAATGGAAAGAATAAATAATATGTTCACTATCTTTAAATAATGAATATAACCTTCCTCGAATTCTATATTGCATTGTACCTTCAAGAAATCTGCAATACCTTAATCAGTAACAGAATGGTGACTTCTTCTAAAGAAACCATCCAAGATAGGAAATAGGATTAGTGAGTGATAGCAGAAGGACATCAGGTTTCTTCTATCTCATTCCACGTTATTGCCTTTTGTTTCAGCCAACTTTCAGGGTCTGCTTGTGTCTGACTTCCAGTGCTAGGTATATAGGCACATTCAGCTATGTCCTTCTGGCATGGTGACAGCAAATGAACTCAGTACTAATTATTGCAGAACAAGTACTTTTGTCCTCAAAGCAATCCTCACCAATCCCTTCTCCTTACATTTATCATTATTTTAGAGAGTTTTTCCTAGACTTACAAAAATAGCTTACTGCACTCAGGATGGATGAATACATTTATAGTAGCTTCAAACATTTGTGGTTATGGAATTTTAAATGCATTAAGAGGGGGCAATATTTGGGAGGAGGGGAGGGAAATTTTAATTAAAAAAGAATAAAAATAATAAAAAAAAGAAAAAAAAGAATCAATACCACCATTTAATAAACCATGATAAAATTCTGAAAAAAAAAAAAGAGGCAAGCAGAATGGTTAACATATTCTACCTATATTTCCATAGAACAATTCATGATATTCACATAAGGACAAAACTCCAAAATAAACTTAAGAACATACACACACACACACACACACACACACACACACATAGTGTGTGTATGGATGAATTGTGTGAGAGAGAAATAAGGAGTGTGTATAAGAGAGTATTATACCAGTTGACTATTAAAGCTAAGGATTTCATTATGGTATATGAAAACTGAAAACCAGAGAATATCAACAGTGTCATTTGGTACATACCTGAGGAAAAAACCACTAGAATAGATCCCTGGTGTCAAAATAAAAATAAGACTGATGTCCCAAGTTTGAGATGGGAGGACACCCCCAGTCCTTGGTCCCTCCCCTATCTTACAGCCTGCGACATAATTTTCTCTCAGACATTTGATTCTACCCTTACAATGTCATTTAGTCATTTTTATCCTTCTACCTTTCTTTTAAAAGTGTCCTGTGTGAGGCTGGAGATATTGCACAGTGGTTAAGCTGACTTGTTGTTCTTTAAAAGGGTATGGATAGCCTTACTTGCATGGGGCAGTTTGCAATCACATGTAACCACAGCTTCAGAGAATTTCACACCTTCTTCTGGCCTCCAGGAGCACCCACACATGCATGAACGTCATATACATCTATCTATCTATCTATCTATCTATCTATCTATCTATCTATCTATCTATCTATCTATCTATCATCTATCTATCTATGTAAAATATCTAAAATAAAATTTAAAAATTAACACTGCTAGCAAATGTCAGATATTCTAAGAAAATCTTATCTCAAAATCCTTCATTTTCTTAATTTAACCATTTCTGCAAAATTCCCATTTGAAAATCATCAGGTAATATATTTACAAGTTCAAAATCCATAATATGGATTTTAGTGTTAATTATTTATCCTGTGACACTTCCTCATTTATAAATAAATGCACAAAATCAGCACTATAAACATTCCAGTGTGGTATCCTCACTCTGATTCAGAAATGCAGGTCAGCATACACTTCAAAACATAGTAAATGTGAGCATGAGTATACATGATCCTGGCTAATGATGAGGAATATCCTTAAGATGATCTAGAAATGGAATAAAAGCCATGTTCTTTCAATAGTGGAAGGGAGGAAGAAAAGTATATGAACAAATACTACATATATTTGGCATGCAGAAGTAATGGTCAGACACACTAGGAAGAAATTCAACCTTTGAGAATTTGAACACACATTTTTGCTTGTTTGCTTTTAAAAATATGGCTATGTAACTCAGTGGTTAAGAAAACTGGTTTCTCTTCCAGAGTACATGGGTTCACTGCCCAGCATCCACATGTATGTCCACAGCCATCTCTGATCTAGTTGTAGCCTCTATATTCACTGGTACCCAAGTGCTACACAGACATACATGCAGGCAATACATCCATACACAAAATGGCATAAAAATAAAAATTTGAGACTATTTATCTAGATCATTAACCATTTCAATGATTTTAATAACAATAAAAACTCTGACAAACAAGATAAAATTAAGATCTGTTACATATCTATTTTTAAATATTTGAAGATGAGTATAAATTAGTTTATCTTTTATTCTATCAAAGGGGTGCTAAAGTTATGACTCAGCATTTATGCATGTATTATATAACAATGTAATACGGCATAATAATGCAGTATTTGCAATTTGTATGATATTATACTCTAACATATAATAAGACATATATGCTGACCAATAGCTCATAGCCACAATGGTCATATGAATTTAAAACAGTCAGAAATTATATTTTATTAAAATACACTTAATATAATAATTTATATTACCAACAAAATACATTTTTTTTTTTTGTTTTTCGAGACAGGGTTTCTCTGTGGTTTTGAAGCCTGTCCTGGAACTAGCTCTTGTAGACCAGGCTGGTCTCGAACTCACAGAGATCCGCCTGCCTCTGCCTCCCAAGTGCTGGGATTAAAGGCGTGCGCCACCACCGCCCGGCCCAAAATACATTTTAAAAATATGTCAATGCAAAAATCTTCTTTTCTCGGGGCTTGGAGAGATGGCTCAGCGGTTAAGAGCATTGCCTGCTCTTCCAAAGGTCCTGAGTTCAATTCCCGGCAACCACATGGTGGCTCACAACCATCTGGAATGAGGTCTGGTGCCCTCTTCTGGCATGCAGACATACACACAGACAGAATATTGTATACATAATAAATAAATAAATATTTTTAAAAAAATCTTCTTTTCTAAATGAGATATTTGCTGTTAAATATATTTCACAGAAAGACTTTTAAATGGTGGCATTCACTTGTAATTCAAACAGAGGGAAGAAAGATGCCAAAAAATGTGAGTTGGTTATTGCTCTCCTTCAGACTGTTATGTATAAGAAATTATCTTGTTAATGACTTAAATTATTTTATTTTATTTTCCATAGGAATAACTGAGAAGCAGCAAATGTTATGTTTGACAAACTTCAATGAATTAGATTCATGTTTCATGAAATGTTAAACATTGCAAAGGTACATATTGTACCTGTAAATTTGTAAATTATTTATAAATCCATGACATATATTTATTTATTTGTTGTTATTACTTCTAAAAATACTAAATTACAAAGTGATGAGAATACTCACTAATAAGATAAAAATTATTACTTCATTCAGGTATTCTGTAAAAGAAAAAAACACTGATAACATTCAGGAATTGTAGCCAGCTTTTTTTTTTTTTTTTTTTTTTTTTTTTTTTGGTTTTTCGAGACAGGGTTTCTCTGTGGTTTTGGAGCCTGTCCTGGAACTAGCTCTTGTAGACCAGGCTGGTCTCGAACTCACAGAGATCCGCCTGCCTCTGCCTCCCGAGTGCTGGGATTAAAGGCGTGCGCCACCATCGCCTGGCTTGTAGCCAGCTTTTTCTGTTGGGTCACCTACCAGCTCCTAAATCATGACATGGAGACTTATTAGTTATGAATGCTAAGCCTTATCTTAGCTTTTCTTTTGATTTGTTTCTCTTTTTCTTCATTTTGCCCTGAGTCTTTTTACCCTTCATTTAAAATAGTTTGGTTTCTTCAATCATAAAATTTAAAATCTTTTAAATATAATTTAATTTTGTGTGCTTGGGTATTTTCCCCTCATGTATATCTTTATACCACTTATATGCCTGGTGCTCTGGAGAATAGTAGGAAGCATCGTATTTCCTGGAACTGGAGTTACAGATGGTGGTGAGATGCTTTATGGGTGCTGGGAATCAAACCTGGGTATTCTGAACCAACTAGTTCTTAACCAATGACCATCTCCCCAGCCCTTATATTGGATATTTTTAAGAGCCTCATAAATTTTCTCATGAAATTTTTATAACAATAATTAAGGCACCTCCATTTTAAATATAAAAATAATAAAGTTAACGGAGTTGAACAATAAGTATTTAAGTAGTTACAGCTGTGTGTTTTTAGGAACTTTGCAACTACCTATCATACCTGTCCACCAAAATATACGAACAGTTTTGTTTTTGTTTCTCATAGGTGGTGGTGATTTTAATACAATTGCAATTACTTGTGTGGCAAAGTTAAAAAATTATGGAGGAGTAAAATTTAATTCTCTCTGAATAATTCAAAAACTGTAAAGAATTTTATATTTATACATTTAGTACATTGTTTTATATATAATATATTCTCTATTTCTGGTTTGTCTGCCTTAAATACTATCAGGTCACTTATGGCATTTAAGCAATTTCAAGATGTGTTGAACCATGAACTAAATTTCCATAAATATGCTAGATGGAGGACAGGCAAAGATAAAAATGTCCACAGATAGGTGAAAATAGAGATATCTGTCAAACTGAAATCACTATAGATGCTTGGGAAATGTTCAATAAGATGATTTAACATAATTTTGATTGCTCATGATGGAAAATTATTTTCTGTAAAAATCTTATTAATATGCATTCTACCACATTCTGGTTCATAAAGAATTCTTTCAACCAGTCATACATATGCTTCATAAAACAATTTGAATATGGGCTAATATCATGTATTTATACTTAGAAGTAATAATAGGAAGGAGCCATCAGTTTTAAATAATAACTTCACTTCCATAATTATTCCGTGGATTTTGAATGATGTCTCCTCTAATTTAAACACTTTTATGTAACCATTAGTGCAGTTGTAAGGTACTTTTTGCTTCCACCAAGTACTGCTTTTACAGAGGTCTTTATTATGCTGTCTTGTTATCTTGAAGAAATGAGTGTTTAGTAATGCCATTTATGGAATAAGGATAAGATAAATGAAGATGCAATGCCATGGATCATTGTGCTAGTGATCAATATCTAGAAGTTCCTGAAGTTAAAAGTCTTACAGAAGAAAATTAGCTGATGTCAATTATAATTTATCAGTGTGCCATCTCTAGTTAGTGTTCTGTGAATGCATTCATTCAATAGGTTTAAATATTAAGGGTCCAAATAACATGTTTGGTAAATGGGGAGCTAGAGTGTGTTTCAAGGCTGCATGCACTTATCTAAGATATCTCTAATAGCAGCTTCAGAGAGAAATCTACTTGTGTTTTTAGTTTCAGTCTGTTTTAGCATGCTACCACAGTAAGACAAGAAAGGCACTGTTTTGCTCTGATCTGCTCAAGATGTGTCTCTGAGGGACACCAGGTAGAACCAGTTGTCTTCTAGGATCAATACGTGTGCAGAGAAAGGATAAGAAATGATTTGGATCTTCTTTCATTACATGACAAAGGTCTATTTCTTGATCAAGACTTGAGGAAAACAATATTGGCCAATAATAGATGAGAACATTTTCACCATCACAAAGTCAAGAGTAGATCACTGATGTCACACTTAGTTCCTCGAGCAACTCTTTCAGGGGATATTATTTTGTGAGCTATCATTATTGAAAAACTGCTAAAACTATCTCTTGTTCAGTCATGAACTAAAAACAAAAATTACTCTTGGACTCCCATTAAATGAAGGTTATTTTGGGGAACCTTAAAGATTCATCATACATCTGATGAATTCCACTTAATAGTTCATTCTGGTTCCTGCTGACCTTTGTTAGACTATTTTATCAGGAATTCTGACAGTGTTCAACCAGTTTGGAGAATGCAGTCCCTTCTATTCTGTCAGAAGACTGGATCTGACCTAGTTTATGTATAAGACAGCAATGTCATTTTATTCTTTTGAATAAACAACTAGCTTGACTTTCTTGCCCATATTAGAATATTGTCCAATGAAATCTAGATTAAATTTCAGAAACTGTCATCTGCCCAAGTATGTGTAATGTAAAACATAATTCTAAATATATGACACTGTTTAAAATAGACTATTTGAAATGGAATGGGAGAATGGAGGCAGCGTCAACATTAAAATAGATGAAACAAAATGAAACAAGAACAAAGCAACAACCAAAGAAATTTGTTTTATCTATATGAAAGCCTAACATTCGTACTGAGTCTACTTTGCAGAAAGTTTGCCAAGAGCTTCTTAAAAACTATCTTATCATCTCCCACTAACAGTGATCACTCCCCTTAATGACATGTCATTTTGGAAAGATAAGTAAAAAGCATTGTACTTATACCGAAGTAAATTTTAGAGGAGAAAAATAAGATGACCATTTTAAAATGGGACGAGGAACAAGTGAACCAGAGAGAAGACTATTTCCACTTCAGTTTAAATTCCTTACAAAACTTGATTCTGATACTTAGGAAAACAGTATATCAAGTTTCACAAAAAAGCCTTTAAAATGCTGTGTTAGAAGTCCTGAAGACGATTGTGGCTAAAAAAAAAAAAAAAAAAAAAAAAAAGAAATCTGCTAAGCATTAGAGTACTCTGTTTAGATGCTAAGTAATATAGTATCCTTTTAGAAGCCTTCACAGCCTTCTATCTTTTTCTTTATTCTTACTTTTTAAAAATTTCATTCTATTTTCTTCTTTATATTATTTCTTCTACTCAAATTTCAGATTTTATTTAATAGCATCTTCTTTTTCAATTGCATCATATGTCGTTATTTTAAGATAGTTGGGATCTATGCTAACTACTTTTAAAATTCTCCTTAGCATTTGCACATTAAGTGCCTTTCAAAAGGTATAATTATTCTATTTTTCTCAAATTCTTTTTTTTCTGATTTTAATGTAGAAGAGGACTATGTAATTGCTTTTTTAAAGGCATTGTTGTTGCTGTTTTTGTTTTTTCTTACCTTGCTAATACAGGCTAACATAAGTTTCCATAGTTAACTTTGTATGATGAAGAAATGAGCAACTCCTGTTTAATTAGTTTGCCTCAGGATACTTTGAAATAGATCCACCTTTCCAGATTGCTTTGATTTACAATTATATTACCCTTTTGTTAGTGTCAGATGATTTTTAATTGCCTCAAATAATATTTATTATCTAAAGAGATGTTACTAATTATTTGTTTGGAATAAACTCTGCCAATAGAAGCAATTTACAGAGGAACAATAAATTTGCATCTTGAAAGCAGATGAATTCACAGACAATTCAATAGACAGGGATGACTTTAAATGGGAGTTTAGTATAAAGAAAATAATATTTTAGTTTCAAAAACAACTTGTGGACTAAAAGCTTTTAGAGTTAAGCATCAGCAAGAAGTCAAACTAAAAATGATATAAGCCACTATATGTTTTCAATCATGGTAAAAGAGATAACTCAGATTACAAACAATATTAATTCAAAAATATATAATAGTTATGCTATATAATAGGCAGTAGAAGTTGCATTTATATATATATATAACTTTATAAGAAAAATTTTATAAAAATGGATGTGTATGTTCTACATATTTTTTGTTTGGTTGTTTTAAGTGTTCTATCATGTTCAGGCTATCAATAAATTCATTAGATTATAAAAAATAATCAGAGGCACAATTTTTGTAGATCCTGCAATAAAATTATAGCATTTTATTACCAAAGGTAAGTGGTCATGATTTTATCCCAGCCTCACTGATAAATGGTATAAAGCCATGTGGCTAACAGAGACAATAACTATGGATTAATGTAAGTTATAAGATTTATAAGAAGCCTGAGGCCAACCCATTTTCAGTTTCTCTGGAACTAAAAGGCTTCTGGAAATGGTGGGAAAGAAAGCTCTGTCTTCAGAAGCCTACAGAATGGGAAAAGATTTTCACAAACTCAACGTCTAATTTAGGGCTAATATCTAAATATATATAAAGAACACAGGAAACTTGACATCCAAACAATCAAACAATCCAATTTAAACATGGGCTACAGATCTATACAGAGAGATCTTAATATAGGACGTGCAAATGGCTGAGAAACACTTAAGGAAATGTTCAACATCCTTACCCATCAGAGAAATGCAAATCAAAACTACTTACAGATTTTATTATACACCTGTAAGAATGGCTAAGATAAAAACACAAGTGACGATTTATGCTGACAAGGGTGTGGTGGATCCATGGGAACAATACTCCATTGCTGGTGAGAGAAAGTGAAAACTTGGACAAGCACTATGGAAATCCATATGGTGGTTCCCTAGAAAACTGAGAATCAATCTACCTCAAGACCCAACTACAACACTTTTGGGAATATACCCAAAGGATCTTCCATTATACCACAAAGACACCTGCTTAACTATGTTCTTAGAAGCTTTATTGATAATAGCCACAAACTAGAAACAACCTACTGTCCCTCAACTGAATATTGATAGAGAAGATGTACATTTACACAACAACATATTACTCAGCTATTAAAAATTTATGCTATGAAATTGACAGTTGGATGGAACTAGAAATTCTTCTGAGGGTGATGATTCAGACTCAGAAAGACAAACATGATATGTCCTAACTTATAAGTGGGTATTAACTGTTAAGTAATTGATAATCCAAGCAGCAATCCACAGACTTAGAGAGATTATGTAATAAGGAGGACTCTTCCCTAGTAAGAGGAAGCAGAATATATTTTTCATGTGGTCTGGGATGGGTGGAGATTTGAATAAGAAGGATGAGATGGGAGAGGGACAAATAGAGGCAAATATGACTGGAATATGTGAGCTTCTGGGGGTGATGTAGAAACCTAGTGCAGTGGAAAGTTTCTGGTAATGCTAGTGAGGACACGTAATAATGGAGAATTCAGATCCTGAACTGGCCATTTTCTGTAACCAGACAAGGTTCCCAGTGGTTGGACTGGGACACCAACACAGTCACAATCCATTGATCCACAACCTGTTCTGCTTACAAGATGTACTGAGGAAATGGCTCAGAGAGGGCGAGAGTGGCCAAAAATAAAGGACTGGTCAAAGGTCTTGAGGCCCAAGACACAAGAGTGTGTCCATGCCTGGCACTGCCTGGATTTCCAGGAAAAAGAGGCAGGAAAGTCCAAAGACCTGGAATAACTACCAAACAATAAAACAAAATGAAAGTCAATGAAATGATTTATAACGATAATTGGCTATACTTATCGATTAGTGCCTAGCCTAATTGTCACAAGAGAGGCTTTCTCTGGAAGCTGATAGAAGCAAATACAGAGATCCACAGCATAATTTTAGGTGGAGCTCCCATCATCCTACAAAAGATGAGTAGGAAGGACTGTGAGAGCCAAAGGTTTTAAAACAACGGGAGAACAAGGCCCATTGAATCAACTAAGCAGAGTTCATAGGGGCTCACAGACACTGAGGCATCAATCACAGCCTCTGTGGGTTTGTGTTAGGTCTTCTGCACACAGGTTGTGCATATCAACTTGAGGATTTTGTGGAACTCCTAACAGTAGGAATGTAGTTGCTTTTTACTCTCTCGCCTATTTTGGGATTCCTTTCCTTTTACTGGGTTGCTTTGTGCAGCCTTGGTTTGAGAGTCTTGTAACTCTAGATGGCACTGGAAGATTTTGAAGGGACAGGAACGCTAGATCTGGAGGACAGGGGAGGTGTGAGGGAATTGAGAGAAGTAGAGGAAGGGGAGGATGGAGTATAATAAGTAAAAAGAAAAAAGGCAGAGAAGTAGAAATAATATACAATACACTTGAGAAATGGAAAGTTCCACAAAGCTTTTATTCTATTTACCATCTCCTTTTAATATAACCAGCACTATAGAAACTGTGGGATGTACAGAATGAAATGTCGGTATCACCATAACAGATTTTAAGATATATGGCAGGACTATTGTAAAATAAAATATTCAGAACACTGACAAAAGGCATTGATGCAAAAAAACATTCCTACTGGCTAGATTGGATTCTTGTGTTGCTCTTTCCTGGAACAGGAGCGATCAACTCTTCCAGCTCTCTACACAATAAGAGTTATTACTGGGGAGGGTTGATCACAGATCATAGAAAGCAGCTATCCTGGTGCTTCATAGGTAGAATGAAAGATATTAGTTACAGAATTGAATTGTAACTTTATCAGTAAAAAATTGTAACCAGTAGGAACTGGTTGGGGTAACTCAGCTCTTCCAACTAATATTGCAGTTGAATTTCTCTGTGTGGTGGATCAGCCAGAGCTGAATAAGCTAAGGCTAGGACTGGGAGTTCCCTGAACAAGCTATCAAAGCCTGCCTGCCAATTCATCTAGAAAATCCTACACAAAAAATATGGTAAATAACTAAGCCAAGGTAAATCGGGACATTAACTAAAGTTTAAATGAATATTCCACCTGGAACAGGGCTTGATGTTTTGGATCACACATTTACCCAAATATTTCTCATTGGATCACAATAAATAAGTAACATAAAATAAAATATTTTTACCATGGAGAGAAAAGGTAATTAAAATTCACCTTAAGATAGCCCAGTATTGATTTGAGTCAAATGACAATCTGAAAGAAGTTATTATGAATATGATATAGAGTATGGAACAGTGTTAAGTTTGGAAAATTGTGTGAAAATGTGTTCACAAATTAAAACAACCGAGAAATATCAATGTAGAAACTAAAATTTAAAAAGAAAAAATTATAGATTTGAAAATTTTTAGGGTCAAAGTTCAAATGAAAATCTGCTAGACAAATTCATCAGAAGATTTGAAAGGCTAGAAAAGAATGAATGAGCATGAAAATAGACCAGTAGACATTCATTAGAAGACCAGTGTTAAAACATGTGCAAACAAGAGCTATTTTGCCATTGGGCTGTAATAACTTAAGTCAATTCACGATGTTCTTACAGAACTGCTAAAGGTAACTGATTTTTATTATGGTTTAATTAATGACTTTATTTTAAGTTATGATCGTTCCATGTAGCCTAAGTTGGTATCAAACCTGCCATCCTCCTTTCTTTGGCATGGGTATCTGCAGTTATGGGTTGCTCCAAAGCAGCCAGATTGTCTTCTTAATATCAGAGTTACTGGCTGTTCTCCCTTCACTAACTCCCTACTTCAGTAGCTGATATTCCAAGAATCAGTCTTTGATGATTGTCATCATATATGTCTTTCAAAGATTTAAAGGACTTAAAAATTATGTATCAACACATAATGCAATACACAATTATATCCAAATCATCTGCCCACATATTTATCACCTAGCCTTTTGCATGAATCCACAAAATACATGGGGGAAAATTTTGTCTAGATGGATTTATGGATTTTGCTCCCACAATCAAAACATTCTTAGCAGCACAATTAACTTTTCTAAACATTGGATGCATCAGTAAACACATAAAATACATTTGTGTTTTATTGTGTGTTTGTCTTTTTTTGCCATGATTCTATTTACTATAGCTGTGTTGCACATTTTTAAAATGAAGACAGACAAAAACCATTATAAACAGGTAAATGATCTTTGTTGAAGCAGACATAGCTTACTGGCTGTTGTTTTCTCAAGCTGTTGTTCCTTTAAGCCCCCAATGATCATGTGTACCATAGTTAAATTAGTCTTTTATCTTGAAAGATAATCTTCAACAAAGTTTTTGTTTTAAACTCAACCTAAAAGAATCACAGCTGGAATGATCTACAAAGAAAATTTTCTCCTCCAAAGGCAACTTAAAGCTTGTGGAAAACACTGTTTCATCTTATAAAAGATTGACAATCTCTGTGGGATAAAGCTCCTAAGCTAGAATTATTGTCTCTTCTGTAAAAGGCAAAACAGTATAGGGACAAAAGACAGACAATGTTTGTTAGGCTAATAGAGGTGGTAGAGTAACTTCAAGAGAACAATGCAAGGGAATTCATGTTTCTTGATGTTAGTTACAGATAACAGAACAATGTACTTGTAAAGAATTTGTACAACTATACATAAAAAATAAGAAACTTTTATTCAACTTATCTTTAAACAGAGGCATATGATCAATTTGAGACCACCATCGGTCATTGTGCCTACTAACTGAGAGAAAGTGTGATAATATTCACTAAACCCCACCACATTCAGTTTCAGAAAGTTACCAGAGGCTTTGTCACATAGGAGAGACATTGGTATCTCTTTTTGGATTTAGTTCCATCATTAATATGGTGTTCCAAACTCCTTGAAAGCATTTTTCCTTTACACACTTTGTTTCCTACTTCTTTACACATGTGTATCATTATTTAATATTGTAAGAGACAGGCAGCTATAAATTCTAGATGTCAATAGTTTTAAAACAAGGGCTTACCTCTGTGATTTAGTATATCTTTCTATATTGGTAAGCAAGTTATAAAAAAAATAAAGGAGACCAAAGCTGGGAAGAGATGAAAAAAAAAAAGATATCATATGACTTTTAAGATTCTAACATGTGTAAAATGTATGCTTCATTCTAGTCAAACATTGCTTTACATCAATTACATTCATTATAATTATATAAAAATTTATGGGGCCTCGGACAGTGAACTCCACAAGAGCAGGAGCAGATCCAGACCAGGCCTGAGGCAGTCAGTTCAATGGGACTGAGACTGAACCAGCTGCCTAGGCTGGAGTGGGCCTGAGCAAGTGAGCTCCATTAGAGTGGGAGCAGATCCAGTCCAGGGACATTTGTGGTGGTAGGACTAAGCCAACCACCTGGGTCAGAACAGACCTGAGACAGCGAACTCCACAAGAACATGTACAGGGGAGCAACCGCTGAAGAGAGTGATCCAGAGACAGAGACCGCTGTGGGTCCAGATGGGAATCTGAGACCTTCAAGGGAGTAGACCTAATTCAGGACCCCTGTGCATCTGAGTATGAGTCTAGGACCTCTGAAGAACTAAGCCTGAGCCAGGACCTCTGTAGGTCTGGGCATGAATCTTGGACCTCTGAGGGCCTAGGCAGAAATCAGAGATCTTTGAAGGTTCAGGCTTGAGTCTGGGACCGCAGAGGGAGTAGGCATGAGCCAAGACCTCTGTGGGTTCAACTGTACATCTGGGATGTCAAAGGGAATAGGGAGGAACCAGAAACCTCTGCGTGTTTGAGCATGTGTCTGGGACCTCTGAGGGAGCAAGCCTGAGCCAGGTCCTCTGAAGGTCTGGGTACAGCCTGGGGACTCCAAGGAAGTAGGTCAGAGTCACAGTCCTTTACAGGATCAACCCAACCCAGGGACCTCTGCAGGAACGAATCCAGACCAGGGACATTTACAGAAACAGATCTGAGCTGACAATCTAGACTTGAGTAGGCCTGAGACAGCAAACTCCAAGGGAGTGGAACAAAGGCCAGGAGCACTGTGCAACCTCCAAAAACATGGAGTGACCAACAGGGTAACTTGAACCGTGGCACTGACCGTAACACAAAAACAACCCTCTGAGCCTTGGAGTCACTGGCACCTAGAGGATTAATCCATGCTTCATAAATTCTATTACATTTCAAAGAAGAGTATTGTTTCTAGAAGTTAACCTTCCATTCAGTTTTAATCTCATAGCGAATGTGACACTAACTGTAAATCTTACTACATGGTTGGTGCCTTCTTTTATTGTATTAATGCATGCTGGTTGTATGAAATAATCAAATAACAATGAAAATACATTTAAACAACACTTTATTCACATAAAATGCTATGTCCACGAGGTTAATTCAGATTAACTACAATGGCAAAGGAAAGGTTTTGTGAGGCCTCCTCCCCATGTATAAATAAAGTTATTCACATATTAAGCTGACTGACTTCTACATTGATGCCACAGACACAGTAAGATGCTGTGTATAAACCGAACAAAGAACATAAAGATTCTGAAATCTGAATAAGTACAAAGAACACACTTTGAAAAACAAGCAAGAAATCATTATTAAAAAGTTGAATAATGCAGAAATGTGAGTCAGAATTTGAACTACATCAAATGGCAAGAAGCAAAGTGAACTGTGGTCTTCATTAGAAACTGAAATTTCTTTGGCAAGGCACATCCTCTCTCATCACCCATCCTACACAGGGTACTCCTTTATGCAGAAAAAGACTGACCATTTCTACTGACCATTCCTATATTATGAAAAAAAATCTTAATTTTTCTGTTATGACGTCAATGTTTTGCAAGAAACATCAACTACCTCAAAATGTGTACTAATGTAAAAGAAAAAGACAGAATCCTAAAAGAATTAATAAACATAAAAATTGACAGAGGTGGAAGAGAAGTTCCAATTGCTGAAGACCCTATGCAGTTTAGAAAAAGGTTCCAAAGAATCTTTAACTGGAACTTGAACTGAACTGAATGTCCCCTTCCTGGAGGCTAGTTTTTATGTCACAAGAAGGTACCATGCAAGCTTCCAGAGGATGGAGGAAAACAGAGTCAATAGATCAACCAACAGCTATGACAACTGTGGACCCCAAAAATGATCAGAATGGCACAATAAACATAAGGATAAAATTTTGGCACACATACCTTGGTGGTAACCAACAGCTCAATGAATGAACTTAAGACCTGATCAATAGGAGGGAGACCATGCCTAGTATTAGAAACCTAGTGAACCACTCAGTGCTGGTTAAGTCATGGCTATTGGGGGACAATATACAATTCTTGCTGTTCTAAACTATCATAATCCCTAAGTCTATAAATATATGTGCTTATGCCCACATATAAGTGAAATATTAAAAAGTAACCAGAGAAATTTATTTTTGCAACTGATGGAGACCACTACAGCAAGCAACAATCAACCAAATTTCAGACTTGTGCAGCACAGTCTCATCAGAGGCATCCAAAAAATACTCCTCCACTTAAGGCTTGGGGAACGGGGGTAGAAAGATTCTAAAAAGCATAGAATCCATGAGGGTACTGAGAGATTGTGCTTCCTAGCAATATCAGAAGATACACCCAAAATGTCTCACCAATATTATTGCTTAACTGTGTTCTGAACAAGGATGACAGCAATGATTATGTCAAACTAGATGAAAAAAAATCTCACAAGGCGTAACTCTATAAAAATCAAACAGCCCACTCCAAAAACCTGGACACTACATAATGCTGTGGCCTACCTAGAGAATAGCATAACAATTAATTTCTTTTGCCAAAAGGTCAGCCCTACAAACATAATACATATATACAGGTGGCATTATACAAACTGAAGAAGTCTTACTTAAGAGTATATAAGAAAGAGATGTGCTACCTCCTGTGCTAACAAGGCAGATGAGGTTCCCAGTGGTAGGACCAGGGCATCAACATAGCCAAAACAATCTTCAAACTACAATTTGTCCTGCTTGCCAGACAATTTGTCCTGGCTGCAAAAATGGTGGCACAGAACTAATGGAAGTGACAAATCAATGAATGGTCCAGGTTGAGAAGGAGCACATTCCTGACACTTTCTGGTGGCCAGGAAACAGAGGCTGGATAACCCAGAAACCTAGGATAGAACCAAACATGAGTGGAAAAAAACAATGAAATGATTAAATGATTCTTAAGGATATTCTGCTATACTCATAGATCTGTGCCTAGCTTAGTAGTCATCATACGGGCTTTCTGCAAGAGTGTATGGGAGGAGAGGCAGAGACCCACAGTCAAACATTAGTCAGAGCTCAGGGAATCCTGTGGAAGAAGAGGAGGAAGGATTGTAGGAGCCAGAGGGGTTGAGGATACCAGGATAATGTGGCCTACAGAATCAACTAAGCAGGGATCATAAGGGCTAACAGAAACTGAAGCAACAATGACAGATCATTTACAGATCTGAGCTAGGTCCTCTGCATATTCTATGGATGTGTAGCTTGGTGTTTTTATAGGACTTCTGCCAGTGGGAATAGGGTGTGTCTCTCAATCCTTTATTGTGCGTGTGAGTCTTTTTCTCCTACTGGGTTTCTCTTCCAGGCTTAATATGAGGGTATGTACCTAGTCTTATTGTAGATTGTTATGGAATATTCAATTGATATCCCTGGAATACCTAGTCAATTTTGAATGTAACAGATGAGTATTAAATCTTGGGAAGGTGGGTGACAGGTGTACTGGGAGGAGTGGAGGAAGGGAAAAGAAAAGTCAGTGAATAATAATAATAATAAGCAACTTGCCAATAAATTGGGCACAAAGGAAAATAACTCAAACTGGTAAAAGACACTTGGGAATACATATATATATATATATATATATATATATATATATATCCAATAACAGTTTAAAATAAAGGTGAAAAATATGATGGGGTGAGAGAAGGGTTTGAAGGGAGAAAAGTGAAGAGAGAAATGTTGTAATTAAATTATCATCTCAAAAACAAAATTTTAAAACTGTAAACAGATTCTCCCATAGGCCAGAAGCTGGGATTGTCTTGATACTCATGGTAGTTAAGATAACAGACCATCATCTTCCTTTGTGAGATGTTTGTAAAAAATTGTATCAATAAATATGTTATCATTGGAAATCTGTATTGAAACCCAATAGGCAATGTTGTTTTTCTCTATAAACAAATAGCTGGTCAAATAGTTTCCAACTTTCTATAAAAACAAAAACTGAGGTAAGTTTCTCTAAATAACAAACAACAAACAAAACGTCCATGTTGAAATTTTATAGCCTTATAGTCTCTCAAATGCAGACATTGGAGCATGATTTCATCACTGACACGAGGTACAGGTGGCCCGGTGTGTGTGATAAGTTATCTGAAAGGCAAGTGGTTTTGTGGTAATTTTAATTTCTTACATTCTAGAGAGAGAAAACTTAAGATAAAGTTTTAAAGTTGGGATTGCTTTTACCATTTTCGATTATTTAGTTAAGAAAATTATACAATAAATATGTCAAACTGTATTAAATCATGTCAAATTTATAAATTCCATTGAGAATTCAGTAATTATGTATTCGTAATTCAAGTAATTTCTTGTTCTGGATTAACGTGCTGAACTTTATATATCTGTGGATATTATAAAGAATAGATTAATCTATGAGTTATCAGCAACTTTCCATGGTTTTCAGTAAAGACGACCGCTCTTCTCACAACTAAGGAAGTGTCTAGGTGCTGAGGTTTTTTTTATTATCTTTATACCAGTTTCAAGATTTCATTTCTTCCTTCCTGAATTGTTAGTTTTAGCCTAGGAGACTTTCCATTGCAATTAATTCATTTGAAAAAAAAAAGTTTGTTTTGTTTATAGTATTTCCAATTTTACAAAGTAACCTGAGACTATGATTTCCTCAAGTAAGTTGAATTAACTTGACATGGGAAATACATATATCTCAAACCACGGAAGTAAAACACACTTACTTTAAGAGAAAATTCGAATGAGTTGTAAAACAGATTTAATAAAAAACAAAACAAACAAAACAAAAAACAAAAACAAAACCCTTTGTTCTCATTTCCAGTTCAGGTAATTCTACCATTTTTCTCATCCTATCTTTTTGTAAGTTTCCTTGTTTTAGTAAAATCTCTGTATCTGTCTTTGTTTGTAACATAACACACACACACACACACACACAGTGCCCATGTGGACAACTGCATCCATATAAAACTTGAGAAAGCTTGAGAAGTAATTCTAGACCAAAAAAAAAAAAAAAAAGAGTTAAGCATAGCTTATTGATAGCATCATTTTCTCAGATGGGCTCTGTTTGCTAGAGGCAAACACTCTCATTTAAGAGAAGCTTCTTGATACAGTTTTAGTTGTAAAACCTTGCAAATTTTTTAAGAGGTCCTGCCACAAAACACTTAAATGGTGTTGATGAAAAGTTGACCACATTCCTTTTTGTTTTCAACCGTAGCAGGAAAAAAGCTGTGCCGTTTTCTGGGCTGTCCTGAGAGTGCAAACTCTGACTCTTTCAGGCAGGAAGTCCTGCTACAGAACATCTAACTGTGGTTTATGAGCAGACTGCTGCAGCTTGCTTGGTGGCAGGGACCTTGAAATGCCATAGAGTTGTAGCAATAAACATGGCTCCAGCTGGTACCTCTGCCATGAGTCTAGAATCTCAGAAAGCTAAGGAATGGAATGGATCCAGCAGTCAAAGTCATGGCTTTAATCCTACCCATATTGCCTAGCAAATTAATGACTCATGTGGTCAGAAAAAGAGAGATGTATAATAAAAATAGATTTAAAGATGAAGAAAACCCCTAAATAATTTATGGAGTGTTAAAAATAAATGCAGGCTTAAGTGAGAAAAGAAAAATGTTAAAGTCCTTAAAAGAAAAAAGAAACAAAAGAGAGTAGTTGAGTGTGGTGGTACATCCCTTTAATCCCAACACTTGGGAGACAGAGGAAGGCAGACCTCTGTGAGTTCAAGGTGTGGTAGCACACATCTTTAATCCCAGAACTTGGGAGGCAGAGGCAGGCAGATCTCTGTGAGTTCAAAGACAGCTTGGTCTTCACAGGGAGTTTCAGGAAACCTAAAGATATACAGAAAACCTGTTTCAAAAAGTAAAAGTAAAAATAAAAGAAATAGAGGTTAAAATAAAGTCACATAAAGATGAAAAGTACACAGAGAATCTTGATACTGTATGTTATTATGCTCTCTTTGAACTGTTTGAATGCTGAGGAAAGAGCAACAGTTGCTAAAAGATATTTATTCATAAATCCTACTGAATTAATCCAAGATAGATTTTTTTAAAAAAAATATCCTGACTTCAAAATTGAAGTCAAAAGTGTTACTTTTGTTTCCACAGGAAATGAGAGGCTGTGAATTAATTCTGAGTTAAGAAAAATCAGGTTTGATCAAGGGAGACCACTTGAGAAATCTCCAGTAGGAACAGATGGCCCAGATGCCTGAGATGTTTCACATCCAGAACAGATTCGAGACTGCTGACTGAGATGATCACGACTCATAGGATACTCCAGTTAGGACTTGATCATAATTCTAAATTTTCTTTAGGTCCCCATAAGATTATCAGTGCCTCCAACCAGCAGAAAGTAGCATGGAATATTTTGCCCACATTCCCAAAATATGGACTATGTATGTTCTTTTTTATTTTTAAAAAAATAAAAAACAAAAAGTGGGGGAGGTGGTGCAGGACAATTGTCTATGTTCTGTCAGTTATGTTTTAATAAATGCTGATTAGCCAGTAGCCAGGCAAAAAGTAGATGAAACAACCATACAGGAAGTAGAGGCGGGTCAATGAGAACAGGAGAATTCTGGAAAGGAGGAAGCCCATTCCTCCCCAGTTCTGTCCCAACCACAGAAGAAGGAAGATGTGATTGCCCTGCTGAAAAAGGTCCCGAGCCACATGGCTAACATAGATAAGAATAATGGGTTAATATAAGTTATAAGAGTTATTAAAAAGCCGGAGCTAGTGGGGGAATCAGTTTATCATTAATATAGACCTCTGTGTGTTTTTGGGGGGCCTAAATGGCTGTGGGACCTTGTGGGAGGACAGAAACTAGGCAGGACATAAACCCAGACAACACAAGCACACAATCAACCAAAATCTAAAGAAATGTCCATGAGAACAGCAGAGGAATCTGAAATGGCTGAAAGACACATAAGGAAAGAAAATGTTCAACATCCTTAGTCATCCTAGAAATGCAAATCAAAACAACTTTGAGATTTCATCTTACACCTGTAGGAATGGCAAAAACAAACAAACAAACAAAAAAAACCACCACCAACAACAAAAACACTGATGGCAGCTTGTGCTGGAGAGGATGTGGGATAAAGTGAACACTCCTGCATTGCTGGTGGGAGTGCAAGCTAGTACAGCTCCTTTGAATATCAGTATGGTGATTTCTCAGATAATTAGGAAACAACCTTCCTGAAGACCCAGTAATACCACTTTTAGGTGTATACCCAAAAGATGTTTAATCATACCACAAAGACATGAGCTCAATTATGTTCATAGCAGAATTGTTTGTCATAGCCAGAACCTGGAAACAACCTAAATGCCCACGACTGAAGAATAGATAAGAAAAATGTGGTACATTTACACAATGGAGTACTACACAGCAGAAAAAAATAATGACATCTTGAAATTTGCAGGTAAATGGATAGATCTAGAAAACATCATATTGAGTGACATAACACAGATCCAGAAAGACAGATTTATGTTCTCACGCATAAGTGGCTTTTAGACATAATGCAAAGAAAACCAGCCTAGAAATCACAATCCCAGAGAGCTTAGACAATAATGAGGACCCTAAGAGAGACAACATGGATCTAATCTACACGGGAAGCAGAAGAACACAAGATCTCCTGAGTAAATTGGGATCATGGGAACTATGAGAGAGGATTGAAGGGGAGGGGAAATGGTAGGAGGGGAGCTGAGAAAAAATGTATAGCTCAATAAAATCAATAGAAAAGGAAAAAATAAAGTCGAAACCACAGAAATAAAAAAAAATAAAAGTAGTACATAAATGATAAACTACTATAATCTTGTAGTAACAAACTGGTAGTAAACTAGGATCGATTGGATAATTCAGATCAAACTAATAAAGATTATCACTCAACTAGGAAAAAATTTAAAGCTATGAATGTATTCCTAAAATATAAAACTAAATGCACAGAATGAACATCATATTGACAGATGAAACTTAGAGTGCATGTCTCCTGATACAAAGTGAGTTACCTGCCTTTTAGTCCTAATTAAATATCTGGATTCTCTATCCCAACCTCTTTTGCTCTACATAGCTGTAGTAAAGTGTTATCTTTGAGACTGTTTTACATTTAGAATATGAACAAATTAATTTATCAACTAAAAGAAATAGAACGATTCCTTCACAAAAGTGTCAATATTCATTATTCTTTGAGATATTATAATCATCATATTTCTGAAATAATTTTAGGTATTAAAAAGTATCAAAATTATTTGTTTACCTACTTACAACATGTCCTGGGGTAAATGTGGCACAGAGATTGTGGAAGTGTCCAGCGAATGACTGGTTCAACGTGAGACCCATGACATAAGAGGGATCTCTGCCCTGACACTGCCTAGAGGGTCAAAACCCTGAGGTTGGACAACCAAGAGAAATAGGAAGGAACCAAACACAACTGGAAGAAAGAGTTAATGAAACAATTGTTGATGACATTCTGTTATATTTATAGATTGATGCCTACCTCAGTTGTCATCAGAGAGGCTTCATTCAGCAACTGACGAAAGCAGATGCAGGGACACACAGGAAGTGTTCAAGGAATTCTGAAGAAGTGGGACAAGAACGGTTGTGGGAGCCAGAGGGCTTGAGAAAACCAAAAGACCACAGCCTTCAAAATCAATTAACCTGGGTTCCTAGAGTCCCAGAGACTGAACCGACAACCAGAGCACCTGCTTGGGACAGACCTCGGTCATTTGTGTGTATGCTATGGCTGTATGGCTTGGTATTTGTTGCAGAATATTTGCTTAGTTTGCAAAGATGTATTGCATTGTTTATATTGCAAAGTATTTGCTTAACTATATAAAGATGTATTACATTTATTTAATTATGTAAAGATGTGATGCTCTCTTACGAGGCCTGCCTAATGCACCCAATTAGTCTAATAAAAAGTCTAATGGTCTATAGCAAGGGAGGCGGTATAATAGGCTGGAGTTCTGGGCAGGGAGAGTAAGTAGGAGGAGGAATTTAGGCTCAAAAAATAAAAAAAAAAAAAAAAAAAAAAAAAGGAATTCCAGAGAGATGCCAGGGGCCAGACAGACAGACACAGGGGAAGCAGATAAGTAGAACATACAGAATGAAAAAAAAAAAGTTTAAAAGTCCTGAAGCAAAATGCAGATAAATAGCAACAAGTTAAATTAAATTATAAGAGCTATTGGGACAACTCTAAGCTGAGACTGAACATTCATAATTAACAATAAGGCTCCATGTCTCTTTTTGAAATTGATTGGTGACCCAAAGAAAATGACAACTACAGGTGTTCTTGTGGGATTCCTTACAGCGAAGCAGGGGCTATCTCTAATTCTGTTGCCTGCTTTTGTGACCAAATTCCTCATAATGGATTGCCTTATACAGGCTTAATAAGAGTGGTAGTACCGAGTCTTACTGCAGCTTGTTATGCCACATTTGGTTAATATCCCTGAGACGTCTGTCCTTTTCTGAAGAAAAGTGGAGGAGGATTAATAGGGAGCAGGTTGAAGGTCAGTGGTCAGAGAGAGACTGGGAAGAGAGTAGGAAGGGGAAACTATGAACAATATGTAATAATATCAGTAATAATAATAACAATAATATATTTGTTTTACCTGCTGAACATATCTCCCAGAGACTCTCTTACTACTTCTCATCCATGTAAAATAAATAAGTTTACCTTTTTATTTCATGTTCAGTGTTAGCAGGTATTTGTTTACCATGTTTCTTGCAACGTTTATCCTACTTATTCATTTTCCCCATTGCCTTCACATCTCTGCGCAGTGTGAAAACAGAAGACTCATTTTAGTCACTTATTTTAAAAAGCACTGCACCTCTTCTTCCCAAGCTATAGAGACAGAAGAATATTGACATTCATCAAAAATGAATTAATTGAATATATTAAAGATAAGCTGCTTTAGAGGCTTGGAAGATTCCTGGAACTGTTGTTTGAGACCAAAATTGCCAGTCATTATCATTATCATGATATCAGAGCCTATTCACTGTAACACAATATGTGGACAATTACTGAGGTCCTCTGGTCCTCCACTCTGAAACACTGAGTCTGGTTCTCTAGCCTGAAAGGACTTTGCCATCAAACCTGTGTCTTTCCTGCTGTCTCACATTCATCAGCACAGTGTGTCCACAATCTGGATGGGAGCTTCTGCTTCTACCTATAGTATGTGATCTTCTCTGTTTTCCAAATAGATGTAAACAACCATGTTATCCCTACCATAATATCAAAAGTAGGCATACAAACATACTGTCAATGTTATAAAAACATAACAAAAAGAGCATTTTAGGTTTAAAGCAAACAGCTAAACCAGATCACTTTAGTACTGTGTTAAAAACAAAATCTAGTGATTCAATATTAACCATTTAAATGTCTTATGCATGTTGGATGTGCGGAGTACACTGGACTAGTGAGCTTGAGCATAGACAGTAAAGTAATGGTCCTCTGCCCTGCAGAGACTACTGCCCTCACAGCTCACTCTGCTGTACCATGTTTCCTGTTGTGCCTAAACCACAGCATCAGGAGCAGCAGTGATTCCATCAAATTCTGTTCCTCAAGAGCATTCAGTACCTGCAGGTAAATTCACTCAAGACATTTTCTTTCTTTCCTTCTTTTTCTGTTAAATCTGTTAAGATCTTTTTCCTTTAAAAAGAGGCCTCCAGCAGAAATGTATTTCTCAGTTGGCATATTGATTTTAGTGTGCAGTTCCTAAGGATACCTGCACTATAAATGGTTGCTGTATTCTATTATAAAATAATGCCACTGGTTACACACATCTCTCCCTTTCCATCTCTTAGTCTTCCTTGTTGGATTCTGTTGCATCATTTTTCAGATCATTCCCAGCTATGTTAGCTCAGTCAATGGGAGAGTATTTGCATGTTACATATTCTGAACTACAGCAGCAGTAATGGGGAATCAAAGAAAGCCAAGGGCCCCCAGGCTTTCAGCTAGGGTGCAAAGAATCTCAGATACACATAGAAGAGACAACATTATACATATTATAAAAGTTTTAAAATACTTTTAACTAATGTGTAATTTATGAGTGAGTTAAAGTTGTAGTAATTCTGACTGTGCAAATGTGAGATCAGTTTAACAAATAGAGTTAATGGATTTGTGCTTTTTGCTGTTTTTCACACTTCAAAAGATGAAGTATGCTTTTTCATGCCCCGGCCAGCTGGCCTTGGTGAGTTCCCGATAGATCATCCCCATTGCCTCAGTGTGTGGGTGCACCCCTCGCCGTCCTGAGTTCCTTGCTCGTGCTCACTCTCCTTCTGCTCCTCCTTTGGATCGTGAGACTTCAGTCCAGTGCTCCAATGTTGGTCTCTGTCTCTGTCTTCTTTCATCGCCTGATGAAGGTTAATATTCAGGGGGATGCCTATATGTTTTTCTTTGGGTTCACCTTCTTATTTAGCTTCTCTAGAGTCACGAATTATAGTCTCAATGTCCTTTATTTATGGCTAGAAACCAAATATGAGTGAGTACATCCCATGTTCCTCTTTTTGGGTCTGGCTTACCTCACTCAGGATAGTGTTTTCAGTTTCCGTCCATTTGTATGCAAATGGACAAAACCGGTCTCGCTGAACATAATGGACAATGAGGACTACTGAGAACTGAAGAACAATGGCAATGGGTTCTTGATCCTATTGCATGTAATGGCTTTGTGGGAGCCCAGGTAGTTTGGATGCTCACCTTAATAGACCTGGATGGAGGTGGGTGGTCCTTGGACCTCCCACAGGGCAGAGAAACCTGCTTACTCTTTGGGCTGAGGAGGAAGGAAGACTTGATTGGGGGAGGGGGAGGGAATGGGAGGTGGTGGCGGGGAAGAGGCAGAAATCTTTAATAATTAAATTAATTAATTAATAAAAAAATCAGCAAGAAAAAAAAAAAACCAAAAGATGAAGTATGAAGGTGTCTGCATTCTAAAGCTGTAATGTGTGCTCCCATTATGAGCAGTTGAACAAGGAAGGGTTTGAGGTTCTTTCTCATACACATGAGACACTTTTGAGAATTCAAAAGTATATACATGTAATGAGATACCGATAACCTACGGCTATATCATATATGAGAAGTTTTTGAATGCTAGCCATTTGAATAGATGAAGCCAAGGTTTGGGGCACACACATCACTAATAAGAGCATCAGTTGATATTAGTCCTCATTATTTCCTACGTAAAAATATCTTATGAAGGAGGAGGATCATCTGTTTATCTGTTGCTTTCATTGGTTAATTAATAAAGAAACTGCTTGGCCTGATAGGTCAGAACATAGGTGGGTGGAGTAGACAGAACAGAATGCTGGGAAGAAGGGAAGTGAGGCAGACGCTATAGCTCTCCTCTCCAAGATGGACGCAGGTTAAGATCCTTCCTGGTAAACTACCACCTCATGGTGCTACACAGATTATTAGAAATGGGTTAATCAAGATGTAAAAATTAGCCAGTAAGAGGCTAGAGCTAATGGGCCAAGCAGTGTTTTAAAAAATACAGTTTCCGTGTAATTATTTTAGGTAAAACTAGCTGTCTGGTAGCTGGGTGGTGGGAAACAGCCCGCAGCTCCTCACTACAATCTTATATAGGTCACATTAGGGAACCTCTTGGAGAATGGGGCCCTAAAATGTATGACTTACTTGACCATAATTACTAATGTATCCGATAGGCTGCTAACAGATAAGTTGGTGTCCATGAATTAAGAAGGCACTTGATCTCTTTTTTCACTTTGCATGTAACAGTGGAAATGGTGTTCCTGGTGGGAAGAAGGAAAACATTGTCTTGGAGACAGCTTCTATCCATGAAACCCTGTCTCTGTATTCCAAACCATTGGATTGGAATTCTATTACACATGAGCTTGAAGAGAAATGCGCAAAGGGCATGTGAGGGAATTAACAGATCTGATATTAAGAGATAGAAATTCAGGAAAAAAATATACACATCTTAATGTGTGTTTGTGTGTGTGCACATATATGTGTGGATATAGGTGTATATACACACACGTATGTATGTATGTGTGTATGTATGTATGTATTCCTTTGTGAAATTTTAATCAAATCAACCTTTAGTTTCTTTTGAAAATAAAGTTTTAATCAGATCACTCTTTATGTTCATCACGGCTTTCTTAATACACATCTATTAAAGTTTGTATTATTAGGTGTTTTGCATAACAGTACACACATCTCCAGAGAGCTATAACTTCTCATGAAAAGTATAAAGTCCAAATGTGAGGCTTATTAATGTGGGTTAGGGTTAGGGCAACTCAAAACCAATTTATAGAAAATAATTTTCAGACCTCTCTCCATTCTCTACCATGATCTGGCAGTCAAGACCAACTCTTATTAGGGAATGTTGGAAAGTTCCACACATTCTTTACTGCACCTTTGATATTAACCTGAAGGCTTTATGGAAATATATACTTAAAATTCCTATTTAATTTTTGCCCTTGGCTGAGCATACTGAAGATTTTTTAAGCATTGTAATGAACCTCAAGCTGCCACACTAGTAAGATTTATACCCTCACAATTTTTAAGTAATGTAATCATAAGTTATGCAATACCACCTCATAATTAAAGAGTGTCAACTGGGCTCCAACCCATGGGTATTAATTATCTATTGCAACAAAGTATTTGAAGAAATAGCAGTAATTGTCAGTATACATTGAAAGTACATTATAGTCCTTGCGTCTAGAAAACTATTGCTAGCATCCATGCTCATTTTCTTAGATATCTAAAAGCCTTAACCCACATTAATGAAACCTCACATTTTTAATGATTGAGTTTTGAAATTAGAACAAAATTGTAATAACTTTCTCTCCTTTCCGCTAATCTCTACTACCTTGTTCTCTCAGATTCATGGCTTCTA
Organism: Chionomys nivalis; assembly: GCF_950005125.1. Lineage (NCBI taxonomy): Eukaryota > Metazoa > Chordata > Mammalia > Rodentia > Cricetidae > Chionomys > Chionomys nivalis. The sequence continues at coordinate 176,582,359 of NC_080086.1, read as the reverse complement.
TCCTGTCTTTGTAAGGACAGTTCTGTTCTTTGTGTGGAAGCTGAACTTTACATTGTGTTCTGCACCATTTTCTCAGAAGCTCTAGTGTGGTCATTGCATGACACATATGAACTTGCTTTGGTGGTGAAGATGAGTCTAAGAACATAAATGAGGCTGAATTATACAACATTTAAGGACATAGAAGTTCTTCCAGTTTGCCAAACCACTGCAATGCTTTGGGACTGTCTTAGATGGAGTTTTACTGCTTTGAAGAGACACCATGATCTTGCAAATCCTTATAAAGGAAAACATTCAATAGAGTCTGATTTATGGTTCAGAGGTTTAATATATTATCATCATGTAGAAAAACATGGCAGACTTGGTGTTGGAGAAGGAACTAAGAGTTCTACATCTTGATCTGCAGGTAGCAGAAGAAGACAGCCATACCAGGCTTAGTTTAAGCATATGAGACCTCAAAGCCCACCTCCAGAGTTACATACTTCCTCCAAGAAGGCCACACTTACTCCAACAAGTGTATGATGTCATTCCTATTCAAACTATCATAGGCAGTGTTGGGTTTGAGTTTGAGTTGTTACAAAGATTCTGTTGACTTTGTTGGTTAGTTTCTCTAATAATATTTGTTCTTTGATTTTAAACTTGATTTTCCGGTCCTCATGAATAATCTGCAAAACGACTAGCTAATTCTGTTCCTTTCTATATGTGTGTGTGTGTGTGTGTGTGTGCATGTATATTTAAATCTAACTTGAATGTCTCCTTTTACAAATGTCATATTTATTGACTTACATATGGATATTAGCTGTTAAGTCAAAGATTACAAAACTACAATCTGTATAGAGTGAGGTATTGAGGGATACTCATAAAATCTTAAGAAAAAAATGTTACAATATACAGTTATGAATAGATTGTGGGACAGAAGGGAAACTGAAAGGAGAAGATCAAGTATGGAGGGTTAAGAATGATAGGGGAATACAAGACATTTAAAATTGAGAGCCATTTAAGGGGTAGTATGAAAACCAAATAAAGTGAAGCCTCCTAAAATAAATACATATAAAGAGGCAATCTAAATGAAATAATGGGTGGGGGGGCAAGGACAGAGCCCTGACTGGCCATCTCTAGACATTAAATGAAGCTTCTAGTTCTAGGATTTGGTTACACCAAATTGAGTTCTTGGCCAAGAGGTATACCACGACTCTCCAAATAATTAAAGCTGTTGGCAAGAATATTTATTATTCACTGCATACTGATAGGAATGCCTCATTGCCAAAGACAAAAGATACAGAATTCATTGAATATGGAGAAGTTGAGCTGGTACATATATTGAGCCTTCAGTTCTAGGATCATTGGTACAGGAAAGTACTGTGCACACTCAGAACACTTCCAGGTATACTGTGGGCATCTGTGCTTTTGCACCAAGTCCTCTGTACATACATTATGTCTTTCAGTTTGATGTTTTTATAAAATTGCTAAGTATGTAAAGGAGTGGGATTCTTATTCTTGTACCTTTTCTTCTTCAACTCTTTCTCTCCTGTTTTGTCTGCCTTGTCCAACTCAGAGGTGTTAGCTTTTGTTTTATCATATTATATTATGATTTATTAATTATATTTTATTATAATTCATTAGAATCCTGCATGTTTTATAATGAGAAACAAAAAGTATGGAGATCTGGATGGTAGGGGAGGTAGAGAAGAATTAGAAGAAATAGAGGGAGATAAAACAATAATTAGAATATATGAGAAAAAAGTATATTTAAAATAAAAGAGAGAAAAACAACTCATTTCGATGAACTGAACTATCTAGAATGTTTGGCTTAGAGTTATGTGTGTATTGCTTAAGTTAATGAGGTAGGCACTGACACAAATCTATGGATCTTAATAACTAGAAAAAAGGAAAGTCGAGGGAAATTATTCTCTGTGCAACTGTCCAGGGTCAGTTAATAGAATCTCTGTCATAGTTTGTTCTGGATCTCCTACATGTGCCTAATAAAGTAGTATTTAGTAAGCAAACAGGAAAAATTTAATGAGTAAATAACAGAAAGTGAAGGCTCACATAGCCTTTTGAACAACTGTTATACAAAAAGGGAAAGAGAGAGCATGAAATATAACCATTCTCCTGGACATTCTCTGCTGAGCAATTGCTCTACCCCATGGAGAGTGAAAATGAGCTTCTGTTGGGGAATTATACATTTCTTTGGCACTTGGAAAAGTTTTGAAGATTAGTAAGCTTCATCTTAGCATTAATCTTTTTATTTTTATTGATTTTATTGAGCCCCACAATTTTCTCTGCTCCTCTCCCTTTCTCTCCCCTCTCCTTCTACCCTCTTCCTCTCTATTGGAGTAAATGCTTTTGTTATTAACAGAAACTCATCCAAGTCAAAGACAATATACAGGAACGCTGTCTATGTCTAAAAGAAATTCTTATTTTAAAAAGTTTATAATTAATATAGCTTAGTACAAACTGAGAAAACTTCTAAATTTTGTCACTTAATTTTGAAAATGTGAAAATCTATGCCAAGGTTCTTTTAAAATTGTCTATTAAATAAAAAAAAATCAAAGAAATTCGTGTTTCATTATTCTAGCTTCTATAGAACATATATACTTGTGTGAATGTTATATTTTAGGTCAGAGTATACCCAGTAATATAGAGTATTGATGTTGTCCTTAGTTGCCCCTCAGACCCTCAGAAGTGAATGGTAAGTGTCTGTTGCCAAAGTTACTGCAGGCTTAGAACACAGAATTGAGATGATTTGAGATGGATCAATTCAAAAGCCACCTTTCTATGGTGCAGTCCCTATATTACCAGAAAGTACTATAAAATTTTTTTTAGATGGTTTTGTCTTGTTGACTGAGATGGGAGCAATTAATTGTCCTACCTAACTGTGATGCCTAAGAAGCACAACACTGACTATCTTGTCAAGATACACCTAAACATTCAATAACTTTACTTGTATTTTGGAGATAAACAACAACGTCTACTTTAGCTGATACTGATATACATGACAAGTGTTTCATTATAATTTTATCGGTTTGTAGATTTTCATTGAAAATGCTCATTCTATATTTTACCTTTCATTCACAAAAGGAGCCTAATTTATCCACACTGGTGCATGTAATGCGTTTAATAATGCACAGAGGGTGGGAATTTTGTTACCAATCAGACGACTAAGAAATTTTTATTCTAGAGAAATAAAAATTGTGAGTAATCAAGGAAAGCCCTTCTAGTCTTGGCATTCTCAAGTTCATAACTAGGTGGAGAAATGGCAGCTCTAGAAGAATTAAGCTTCAACTCCAAGAAGGGCCTACTGTTTCAGGACTTAGAAGCTAGAAACTTACAGATATAGTTGCTTGGATTTGTGTACTGTTTTGCACTGTTTACAAGCCTAGGGTGACAGGACTCTTAGTATGTGACAGGTTCAAATAGTAGCTTTAGAACTCACTTGACTTCATGGATTTGAAGTTATAGCACTCTACTCCTTGTCATTTCTGTCCCAGACACTCAGGAAATCTTTAACCTACCTCTTACTGCAAGTGCTTCATTTGGAGTCCCACCAACTTTTATTTGTGTTACCAGCTCAGCCTATTCTACTGATAATACAGATCAAAAATTGATAAGCAAACTCTGCTTCAGAGAAATCTTTTCATTGGCTATGAAGCAGCACCTGCGATCTCTGCCAACTGAAGCCAAGAAATGATCTGAAAATCCTGTTTATATAGCCAGGAAAGAAATTTTAGCAAAGATAATTGCATCAACTTAGAAGAATTGTTCATTCTTCAAAGAATCACCAGCCTTGTGCTGGGCTACCAGAAGAAGTCATTTCTCTCTGTAGTGTATACAGGGTTGCCAAAGATCACTTACAATTTTATTGCTTAGATTACTGCTTTTTTGATTCTGTTTTAGGTTAGCTGAAGTAGACATAATTTTCTCATGTCTTTATCAATAGCCGAGGTTTCCTCTGTAGGTGATGAGATGTCCTCGTAATGATCACAAAGTCTCAAAAAAACAGGAGGATGGCAGTAAGCTGGTAGCCAGTAAGGAGATTACTCCTTTGAAGTTTTCTGGTCAAGGATACCAGGTCAAATAGCACATTCTTGACACTTTTAATCATTCACAAAAACTTAACAAAGGTGTAATGAAAGCTCAATTCAGAATGAAAACTTCTCATATTATTCAACAGCCTTTGGCAGTTTTTAGCACTGCTTTGTCATTTTAACTCCTTCTTATTCCCCTTCTCTGCTTTTGGTGTCATCATTCTCTCTTTAGAGGTTGTGTACTGGTGTTTTTCACATCTCGATAGTATATCTTCTGTTTTTACATAAGTATTTCATCTTTATCCCAAGTCTGGTTGTCACATGTCGATAATTTAATAGTATATCCTAAATCTAGAATGAAATACAGATCTTTATCTATCCAATTGACATTGCCTACTGACCTTTTCCTAGGTACCTTCTAAATATGTCCAGAAAATTCAAAACTCTGCACCCCTTTCAGCAAAATTCTTTCCCATGCTTCCCCACTTACATAAGAGTTTAGAGTACATATATTTTTGAGTACCTATATGTGTGTACCTGTATATGTGCATAAATGTGGGTGTATGTATGTGTGCAAATGTGTGTGCACATATATCACAAGCATATTGAGGACAGAAGAAATGTTAGATTTCATTTTTCATGTCCTCTCTTCCTTGAGCTTTTTTTTTTTTTTTTTTTGAAACAGGGTTTAACACTGTCTTAGAATTAAACAAATTTACAGATGGCTGACCCCATAGCTCCAGAATTCTTCCTGGCCTCAGCCTTTCTCCCAAGATTGGAATTACAATGGTGTGTCACTATAGATGGCTTTTGGGCATGGGTTCTGATAACTGAATTCAAGTCTTCATATTTATAAGTCAAACATTCTATCAAATGAGCTTTCTTCATAGGCCTTCAAAAGCAATTTTAAACCCACTTCATTTGCACGATTATTTTGTACAAGTCACCATCTCTTGGTAGCAGTGTTCCCTGTGACTCTTCTAAACATTTGAGAAATAAACATTCAAACCCCAAGTCTGATCACACCAATTTCTTATTTTTCATCTATGGTTTTAGATAGATCATTGGCTTTAAATAGTTTTTATACTAGGAACCAGATTATTTCCTATTTCTTCTTAGGTTTGTGCCTACTAACACAGGCTCATTGTGCAGCAGTTCCCAGTCTTTCCATTTACACCTTCACTACACTGCTTCCTCTTAGTGTCCTAAGCTTGTCACTTATCTTTACATCAGAGCCTTTACAAATGTGATTTTGTGGGTGTGTGTGCTTTAACATTCCAAGCCTGCTATTTGCTTTTTCTAGTTCTGTTCACTTTTTTAAAAAGTTATTAAAAATAATGAGGTGCAAGGTGAGTGTTCATTATGAAATGATTCAGTTTAGGTTACCTTTTTCCAAAGTAACTAAAATGTCATACATCTTAAGCAAACTTTATTCTATACACCAGGAATACCAGAGACCTCATTGTTATATTACTGTAGCATTACTGCAGCTGTTGCTGAGATTATTTGATTAATTATTGGCTCGCTAACAAGTCCATTAGATCTATAATTCCTGGGATTATGCAGAACAGTTTATCCTTCCATCTCACCATATATCAATGTCCAGAGACTGTGGTTAGGGATTAATAGGCACTGTCTGAATGAGTAAATACAACAAATTATGTAGGGTTTGATGAATGTGTAGACATAAGAAGGTGATCTTGAGGGGTTTTGTTGTTGTTTTTATGGTCTGGAGCAGAATAAGGCATCACTGACAAAGACAAGTAAGCTCTCTTGGGGACAATGAGTTTAGAAAATCAGAAAATAACTACTTTTTCCTTGCTAGTTATATTAAATGGTACAGAAAATTTTCAGTGATATTTTAAAAAATTATATATGAGATACCTTATACAAAGCAATGTTCTTAAGCAAAAACGTGAAAGATGTTTCCCAGAGGTAGCTTTGGACTGTCTTAAAATAATGTCAATTATTCTGTCTTACATCTAAAGCTATCCTCACATTACTAAAAAAAAATATTATGTTGAGCCCATGGTCCTTAAAATAATGTTACAATTAAATAAGAAGCAATTAACACTTGGGATAAAAAACAAGTAAGGCACCAGAAATGAATAAGATAGCATGGATAAGATAGTACTTAAAACCCTGCTGTAAAGAAAGTAAACAGCATCAAACAAATTGCTGTCACAGAGACCAGTTTTGAAAAAAAATATAGATGACCTGATATTGAAAAGTGTAAGTGTCCTGTGCATGCCTTGAAACAGTCAAGGCATCAGTTTCCAGCTGAAGTTCTCCAGACTCAGGTGCAACATGGTCTGTGCTGCCTGGTGAAGCATCTCAAATGGCAGGCTTTGACAGCTCCAGGACCTGTTGAATAATTTCTCTGTCAAACATTCAAAAAATAAAATTGCACAGATGTTAAAAGTACATGCATATGCAGTAGGAATATCCTACCCAAGGACAACAGAATGTTCTTTACACTCAGAAGTTTGAAATGTAGAATAATTTATTTTGAAATGTACCCAGTCCTGTACTTGAGTTACTTCTTCATTTATGATCACTTTAATTCATATAATGCACTGATAATGGTTAATTTCAGCAAACAAATACTATATTTCTGTCTTAACATAAAATTTAACAAATGTCTATGATGTGGAATATCCTGTCTTATTAATAGGGCTGATGAATAATTAGATGAAGCATCTTTATTTAAATAAATTTCCAACTCTGTCTATCTAAGTCACTAATAAATAAACAAAACTTTTCAACTCATCCTTCAATTAGCTCCTTACAGTTAGAGATAGCCCCCTTGGCATTCTGTAGGTAGAACATGCTACAGCTGCATTTCTCATTAGTGTTTCTCATTAGTGTAAGCATCTCATCATTGTAACAAACACCTACAATTAGCTTATAAAGAGAAAAATTAATCTTGATGCCCAATCATTGATTGACTCATTACTTTGGAATTCTGGCTGCAAGTTGCAGTAGGGGCACAAGGTAAAGCAACTCCATGTCACAGGATCAGAAAGAAAGAAGAATTGGATGGATCCCACTATGTGTTTTAGTGGTTTACCTTCCTAGTACTCAAGTAGGAACACTAGGCCACATACTTCAAGTAGTTTTCTACCTCTCCCAAATAGTGTGATGCCTAACACCATATCTTTTTGACACGTAGGTCTCTTTTGTATGTTCAAGGTAACAGGGGAAGATAGCTTTACAGATTAAGAAATGTTTATCTTAAATCTTGCATGAATATTAGATATTATACAACAATGACAGGGAAGAAGTTAAAAAGTCAGGGGGTATCATGAATGTAAAGAATCACTGTATATGAAATGACCTGTGAACAGTCATTTCTTTTTCTGACTTTGTTAAGTCAAGGCAGATTTGCCTCTAAATGGAAATGAAGAACAACTATTTTTCCATATTAAAAAATTGTTCTTCATGTCATACTGACATGCATGGGTTCTAATTTTATGGAAATGTGAAGTTAGAAGACTTTAATAAAAATAATGACAAAATTGTTCTAAATTTTAATGGGAGCTGAATGCATGAAGTAGCTAATATTTATTGTTAATTTCATAAAACAGAAAATAGATGATAGTGTCCTTAATTAAAAAATGTCTTTTACTGAAAATAAAAGGAATATAAGTGTGTGTTTATATATAATGTATATATTTCTTTCATACATATTCAGTTATTTAGCTTCAAAATATTGTTAAAATATAGTATTAATTGTAATTATACAATTATGAGATTCACAATCTTAATAATTGTGATTTATATAATATAATTAACATACAACATAAATCTTATTATTTTTAATTGAAATAGTATTGGTACAAATTGTGAAGTACATTAGAATTTAATGTATTTGAACACTTTATGCAATGATCAAGCCTTAGTTATTAGCATATTAATCACCTCAGTTGAAACACTAAAAATCATCTTTTCTAGCTGCATTAATATACAGTGAATTATTAATTTATACCCAAATCACTTTAGTATTCAATAAAACTATACACCTTTAATTTAAAATGTCATTGCAAAATAAAGCCTTATGAACAACCAGTCAATTAACAGCATGCTCATCAGACAAGCTGCACATATGGTGTGGAAAGGGCTGTACCTTAAATGTCTTCCAAAAGTTCCTGTCCACTAGTCATGGTCCCATGTTCTCAGAATTAGATAAATTGGTCATCACCTGTTTCTGAGAGATCAGACCTCACAAATAAAAAAAAATCCATCTATGGATTCAATACTTGATGATCTATTGGAAAGCATGATCTATTGGAAAACAAGTTTCCAGAAGCAAGCTCTAGAAAGACATTTTTTTTTATTTTATTCTTTTCTCAAGTATTATATTCCCATCAGTTTCCCTTCCCTCCCTTGCTTCTAGTCACCCCACCACTTTCCCTCTCACTGAGATCCACTCCTTCTTATCATCCTCTGTTTTCCTTAAAAGAAAATAGAAGGCCGGACATCCCTGGGATATCCACAGAACATGACCTAACAAGTTACAATAAGACTAAGCACATACCCTCATATAAAGGCTGCTGTACAAGGCAACCCAATAGGAGAAAAAGCGTTTCAGGAACAGACAAAAAAGTCAGAGACGCCCCGCTCCCACTGTTGGAAGTCCTACAAGAGCAGCCAGCAACACAACCAAAAGGCATACATAGAGGACTTACCTCTGCTTCATTGATTCTTAGGACTGTTTTCTTGTGTCCTCCACCCCAATGGCTCCTACAATCCTAGAAGGATATATTTTGTCTCCTTCCATAACTTTTTTTCCTCTCTCTCTATTTCCTTCTATCTCTGCTTTTGCCTTCCATCAAGTGGGCAAATATATTATCTCAAAAATTTCTGCTTCCATGATATTCTGTTTGGCTGTAGGGCCATCATTATAAAGCCAAATAACAGTGGAACAAACTTCTAGAATTTTAGCCAAAACTAAAATTTCTTCCTTTTATATGTTTCAGATACTTTTGCACAGAAATAGAAAATTGACTGGCATATGATTTTGTAGGTCATGAATAAGATACCATTAGAAGTTAAGGTAGATAATGATTCTTCCAAGCCACAGATCACAGATTTGCCCCAAATCAGGGTCCTAGAGTTGAAAGGAGAAGTGAACACATACCCCTCCTAAACCCAGAAGCAATCTCCAGTTGACTTGCAAATGAGAAATTAATTTCCTCTGAGTAAGTTTCAATGGGAAAACAAACTACTTTTAAGTGTAGGCCTGTTTTCCAGAAGTAGGTGGATGGCAGAAAATAAACTCTAAGTCATCTCTGGAGATTCTTTGTTTCACAAGGTTACTTCAGGGTGTGTGTGGTGTGAATGTGTGTATGCACTCGCACATGTGAATATATGTGTGCACTTTACATTTTTTTGCGCATTTATTTGAACTCTGGTTTGGGGTGTATAAATTATTCCTATGTGTGGGAATGGGTATGTCTCTGCATTTACATATATTTTCATACTTTTTCTTTGGCTCCTTTCTTACTTGTTTATTTTGTACTATTTTGTTTTTTTTCTTTTCCTTTCTTTCTTTTATTTTTTTATTATTATTCCTTAAATGCCTGTTTGTTTTTTAAGAAGAGACAGAAGAAATGTAGATCCTGATGAGCAAAGGAACTAGAAGAATAGGGGGAGAGGAAACTGTAATCAGATTATGTTGTATAGAAAAAAAATCTTCTTCAGTTAAATTGGAAGTTTATCAATGATTTGTTACAGAAGTAAGAAAATTGATTAGTAGAATATCTTTGCCTAGTTTCTGAATTTAAGCATAAGTTATTCAATTTCATACTATTTATGCTAGGTAGAACATAAACTAGTATTCTAAAACATTCTGTGAGCCATACATTTATGATGGGTCATAGGAAAAATACAGAGGAATGAAAATCTACATCAATTAGACTGTGTGATGAAGAGAAAATAGTCAGGAATTGTTAGGCCCAATGTTAAGTAGTCTATACATAAGAAGAAGCAAAAAATAGAAGGTAAAGTTAAGTAATAAAGTAGGTGGAAGGAGAGGTAAATTTTTTTTTATTATTTGAAATAAAGAGGTTAATGAGAAGAGAAAAGTAGAGCTCATATTTAAGTGTAAATGCAGAATTATGTTCTAAATTCAAATATATATATATATAAAATTTTAAAATATTTTGTCATCTGTTTCTCAACAATCCAGCTTCAATGTTTATATTTGATTAACACAATCATGATCATTTGAAGAGTGTTCAGAATAAAATCCAGTGGAAAGATTCTTCCAGGGAGAAATTATCAAAATTCCTATGATAAATAGTTGAAAGAACCCCTTGTGTGGATGATAAAGTGCTGGCAGATCATACATCATGGACAAACACTGCTCTCCGTCTGTAGAGAGTTTAACTGACTTTACCGTGCTTCACAGGGCTAAGCTTCAATGCATATCAGATGGCAGATTTTGGCCCCCAGTACTGTTTAGAGTCTTCTTTTCCTGAGTGATCAGTAATTCAGATTGTCACAAAGAAAGTGCCCTTGGCAAGAAGTTGAATCACGCGGTTATGGGAAAAATAAATGAGGCACAAAAACCCTATTTGATTTGCATTTTAAGATACCATGGAAGATGAAATAGGAAAGGTTAAGAAGCATTAATTAATCCCAAGGTGTAGAAGAAAGATTAGATTTCCTTATGAAGTGGCTATCTACAGAAATGCAAAAGTAGGCTTTCCTTTTTTCTTTTTTCTTTCTCTTCCTTCCTTCCTTCTTTCCTTCCTTCCTTCCTTCCTTCCTTCCTTCCTTCCTTCTTCCTTCCTTCCTTCTTTACTTCCTTCCTCCCTTCCTCCTTTCTCCTTCCTTCCTTCCTTCCTTCCTTCCTTCCTTCTTTACTTCCTTCCTCCCTTCCTCCTTCCTTCCTTCCTTCCTTCCTTCCTTCCTTTCTTCTTTCTTTCTTCTTTCTTTCTTTCTTTCTTTCTTTCTTTCTTTCTTTCTTTCTTTCCTTCCTTCCTTCCTTCCTTTCCTTCCTTCTTTCCTTCCTTCCTTCTTCCTTCCTTCTTTACTTCCTTCCTCCCTTCCTCCTTTCTCCTTCCTTCCTTCCTTCCTTCCTTCCTTCCTTCCTTCCTTCCTTTCTTTCTTTCTTTCTTTCTTTCTTTCTTTCTTTCTTTCTTTCTTCCCTTCCTTCCTTCCTTCTTTCCTTCCTTCCTTCCTTCCTTCCTTCCTTCCTTCCTTCCTTTTTTTCCTTTTTTTGTACTTTTTCTGGTTTAGATAGGTTTAGCTTATCATATCTTCAGTGAAAAACATTTGGTGAGTCTGATACCTCACATAGTTTTTTATAGATGAAAAACTACATGATAGAGCCTGGTTTATAAACTTCAACCTTTTAGGAAGAATTAAAGCAGTCGTATTGAGTATTATGGGTAACACTGAGTCTGAGTACTCATTTGAAATTTGGAGCTTTATTTCTGGGATTTTAAAATTTTTCTTATATTTACTTTTGGTAACTGAACAGACTCCAAATACTTCTTTCCTTCCATCTGAAAACTCAGTCATGAATTTGTCTTTGAATTACTTCTTATGCTTGGCTTTTGCTATATAAATATAACTAGTAAGGAAATTGTGGAAAACACAATTTATGGAATTTGATTTATAATTTGATTTGATCAATGCAGAGCATAATTAGGTCCTGATTGGTTTTTTTTTCATTTTATTTACCAAACAATACTGAATAGTTGCAGAATATTAAGCTTAAGTTATAAAAATAAATTATTGAAACTTAGGTAGACTCTTTTAAGGGTGTATACCTAGCTCAAGATGTGGCTGTGACATCATGTATTGTGATGTAAAAACATAGCTCATCTTCAACTTTCTTCTTCGGTAGTATGAGTTGGTCATAAAAGTGACCTTGTGAAGTAGATGAACATTTGAATAGCAGAGCTTAACAGAGTATATTGTAATTCTTGGTATTTCAGTTCAGACTCCACATGTGTATTTAAATGTTGTGAAAAATATGTGTGACTTAATTAAGAGAGGGACAAATAGTAGGATGCTGATGTTTGTTTGAGATGATGTCTCACTGTGAAATCCAGGCTGTTTTGGAATTTGTTTTGTAGTCTAGACTGATCTAAAAGATATTAAATATCACATGCTGTTTTTGAATTCAGCCTGTCGCAGCCTCCCAAGTTCTAGAATTATAGTCAGTCATGTTTTTACCATACCCAGATATTCATTTTTAGTCCAGGTTTGAGCAGTTCCAGTCCATCATGAAAGGGATTGTATTGTGAGGCATATTGTCTGCCAACATATCACTTGGCTTTTTCTATATCTTTCTTTTGCTTCCTCTGAACGTCTAATTTATGGGGCTGCATAAAAACTTGAGTTTTACAGGTAAATAGATTGTCATGGACCAAGCAGCTTTACTTTTATCAACTTTTCATGAATAATTAAATATGTATATGTTGTTTGTTTTAAATAATGCCTCTATAACCTAACCCAATTCTCCATGTAGCCGATCTTGACTTTCAGCTCACTGTGCTGCCACAGTCTCTCAAGTAGTGAAATTCTAGGATTATTTCATCTCCCTAAGGTAAAGAATTATTTCTGCAAGCTGGATTTGTAATTTTGCACTTCAAGAACTGTGTTTTTTTTTTAATTTGTTGTGAAGTAAATTTTTTAATATGATCAAACAAATAAAGTTACATAAAAAGACAATTAATGGTTATAACAGCATGTGCTGATGAATTTTAATTGTTAACAGACAAAATGAAATGACCCCAATAGAAATAAGCTATAATATCCATGTAGTTCAGCGATAAGCACATTCAGTTCTCTAAATTTAATTGTAGATTTACTAATTGTTTGCAAAGCTTTTCTTTTAATGCTGAAAGCCAGGTATTAACCTGCTACTTGGTCTTAGAGTTCCAAATGTTATGGAAAATAAAATAAACAGGGATTCTAGTGAATATGAGTGTAATTTGATATATTTCAAGTGTTGCCAGGAAAAGTGCATTAATTAATAAGTAAATGAACTGAAGTATGTAAAGGGTGTGTATGGAGTTTATTTATAATACATTTTAATCTAGTAGCTAACAAACGTATTCCTCTTGTTGCTTTTCTTTCAAAACACAAATTATTTTCCAAGAGAATAAACACATAGAAAAAAAACAACAACAAAGTGTCTCTAGGCATTTCCTCTGATAAGTGAGTAAGGAAGTAATAGATTCCCATTAACTGGAAGACTGCTGATGTTCTCTAGGTGGATTAGACACATTCTACAGCCCGGAATCATTACCCATTTCCACAAAAATGGTATTGAATAAGAAGTCACTGATTCTTCAGTCTTTGTGTAGTCTTAAAGTTCAGTTTGATAAAACCACATTATCCAGGCTACCTCACCTGTAATTGCTTACATTAGTAAGAGGTAATTAATATCTCCAAAAATAGTTAGTGAAAAAAATAACATTTTTTTTTTAAGAAGCAAACATTTTTATGTTTTATTCTTCAGGAATGGAGGTCAACCTAGAGAAAAGGCAAAAATAGCTGGTGTCCCAGTTTGGTGCCAGTTGGGGTTTGAATGAGAATGTCTCCAAGAGAGATTTGAACATTTGGTCCCTAGTTGGTGGCAGTGTTTTTATATTGTGTCTATACCATATACATATTAAGACCATGTATGAATTGTATTGTGTTACTCAAATCATTGGGTTTAGGGGTTAGTGACCTTAACTGCTTACCCATCCCACTAGCCATAGTTTATTATTTTAAGACATAGTATAGAATATTACTTTTTTCACTTGAAAATGAAAATAATAATGTATTTCAAAAGAGTACAAGTATTTGTTTTCTTTGTAAATACTTTGTATGTATGTGAGTTATCTATTCCCTTATTCAGTTTTCTACCATGACTTCTTATCTTTTGTTCTTCTCTTTCCATTATATACCCTCTTTTCACCTTCACCACACCTTTATTCTACGCTCATTTTTTTCAAATCTCCACATCCATGGTTGCACACTAATTTACTGATTTCTGTTGATATGACAATTTAAACACTTGCAACAGTGATAAAAGCAATTGTAGAGACCCATACCCACACTTTATGTAGAGAGAGTGTTTAAATTGGAGGTTTCCATTGGGTCCTACCCCTGGAGATAGGAAAAACAATCAGAAATGGGGAGGAAGGACTGTAGAAGTCAGAGTATGGAAGACACAAGGAGAACATGGCCCATTGAGTCAACTAATTAGGGCTCATATGGGCTACCATAGCCTGAAGCTGCAGACATGCAACCTGCATGAGTCTGCACCAGGTCCTCTGTGTATATGTTACGGATGATACCTTGGTGTTTTTTTCTCAGACTATTAGTAGTTGCGGGCAAGTGAATTTCTCACTCTTTCGTATTTTCTTGAGACTTTTCATCCTGTATCATATTGGGTTGCCTTGTCCAGCTTCAGTGTGAGGGCTTCTGCCTTCTCTTATTGTGTCTTGTATTGCCCTGTCTTGCTGTCCTTTCTTGGAGGACTGTGTCTTCTGAAAAGGAAATCAAGGAGTAGATCTGGTGCATAATGGAGGATTGGGGAACCTAGGGAGACTGGAGGGAGGGAAAACTATGCTTTGGGTGTACTGTGTGAGGAAAGAATCTCTTTTCTGTTATAAAAAGGAATAGAAGTAAACAAAGAAGATTTATTCTTGATTACAAAGTCAAAAAAAGAAAAAAAGAGACAGAGAAAATGAAGATTCACAATCTATATACCAATTTAAACATACATGTTCATAGTTTCAAATATAGCTATGCATTATTATTTTATACATCATACACAATATATATGTATATGTATATACCTTATTTTATAATTTTATCTTGTATTTTAATTATCTATTAATCTGCTGATAACTATTTATGCTGTTTTTTTCTTGCAATAGTAAGTGAAGCAGCAGTGAACATGAGGGAACAAGTATCTCTAGAGTAGGATGTGCAGTCCTCTGGGAATATGACAGGAGTCATGTGGCTGTGTCATATGGTAGATCTAGTAACAGCTTTTCCAGGAAGCTTCATATTGTTTTCCCATAGTAGCTGTGTCAGTTTGCAGGATGGACTGATAGAGAACTGTTCTCATTTTCCCACATTCATATCAGTGCTGCTGGAGCACCTTCCGCTCCTTCACCCAATAGCTGCTGAAATACCAGCCCACTGGGGCATGGTGTATTTATCTGTAAAAAAGAGCAGCAACCCTCGTGGTCCTGATTTTTTGCTCTTGTTCTCCCTCCTTCTGCTCCTCATTTGGACCTTAAGAGCTCAGACCGTTGCTCCAAATTGAGACTCTGTCTCTACCTTGATCCATCGCCAGATGAAGGTTCTAAGGTGATATGCAAGATATTCATCAGTATAGGATAGGGTCATTTCAGGTTCCCTCTCCTTAGTTGCCCAAGGTACCAGCTGGGGACATATTCCTGGACACCTGCGAACCCCTCTAGAGTCAAGTCTCTTGCCAACCCTAAGATGGCTCCCTTAGATAGGATATATACTTCGCTGCTCCCGTATCCATCCTTCCTATATCCCAACCATCCCAATCCCCCGAGCTCCTCCCATCCTCCCCTTCTCATATTTCTCATCCCATTTCCCCTTTGCCCCATGCCACCTCACCCGCAAGTTCCCATTTTTTTGCCCTGCAATCTTGTCTACTTCCCCCTCTCCATGCGGATGACTATATGATTTTCTTTGGGTTCACTTTCTTATTTAACTTCTATAGGATCGCACATTATATGCTTAATGTCTTTTACTTATGGCTAGAAACCGATTATGAGTGAGTACATCCCATGTTCCTCTTTTTGGGTCTGGGATACCTCACTCAGGATAGTGTTTTCTATTTCCATCCATTTGCACGCAAAATTCGAGAAGTCATTGTTTTTTACTGCTGAGTAGTACTCTAATATGTATATATTCCACACTTTCTTCATCCATTCCTCCATTGAAGGGCATCTAGGTTGTTTCCAGGTTTTGGCTATTACAAACAATGCTGCTATGAACATAGTTGGATGCACCCACCCACTGTGACAGTGGAACTGATTTATTAGGAGCCCACCAAGGCCAGCTGGTCTGGGACTGAATAAGCATGGGTTGATTCCGGACTCTCTGAGCATGGCGGTCAACGAAGACTGATGAGAAGCCAAGGACAATGGCACTAGGTTTCAATCCTAATACATGAACTGGCTTTGTGGGAGCTTAGCCTGTTTAGAAGCTCACCTTCCTGGACGTAGATAGAAGACCTTCGTCTTCCCGCAGGGCAGAGAATTTGGACTGCTCTTCAGTATCGAGAGGGAGGGGGAATGGTGTGGGGGGAGGAGAAGAGGAGTGGGGATAGGGGGAGGGGAGTGGGGGGAGGGGGCAATATTTGGGAGGAGGGGAGGGAAATGGGAAACGGGGAGCAGGTGGAAATTTTAATTAAAAAAGAATAAAAAATAAAAAAAAAAAAAAAAAAAAAAAAAAAAAAAAAAAACAAAAAAAAAAAAAAAAAAAAAAAAAAAAAAAAAAAAAGAGCAGCAAGTCTTACTCTCTTGGTTCCAGCTCCTGCTCCAGCGACTAGGCTCCTTTCCTGATGGTTGGTGTTTTATAATTTTTACCCCCCAAAATAAATACCCCTTTAAATTCTAACTGGTGTGGGATTGTTTTGCGCATTATATCAGGACTTAATTCCTTTGTTATTTCTTTTACTTTTACTCTTAGCCTTTCTGAATTAATGAACTCTCGAGGTGGCTTTAACTAATTTCCTGGACAAGGTACCTGACTCCAAAGAGACCTAGAACAAGGATATGAAGGAGGATAACACGTTCTAAATCTATGTTCTCTTTTCCTCCTTTACTACTGGGCAATCATGAACTAGTTATTAAATTTATAGAGACTGCTATTCCTTAAATGGTTTCTTTAGGGAAATAAAATAAAAAAAAACTTTGAGGAATTTTATGTATTGCATAAAGTATTACTTCATGTCATCATATTTTGTGTGTAGTTTAAAATAAAATGGTAATGTTTGCTTAGTAATTACATCTTTTTTAATTGCCATAAGACATAGTATACATGAACATGTCTTTTTGTTGAGGTGTTTCTGTTGGATTTCTAATAGATTCAGTTCATAAGTGTAGAGTCTAACTTCCCTCACCAAACACTCTGGCTTAGTTGCAAGGATTCTGTTGGTGTTAATGAAAACAGTGCAGCTAATGTATAATACATTAAATGAGATTAGGTTCCAATGTATTGGGCATTGGCAAGGCTAACTAGAAGTTATTTCTAAAAATTTTGAGATTATATCTGTCAGTGATGGTTCTTGAATGGAAAACAGTACCTATGTGGTAAACAATGAATGAATACTAACAGAACGCTTGAGATTTGAATGCCAAGGAAACATTTTCTACACTTGGAAAACTTAGGTCCATAACTGTGTAGGAGAAAATAAAGCAGATTCAATGCTATGAATAGTTTGTAATTATTTCTCCATGCATTTTAACTTCTTGAAACTGTTGAAATATTTTATGATTTTTGTATTCATTAAGCCAATACGATGCAATTCTTATGAATAAGTCATAGCTATTAAAATATTACATATTAAATGGCTCCTGTTTTTAAAATAAATTGTAATTACATATTAACTTTATTGCATTTATTTAATCTCAAATCAAATTCACATATTCAGGAAGCTTTTAACAGGCTTCTTACCTAAAATCTCTGGAAGTTACACTATAACAGTCTTTAGGTATCCAATATACAGGGAGATTGACCATTCAGTGTACTTAGTGAACAGCCATTCAGTGGGACTACTTTCTACTTTTCACTAAAAGAAGGCATTTAGTGAAGAATGGCTATGCTGAATACATATGAGTAAATGCATCATTAATGTATGGTATATGGACATCAGAGGCAGAGGGATAGATATATTAGCAGGTAGACAAAGGGAACAATACTGGCATGGAGAAATGAAGAGAAAAAAGAGTAAAGGAGAAAAGAAAATAAAGGAAAGGAAAATGAAGAAAGAAGCCAGAGTTTCTAGGAACAAATTGCTCAATATTTTCAGCTTCCTTTACACAGGCAGAGATAATATCAGCATGGTCATTGAGTTACCTAAGATATTTTACAGTATCATAATTAATAGAGACTTCAGCTAAAAATCTTTAAATCAATATGTTATTCATCTTTTCTTCAAAAGTAGAATACAGAGAAGCATAATTCCTTGACCATTTAAATTGATGACTCAGTGATGTTTTTAAGAGCCCTTGTTCTCCCATTTTTCTGAGTGAGTGTTGGCTTTTTCTGCATGGATTTCATTTTAACTGAGGGAGATGTTGCTTTCCCAAACAATACCCTCTAGTACAACTCACAAGGAAGGGTTGAAAGCTAAAAGCTTGCTTTTCAGAAGCCTTTCTTGCTTTGTTCACTAAATGATTTGTTCACTAAAATTATCATTCACAGGTACAAATAAGAGGTTTGGAGAAGAGGATTTCCTGGGTTGTTTATTAGTGAATATACAGTCATGTGATAAAACAGCATACAATAGAGTTCTCAGAATAAATGAAAATGAACAAAAATCTCTTCTGCGCCCAAAGAAGGTATTATGAAATCTGGTCTGTCATTTCTTTCTAATCTCCAATAATTATTATTTTTGACTATGTGTAAAAATATGTAATATTGATTTGTATTTTAAACTACCACACAAGCCAAATGGTTATCTTTAGTAAGGATTTAAAATTATTCTTTAATATTTTTGAAAACTTCAAAATTTGGAATGAAGATTTTTGAAGTTTGAGTGTGTGTAGAATATTTGTTTATACTGTTTGAATATGTGCCACTGTGATTGGTTTAATAAAGAAGATGAGTGGCCAATAGCTGAACAGGATATTGTTAGGTACAAGAGGCAAAATGAAAATGCTGGGTAGAAGAAGGGCTGGGTCAGGAATTGCAAGCAGATACAGAGAGAAACAAGATGGGCATGATATACTGAGAAAAGGTATCAAATCACATGGCAAAAAATAGATAGGAAATATGGGTTAATTTAAATGTAAGAGTTAGCTAGTAACAAGCCTGAACTATTGGCCAAGCATTTATAATTAATACTAAATATGTATGGTTATTTGAAGCAACTTGCAGGACAGAAAATTCCATCCACAATCATGTGTTTCTGTGCTTGTGTGAGAGTTCTGGTGTGTATGTGTGTGAATACTTGTGTGTGTGTTGTATATTTGTGGAAAAGTGAGGGGATTTTTTTAATATTAGAAAAAAATCATCTAAGCAGTTTACCAGTATTCCTTTTCAGTGTTTTTCTAATACTGCACTAAGACACTCTTTGGGGTTTTATATAGAACCAGTTTATTACATTAATTCAGACCTTGTCATTTCTTTCTTTCCATTTATAAAGAAAAACTTCTACAAATGAACTGTGAAAAGTAATCAATGAAAATTATAATGAATTTAGATATAAATACCAACAAATAGAAATGATATGACCTAAACAATTTATAAAATGGACTGGAGAAAAATAGAATATGCTAATTGATTCCTTATTAAGAAAAGGAAACAAGTATCTTCTATGAATTTACTGTATATATGATTAGCATACAAACTGAGATACCAATTGAAAAGTGGGGCATGTGTAGGCATATTCAAGAAGGTCTGTTTAATGAGGTAGGAGTGATTAGCTTCATACACATATCAGACTGTGATGACAATATTCATGCTCACTCTAATAAAAAGAAGAACATTCCCAGGCCAAGTCCTAGTAACTGAAAGTCAGAGATAAGTTAAGAAGAGGTAATGATAGTGAGCAAAAGACAGCCTTAACCATCACATTGACATGAAAGAGAAATAACTGATTCCATATGCTGTGGCAACATGGAGAATTTAGTTTAATACAATAAATAATCATTTAAAGATGGTAAAGCACAATTATATTATTTCAGCTTGTATGGCTTATGTTTACGTTTTTATTTTGGGTGGTAGACATCCTCAATCTAAAACAAATTCAATCACTTGTAACCAAGATATTGCAGGAAAATTTATGTTTCATGGTTTCCAAATGTAGGCTACAGAAGATAATCTGGCTTCGGCCACCTGCTTGGATTGCACATGTGCTGCTGCATGAGAATTCCAACTATCTGCTAAACCGAGAGGCATCTTGGGTGACTTGCAGTTGCCACATGTAGGTGCTTTCATAAGTAGTGCAGATGAAATTTAAAACAGGTTCTTCTATCTACTGATGGTCATGTGAGTCAGTCACAGCTACCTAGAAACTAGTACGATGAAGCAAACTTGAAGATGTAGATGTAGCTTGCCCTGTGCGCTGAGTTTCCTCATAGCATAATAAATTCAAAGTTACACTTTTGACTAGGAATTAGGACATCAAAGAAAAAAAAACCCAGCAACATAATTGTACAAAGTAAAATAACAGGGTCACTCTAATTACTTGACTTAGTTCTATAGTTAAATTTACCAAATAGTTATTAACAGATATTTTCATTTAAATTTTATAGAAGATGTGATGAGGGAGGACAAGTCAAACTAAACTATTTTGTATATGTGGCATTCAAAGAATGTAGAAATACTCAAGAAATCAGTACTTTTGAGTACTCTTATGTTCATTGAACCTTGGCATGATTTATGAGCCATACTCAGAATTATTTAAAAGCAACATTCTTCTCTTCATGAAATATAGCAAGTACTGTGTGAAATAAGTATTTGCAATATTTTATCTTCTTTCATATGGAATTTATAGTTTAATGGAAACACAAAGTCTTAATATGTCATATACAGCATAAGTTAATAGATTTTAAAATATTGTTTGTATGAAGTTTGACACAATTAAGAGATAATATAAAGAGTGTGAACTCTTTGTGTTAGGCTTTTGGGAGACATGCTTAATGGGTGATAACACTTAAAATATATACATTAAGGTTCTGGAAGGGGGAGTAGCAATGAACTGTGAAATATCATAGATTAAGCATTATCTAAATTATAACATAGTAATGGGACACAATGTAAATTTCCATGTAGAAAAAGAACACACAACCTAAAGAATCAATAGCCATCTAATTTAAGGAATGGTAACTTTTTGTAAGTCAAAATTGAACACAATGTACCTTTAATACTGAACTGCACGGTAGATTTAGTTTTTCATTTCAAAAGTTTTATTTTTAAAAATCCTGAATACTTGATATAGTTGGTTTACTTATTTGAATAAATTTATATACAACACAGTATATTTATTTATATCTTTCTTTATGAAGCCAGTGAAGAAATAAATAGATGACTTATATATGACTTGAGACTGAGCAGAAGAAAGAGAAAAAGAAATATTTAGTGGAAATAACAAACAGAACTGTAACTTTTAGGTATGTTGGGCACAGCTCAATAATGGAGGGTCTCATGTATGGCATAGGCACATTTGATCTGGAGATCCACTGTGGGTTCTCATGTCAAGATACATGAAACAATATGTTTCTATAATATTGATGCTGATAGAATGGAATGAGTCTGCCAGAAAACATGACAAAAAGAGAAATATCAAGATGATATAAAAATATACATATAAAAGTTTATAAATTTTAACTTTTTTCATATATTTATTTCTTGTGGATTATATCATTAAATTTTCTTGGTATCTTCAGCAAGTTCCTATAAATAAATGATTTATCTCCTTTATTGCTTTATTTGCATATAAGAATCAGCTAAAAATCCAGGCAATGCCTGCATTGGTTGTAACACAAGGTGTGTAACTGGTCTTCCAGCTGGATAGCCCAGTCTCTAGGCCAGAGGCACTGGAACACATCCTGTGCCCTCCCCCACCCAATACTGTGGCCCCACTAGTCAATCAGCAGGCAAGGCCACTGCAGGCTGGCCTCTCCATAACCATGCCCCATTAGGACCCTAAAATCTACAAGTTCCACTGTGCCCCCAAAACTAAACTATCCACTGTGAACTCATTGACTTCCAGAGACACAGGCACTGCCTGGACTAACTGGAGAAAGAGTGACTGTGGAGGCAGAGGAGCCATTTCAATGATAGGAGGAGATATGGGTAGATGCCAGTACAAGAATACATACAACAATATTAAGTGCAAGGAGACAACACTGGAACCTAGTGGTTCTACAGCAACAAGAGCTGAAAATCTCTATGCAGAGGAAGCCGAAAATAATGACCTTAAAAATAATATTATGAAGATGATAGAGGCCATTAAAGAGAAGATAAAAAATTACCTTCAAGAAATTGAAGAACAGATAAAAATTGTAAGAAATAAATAAATCCCTTAAAGAAGGAAAAGAAAGCCAAGAGAAAACAATCATACAGGTGAAGGAAATTTAAATTTCAAGTTCAAGAATTGAAATTTAAAAAGAGGCAATAAAGAAGACACAACCAACAGAATTCTGGAAATGGAAATTCTAGGTAATTGACCATGAACTACATTGTAAGCATAGCCGAAAGAATGCAAGGGATAGAAGAAAGAATCTCTGGCTGTGGAAACACAATGGAGAAATAGATTCATCAGTAAAATAAAACATTAAAGACACCAAAATCATAACATAAGGCATCCAGAAAATCTGGGAAATCATGAAAGACCAAACCTAAAAAAAATAGGGATAGAAGGAGAATACCAGCTTAAAGGAACAGACAATATATTTAACAAAATCATAGAGGAAAACTTTCCCAACCTAAAGAAGGTACGAAAACTTACAGGACAACAAATAGACTAAGTTCCTACCCCACCCCCAAAAAGGCTTGCTCATCACATAATAATTGTAATATTAAAACACCAGACATACAGAATAAAGAAAGGATATGCAGAGCTGCAAAGGATAAGGACCAAGTAACTCATAAAGGCAGAGTCGTAAAAGTAACACCCAACTTCTTGGTGGGGATACCAAAAGTAAAAAGGTCCTGAACAGATGTTGTTCAGACATTAAGAGGGCATGGATGCTACCATAGATTACTACATCCAACAAATTTTCAATCACCACAGACAGAGAAAGCAAGATATTCCATAAAGAAAAAGAAACAGATTTAAATATTACCTATCTACAAATCGAGTCCTACAGAAAGTTCAAGAAGGGTAATTTTAAACACAGAAGTTAGCTGTACCCAAGAAAACATAATCCTACACCAGCAAATGCCCCTAAAAGGAAATACACACACTACCACCAAAAAATAACCAGAAGTAAAAATCACTGTTCATTAATATCCCTTAATATCAATTAATTCAACTTGCCCATAAGAAGGCACAGGTTAGCAGGATGGTATGAAAATAGGATCCATCCTTCTGCCACATAAAAGAAACATGCCTCAACTTCAAAATCAGGCATTACCTCCGAGTAAAGAGTTGGAAAAAGACTTTCAGATTAAAGGGACCTTAAGATAGAAGCTGGTGTAGCTGTTCTAATAACAACAAAAGAAACTTCAAACTAAAATTAATCAAAAGAGATGGAGAAGGACATTTTATGTTCATCACAGGTTAACTGGATAAATATGAAGTCTCGATTCTGATCATTTGTACCCCAATTCAAGGGCACCAACATATGCAAAGAATATTACTAAAGCTTAAATCACACATCAGACCCACACACTAACAGTGGAAGATTTCAGTACCCCATTCTCACCAATGAACAAGTCTGCCAGACAGAAAATTGAAAGAGAAATAAAGGAACTGACAGACATTATGACTCAAAGGTGTTTAACAGACATCTAATGAACATTCTACGCAAACACAAATAATATACCTTCTTCTCAGTTTCTCATATACCTTCTCTAAAACTGACCACATAGTCAGTCAAAAAGGATATCTCAATCTATACAAAAAAAGAAAAAGAAAGAAACCCCTGTACCTTATCAGATAACTGTGGCTTAAAGTTAGAATTTAACAACAACACAAATTACAAAAACCATACAAACTCATGAAAACTGAATAATGCTCAACAAAATCACTTCTGGGTCAAGGAAGAAATAAAGAAAGATATTAAAGATGTCATTGAATTCAAAGAAAATGAATGTACAAACATACCCAAATTTATGGAACACTATGAAAGCAGAACTAAGAAGAAAAGTTCATAGCTCTAGATGCCTACATAAAGAAATTGGAGAAATCCCACATTAGTGACTTAACAAATCTAGAACAAAATTAAGCAAACTCACTGAGGAGGAATAGATGCTAAGAAATGATTAAATTGAGGGCTGAAATCAATAAAAACACAAAAAAGAGAGCAATTCAAAGAATTAATGAAAGAGTGAATTTTCTTTAGAAAATCAGCAATATAGGCATAGCCTTATGCAAACGAGGTTGAGAGAGAAAACTGAGAGTTACATATTTCAAAGAGAACAACAGAGAATATTTGTTTACATTATACAGAATGCTCATTAAATTCCTATATTGGAACAGGGTCTGAATCACTCTCAATCCCACAGGTAGACTGTATTATTTTCGAAAGTAAACTGGTTGTTTTACCCTCCATAAACATTTGATAATGCTTTGTGTATTTCAGGGTCATCATTTTTATCTCCCTGTTTTGTTTCTTGGATGGTTAACTTTCCTTAATAAATGGATTTGAGCAGACACACGCTTCAGCAGTCTTAAGAGAAGATCCAAGAACAATTTGTAATTCCATTATTTTTTATTTTGCAACTACCAAAGTTCAGTATTACAAAAGGAACACAGAAATATGATCATGTAGATAATATTACCATTAGGCATATTCCTGAATAAGTTATTCTACTCATATTTAGCAAGCAGATAACAGAATCCACCGCATATCCTTTCACTTGTCTACTACACCTATTGAGGCTTGAAGATAACGAAGTATTCTGGAAGCAAGACTTTCAGATACACTATGCTGGAATCATTCTATAACAAATTTGCCAGACAACTGGAGAACTAAGTGAAGAAAGATTTGGTTTACAGGGTCGTCAAGGTAGAGGCTCCTTAGTAGGGTGAGGAACTATGGGATGACATCCAGAAAGTAAGAAGCGAGTACTGGGGACAAATCAAAGTGACTGATGACTGTGGCCTGTATTTTAATCCAGGATTAAGAACAAACAATCAAGACACTATAATAATAAGTTCACAGATAAAAATTAATCTAACAAATATTGCCTAAACTATCTGCTTTAGTTGAATGCCACATTTGATCACCAGCATACTCTTCCATCTTTTTATTTTTCTTATATCTAGAAAACAGACAAGATTGAGATAGAGTCTTTCAATTATTGACTACTCTTCTTGTACAAGTATAAAAAGTAATGGATGAAGAAAACATGCTTGTTACATTTAAATCGAACTCCACCATTGAATATGGTTCATTGCTGGCATATTTGTCAGCATCCTCATCTGCTGAGTAAGGACAATATTGTCCCTCAGAGCATAATTTTAAATGTGATTACTAAATGAATAAAATTGCTTTCAATAGCTCCTGAATTACAGTAAACAGTTTATGCATTCGTTAGTCATTAAAATCTCTTAAAAAAACCCATGAATTAAATGTACTTGTGTATGTTTTATAGCGGAAAAACTAAACAGTTAAGTAATTTCTTCAAAATCAGTTAACTAACAAGTTGTTAGTTCCAAGATGTAAATATTTCTATCATACAACAGCTATGTGTCTTTCCATCCATTGGTCTGAGCTATGGTGGCTACTTAAATGAATAGAAGAATGGGATATTGGTAAGTGGTAGAGTATCATATACGTAACATATATAAACACATATTCAAATAAAAGTTATAAAGACTAGCATGGGAGAAGAGCTATGCTTCAAGCTAAAAAAATAACTTCTTCTGTTGTGGCACATAGTTACTTTATTAAAATGACTTCATACTTAAAGTGCAATGTATATTAAAGATTTCCAAATATCTATTAAATTATGTTCCTAGACTAGATGCTTGTACTAGAATTATTGGACCTATTAAAATTTTGAAGTCATAATGACCCCCACTTTGTTTTATCTGGTGCTGCTTTTAAATATATATATATATATATATATATATACATATAATTTAACTGCAGTAAATTTACATCACCTTTCCCTTCATTTTCCTTCCTGAAATACCTCCTATGCCCCCTCATCTCAAATTGACAGCCTCTTTTACCTTAATTATTCTTTTTCATGATTATTAACATACTGCATATGTTCAATTGCATATGAAGAACTATAGATTTATAAATACTTCCTGTTGGGTCTTTTTATTGTTTACATATATGTGATTTTCAGGAATGAAACTCTGATCTACAGTGGACTTATGGAATGAGTATATGATGCCAATGAGCACTGTTTAGTTTAAAATTTCATGTCCATTCATTGAAAGAAAATTTAATGAGTACAATGAACACCATTACCTAACATTTCATAAGTAATCCAATGTCTCCAGCAATAAACAAGGGTGAACATCTCTAAGTTGTCCAGCCTAGAGAAATACTAAAACAACGTGAAGAATGTTACAGTAAAATGACTGTATTACAATGGGCAATGCAGAGATATAATCATTGAAAACACACAACTGGAATGAAAGGACGATTGCTTAGACAGAAAAGCTATGCTTTGCGTTATCGTATTGTCTTATACTGCTAGAACAGCAATGGTTTGGGAGACTTAATTATACAGAGCCTGAAGCTGGTGTTTTATTCTTGCTGAAGACCCAGCCATCTGTGTGTTTACAGACATTCAAAAGGAAGAAGCATTCCTTCAATTTTTGTTTACATTCCTTGATTCATATATTGAGCTTTTATTAGGTTTCTAATTATGCAGCCGAGATTCATCCCAGTGATCTTTCACTCAATTAAGTACCCAGTAGGTGAAATATTATAAGTAGTATAACCTGAAGGAAAGACTGTACACAATGGATCCCGATGTCCTCTCGCTCTGGATCTGCACCAACATTTATCCCGGTAGTTATCTTGCCCTCATCATATTGGATTCTTGACAATGCCAAGAATTGTATTTATGTTCACACTGAGGGATGGCTTTCATCCCAGCATTTTGTAATTATTTTACTTTACCTCCTGCTTCATGGGATCATTTGTGCTGTGTTCTCCCAGTATGCTCAGAGACCTAAACTGCAAATCCATTGTTTTCTAATCCTATAATGTAAATAGCCGATTGATAAATTATATCTCTGATGCAGTGGCTATAGCCAATATGAAGCTAGGCAAATTCAAGTTAGCAGAGACCAGAAGAGGAATTCTGTGCTTGTTTTTACACTGAGTGTGTGGGGGACATCCTGCCAATGTTGATATTTCTTTCTTTAGAAAAAATGTTATTAAATGTGTCCTCCACAGCTCTCGCTTTGGAAAAAAAACAAACGCGTTGGTGATTAATTAGATGATCTATGCAGTTGTGAAGCTGCCAGTGGCAATGATTCATACAAGTCAGAAGGACACGGGATATTGTCCACATTTTTTTCTGTTTACTCTTCCAGGTTGTGAGTCTGTGCAGGGTTGTTTTGGTTCTACTGAGGCTACTCTTCATGCTGGATATAAAGGAGCACCTTACATTCAGCTTGTTCACTTTAGTGCATCCCAGTGCCTACAATGTAAAATGAAAAGCTTTGGTTGACTTTACAGTCAAACTACAAAGGCAGAGAAATATAGTATGAAATTATTAGTATATTTAATTTATAAAAAAGATATGACTGACTAGTAAACAACTCTTGTCACATGATGGAGAAAATTACAATGCAATTCCATACAAAATGTAAAGTATGATCCTGTCACAAAATCTATATGCACACAAGACCAGCAATTAAAGAAAGGAAAGAGAAATAAAATGCAATGTATTTAGGTATTTAACCTAATAAAGCATGGATGATTCGTCAAAAATATGTTTGTATCTATTGGCAATAAATTAGCAACATTTATGAAGAACTAAAATTTAAGAAAATTAATTGATGGGGAAGAAAAATTTGATACTTTTCTTAAATTAGACTATATGATTCACAATAAAAGTTATTTATAAACAAACACTACTTCTTTAATTCTTTAAACTAAAAGAATTAAAAATAACATGATAGGAGAAGAGAGGCAGATTAGGAATATTTAAGTAAATATTAAAATCAACAGTAATGAAATACATATACTAATACTGTGTCGAGAGTTAAAGGTTCAGAAATCATTACTGCCTTATCTTCCTGAAATCAATAGTGTCAAAAAATTACAAGATGTTTAAAAGAAGCCCTAAAGCCTGACAATGTCTTAATACAGTCGGAAGTGCAATTGCCTAATGGATGAGAAGTGATACTGATGTGTCTTCACTGCTGTGTCTCTGTAGGTGAGGGCAGCGCTGACCTACTCCAAGATTAAAATCATTGTGCCTGCTTTGTCAATGAAAAGCCCTTATTCTCCCTTTAGTTACATTTGGTAAATTTTCAAAATCTTTCCTTTTCAATCCATTAGATAACTGGATCTAAGAATACTGAGACTTCACCTCTCGCATTACCAATAGCAACTTTGTCACGTTCAGTGTGACCTAGAAGATGTATTAGGACATCTCCCTTATTACCAGCTCCAGTGGGACAGAGTTCCCTCCCCAACTTTCTGCTGCTGGGCACTGACATGAATTGAAATTTAGGCAGGGAGCCATGCTTATACTCAGTTTCTAATGATACTGCCAGATTGGCCAGTGTTGGCTCCACTTTATTGTACTAACATAGCATTGACAAGAGAGATAAGGCAGGGGAGTTTCTTAAAAACACATCTGTCTTTATGATTCTTAAACTTTCTAGGCTTATTTAAAATTTTAAATTTAGGGAAACAGTCTTGGATCTGCCCCTATTTGTTGCAGCTCCAGCATTATAAAAATGCATCTTTAGCCATTGCTTTAACTTTAAAGTCTGGATACAAAAATACTATTTTAGATGTATTAGTTCATTATTTTCCCATATTCCACATTTCTTCTCAGCTCTCCAGTTCTGCTCATTTTCTGTGCATGGAAATAAATGTATACATTTAGACAAAATTACCTGTACTAACAAAGTCACATAGTGTTTTAAAACCATAATGAAATGACATGTGATTTGATTGATATTAATAGGTTTTACCTAATGTATTTACTGATTATGATTTGTATTTTTCTCTTGTATAAAACTTACAAGTTTCACTTTAAGCATTTAAAAAACATGTGCCATGAACAAAAAGCAGGTTTCAGCTCATGTTCAAGAGGGACAACTTCAATAAAATAATTAAGAGAAGTGTAAGTCCATAAAGTTTTGAGAGTAGACTGGCATGTGTACACCTCAGAGGGAGAACACAGCTGAAACTTAAATATATTCTTTCCACAGTAGTACAGATCATAGCTTTCTGAAATGTGTTGGTTTTTTAGATTTACTTTGTGGGGTCTGTGTACTAATTAGAAATTGAAGAACCAGGCTGTGTTACAGAAGCTGAAAACAAATGTCATTCTGTGGTTATCAAAAAAGTCAGAGACACCTCATTTCTTCATGGGTTTCTTATTGTTAGAAAAAAACTCTACTGAGTGATTTCAGGAGCTCAAAACAAACAAACAAACAAACAAACCAAAAACCCAAACAACATCAGCAACAAAACCTTTAGATATAAGGGACAGACAGCATCATTTTCCCAGCTTGAATCATTTGTAGATTCAAAACACTTACTGAATTTTAAGTTACCTAAGTATATAATAAATAAACTATACAACATGTCCAAATTTTCTGTATTTACATTGCCTTATACTTATGATTTATATTTGACTGAAGGTTAAAGCATAAAGCTCAGCCTCTTCATCCTAAAAAGGTTTAGAAATCTTTACATTTAGTCAAGAAAAACATCACAGTAAAATACATTCAGCCGTATTTAAAAGTATTAAAACCTAAATTGTATTCTGGTCAATTTTTTCAACATTATTTGAGTAAGTTTCTTGGTTCATCTGCCTAAATAAAAATGGTTTAAATTCCCACATATGTAACAAAACACACAAACTATTTCACACGAAATAAATTACATTTGCAATAAGTGTTTCCCATATCTTTCTCAGTGGCAGACTCCTTTGATACAGTAAGTGAATTGCACTCAATGGAACTCACTTGACTGAGGCAGATGAAAATGATTAGGTTGGGTACTGCTAAAAGGAAATGACAATCTTTCCTCAAAATTTAACATTTGATTTAAATCTATGCTCTATCCATGCTATTAGTTTTTCTTCATTTTGCAGAGTAAATAATCTTGGGAATGTATGACCACGACTATTTCTAGCTGGGTCACATGAAGACTTCAGATGCAATTGTGAGAATGAAGAGCAATCTCATTTCATTTGATACTCTCAAATAATCCAATACTGAAATGAAACCACCGTCGACTTGAAATACAAAGTTTTGACACAAAATTAGGTTACTATAATTTACCTTATTTCTCCTGAAATTGAGTAGATAGTAAGATATTAGATATTTTGGCTTAATAAAATATGAATATATGCCTTATTATGAAGCAAAAAGACAATGAGGTGTTTTAAAAATATATGAAGTGTGGCAGCATATATTATATCACAATGAAATGATATGATATGTTATTATTTCAATGGAGAAAGTAATGAAGAAAATTTGGGGTCAAACATAGGGAAGAAAAAATTATATTTTATTCCTTTCCTGATTTCTACAACTAGCTCTCTACAAAAACCTAAGAGCATTATGCTATAATGTCTAATTGACAGAACACATATAAAATTCACAATGACAAAATGTTTAGGATCTGGGCAATAAGATCCTAACATCACATGGACATAAAACTGACAGTTAAAATCTGCACTCTAGCTCGGCACCAGGAGAGACAGCAGTGCACTTGCATCCAGAACCCTTCTTCCTTCTGTCCCCTTTCCTCTTTGGGCACATAACACCATCCAGCTCAGTCTGTCTGGCGCTGGGGGCAAATCCTCAGGGCAAGTAGGCAGGCGAGACCTCCTTTGTTTCACTGGCCCGCCTGCACCAACCAAGGTAGGCGCTTTGTTTACGAACTACCCAACCTGCACGGAGATCTGATCTCAGCACCAGGAGAGACAGCAGTGGGGTGAGTTTGTGACCAGCGGCGGCGGAAGCAGCCCTGGACAGGGAACTATGAAGTTCCTCATCCCCCTCCCTATACTCCCTGGGCTCCCTGCAGGGGCTCTATACCCCGCATACTGCCTCTCTCTTCTTGCCCCACCCAGCTTGCATCCAGAACCCTTCTTCCTTCTGCCCCCTTTCCTCTTTGGGCACATAACACCATCCAGCTCAGTCTGTCTGGTGCTGGGGGCAAATCCTCAGGGCAAGTAGGCAGGCGAGACTTCCTTTGTTTCACTGGCCCGCCTGCACCAACCAAGGTAGGCACTTTGTTTACGAACTACCCAACCTGCATGGAGATCTGATCTCGGCACCAGGAGAGACAGCAGTGGGGTGAGTTTGTGACCAGCGGCGGCGGAAGCAGCCCTGGACAGGGAACTCTGAAGTTCCTCATCCCCCACCCTATACTCCCCGGGCTCCCTGCAGGGGCTCTACCCCCCCATACTGCCTCTCTCTTCTTGTCCCACCCAGCTTGCATCCAGAACCCTTCTTCCTTCTGTCCCCTTTCCTCTTTGGGCACATAACACCATCCAGCTCAGTCTGTCTGGCGCTGGGGGCAAATCCTCAGGGCAAGTAGGCAGGCGAGACCTCCTTTGTTTCACTGGCCCGCCTGCACCAACCAAGGTAGGAGCTTTGTTTACGAACTACCCAACCTGCACGGAGATCTGATCTCGGCACCAGGAGAGACAGCAGTGGGGTGAGTTTGTGACCAGCGGCAGCGGAAGCAGCCCTGGACAGGGAACTATGAAGTTCCTCATCCCCCTCCCTATACTCCCTGGGCTCCCTGCAGGGGCTCTATACCCCGCATACTGCCTCTCTCTTCTTGTCCCACCCAGCTTGCATCCAGAACCCTTCTTCCTTCTGCCCCCTTTCCTCTTTGGGCACATAACACCATCCAGCTCAGTCTGTCTGGCGCTGGGGGCAAATCCTCAGGGCAAGTAGGCAGAGGAGACTTCCTTTGTTTCACTGGCCTGCCTGCAACAAGCAAGGAAAGACATCACTGGAGCACCAGGAGAGCTATCACTGCAGAGAGCCATCACTGGGAAGGTACATCAGTAGGCAAGGAGACCTGATCCGGTAAAAGAAGATCAATAGGGGAGCATTTGGAGAAAGAGATGGGCAGGCGCCAATGCAAGAATTCACCTAACAATCTGAAAAACTATATGAAACCACCAGAACAGAGCGACCTCCCAACAGGAGGACATGAACACCTTAATCATGAAGAAGTAGATAAAATTGACTTTATGAAAGTGATTGACGCCCTTAAACAACATGTAAAAAATGCCCTTATAGAAATGGATGAGAAGTATAACAGAAAGTTTGAAGAATTGAGTAAATCAGTGAATGATACCCTAAGAAACCAAGGAAAAACAATCAAACAGATAATGGAAACAGTTCAAGACTTAAAAACTGAAATGGAGGCAAAGAAGAAAACACAAACAGAAGGCCAGCTGGACAGGGAAAATCTAGGTAAACGAATAGAGACTACAGAAGCAAGCATAACCAACAGAATACAAGAGATAGAAGAAAGAATCTCAGATTCTGAAGATACCATAGAGAAAATAAACACGCTGATCAAAGAAAACAGCAAGGCCAACAAATTCTCATCACAAAACATTCAGGAAATATGGGACACAATAAAAAGACCAAACCTAAGAATAATAGGAATAGAAGAAGGAGAAGAAGCGCAGCTCAACGGTCCAGAAAATATATTTAATAAAATTATAGAAGAAAACTTTCCCAACCTAAAGAAAGATATACCTATGAAGGTTCAAGAAGCATACAGAACACCGAATAGGCTGGATCAAAAAAAAACATCCTCTCGCCATATAATAATCAAAACACAAAGCATACAGAATAAAGAAAGAATACTAAGAGCAGCAAAGGAAAAAGGCCAAGTTACTTATAAAGGTAAACCTATCAGACTTACACCTGACTTCTCTATGGAAACCAAGAAAGCCAGAAGGTCCTGGATAGATGTACTGCAGAAACTAAGAGACCATGGATGCAAGCCCAGACTACTATACCCAGCCAAGCTTTCGTTCACTATAAATGGAGAAAACAAAATTTTCCAGGATAAAAACAAATTTAAACAATATGTAGCCACAAATCCAGCCTTACAGAAAGTAATAGAAGGAAAATCACTAACCAAGGAGTCCAACAATGACCACAATATCTCAGACAACTAGAGACCCTTCACCAGCGCAACACAAAGAAGGGGAACACACAAAATTTACAACTTAAAAAATGACCGGAGTTAACAACCACTGGTCATTAATATCACTTAATGTCAATGGACTCAACTCTCCTATAAAAAGGCACAGACTAAGAGATTGGATACGAAAACAGGATCCAACATTCTGCTTTTTACAAGAAACACACCTCAACCACAAAGACAGGCACCTACTCAGAGTAAAGGGTTGGGATAAGGCTTATCAAGTAAATGGACCTAAGAAACAAGCAGGGGTGGCCATACTAATTTCTAACAAAGTTGACTTCAAACTTAAATCAATCAGGAGAGATGGAGAGGGACATTTTCTACTCATAACAGGAACAACTCATCAGGATGAAGTCTCAATCCTGAATATCTATGCCCCTAATATAAAGCACCCACGTACGTAAAAGAAACATTGTTAAAACTCAAGGCAGCCATCAAACCGCACACATTAATAGTAGGAGACTTTAATACTCCTCTCTCACCAATGGACAGGTCAATTAGACAGAAACCTAACAGAGAAATAAGAGAATTAATGGAGGTAATGAATCAAATGGACTTAACAGACATCTATAGAATATTCCACCCAAATAGGAAAGAATATACCTTCTTCTCTGCAGCTCATGGAACTTTCTCGAAAATCGACCACATACTCGGTAACAAAGCAAACATCCACAGTTACAAAAAAATATTAATAACCACCTGTATCTTATCAGATCACCATGGATTAAAGCTAGAATTCAGCAACAATGCTACCCCCAGAAAGCCTACAAACTCATGGAAACTGAATAGTCAACTACTGAACCATACCTGGATTAAGGAAGAAATAAAGAAAGAATTTAAACTCTTCCTTAAAGACAATGAAAATAAAGAAACAACATACTCAAACCTATGGGACACTATGAAAGCAGTCCTGAGAGGAAAGTTCATAGCACAAACAGCCCACTTAAAGAAAACAGAGAAAGCACACATTGGAGACTTAACAGCCCACCTGAAAGCTCTAGAAAAAAAAGAAGCAGACTCACCTAGAAGGGGTAGAAGACTGGAAATAATCAAACTGAGGGCTGAAATCAACAAAATAGAAACACAGAAAACAATTGAAAGAATAAATGAATCAAAAAGCTGGTTCCTGGAGAAAATCAACAAGATTGATAAACCCCTATCCAAACTAATCAAATGGCAGAGAGAGAATTTGCAAATTAATAAGATCAGAAATGAAAAGGGAGACATAACCACAGACACAGAGGAAATTCAGAGAATCATCAGATCTTACTACAAAAGCCTGTATGCCACAAAACTGGAAAATGTAAAAGAAATGGACGCTTTTTTAGATAAATACCATTTACCAAAGTTAAACCAGGACCAGGTGAACAACCTAAATAGACCTGTTAGTCGTGAAGAATTAGAAGCTGTTATCAAAAACCTCCCTTCCAAAAAAAGTCCAGGACCAGATGGTTTCAATGCGGAAATCTACCAGAACTTCCAAGAAGACCTAATACCTATTCTCCTTAATGTATTTCACAATATAGAAACAGAAGAGTCATTGCCAAATTCCTTTTATGAAGCTACAGTAACTCTGATACCAAAACCACACAAAGACCCAACCAAGAAAGAGAATTACAGGCCAATCTCACTCATGAACTTCGACGCAAAAATCCTCAACAAAATTCTGGCAAACCGAATCCAAGAACACATTAGAAAAATTATCCATTATGATCAAGTAGGCTTCATACCAGAGATGCAGGGCTGGTTTAACATACGCAAATCTATCAATGTAATCCATCATATAAATAAACTGAAAGAAAAAAACCATATGATCGTTTCATTAGATGCTGAAAAAGCATTTGACAAAATTCAACATCCCTTTATGATAAAAGTCTTGGAGAGATTAGGGATACAAGGGTCATACCTAAATATAATTAAAGCTATATACAGCAAGCCGACAGCTAATATCAAATTAAATGGAGAGAAACTTAAAGCCATCCCAATAAAATCAGGAACACGCCAAGGCTGTCCACTCTCTCCATACCTCTTCAATATAGTCCTCGAAGTTTTAGCAATAGCAATAAGACAACATAAGGGGATAAAGGGGATTCAAATTGGAAAGGAAGAAGTTAAACTTGCATTATTTGCAGATGATATGATAGTGTACATGAGCGACCCCAAAAACTCCTCCAAAGAACTCCTACAGCTGATAAACGCCTTTAGTAATGTGGCAGGATACAAGATCAACTCCAAAAAATCAGTCGCCCTCTTATACACAAAGGATATGGAAGCAGAGAGGGAAATAAGAGAATCATCACCTTTCACGATAGCCACAAAAAGCATAAAATATCTTGGGGTAACTCTAACCAAGGAAGTGAAAGATCTATTTGACAAGAACATTAAGGCATTGAAGAAAGAAATTGAAGAGGATACCAGAAAATGGAAGGATCTCCCTTGCTCCTGGATTGGGAGGATCACCATAGTAAAAATGGCAATTCTACCAAAGGCAATTTATAGATTCAATGCAATCCCCATTAAAATCCCATCAAAATTCTTCACAGATCTTGAAAGGACAATAATCAACTTTATATGGAGAAACAAAAAACCCAGGATAGCCAAAACAATCTTATACAATAAAGGAACTTCTGGAGGCATTACCATCCCTGACTTCAAACTCTATTACAGAGCTACAGTAATGAAAACAGCGTGGTACTGGCATAAAAACAGAGAAGTCGACCAATGGAATCGTATAGAAGACCCGGATTTTAACCCACAAACCTATGAACAACTGATTTTCGATAAAGGAGCTAAAAGTATACAATGGAAGAAAGAAAGCATCTTCAACAAATGGTGCTGGCACAATTGGATGTCAACCTGTAGAAGAATGAAAATAAACCCATATCTATCACCATGCACAAAACTCAAGTCCAAATGGATCAAAGACCTCAATATCAATCTGAACACACTGAACCTGATAGAAGAGAAAATGGGAAGTACCCTACAACATATGGGCACTGGAGATCGCTTCCTATGTATAACCCCAGCAGCACAGACATTAAGGGCAACATTGAATAAATGGTACCTCCTGAAACTGAGAAGCTTTTGTAAAGCAAAGGACACTGTCATTAAGACAAAAAGACAGCCTACTGACTGGGAGAAGATCTTCACCAACCCCGCAACAGACAAAGGTCTGATCTCCAAAATATATAAAGAACTCAAGAAACTAGACTTTAAAATGATAATTAACCCAATTATAAAATGGGGCACTGAACTGAACAGAGAATTCTCAACAGAAGAAGTTAAAATGGCCAAAAGATACTTAAGGTCATGCTCAACCTCCTTAGCGATCAGAGAAATGCAAATCAAAACAACTTTGAGATATCATCTTACACCTGTCAGAATGGCTAAAATCAAAAACACCAAGGATAGCCTTTGCTGGAGAGGTTGTGGAGAAAGGGGTACCTTCATCCATTGCTGGTGGGACTGCAAACTTGTGCAACCACTTTGGAAATCAGTGTGGCGGTTTCTCAGAAAAATTGGGATCAACCTACCCCTGGACCCAGCAAAACCACTCTTGGGATATACCCAAGAGATGCCCTATCATAAGACAAAAGCATTTGTCCAACTATGTTCATAGCAGCATTATTTGTAATAACCAGAACCTGGAAGCAACCTAGATGCCCTTCAATGGAAGAATGGATGAAGAAAGTGTGGAATATATACACATTAGAGTACTACTCTGCGGTAAAAAACAATGACTTCTCGAATTTTGCATGCAAATGGATGGAAATAGAAAATACGATCCTGAGTGAGGTAAGCCAGACCCAAAAAGAAGAACATGGGATGTACTCACTCATAATTGGTTTCTAGCCATGGATCGGGGCCACTGAGTCTATAATTTGTGATCCTAAAGAAGCTAAACAAGAGGGTAAACCCAAGGAAAAACATATAGATATCCTCCCAGCTATGGGAAATAGACATGACTGATGGCCAAAAAATTGGAATCTTGTGGGTGTGGTGGGATGGGGATGAGTGGTGAGGGGGAGAGAAAAGTGTGAAGGAGAGGATGAGGGGAACTGGGGGAATCGGGGTGATTGGGGATAAAGGAAGGTTGGATAGGGGAGCAGGGAATCTCATACCTTAGGTAAGGGAGCCACCTAAGGGTTGGCAAGAGACTTGAACTTGGAATGGCTACCAGATGCCCAGGGCAATGTCCCCAGTTAGTTCATTGGGGCACCTGAGGATAGGGAACCTGAAATGAACCTATCCTATAATCATACTGATGAATATCTTGCATATCGCCATAGAACCTTCATCTAGCGATGGATGGAGATAGAGCCAGAGACCCACACTGGAGCACCGGACTGAGCTCCCAAGGTTATAATGAGGAGCAGAAGGAGAGAGAACATGAACAAGGAAGTCAGGACCATGAGGGGTGCACCCAACCACTGAGACAGTGGGGCCGATCTATTGGGAGCTCACCAAGGCCAGCTGGACTGCTACTGAAAAAACATGGGATAAAACCGGACTCTCAGAATGTGGCAGACAATGAGAGCTGACGAGAGCCCAAGGAGAATGGCACAGGAACTTTCATCTGGCGATAGATCGAGAGAGAGACAGAGACCCAAATTGGAGCAAGGGTCTGAGCTCTTAAGGTCCAAATGAGGAGCAGAAGGAGGGAGAACATGAGCAAGGAAATCAGGACCACAAGGCGTGCATCCACCCACTGTGACAGTGGAACTGATCTATTGGGAGCTCTCCAAGGCCAGCTGGACTGGGACTGAATAAGCATGGGTTGAAACTGGACTCTCTGAACATGGCGGACAATGAAGGCTGATGAGAAGCCAAGGGCAATGGCACGAGGTTTCGATCCTAATACATGAACTGGCTTTGTGGGAGCTTAGCCTGTTTGGATGCTCACCTTCCTGGGCCTGGATGGAAGTGGGAGGACCTTGGTCTTCCTGTAGGGCAGGGAATTTGGACTGCTCTTCAGTATCGAGAGGGAGGGGGAATGGACTGGGGGGAGGAGAAGAGGAGTGGGGATGGGGGAGGGGATGGGGGGAGGGGGCAATGTGTGGGAGGAGGGGGAGGGAAATGGGAAACGGGGAGCAGTTGGAAATTTTAATTAAAAAAGAATAAAAAAAAAATCTGCACTCTATTTGGCAAGTTTACACTCAGTTTGCTTGGATGTATCCAAAGAGGAAACCTAAAATTTAAAACTATTGCATTGCCAACATAATGTTTTTCTATTTTTAAACACTTTTAACAAATAATATACACACTGCTATATTAATATGCATTTTCAAATATGTAATGAATTTTAATGTCTAATTTTACTGATAAGATAAAAATATCTTTTGCAAGTCTTTCTAGTGATAACAATGGAATCATAAATGGAAATACATAACTGAGTTACTTTTTGTGTAGAATTTTATGTTTTAGAAAAGCAGCAAAAGGACATTGACTGCACTGTTTTTCTACTATATGTTAGATACAAAGGTAATTAAATTGTGTAGTAAAATTTTTCCTCATATTCTTATATTGAACATGAAATTCATAGTATTTTATTGCCTTACTCTGCTGAGGTTGAAACTGGTCTATTTATTTAGAAATATAAATTGAGCAACTACTACCTGCCAAGTAATATTCTTGGTACTGTTAATGTGAAAATGGTAACCATAGCCTCTGGTACACTATGCTACACATTTCATAACTAATAATTCACAGAAGCAGACAAGTTTAAACAGGGTGAGATGCTAGGATTTTTCATATGACAAAGAAACAGTTTGTTGAGTTTCACATAAAACTTTATAACTTTCCAAATGTTAGTTTTCATATGTTTGGATTTTTGATATAAAATCCGTAAACATGTGTATGCAATAAAAATTTGGGACACAGTATTCAATTTGTACCTCAGTAATTTCATGATAGTCTTCTATTCAGTGATCCAGATTTTCTCAGGCAAACTAACACTGCTTCCCGGACCTTCCTTATACATTCTGGGAAATCCATATAGTTGCTTAGGTAACTGGGAGCATAGTAAACATTACTGATCAAAATAATGGCTCTGTGCCCCATTGTCTACATCCCCTTTCACTATTCTAAAGGCACTGTTTTCATCTATTATGACTGCGCATAGGACTTCTACTCATTACTCTTTAGTCAGTTTAATTTTGCCTTCATACTACTACTGCACACATTTGTAGATAAATCAATTTTTTACAACACTGTTAGAAAAATTTTCTCTTATTGGCTTTTGTTTACATGTTTGGTCTTAATTCTGGATTATATTGTGTCGCACCATGCTGAACTTTGACCTAAAACCAAATAACATATTTGACTAATGAGTTTTTCTTGTATTATAATGAATGCCATTAAATTTTCTTCTACAGGTCAGTAACAAGAATTTTCTATTAATAATAACAGATCTAGCAAATATTGTATCTAATTGAAGAGCTAATTAACACTTTTATTTAATTTTACTAATAGAAACTTTGACAACATAATCGACCCTTAGTGTCCTAACCAAGTAGCTTTCATTTTTTCTTGATTTGAAATAAAACCAGCTCCTATGCTTCTCTTCCAGGGAGGGACTCAGACCAACTGATTTCATACCCCAATGCCAATTCAACCATAATATTTCATCATGTAACTGAGCCCTTTCCTTCTTAACATCTTTGCTGTAAATTAAAAGAACTCTTCTTCATTCTTTATCCTGGAAATGTGAAACTGAAGAAACCATAATAAGCAACAAATCCATTCCAATATGCACAAGGTAGCTGTAGTACTTTGAAGAAATTCAAATAGATATTAAGAATAACAAATCACATACCATTTCTTTCAGTTCAGAGTTCATTGCTTTGTTTATTTACCATCTTGGACTGCAATATTGAGCTGTAATTCTAAGGTTTTCCCTGAAGCCTTTTGCTTCCATTCTTCAATACTCTCCCCTCTGATTGAAGTTGTGACATTACAACACCGTACATCACTTAACAACAACACCTTCTGAGAAATGCTTCACGGCATTTTCCTCATTGCGCAAAATCATATACTCATATGGATTTCTGAAGAGTTAAAATAAATTGCTGCCCTTATTAAGTCTTTAATAATGTCTTAATCTTTACTCAAACATATCCTGGAACACACTGTGAGATACTGATTTATAAAGTGTGAACTGGATTTGAGTGCATGTACAATGAGGCAATATGCGTCCACAGAGAAAACATTAAGAGAGTCTCTCCTATTAACCATTTGATTTTTGTGAATAACTGAGCATGCATATTATTAACATCTAATACATCATGGGAAGGAAAGTGAGCATAATCCAAGTCTGTCAATCAAAGCAGAGAACCTCAATAACCCATCATTTTCTCTTGAATTTCATAAAAAGAAAGTGCCAAATAATAATATTGTCACTTGAGTACTCACACTTATGTGGCCCACTGTCACTCTTGACAAATTTCCTCTTGAGCTGCACTATATCTTTGCTTTGGAATAAGGTTTCCTTGCTACTTTGCAAGCTGTCTCTGCCTTTATTCCAATGCTTTGAAAAAGAGGCCAATAACCTTGAAGCATCCAGATAAGTCCCTTGCTGCTGATAACAGTATGGGGTAGTTTACCACCACGTAGTAAAAGGGAGAGCCAAATCCATATCCATTAGGCCAGAGACAAATGAAATAGAATTCAGCAGTGAAAGGTTTTGGTGGCAACTGGGGCCAAATCGTAGTTATTTATGTGTTTGTTTGCTTACTTATTTATTTATTTTGCTGCTTCTGTAAACTTTTGTAAATAATGTAATTTCTCTTGAGAATTTCATATCTGAGCCCTGCGTCTAGATCATTCCCACTGCTACCTCTCCCACTTTAAATGCCTTCCTCCCCCCACATCCAATTCTTCTGTAAATGTGTGTGTGTTTACTGCATGCATGTAGATTTGCTTCTATCTGTCTGTATCCAGGACTGATTGTTCAAGATTGAACAACTGTGATAGGAGCTCATCCTTGTAGGCACCTGATTTTCTCTGCCAGCAGTCAGTGACCACCTGCCGCTTTTTTGCTAGGAGTGGAACCATGTATGTCAAGCATCCCTGTCTACAATGGCATAGCACTTATGCTGTCATTGTGCTGATCGTGCCAAATAAATATGCTGCTGGGAGCTCCTGGGTGGATTTTGCTGTTTTATTTGTTCCATCTCAATAACAGAATGAACAACTAGCATTCTGTACTACTAGCTCTTACAATCTTTGCACCTCTTCTTTCATGTTTTCCTAGATTCTTAGTTTTAGGGGTTCTATTGCAGATGTTTCAGTTGAGGTTGGACAGTCCAAAATAATTTTGTTTTGCATTTTTACCAGTGCATCTCTGCGATAGTCTCCATATATTCTTAAAAAAGATTCTTCAATAATGGGTGTTCCTGTCACCTTCTATTTCTTGTAGTACAGTAAGTTATCTACTCTGCTATCCTCTTAACCAACCAAGTGTATAATAGCACTATTAGACAGATTACATCACCTCTAATCTGTTGAAAAGCCTTTGTTCTTTTACTTATAATATTTGTCATGGTCAAGCCTTAAAACACATTTCTGAAGTATTGGACCACTGGTATTTATCATGTTACCAAAAAAGTAGAGATGACTGAGGCAACAGTGATAATCCATAAAAATGTTTAAGTTTGGAAGGAATCTGATTTTTTAAATTTATTTTTACATACCAACCACAATTTTCCCTCCCACAACTTTTCCCATCCTCTCCCAATTTTTCCTCCATTCTAACCCCTATCTACTCCTCAAAATGGGTAAGTAAGGCCTCCCTTAGGGAGCCAACAAAGCCCATCACATTAAGTTGAGGCAGGATCAAGCCCCTCTCCCCTGCAACAAGACTGAGTAAGGCATCCCACCAGAGGAAATAAGCTCCAAAAAGTCAGTTTATGGACCAGGGATAGATCCTGATTCCACTACCAATAGTCCCTGAAACAGACTAAGTCACACAATCATCTTTGACATGCAGAGGCCTTAGTTTGGTCCTATACGATCTCTACGAGTTGGGGAGAAATGGTGTGGGAAAGCAATGAAAGAGATATCTTGATGGAGAGAGTCATTATGGGGTTATGGAGAAACCTGCTGCTAGAGAAATTCCCAGGAATCCAGTAGGGAGAACCCAGTTAAGACTCCTATCAGTAGGGGAGAAGGTGCCTGAACTGGCCTTCTGCAATCAGATTGATGAATACCATAGTTGTCATCCTAAAGCCTTCATCCAGGAACTGATGGAAGCAGATGCAGAGATTCACAGCCAAGCATTAGGCTGAGCTCTAGGAATACAGTTGAAGAGATGGTGGAGGGATTATATGAGCAACGTGGTCAAGATAATGATGGGGAAATATACAGAGACAGCTAAACCAAGCTCGTGGGAATTCACTAACTCTAGACAGGAAGTTGTGGAGCTTTCAGGAATCTGATTTTGACTATAACTAAAAGGCTTTAAATAATCCAGTTCCATTTGAATGCAGAGTCTCATGTATACCTAGCCTTTAATTTCATACAAATATTCTTCTCATTCATAGTTTTTGTTATCACACACTAAACATCTTAATGTTTTCTAGAAAATTCCAGGCTTGCTCCACAAGTATTTATTTATTAATATATGATTTAGTATATTTACCTTCCATTGGTCATCTGTAGGTGCTGCTAGATGGATATAACTTGATCTTTATGAGTAAAAGCAGAATTATTTTCCTCCACTGTGAGTAGTGTTTTAATAGGCTGCAGAATAATTGCTGTTATAATAATAACAATGCAATACTAATTTGCTATTTTTATTCATTAATAGCCTATAATCTCTTTATCCAATGTTAGCCATTGTCTAATATTTTATTACTATAGTTTCAATACATAAAGACAGTGTTTGTAAATACATCTTTCTTTGGTTAAATTTGTCTTTTGTCTTTCAAATCTCCCCAAATCTTGTCACTCCTCTTCTCTTTGGCTTATATTTCTGGCTTATGACCACTCTTTGGTTTTCTTTGGTTCTTTTTTCTTTCATATCCATTGAAACATTTAATCATTGCTCTATACTTTGTTAACTGATATAAAGGTACAGATTTTATATCAATACTCTGAAATGTCAACAAAGATGAGATGTGATTGATTCCAATAAAATGTGTCTTTCTGGTTAAGCTCAGAATACCATATCAATACATTCTCAGAAAAAAATCTAGTTGTGCTGCTTCTTCTACAACTTAAGGTTAAATATGACATTTCATTTTTATTCAAGACACTCATCAAAATGGGCTAAAACAATTATAAATAAGTATAAGCAAAAATACTATAAAAATAGAGCATAAGTTTTTGAAGTTCAAAAGTTTATGCTAAATTGATTGCACGTAAAAGACTATGAGGGGCAGAGGGAGGGAAACTTGTTAGGCTATATTGTCTGAGAGAAGAATATATTCTTAAAATGTCTCAAATAAAAGTTCAGTATCACTTTCTCAATCAGCAATGTTAACCATATTTTATAAAAATAGCTTGTTTAACCCCTGTAAAACAAAAAGGTATATTCATTCCCAGTCACCCAGACCCAAAAAGCACACAGAAACTATATTAATTAGAACACTGCTTGGTCAATGACTCAGGCATATTTCTAACTAGCTCTTACATTTTCAATTAACTCATTTCTATGATTTTGCTATGAGACTATGACTTACCAGTAAGTCTTTGGCATCTGTCTCTTTCAGGCAGCTACATGGCTTCTCTATGACTCCATCTTATTTCTCCCTGCATTCAGTCTAGCTTTCCCACATAGCTCTTTTTGCCTTGCCATAAGGCATAAGAACTACTTTATTAACCAATGGTAAATGCATACAAAGAGGAATCCCATATTAGGTACCCCCCCCTCCAGTCATCTCTCTCTGGCTTTACAAAGTTGGATAGAACCTTGATACAAACAAAATTTTCCATGAGTCTACAAGGATGGCCCCAGTTAAGACTTCTGGCAGCAGTGGATGCATAGTTTGAATTAGTCATCCCCTGTGATCAGATTGGTGACTACCCTGGTTGTCCATGGAGAATCTTCATCTAGTGCCTGATAGAGGTCGATTCAGAGACCCATGGAAAAACATTCGGATGACCTCAATGACTACTGTTGAGGAGAGGGATAAAGGATTTATGAAATTTCTTCACCCCAATAAGCCTCTCCACTGATGCAGAAATCCAAATCAGACCAATCAAACCTCATGAAAACAGACATATGTTTTTTTCAGGCTCTCTTCCCCACCTCGTCTTGGGGAAAGCAGTTATCCTGGAGCATTTTACCCATTAAACCTGGACTTTTTCTTATCTGGTTTGATTTTGTCTGAATTCGATTTCTGGGTTGATGGAGAGGGTTATGGAGTGCAGAAACTTTTCATGTAAAAGCCCAGTGGGCTAGGGATAGTGCAAGAAATTCCACAGAAAAGCTTCCCTTGCTCACGGGAACCCATGGAGTCTGACCCAACAACCAAAAAGCCTGTATGGGAACAACATAGGCCCTGTACATATATAAAATGGTTGGGTAGCTTAGTCTATTTGCGGAAATCCTGGTAATGGTAGGAGGCTGTCCCCAGTGTTTTGATAGGCTCTTGGGTACCGGTTCCCCATGTTTGATTGCTTTGCTCAAATTGAATACAGGGGGAAGTGCTTGGTCTTATGGTAGTTTGATAATCCATTGCTGATGCCCATGAGTGGATTACAGGTGGAGAAGT
This sequence comes from Chionomys nivalis, assembly GCF_950005125.1. Classification (NCBI taxonomy): domain Eukaryota; kingdom Metazoa; phylum Chordata; class Mammalia; order Rodentia; family Cricetidae; genus Chionomys; species Chionomys nivalis. Next base: position 176,537,371 of record NC_080086.1, on the reverse strand, counting down.
GGAGGAGAGGAAAGGGAGCAAGCGGTAGGCCATGGTCAGGATATAAAATAAATAAATAAAATAAAATATGTAAATAATGGGTATTGGTCAGGCAGCATAAATGAGAGTTACTTTGGAAACAATTTTTATTCTCATGAATGTATCTTCACCACTCTTGTAGGAAAATGGAGTAATAAGTTTCAGAAACCCACCAAACTGAGATTATCCATGCTAGAAGGCAGCTCTGGGGACTTTAGGAGTTGGAAAAGCCAAATGAAAAACTAGACAGACTTATTGATTCTCTGACCACTCCCCTGTTTATGTACTCAGTTTTAGAGGAGTCTGTGATATTTTCTATGATGTAATGAGAAGGAAAAGAAAAAGAAAAATAGTTAATATAACCAGTAAAACCATTAACATAGAAATAAAAAAGACTATCCTTATTCACCACTGTAGATTTCTCTGGCTAGTTTGAAGGGAGTAACTGAAAGAGAGAAAACTCCAAGCAGAATATGAAATTCATGAATAGAGATTACTCTTCTGAAAGTAGCGTATACAATTGTTCTTAAGTTGCACTATGCCTGGAAAAGTGCACTCTACATCTGTTATCTTAGATGAAATCCCAGCATGCAAATATCTATTTCACACTGGCATTCTAGAGACAGTCATAAAATGAATAAAGAACTATACTACATAAGCCTAGCGTTTCACCCACTTGATAACCTATTCTTAATAGAATATTCATTTCAGGGACCATGCTAATCTTCTCTGCATCGTGCCAATTTTAGTATATGTGCTGCCAAAATATATAGCTCAATAAAAACAATAAATAAGGAACAGTCAGTTCAATTTGTTTGGGGTTCCTCAAAGAATTTCAAAGCATCAACTTTGTAACAAAAGTTGAATCAAATACCTATCATGAACATATAATAAAAATAATGTTGGAAATTTAAAAAAATACACTAAGAACATTATCTTCTAATATCCCCAGAGCATACTTTTTGCAACGAGAGATAAGATAGATTTGAATCAGTCTTATGGTCAGCTCCAGGTGGAAAGATAAATATGACAGTGAAACATTTAGTTATTTGTTTGTTTTATTTATTTTTAGATTTACTTATTTATGTGTGTGAATATATGCATAGCAAGAATTTTGTGTGGAGGTTAGAAAACAACTACAAGATTTGGTTCTCTTTCTTTCCCATGTAGGTCTTTGGGATCAAACAAACCAGATGATATGTTGCAGAGAAAGCCATAAAAGAGGGTAGAATAACTCTATGGAGACATGGTAGCTGTGGGGTCCAGATGAGCAACTGAAGACAGTCTGCTCTCTTAACTCTCCCCTAAATCTATGTGCTCTGTTTTACAGAAGTCTGTGACACTTCTTAGGATGTAATGAGTAGGGAAGAAATAGACTGAAGTGGTACCTAACAGCATCCTGGGGATCAAACTCAGGTTATTAGCCTTGATTATAACACCTTTATCCACTAAGCCATCCCAGTGTTCTGACAGTTCATTAATTTATAATGCAGACATTTTCAGTTGGGATCTCATGTCCTGTGCCCAGAATTTTCACATATACACTATTATATACTTACCTACTAATCCTTCAAAATTAGTATATAAGATAATTCTGGAACAAAGCTCACATGGAAATTAAAATCAACCTTAAAGTAGAAACAGACAAATAACGTTTTAACCACATTTTCATATATTTTAAGTCTTATTCCTTCATTATCGAACTTCATGGAGAGTTGTTCAATGGTAATTTTCCTAATGATGGAAACTGACAGCCAAATGTTCAAGACACCTGCAATGGCTTTCTTGTTCTGTATACTTTAAAGCTTCTATTGCTTTGTTTCATTCTCATGGTAGAACTCATTTGCTTCATTTACTCTCCTAATTGTTGGGAATATTTAATAAATCATTTGTCAAATAAACTGAAATTTAATTTGACTAAGATAATCACAACATGGGACACTCCCCAAATTAAATTATTGAGTACTTTACCCTACCTTATTTAGTCTGCCTGTTTAAAATTATTTTCTTTAAATGATGATGATGATGAATTGTCCTCCCATAAAATCTACATAAAATCTCCTAGAATTTCACATTTCTAAAAGATGTTCTTCTTCCAAACAATGTTTGAATATGTAATTCTTTACAATGTGGTCATGTAGACTTGGGAAAAGATTTTAATAGTCAACTACTAAAATATTCATTTAAAAACATACATTCAGGTGTTCATAGGTTTGTGGGTTAAAGCTAGGGTCTTCTATTTGATTCCTTTGGTCGACTTCTCTGTTTCTATGCCAATACCAAGCCTTTTTACAATACTGTAACTCTGTAATAGAGTTTGAAGTCAGGGATGGTAATGCCTCCAGACAGTCCTTTATTGTATAAGACCTGATTTTTGATAAAGGAGCTAAAAGTACACAATGGAAAAAAGAGAGCATCTTTAACAAATGGTGCTGGCAAAACTGGATGTCAGCCTGTAGAAGAATGAAAATAGATCCATATCTATCACCATGCTCAAAACTCAAGTCCAAATGGATTAAAGACCTCGATATCAGTCCAAACACACTGAACCTGATAGAAGAGAAAGTGGGAAGTACTCTACAACACATGGGCACAGGAGAACACTTCCTACGTACAACCCCAGCAGCACAGACATTAAGGGCATCATTGAATAAATGGGACCTCCTGAGACTGAGAAACTTCTGTAAAGCAAAGGACACTGTCACTAAGACAAAAAGGCAACCCACTGACTGGGAGAAGATCTTCACCAACCCCGCAACAGACAAAGGCCTGATCTCCAAAATATATAGAGAACTCAAGAAAGTAGACCGGAAAGGGCTAATCAACCCAATTAAAAAATGGGGCACTGCGCTGAACAGAGAATTCTCAACAGAAGAAGTTCGAATGTCCAAAAGACATTTGGTGTCATGCTCAACTTCCTTAGCAATCAGGGAAATGCAAATCAAGACAACTTTAAGATACCATCTTACACCTGTCAGAATGGCTAAAATAAAAAACACCAATGATAGCCTTTTCTGGAGAGGTTGTGGAGAAAGGGGTACACTCATCCATTGCTGGTGGGAATGCAAACTTGTGCAACCACTTTGGAAAACAGTATGGCGGTTTCTCAGGAATTTCTGGATCCACCTATCCCTGGACCCAGCAATACCACTCTTGGGAATATACCCAAGAAATGCCCTATCATACAACAAAAGTATATGCTCAACTATGTTCATAGCAGCACTGTTTGTAATTGCCAGAACCTGGAAACAACCTAGATGCCCTTCAATGGAAGAATGGATGAAGAAAGTATGGAATATATACATATTAGAGTATTACTCAGCAGTAAAAAAAAGGGACTTCCTGAATTTTGCAGGCAAATGGACGGAAATAGAAAACACTATCCTGAGTGAGGTGAGCCAGACCCAAAAAGAGGAACATGGGATGTACTCACTCATATTTGGTTTCTAGCCATGAATAAGGGACATTGAGCCTATTATGCGTGATCCTAGAGAAGCTAATTAAGAAGGTGAACCCAAAGAAAAACATTTAGGCGATGAAAGGAGACAGAGACAAAGACCCACATTGGAGCATCGGACTGAAATCTCAAGGGCCAAATCAAGAGCAGGAGACAGAGCACGAGCAAGGAACTCAGGACCGCGAGGGGTGCACCCACACACTGAGACAATGGAGATGTTCTATCTGGAACTCACCAAGGCCAGCTGGCCTGGGTCTGAAAAAGCATGGGATAAAACCGGACTTGCTGAACATAATAGACAATGAGGACTACTGAGAACTCAAGAACAATGGCAATGGGTTTTTGATCCTACTGCACGTACTGTCTTTGTGGGAGCCTAGGCAGTTTGGATGCTCACCTTACTAGACCTGGATGGAGCTGGGTTGTCCTTGGACTTCCCACAGGGCAGGGAACCCAGATTACTCTTAGGGATGATGAGGGAGGGGGACTTAATGGGGGAGGGAAATGGGAGGTGGTGGCGGGGAGAAGGCAGAAATCTTTATTAAATAAATAAATAAAAATTAAAAAAAAAAGAAACATACATTCATAGAACTAAAGTGGACCTGTGACAATAAAGGCAGATACTAGAAGAATGTGCTGAGAAAGAAATGACAAGGAATATAAGCAAATCCAGAAGCTAGGAAAGGTAACAGTTTTTGCTCATAGATTTAAGAAAGAGAGTAATCTGGGTTATTACCTTAGATGTGAATTGTTAGTCTCTCATCCTGTGACATAATTCTGTTCTCTTATACAATGGAGGACATGATATTTTGTTTTGCCACCACTAGCAAATGCAAATAAGTTGTACAAATATAAGGCACGATATTTAAATATGTTGGAGATTTCAATAAAAATGTACACTTAGAACATTTAACTTAAATATTAACTCTAACAAAGTAAAACCATTTGGGTATTTCAATTCATATAACTATTGAGTTACTATAGACATTAGTACAGAGAGCAGCAGGGAATTCTCCAGAGTTTAAAAAGAAAGATGTTATTAAACATAAATTCCATCTTGTGTAATTAAGTGTAGAATGGCTCTGTTGTGAAAAAATAAAAAATATTTTGTAATATTGAGAAGATTAGTTGATACAATGAAAAAAGTAATTAAGAGAAATTTCTTGGAGAATAAAACAGTTTTTTTTAAATAGAAGAATGTTTAATATATCAACTCCTGTTACTTACCAACGGACATTATAAGTCATTAATAAGTATGATAAAATATCCTCTTGAAAACAACTTTTCTTTATACCTTCAATACTAAATCATAAGAAATAACAAATTTAGTGAAAAAGTCCATTAGATTGAGAAAAACAAAGAATTACAAGACAAGTTACATAGGAACACACACACACCACAAAATATTAAAAGGGAATTATAGGGAAAAAGTGTTCAGTTAGATTGAGACAATGGAAGGAATGGTGGAACAGGGAAAGTGGGATGAATAAATAGCACTAAAGATTTAGATTTTTCAAAAAATCCATATGGAAACCTGGCACTTTAAAATATTTCTAAAATGTATTTATATACATGCAAAGAGTCAGTGTAGCATGTTCTATAGTAAAGCACCATTGTCTATACTAGGCATCAGAGGTTAACAAACAAAACCTAGTCCCGGAAATGTTTTTTTGCCTTTTGGAGTTGTTGTCCTATGAGACTCCAAACAGTATAGACTACTGCCAACACTCTTGGGTACTCTCCAGAACTTGGCAGCAAGATGCTATTGCTAAAATCACCACAAACTTAAATTATAACACATTGAGTAACCAAGTACTTAATTGGAAGCTTCATCCATAATGCCTAGCTTTTACAGCACTGGACAAAATGTTAAAACCAATTAGAACCAGCTATTAATCCTATGAACTGCAATGACTGGTCTGGCAAGAGCAAGTACAAATCTAGAGTTGAATAGGATTATGGTAGAAATAGGGTTCAGTACATAGACTTAGCACTAGATAGGACAGAACTAAAGAGAATACTAAAATAGAATGTGATTAAATAGAGAAAAACCTACTTTGTATCTTACAAACCAAGTGATCATAAATTAGAAAGAAAAATAAATCCAGAAAGCTTAAACAGCCAAAAAGTTTAATAAGTATGACTCACATTCTAATACCTACAGAAGAAAGAGTCAGATAAATTAAAGACAAACTAGGGCAGAATTTACACAATGAGTAAAAACTAATATAAAACAATGCTGTATGTTCTCATTCATACATGGAAACTTTGTAAAAGAAGAAAATAAAACCATGATTACTAGAGGTTACAAAGTGAAAAGGACAAAAATAAATAAACAGATAAATCTAATTTTAATGGTAAAGATATTAAAATATTAAAACTCTACAAAAATAATATCATAAAGTAATTTCATGATTTATAGTAGTAAAAGGATCTCCTTGTGAAATTGTAAAGAGGGTTGATTATATAAAAGCTCATTAGATAGAATAGACAAATATTTTTCACTGAAAGATAATAAAAAATGGAATTTCAAAATATTTTGATATATGTATCATATTATCAAAAACATAATTAATAAAAGGGTTATGATAAATTTTTAAATGTAGGCCAAATACAAGTAATACTATAGGTAATAAATAGCACATACTTTATTGTAATAAATAGAATATTAGTTGTCCATAGAAAGACAAATACATGCTTAAATGTATTGAACTGTAAGGATATAGTAGGAACTATAATTAATGAATCAAAACGATTTGAAATATCCACTACCTTACATGTATGACAAAGAAATAATATTTCAAAATATATTGTACTACTATAAAACATTTAACTAAAATGAACAGACTATCATTGACTGAAATAGGAACTAGTCATACCTAACAATGGTTGTTGTGGAGTTAGAGCAGACTGAGTTCTCACCCACAGTTATGCTACTGCTGGGACTCTGAATCAATTTTGAAATCCTCTTTATCAGTGTCTATTGTAGTCAGAAGCTGCTTGTTCATTCCTAGCCACCCAGACCCAAAATGATCACATAGAAATTGTATTAATTAAAATACTGCTTGGCCTATTACTTTACGTATATTTCTTGCTAACTCATATCTTAACCATTTCTGTTAATCTGTGTATCACCACATGGTTCTGTCCTACTGGTAAGGTTCCATCTGGTGTCTAACATCTGCCTACTGCAGTGACTACATGGCTTTTCCTTGATTTCACCTACTCCCTCCTCCTCTATTTGCTTGGAATTCCCATATTGCCCCATTTTGCAGAACAATAGGCCCAGTGCAGCTTTTTATTAACCAATGGTATTCACAGCATACAGGAGAAAATTCCACATCAGTCTACTGTTGTAGAACAAACTAACATGAAGAATAATAGAAAAAGAAAGCTTTATAGCCGGACGGTGGTGGCTCATGCCTTTAATCCCAGCACTTGGGAGGCAGAGGCAGGCGGATCTCTGTGAGTTCGAGACCAGCCTGGTCTACAAGATCCAGTTCCAGGACAGGCTCCAAAACCACAGAGAAACCCTGTCTCGAAAAACCAAAAAAAAAAAAAAAAAAAAAAAAAAGAAAGCTTTATAGATTTTGTGGGCATTTAGTAATTAAATGAATAATGAAGAAAATGTTGGGTTAGTAATGCTCTCATTCTTGAAAGTAATATGGTTATAGATGCCTACTCACATTGAACGTTTTTATAAAGCAATTTTTTTATGCTTTTCAAACATTATGGAGGCACTTCAATCAAATGTAAGAACAAAAACATGCACTAAATTTTGTTGTGTAGCAATTTTGTCTAAACTGAATATTTTTTCTTATAAGGATGTTTGTTCCTTAAAACTCGTGAATTAAAGAAATTCACAAATTTGGGGAAGTAGATAACTCATGAGTCTCAGGAAATTCCTGATAATTTCAAGATTCACAAAAATACTCCCTGAGAGTTTATTACGAGCAGTAACTGCAGGGGAGAGAGTATTCAATCAGCTAAGCTGCTTCCAAGTAGAGCAGAAGGTCTAGGGGTGAGAAGGCCATCATTAATACTGAGATAAACTTTTTGGTCATATAGCCAAGTTTGTATCAGCCATGTCTCTGTAATTTCCACCTATCATGTAAGTAACCCTAATAACCTTTTTCTTCACCAAGTGGAATTGTGGTGAGTCATTCCTTCAGGGTGTCACCAGTACTCCATCTGCAGTGACTACATGTTTGCCATCGTCTCTCTGCTTTGGGCGGGGGGGGGGGTGTGTGGAGAATCACACAACAACAGTTTTACTTCCTGGTTTAAGACTACAATAAAAATTACCCCAAATTGAGTGGCTTAAAAAATAGATTTATATTCTCCAAGTTCCAGAGACCAGATATCCAGATTGAATTGCTCACAAGAAGGTTTATTTTCTTTTAATGTATGCCCCTCTCTCCTCCTTTCTTTCAACTGTTTCTCTCCCCTTCTTCACTTTTCCCCCTCTACCTCTTTTTTCTCATTAAGCTCTTCTCTGCCTCCTCCCTGATTACCATCCTTCTTCTTTGTCTTCCCTCTCCCATTCCCCTACTTTCTTTACTCTCCCTTTACTTCTTCTTCTTCTTTTTTTTTTTAGAGGGTAGGTTTTATTTTTTTTTTCAGTAGTGCTATTTTAAAGAAACTGGCTATTTTATCCCTTCTGTCCTGTTATTATTAATATAACAATCATTAAATATTTAGTACCTAACCTCATTTGTGAATACCTAAAGTTACTCATCACTATTCAAAGAGGGAAAAACAAAACCTCACAAATGAAAGTGCAGAGGAAATACATTCTGTTTGCTGCATTGCTTTCATTACATGGAACACAGAATCAAATAGAAAACCAAAGAGTAAAACCTGCCTCATCTAAGAAAAGATCACTTTTTTTTTTTGCAGTAAAAATTACTCCTTTTCCTGTCATCTTCCTGGCTAATGCAAAATCATGTACATCGTTACACATTAAGGAGACTGTGTGAAATTGCAAGGTCTTTCAACAGTCACTACTTCCTCAGTTTGAAATCAACCAACATTTGCTTTTTATCCCCCTTCCCTCTGCTTTTTTTTTATTCTTTTTTACTTAAAATTTCCAACTGCTCCCCGTTTCCCATTTCCCTCCCCCTCCTCCCACATATTGCCCCCTCCCCCCACTCCCCTCCCCCTATCCCCACTCCACTTCTCCTCCCCCTAGTCCACTCCCCCTCCCTCTCGATACTGAAGAGCAGTCCAAATTCCCTGCTCTACAGGAAGACCAAGGTCCTCCCACTTCTATCCAGGTCCAGGAAGGTGAGCATCCAAACAGGCTACGCTCCCACAAAGCCAGTTCATGCATTAGGATCGAAACCTAGTGCCATTGTCCTTGGCCTCTCATCAGCCCTCATTGTCCGCCCTGTTCAGAGAGTCCAGCTTCAACCCATGCTTAATCAGTCCCAGTCCAGCTGGCCTTGGAGAGCTCCCAATAGATCAGTTCCACTGTCACAGTGGGTGGGTGCACGCCTCGTGGTCCTGATTTCCTTGCTCATGTTCTCCCTCCTTCTGCTCCTCATTTGGACCTTAAGAGCTCAGACGGTTGATCCAAATTGGGTCTCTGTCTCTCTCTCGATCCATCGCCAGATGAAAGTTCCTGTGCCATTCTCCTTGGGCTCTCGTCAGCTCTCATTGTCCACCACATTCAGAGAGTCCGGTTTTATCCCATGTTTTTTTGAGTAGCAGTCCAGCTGGCCTTGGTGAGCTCCCAATAGATCGGGCCCCCTGTCTCAGTGGTTGGGTGCACCCCTCATGGTCCTGACTTCCTTGTTCATGTTCTCTCTCCTTCTGCTCCTCATTATAACCTTGGGAGCTCAGTCCGGTGCTCCAGTGTGGGTCTCTGTCTCTATCTCCATCCATCGCTAGATGAAGGTTCTATGGCGATATGCAAGATATTCATCAGTATGATTATAGGATAGGTTCATTTCAGGTTCCCTATCCTCAGGTGCCCCAATGAACTAACTGGGGACATTGCCCTGGGCTTCTGGTAGCCATTCCAGGTTCAAGTCTCTTGCCAACCCTTAGGTGGCTCCCTTAACTAAGGTATGAGTTTCCCTGCTCCCCCATCCAACCTTCCTTTACCCCCAATCACCCCAATTACCCAGTTCCCCTCATCCTCTCCTTCACACTTTTCTCTCCCCATCTCCCCTCATCCCCATCCCACCCCACCCCCCAAGATTCCCATTTTTTGCCCATCAATCTTGTCTATTTCCCATAGCTGGGAGGATATCTATATGTTTTTCCTTGGGTTTACCCTCTTGTTTAGCTTCTTTAGGATCACAAATTATAGACTCAGTGGCCCCTATCCATGGCTAGAAACCAATTATGAGTGAGTACATCCCATGATCTTCTTTTTGGGTCTGGGTTACCTCACTCAGGATCGTATTTTCTATTTCCATCCATTTGCATGCAAAATTCGAGAAGTCATTGTTTTTTACCGCAGAGTAGTACTCTAATGTATATATATTCCACACTTTCTTCATCCATTCTTCTATTGAAGGGCATCTAGGTTGCTTCCAGGTTCTGGCTATTACAAATAATGCTGCTATGAACATAGTTGGACAAATGCTTTTGTCATATGCTAGGGCATCTCTTGGGTATGTTCCCAAGAGTGGTATTGCTGGGTCCAGGGGTAGGTTGATCCCAATTTTTCTGAGAAACCGCCACACTGATTTCCAAAGTGGTTGCACAAGTTTGCAGTCCCACCAGCAATGGATGAGGGTACCCCTTTCTCCACAACCTCTCCAGCAAAGGCTATCCTTGGTGTTTTTGATTTTAGCCATTCTGACAGGTGTAAGATGATATCTCAAAGTTGTTTTGATTTGCATTTCTCTGATCGCTAAGGAGGTTGAGCATGACCTTAAGTATCTTTTGGCCATTTTAACTTCTTCTGTTGAGAATTCTCTGTTCAGTTCAGTGCCCCATTTTTTAATTGGGTTAATTATCCTTTTAAAGTCTAGTTTCTTGAGTTCTTTATATATTTTGGAGATCAGACCTTTGTCTGTAGCGGGGTTGGTGAAGATCTTCTCCCAGTCAGTAGGCTGCCTTTTTGTCTTAATGACAGTGTCCTTTGCTTTACAGAGCTTCTCAGTTTCAGGGCGTCCCATTTATTCAATGTTGCCCTTAATGTCTGTGCTGCTGGGGTTATACATAGGAAGCGATCTCCTGTGCCCATATGTTGTAGGGTACTTCCCATTTTCTCTTCTATCAGGTTCAGTGTGTTCAGATTGATATTGAGGTCTTTGATCCATTTGGACTTGAGTTTTGTGCATGGTGATAGATATGGGTCTATTTTCATTCTTCTACAGGTTGACATCCAATTGTGCCAGCACCATTTGTTGAAGATGCTTTCTTTCTTCCATTGTATACTTTTAGCTCCTTTATCGAAAACTAGTTGTTCATAGGTTTGTGGGTTAAAATCCGGGTCTTCTATACGATTCCATTGGTCGACTGCTCTGTTTTTATGCCAGTACCACGCTGTTTTCATTACTGTAGCTCTGTAATAGAGTTTGAAGTCAGGGATGGTAATGCCTCCAGAAGTTCCTTTATTGTATAAGATTGTTTTGGCTATCCTGGGTTTTTTGTTTCTCCATATAAAGTTGATTATTGTCCTTTCAAGATCTGTGAAGAATTTTGATGGGATTTTAATGGGGATTGCATTGAATCTATAAATTGCCCTTGGTAGAATTGCCATTTTTACTATGTTGATCCTCCCAATCCAGGAGCAAGGGAGATCCTTCCATTTTCTGGTATCCTCTTCAATTTCTTTCTTCAATGCCTTAAAGTTCTTGTCAAATAGATCTTTCACTTCCTTGGTTAGAGTTACCCCAAGATATTTTATGCTTTTTGTGGCTATCGTGAAAGGTGATGATTCTCTTATTTCCCTCTCTGCTTCCATATCCTTTGTGTATTAGAGGGCGACTGATTTTTTGGAGTTGATCTTGTATCCTGCCACATTACTAAAGGCGTTTATCAGCTGTAGGAGTTCTTTGGTGGAGTTTTTGGGGTCGCTCATGTACACTATCATATCATCTGCAAATAATGCAAGTTTAACTTCTTCCTTTCCAATTTGAATCCTCTTTATCACCTTATGTTGTCTTATCGCTATTGCTAGAACTTTAAGCACTATGTTGAAGAGGTATGGAGAGAGTGGACATCCTTGTCGTGTTCCTGATTTTAGTGGGATGGCTTTGAGTTTTTCTCCTTTTAATTTGATGTTAGCTGTCGGCTTGCTGTAAATAGCTTTTATTAAATTTAGGTATGACACTTGTATCCCTATTCTCTCCAAGACTTTTATCATAAAGGGATGTTGAATTTTGTCAAATGCTTTTTCAGCGTCTAATGAAACGATCATATGGTTTTTTTCTTTCAGTTTATTTATATGATGGATTACATTGATAGATTTGCGTATGTTAAACCAGCCCTGCATCTCTGGTATGAAGCCTACTTGATCATAATGGATAATTTTTCTAATGTGTTCTTGGATTCGGTTTGCCAGAATTTTGTTGAGGATTTTTGCGTCGATGTTCATGAGTGAGATTGGCCTGTAATTTTCTTTCTTGGTTGGGTCTTTGTGTGGTTTTGGTATCAGAGTTACTGTAGCTTCATAAAAGGAATTTGGCAATGACTCTTCTGTTTCTATATTGTGAAATACCTTAAGGAGTATAGGTATTAGGTCTTCTTGGAAGTTCTGGTAGAATTCCGCATTGAAACCATCTGGTCCTGGACTTTTTTTGGAAGGGAGGTTTTTGATAACAACTTCTAATTCTTCACGACTAACAGGTCTATTTAGGTTGTTCACCTGGTCCTGGTTTAACTTTGGTAAATGGTATTTATCTAAAAAAGTTTCCATTTCTTTTACATTTTCCAGTTTTGTGGCATACAGGCTTTTGTAGTAAGATCTAATGATTCTCTGAATTTCCTCTGTGTCTGTGGTTATGTCTCCCTTTTCATTTCTGATCTTATTAATTTGCAAATTCTCTCTCTGCCATTTGATTAGTTTGGATAGGGGTTTTCTCTCTTTACTTCTTAAGCTTTCCTCTCCTCCCAGTTACACCTCTTACTACCCCTGCAGCTCTCTCTCTCTCTCTCTCTCTCTCTCTCTTTCTCCCTCTCTCTCTTTCTCTCTCTCTCATTTGCAAATGATCCCATTATCCTGTGCAGATCTTATTTTTACTCTTTCTGTGACTTAATCTTTCCCTTTTTGAGAGGTTTTTATATTAAATGAAAATTAATTCTAATGATTTCAGTTTAGTTACCTATGTAAAGAGTGTAACTCTACAAAGGCATGCAGACTAGTAAGGGCAATTACTCAATATATAAATATGTAAGAGACATAACTCAGTACATTGCACAGTCAAAATGAAGTAAGAAAATATAAGGTTATGAACTAATGAATATGTGCAGAAATGAGAAAAAAACATGTCTTTATAAAATAAAGACCATGGAAAATGTTAGTAATATATAATGACCATTTTGTTCAATTTTAAAAGAGACTATATATTCAAATAATAGGATTACATTGTTTCTTCCATCATGATCAAGATTGGAGAGAAATAGAGAAAAAGAATGGTAGGCAGAGCAAAAGAGTAACTGGGAGAAGAAAAGTAGAAGTAAGATAAATGATGAAAATTAATTGATGATGACAAAATTAAGGAGGCCATTTAAAGCAACTATTTGACATATAAAATGCTGTATTAGTTCTAGTGTAAATTATTATCTGTGTGGTTCATAAACTTTACATCACTCTTTATATCTATAAATCCATGAAAGTAAGTTTAAAAGTGACAGTACACATTCAAATATTTGTATACATGTTCCCTTCACAGGCATACCCATCTGCATGTAACACACAGAAACCCAGACCTTTACGAAGCCTTGAGGATAAAAATGTTCATTAATGATTAAGTTATCATGTTAAATAGTATTATGACTTTTGCATTCCGACCTTCATACTTTATATACTATAGTTTTTAACAAATGTTTTACCAACGTTATTAGTATTTTTTCTTACATGGATCAAACATCTCACAAACATTTACAGCATTATCCTTTCTCTCCTATATAGATTACTTTAAAAAAACAACTGATTTTCAATTGTGGTGAGAATTACTCTAATGTGTACTGACATGCCATGCCATGGATTTCTTGAGGAGAAAACACTAAAGGAATACATATAATATATACATTTCTTTGCATATAGTAATTGTTCTGATAACCACATATATTCTATGCTCTTTTTTAAAAAAAGTATCACCACATAGCTATGAAGTAAATGAAAAACAGGCCTCCTTGGAAGATGAAAGGCAAATATTCAGGAAGAAAATTCTCAGATGCTAAAGTAAGACTTTCAGCACAGACAGGATTCATAAATTAATCTAACTGTAGGATATGAAGGATGTGAAACTATGTGTCTCTAATCACTGCTTAATAGAATTTAATATGTAGAATTAAAGAAAAACTGTGTCAAAAGACAGTAGATGACTGTATGAGGCCATTCAGTCACAGGTATTTCAACAGTATTCTTTAATTTCCTGAATAATATTGGAAATGTAATACATAAATATGTGTCTAGCACCAAGGACCTCTTAAAAGGCCAGTGCTTACAATATAGTAATTATCTTTGAAATTATCATTTCCACAGATATTATTAATATCTAAGGGTACACATCAATAAAAACAATTGTTATGATATCCATCATAACAATTTTCTAGACTCTAGGCTCCAAATAAAGTGTTTAAGATTTTGTCTCTCAGTACAGTCCTAATAGCCCTATGTTATGGATACTTTTATGATTTCATTTGTAGAGGAATGAATGAAATCTCAGAGAAGTTAAATGAGATTTACTACAGCATGCAGCAAGTAAGAACAATTATTTAAACCCAGGAACATGGTTCTATGTGATGTATTTTTTTATGTATTAAAGCTTTGGGTTTTAACATTAGTTGTTCTTCCACATACTTTCTTTTCTAGCTATGAAATAAGAAAGTGTGTCTTTACAAGTCTTTCATATGGAAGTTTACTACTGCAGAAGCTTCCTATAATATTCTCTCAGATACAAATGGGCTAGGTAACAAATACTGAGTATAATAGACTATCATGATGCAGAAACAAAAGAAGTGAAGAGGACAAACAGAAATTATATATCATGGTAAATCTAAAAAAAATCATACAGTAAGAATTATGAGATGACTGGGCTTATGATACACATAAAAATAGGACAACAAGGGAAAATTCCAGTTTAAAAAATAAAATATTAAGACTTGAGAAAATGAAGCAAGATGTTAAAATGGGGAAGAATAATTTAGTCAGAAGAAATAACAAGTAAATGTTCCCAGAGATACAACTGTGCTACTAAAATTTAAAGACTGCTAGGTAGTACAATATAGTTACTTAAATGACAAATTGTAGGGTCATCATAAACATAGAAGATGTTTCTTAATGACAACAATCAGAATTTAGTTTTTACTGCAAAGTGTTAACAGCAAAGTTTGGACTGGACAACTAAATTAACAATTATTCCAATCTGAATGAAACATAAAATATGTTCATTAACCATTTAAGGGCTCTTTGATTTTCTCACAAGAATTAAATATATTGAAATTTTCTCAAATAATTGAATACCTATGCTTACACAAAAAAAACTTGAATCTTGAGACTACAGTAGATCCCTAAGACACAGACTGCAACTGTACAGAGTAGAACAGGAGCTGAGTGACTGGTCTCCCTGCTAGACTACCCAATCTCAAGGCCCTAGAACCTAGGGTAAAACCCCAGCACCTGTGCCACATGCCTCAGCCTCACTAGCTAGAAAGTGGGGAAGCTTTCTCCAGGGGGAATCCCAAGAATCCCTTATCATATCCTGTAATCTACAAGTCTCCCTCTACCACCAAACCACAAATAACCTGAGTCTTCAGTGACTCCATGAAATACAGACTGTAACTACACAGAACAGATACGAGTGGCTCTCTGAAACACAGACAGTGACTACACCAGTCAGTCCAAGAGAGGGTACCTGAGACACAGACACTGACTGCTACATTGAAATCAAAAGGAAAAGAAACTGATTGCACAGATTGGAGGAAGAAATGGGTAGATGCCAATGTAAGAATATATTCAACAACCTAAAGGGCAATATGACCCACTAGAAGCTAGTCATCCAACCAGAAGTCCTGAACATCTCAACTCAGAAGAAGTAGAATAAAACTTAAATATAAAATAACTTTATAAAGATGATAGAGACAATTTAAGAGGAAATTAGAAAATTGCTTTAAAATGGAAGAAAAGACTAACAAAAAATTAGAAGAAATCAATCACTATCTTAAAGAAAGCCGAGAAGAAAAAAAAACAATCAAACAAGAGAAGAAAACAGTTCAAAAATTGAAAATTGAAATAGAGGTAATAAAAAGAAAACACAAACTAAGGGAATCCTATAAATGGAAAATCTGGGTAAACAAACAGGAGCTACATGTGCAAGTATAACCAACAGAATTCAAGAGATGGAAGAGAAAATCTCAGGAATTGAAGGTATGATAGGGGAAATAGATTCATCATTCAAACAAAACATTAAATCCAACAAAGTCATAATAAGAAATGTCCAGGAAATTTAGGACACCATGAAAAGACCAAACCTGTATATGGGATGTCATTAGCATGAATGTCTCTGACTTTTTCAGAAGGTCCAGCTATGGAACATTTAAATGGAGTCAGTGAGCAGAGTGCTACAACTTGCTTAATGTCAGTATAGACACACTGTGTGCCTAGAAATGGGGAAATATATATGACTCTCAAAGGCAGTGAACATACCTTTACCATGTTGGACTGGGCAAAGTAAGCAAGCAGGGCCAAGTTGGCCCAAACCATGGTCACTTAGCATTACAAAATGAAGCGGGGGGGACTTCTGGTCATAAAATATTTATAGATACACAATAAAGACAGATTCAGATTTTAAAAAAGACCTCTAAATGGGTCACAGTGTTGGATAAATGTATGTAGGCTTTGGAGAGAGAAGAAGAAAAGCATAGACAGTTATTTTTTAAAAGTAAATCATTTTAAAAACAATAAAACAAAGTCTTTAAAGAGACTGAGTACAGACAGTCATAGATTAAAAGAAGTAAAGAAAATAAACCATGTAAAGATAGAAAATACACAGAGAGTCTGGATTGTGTATATTATTGTGTTTTCTTTGAATTTTTTTGACTATGAAGGAGCTAAGTACAGAGAGGCATTTCATTGTATGTGATGCTATGCTAAACCAACATACACATTTTAAAGGTATCATGACTTCAAAACTTTGGTCTAAGGATATGCTGCTTTAGAAAAGAGCTTCTTCTTTGTTTCTACAGAGGATGAGAAGCTGTGGAATCCCTCCAGACTAATGTGGTTTTATGGACCAAGACTCCCTGAAATGTTGCAGTGAACATCACCAAAACTTACTTTGTTCAACAAAATAACAGGAAGCAGTTTAGAGAGAACTACACCCAAATCCCAAATATTGTTAATAAATGTTTGTTTACATTTAAAGGGGGATGTACTATAGAGATGGATACTTTGCATTAGTATGGATCTTGGTCTATTGATACAATATTTCTGCTCTTGGTTAAATTATTGTGTTTGTGCAGCTCATTTAAAAACATAATGCATAATTAATAAATACAAAGAAATACAGGTTAATAGATAGCCATCTTTAATAGTCAAACTTGTAGTCAATCTAAGTTAGGTTTTCTAAAGGTACAAAGATATATTTCAGATTGATAGATATTCTTCAGATCTTTCAAATACTACAGAATATGGCATTTAAAATGTTTTAAGAAATTAGGGCTCTTGCCTGGACTACTTGATATTATGAACTAAACATGCAGGACCCACAGAGAAATGACTGCTGAAGTTGCTTTAAAAATGTGAGACATTCCTTCATGGTATCTGATTTATGAAAGAGTCTGCCAGACATTTTACATGACACAGAAGGAAGTGACTGACAAAACACCAATATAGGTGAAACTGTATTTATAATTTCCTGCATCACGGAAAAGTCTGCCAGATACTATGGTCTAGTAGGCTGAAGATGGGTGCCTGCAACATTACAGAGCTTTGTATGACTATCCAGGCAGCAAGGTGTCTCTGACAATTCTAGGATTTTGGAATTTGTTTACTATGCACTCCTGTTTACTTAGGTAATATTATATCCTTCTGGGGTCTTGGATGGAGTTGAAGAATAGATATAGTTTTCCTTAGTTATGATAAAAGATAAAGCATATATAAATACTGTAAATTTAATTCTTGAATGATACCTGTTTTGTTATATGTAATTTTACTATGTTAAAGTTAAAAACTTCCTTTTTATTTAAACAGAAAAGGGGAAATGGTGTGGGAAGTCCTTCTATATATGTGTTGCTTTTATTAGTTAAAGAATAAATCTGTTTCAGCCAGTGGCTTAGCCGAATAGAGCAAGGTCGAAGTTCCAAGCAGATAGAGGAGGAGAGAGTAGGCAGAGTCAGAAAGAAGCCATATAACTGGCTCAAGAGAGAAATTCTGGGGAAAGAACTTTACCTGGTAAGCCAGAGCAATGTGATGATAATAGGGATGGGTTAGTTAGGATATAAGAGTTACCCAGAAATACACTTAAGCTAATAGGTCAGACAGTGATTTAATTAATATAGTTTCTGTGTGGTTATTTTCAGACTGAGAAGCTAGGAAAAAAAAATGAGTGGCCTCCGACTAAAATTCTTTATATGTTTTACTTTTATTGGCTGATGAATAAAGCTATTGGGGACAATAGCTTAGCAGAGTAAAGCCAGGGAGGAAATCCAAACATATACATATATATATATATATATATATATATATATATATATATATATATGAAGTAGGCTAAGTGATGGAGACACCATGTAGTTGCTAAAGGAGACAGATATCAGAAACTTACTGGTAGGCAACAGCTTTGTGGTGATACACTGATGAATAGAAATGAGTTAATTTACTATGTAAGAGTTAGTTAATAAGAAACCTGACTCAATTGCCAAACAGTGTTATAATTAATATAGTTTCTATGTAATTGTTTGGGTCTGGGTGGCTGCAAAATGAACAATAAGAATCTCAGTTCATAAAAGCTAAGAATATTGTGGATAGAAGAAACAGAAGAATACCAGCTCAAAGGCACAGAAAATATATTCAACAGAATTATAGAATACTTTCCCAATGTAAAGTAGGAAATACCGATGAAGATACAAGAAGCTTACAGGACACCACACTGGACCCCCAGAAAAATCTCCCTAGCATATAATAATGAAAACATACAATATATAGAAAGAATATTAAGAACTACAAAGGAAAAGGGCCAAGTAACATATAAAGTCACACCAATCAGAATAACACTCAAGTGCTAAATGGAGACTATGAAAGCTAGAGGTCCTCGACAGACATTACCACTAAGAAACCACAGATGACAACATAGATTGACTATACCCAGAAAACTTTAGATCACCATAGATGAAGAAAAAATGATATTCTATGAGAAAAGAAGATTCTACTAATACCTATTTAAAAGTAAGCCCTGCAGATCGAACTAGAAGGCAGTAGCAAATTAACAGAATATCTGAAAGCTCTAGAATAAAAAGGAGCAACTCACCCAGGAGGAATAGATGCCAGAAAACAATCAAGTTGAGGGCTGAAATCAATAAACTAAAAGCAAAGAGAACAATACAAAGAATCAATGAAACAAAGTGTTGGTTCATCAAGAAAATCAACTCGATGGACAAACCCTTATCCAAATTAACAAAAAGACAGAGAGAAAATAGTCAAATTAAGAAAATCAGAAAGGAAAAAAAAGAAACATAACAACAGACACAGAGAAATCTAGAGAAACATCAGATCATACTTCAAAAACCCATATTCCACAAAATTGGAATATTTAAAAGAAATGAACAACTTTCTTGATAGGTTCCATACAACAAAATTAAATCAAGACCAGATAAACAACTTAAATAGACCTATAACTCCTAAAAATAGAAGGAGACATTAAAAAACTCCCAACCAAAAAAGCCCAGGATCAGATATCTTCACTACAGAATTCTACCGGAATTTCCAAGAAGAGATAATTCCAATACACCTCAAATTGTTCCACACAGTAGAAACAGAAGGAACTAACTAATTATCTAACTCCTTTTATGAGATGCAGTTACCCTAATACCCAAACCACACAAAAATGAAGCAAAGAAAGAGAACTGCAGATCATCTCCCTCATAAACATTAAGGTAAAAATACTCAATAAAATACTGGCAAATCAAATCTAAGAACACATAAGAAATCATTCACCATGACCAAGTAGGCTTCATGTCAGAGATGGAAGATAATTCGTGATCCTAGAGACGCTAAATAAGAAGGTGAACCCAAAGAAAAACATATAGTTATCCTTCTGGATATTAATCTTCATCAGGCGATGAAAGGAGACAGAGACAGAGACCTACATTGGAGAATCGTACTGAAATCCCAAGGCCCAAATGAGGAGCAGAAGGAGAGAGAGTACGAGCAAGGAACTCAGAACCGTTAGGGGTGCACCCATACACTGAGACAATGGGGATGTTCTATCGGGAACTCACCAAGATCAGCTGGACTGGGTCTAAAAAAGCATGGGATAAAACTGGACTCGCTGAACATAGTGGACAAGGAGGGCTGCTGAGAAGTCAAGAACAATGACCCTGGGTTTTGATCCTACTGCATGTACTGACTTTGTGGGAGCCTAGGCAGTTTGGATGCTCACCTTACTAGACCTGGAATTAGGTGGGAGATCCTTGGACTTACCACAAGGCAGGGAACCCTGACTTCTCTTCGGGCTGCTGAGGGAGGGGTAGTTGATTGGGGGAGGGGGAGGGAAATATGAGGCAGTGATGGGGAGGAGGCAGAAATCTTTAATAAATAAATAAATTAAAAAAAAACAAATAAAAATCTGTCAAAGTAATCCACATTAAAAACAAACTGAGAAAAAAAAAACAAAAACAAAACATGATCTTTTCATTAAATACTGAAAAAGCCCTTGACAAAAATCCAATATTCATGATAAAGGTTTTGGGGAGTTCAGGGATACAAGGAACATATTTAAACATAATAAAAACAATTTGCAGCACTCTGACAGCCAATATCAGACTCAATGGATGGAAACAAAGCTATTACACTAAAATCAGGAACAAGACAAGCTGTCCACTCTCTCCAGATCTTTTCAATATAGTATTTGAATTTCTAGCTAGAGCAATGAGACAATAGAAGGAGATCAAGGGGATACAAATTGGAAATGAAGAAGTCAAACTATCACTATTTGCAGATGATATGATAGTATACAAAAGTGATCCCAAAAATTCTACCGGGGAAGTCCTGCTGCCAATTAGCTATATTGTGGCAGGATATAAGATAGATAACTGTTACAAAAGTTCATATTACAATCAGATCTAGTCATATATGATAGACCTGTTGTTGCCTTGATTGCATCTTACACCTGACTTAAAGAGTTGAGTGGCTGAGTAAATAGATTATATAAATAAAATATTTTATTGTTTCAAATTATTGTATATAACTAAAATTTCCAATATCATATATCCTGAAAATATTAACTAGCTATTAAACTAATTAACTTTTAAAATCCCCACACATCTATATGAGACAAATTATGTCCAAAATACTGCTGAGTTTGTTATGTGTTCAACAACTACTACTGGATGGTGCTGTCCTTCAAGAGTGATTTGCATAGACAATGAAGCTCCATGGAGAACACCAGCTTTCCTTTTGTGAGCAGTTATAAACTAGTACTCGTTTCTGGGTTAGGGATTTGGGCATGGATCCATTTCTGCTTTCAATGCTGGTCTGTATCCTCTCAGACCTAGGCAGGCTCCGTCACTCCACTACACTGGTGTTGAGTGTCACCTGATGAACTATGAGTTTCATAGGACAGTTTTAGTGTGTTGCCTAGTGATCGTTCTTCTGATAGTTATAAGAATATGGCTGCTCTTTGCTATTGTCCTAAGAGTCTGACTGAGGCTAAAGTGAAGAGATTTGAATTAATTTTGTTGGCAGAGGAAATTTCAAAGCAACCTAGAATAGACTCTGTCATGTGGTTACTAGCGTTCATGCTTTTAAAAATTTATAATAAAATGAAGCAAGCTGAGCAAATAAAAATACAAACTGTACAGATTCAGAAAAGGGGCAATAGGAAGTAGAACAGAACTAAATCCTACCTTAAAAGGGATAAACAGATTAAGAAATGGAATAAAGAGAGTAGTGACCCCAAAGCAAGATTCCAACCAGCTAAGTTTCAAACTTAAGAAAATGAACTAAAGAAAAGTTTGGAACCGGGTACAGTAATGCACACCTTTAATTCCAGGACTTATTAGATGCTGAAAGGTCTCTGAAATTGAGGGAAACCTGGTCTAACCATCTAAAACAGGAAGCTGGTGAAGACATAACTGAACAAGTTGACCATGTTGCATGCCCAGGAAACAGCAAAAATTGGCAACTTCAGTCACATAGTTCTGGAGTTAAGGATAGAAGAAATGGGTAAAGCAATTTTTCCATGAGATTAATAATAGTCTCTGATGCCAAGCATTGTCAGGGGTGTCCCTGAATAGAGGCCTAGAGAGGACCTTTCATAAAGTTGTGATGTTCAAGTCTTGATGTTTTTGGAGACTGTCAGAGTCTTGGGATACCTGCCTAGGAGAGGTGTTAGCAGGAAGTGGACCAGCCCAAGAGAAAGAAATGTGTGGCAATCAATCAATATAGCTGAATAGAGTTAGAGTTTTAAAGTGTATTTTGATGTCAGACATGGAGATGCAAAGATTGAAGTTTGCCAAGCTGGGCTTCAATCTTGTTTTGGTCCAGTATTTACAAACTCTGCCCCATTCCCTACATTTCATACATTTTGAAATGGTAATCTACATTGTGTGCCATTATATGTTGGAAGCATATTATCTGTTTTTTGACTGTAAAGAGGATTACAGTTAATAGATTATGTAAATCACAGAAGAGATTTTACTCATGGATTGGTGCCTTGTTCAGTTGTCATCAGTGAGGCTGACTCCAACTGCTGTTGGGATAAGGTACAGAGCCCCACAGTGAGATAACATGAGGAAAGAGATGCTAAATTGATGGTCTCTCTTCGGGCGCTCCCCTACAAGATCCGGGAACACCAAGAAAAGGGAGCGGAGCATTATAGAAGCCACAGGGGACAGAGGACACTGGGAGAACATGAACAACTGAATTAACTAAATCTTTCTTCCTTGAGGCTCCTGTGTGCCACAAATGTACAATATCTTAATTGGTCTTTTGCAGGAATTATTATAGTAAGAATATTTATCCTCCTCTATTTCTCTTCAGTGACCAAGAATTTATGCAATTCCAATCATTAAAAAGTGCTCAGTATTTTATGTGTTTCACATTGAATACACTGTTACCTCCCTGTTCAATGTCATATTGTTAGTAAATCAGTACTTAAAATCATCATTGCAAACAAAAATTTCAATAATGTTTATATTTCATGGATATATAATTTATCAATCTTGATTTTGAGGCTACAACATATTATTAGAAGAAACTCAAGTTTTCAACGTAAACCAATAACATTTTAGCATAAATAAGTTTGAAGTTAATTGATTTGATAATATTTACATGATTAGTTCTGATAAAGGATTTTGGAGAGAGCAGTTTATGACAGTGAATGCACTGTAAGTTTTTGTGAAAAGAGGAAGTATGAGTTTATTAAATTATCTTATCAGCCAAGTAAAACAGTAAAATTTAAGGACATCTGAGAATAATATATTAATTCTGAACATTTACATAAAATTTGTTTTAAAATTATTTTTAAACACTTATACTTCTGTATAGATATTGTATAATAATACATGTAATTGTTCAAGTCCTATATTTTCTAGACATCCTTACCTTTTTCTTTGTTGTGAAGGCCTGAACCTTGGTCATTAAAAAGCCCTCCCAATCATTGTGGCTTTCTGATGTCATACCATGAAATACTTTTTCTAGCTAGGGGATTTGCCAGTGGGCAGGTTCTTCAATGAAGAGTGTTGGAATTTTTAAATTGACTTGCAATTTATCTTCTAGAAGAATGGATTAGTGACTCTTTTTTTACTTACTTTCTTCATGAAATTCTTTAGTATTTCTTAATGTTGTAAGAATTTCAGTGTTTAATTGAGGAAATATTCCTTGTGGCACTATGTTTGATAGTAATTCATTTTTGAAACATTATTAGCACAGAGTTATTGTACAATTCATGGTTTACTTTGAGGGGAATTAAATCTAAGTCTTTGTAAGTATTTTCTTATGGAATATTATTAAAGGTCAGAAGAAATAGATGTGTTATATAAATTTTAGGATTTCTGCATCATATGAGAAAAAATACCTTATCTCAATATATTAGGCTATCTACTAAAATGAAAATATTTGATAAATTAATAATTCAAAGCCTAAGAGTTTTATTGAGCTAGTTTTTACGTGTTTATATAGTTTTTATTTGTTTGTTTATATTTTAACTTGAAAATAAATTTATTTCATGCAAAATATTGATTATAGTTTTC
Source organism: Chionomys nivalis (assembly GCF_950005125.1). Classification (NCBI taxonomy): domain Eukaryota; kingdom Metazoa; phylum Chordata; class Mammalia; order Rodentia; family Cricetidae; genus Chionomys; species Chionomys nivalis. Next base: position 176,513,301 of record NC_080086.1, on the reverse strand, counting down.
CCTCCATTTACTTCTCCCAGATCCAGATCCTTCCACATTCCCTCTGATCCTAACTTACACCCTTCTTTTCTTGCTCTCATTAAAAGCAAACAGGCTTCAAATAATAAAATAAATCAAAGAAAGTAAAGAACAGAATAGGACAAAACCAACTCTCCCCCCCTAAAAAAAATAAAGGAGAAACACAAAAACACATACAGACACAGATAAAAACATATTTATACACTCAGAAAACCCATAGAAACAGAACATGAGACCATAATATAAACACAAATATTTGTAAGTTTAAAAAATGTCCAGATATAGCATTATGAGATAAAATCTTCCAAAATACTGCTGAGTTCATTTTGTATTGGCTCTCTGCTGCTGGTCCTGGAGATTGCCTTTAAGAATGGTTTGTATACTCAGTGATACTCCACTGGAGAAAACGAATTTTCCCTTCACTGTCAGTTATCATTTCGAATGTTGCTGCCTAATTTTATTGTGAATCCCAACTCATTTCACATAATCCAGGTAATCTCTTATCGGCCTGAAAGTAGTTATCACAGTCAGTGTGTTCCTTCACAGTCCTGTATACTTATCTTAGCTTGATGTCTATTTTATCAGATATTAATACCTGCTTGCTTCCTCCAGTTACGTGAATGGTTTTCTTCCTCATTCATTCATCATGAGTTGGTTTTGATCCTTGAAACTACAGTTATACCTGATCCTATGATCTTTATAGTCACCACTAACCACCACAGTGATTCCCATCACTCCTAAGTACACTAAGGAAAATTTCCAGCCAAAGAGGAAATCTCTTATGTCCCAACAGCAGGGATGGGTTGGTAAGGACATTTTTACTGATGCGTGTCACTGTCATCTATGCTTTATAAGCTGTTCCCCATCATTAACTGTTTAGTAATATCCTTTGTTCAGACTAACGTCCATTTCAGAATCACATTTTACTTTCTTCTCTGTCATCTTAGAAAAGAATTTAGTACTTCCTTGACTTTCTGAAGCTTAATAATATTTAAGGAAACTTTGTTTCTACATATTAATTTGTATGATATTTCCTAATAATTACATTTTAGTTACACTGTGTGATAAGAATGCATCCTCTCATGTATTCTACAGTATAATTTTTTTTTTTTGGTACTTTTCTGGTTTGGGTTTGAGACATGGTGTCAAAGATATAATATTGTTTACCACTGAATTTTCAACTAACTAGTACAGAAAAGTTTTCTAGAACTCCTATCTTCCAGCAATTAAACTACATAAATATTTAATTATTGCAAAATATTTCCATTTTATCCTGTAATTATTGATAAAAGAGTAGGAAACATATCAAACATATGATTAATATTTTAGGAGACTTCCAACTATTTTTTTTCAAATATGGTCAGAAAATCTTATACATCTTTTAATTCTATTATTTTAAATTCTAAACAACAATTCATTACACTTATAAAAGCATGAATCCACTATGAAAAGCAGTATAAGTGTTGCTATTTGAGAAATCAAGATAAATTCAAATTTGGATTTGAAATCTTCTGCTGAGAAATGAGCTAATTAATTTTTATGTGTTCACTTGCTTCTTCAGTTTTATCTGTTCAAATATTTGTTCTCCTTCATAGTTTTTTTGCTCTGATATAATTGATTCATAAAATGTTAGTAAAAAGCCTGGGTAAATTATTTGATTAATACTTGTATAAAGACTATTTTTCCATTTGATAAATTCATGTTCTTATTTATAATTTTGCCAGTCATGATTTCTATTTATGACTTATCTGTGAAATATGTTTTTGCTATCCAAGGTACCAAAGTAATTATTTATGGACAATTTATATTTTACCTTTTAAATTTATGTAAGCAGTTTATTTCAGGTTAATTTTATAAATGTTCCTTTTGCACTCGAAAGGGCAAACACACCCATTTAATATATTTGTTCTGTGATAAATAAGTTGACATTTGTTTTTCAGCATGTTATATCACTTTCTTTCTTTTTTTTCCATTTATTTATTCTTTTTTATTTAAAATTTCCAACTGCTCCCCGTTTCCCATTTCCCTCCCCTCCTCCCACACATTGCCCACTCCCCCCAATCCCCTCCCCCATCCCCACTCCTCTTCTCCTCCCCCCAGTCCATTCCCCCTCCCTCTCGATACTGAAGAGCAGACCAAATTCCCTGCCCTACAGGAAGACCAAGGTCCTCCCACTTTCATCCAGGCCCAGGAAGGTGAGCATCCAAACAGGCTAAGCTCCCACAAAGCCAGTTCATGTATTAGGATCGAAACCTAGTGCCATTGTCCTTGGCTTCTCATCAGCCTTCATTGTCCGCCCTGTTCAGAGAGTCCAGCTTCAACCCATGCTTATTCAGTCCCAGTCCAGCTGGCCTTGAAGAGCTCCCAATAGATCAGTTCCACTGTCACAGTGGGTGGGTGCACGCCTCGTGGTCCTGATTTCCTTGCTCATGTTCTCCCTCCTTCTGCTCCTCATTTGGACCTTAAGAGCTCAGACCTTTGCTCCAATTTGGGTCTCTGTCTCTCTCTCGATCTATCGCCAGTTGAAAGTTCCTGTGCCATTCTCCTTGGGCTCTCGTCAGCTCTCATTGTCCACCACATTCAGAGAGTCCGGTTTTATCCCATGTTTTTTCAGTAGCAGTCCAGCTGGCCTTGGTGAGCTCCCAATAGATCGGCCCCACTGTCTCAGTGGTTGGGTGCACCCCTCATGGTCCTGACTTCCTTGTTCATGTTCTCTCTCCTTCTGCTCCTCATTATAACCGTGGGAGCTCAGTCCGGTGCTCCAGTGTGGGTCTCTGTCTCTATCTCCATCCATCGCTAGATGAAGGTTCTATGGCGATATGCAAGATATTCATCAGTATGATTATAGGATAGGTTCATTTCAGGTTCCCTATCCTCAGGTGCCCCAATGAACTAACTGGGGACATTGCCCTGGGCTTCTGGTAGCCATTCCAGGTTCAAGTCTCTTGCCACCCCTTAGGTGGCTCCCTTACCTAAGGTATGAGTTTCCCTGCTCCCCTATCCAACCTTCCTTTACCCCCAATCACCCCGATTCCCCCAGTTCCCCTCATCCTCTCCTTCACACTTTTCTCTCCCCATCACCCCTCATCCCCATCCCACCCCACCCCAAGATTCCAATTTTTTGCCCATCAGTCATGTCTATTTCCCATAGCTGGGAGGATATCTATATGTTTTTCCTTGGGTTTACCCTCTTGTTTAGCTTCTTTAGGATCACAAATTATAGACTCAGTGGCCCCTATCCATGGCTAGAAACCAATTATGAGTGAGTACATCCCATGTTCTTCTTTTTGGGTCTGGGTTACCTCACTAAGGATCGTATTTTCTATTTCCATCCATTTGCATGCAAAATTCGAGAAGTCATTGTTTTTTACCGCAGAGTAGTACTCTAATGTGTATATATTCCACACTTTCTTCATCCATTCTTCCATTGAAGGGCATCTAGGTTGCTTCCAGGTTCTGGCTATTACAAATAATGCTGCTATGAACATAGTTGGACAAATGCTTTTGTCATATGATAGGGCATCTCTTGGGTATATTCCCAAGAGTGGTATTGCTGGGTCCAGGGGTAGGTTGATCCCAATTTTTCTGAGAAACCGCCACACTGATTTCCAAAGTGGTTGCACAAGTTTGCAGTCCCACCAGCAATGGATGAGGGTACCCCTTTCTCCACAACCTCTCCAGCAAAGGCTATCCTTGGTGTTTTTGATTTTAGCCATTCTGACAGGTGTAAGATGATATCTCAAAGTTGTTTTGATTTGCATTTCTCTGATCGCTAAGGAGGTTGAGCATGACCTTAAGTATCTTTTGGCCATTTTAACTTCTTCTGTTGAGAATTCTCTGTTCAGTTCAGTGCCCCATTTTTTAATTGGGTTAATTATCCTTTTAAAGTCTAGTTTCTTGAGTTCTTTATATATTTTGGAGATCAGACCTTTGTCTGTTGCGGGGTTGGTGAAGATCTTCTCCCAGTCAGTAGGCTGCCTTTTTGTCTTAATGACAGTGTCCTTTGCTTTACAGAAGCTTCTCAGATTCAGGAGGTCCCATTTATTCAATGTTGCCCTTAATGTCTGTGCTGCTGGGGTTATACATAGGAAGCGATCTCCAGTGCCCATATGTTGTAGGGTACTTCCCATTTTCTCTTCTATCAGGTTCAATGTGTTCAGGTTGATATTGAGGTCTTTGATCCATTTGGACTTGAGTTTTGTGCATGGTGATAGACATGGGTCTATTTTCATTCTTCTACAGGTTGACATCCAATTATGTCAGCACCATTTGTTGAAGATGCTTTCTTTCTTCCATTGTATACTTTTAGCTCCTTTATCGAAAATCAGTTGTTCATAGGTTTGTGGGTTAAAATCCGGGTCTTCTATACGATTCCATTGGTCGACTTCTCTGTTTTTATGCCAGTACCACGCTGTTTTCATTACTGTAGCTCTGTAATAGAGTTTGAAGTCAGGGATGGTAATGCCTCCAGAAGTTCCTTTATTGTATAAGATTGTTTTGGCTATCCTGGGTTTTTTGTTTCTCCATATAAAGTTGATTATTGTCCTTTCAAGATCTGTGAAGAATTTTGATGGGATTTTAATGGGGATTGCATTGAATCTATAAATTGCCCTTGGTAGAATTGCCATTTTTACTATGTTGATTCTCCCAATCCAAGAGCAAGGGAGATCCTTCCATTTTCTGGTATCCTCTTCAATTTCTTTCTTCAATGCCTTAAAGTTTTTGTCAAATAGATCTTTCACTTCCTTGGTTAGAGTTACCCCAAGATATTTTATGCTGTTTGTGGCTATCGTGAAAGGTCATGATTCTCTTATTTCTCTCTCTGCTCCCAGATCCTTTGTGTATAAGAGGGTGACTGATTTTTTTGAGTTGATCTTGTATCCTGCCACATTACTAAAGGCGTTTATCAGCTGTAGGAGTTCTTTGGAGGAGTTTTTGGGGTCGCTCATGTACACTATCATATCATCTGCAAATAATACAAGTTTAACTTCTTCCTTTCCAATTTGAATCCCCTTTATCCCCTTATGTTGTCTTATTGCTATGGCTAAAACTTCGAGGACTATATTGAAGAGGTATGGAGAGAGTGGACAGCCTTGGCGTGTTCCTGATTTTAGTGGGATGGCTTTAAGTTTCTCTCCATTTAATTTGATATTAGCTGTCGGCTTGCTGTATATAGCTTTAATTATATTTAGGTATGACCCTTGTATCCCTAATCTCTCCAAGACTTTTATCATAAAGGGATGTTGAATTTTGTCAAATGCTTTTTCAGCATCTAATGAAACGATCATATGGTTTTTTTCTTTCAGTTTATTTATATGATGGATTACATTGATAGATTTGCGTATGTTAAACCAGCCCTGCATCTCTGGTATGAAGCCTACTTGATCATAATGGATAATTTTTCTAATGTGTTCTTGGATTCGGTTTGCCAGAATTTTGTTGAGGATTTTTGCGTCGATGTTCATGAGTGAGATTGGCCTGTAATTCTCTTTCTTGGTTGGGTCTTTGTGTGGTTTTGGTATCAGAGTTACTGTAGCTTCATAAAAGGAATTTGGCAATGACTCTTCTGTTTCTATATTGTGAAATACATTAAGGAGAATAGGTATTAGGTCTTCTTGGAAGTTCTGGTAGAATTCCGCATTGAAACCATCTGGTCCTGGACTTTTTTTGGAAGGGAGGTTTTTGATAACAGCTTCTAATTCTTCACGACTAACAGGTCTATTTAGGTTGTTCACCTGGTCCTGGTTTAACTTTGGTAAATGGTATTTATCTAAAAAAGTGTCCATTTCTTTTACATTTTCCAGTTTTGTGGCATACAGGCTTTTGTAGTAAGATCTAATGATTCTCTGAATTTCCTCTGTGTCTGTGGTTATGTCTCCCTTTTCATTTCTGATCTTATTAATTTGCAAATTCTCTCTCTGCCGTTTGATTAGTTTGGATAGGGGTTTATCAATCTTGTTGATTTTCTCCAGGAACCAGCTTTTTGATTCATTGATTCTTTCAATTGTTTTCTGTGTTTCTATTTTGTTGATTTCAGCCCTCAGTTTGATTATTTCCAGTCTTCTACCCCTTCTAGGTGAGTCTGCTTCTTTTTTTTTCTAGAGCTTTCAGGTGGGCTGTTAAGTCTCCAATGTGTGCTTTCTCTGTTTTCTTTAAGTGGGCAGTTAGTGCTATGAACTTTCCTCTCAGGACTGCTTTCATAGTGTCCCATAGGTTTGAGTATGTTGTTTCTTTATTTTCGTTGTCTTCAAGGAAGAGTTTAATTTCTTTATTTATTTCTTCCTTAATCCAGGTATGGTTCAGTAGTTGACTATTCAGTTTCCATGAGTTTGTAGGCTTTCTGGGGGTAGCGTTGTTGCTGAATTCTAGCTTTAATCCATGGTGATCTGATAAGATACAGGTGGTTATTAATATTTTTTTGTAACTGTGGATGTTTGCTTTGTTACCGAGTATGTGGTCGATTTTTGAGAAGGTTCCATGAGCTGCAGAGAAGAAGGTATATTCTTTCCTATTTGGGTGGAATATTCTATAGATGTCTGTTAAGTCCATTTGATTCATTACCTCCATTAATTCTCTTATTTCTCTGTTAGGTTTCTGTCTAATTGACCTGTCCATTGGTGAGAGAGGAGTATTAAAGTCTCCTACTATTAATGTGTGCGGTTTGATGGCTGCCTTGAGTTTTAACAATGTTTCTTTTACGTACGTGGGTGCTTTTATATTAGGGGCATAGATATTCAGGATTGAGACTTCATCCTGATGAATTGTTCCTGTTATGAGTAGAAAATGTCCCTCTCCATCTCTGCTGATTGATTTAAGTTTGAAGTCAACTTTGTTAGAAATTAGTATGGCCACCCCTGCTTGTTTCTTAGGTCCATTTACTTGATAAGCCTTATCCCAACCCTTTACTCTGAGTAGGTGCCTGTCTTTGTGGTTGAGGTGTGTTTCTTGTAAACAGCAGAATGTTGGATCCTGTTTTCGTATCCAATCTCTTAGTCTGTGCCTTTTTATAGGAGAGTTGAGTCCATTGACATTAAGTGATATTAATGACCAGTGGTTGTTAACTCCGGTCATTTTTTAAGTTGTAAATTTTGTGTGTTCCCCTTCTTTGTGTTGCGCTGGTGAAGGGTCTCTAGTTTTCTGAGATATTGTGGTCATTGTTGGACTCCTTGGTTAGTGATTTTCCTTCTATTACTTTCTGTAAGGCTGGATTTGTGGCTACATATTGTTTAAATTTGTTTTTATCCTGGAAAATTTTGTTTTCTCCATTTATAGTGAACGAAAGCTTGGCTGGGTATAGTAGTCTGGGCTTGCATCCATGGTCTCTTAGTTTCTGCAGTACATCTATCCAGGACCTTCTGGCTTTCTTGGTTTCCATAGAGAAGTCAGGTGTAAGTCTGATAGGTTTACCTTTATAAGTAACTTGGCCTTTTTCCTTTGCTGCTCTTAGTATTCTTTCTTTATTCTGTATGCTTTGTGTTTTGATTATTATATGGCGAGAGGATGTTTTTTTTTTGATCCAGCCTATTCGGTGTTCTGTATGCTTCTTGAACCTTCATAGGTATATCTTTCTTTAGGTTGGGAAAGTTTTCTTCTATAATTTTATTAAATATATTTTCTGGACCGTTGAGCTGCGCTTCTTCTCCTTCTTCTATTCCTATTATTCTTAGGTTTGGTCTTTTTATTGTGTCCCATATTTCCTGAATGTTTTGTGATGAGAATTTGTTGGCCTTGCTGTTTTCTTTGATCAGCGTGTTTATTTTCTCTATGGTATCTTCAGAATCTGAGATTCTTTCTTCTATCTCTTGTATTCTGTTGGTTATGCTTGCTTCTGTAGTCTCTATTCGTTTACCTAGATTTTCCCTGTCCAGCTGGCCTTCTGTTTGTGTTTTCTTCTTTGCCTCCATTTCAGTTTTTAAGTCTTGAACTGTTTCCATTATCTGTTTGATTGTTTTTCCTTGGTTTCCTAGGGTATCATGTACTGATTTACTCAATTCTTCAAACTTTCTGTTATACTTCTCATTCATTTCTATAAGGGCATTTTTTACATGTTGTTTAAGGGCGTCAATCACTTTCATAAAGTCAATTTTATCTACTTCTTCATGATTAAGGTGTTCATGTCCACCTGTTGGGAGGTCGCTGGGTTCTGGTGGTTTCATATAGTTTTTCAGATTGTTAGGTGAATTCTTGCATTGGCGCCTGCCCAACTCTTTCTCCGAATGCTCCCCTCTGGATCTTCTTTTACCGGATCAGGTCTCCTTGCCTACTGATGTACCTTCCCAGTGATGGCTCTCTGCAGTGCTAGCTCTCCTGGTGTTCTAGTGATGTCTCTCCTTGCTTGTTGCAGGCAGGCCAGTGAAACAAAGGAAGTCTCGCCTGCCTACTTGCCCTGAGGATTGCCCCCAGCACCAGACAGACTGAGCTGGATGGTGTTATGTGCCCAAAGAGGAAAGGGGGCAGAAGGAAGAAGGGTTCTGGATGCAAGCTGTGTAAAACAAGAAGAGAGAGGCAGTATGCGGGGTATAGAGCCCCTGCAGGGAGCCCAGGGAGTATAGGGAGGGGGATGAGGAACTTCAGATTTCCCTGTCCAGGGCTGCTTCCGCCGCCGCTGGTCACAAACTCACCGCACTGCTGTCTCTCCTGGTGCCGAGATCAGATCTCCATGCAGGTTGGGTAGTTCGTAAACAAAGCGTCTACCTTGGTTGGTGCAGGCGGGCCAGTGAAACAAAGGAGGTCTCGCCTGCCTACTTGCCCTGAGGATTTGCCCCCAGCACCAGACAGACTGAGCTGGATGGTGATATGTGCCCAAAGAGGAAAGGGGACAGAGGGAAGAAGGGTTCTGGATGCAAGCTGGGTGGGGCAAGAAGAGAGAGGCAGTATGGGGGGGTAGAGACCCTGCAGGGAGCCCGGGGAGTATAGTGAGTGGGATGAGGAACTTCAGAGTTCCCTGTCCAGGGCTGCTTCCGCCACCGCTGGTCCCAAACTCACCGCACTGCTGTCTCTCCTGGTGCCGAGATCAGATCTCCGTGCAGGTTGGGTAGTTCGTAAACAAAGCTCCTACCTTGGTTGGTGCAGGCGGGCCAGTGAGACAAAGGAGGTCTTGCCTGCCTACTTGCCCTGAGGATTTGCCCCCAGCGCCAGACAGACTGAGCTGGATGGTGTTATGTGCCCAAAGAGGAAAGGGGACAGAAGGAAGAAGGGTTCTGGATGCAAGCTGGGTGGGGCAAGAAGAGAGAGGCAGTATGGGGGGGTAGAGCCCCTGCAGGGAGCCCGGGGAGTATAGGGAGGGGGATGAGGAACTTCAGAGTTCCCTGTCCAGGGCTGCTTCCGCCGCTGCTGGGCACAAACTCACAGCACTGCTGTCTCTCCTGGTGCTGAGATCAGATCTCCGTGCAGGTTGGGTAGTTCGTAAACAAAGCGCCTACCTTGGTTGGTGCAGGCGGGCCAGTGAGACAAAGGAGGTCTCGCCTGCCTACTTGCCCTGAGGATTTGCCCCCAGCACCAGACAGACTTAGCTGGATGGTGATATGTGCCCAAAGAGGAAAGGGGACAGAGGGAAGAAGGGTTCTGGATGCAAGCTGGGTGGGGCAAGAAGAGAGAGGCAGTATGGGGGGGTAGAGCCCCTGCAGGGAGCCCGGGGAGTATAGGGAGGGGGATGAGGAACTTCAGAGTTCCCTGTCCAGGGCTGCTTCCACCGCCGCTGGTCACAAACTCACCGCACTGCTGTCTCTCCTGGTGCCGAGATCAGATCTCCGTGCAGGTTGGGTAGTTCGTAAACAAAGCGCCTCTTATATCACTTTCTAGGTATTTATTAGACAATAAATTCAGTGTCTATTTTAGGATTCTTGTCTAGAGTCTTGTTGAACCAAGATAATTCATAAATTTTAGATCATGAAAATCTTGAATATAAGTTATGTCACCGTATCTCTATAGCCATGTTCAATATTGTTCAGTGCCATGTCAGAAAGTACTGGTTAATCCTGCATGCTCCGTATATTATTTGAATTTTTAGGAAGTCTTTAATTGATGTGGAAATAGCCTATATTTTTATATCCAGCTCTTAAGCTTTTAAATAGGATCAGTGAGCTACTTTGTTTATAGTTTGCCCTCACATCTGAGACAAGGACCTCCTAAGGGCTGTAGCCAATGTCCCATAAAATATGAGACTTTACACTCTGGCAAAAAGGGAAAGACATTATTCTTGCTGAAAATTTGTTCCTTTTTAATCCTTTTAGGTCAATGTTATTATTCTACTATCTAAAAATATGTTTACTCCAATTTAACTCTCAAATATTTTCACTGAATATTGAGTTGGAATTTTTTCTTTAAAGAATGACATTTTTCAATATAATTTTCCCCAAATAATATATGATAAGACAGAATCATTCCCATTATTGTTTACATAGTGTTTATGACTTTGCATTAATGCCTTTTTCAATAGTTTTCAAGGCAGTGTACTTAGCCCTGACATTCATCAGAACACTTCTCCCTGAGTTCACTTTAAAATGGAGTGTAACTTTCAGTCACACTTTTCCCCAGGGAAGGAATGAAGACACAAATTGGAGTTTAACACCAAAAGCCATCACCATCACCAATGAAAACTTAAAACATTGGGCTCAGGGGGCTTTAGAATAGTTCATCACAGAGTTTCCAAAAGTGAAGCTTCTTGGGAGCATGGCACCATCGTACTGCTTCCCCTTACATTACATAGAACAACTTCTCCTCTTTAATACTCACCTGCATGAATTATAATATTTTTATAGTAAATGTTCAATTATGCTCAGAATTATTTACTTGAGTAATTTAAGGCATTTTATCAAATTGAAGGAACATGAGTATGGGCTCCTACAAAACTTAATCAGAAACACAACCTAAAATTTGTGTTTGGAATTTGAATTAGGGAGATTTTTACCTGACTGGACTTTCAGCCTTTGGGGTAAGGTTATTTTTAGAGTAGTCTCAGAGTTTCATTTAGTTGGTGGACATTACATGTGTTGGTTGGTTTATATGGTCAACTCGATTTACTGTAGATCAACTAAGAATACAAACTGCAATAGAAGAACCATCTAGATCAAAATTCTGGTTGGCAAGATGGTAGAACGTTTCCTTGATTGATAATTCATATAAGAAGGCCCAGTTCCCTATGAATCATACCTAGGCAGATGATCTTGGAATATGAGAAGCTACATAAACATTATCCTGTAAGTCAGAGTAAGTCTGCAAGCAGGATTTTCCATGGTTTCTTCCATGAATTCTCACCTTGAGCCTTAATGCTTAATTCTGATATGGAAGTTTACACCAAATAAGTAAGTTTTGCCTCGACCTAAAATATTTTCACTGTGCTGTTCTGCTCCAAAGGTTTCATCAACCCATAGAAAAGAAACTAGAACAGAAATTGTTACCAGAATAGTGGTTTTGGTACTATAATGGCGACCATGTGATTCTTTGTATCTTGGTCTAATTTGATGGAGGATGTTAGATCATTGAGTAGGAAATGCCTATGAGTAGTCGGAGATTAATAATCTCTTATTGTGGTTTTAGATCTCTGAAGATAATACAATTATCTAAATAACAGTGACAATGGAGATCTGACTTATGAGTTTAATATGGGGACTAGAATATAAGAAATGACTTAAGGTCTACCCTTGTGATATTTTGACTAAAGTTCTGTGGCCACTATGATGTTGGGACAGAAGAAGTAGCTTTCAATGTCAAAGGGGTGAGCACAAGGAGGCAAATAGATTCTGGTCAGATGGAACTAAAAATCAGGTGTGATTAATAAGAGATCAGTGTCAATGAGTAAAATCCTTAGGACAGTATTTTATCAAGATCATAACACAGAATATGTAACATGTGGGAGGGTATTGAGTATTGAGGAGTAGGAATGTCTGTATCTCAATCTATAAAACAAGTTCTGGCAATATATAATCATACCCACCTGGTTTTGAAGGCAAACAAGATATAAGACTGACAGATTTGTGTAGCAGCTGAAGCTGGGCATTGTGTGGCAGGGTTAGAGTATCTGAAAAGAGGCCCAGGAAAGTCATTTGTATAAAGTACAGCCTCAGTTGCACTGACAGTTCAGGATATTAGAGGTGCCTTAACGATGAACCATCTGCTGAGAACAGTAGTGGATGTGGAATGAAGCCAGTCTTAGCTCACAGCAGTAGTTGGCAGAGCTGGAGAAGTGTGTTGTTCTTTAGTGCCCAGCATATCACAAGCGACTTCAACATTTTGGACATTTGACTATAGTATGTGGATTTGCATTGTGATACTGTAGTTACACTTTGGATAATTGTAACTGTTCCTGGCTTTTGGCTTTGGAATAAGAAAGAACATAGAATATATAACCCATTTTTACTTTTACAGAAACCAACAGTTAACAGGCATTAAATTGGGAACATGGGGAGCTTGGGGGAGAGTTGAAGGGGGTAGGGAAGAGGCAAGGAGGGGAGCAGAGAAAAATGTAGAGCTCAATAAAAATCAATTTTTAAAAAGGAAAAAAAGAGATTATCAAAATTAAAAAAAAGGAGCAGTCAGGGTTCCCTACCCTATGGGAAGTCCAAGGTCCTCCCCGCTGCCCCCAGGTCCAGGAAGGTGAGCATTTAAACAGATTAGGCTCCCACAAAGCCGGTCCATGCAGTAGAATCAAAACCCAGCACCATTCTCCTTGGCTTGCCAGTCAGCCTCCACCATCAGCCACATACAGAGAGTCCTGTTTGATCACAGGCTTCATCAGTTCCAGTACAACTGGCCTTGGTGATCTCACATTAGAAAAGTCCCACCGTCTCAGTGGGTGAACGCACCCCTCGTGGTCCTGACTTCTTGCTCATGTTCTCCCTCCTGCTCCTCATTTGGACCTTGGGAACACAGTCTAGTGCTCCAATGTGGGTCTCTGTCTCTATCTCCATCCATCGCCAGTTGAAGGTTCTATGGTGATATGCAAGATATTCATCAGTGTGGCTATAGAACAAGGCCAGTTCAGGTACTCTCTCCTCTGCTGCCCAAGGAACAAACTGGGGACATCTCCTTGGACACCTAGAACCCTGAGTGCTCCTTGGACTGGAGAGGGAGGGGGAATGAGGGGAGGAAAGGGAAGTGGGAGGAGGGAAGGAGGTGGAAATTTTCAGTAAACACACACACACACACACACACACACAAAAAAAAAAAAAACCCACAGTGGTGACTCTAGCTTTATCAGTCACTATGGCAGGTAGTAGTGTTCACAGCTGGGTACGATTTTTGGTAACTTTTCTTCAAATATCCTGAAACTAACATGTACAGGTAAAGATTCTATGTCAGTATCAGTTTTATTTCTCCTTGTTCTATGGCTCACTTCCATGAAATCTTTAAAAATTGGGTCATACTTACTATCAAGTTTCTGGAGTGTTAAACAAGAGCACTGACCATAGATTATAGTGTTTGGGCTTTAGGCGACCTTATTGGTAAAAAAAAGTCAAAGGAAATAACCATCCCTGTCACGTGAGTTTTACTGTGTTGGCCTTTGGAATCAAGTAGGGACACTGTTGCCTTGTTATAGGGTAACTGCATTTGGCTATTTTTACAACTCTAATGGAATACCACACATCCAAGAATATGTTGACAGTACTCATTGTTCTGGACGTTTATTTTATTTTCATTATAAAGGATACAAAACTGAGTAGCTAGGGAATCTGGGGTGGATTAGGGAAGAGCTGGAGGAAGGGGTGAATGGAACCAAAACACACCATCATTGTGTAAAACTTTCAAAGAAATAATGAAAATTTAAAAGAAAAAGAAGCTTTGAAAAGCATCAGACTTTTACCCTGCAGATTTTGATTCACTGCTAAATACTGAAAAGACAAATTAATGAAAGCCCATCCCACTTTCTTTTTAATATTTAGTTCAATAAAGATGATTATTTTGTTTTTTTCACTTATGAAATTTAACAAATATCAATGTAAGTATCAGACAGTTCTGAAATACTTTAAAATTTGATATTCAAATATTTATGCAAAAGCAATTGCTAAAGCCGGGCGGTGGTGGCGCACACCTTTAATCCCAGCAATCAGGAGGCAGAGGCAGGCAGATCTCTGTGAGTTCGAGGCCAGCCTGGTCTACAAGAGCTAGTTCCAGGACAGGAATCAAAAAGCTACGGAGAAACCCTGTCTCGAAAATCCAAAAAAAAAAAAAAGCTATTGCTAAATAATGAATGAAAGAGCTGGAAATGTTAATAGAGATGGTGTTTATTCAGAGAATAATTTAAATATTATAAGTTTTTATAGTGGTGAAAAATACACAAGGTTATAAATAAACTGATAGGCTAGCACTTGAATGATGAATCAAAATTTTACTAAAGAAAATAATAATATGGTTGAGATTGAAATAAACACTCTGAAACAATAAGATTCTTACTCCACAGAGTCTTATAGTGGTTCATCCAGGCTGTATCCACCTGACATTTTAAAAATTCATTACTTTTTCTATCAGTAATATCTGATGGTGATAGCATGAGAATGCTGTTTTTTTTTTCTAACTCTTCATTATTTAAAGCATGAACATCTGTACAGTTTAGAGTTAGGGACTAAATAAAATGAATTTTGTAGAATATACTATTCTCGACCATAAGTCTTAGAATAAAATTTTGGAGTTAATTGGCAACACTTTCTTAATCTTTTAAGAAACTTTATGTATCTAGAAAAGAATTTTCTATTTTGTATTTTCACAAAAGTGATTTAGTCCTTTGCATCATGGCTCTCATTAATTCTACATAAAAATTTTCCCAATAAACTAAGGACATTTTATTTTAGTTTTAATTAGCACATTCCTATTGTATAAAATGTGATTATTCACCATTTTATACATAATCTTTGGCAAAATATCTCTTCTTATTTAAAATTTCTAATTGGCAATTTTGATTATTTAAATTAAAATTTGTTTCATGTATATAAATCCTTTTCTTTTTAATATCTGTTATTTGCAACATTTTCTCTAATCTAAGTGTTTGAAATTTTTTTTCTCTTATAAATATTGTAGTAAAGAAGGAAACATTGCATAGAGTCTGGTTAAAAATATTTTAAGAGATTCTGTATCTGTATTACCTGTAAAAATTCTGCAAAGAACTAGATGCTAAAATTTTATTATAGTTTTATTATTATTTAATAATTTCACATTTTATGTTTAACTGAGAATGTAGAATTTTGATTGAAGTCATTTGTTTGGCTTGATTTTTTTTCTTTTCTTTCTTTCTTCTTTCTTTCTTTCTTTCGTTCTTTCTATTTGTTGAAAAAATTTTTGCCTCCTCCCCGCCTCCCATTTCCCTCCCCCTCCTCCCACTCCTCTCCCCCTCCCCCCACTCCTCTCCCACTCTCCCAACTCTTCTCTCCCTCCCCCCACTCCATTCCCCTTCCCTCTGGAGTCTGAAGAGCAGTCCAGATTCCCTGCCCTGTGGGAAGTCCAAGGTCCTCCCCCCTCCATCCAGGTCCAGGAAGGTGAGCATCCAAACAGGCTAGGCTACCACAAAGCCAGTTCATGCAGTAGGATCGAAACCTAGTGCCATTGTCCTTGGCTTCTCATCAGCCCTCATTGTCAGCCATGTTCAGAGAGTCCGGTTTCATCCCATGCTTATTCAGTCCTAGTCCAGCTGGCCTTGGTGAGCTCCCAATAGATTAGCCTCACTGTCACAGTGGGTGGGTACACCCCTCATGCTCCTGACTTCCTTGCTCATCTTCTCCCTCCTTCTGCTCCTCATTTGGACCTTGGGAGCTCAGTCTAGTGCTCCAATGTGGGTCTCTGTCTCTATCTCGATCCATCGCCAGATGAAGGTTCTATGGTGATATGCAAGATATTCATCAGTATGACTATAGGATAGTGTAATTTCAGGTTTCCTCTACTCAGTTGTCCAAGGTACTAGCTAGGGAAATCTCCCTGGACACCTGGGAGCCCCTCTAGAGTCAAGTCTCTTGCCAACCCTAAGATGGCTCCCTTAATTAGGATATAAACTTCCCTGCTCCCATATCCATTCTTCCTTTATTACAACCATCCCATTCCCCCAAGCTAAATGGCCAAAAGACAGTTAAGGTCATGCTCAACCTCCTTGGCGATAAGGGAAATGCAAATTAAAACAACTTTGAGATACCATCTTACACCTGTCAGAATGGCTAAAATCAAAAACAACAATGATAGACTTTGCTGGAGAGGTTGTGGAGTAAGGGGTACACTCATCCATTGCTGGTGGGAATGCAAACTTTTGCAACCACTTTGGAAATCAGTGTGGCAATTTCTCAGGAAATTCGGGATCAACCTACCCCTGGACCCAGCAATATCACTCTTGGGAATATACCCAAGAGATGCCCTATCATAAGACAAAAGCATTTGTTCAACTATGTTCATAGCAGCATTATTTGTAATAGCCAGAACCTGAAACAACCTAGATGCCCTTCAATGGAAGAATGGATGAAGAAATTGTGGAATATATACGCATTAGAGTACTACTCAGTGGTAAAAACCAATGACATCGTGAATTTTGCATGCAAATGGATGGAAATAGAAAACACTATCCTGAGTGAGGTAACCCAGACCCAAAAAGATGAACATGGGATGTACTCACTCATAATTGGTTTTTAGCCATAAATAAAGGGCATTGAGCCTATAATTTGTGATCCTAGAGAAGCTAAATAAGAAGGTGAACCCAAAGAAAAACATATAGTCATCCACCTGGATATAGGAAGTAGACAAGATTGCAGGGCAAAAACTGAAAACTTGGGGGTGGGGTGGGATGGCGGTAAGGGGAAATGGGTTGGCTTGATTTTTTACGGCTAATTAATTTCTTTGTGACTATCAAAAGAAAATTAGGCACATTTATGGGGGTCTATTTTTAAGTTCACAGTGTTGTGCTTCAACCAAAAGTACATATTTTTGATTATTCTTAAATTTAAGTGATTCTTACGATCTTCTTCAAATTTACTTGACTTAATCTTTGTTCTTTGATTTTAATACAAATTCATGAATAATTCTGATAAAATACCAAATTAATCTCTCCTGATTTTAATGCAGATTATAGATTGTTTTAGCCTTACACAATCACAATTTGTATAATGTTACTTATATTTATGTATCAAGGCTGCAATCTTTTACTATTATTATAACTAATTGCTATGCTCTTCCTGAGGAAGATTATTTCTCCCACTTATTGCATTCCTTATTTTCCTGTAGTTCTTTGTGTATTGTCAAGGTCTCCTGATTTTTCTCCTGTCATGCATGTCAGTTTTAAAAAAAATTCTTTATTAAGTATTTGGTTAATATTCCAATGTGTAGATATACATTTTCTTTATCCAGACATCAGTTGATGAACATCTGGATTGTTTTTAATTTTGGATTATTATAAAAAGAGCTGAAGTGAACATGGTTAAACAAGTTCCTCCTGTAGTAGGGTGAAGCACCCTGTATGTGTATGTCCAAGAGTGGTATAGCTAAACCTTGAGGAAGATGTATCCCCAGCATCCTGAAGAATGACCATTCTGTATTTTCTTGTGACTCTAAATTTTTTCACCATAACTATTTTTTATTAAAAAGAGGAAGTTGAGCACAGAACAAGTGAAGAGGAATAACTTCCAAAAATTGTACTTTTTCCGTAAAAAAATGGGTTTGTGACGATTAAGTCAGCAGCACACTGAAATATCTTGAGACAGTTGGTAATAATGAGTGGGATATAAATATCAACTGAAATTATTTTCATACTTGTATATGCAAAATAATTTCCATATCTGTAGTTAACTTGAATTTTAGACTAATATTTGTTCAATTCTGTTCCTTATTGCTTGATTTTATTGCTATAAAGTGATAATTTGATCCTCTTCATAGTTTATCTTTAACTAGTAATTGAGATAGACAGACTCCTTCAATGGGACAGCTTCATCAGTTTATTATTGCCATTTGCCAGATGAATTCCAGGTATTCCATCAGACTGTCTTCTTGTTCTTGAATTTGGCCTTGCCCATCCAATAACTTTGGCCAATACCATTTAAGAGTGAAGCAGAAGTTTTGCAGAGTCCTCAGAAATCTCCTTTGCCTTGGTTCTTTTTTCTCCAGCACTTTGATAGATTTCCTCAATACAGGATCAGGGACTCTTGGTGGACCAAGGACCTTGCAGACAAAAGGGCAGACTTGAGGGGGGCGGGGTCAGGGTCATGTGGAACAAAAAAGCACTCTATAATTTTTTACTCCCACCAGCAATTACCCTGGATAAGGTAACCTAGACCCAGAAATACAAATATAGTACATATTCATTTATATGTAGATGTTACCTGTTAAAGAAAAATGCTATCTCTATAACAACAGAGGTTAGGTAAGTAGCAAGTCCCTATGGGGAAAGA
Organism: Chionomys nivalis; assembly: GCF_950005125.1. NCBI lineage: Eukaryota > Metazoa > Chordata > Mammalia > Rodentia > Cricetidae > Chionomys > Chionomys nivalis. The sequence continues at coordinate 176,494,933 of NC_080086.1, read as the reverse complement.
GAGTGATTTCTCTAAGAAGAAGAAATGATACTTATGGATGGATTAGATGTGTGTAGGGAGGACATAAATGAGATTATCAAAAGAGGAATGAGAGAGAAAAGGTGAATAAAGAAGAGAATACAGAAATAAACATCTGAAACTAAGGACCATTTAAGGGATCATATGGAAGCCTAATACAGTAGAAGCTCACTAAGAATACATGTATGAAGGTGATTGAAATCACTAAAGTAACAGAGGAGATGGAATTCCAAACAGCTATCTTTCATTACCAAACGAAACTTTCAGTATAAGGACTAGTTTATATCTAACCAAGCTGATGGACACAGGGCCCAATGGTACCTCCCAAATTATCCAGGCTATTGTTTACTCTTCATAGACTAATAGTAAGGCATTATTGATGATGTTAACACCTATACAACTCATTGAAGAAGTTGAGTTTGTACTCATCTAGAGTCTGCACCCCAATGTACTACCACTTGTTGAACTGGAACCAAATGAGAAATGTAAATATAAGTCCAGCTACAAACACTTAGATCTACAATGGTGACCTGCTTAAAATATGTGTTAGTGTCATAGTGGTACAAAGCTTGCAGTACTAACCAAGCAATATCTGATTTGATTACCTGACTCCTTCCCACTACTCTTCATCTTTACACAATTATTCTTGGAACTACTCACATATTCTTTTTCTGTCTGTTTCTGTTTGCCTGCCTTTCTGTCTGTCTGTCTCTCTTTCACACACACACACACACACACACAAACACACACATGCATGCACACACGCACACAAATTTTGTGTATCTGAACAGAATCTGGAGTTCACAAGTAAGAGTATATATGTAACTAGTAACTTTGAAATTGGCTTATTGCTTAATATGATGATATCCCATTGTTTACATTTTTCTAAAAACAACATGATTTCATTCTTCTATGTGGATAAAAGAAACTGTACCACATCTACATACCACCTTTTCATTAGTCATCTCTTGATGGATACCTAAGCTGATTACTAAATTGTTTGTGGTGAGTAATCAGTGTCGTGTGCTTACACTTGGTCTTTTCACCATTCCCTTGGGACATGTATAGCTGGATACCTTTGTAGTTTTGTTTTAAGTTCTTGATGAAAATTACAGAACTAAAGAAGTGGTGAGAATAATTTAGATTCAAGTTAGTAGTGGATAGGATGTGTTGTTTAATACATATTTATTTGTCTTCTTGTTTTAGCCTTTTAAATTTCAGCCAATCTCTTGTATTTTTCCATCCTATCTAATTTGTAGATTTTGAATTGAAGTTGATCCATAGAGGGAACACTGTTTTATTTAAATTAACTTGTGACATATATGTTGCATTTCCTATTAATTCCAAATTGACTTTAGACTTCTCATTTCTGACTTTATATTCATATCATGATTTATTTTCTTTTCATAGATAACTTTCATTTGTTTTCAATAGTTGACTACAAATTATTATACAGTATAACATAAAACAAGTGATGTTCCTAAGAATATCTGCCATCTTCTCAAGCATAATGATCTTGGTAAACTGAGATAATAAATGCAATATTCCAGGTACTACCCTTAGCTTGCTTTCCAAGTCTTAGTCCAAAATGCCACAATTTACTGTAGGATCTGTTTTTATAGAAAGCATTAATTTATATGCATTGATATGTTCTGTTTAATTACTTCCTAGACTTCTGAAGATGTAGTTTAATCTGAAGGCCATCTTATGTGCTTTGCTAGATGCAAGTTAAGCAGGGCTTTTTCCACCTGAACAATGATATCTCATCTGTGGTGAACTTTGTCCTGGAGAACAGTAACACTGTACCTCATTTAAAGTAACCACTATTGTCTGACATCTTTCCAAGTCTTGCTTTTGTTTATATTTTTTTGCTAATTTGTTTTTGTGATTATATCATATTTGAAATATTTTTGGCATTTGTATTTAATGGATAAAATTGCTTCTGAAATTTTTGCATCAAAATTTTTTTTAAAAAGGAAGTTTAATAGACTATTGCTATTTTACCACCATGTTTATTCTAGCCACTATGTTTTCAACTATTTGCTGAAAGTTTGTAGAACTGAGATTCACTTAGGTGACTGCTCTATTTCTGCTGTTAGACTCTCTGTTAACACAAGGCTGAAAGTGTGCATACTGCTATTTCAGAATAATGTTGGGGATCACAATATGCTGTTGCCTTTGACCATGTTAGACTGAGATTTTATAAAAAGCTTCCCTCTTTCTTAGATTACTCTGGCAGCATCCTTGGCAATGAGAGGATTTCTGTGGATACAAAATAAGTTTGATGATGCTTAGTAATTTGAAAACAAATATATTTCAAGCACAGTTACTTAGAGATCTAATGAAATAAAATTCATTTACAGTACACATTCTGTATGTTTAGTCTTTTGGTTATTATATGCTGAGGACTTTTTTTCCAGTACAGTCTGATTGGTGTTCTGTGTGCTTCTTGAGTCAAGTTATATATCTCCTATTTTAGGTTAGAAAACTTTTCAATCATTATCTCGAAAATATTTTATGTGCCCTTGACATGGGTTTCCTCTCTTCTTTTTCTTTTTCTTTTTGTATCTTGTCTTTTCATAGTATCCCAGATTTCCTGAATATTTTATGTCAGGATATTTTTAGATTTACCATTTTCTTTGACTGAAGTAATCATTTATTCTACTGTGTATTCAATTCCTATAATTTTTTCATCTCTTATAATCTTTAGTGAAACTTGCTTCTGAGTTTCCTGTTTGGGTTCTCATTTTTTTTATTGTCAGATTTCCCTAAATTTGTGGGATTATTTTTATTGAACCTATCTATACTTTCAGTTGTTGAATGGTTTTATTCTTTGTTTTCCATTGTTTGTTTATGTTTTCAAAGATTTCTTTGAGAATTCTACTAATTTCTTCTTGAAACACTGCCATGATATTTACAAGTTTTATTTCAAAGTCTTTGATAGTGCTTCAGCTACATGGAAATCCTCAGGGTCTATTGTGGTTGGGTTGCTGAGCTCTAGTGAATACATATTTGCTGTGGAACTTCTTTAGCCAATTGTCTTTAAGATAACAGCCCACTTGGGCATGGTCTCTTGTATTATAAATGTAGACATAAAGCTTGCACAGTCTCTATCTCTCAACTTTTAGATTTGTTTCCTGTTTTCCACTTGTGCAGAGGACTGTGATCTGTGAGGTAACTCCTAAATAAAGAGCCATTTATTATGCTGAATTCTGAGATAGTATGGGACTACTTTATAGCATCCATCTACATCCGGCCCCCACATGAATCCCATTTCCACCAGGGCCAGTTCAAATAGTCCATGGCCCAGAGGTTAGATAAGCACCAATGGATTAATGCATTCCGTACATAAAGAATATTGATACATTTGACTCTAGCCCTGAGATTGGGTAGGAGAAGCAGTTTCCAAATGTATGAGAGTCACCAAAATGCCCAATGTTTTAATTATAGTAGAATAGGACATCTGAGAAGGGATTAAAGAGAAGGTACTCCTAGAACTAATGTCTCCTTTGAGAATGACAAAAATAGATGGTCTCATCTTTCTGGATTTAGTAGAAAGTTTGGCAAAGGCTGACATCGGATCAATGAATGTAGATCAACAAAAGTCAAAAAAGACAACCCAATATCATCACGAAAATCTTTGGGGGGCCTCATGCAGGCCCCCAGGTCAACCATGGTCCAGTCATTCCCAGTCACTGTGGAAGACACATCTCACCAGGAAAATTAAAAATCCCGGTGCCTGCTGTAAGAAAACATAGTGTTTTGGATGATGGAATAAACACGGAGAATGAATCAAAAATTCCAATAGGAAATAGTAAATGTATATTTTGGCAAACTTGTATAAATGATCAAATACCAAACTAAGAGTGTATATATACAACATTGTAATTGAGGGATTACTAGACACAGGTGTAGATGTGACTATTATTACTCCAAAATCCTAGAATCCAAATTGGCCTCTTCAGGAGGTAATGTTCAATTCCTAAGAAATAGAACCCCATCTTAAGTGAAAGAAAGCATGAGATGAGTTGAATGCATAGGGCTAGAAGGACAGAGAGGAAGGTTGAGGCCATATTTGGCTAATACTACATGAATTTATGGGATTATAATTGCTGTAGCAATGAAATACCCAGAATAACATTCATGCAGTCCCAGAAATTGAGGTTTATGGGAAAACTTTTATAAGGTACTATTAATAAAAAAGTCTCCATGCATTCAGGATGTACAAGAAAATTAGCAAGTCTTCAGTGGTATCAACAGCCATACATTTAAAATGGTTAACTGAGAAACCAATATGTGTTAAACATTAGCCCCTAACAGAAGAGATAAATGCAGGCTTTAGAACAACTGGTAAAGGAGCAACTAGATGCTCACCATGCTGAATAATCAACCATCTCTTGGAATGCTCCTGTATTTGTTTAAAGAAATATGCTTAAAAGAAATCCCAAAAAGCTCAGAATTAAGAATTATAGACTGTTGTTTATTTAGGGGTAAACTCACAGATCAGAATTCTATGCTAGAACAGAGAACAGAATCAAATCCTGCAACCAGAAAAGAAGCCAGACATATGCTTTACACTGGCATAAATAGTATAATAGGCCACGCCCCCATGAGCTGTTAACTTAATGGCTATTGGCTGTATGATTTCCTATAGCACCTCCCTCTTTTGTTTAAATAAGAGAGTTCTAAGCCTAATACAAAATTATATACAATAAGAACAAATATATTCAATAATTATCCTAATGAGTTTAAGTCTTGTATAATAAATCAGTTGGCCAAGTCATGAGAGGAAAGTAACTACAACTATCTATTCTTCATCCTCATCAAAGATTCTAGAAGGAAAATAATATTACTTCAGTAAGCAGGAAGCACAATAAAGCAACTTCCAAAATGTGTAACACATGACAGAGACAACTGGTTACTGGGCAATCACCCAAAGTCTCATTTGCAATGTTGAAGCAACCAACTTTGGCTGAGACCTAGAGTAACTGACAGACCATTTTCAGGTCAGGAAATTTTTCAAACCTGTCTTACCCTGTCTTGGAAAAATCTGAAAGTCCTGCTTATCCATTTCTGAATACCATATACCATATCAGTGGTTGAAGCATGGGCAGTTTTGCCAAGAAGAAAGCAATCTTCAAGTAGAGTGTCTTCTGTGCTCAACATTCTCTCCAGAATAGATCAGTGCTGCCAGGAGCAATAGTGTCTCACTTCAACAAAACCCTAAGTTATTTAAATGCCATATTCTACAGCTATTTGAAGATGTTGAAGACTACCTATCTATACTGAATACATACTCTATGTGTCTAAAAACTTGATTAGTCTAATAATAAGTATGATAAACATAGATGACTATTGATCCATAATTCTTAATACCTATATAACTGAAAGAGTAAGACATCATACTATAATATTATACAATAAACAACTGTGTATCAAATGAGAACAATGATCTCAAAATGAAAACAATCTATAAGCATGTTTTTCAGAGGTAGAAATGTACATCACAATATGATAAATATATCCTAAAATTGTATCAATATACAAAAATGTTTTAAACAGAGGTAGAAGCATGCATGCATACATATGGCCAAGTAACTTTGCCTAGATATACAAATATGGTGGACAAAAATAGGAACATATTCAATATAGTTTAAATTTATATAAATATATAAAAATCTATACCAATATAAATTGCCTATAAGTAATAGCTCATAAGTATTCACTATTACTCACTATTATTATTAGTGTGAGTAAACTTACACTAATCTATTATCCCATTGAATTTTCCCTTTTTTCCCTAAAGAGATCCCTGAGCCTACAAAATCCCCCCAACCCTATACCAATTATAATCAACCCCTGAACGATGTCCTTAACCCTGAGGACAAACTTTGTTGGGAGAGCAGATGTTGTCTTCTAGAATTACTTCCAGATGTCTTGGGGGTGATGTTCTTTCTATGGGATCCTGTGAAAGGAAAATGACAGTTAAGTTCCAAGATTACTGTCTGGTACAATTGCAAATAGTCTCTTGGTATTTGGTAGGGTTTTTCTGAGGTTCCTATTTGGAGGTCTGGCCAGAAGTTGTGAAAAAAAAAGTGCACCATTTCGCCTAACCAAGTTGGAACCATCTTGAGCAGTTGGTACCCAAAATAGGTCTTATAGTATCGCTATCAGCATCATGATGTCATATCAACCAGGTGGAGTAGTTGTTGTGGGCCCCATCTTCTTCCTGGAAACTTCAAAGATTACTGCATGAAATTTCATTGTCCATTGAGGAAAGCTTAAACATTATTTATATAGACATATATATTCAATAAAAAGTACAATAGAGACAAAAATAGATATGAAGAAAAGTAAAATTTTAACTAAATTCTTTTTTTTCTGTCCCATATCATGGCTCCTGACATGAGACAAAAACTCTGAATTTTTATTTTAACAACATGCTTGGATTTAGAGAAGGACAGAGCCAGTGTCCAACTCCAAAGCTAACTCTATCTATCTATCTATCTATCTATCTATCTATCTATCTATCTATCTATCTACTATCTATCTATATCTATCTATCTATATATATATATATATATACATATATGTATGCATGTATTTGTGTGTGTTTAAAATGTATGTGTATCAATATCTGATCTCTTAAATCAGATTCCTTTTTAGTGATGGTCCATCAGTGTCTAAACATCCAGGATCTCTCAAATTTTTAAAAATGAGCCTTTTCCTACAAAGAAAAGAAGAGAACCCTGCCCAAACCCTATATGCTTTCCTTACCACCTGTATTGTTGTCAGCATTTTGGATGAGCTGTCATTCTCTTTTTCAAGAGGTTTCTCCTTTTCAAACCAAATCATTATTATTTTTGATGGTATCCATAGTTTTTCTTCGCCTGTGGAAACATGAGCAAAACCCCTTCCCTGATGTAGCACATTTCGTGGCTTCCATTGTGAGGCAAACACATCCTTGAAATAAACTGGTTGATTTAATTCAGAAGACTTTTCTATTTTCCAATGTCTCTCTGCTGCTGTTGTCCATTTCTCATTAGTGTTAAGAAAATTCAAGGTTAATAAAGCATATTGTAATTTATTTCTGGGGGTATTTTCCACCCCTTTCTGTTTGATAACATATTCTTTATAGTTCAATTTGGTCTTTCTATAACTGCCTGATGTGTAGGATTGGGTGATATACCTTTAATATGGTTTATATTATAGTAAGCAAAAACTGTTTCACTTTCTTAAAGACATGCTGGATCATTATCTGTCTTTATTTGTGCAGGTATACCCATGATAGCCATAACTTCCAATAATTATGTGATTACTGAATTAGACTTTCTGAGCTAAAGGAGTTTCCCACTGAAAACCTGAATAAGTGTCAATGGTGTGGTGTACATATTTTAATTTTCCAAATCCTGCAAAGTAGAAAACATCCATCTTCTAGGTTTCATTCTTTTGAGAACCCTTTGGGATAATCTTTGCAGGTAGCAGTATTTAGTTATAAAAAGAGTAAGTATGACAGCTCTTTATAATCTCCTTAGCTTTTGCCATGTAATAGAAAACTCTTTAAAGTTTTGCTTTTGATGTAATTTTTTAATGAAATCCTGAGGCCTTCAGCACATTTCCAATCATTAATCTGTCAATTTCTTAGGTGGTCTCTTTCTCTCGGTTGCTATATTTGGTTTCTGTTTCCTGTTTGTGTAGAGGACTGTGATCTGTGAGTCTAGTCCTAAATAAAGAACCCTTTATTATATTCAATTCTGAATTAGTGGGAGACTACTTTACAGTGTCCATCTACACATTCCTGGCTGTTACTGACTTTGTTTTTATACCTATTTTTAGGAATCTGGACTTGGGATGTTTGCAATTTTATATGGTGATGTATTTTGTTTGTTTGTTTTTTTTTCGATGTTAGGTTATTGTTTTGTTCTTTTTTGTTTGTTTTTGCTTTCTCCAGGTTTCACGTGGGTGTGGTGGCTGTATATTGGTATATTGCCTTGCGGGAGATTCTTCTGGGATCCTGCCAGATGTCGCCACAGGGTTTCTAGATGAAAGTGTTTCTAGATATTGGGAGCTGATCATAAGTGATGGGGATAGGCTCAGAAAGGGTGTGAGTGCTCCCCCAGAAGGTAGGAAAATCAAAGTGCTTTACTAGAATCTGCTTAGTCCCCTGGGTATGGGGAAAGATAGTAAAAAGACCATAACCGATATCTACTAAAGAGCTGAGTATGGGAATGGGAGGCTGAATTTGAAAGAGTGGCTGGAGTATGAATATATGAAGATTACTTACCATTTCTGGTGGCTCACTTGCTTTCTTGGAAGGCTTTTCTGTCAGGTTTCCAGGTAATGTCTGCTGGAGTTAGGGCTTGAGATAACAGAATGAGTGGGGAAAAGGCTAAAGAAGATCTGTGATCTACTGGAGTTGGGGGCAGAGAGGAAAGGGAAACCGGTGTTAGTGGTATTTTATAAAGCTAGTGGTGTGACTGGGGGATAGAATTTGCAGGACAGTATAGAGAAGCAAATGTGCAATTGGCCTTTCAGCTTCACAGATTAGAGTGGTATACAGACTCCCTGAGCTATTTTTATGTTCATGAAACAAAATGTCTATGAAAATACCTAGTCCTGTGTTTCTTCAAGTTTGTCTAACATATATTCTATCTATTAGAGATAATTAATTCAGCTACTTCAATTCAAACGTACACACTATAATTATCTATTTTTAGTCTTTGAACTAAAAATGCATAAGTGTGTTGCATTGTAATCACACCTACCCTTATCCACCCTTTAACTTCTGTGATCTATCTCCAATCACCCCTCAAAGCTGTGTTTTCTGTTTTGTCTTATTTAAATGCATATAATGCTCTTAGTCAAATTAGTATTTCTAATATGCACACATATGTTAAGCACTGAAGTATATGTTCCTGGTGAAAAATGATGCCTCCACTCCTAGCAGCTGTCAACTGTCTGAAACTTCCCAGATTGATGTGAGGCTGTCTCAGTCCTTTCAACTCCTTGTGCTGGTAATGTAATTCACTTTATTTTGTATGGTATTACACAGACAGCCAGAGCTGTTGAGAGCTTACAAGTGTATCCTGTCATACACAGAATATAGAACTTCACAGAAGTTCTTCTAGACCTTGTATTGTTATCATCTTTCTTTCCTGCCTTCCAAGTTTTCTGGGATTTAACAGGGGTAGGATGTATTGTAGATGTGCCATTTGGGGATGGATGTTTCATAGATACTTATTCTCTGCACTTTCATCTGTGAGTTCTTTGTAATAACCTCCAATGAAAAAAAAAAGGAATCTTCCCTGACGAGAGGTAATCTCTCAGAATGCTTTGCACCAACTTAGAAAGATGGTGATAATAAGTTCTTCTATAGCTATATAGCTATATATATTTTAAATAATGTTTGTTTTCTTCTGAATGTCAAATATGATTCACATTAAGGACACTGCTGATGTTCTGCTAATTCCGCAAATAACTCAGGCTTGCATCATTTTTAAATTTGCCTTACTTATATAATAAAATTAAGCATGGCATTCTTATTAAAGAAAATAAACATGTATACCATAATTGCTAGGCAGAAGGTAAGTCAAACTGAAAATGGGAAACACATCTGCTTAAAATTCATGTTCATTGTTTAAGGGAAAATTGCTTCAAATTTTTCTGGTAAATTTTAAGATACATCATAAATTTGTAGTAGAAACTAAAATCTGTTTAGCAAACAAATCAGAAATTTTTGGTGCACTCTGTTTTCCTACAAAATATGATTTTCTCCTGCAAGGAATAATGTTTTATATAATAAAATGGCCTTGAAAAATTCCAGCAATGTCATTTGTAGACACAAACAAACCTTTCGTCAGCATTAGTCATACTGTGACATTGGAAAACTTTAGCTTATATAAACATATTCATTGTATTCATTAAAGTAAAATTCCATTCCATTTAATTCTCCCTTCCATATGTCCCTACCACACAACCAACTGAGGGGTGCAACACAAGCGTCTTGCCCCAAACACATATTTTCTATTTTCAGTTCTTTTCTTTCTTCGTGTCATAGAACAGCTGGTCAAGTATAGCTGCCTTCTGTGGTTGTAATCTCTTTTGGGAAATTAGTCTCTTGGGAATATCTTTATGCAAAGAAATGTTCTTTTTCTTCCAACTTCAAAAATTATCTAGTGTTGCAAATTGTTGCTCTGAAAAGATTGAAGAGTTGCAAAATTGATAAAAAAAAAAACACTGTCAAAATACTTAACTGGATAAAATTTCATGATAACATTGAAAATAGATTTAACATCTACTCAGAATTTATGTTGCTTAGCTATCACTTTTTTGAGATTGAAATATAATTACATTTGCTCTTATTTTCCCTCCTTCCAAAACCTCTAGTATACTGCTCTTTGTCAACTCCATGGCCTCTTCCTTCATTAATTATTTTCAGCTAAGTGATTTTTCCAAATAATTGTGATTAGTTACTTTGATTATTCAATACTTAGAGCATTAGGAATAACTCCTTATTATTTCAGTTTTGTGAATAAGAAGAAACATTAATAAGTTGGGGATAAGAAGTAAGAGAAACAAAAATGATGGAAGTTATTTGTAAATAATAGATAAATTTAAATATTGAACAGAGTTTATTTTAGGAATTTTTTAGTGTATACTTTATTGTATTTCTTAGCAAAATAAAATTCCTGATCAAATTATTAGAAGTAACTATTTACTTATGAATAGACCAAAAATACCACTTTTCAAAAAGTAGCTTGGAGGCTTATTTCTTTAACATTCACACTCACTTGCACTTGTGTCGATTTATTTTTACTAAAATTGTGTTCACCAAACCAGATATAAGGTAGAAATTTGAAAAAACACTGAACAAAATCAGGTAACATCCACTTGAAATCAAAGTGCAGATATCATTACCATTTAAAGTCTCAAGGTAGGGTTTTATTATTTTTAAAAATATACTATTTTTATTTTCATTTACCATTTACCAAATTGTAGTGACAGAAATTCACAAAATGTGTAACAAGTAGATCTGCTGAATTGATGATCACCAACCTTTGTACTGTAGACATATAGAAATGCTTAGTGTTTTATCTTTTTCAAGCCTTTGAAAAGTTGATTTTAAGATCTTTCATAATCCTTACCAACACTCACACAGCTTGTTAACCATAATTTTATGGAGTCCCTGTCCCTGTGCTGAGACAACCATCCAGACCTCCTGCCCTATTGTTTGAGAGGTCCTTGGCCCAGGAACAGTTCCTGCTCCTGCACTGAGGCTATCCACCTAGAGAGTGAGTGAGCGCCCACCTGGCCACAGGGGAGTGTAGGGAATATCCAGCTCCTGCTGAAGGGGCTTCTTTGTTCCACACAACCCTCCTCTCCTTCCCAAATTTGCCCCTTGGTCTGTGGGGTCATTGGACCTCCAAATGTCCCTGTCTTTAACTATATGAATGTGTGTTACATTTGTTTATTTTATTTTCGCTAACAACGTAAAAATATTGTTGCATTTGTTTATGTTGCATTTGTTTAATTATGTAGAGATATGTTGCTGTTTTGCTTTACTTGCTTAAGGTACCTTGAAGTGAAATGTGTCAGATAGGAGTAACGTGAATCAAATAATACCACACTAGCTCCAAGTAGGGTATACTAAGATTTTTCTTTATTAAAAGGGAAACTCGGGCGGTGGTGGCGCACGCCTTTAATCCCAGCACTCGGGAGGCAGAGGCAGGCTGATCTCTTGGAGTTCGAGGCCAGCCTGGTCTACAAGAGCTAGTTCCGGGACGGGCACCAAAGCTACAGAGAAACCCTGTCTCGAAAAAAAAAAAAAAAAAAAGGGAAACTCATGGATCACAATAAGGAAACTGGAATGGGGTCCAACATCCAGGTGTGGTGAATGGGTGCTCCTGTGGGTCCTTTGGTACCCAAAGCTATGTCCCACCTGGCCCAGCCTCTTAAAGGTCATTGGCTAACGGAGATTCTCCCTCACCACCCCCTTTTGTCTAAATAAGAGAGTTCCAGACCCAATACAAAACCAAATACAATAATAAATATGAAGTAAAAAATTAGAATTACAACCAGTATAAACAATATGCTAAATGCTTTAATAATTATTTTGTCATAAGAAATATAAATCTTGTATTAGAAATGGATTGGCTAGATCATAAGAGGAAAGGAATTACAACTATCAAATCACCAATCCCATTAAAGACCTAAGAAAGAAGATAATATTATTGAGTAGGCAGGAAGTACAATCAATCCACTTTCAAAATATGCAATAGACGACAGAGACAACCAGCTGCCTGATCAATTGCCCAGTCTCATTTACAATATTGGAGCAACCAACTTTGGTTAAGGCTAGAGTTACTGACAGACTATTTTCAGAGGCAGTAAGATTTTCAAAACCGTCTTACCCTGTATTGGCAAGGTTTGGCAGTCTTTTTTCTTATATCCTCCTTGATCAGTCCAGACACTGTGAACTTTGTCAGTGGTTGAGGCATGGGCAGTTCTTTGCCCAAAGGCCATTTTTGCCAAGAAGAAAACAAACTCTAAGTAGAGTGTCTTTGGTGTTCAACATTTTCTTCAGAATAGATTGGTGCTACCAGGAGCAATCACGTCTCATATCAACGGAACCCATGTTTATTTAAATGCCATGTTCTATAGTTCTTTGAAGTGTTAAAGATTACCTATTTATGTGAAAAACAATCTCTATGTATCTAAAGAACCTGATTAGTCTAAATATAAGTACAACAAACATGTATGGCTATTGAATTGTAATGCTTAATATTTGTATAGCTTAAAGAGTAAAGTCTCATAATAGCATATTAAATAATTTTTAAACAACTGTGTAACAAATGAGGACAATGACCACAAATTGTCAATTAATAAGTATGTTTATCAGAGGTAGAAATGTATAATTTAATAAATATATCCTAAAATTATATCAATATACAGAATGTCTTAAACAGAGACAGAAACATACATGCATACAATATGACAAAATAACTGCATAGGTGTTCAAATTTTGTAAACAGAAAAAGGAACATATTCAATATTCCAATTAAAATTTGAATTTGTATCAATATACAAGAAAATATACTAATGTAAATTGCCCATAAATAACAGCTCACAAGTCTTCACTCTGTTACTCACTATCTACCTGTTATGTCATTTAATTTCCCCCTTTTTAAGATATCCCTAAGTCTGCAAAATTTCCACCCTTACCCCCATTCCTATATCAATTATGATCAACCCCTAAATGCTGTCCTTAACTCTGAGGACAATCTTTGTTGGGAGAGGGCACATCATCTTCTAAAATTACTTCCACATATCATGGGGGTGGTGCGTTTTTTATAGGCTCCTGTAAAATTAAATGATTTTTAATTTTCAAGATTACTGTCTGATATAATTGCAATCAGTCTTTGAGTTTTTGATATAGTTTTTCTGAAGATATTATTTAGAGTTTTGGCTAGGACATTGTAGAAAGTGCACCATTTCAACTTGAAACCATCTTGAGCTAATGGTACATAAAACCAGTTTCATATTAGAGCTATCAGCATCATGACATCATATAAACAAAGTGGAGTCACTGTTGTGGGGCCCTATTTTCTTCATGTAAACTTCAAAGATAACTGCAGGAAAATTTATTATTCATTGTGGAAAACTTAAACATTATTCATATAGACATATATTCAATGAAAGATAAAATACAAACAAAATAGTTATGGAGAAAAGTAATATTTTTCCTAAGTTCTTTCTTCTTTCTGTTCCATCTCAGAGGACTCCTGACATTAGAAGAAACTCTGAATTTTTCTGTTAACAACATGTATGGATTTAGAAAAGGATAGCCATTGTCCAGCTCCAAAGCCAGTTTTTATTTTTAAGTAAGTTCATTATTCTATTGGATAGTATATATAATGAATTTTTGCCCTAGATGACCTGTTCTCATAAGTCATCTTCCTCTTTGTTTGGTGATCCTTTCTGGATAATTACCTTTCCTCCTTAGGCTTCTAAATGTCCAGGGTCTCTTCACTTTTTGAAAAGGAGTATTTTCCTGCAAATACAAGAGCAGAACCCTTATGAGGTTTCCTTACCACCTTTTTGATGATTATCTCTGTAGATTAGCTATCGTTTCTCTTACTCAAGTTGCTTCTCCTTTTGAAATTGCATCTTTATTAATTTTGATGGTATCTGTAGCTTTTCTTCTCTTGTGGAAACAACAGTGAAGCCCCTTCCTCGATGTAGCACATCTCTTGGTTTCCATTGTGACATCAACACTTCCTTGAACTACATCAGTTGATTTAATTCAGAAGTTTTTTTTCTATTATCCAGTGTCGCTCTGATGTCACTGTTTCTTCCTCATTAGTGTTAAGAAAACTCAAGTTTAATAAAGCATTATGCAATATTTATGGGGGTATTTTTCATCCATTTCTATTTGTTTAACATATCCTTTATTGTTGATTTTGATCTTTCCAAAACTGCCTGACCTGTAAGATTTTTTTGTTATACTTGTAATGTGCTTCATAAGAAAAAAGTGTTTTATTTTCTTAGAGACATATGCTGGACAACTATCTATCTTCATTTGTGTAGGTATACCCATGATGGCCATAACTTCTAATAAATGTGTGATTACTGAATCAGCCTATTCAGAGCTCAAGGCAGTTGCCCATCAAAAACCTGAAAAAGTGTCAGTTATGTGGTGTACATATTTTAATTTTCAAAATTCTGTAATGCAAAACACATCCATCAGCCAGATTTTATTCCTTTGAGCACCCTTTCAGTTACTCCCTGTAGATAACAGTATTGGTTATAGAAAGAGCAAGCAGGATATCTCTTGATAATCTCCTTAGCTTGTTGCCATGTAATGGAAATCTCATTGAAGGAGGATCCCCATCAGTATGTGACTGGTCTAATAAAAAGATGAACAGCCAATACATGGGCAGACAAGGGATATGTATGACTGGTTGGCAGAAAGAATAAGTAGGAGGACAAATATAGGCTCAAGAGATGAGAGAAGAATAGAGTAAGGGAGTAAGAATAGAGTAAGGGAGTAAGAAGACAAGAGTAGAGAGGGACACATCTGGAGCCAGAAACCATGGAGCCACCAGTTGGTCAGACATGGAGACAGCAGGAAAGTAAGATACAGAGAAAGAAAGAAGGAAAGAAAGAAAGAAAGAAAGAAAGAAAGAAAGAAAGAAAGAAAGGAAGGAAGGAAGGAAGGAAGGTAAAAATCACCAAAAAAGAAGCAAGATAATTTAAGTTGTAAGAGCTAGGAGGACAAGCATAAAATAAGGCTGAACATTCATAACTAATAATCAGCCTCTGTGTCATGATTTGGGAGCTAGTTGTTCACCCTAAAGGAAACCTGCTGCAGTGACTGCCCTGAAAACAATCCAACATGTTCAATGGCAAAAGTAAACTACAATCAAAATTATCAGAGCAGGTAACAGCACATATTAATTTCTTGCTGTTGTTAAATGTCGTGATTTTGATCAAATCTCTGAAAATTTTTAAGTAAGGACTTCTATGTTTATAAATGTACATTCATCCTGTCAAACACATTCAATGTGAGCACATTTTTCAGAGATGCTGTACAGCAATATGTAGTTACTCCATGAGAAATAGTTTCACTAAGAAGAACTATTTAAATGTTAAACATTAAATAAATAATAACAATCAAGTTTCCAAGTGTGCATCTTTCTTAGTTTTATAAAATTTAGCTTTTTTGCTGAGATAAATGGAAGAAAATTCTGGAAAAATCCATGAAAAAATTAAAAAAGAAGAGGAAGGAATAAAGACAGCAGTTTCCCCTTCTAGAAATTAAAAACTAGAATTAAAACCACCAGAGGAGGGAAGGGCCTTCATTCAGAGCCACTGGCCTCAGCAAGTCAACAATAGAAATGAGCTTGTACCAGTGTAGAATTAATATGCTGATATTATTATATTTTTAAAACATTTTTATATCATTATGGTTACAAAACTTAGGTTAACATCTCTTTGATTCTAGCATCTTGCTGTCTATCTAGTATGGAAGTCACTAGTCATATGTGGATTTTGAGCAACTTTAATGGAAGTGATATGAATTGAAATATATTAAAATTATAAAATACATATATTTTTAAGATTATTTTTCTAAATGTAAAATGCCTTGTTAATACTGTTTATTGATTATGTGCTGAAATTTTAATTTTTATACATTGATTCAAAAAATTTTATTCTTAAGATTAATATCACGGTTGCTCCTTGCTTCTATAATGTGATAATAGTAAGCTTTTAATTACAGATTTGTTGGCCATAGCATTGTGACCAAGAGTGCTAGTAAAAACATCACATGCAAGAAAGAGATCTATACTCAATTTGTTTTTCATAAAATCCAGTTCCTTAGGATAACCACATAGCTACACAGGTACAGACATATCTTAGAATCAAGAACAACTATATTACTTCATGTACATTAAAACTGTAAAAACAATTATTAATATTCTTTCAGTTTAAGTTAAATATAATTATTATATAAATGAGTAATAAAGACAAAGGGTGTAAGGATGATGTTTTCCCCATGAAAAATAGAATAAAGTGTCAGTAACAAAAATTAACTGAATTTGTTGCTGCAGTAAAGCATTTGCAGTTTGAGAAAAACTTGAAAGCATAATAAAAAATAAAATACCCCTATGGAAAATGGTAAGTGTATTTTAATACTTTAAAAACTACTTACCCACTATGCATATCTGGGAAAGCTCTTCAGAAATGAAAAAAAAAAAGTGAAGAAAAAGTAACATTAAGAAAGAGAAATGTGATCATATTTGGTCTTAAAAACAGGATTATGACAAATATAAAGTAATATTAATACATGAAACATGATTTATCAACATATCTAAATTATCTTTGTAATTCTATATATAACATCTATATATTACTTTAAGAATTCAAAAATCCAAGATTTGGTAAGATAAAGAACTTACCTTTGACCATATAACTAATAACATTGTATCAGATTTGTTGTAACTGAAAATGCTAAGCTCCTGAGTTAGAAATTGACTTTACATCATGTTAATATGTATGTTTTCATATGTCAAAAAAACAACGGAAATAATTAAATCTTATATATGCTTAAGAGAGAGTGCGTCTCCAAGGCAATTGCATGGCATTATAGCCTAACAGAACCTGTTTCTTCCTGTTCATAAAAACTATGCAGTGTAGTCAAGTAAATAACATCTTTATGTTTCTTTGTAGATTTTTATATTTTCATTATACCATTTGGAGAGGGCTGAAAAATTTTCTTTCTCCAGTGGAAATCAAAAACATATTTTTGGGAGTAGAAATTGACAGATTCATTTTCTTTGATTGACTCAATTATCTTAATGCATTGTGTTGAGTTTGATTTCTAAAATAATATTGGACTTGTGTTGATTATGAGGAGCCTTCTTTGGAAATGCTATGCATCATAGCATAATGTCAATAAAGTATGTTTTTATATGTAATAACCAGTTTTCTGAAATCTATTTTCTTATCTTATCTCATGTTATGATGACAACCATGGTTCTAATAATGGGTTTTTTAACTTTTCTGAAACACTGAGAATTTTTTTTAAAAAAATTTTCGCGGCCTCTCTCTTCCTATCCCACCCAGCTTGCATCCAGAACCCTCCTCCCTTCTGCACCCTTCCCTTTTCGAGCACATAACACCACCCAGCTCAGCTTGTCTGGGCACTGGGGGCAAATCCTCAGGGCAAGCAGGTGGGCAGGAGTTCCTTTGTTACTCTGGCCTGCCTGCACCAAGTAAGGTAGGTGCTTTGTTTATGAACTACCCAACCAGCACGGAGAGCTAATCTTGGCACCAGGAGAGCCATCATTGAGCACGGAGATCTGATATTGGCACCAGGAGAGACATCACTGGAGCACCAGGAGAGCCATCACTGGGGAGTGCCATCACTGGGAAGGTACATCAGTAGGCAAGGAGACCTGGTCCTGTAAAAGAAGATCCATTGGAGAGCATTCAGAGGAAGAGATGGGCAGTCACCAATGCAAGAATTCACCCAACAATCTGAAAAACAATATGAAACCACCAGAACACAGCGACCTCACAACAGGAGGACATGAACACCTTAATCATGAAGAAGTAGAAAACATTGACTTTATGAAAGTGATTGACACCCTTAAACAGCATGTAAAAAATGCCCTTATAGAAATGGATGAGAAGTATAACAGAAAGTTTGAAGAATTGAGTAAATCAGTGAATGATACCCTAGGAAAACAAGGAAAAACAATCAAACAGATAATGGAAACTGTTCAAGACTTGAAAACTGAAATGGAGGCAAAGAAGAAAACACAAACAGAAGGCCGGCTGGGCATGGAAAATCTAGGTAAACGAATGGAGACTACAGAAACAAGTATAACCAACAGAATACAAGAGATAAAAAAAAAAGAATCTCAGAATCTGAAGATACCATGGAGAAAATAAACACGCTGATCAAAGAAAACAGCAGGGCCAACAAACTCTCATCACAAAATATTCAGAAAATATGGGACACAATAAAAAGACCAAACCTAAGATTAATAGGAGGAAGAGAAGGAAAGAAGCACAGCTCGATGGTCCAGAAAATATATTTAATAAAATTATAGAAGAACACTTTCCCAACCTAAAGAAAGATATACCTATGAAGGTTCAAGAAGCATACAGAACACCGAATAGGCTGGATCAAAAAAAAAAAAAAATCCCCTCGCCATATAATAATCAAAAAACAAAGCATACAGTATAAAGAAAGAATATTAAGAGCTGCAAAGGAAAAAGGTGAAGTAAATTATAAAGGTAAACCTATTAGACTTACACCTGACTTCTCTATGGAAACCAAGAAAGCCAGAAGGTCCTGGATAGACGTACTGCAGAAGCTAAGAGACCATGGATGCAAGCCCAGACTACTATACCCAGCCAAGCTATCATTCACTATAAATGGAGAAAACAAAATTTTCCAGGATAAAAACAAATTTAAATAATACGTAGCCACAAATCGAGCCTTACAGAATGTAATAGAAGGAAAATCACTAACCAAGGAGTCCAACAATGACCACAATAACTCAGACATCGAGAGACCCTTCACCACCGCATCGCAAAGAAGGGAAACACACAAAATCTACTACTAAAAAGTGACCTGAGTTAACAACCACTGGTCATTAATATTACTTAATGTCAATGGACTCAACTCACCCATAAAAAGGCACAGACTAAGAGATTGGATACGAAAACAGGATCCAACATTCTGCTATTTACAGGAAACACACCTCAACCACAAAGACAGACATCTACTCAGAGTAAAGGGTTGGGATAAGGCTTATCAAGCAAATGGACCTAAGAAACAAGCAGGTGTGGCCATACTAATTTCTAACAAAGTTGATTTCAAACTTAAATCAATCAGAAGAGATGGAGAGGGACATTTTCTACTCATAACAGGAACAATTCATCAGGATGAAGTCTCAATCCTGAGTATCTATGCCCCTAATATAAAAGCACCCACGTATGTAAAAGAAACATTGCTAAAACTCAAGGCAGCCATCAAACTGCACACATTAATAGTAGGAGACTTTAACACTCCTCTCTCACTAATGGACAGGTCAATTAGACAGAAACCTAACAGAGAAATAAGAGAATTAATGGAGGTAATGAATCAAATGGACTTAACAGACATCTATAGAACATTCCACAGAAATAGGAAAGAATATACCTTCTTCTCTGCAGCTCATGGAACCTTCTCGAAAATTGACCACATACTCGGTAACAAAGCAAACATCCACAGTTACAATAAAATATTAGTAACCACCTGTATCTAATCAGATCACCACAGATTAAAGCTAGAATTCAACAACAATGCTACCCCCAGAAAGCCTACAAACTCATGGAAACTGAACAGTCAACTACTGAACCATACCTGGATTAAGGAAGAAATAAAGAAAGAAATTAAAGTCTTCCTTGAATTCAATGAAAATAAAGAAATAACATATTCAAACCTATGAGACACTATGAAAGCAGTCCTGAGAGGAAAGTTCATAGCACTAACTGCCCACTTAAAGAAAACAGAGAAAGCACACATTGGAGACTTAACAGCCCACCTGAAAGATCTAGAAAAAAAGAAGCAGACTCACCTAGAAGGGGTAGAAGCCTGGAAATAATCAAACTGAGGGCTGAAATCAACAAAATAGAAACACAGAAAACAATTCAAAGAATCAATGAAACAAAGCTGGTTCCTGGAGAAAATCAACAAGATTGATAAACCCCTATCCAAACTAATCAAATGGCAGAGAGAGAATTTGCAAATTAATAAGATCAGAAATGTTTGTGGGTTAAAATCAGGATCTTCTACTCGGTTCCATTGATCGACTTCTCTGTTTTTATGCCAATACCAAGCTGTTTTCAATACTGAAGCTCTGTAATAGAGGGTTTTTTTTATTCTTTTTTAATTAAAATTTACACCTGCAGCCGGGCGGTGGTGGCGCAAGCCTTTAATCCCAGCACTAGGGAGGCGGAGGCAGGCGGATCTCTGTGAGTTCGAGACCAGCCTGATCTACAAGAGCTAGTTCCAGGACAGGCTCCAAAACCACAGAGAAACCCTGTCTCGAAAAACCCAAAAAATAAATAAATAAATAAATAAAAATAAAATAAAATTTACACCTGCTCCCCATTTCCCATTTCCCTCCCCTCCTCCCAAATATTGCCCCCTCCCCCACTCCCCTCTCCCTATCCCCACTCCTCTTCTCGTCCCCCCACACCATTCCCCCTCCCTCTCGATACTGAAGAGCAGTCCAAATTCCCTGCCCTGCGGGAAGACAAAGGTCTTCTATCTATGTCCAGGAAGGTGATCATCTAAACAGGCTAAGCTCCCACAAAGCCAGTTCATGTATTAGGATCGAAACCTAGTGTCATTGTCCTTGGCTTCTCATCAGCCTTCATTGTCTGTCATGCTCAGAGAGTCCAGTTTCAACCCATGCTTATTCAGTCCCAGACCAGCTGGCCTAGGTGGGCTCCCAATAAATCAGTTCCACTGTCATAGTGGGTGGGTGCATCCCTCGTGGTCCTGATTTCCTTGCTCATGTTCTCCCTCCTTCTGCTCCTCATTTGGACCTTAAGAGCTCAGACTGTTGCTCCAAATTGAGTCTCTGTCTCTACCTCGATCCATCGCCAGATGAAGGTTCTAAGATGACATGTAAGATATTCATCAGTATAGGATAGGGTCATTTCAGGTTCCCTCTCCTCAGTTGCCCAAGGTACCAGCTGGGGACATCTCCCTGGACACCTGCGAACCCCTCTAGAGTCAAATCTCTTGCCAACCCTAAGATGGCTCCCTTAGTTGGGATATATACTTCGCTGCTCCCGTATCCACCCTTCCTATATCCCAACCATCCCAATCCCCCAAGCTCCTCCCATCCTCCCCTTCTCACATTTCTCATCCCATTTCCCCTTTGCCCCATGCCACCTCACCCGCAAGTTCCCAGTTTTTGCCCTGCAATCTTGTCTACTTCCCCTCTCCAGGCGGATGACTATACGATTTTCTTTGGGTTCAACTTCTTATTTACCTTCTGTAGGATCACAAATTATAGACTCAATGCCCTTTATTTATGACTAAAAACCAATTATGAGTGAGTATATGCCAAGTTCATCTTTTTGTGTCTGGGTTACCTCACTCAGGATAGTGTTTTCTATTTCCATCCATTTGCATGCAAAATTCACGATGTCATTGATTTTACCGTTGAGTAGTACTGTAATATGTGTATGTTCCATACTTTCTTCATCCATTCTACCATTGAAGGGCATCTAGGTTGTTTCCAGGTTCTAGCTATTACAAATAATGCTGCTATGAACATAGTTGAACAAATACTTTTGCAGTATAATAGGACATCTCTTGGGTTTTTCCCCAGAGTGGTAACGCTGTGTCCTGGGGTAGGTTGATCCCAAATTTCCTGATAAACCGCTACACTGCTTTCCATAATGGTTGCACAAGTTTGCATTCCCACCAGCAATGGATGAGTGTACCCCTTACTCCACAACCACTCCAACAAAGGCTATCCTTGGTGTGTTTGATTTTAGCCATTCTGACAGGTGTAAGATGGTATCTCAAAATTGTTTTGATTTGCAATTCCCTGATCGCTAAGGAGGTTGAGCATGCCCTAAAATGTCTTTTGGCCATTTGAACTTCTTCTGTTGAGAATTCTCTGTTCAGTTCAGTGTCCCATTTTTTTAATTGGGTTAATTAGCATTTTAAAGTCTAGTTTCTTGAGTTCTTTATATATTTTGGAGATCAGACCTTTGTCTGTTGCGGGGTTGGTGAAGATCTTCTCCCAGTCAGTGGGTTGCCTTTTTGTCTAGTGACAGTGTCCTTGGTTTTACAGAAGCTTCTCAGTTTCAGGAGGTCCCATTTATTCAATGTTGCCTTTCATGTCTGTGCTGCTGGGATTATATGTATGAAGTGTTCTCCTGTGCCCATGTGTTGTACAGTACTTCCCACTTTCTCTTCTACCAGTTTCAGTGTGTTCAGACTGATATTGAAGTCTAATCCATTTGGACTTGAGTTTTGTACATGGTGATAGATATGGGTCTATTTTCATTCTTCTGCAGGTTGACAAGCAGTTGTGCCAGCACCATTTCTCTTTCTTACATTGTATACTTTTAGCTCCTTTATTGAAAATGAGGTGTTCATAGGTTTGTGGGTTATAATCCGGGTCTTCTACTCGATTCCATTGATCAACTTCTCTGTTTTTATGCCAATACCAAGCTGTTTTCAATACAGAAGCTCTGTAATAGAGTTTGAAGTCAGGGATGGTAATGTCTCCAGATGTTCCTTTATTGTATAAGATTGTTTTGACTATCCTGGGTTTTTTGTTTTTTCATATAAAGTTGATTATTCTCCTCTCAAGGTCTGTGAAGAATTTTGATGGAATTTTGATGGGGATTGCATTGAATCTATATGTTGCTTTTGGGAAAATTGCCATTTTTACTATGGTGATCCTCCCAATCCAAGAACAAGGGAGATTCTTCCATTTTCTGGTATCCTCTTCAATTTCTTTCTTCAAAGACTTAAAGTTCTTGTCAAATAGAGCTTTCACTTCCTTGGTCAGAGTTACCACAACATATTTTATGCTATTTGTGGCTATCGTGAAAAGTGATGCTTCTTTGAATTCCCTCTCTGCATCCTCATCCTTAGTGTATAGGAGGGCAACTGATTTTTTGGAGTTGATCTTTTATCTTGCCACATCACTAAAAGTGTTTATCAGCTGTAGGAGTTCTTTGGTAGAGTTTTTGGGGTCGCTTATGTATACTGTCATATCATCTGCAAATAACGAAAGTTTATCTTCTTCTTTTTCAATTCGAATCCCCTTGATCCCCTTATGTTGTCTTATTGCTATTGCTAGAACTTCAAGCACTCTATTGGAGAGGTATGGAGGGAGTGGACATCTTTGTTGTGTTCCTGATTTTAATGGGATGGTTTTTGAATATCTCTCCATTTAATTTGATGTTAGCTGTCGGCTTGCTGTAAATAGCTTTTATTATATTTAGATATGACCCTTGTGTCCCTAATCTCTCCAAGACCTTTATCATAAAGGGATGTTGAATTTTGTCAAATGCTTTTTCGGCATCTAATGGAATGATCATATGTTTTATTTCTTTCAGTTTATTTATATGATGGATTACATTGATAGATTTGCATATGTTGAACCAGCCCTGCATCTCTTGGATGAAGCCTACTTGATCATAATGGATAATTTTTCTAATGTGTTCTTGGATTCGGTTTGCCAGTATTTTATTGAGAATTTTTGTGTCGATGTTCATGAGTGAGATAGGCCTGAAATTCTCTTTCTTGGTTGGGTCTTTGTATGGTTTTGGTATCAGGGTAACTGTAGCTTCATAAAAGGAATTTGGCAATGATTCTTCTGTTCTATATTGTGAAATACATTCAGGAGTATAGGTATTAGCTCTTCTTGGATGTTCTGGTATAATTCTGCATTGAAACCATCTGGTCCTGGGCTTTTTTTTTTTGGAAGGGAGGTTTTTGATAACAGTTTCTAATTCTTTGCGACTAGCAGGTCTATTTAGATTGTACACCTGGTCTTGGTTTAACTTTGGTATATGGTACTTATCTAAAAAAATATCCATTTCTTTTGCATTTTCCAGTTTTGTGGCATACAGGCTTTTGTAGTAAGATCTAATGATTCTCTGAATTTCCTCTGTGTCTATGATTATGTCCCCCTTTTCATTTCTCGTCTTATTAATTCGCGTGTTCTCTCTCCGCCTTTTGATTAGTTTGGATAGTGGTTTGTTGATCTTGTTGATTTTCTTCAAGAACCAACTTTTTGTTTCATTGATTCTTTGGATTGTTTTCTGTGTTTCTATTTTGTTGATTTCCGCATTTCAGCCCTCAGTTTGATTATTTCCAGTATTCTACTCTTTCTGGGTGAGTCTGCTTTTTTTCTCTAGAGCTTTCAGGTGTGCTGTTACTTCTCCAATGTGTGCTTTCTCTGTTTTTTTCCTTATTACCATATTTAATTACCTCTTTTTTATTTTATTTATTTATTTATTTATTTATTTAATTCATTTTTAATTAAAATTTCTGCCTCCTCCCCGTTTCCCATTTCCCTCCCCCTCCTCCCACACATTGCCCCCTCCCCCACTCCCCTCCCGATCTCCCTATCCCTCTCCCCCTCCCCCACTCCATTCCTCCTCCCTCTCTATACTGAAGAGCAGTCCAAGTTCCCTGCCCTGCTGGAAGTCCAAGGTCCTCCCACTTCTATCTAGGTCCAGGAAGGTGAGCATCCAAACAGGCTAGGCTCCCACAAGGCCAGTTCATGCAGTAGAATCAAAAACTCATGCCATTGTCCTTGTCTTCTCATCAGCCTTCATTGTCCGCCATGTTCAGAGAGTCCGGTTTCATCCCATGCTTATTCAGTCCCAGTCCACCCGGCCTTGGTGAGCTCCCAATAGATCAGTTCCACTGTCACAGTGGGTGGGTGCACTCCTCGTGGTCCTGACTTCCTTGCTCATGTTCTCCCTCCTTCTGCTCCTCTTTTGGACCTTAAGAGCTCGGTCTTTTGCTCCAAATTGGGTCTCTGTCTCTATCGCGATTCATCATTTGTTCAACTATGTTCATAGCAGCATTATTTGTAATAACCAGAACCTGGAAAGAACCTAGATGCCCTTCAATGGAAGAATGGATGAAGAAAGTGTGGAATATATACATATTAGAGTAACAATCAGCGGTAAAAAACAATGACATTGTGATTTTCGCATGCAAATGGATGGAAATAGAAAACACTATCCTGAGTGAGGTATCCCAGACCCAAAAAGAGGAACATGGGATGTACTCACTCATAGTTGGTTTCTAGCCATAAATAAAGGACATTGAGCATATAATTTGTGATCCTAAAGAAGCTAAATAAGAAAGTGAACCCAAAGAAAAATGTATAGTCATCCACCTGGATAGGGGTAGTAGACAAGATTGCCGGGCAAAAACTGGAGACTTGCGGGTGAGGTGACATGGGGCTAAGGGGAAATGGGGTGAGAAACGTGAGAAGGGGAGGATGGGGGGATCTTGGGGGAATGGGATGGTTGGGATATAAAAAGGGTGGATATGGGAGCAGAGAAATATATATCCTAATTAAGAGAGCCATCTTAGGGTTGGCAAGAGACTTGAGTATAGAGGGGCTTGCAGGTGCCCAGGCAAAGGTCCCCAGCTAGTACCTTGGGCAACTGAGGAGACGGAGCCTGAAATGGCCCTATCCTATACTGATGAATATCTTGCACATCACCTTAGAACCTTTTTTTTTTAATGTGGGCACTTAGTGCTATGAACTTTCCTCTTAGCACTGCTTTCATAATGTCCCATAGGTTTGAGTATGTTGTCTCTTTATTTTCATTAAATTTAAGGAAGTCTTTAATTTCTTTCTTAATTTCTTCCTTGACCCAGATGTGGTTCAGAAGTTGACTGTTCAGTTTCCATGAGTTTGTTGGCTTTCTGGGGGTAGCCTCATTGTTGAATTCTAACTTTAATCCGTGGTGATCCATAAAACACAGGTGGTCACTATAATTTTTTTGTATCTGTGGAGGTTTGCTTTGTTACCGAGTATGTAGTCAATTTTCGAGAAGGTTCCATGAGCTACAAAGAAGAAGGTATATTCTTTCCTATTTGGGTGGAGTGTCCTATAGATGTCTGTTAAGTCCATTTGCTTCATTACCTCCATTAATTCTCTTATTTCTCTATTAGGTTTCTGTCTAATTGACCTGTCCATTGATGAGAGAGGTGTGTTGATGTTTCCTAATATTAGTGTGTGTGGTTTAATGTCTGCCTTGAGTTCTAGTAATGTTTCTTTTACATAAGTGGGTGTTTTTATATTAGGGGCATAGATATTCAGGACTGAGACTTCATCTTGATGAATTGTTCCTGTTATGAGTATAAAATGACCATCTCTATCTCTTCTGATTGATTTTAGTTTGAAGTCAGATATGTTAGAAATTAGTATGGACACACCCAATTGTTTCTTAGGTCCATTTGCTTGAAAAACCTTTTCCCAACCCTTTACTCTGAGTAGATATCTACCTTTGTGGTTGAAGTGTGTTTCTTGTAAACAGCAGAATGTTGGATCCTATTTTCGTATTCAATCTCTTAGCCTGTGCCTTTTTATAGGTGAATTGAATCCATAGATATTAATGACCAGTGGTTGTTGAGTCCGGTTGTTATTATTTTTTTGGTAGTACAGTTTGTGTGTTTCCCTTCTTTAAGTTGTGCTGGTGAAGGGTCGCTAGTTGTCTGAGTTATTATAAGCAGTGTTGCCAATGTTGGATTCTTTGGGGTGTGATTTTCCTTCTATTACTTTCTGTAAGGCTGGATTTGTGGCTACGTATTGTTTAAATTTGTTTTTATCCTAGAATATTTTGTTTTCTCCATTGATAGTGAACGATAGCTTGGCTGGGTATAGTAGTCTGGACTTGCAGTCATGGTCTCTTAGTTTCTGCAGTACCTCTATCCAGGACCTTTTGGCTTTCATGGTTTCCATAGAGACGTCAGGTGTAAATCTGGTAGGTTTTCCTTTATAAGTTACTTCACTTTTTTCCTTTGAAGCTCTTAATATTCTTTCTTTAATCTGTACGTTTTGTGCTTTGATTATTATATGGCGAGGGGATATTTTTTTGATTCAGTCTATTTGGTGTTCTGTATGCTTCTTGAATATTCATAGGAATATCTTTATGTTGGGAAAGTTTTCTTCCATAATTTTGTTAAATAAATTTTCTGGGCCTTTGAGCTGTAATTGTTCTCCTTCCTCTATCCCTATTATTCTTAGGTTTGATCTTTTTATTGTGTTCCATGTTTCCTGAATGTTTTGTGATGAGAATTTGTTGGATTTGCTGTTTTCTTTGATCAGTGCGTTTATTTTCTCAATGGTGTCCTCAGAGTCTGACATTCTTTCTTCTATCTCTTGTATTCTATTAGTTATGCTTGTTTCTGTAGTCTCTGTTCGATACCATAGATTTTCCATGTCCAGTTGGCTCTTGGTTTGCGTTTTCTTCCTTGCTTCCATTTCAGTTTTCAATTCTTGAACTGTTTCCATTACCTGTTTGATCATTCTTTCTTGGTTTCCCAGGGTATCATTTACGTACTTATTCATTTCTTCAAACTTTTTGTTATACTTCTCATCCATTTCTACAAGCGCATTTTTTACATCCTGTTTAAGAGACTCTATCGCTTTCATAATGTCAATTTTTTCCCCTTCTTCTGGATTAGGGTGTTTAAGACCTTCTGTTGTCTGTTCACTGGGTTCTGGTGTTTTCATGGTGTTTTTCAGATTGGTGGAGGAATTCTTGCCTTGGCTCCTGCCCATCTCTTCCTTCAAATGCTATCCAATGGATCTTATGGAACAGGATCAGGTTCCCTTGGTGGCCAGGAACCTCACTAACAAAGGGCCTACCTTGCTGCAGACAGGCTATTGAAGCAAAGCAATTCCTGCTGGCCCCATTGCCCTCAGCACCGTGTCCCAGGGCCCAAACAGGCTGAGCTGGCAGATCCTGCGGCCCTGCAGCAACACTGAGGATTTTTATCTATATTTTGTTATCGGAAAGTTTCTACCATGTGTTTATTTGATTACATTTTTTTAAAATTTCAATGTTTATTCTCTTATTTAAATGGTGGATGAGCTGAAAGTCTATCACTTACAACTGATGACAAATACATAGTTGATCAACATCTTCATACATTCCTATTATATGCTAATGTATTTTAGAACACATTAGATGCATAAATTAAGACATTCATTAAATCATCATCTGAGTCATCAATATACAATAAAAAGAAGAAGATATTATTAAATCTCAATTCAAACATAAAACATGGACAAGAATGAGCAAAAATGCATGAATATTTAAAATATTATGTTTTTATATTAAAATTCTAGCATATATTTGTTAAATATTTTATCTTTAATATTCTGAGTTGATCTTTATACTATAGACAAAGAGTCAATAACTGATGCACAGCTAATTATTTTTGTGACTTAATTTTAAAAATGCAGTAATTGAGATATGTGACATAAATTTCCTATTATGAGAACTAATGTTTTGGGGGAACATACATTTCAGTGATTTATGGGGCACACATTACTATTATGTAAAATGTCATACTATATACTCAAAATTTCTTGGAATACGTTTAATTCTCTCATCAATTGAGTTCTGGTTTAGGGCACTACAATGACTCCTTTACAACAGTATACAAATCAGTTATTACTAGTTTACAAAAGTATGAGTTGATAAGTCACAGAGTTCTGAAATAGAGTCACATGATATGATTGTTATATTTATATTTATTAATATGAAGAAAAATTCCCCCAGATAGATTGTGAACAAAATTAGAGTTGTAAGAGCCAAGAATTAGAAATGTAAACAAAAATAAGAAAGAAAAGAGAAAGTTTTCAAAGGATGCTTTAATGTATGGAAATCTTGTTTAAGGATTATTATATTCTTACTTTTCTTTACACATATTTTTAATGTTATTGCTTCCATTATTTTTTGTGCATTCAACAATTATTAAATGTTTCAAAACCCAACACCAATACTTGTGGTGTATTAGGAGTGTATTGAACTAATAAACAGCTTAATAGTCAAATTTAATTTGCAATCACAGTTTTAATTTTTTAAGAAAAAAAGATGTCTATGAGAAAAAGATGACATCTGATCGAGCTTAGATGGTGACATTTTCCATTAGAGGAAGTTAAGGGAGAGGGGAGACCTGTCTCTGAGAGAGGAGTTTCAGAAGTGAAGAGAGAAGCAGAGACATAGAGAAACAAAGAGGACAAGCAGAGAAACAGAATACGAGAGAAAGAAAGAGAAGGGAGGTGGGCAAGGCCCACCTTTTAAGAGGGAAGGTAGCAAAGGGGCACAGAAGGTGTTCTTTGTGGCTACAGCTGAGGACACATCTTGTCAGGACCCAAAGGCAGGCCAGTACAGATGCCTGAATACTAACAAGCACAGCTGCCTTCACTATAAAAACTGAAACACTGAATTGCAGACCAATTCAATAAATTTATTAGATCTCATCACATCTGTGGTTTGAGACTGAAGGAAAGCCTTTCATTTTAAATATTTTATAAAGTACACTTGCTTTAGCAATTTGACTAGAAGTTGGGTCATTAATGTCTTTTTTCCACTATCACCAAAAGAAAGCTAATGTTTAAAATATTCCCTGGCACTATGTACTCAACAGATATTTTCTGGGTATGCCTGTATATTTATGTATGCGTACATATCTATGTATATGTGTATATATATATATATAATATGGACAAAGAGAGAGATAAAAGTGGGAGAGGTAGGAAGCCATGGTTCTGATTAGCACAGAGATCACTAATGATAAGAGATGGTTCCTCATATGCTTTTCATTAGACTCTCTTCTCCTCTTAAGTACTTAGCCATTTTGAAAATATTTATTTGGTAATTTAGTATCTCTTTTAGACTGGAATCCCATAGTTTAGAAGACAGCTTCTTTGCTGTGAGTTATGACATATAAAAATAACTTTGCAATTTTAATTCTCCATATTATCCTTTCAACTTATATGTCTCAGTAAATCTGAGATTTTGACCTCATATGGATGACTCTCCCAGAATTATGACACACTGTTGCCATACACATATGATGTTTTATACTTTTTCATATCAGTTCTTTCTGACCAAAATGTTTCTCTTCGCCCTTCTGGATGCATCTCACTTTTATCCATTTCTTTCCCTGAGTACCCCAAAATTTCTGCTATTATTTCTCTTTTTAATTATCAATTGATAAAAATGTCAATTTACTATATTGTTATAATTGATTTATCTATTAAATTGTCCAAATATAGATATTATGTTTTTTTCTCTATAAAATTACATAGTGAAGTGATTGACACAGGCTTGAATTAATATCTTTTGATCATTCATATTAAAAATGTCTCTACCATTTATTATATCACTAGGAAGAAATATATAGGCTTTATCTTTTATCAGCAGATTATACTTACCATGCAACTAAATTATAGATGTAAACTTCATGTCTTTCTAAAATTAATACTATAATGATTAAATATTTATAAAATTAAATAAGTTTATCACCGTTATTCAATGAAGGTCTGTTATGACAAGTCCTGTTCTAGCATTTTCCATACATCTGTTGATAGTATTTTTCTATAGTCATAATATCCATGTCATTTATGAGTGTTGTTGTTTTGGTCTTTTATAATTTCATAAATTTATTGATATAGTGTCAATCTGTCTTTGCTAGTACACTGACTACATAAGTTGCTGCTCTTACACATGAGATGTGCTGGCATTGGAGAAAACAGGAGTAAATGACTATTAAACTCAATGATGAGAACAGAGGCAGTGTGAAGACAGATTAGAGTGAGGACAAACCTACATGATTAAATAGCATCTTTTTATGAATTGTGTAAATCATGAAACGTGTACTTTAAAGAAGGCAATATTTGAAGTATGTTTACAACTATTCTTTTAAAATATATCTGTTTGAGTAATAAATAAAATGGAGGAACACCATTATTCTGAGGTATGTTATGAAATTACTGCAGTAATTTTGAGAATCAATCTTGTTGGTTTTAAGTAATGATGTTGCTGTGGGGACAGAAAAAGAAACTGGCCTAGCCTTAAGGGATAAGCATGAGAATCTGCAGGTATATTTGGTATAAGATCTTTGAAATAGATGTGTTTAAGAGGAGAGGACAAAAGAGAAGTCAACAGAAAGATAGAATTTCTACAAAAAAGGCTTCAAATATTTCAGTTAATCAGTTGTTACATCAGCAGTTTTGTGTCTATGCAATATACATTATATACACACAAATAAATATAAAATTAACATGTGTCTGTGTGTATTGCTAACATATTTTGACTCCCATCTCTATCTTATGTGAACTAAAGACAATACATCTTAATAACACATCGATTGACATTTGGAAAATAAATATTTGAATTACACTGCAATTAGGAAATTAAAAACTAATCCCTGAGACCATAATGTCTTGAGAAGATAAGACCTCCTGGTGTTCGCTGTCGCTCACTGATGACATAATGATAATGTGTTGACTTTAGCAAAAGTGTCTGTTAAAATGTTTAGAAACCAAACCGTGTAACTAATCTCTATTTTCACTGAATGCTATTTACCCTATGAAAACAGTGTCTATACTTTGATATGTGTTATTTCAAGCTAAATCACCAAATCCCATTATTAATCCATCTGGTTCCATTTCCATCACAAGCAATAGTTTGCATTGCCACCATTAAGTCCCTAAACTACCTTTTTGTATTAACTAATTTCCTTAGCCAGTGATGGAAAAAGGAATACCTGGACTCACAGTGATGTCTCTATACTCATAGTGATGTCTTTAGTGCAAAATAATACGGGAGACAGCCCCTACTACATCATGACCCTGAAAACTAGCTGATCCATAAATTCTTCATTGATCACCAGTGAAAAAAAACCCTTACACCACTTATATTTTAATAAAAGCACTAGGAATGAAAACTTCTTAACTGCTCTGAGTTCTTCATCTGAATAGCTAAACTTGTTTTAACAGATTTCTTTAATTGTAATTTCTCAGTGGTAAGTTTTGCTTTGTTAAAAAGAAAAAGTTAGGATTATCCTGCATTTTGAATAATAAAAGCTCAAGGACAGATATCAGAGTTCAAACTGAAGATCAGAAAAACGAATCAGCCAAGTCCCGAGAGTGTTCTTACCTCTACCAAGGCTGAGACAAACAAAGGGGTAATCCTGTCCTTAGTATGACTGTAGACTACAATGCTTTCCACAAAATTCAGAATGAAATGCTCTTGTCTTGTCCCGCCCTATACCTCCCTCTGCCTTACTGTATCAGTGTTGCAACCCCCTTAGCCCTTGTATTAAAGGCATGTGACTCCCTAGTGTTGAGAACATCTTTGTGTGAGTTCCATTTCTCTTTTTAGACGGATTCAATCTCATGTAGCCCAGAGTACCTGGCATTAAAGGTGTGGGCCAACACTTCCTGGCCTCTAGTGGCTTAGCTCCGCACTCTGATCTTCAGGCAAGCTTTATTTATTAAAACACAAATAGAATATCACTATATTATTTTACATTTTAAATGACTAAAATTTTGACATAGAAATTTGGTAGTTGAATGTCTTTAGAACAGTGATTTTCAACCTTCCTAATATTGTGATGCTGTCATACACTTCCTCATATTATGGTGACCCCCCACTTTAAAATTATTTCATTGCTACTTGATAACTGTAATACTGTTACTGTTATCAATTGTAATGTAAATATGTCATATACAGGATATATGACTTACAACCCCTATGAAAGTGCCATTAAACCCTTAAAAGGGCCATGATGCAGAGTTTAAGAACTACTGCTTTAGAGAATTATTTATTCCTTTTTAAACTTAATCAAAATTTGGTGCAGAAATGATGTTTTAGATGAAAATATTTCAGCAAAAATTATAAAAGACATAGTGATGCAATAAGCATTAATTGTTTTACAGGGGGCTTTTCCAAAATGTTTCATGTATTTTAACTTAGCTTTATCTTCTTTTTTCTGGGTTGAAAAAAGTGCATATATTTGAGGCAGAACATTTAAATCTAAGGAAATTTTGTTACAGATGATTAGCCTACAAAATCTCAGTATGTTGGCAATAATATTACCTGACATTTTAAACAAGAACAGCATTTCACATTCTGAAATATTTTGAAGTGATTGCATCTGATTACAGTGGCCTTGAGATTATCACATAGCAATTAGAACTGTGTTTGGGTTTTTCAATGGGCACATTGGTATATTATTAACTATTGCTCTATACTTTCCATTACTTTCCATAAATACCCCAGACTACTGCTTTGCCTCCCACAACACATAGTTTTCTAAAGTGATAAACAATTTATATTCATGACAGAGAGATAGCCAACACTATCCAATTTATATCTCTGAGTCGTATGGAAATATTGATTTATCTGAGATTTTTATGAATTAACCTTTGATCCAATCAGTATTTTAAGAATTATAAAAAATGATACACTTGATTTTACTCATTATTAAATTATTTAATTTTTTGAGAAATTATAAATTCTTTTTTTTTACCTTTCTATATTCTGTACCTTCTCATATACCACACCTTTCTGTTCAATTCAAATCATGACATTTTTCATTAATTATTGTTATATATATGCATATATTCCTAAATACATAAATACAATCTACTATATCTGTATAAGGTTACTTGAATGTATCTTTTAAAGCTGATTGTTTGGTACTTGATAACCAATTAATATGCTCTGCTCTGTGGACAAAAATTTCTCTCACTTTCAGCATTTCATCGTTGCCTGTAGTATTTTGTATGGGGTTGAGGCTTTCTGGGCTTTCCCCTGTCCATGTTTAAATGTCTATTGGTGTCATCCTTGTTCAGCTCATGTTCAGTCATCATACTGGTGAGATTTTATGAGCATACCTTCTGACATTAGTTGTAGATGCAATGTCACAGCAAACTCTGTAATCTCATGGCCCTTATAATCATACTACCCCCTCTTCCATTATGATCCTTAAGTCTTAGTCTCAGGAAGTGCTTGCAAGATGTATCTATCATAACTTTACAACTCTATAATTTGATAGATTGTAGTTTGCTATAAAAATCTCTCTATGTTGCAAAGAGAAGTTTTCTTGATGAAGGGTAAATACTACATTTATCTGTGATTAAAAGGACAAATAATTATAATATAATTAGCAGTGGTAGCTTTGATTAATTCAAGAAGGTACTATGCAATCTTCTAAAGAAGAGAAGCATCCCACAGTCCTATCAGTCATTACCTCTGTGAGCCTGATGGTCATTTGATTTAAAATGGCCTCTATAGAAGCATAGACCTGAGTACTTGATCCCAAATTCTGTGCAAAGTTTGAAAGGATAAGGAGGTGCAGCCTTGTTGGAGGAGATGTATCACTAGGGGCAAAATTCAAGGTTTTAAAATGCCACTGAATACCCAGTTAGCCCTCTCTCTTTCTCTTGCTTGTGAATCAAGACACAAGCTGTCAGTTAATGTGTCAGTGCTAGGTTTGCCTGTTACTTGCCATGCCTCACAGCATGATGGACATGGATACACCCTTGAAACTATAAGTCCCAAGGAAATTCTGTACTATAGAAATTGCCTTGGCCATGCTGTTTTCACAGCAACAGAAAACTAACACAAGTGATAACAAAGATCACATTTTTCTTATGATATTCTGTATATATAAGAATACATTGTTATTTTGTATGGAAAACCAAATATATATAAAAATGAAAGACAAATGAATCATCTGTCCATCCATTATGTTCTTGCTCATTTATTACATTTTTATTGACACTGAACAAATTCTTTTAATTCAATCATGTAATTTATGAACTTAATAGCCTGGTTCACATGATTACACTATATATCTAACACTGTAGTAGCTTCCCTTTTTTACTTAACAGCTTTGTCATTCTGATTGGCTCCCCCTTTCTGTCATTGAATTAGTATTTGGAATCACATTTAACCACCACTAAAATAAGGATCCTTTCTATTATGTGTGAAATGTGGGTTAGTGTTTCTATGAAGGTTTATTCAATTCTTCAATGGAGGCAATAAGTAGATTTAACCAAGATGGTGGCTCAAGACAAAGCATGCCCAGATTTTTCTCTTCTAAATAGTATATGGTGATTTGGCATTGGCTAAAGTTGGTTGTGTGCTCACAATAAGATACCATCATTCTGCTTCTAAGAAATAAGTAATGGAATTATGTACATATGCTCATTAAAATCTACACAACAGTGTACTTCAAATTTGCTAGTTAAACCTGCTAAAAGCTAGAATTAAAGGAAATATGATAAACAAATATAGAGCCATTAATTTGAATATTATACAAATAAATATGAAAACATATACAATTATGAGCACCAATATATATTATCATAATATAGAAAATGTCAGTTATAAACAAATAGTATCCTTTTGTTTACATAAAGTTCAAAAATAGGCCTAACTTTCATGACAAGTATAGAGATAATGGATACATTTAGTGGTAAAAACTATGTGGTTTATACTGGGAATATGGAAAAGTCTCTAAGTACCAATAGTACTATCCATTAAGTGAAATAGTAATAAGGACATGTTCAGTTTAGAAAAATTCAGTGATCCATACATATATTCACACACACACAAACACATAACACACACAAACACACACACACACACACACACACACATGACCTGATCTCATTTCCTTAGGTATATTTAATTAAAGAATAAGTCATTTTTTCTCTTAAGATGGAAGATATTTGACAGAAAATAAAAAAAAATAAAAATATGTTAATACTTAAAAGTGTGATGAATGTGCTTAACAATTTCTGCCAATGTGACCTATTTTATTCTATAATCTATCTATCTATCTATCTATCTATCTATCTATCTATCTATCTATGTCTATCTATCTATCTATCTATCAGAACAATCTACAAAGTCTAAGGATTTGGGGTAATATGCTGTGAGGAGTGTAGGAAGTCATGAATGAGGGTGTAGGAGTATGTACAGCCCTTAGTGTGTGGATGAAATGGATATGGACATGTGTAGGACCCCAGTGCTTCAGACCCATGGGAATTGGTAAAGCTTTCTCTGGATTAGGCTCTAAGGCACAACGAAACCTTCTTCTGGTACAAGTGCTTTTATGGATGATTAAACAGTGTGTGCAAAAACTGGCAATCACAGCTCCCTCCTGATGACTACAACGTTAGTTTTATGTAAAAGTAAATAAATACCCAGAATTAAATGAAAGTTCATTAACATATTCTTACAATTTCAAATATTAAACTGCAATGAATTGGCACAGAAGCAGTTTTAGCTACATGCATTAGTTCTGAAATTCTAAATGCACAGAAACACACATATTTATTACCCAACATTTTGCTTTTACTTAAAAATTCTTTTCACTAAGTTTTAAATGTTCTGAAGTTACCACGTTTATTGTTCATAAGTTTACAATTCAATGACTTTGATTATTCCTAAAAGTGTGTGAACATCTCTGCCGTACATCTTCACAATCTGCCTCAACTTATAAAGGAGAAACTCTATACTTATTAAACAATAACTCTCATTTTTCTCTTCTCTCAGTCCCTGACAACCACCATTCTATTTTCTGTCTCTCAAATTTTAACTTGTTTGTAAGAAAAAAGCACACAGTATTTGTGACTAGTTAATTCTATTTTTCAGCTGTATTGTATGTCAGAATCCCTTTTTCTTTCTTTGTATGCAGTGCCACATTTTGTTCATCGATCATAGATATGTGAGTGCTTCTACATCCTAGACATCATGAATATTGCTGCTATGAACATGGTTGACAATACCTCTTTGAATCCCTGAACACTCATAAATTACATTTGCTGTAAATCTGTTCAGTTTTGCAACAAACTTCCTTACTATTTCCCTCCACCAATAAACAAATCTGAATTTGTCTACATACTGGACTATACTTTTTACTTTCTAATCTTTTCTTTTGAGTTTTTAAAAGTAACTACATTAATAAATGTGGGGAGGCTGCTGCAAATACTAACTGCATTCTCTAATTTTGGTAACACTAAATTCCCAGACAAAGGTAAACAGAAAAGACTGTAGATTCTCACTGTTTTATTTTTCCTTGTAGGAGAGCTTGTAGTGAGGACGCAAAGTATTTTGATACAGTGTCTGAGAATGAGGATTTTTGTTGTCGTTTTGTTTGTTTGCTTGTTATTGTTTATTTCTTTCCCCAAAGCTCGAACCAAAAAAATAGATGTAGAAGTGCTAGAAAAGAGAAAATGGTAAATGAGTCATAGTGAAGACAAGTCTCTCCCATCCTAAGAAGGACATCTTGTCAGAGATATGTGAAATTGAGATTCAGAAATGCACCTGAATAAAGCTGTCCTATCAAGTTTGATGTAGTGGGTTTTTGTCATAAATCTGTGTGCAAAGTAGTACATCACTGTGTATTAACCTGGGGTGGCAAAACCAGCATTCTTCAAGCCTTTCCTTCCATGCATTATACTATTCTCATAGATTCATTTACTGGCGAAATTATATTTTGGTAATTAAGAGAAATCTTGCTAATCAGAAGATACAACTAAAGCATTATTTCCCCCAAAGTCTCCTGGGACAATAGGATGAGACTAGTTCTAGCTGGAAATGTTGAGCTGATATTACTGATGGTCTCAGTGCTAGAAAGACAAATTAATTATAACCTTGTTAATTGCATGGATATAACACTGTGGGAGACCACCTACATTGTATATGTCACCAAAGAGGAAATTTTATAACTCCCCAGAATAACTACAACCACCTGGTTTTGGAGTCTGTGCTCCAATTAGTGTATTACAGCATGCTTGAGAGAGAAACAGGCTGTATTTAGTAGTTCCCAGTCTCCATAAATGATCTCGATATGCATGTTTCGGCCCTTTGGTTTGTTTCATTAAAGAAATACTGTATATGGGCGGAAGTAGTGAATGGTGCTGGGAATATATTAGGTATCGCCTATAACTAGCATCACTAATCTAGATGTCTCTTCCACTGACTAAAGTCTGCAAAATCTACATGCAGTGGAAATGGTGTTACTATTATAGATAGATTCTGATTTCTAGAGGATTCTATGTCCAGATATTTCAATTATTGTGATCCATGACATGAGCACATTGATATTAATGGAGGCCTTTTGCCCTGTAGTGCCTGGATCCAATGGTGGTATACAAGATTAGATTCTCCAGGTACAAAAACATTGCATGATTAAAGAAATGTGGTATTTAGCAGCATTGTTAAATAATCAGTGTTCATTGTTCTAGGAATCATGTTAGAAATGCTATGTTTTCAGTTTATTTGAAGCCTTTAGAATAAGAACAATCAAGAATTAATCTGTAATCCAGAGCAATAGATGACATGTCTAATTGCCCATTAAGTTCATATTGGTGAAAGTATATTTGACAACTACACCAAAGATTAGATAAGACAGCATGCATATGGACAACTGAGTGCTGACTGAGAAAAGAGCAAAAATCACTTGCTTCTCTCCGTCTCTTTTATTTATGAGCTCTCCACTACAAAGGAGCCACTACCATGTTAGGTAAGGATGACACTTTCTTATTGTGAAGAATGATCAATCCTTCTTGAACTATCGACAAACACAGTGACCCTAGCCTAACGTAATATGGTTTTGTACCATGATAATATAAATATTTGTGCTTATGCCTACAGATGAGTGTACTCTTTACCTCTCATCAAGAAAATATCTCTTTGTAACACACTGAGACCATAAGGAAATAGCACAACCAAACAAAATGCAGCATTGTAGGAAACAGTCCTAATAGATATTTTACACAACAATTCCATGCCAAGGCTTAAGAAACATTGTGGAAAACAACTATATAAGAGGGAGGATGGTAAAGGGAGAATTTTTTAAATTATATTATAATCTCAGAAACAAAAGACTAAATCACAGAGTGTTAAAATTTATAGCCATGTTTAAGGAAAATGAACACATTGCCCTCAGGAGCTAAATGGAAGTTTCGCGAACTGTTTAGTAGGCATACTGATTTCTAGGAGTGCTTAGTTCAAAGAAAATGAGCAAAGAATATGGTGACGTCTGGTAAAGTTCCCCCTCAAAGACATATGTGTTAATAAAGATGAATGAAGATCAAATAATTGGTGAAAGGGGAAGACAACCTGATGGCATAGGCAATGTAAATAAGAAGAGCTTTTGGAAAGATCTACTAGATTTATTCTCTACGTTTCTGACTTGAAATGTGAACTCCATTATAGGATAGGGTCATTTCAGGTTCCCTCTCCTCAGTTGCCCAAGGTACCAGCTGGGGACATCTCCCTGGACACTTGCGAGCCCCTCTAGACTCAAGTCTCTTGCCAACCCTAAGATGGCTCCCTTAATTAGGATATATATTTCTCTGCTCCCGTATCCACCCTTCCTATATCCCAACC
Organism: Chionomys nivalis; assembly: GCF_950005125.1. Classification (NCBI taxonomy): domain Eukaryota; kingdom Metazoa; phylum Chordata; class Mammalia; order Rodentia; family Cricetidae; genus Chionomys; species Chionomys nivalis. Next base: position 176,455,417 of record NC_080086.1, on the reverse strand, counting down.
ATCCCATTCCCCCAAGCTCCCCCCATCCTCCCCTTCTCACGTTTCTCACCTCATTTCCCCTTAGCCCCATGTCACCTCACCCGCAAGTTCCCAGTTTTTGCCCGGCAATCTTGTCTACTTCCCCTATCCAGGTGGATGACTATACGTTTTTCTTTGGGTTCACCTTCTTATTTAGCTTCTCTAGGATCACAAATTATATGCTCAATGCCATTTATTTATGGCTAGAAACCAATATCTTGCATATCACCTTAGAACCTTCATCTGGCGATGGATCGAGATAGAGACAAAGACCCAATTTGGAGCAACGGACTGAGCTCTTAAGGTCCAAATGAGAAGCAGAAGGAGAGAGAACATGAGCAAGGAAGTCAGGACCACGAGGGGTGCACCAACCCACTGTGACAGTGGAACTGATTCATTGGGAGCCCACCAAGGCCAGCTGGACTGGGACTAAATAAACATGGGTTGAAACCAGACTCTCTGAACATGGCGGACAATGAAGGCTGATGAGAAGCCAAGGACAATGGCACGAGGTTTCGATCCTAATACATGAACTGGCTTTGTGGGAGCCTAGCCTGTTTGGATGCTCATCTTCCTGGACCTAGATAGAAGTGGGAGGACCTTGATCTTCCTGCAGGGCAGGGAATTTGGACTGTTCTTTAGTATTGAGAGGGAGGGGGAATGGAGTGGGGGGAGGAAAGGAGGAGTGGGTATAGGGGCAGAGGAGTGAGGGGAGGGGGCAATGTGTGGGAGGAGTGGGGGGGAAATGGGAAACGGGGAGGAGGTGGAAATTTTAATTAAAAAAGAATAAAATAAAATAAAAAAGAAAATATTGTTACAATCATTTTTCAGTAAAGGGGAGATTATTGGATGTAATACAAATATTTTTTAGCAAAATATTCTTTGTATTCATTGCTATAAGTTAATGGACATGCCAATTTGAGAAGTTGGACAAAATAAACTAATTTTATCCTGGAAAAAAAAAAAGAAATGTGAACTCCATGCTGTAGAAGGATCTGGGGGCAGGCCTGCTTTTTGTCCAACCCAGCTCCCCGCATGGCTAGCTTTACACCAAAATAACAACACACAAATTGTATTCTTTTAAACACTGCCTGGCCCATGAGTTCTAGCCTCTTATAATTCTCACATCTTGATTTAACCCATATTTAGTAATCTGTGTAGCACCACGAGGCATTGAACAATGCCTATATCTATGTGAAAATAAAATTCCTAAATTTCTGTTTCATGTACGTATTTCTTCTTCACTCTTTTACTGTAATACTTGTTTCATCTTGTAGCACTTCCTACTTTAGGTTACAGACATGCATCATCATGTACAGCTATTTTTTATAAATTGTATATATGAAAAATTTTCTTAACTTTTGGAACATGTCTTATAAAATAATTGAATTAGACAAATGCAAAATATTTTAACACAATGTAGATTATGATTTGGGACTGGATAATTTTTAAAAAACAATAGCATTCATACATGTAGCATATTTATTTCATATGGTGCTCATATGCTATGAGTTATAATTACTTGATTAATATTTCATAAAATATAAATACTTTTATATTTTTAAATATTTAAATTTTGCTGTAAAAGTAGCAAAAGCAACAGAATTAAATACACCTAAGACACAATGATTATTATTTTTATTTATATTATTTCTGAAGAAAGCTAGATTCCTTAAACAAAAGGGTATCAGAGAGAATGGCTCTCTCCTCACTCCCTCAAGCTGAATAATTTCATATACAAAGACAATTAATTCAAAGTAAACAACTAATTAGTTAGAATATTGGTTACCTAAATTGACTTAAAGACATACTTGCCTTTATATTGTGAAAATATTTCTGAGGTAGGGCAACTTCATTTTATTTGAAAAAATAATTGGTCAAAAAAAATCACTTAATTTGTTGCATAAATACTATTTCATCTCAGTCAGAATCAGTTATATTCTTAGATAATGTGAAATGTAGACATATGCCTACTAGATTTTTGTATCACGCTTTTCAGTGAACCTCTGACAGTGCTATGTTTTCAGCAATCCTAATTTGATAATGCTGATATGATACTGCTGATAATGCTTATTTGATAATGCTGATAATTTGATATGAAGACAGCTTCAGTGAAAGGGGTATGACCTGGTGTGGTACACGTTCATATTAGATGTAGAATTGTACAGATGTTTCAGCCCTGAACTGACCAGTATTTTATATAGCTTTGATGAATTGTGTTCTCTCTTCTTTAGAAGGCGAGACTACATATTTATGTAGTGTCTTGTGTGATCATTAAATGAAACTTGACACTAGAGGAGTCATTTTATTGCTACATTATTTTAACAAAACAGTGGTATTTGGTTTTATCATAGATCTCTGGGATATATTTCTCGGGTTAGTGGTCACTTATGCAGTCCCAGGTATGGAATCCATCTTGTTGAGTGGGCTGTAAGTAAAATCAGATACTGATTGATTGGTTATGCCTGCAAAGTTGGTGCCACTATTACACTAGTATATCATACAGGTAGGACACCATTGTAGATTGAAGTGTTTGTAGCTTCACTGCTGTTTATGTTTCTCCTTTTGCATCAAGAATAGTACTTTTCTGTATCAAAGACACTAGCCTTTAGGACTAAAGGCTCTATGTAGGTATCATAACAAGGAAATGACTCCTATGTACCATAGCAATAAAATGACTCATAATAACATTCTATTATGCTCATAGATGGGTGTCTTACTCGAGTCGTTATCAGATAAGCTTCCCCCTGTACCAGATGGGGAAAATACAGAAACCCCCAGTCAGACAGTGTGCAGAGAGCGAGAGAGATTTGAAAACACTCAAGTATATACTGGGATGTGTCTATTGAATCCCTCCTCTCAGGGATCAGAGGAACCTGTGGAAGGGGAAACAGAAAGAGTGTTTTGGAGACATTACATCCCCATATGGAAAACTGATCATCAAGAAAATAAGACATTCTAAATCAACATTATCAATACATGCTTGAATTCACAGTCCCTGCTCTAGATGGGGTCCTAGCACAGAAATGAGTAGTGGACCTATGATATAGTATAAAATTGATAGAAACTTTCATGCAAAAAAAATAGTTTTCTCTGAGGGAGTCTCACTAGGGAAAGTACTCGTAAGGGTTTTCTGCATGAGCAGCAGTAGACAGATGACCAATAGAAAAACAAACAAACAAAAAGCACAAACCCATGGCATATTTGGAGTTTTCTTTTCTCTCATAACATTGTGGTAAGGATTTTACTTTTAATTGTATTTTTATTTTATTATCTATCTATTTATCTAAAGTCTTCACAGCCATATTATGGTTTCTAGTTTTGCATTTTTATGTTATTCCTAATTTTATGAGCAGGTATTTGTGTCTATTATCTATTACCTGTGTGTTTTCATGTTTTTTTCTTTTGATTGTTTTGTTTTATTCCAACCTGTTTGTTTTTGTTTTAATTTTTTTGTTTTTTACCTTTTTTTGCTATTTTTTATCAGATTTTTAAAAATACCAATCCAAGTTTCCACTCCCTCTCCTCCTCCCTTTCCCTCCACACACCCTCCCACCCCACCCCATTCAATTCTCAGAGAGGGTAAGGCTCATTGCTTTGGGAAAGGTCCAAGGCACTTCCTTCTATATCTAGGCTGAGCAAGGTATCCATTCAAAAAGAATAGCTTCCCCAAAAGCCAGTACATGCAGTAGGGATAAATCCTGGTGTCATTGCCAGTGACCCCTCAATCTGGCCCAACCATGCAACTGTCAACCACATTCATATGGACTTGTTTGGTCAAATGCTTATTCCTTCCCAGTCTGACTGGAGTTGGTGAGCTATCATTAGCTCAGATAGACTGTTTCTGTTGGTGTACCCATCATGGTCTTGACCTCTTTGCTCATATTCTCATTCTTCCCACTCTTCAGCTGAAGTCTGGGAGCTCAGTCCATTGCTCTGATGTGGATCTATGCCTCTGTTTCCATCAGTTGCTGGATTAAGGTTCCATGGTGATATTTAAGATGTTCATCAGCTTGACTATAGGACAAGTCAAGATTGGACCCCTCTCCACTATTGCTTAGGGTCTTAGCTGGGTTCATTCTTGTGGATTTCTGGGAACTTTCTAGAGCAAGATTTCTGTTAACCCTACAATGGCTCCCTCAATTAATATATCTCTTTCCTTGCTTTCATCTCTGTCCTTCCTCCATCTCAACTATCCCATTCCTCCAAGTTCTCAACCCTCTTCTTCTCCCCTCGTTTTACCCTTCCACTACTCTTATCCCCCCATGCACATGCTCCCAATTTTGTCAGCTGATCTTGTCTGTTTCCAATTTCCAGGTGGATTTATATATGTTTCTCTTTAGGTTCATCTTATTAGTTTCTCTAGGATCATGAACTATAGTCTCAATTTCCTTTGTTTATAGCTATTATCCACTTATGAATGAATACATGCCATATTCATTTTATTTGGTGTAGGTTATCTCACTCAGGATAGTGTTTTCTAATTCCATCCATTTGCATGCAAAAACCAAGATGTCATTGTTTTCTTACTGATGAGTAGTACTCTGTGTAAATGTGCCACATTTCTTTATTCATTCCTCAGTTGATGGGCATCTAGTTTGTTTCCAGGTTCTGGCTATTACAAATTCTGCTATAAAAATAATTGAACAAATGCTTTTGTAGTATGATTGCACATCTTTTGGGTATATGCCCAAGAGTGGTATTGCTGGATTCTGAGGTAGGTTGATCCCCAATTTTCTGAGAAACTGCCATACTGATTTCCAAAGTGATTGTACAAGTTTGCATTCCCCCTAGTGATGGAGGAGGGTCATCTATCTATGTGTTACTTTCATTGGTTAATAAAGAAACTGCTTTGGCCCTTTGATAGGACAGAAAATTAGGTAGGCAGAGTAAACAGAACAGAATGCTGGGAGGAAGAAGGCAGTGAGGTCAGACGCCGTGAAGCCAGCCGCCAGGTCAGACATGCTGAATCTTCCCCAGTAAGCCACCAACTCATGGAGCTACACAGATTATTAGAAATGGGTTAATCAAGATGTGAGAATTAGCCAATAAGAGGATGAAACTAATGGGCCAGGCAGTGTTTAAATGAATACAATTTGCGTGTTGTTATTTTGGGTGTTAAGCTAGTCGTGTGGGACCCGGGTGGGGCGAAAAGTAGGCCTGCCTGCAACTTCTTCTATAAATCTTCACTACACCCCAGCAATGGATGAGTTTTTGTTTTTATATTATTATACTTTATTTAATTATTGTCCCCTAGAAGCCTGTTGTTTCCTAAAGAGAGATAGAAACAGGGTGCATAGGAACAGGATTTGAGATGGGAAGAAACTGACAAGGGAAGAGGAAAGGGAAGCTGTGATCAGGATATATTATATGAGAAAAATAATGTAGTAAATAAAAGAAAAACAAGTGAAACTGAAAAATAATAACACAATATTTATTGGAGGTATTTTCTTTTCCTCCTGTTTCTTCAGAGATAGCCACATGTAGTACAGAAAACATGAAATACTCAAGGGTCAACTTACAGAAATTATCAAATAGTCAGTCAGGATCTTGTGACTGAATTTTGGCATAATCTAACTTCTCAAACTAGTAAACACCAAGTTTCATTCATCCATGGTATGATTATTTCCAGCTTCCCTTCTTCAAAATAAGGTTCACTATGATAGTTAGTTCATTATAACAGCCTTAAGTTTGGCCATTATCATGCTGTTTACATATGTCTGAATGATCATTATGTAAAAATAAGAATCTTAAATACCATAATATCGAGGAGAATTCATAAATAATTGCAACTTGTCCTCATGAATGTAAAATTTAAGTATTCTTTTCAGTGGTTTGATGACTAAATGAACACTGATTTTAGGCACTACTGAAATTTTCTCTCAAGTAACAATAATGTAGCACTATATAAAAGATTCTGCTAGTTACCTGAATAGTTTCAAAGTTAATTTACAATAACAAAACAAATTATATACTGTGAATAGGGGTAATCAAAACCATGGCTTAGAAAATACATCATTTTAGTATATCCCCAGAAATACATTATTAGGTTTAATACTATTTCTTATAATTCTTTAAAGCATGCTTTTTTCTGCTTTTGAGTCCTCACCAATTAGTCTTAAGCTACATAATGTTTTAAGCACCTGTACAGTAGTACTGTTTCTTTCAGTGCTTTTAGATTGTAAATAATGCATATACTTTGTCACAAAAAAACTTTGTATCTAAAGTTACTTAATGGTTTAAATTATGTAGCCTACATTTAATCCAAGAATTAAAAAAATGAATATTTTACTAGAGAGAAATATTTAATACAATAAAGTTTATTTAATTCTGTATGATGAAATATACCAAAGATAGATAACTGAGGTACTTTGAGAGAAGTCCCTTCAGATTTGGTTAAATCAGAACAGCGATAAACTCCTCTCCACCTGATTTTGACTTTCATTCAGCTAGATAACAGAATGGACACAGGAAAATTGAACAATGGACAAGAGCTAGTAAGTACCTGTCAGTATTCATAAAACAGGCAAAAGAGAACAGAAAGAAAGAGAAAAGAAAAATCAAAGAGTCTTTTGACTCTTTAAAGACCTTAGATAGAAATCCTAAGTGAGGGCTCAGTAGGTAAGAGTGATGGATATACAATCATGAAGTCCTGAATTTCTGTTGTTATCACACACACATGAAAATAAGACTGGCTATGTGTGCCAGGAACTTTGTGTTGTGAGACTCCCTAGACAACAGCCTAGCAGAAAAAAGAAAATGAGAGCTCTGTCATTGATACACTTTGTCTAAATAGAATAAAGTGGAGATTGATAAAGAAATGCAATCGTCCTCTGCCTCTTGCCTCTGCACAGTTATACACAAGCACACACACACAAACACACACACACAAACTCCACACACAAAGTAGAGCAGTAACTTAAAGACTAGTTTTCCAATTTTACAGTTCAATTTTAGAACGTCAGCAAATCTGTCAGAGTTCAAATCTTAGATTCTGCTGAAACAAGATTTCAAAACCAATCATTAAATTATTTAAAATATCCTCTTTGATGCATGGTGTTTGTCTCTTGTTTTTTTCTTAGAACTTCCCTTTGATTCTATCTTTTAAAAAGAGGCTATTTTCTTTTTGTTCTATTTCAGGTTTTCTTGACACGTATTAATTCCACTCGAGAATTTGAGTGAATATTGAATTTTGACACCTGCACACAATGCACAATAATCAAAGCCAGCCTTCCTTTTCAAAAATAAATTTATTTATTTTACATCCTGGCGACAGTTTCCTGTTCCTCCTTTTCTATCAATTTCTCCCCTCCAACTCCCCTCTGTTCCCATCCCCAACCCATTTATATTTAAGAAAGGGCACGTCTTCCATGAGTATCATTAAAACACTGCATATCAAGTTGCAGAAAACTAAGCACCTTTCCATGTACTAACACTGGGCAAGGCGATTCAGTAGGAGGAGTTGAGTTTGAAAACTCAGGAAAGAAATCAGAGATAGCCCCTGTTCCCACTATGTGAAGTTCCTCAAGAGGACCAAGCTGCAAACACATATGATGATGGTCTATTTCCATCTCATACAGGCTTCCCAGTTGTTGGTTCGGTGTCTGTGAGCCCTTATGAGACCAGGTTAGTTGACCTGTGGGTTTTCTTGTGATGCCCTTGACTATAATCCTTTTTCTCCTCTCCTGCAGGATTCCCTGAGCTCTGCCTAACCTTTGATTGTGGATTTGTGTTTGTTTCTAGCCCCGTTTTTATCAGAGAGGCCTCATCCAGCAAATACAGACTCTCGTAATCCACCCTTGTTTAACAATCAATCACCAAGCTCCAGCAATCATTGCCTCATACTCAGGTTAACATTTTTGCTTCAGATATTTAAATGTGTAAACAGTACTTCTCTGTCCCGTTCTGTCTTAATTCAATGAATGCCTAAAATTCTATCCATTTTGTAGCAAGTGGTAGACCTTCATGCTAAACTAAGTGATATCACATCCTGTGTGAAAAGAAATGCAGGGAAGACATCCCAGAGCAACAGGGTGGGAAGGCAGGTACCACTACAATGAAAAAATGTGTGATGGAGAATTGGAAAAGACAGAAAAATGGTGACAGGTGAGAAAGAGGGCTGAGGTCAACAGGCTGTCATTGCCCAGGAGGGACTACATTATACTTTCAAAGTGTTTCTAGCTTGATAGACACCTAGGTTTAAATACTATATTTGCTATTGTGTACAGTTTCACAGTAAAAGGAGCTATCTCAGAGTGAAGCATCTGGCTTACATGGCCTTTTATTTATTTTGGAGACTCTCCATACTGTCCTCACCAATAACTTTACTAGCTTAAGTTCCCACCAATAGATTCTGCAGCTGTGCCTGAGTGCTTTGTCCAGGCAGCCCAACATTCACTTGTTACTTTCTTTTTGATAAGTTATTCTACCTGGCACCCACACCATTCAATCAGTGATGTTAGCAAAGTTGGATGCTTATATGTGTGCCTGGAGATAAGAAAATTACCATAATAAATGCATCAAAGACATACAAAATTCATATTTGGGAATATTGTTCAAAAGACAAAGCAAGTATGTAACTGGGGATGGTGGGTATTAGAAAATAAATTCTCCCTGTCTATTTGCTGTCTCATTCACTCTTTCCTTTATAGCTACAAAAGGAAGAAATATTTCCATTACATATTTCCACAGCCTTGAAGGTTGGTTCAAGTCCATTGGATCAAGCAAACATGGATTTAAACCCTCTGGAGCTGTGAGTCAAACAACTCCTTCCCTGTTTATGTTGTTTCTATCTGGTATTTTGCTAGAATACTAAAAATTTAACTAATACATACAAACAACAGGATATTTCCGTTCTGGTCACTGCTTATATGCTGACAAAGCAGCCAACCGTATTTATAAAATATTGACTTAAAAAAAAAACAGCAGCAACAGTATTCTTATCCAACATGGAACAAAAATTACCTTCAACAAAGTACTGAAATGAGTATTTGAATAAAACAGTAATAACAATTTTCTACTCGAGCACCTTAAACAATTATTGTTGCCTTTTTTTCCATCACATTTCTATTACCAGAATAAAATCAATTTAAAGCGTACATGTATTCACAGATTTTCAGGACACTGAATTTATAAGGTTGGTTAACCTCCATGATGTCAGGACACGTTTTTCAACTGATAGCCAAAAGGACAAGAAAGAAAGAACTCCCTTGGTTATTAATTGCTCTATAATGTGTTTTTCACAACAGGGCATCTCTTCTAAGTAGTTCTCTGCCATCTGCAACCCTTAGGCAATAAATTCTCAAAAAGGATATAACAGAGGCTTGAAACCAGGACTTTTCAAACTGAGAGATTTTATTATTCTTTCTAGTATTCTGTTATTTGTGTATGTGTAACACTATGTGTATATAAAAATGACTTAACCCCCAGGTAATTACATCATAATCCTGATGCTTGAAATTATAATGAACCTAAAATCTGAGTACTTGACAAAATTGCAAACTATTTTGCTAACAAGTAGCTCTCCCGTTTTAAACATGATCTGCTTATTATAATCAACTGGGGTTAAAAACAAGGAAAATAAATAAATAAATAGACAGCATTGCCTGGGCTTCATCCCAGAACAATTTAATTGTGGTCTGAGGAAGACACGCTCAGCCATCAATTATTTTTCAAACATTACCAGTTGATTTTCATGTGCAGCAACTAACTGGATTCACTGTTACAAATGCTTAATGTTGAGGATTGCCTGGGCATATCAAAGGAAAAAAAGTGTGATAAAAGCAGGTGTCCATAAAAGCTGTATTGTCACTAAAATCTGCACACCAGAAAACGAGGATCAAGTGGCAGAATGTTATGATTGGCAGATCAAAAGAACAAAAGTTACCCTGAGCTACAGAAAGGATGGAAACTGCAGACAGGTATAATATTATAGCTTTATATACAAAACATTCTCTTTTATAGAAAATTAGTAAATTTCTTGTTCTGTACAAAAATAATTTTTAAGGCATGAGCAGACCCTAAAGTGGAAAGTTTCACACAGGTAACAAAATCCTCTCCTGCAAGTTACAAAGGAGGAGATATTCTAGAGATTGAAATGATGATGTCCATTGGTAGAAGTCATAAATCTTCATTCTCACTGCAAGTTATTTCCACAAAGCTGTTTCACATTTTACACTTAGGTAAACAGTAGCAAAAAGATGACACCTTAACCAGAATTAACCATGTAACCTACAAAGGAAATGAAAGCACTTTCCAAACAACAACAAAACAACGATAAACATGGTAGGTGATTCACAACATGAGACACAAAAAGAGCAATTGATCAGACCCAGACTTTGTATAAAAGAATGTTTTATCACACATCAGAAATTCTCCCAAGTAGCAACAACTCTAATGAGTAAATTGCAGGGAAGTATATGTCTCAGCCACAGCACTCTCTCACTTTGACTTAGTGATCATGGCATAGGAGTCAGCCACATTTCAAGGAAGGCATTCCTGGTTGTTTAAAGGTGAGAACTGTTTTTCTTCTTAATACACCCAAATATTCACTCTAAGGAGCCTTGCACACACTTGCCCAGCTAGAAACGCTATTGTTTCAGGGAATGTGTATACAGTAAGAATGGCTGTTAAATGTAATCGAGATTTTTTTCAGTTTTACATGTTTACTTTGAATTATGGTTTTATTCGTTTCTACAGTGCACATTAACAAACACAAAGTATGGCCAAAGTGAACATTTTAAAAGACTGGAGTTATATACTCTTTCATGATCCATACACTACATTGACTGAATATCATTCTTCATGTCATCTAGTATAAGTCTTTCTCAGTATTCTTTCTAAGTGTTGTACTCTCCTCACACTTACGCAGGTTTACATATGTATACACACACAAAGAGAACTTTTTCTTGTTTCTTTTTGAGTTTTAGTTATCTTGTGTCGTACTACTATTTCTCATTTAATTAATTTTCCTGAAAATTTTATTTTATTTTCCTTTAAAACTGAATAATATTAAATTATTATATGTACCACATTTTGATTATTATCACCTCTTGATGGTCATCTAGGCTGATTATACTTTTTATTGTAAATAGAATAGCAATAAGCACAAATCTATAATAATTTCTCATCTAAGGATATGTCAAAGCAAAGCATGAAAAACAAATATTTTTAAACCACTCAGGAAGATGTTAATTTGCAACAAAACAGAAAAATTACATTTAAATAGATAATTAACTATCACCCAACAAATGTAGAGTAACCATTATAGTCCAAACGTCACAGATATATAATATTGTCAAATCACTAAAATTTGGATATTCTGGATCTTTCTTAAAAGAGAAACTCAAGCACTTTGCTGATCTTGTACTGTTTATTTGACATGGAATCCATTAGAAAATATGCATTTGTGGTTTGGAGCTACAAATGATACTACTGTATTATGAAGACTGTATTATGAGATATTTTAAAACAAGTCTATGCCTACAACAAATACCAAAAGAATAAAAATTATTAAAGCAACACCATATCCAGCGCCTTGGGTAAATGCAATCTAAACCAAACTCCAGATGCCAAAGTGTGCAGAAGAAAGAACACAAGGTAGCCTCTACCCTATGCAAAGAACAGAAAGAAATTAAGGAATAATGAGAGTAGGAGAAAAAGTTTTTTCAGAGATCACTTCAATTGGTTATCCAATACCAATTGTTCAGCCATGAATAAATATATACAAGCAGCATTATACAGACTGAGTGTGTTGTCTTTATAAATTTAGGAATGCATTGTGTATATATATATATATATATATATATATATATATATACATATATATATTCTGTCATCAACAGATAATCTTGTATATTCTAGTTCACTTAGATACATTACATTGTAATAGTTACATATGCTTATTTATTTTAGACTTATGACATGTTTGTAAAAAAATAATTTTAGCCAGGTAATATTGGCACATGCCTTTAATACCAACACTTGGGAGACAGTGGTAGACAGATCTCTCTGAGTTATAAGCCAGCCTAGTTTACAAAGTGAGTTCCAGGACAGACAGAGCTACACAGAGAAACCCTATCTCGAAACCTCTCCCACTGAAATTATAATTTTTAAAGAGTAAAATATCCTGAAAATTAAGTAGTTTACTCTTTTTTATGCATAATTACTTTTTATTTATTTATTTTTTTATTGAAAAACAATTTTCCAACTTCCTCCTCGCCTCCCATTTCCCTCCCCCTCCTCCTGCCCCTCTCCCCCTCCCCCCACTCCTCTTCTCCTCCCTCTCCAGTCCCAAGAACAGTCAGGGTTCCCTGCCCTGTGGAAGGTCCAAGGTCCTCCTACCTCCATCCAGGTCTAGGAAGGTGACCATCCAAACTGTCTAGACTCCCACAAAGCCAGAACATGAAGTAGGATCAAAACCCCGTGCCATTCTCCTTGGCCTCTTGTCAGCTCTCATTGTCCGCCATGTTCGGAGAGTCCGGTTTTATCCCATGCTTTTTCAGTTGCAGTCCAGCTGGCCTTGGTGAGCTCCCAATAGATTGGCCCCACTGTCTCAGTGGTTGGGTGCACCCCTCATGGTCCTGTCTTCCTTGTTCATGTTCTCCCTCCTTCTGCTCCTCATTAGAACCTTGTTATCCTATAACCATACTGATGAATATCTTGCATATCACCATAGAACCTTCATCTAGCAATGGATGGAGATAGAGACAGAGACCCACACTGGAGCACCGGACTGAGTTCCCAAGGTTCTAATGAGGAGCAGAAGTAGTTTACTCTTTTTAAAAACAAAGTTTCAGTGTGTATGTATGTTTGTGTGTGTGTGTTTCCCTATCAAGACGTCACTCTATCCTTAATTCACCGCTCTTAAATCCAGTTCCTTGGAGACTTTATCTCAAAAATTAACAATGCTAACAATGATATGTAGACATATAAAATACTAGGAAATGCTATAACAATCTAAAATATTCTTCTTTTCTACACAATTGTTCTGACCTGGAAAAAATCCAGGAACAATTTTAAGAACATTGAGTCACAGAACACTAAAGGAAGCGTAAAGACTAAATGCTGTCAAGAGTCGTCTTGCAGCCAAGCGGTGGTGGCCCAGCACTCAGGAGGCAGAGGCAGGTAGATCTCTGTGAGTTCGAGGCCAGCCTGGTCCACAAGAGCTAGTTCCAGGACAGGAACCAAAAGCTACAGAGAAACCTTGTCTCAAAAATCAAAAGAAAAAAAATAGTCATTTTGAACCAGGAGACTGGTGTCATTTGTTTCTTCTCATTAATACTTCATTCTTCTACTGAACCAAAGAGGTATTTTTGTCTTTCTCAAGACTTATTTCTTTCATGAATCGAAATCTTTTTCAAAGTTCTATGTCATTACTTTATTATTCTTCCCTTTTTTTCCTGACAAGTGAATCAAAACTATAGAACTCATAAAGAAACTATCTTTTTTCCCCCTCAGGCCATTTTATTTTTTTTAATATTTTTATTTATTTATTTAATTAATTATTAAAGATTTCTGCCTCCTCCCCACCACCTCCGATTTCCCTCCCCCTCCCCCAATTAAGCCTCCCTCCCTCATCAGCCCTAAGAGCAGTCAGGGTTCCCTGCCCTGTGGGAAGTCCAAGGACCACCCACCTCCTTCCAGGTCTAGTAAGGTGAACATCCAAACTGCCTAGGCTCCCACAAAGCCAGTACGTGCAGTAAGATCAAAACCCAGTGCCATTGTTCTTGACTTTTCAGCAGCCCTCATTGTCCGCTATGATCAGCGAGTCCAGTTTTATCCCATGCTTTTTCAGACCCAGTCCAACTGGCCTTGGTGAGTTCCCGATAGATCATCCCCATTGTCTCAGTATGTGGGTGCACCCCTCGCAGTCCTGAGTTCCTTGCTCGTGCTCTCTTTCCTTTTGCTCCTGATTTGGACATTGGGATTTCAGTGCATTGCTCCAACATGAGTCACTGTCTCTGTCTCTCTACTCAGCAGTAAAAAACAATGAGTTCTTGAATTTTGCATGCAAATGGACGGAAATAGAAAACATTATCCTGAGTGAGGTAAGCCAGACCCAAAAAGAGGAACATGGGATGTACTCACTGATAATTGTTTTCTATCCATAAATAAAGGACGTTGAGCCTAAAATTCGTGATCCTAGAGAAGCTAAATAAGAAGGTGAACCCAAAGAAAAACATATAGTCATCCTCCTGGATATTAACCTTCATCAGGAGATTAAAGAAACTGTCTTAAGGACCTTCTGAAAATGAGTAGCTTCTGTAAAGCAAAGGACACTGTCACTAAGACAAAAAGGCAACCCACTGACTGGGAGAAGATCTTCACCAACCCTGCAACAGACAAAGGTCTGATCTCCAAAATATATAAAGAACTCAAGAAACTAGACTTTAAAATGCTAATTAACCCAATTAAAAAATGGGGCACTGAACTGGAGAGGTTGTGGAGGAAGGGGCACACTGATCCATTGCTGGTGGGAATGCAAACTTGTGCAACCACTTTGGAAATCAGTGTGGCGATTTCTCAGGAAATTTGGGATCAACCTACCCCAAGATCCAGTAATACTCTCTTGGGAATATACCCAAGAGACGCCTTATCATATGACAAAAGTATCTGTTCAACTATGTTCATAGCAGCATTGTTTGTAATAGCCAGAACCTGGAAACAACCTAGATGCCCTTCAATGGAGGAATGGATGAAGACAGTGTAGAATATATACGCATTAGAGTACTACTCGGCAGTAAAAAACAATGACTTCTCGAATTTTGCATGCAAATGGATAGAAATAGAAAATACTATCCTGAGTGAGGTATCCCAGACCCAAAGAGAGGAACTTGGGATGTACTCACTCATAATTGGTTTCTAGCCATAAATAAAGGACATTGAGCATATAATTTGTGATCCTAGAGAAGCTAAATAAGAAAGTGAACCCAAAGAAAATCGTATAGTCATCCGCCTGGAAAGGGGAAGTGGACAAGATTGCCATTGCAGGGCAAAAACTGGGAACTAGCGGGTGAGGTGGCTTGGGGCTAAGGGGAAATGGAATGAGAAATGTGAGAAGGGGAGGATGGGAGGAGCTTGAGGGATTGGGATAGTTAGGATATAGGAAGGGTGGATACAGGAGCAGTGAAGTATATATATATCCTAACTAAGGGAGCCATCTTAGGGTTGGCAAGAGACTTGACTCTAGAGGGGCTTTCAGGTGTCCAGGGAGATGTCCCCAGCTGGTACCTTGGGCAACTGAGGAGAGGAAACCTGAAATGATCCTATCCTATACTGGTGAATATCTTACATATCACCTTAGAATCTTCATCTGGCTATGGATCTAGATAGAGACAGAGACTCAATTTGGAGCAACGGTCTGAGCTCTTAAGGTCCAAATGAGGAGCAGAAGGAGGGAGAACATGAGCAAGGAAGTCAGGACCACGAGGGGTGCACCAACCCACTGTGACATTGGAACTGATTTATTGGGAGCCCACCAAGGCCAGCTGGACTGGGACTGAATAAGCAAGGGTTGAAACTGGACTCTCTGAACATGGCAGACAATGAAGGCTGATGAGAAGCCAAGGACAATGGCACTAGGTTTCGATCCTAATACATGAACTGGCTATGTGGGAGCTTAGCCTCTTTGGACGATCACCTTCCTGGACCTAGATAGAAGTGGGAGGACCTTGGTCTTCCGGCAGGGCAGGGAATTTGTACTGCTCTTCAGTATCGAGAGGGAGGAGGAATATAGTGGGGGGAGGAGAAAAGGAGTGGGGATAGGGAAAGGGGGGTGGGGGGAGGGGCAATATTTGAGAGGAAGGGGAGGGAAATGGGAAACGGGGACAGGTGGAAATTTTAATTAAAAAAGAATAAAAATAATAATAAAAAAAGAAACTGTCTTAAATCTTATGTGAATGATTATAACTTTAATTCAAACCTTAAAAGTAAGAATCACTAGCTCCATTTAAAAATACAATGTAAAGAAAATGTGGCTTAATATTAAATAAGATTTAGATCTCCAAAAATTATTATGTACATATAAAATATTGAGTTAAGGTGATTCATTTATTTTGACAATGTCAGGTATGTAACTTTTTAATAAAATTTCTTATATCTGCAAAAACTGGGTATTTAAAGTAGTAGAATAAGGACTTCCTCAAATAGTATAAATTATTTAGTATATGTACAACCTCAGTGAAACTCAGAGTATAAAAGTGTGCAATTGAGAACAATATTTAAATACTTTAATGATCACCTCATAAGTTAGATAGAGGGATCTTCTTTTCATTATGAAGTTTGCATATAAGGAATGTATAGTTTGCACATGGATTTTGTGCCTTAAATTTAGGAAACCAAGATGACTTCTCTCATCAAGCTACATTTTCTGATGTAAGTTACAATAAAAGCCATTAAAATATATTATCTAAAGTGTTACGATATATTTTTTATTTTGTGCTTCTGCCTTTTAGATTTTAACTAATTCTATCTTTCCTTTCAAATTAATTTGTGTTCCTCTGACTTTGAAAGCATATTAAGGTAGCTTCCACATGAATAAACGCTCAACATATCTATTTATCTAATTTGTAATTAATATATTAGAAATATATGACATACACAGAATCAATAAAGGTTTACAGTAGTATACAATGCCATTTTAATTCACATTATCTTAGGTAAGTTATGCATAACATAATTCATACTCATATTTTCTCATATATATTTGTTCAAAGTTTATGAGTTAGCTTAATATACCTTCTGAAACTCATCATAGGTTTATTTTGATAAAACTGAAATTAATATTCTGATATTACTGTTTATTTTTCTGAATTGTTTCTGTATAATTGATGATATATTTTTAAAATAATTACTATAGAATATATGCATATCTACAACACACACATACACACACATATATATATATATTCCTTATTGTCATTTAAAATTATTTTGATATCCTTCTACAGTTTAGATAAGTCTTGAAAAATATATCACTCATTTTATGTTTATGTAAAAAACACACTGAGAAAATATATTACAAAATATGCATGCAAGAAACATTATTAAGACTTGGAAGGTTGTATTTACATACTTAGGTTTAGCACACACAAACAGAAGCAAACATACATACACACACACACACAGCACAAAAATTTGAAATATGGAGCGCATTCACTGAGATAGGGCAGGGGGGATGTTTGTGGAGAGTGGTTGGAGGAAGGGATTGAAAGTGAGGAAACAAGCTTTTTAAGGAGATAAATTTTGGCCTCTATCATAGCTTTAGTTTTCCACCTGACATATGGAATTTCCTCATTTGGACTGGCCTATAATCACGTTTATGGTCCATTTTCTTAATTGATAATTGATATAGAGAGGTTCAGTCCACTGTGGATGGTACTATCCCTAGGAAAATGGGCCTAGCTACTATAGTATAGGAAAGTTAACTGAATTTGAGCTTGGTAGCAGTAAGGCATGTTCTTACCATTTCTCTGCTTCAGCTCTGGTCTCCAGATTCCTGCCATGAGTTTCTGTTCTAGCTTTCCTAGATGTTGAAATAAACCTTGTAAGCTGAAATAAACCCCCAGTCTGGAAAA
This sequence comes from Chionomys nivalis, assembly GCF_950005125.1. NCBI lineage: Eukaryota > Metazoa > Chordata > Mammalia > Rodentia > Cricetidae > Chionomys > Chionomys nivalis. The sequence goes on along the minus strand of NC_080086.1, from coordinate 176,437,823 downwards.
AATAATTTAATCTAGCTCCAAGTTGTTTTGAGGTAACCACAAAGAATCAGCAATAGGAAAGAATTGCATTTTCTGATTATAATTTAAATTTAATTTACTTAAAAGGATTATTCTTTTTTGTATATTTTATTGTTTTTTATTGAGCTGTACATTTTTATTCACTCCCCTCCCTCTCTTCCCCTCCACTTCTACCTTCTCCCATGAACCACATGCTCCCAGTTTACTCAAGAAATCTTGTCTTTTTCTCCCTCCTTTGTAGATCCACGTCTCTCTTACGCTCCTTTTTGCCATTTAGGTTGTCTAGATTTGTGGACTGTAAGTTTGTTTTTTCTTTGCTTTATATCTAGAAGTCACTTATGACTGAGGCCATATTATAATAGAAATAAAAACAACTTTGAGATTCCATTTTACACATGTCAGAATGGCCAAGATTTAAAAAAAAAAAAAAACACGAATGACAGCTTATGCTGGAGAGGATATGGGGCATGCAAATGCTCCTCCATTGCTGGTAGGAGTGCAAACTGGTACAGCTGCTTTGAAAATCAGTATTTCAATTTCTCAGAGAATTAGGAAACAATCTATCCCAAGATCCAGCAATACCACTGTTGACTGAGGTTTCTGTCCTGCCTGGTTTCTGTCTTACCACCAGGTCCCACAGCCATTTAGCCAAAAAGAAATCACACAGATGTCTATATTAATGATAAACTGGTTGGCCCATTAGTTCAGGCTTCTTATTAACTCTTATAACTTATATTGACACATTATTATTATCTATGTTAGCCACATACCTTGATACCTTTTTCAGTGGGGTCAATCACATCTTCCTTCTTCTGTGGTTGGGACAGCACTAGAGATGAATGGACCTTCCTCTTCCCAGAATTCTCCTATTCTCATTGACCCGTGTCTAATTCCTGTCTGGTTGTCCCGCCTATACTTCCTGTCTGGCAATTGACCAATCAGCATTTATTTAAAACATAATTGAAAGAATATAGACAATTGTCTCACACCATACCACTGTTGGGTATATACCCAAAGGATGCTCAATCATACACCACAAGGACAAGTGCTCAACTATGTTCATAGCAGCATTATTTATAATAGCCAGAACCTGGAAACACCTAGGTGTCCCTCAACAAATGAATGGATAAATAAACTGTGGTATATTTGTACGATGGAGTACTACACAGTAATGAAAAAAATGACATCTTGAAATTTACATGCAAAGAGATGAATGTAGAAAAACCATACTGAGTGAGGTAACCCAGACCCAGAAATACACTATCATTCTTTAATGATTAAGAAATGTTCTAAAAGGTGTTCGTAGATCAATAATGCACCAGTGTTTACCTTATTATTTAAACATTAAATCTTCACAAAACTACAGTTGTCAGAGAGTTTATCAGGGGATAGAGGCTAATTTTCCAACTATAAAGGACCATACATCACCTTTCTTTAACCCAGTAGTTACACAAAGGTATTATCATGTATGGGTAGATAAATTATTATTATTAAATAATATTTTAACCATAGTGATATGTTATTTGGTACTTTCTAAGATATTTGACATCTCCTAAAAGAAAAATTTATACTAACAAATTATTACAAAAAGGTTTAATATTAAGGAATATTTTCCAAACTTTTTAAATTACTGTATAAGGAAACCTCTGGTAAGAGGAAGTAAATTTTTAATTATCAATTAGAAAATAAAATTAGAAATATATATTAATTTATCAAATAAAATTATTTAATAAAAATATCCAGATATGTTTGGTATTTTATTTTTATAAACCTAAAAATAGTTGACAATTTTATAAATTTTTGTGGCTTACGTTTGATATATTTACTATATTTTTAGAATGGAAACTCATGCTTTTAAATTCTACTCTTAAAATTATTGATTAATAATGTTAGAATTTTATAATTAGATAATATATTTAAAACATAAATCAACTGACATTTTACAGACAAATCTGGCTCTATTTATATATTTAGGAGTATGTTTGTGTTTTGTGTGTGTGTGTGTGTGTGTAAAACCAAAGTTGAATATAAGAGGGCATAAATTTGAAAGAAAACAAAGTACAGTACATTGGAAGGCTTGGAGTGAGGCAAGGGAAAGGGGAATTGGTGTGATTATATTTTGATTAAAAAATAATTAAAATAACTGGAAAGGCAAAAATGTGTCCTGCACTTACACAAAACTAGATTTATATAAGAAAGTCATTTAAAGGTGAGATTAAAATACAATGCTCCAGTGAGTAACTCCTCTTTGCCATTATTTTCATTTGCCAGAGAATTCGGAAATTGTAAGGAGGAAAAGCTTCTGATAAATAAGTCAGAATAGTTGGTTAGTCTAAACTTCAGTAGTTGTAAAGTTATTGTATTATTTGAAAATTAAAGGTCTCTTAAATATATTCTCACACAGGCTATGGGGTATTTAAACAACAGATGCTAGACAAATGGAGAGCTTCATGCAGTTGAGTCCAGCACGTAAGTACAAGGAGAACGATCAGAACTCCAAAATCATCCTTAGTTTCATAGCCACATACAGCCAACCTCATCTGCACTAGACAGAAGAAAATAAAAATTCCCAGTGGAAAGTTAATCTTACATTCATTTGTTTATATATTTGTTTAGATTTATTTATTATATATTTTTAATGTTTTCTTACATATATGTATGTGCACTACTTGTGTGCCTCGTTCCCATAGGGACAGAAAGGAAAATTAGGTCTCAAGAAACTAGAGTTATGGATGAGTGTTAAGCTATTATGTGGTTGCTAAGATATGAATTTTAGTGTTGCTTTTGTAAGAGCAATAAGGAAATTACATGCTCAGTCATATTTCTAGCCTCTGCAAAGTTGACTTTAATTTTAAAATTTATATTCACATAAAATAAAATCAAGATAAATTGTATAAATATATTTATAGTGGGTTCCTAGATGATCCTTATTTTCAGCAAATCTGAAACTTTTTGGGTTGACTATGAATATTACCAAATTATACTCAAAACTTAGCTCATACAGTTACTAGTCATGATGTATATTATATAATATGCTTTCTATGCTGAGTAAGCTTACAATAAACAAAAAAAAATAAGCTATATATATAAACGTTTATCTAAATACATTTAAAATTGAGCAGAGAATTTCTCATAATCAAATGTTTATGCTTAAGGAATTCTTTTAACCATGTAAAGTTGTGCAGTGATAGAATCTTAATGGATCTTGATATATATGACTTTGACATGTTGGAGGTATGCTAGCTAGTCAGGTAAATTCAAAAGATGGATGACATAATTGCATTTATGTTTAAATAATCTCAAACCAAAAAATCAAAAGAAAGGTAACACACTTGCACATTCACATATACTCACATCCACACACACATACACACTACCAGAACAACAACAAAATATTAAGAATCAATAATTATTGGTCATTGATTTATCTCAATATAGATGGTCTCGCTTCCCTAATAAAAAGTCACAGATTAACAGAAGAGATATACAGTATCCAAGAAACATACTTCAACATCAATAATAGATATTACCTCAGAGTAAATGTTTAAAAAAGATATTTGAAACAAATGAATTTGAGAAACTAGTTGATATAGCCATTTTAACATCAACAAAACAGATTCCAAACCAAAAGTAATCAAAAGAGACAGGGAAGGACAATTCATACTCAACAAAGGTAAAATGCACCAGATAACATTTCAGTTCTTAACATTTATGCCACAAACAAAAGTGCACTCAGGCATGTAAAAGAAACAGTACTACTGGTTAAATTACATATTGTCCCTCATACACTGAGAATGGGAGATTTTAATACCCGACATTCACAGACCACCTCGACATCACAACAAAATTACTGAAGCTAACAGATGTTATAAATAAAGGGACCTTTTCAACCAAATACAAATGATTATACCTTCTTTTCTGGACCTCATGAAAGTATCTCCAAAATTGACCGTATACTTGAACACAAAGAAAGAAAATTGATATAACTTTCTTAATCCTGTCACAGGGCCACATTAAAGCTGATATCAACAAAATCATAAAAATATCAAACTCTTAGAAACTGAAGAACTCACTACTGAATGCAAAAATGCATCAAAACAGAAATTATAAATGTTTTAGAATTCAATTAAAATGAATGCACAGCATAAAAAGTCATGGGACACAATGAAAGCAGTTCTAAGATGCAAGTTCATAGCACTAAGTGCAGACATAAAAGAAAGAAAAAGAGGCCCACACTGGAGCACCGGACTGAGCTCCCAAGGTCCTAACGAGGAGCAGGAGGGAGAACATGAGCAAGGAAGTCAGGACCACGAGGGGTGCACCCACCCACTGAGACAGTGGGGTCTGATCTATTGGGAGCTCACCAAGGCCAGCTGGACTGTGACTGAAAAAGCATGGGATAAAACCGGACTCTCTGAACATGGCGGACAATGAGAGCTGATGAGAGGCCAAGGACAATGGCACGGGGTTTTGATCCTACTTCATGTTCTGGCTTTGTGGGAACCTAGACAGTTTGGATGTTCACCTTCCTAGTCCTGGATGGAGTGGGGAGGACCTTGGACTTTCCACAGGGCAGGGAACCCTGACTGCTCTTGGGACTGGAAAGGGAGGAGAAGAGGAGTGCGGGGAGGGGGAGAGGGGCGGGAGGAGGGGGAGGGAAATGGGAGGCAGGGAGGAGGCGGAAAAATTTTTTTTCAATAAAAAAATAAAAAAAAGAAAGGAAGGAATGAAAGAAGGAAGAAACAAAAAAAGAAAGAAAGAAAATGGGGAGATCTCAGACTAGCAATTTAACAGCACAGCTAAAACTCTGGAAAATAATTAATTGCATCCAAAATGAGTAAAGGGTAAGGATTATTTAAACACAAGCCTGAAATCAATAAAACAGAAACAACAAAAATAGAGATAATTAATTGTTGTGCAATATTTGTTTAACTATGCAAAGATGTGCTAGGCGGTGGTGGCGCACTCCTTTAATCCCAGCACTCGGGAGGCAGAGGCAGGCGGATCTCTGTGAGTTCGAGACCAGCCTGGTCTACAAGAGCTAGTTCCAGGACAGGCTCCAAAACTACAGAAAAACCCTGTCTCGAAAAACCAAAAAAAAAAAAAAAAAAAAAAACCTGCAAAGATGTGTTGTTTTTGTTTGTTTTTCAGAATATTTGTTAAATATGTAATTTGTTTAATTATGCAAAGATGTGTTACTGTTTTAACTTGTCTGCCCAAGGCACTTGATTGGTCTACCAAAATTATGAGTGGGCTGTTGTGAGGGGGAGGGATAGGCAGGAATTCCAGGCAGGGAGAGAAGGTAGAGGAGGAATTTCGCAATTTCTCTAAGATCAGAAACAAATGGCAACTTTTATGAGAGGAAATCAGAAAAACAACGCCTTTTCCAATAACCTGAAATAATATAAAATATCTTGCAGTAACTATAATCAAACAAATGAAAGAGCTATATCATTAAAAACATCAAGTCTTTGAAGAAATCCTGAAATATATTAGAATATGGAAAAATTTCCCAAGTTCAGAAAAAAAATTTACCCTATTGAAAGCAGTCTATTCAATGCATTTTGCATCAATATATCAACATAATTCTTCACAGACTTTCCTTAAAAATACATAGGGAAAAATAATGAAAAGACTTCAAGATTGCTAAAACAATTCTGAACAAGGAATATTGCCATTCCCAATATCAAGCTGTAAAATAGAGATTTAGTAATAAAAACACAAAGTATTGGCACAAAAAAAAGATGCTGTGATCAATGTAATCAAATTGAAGACCCAGACAAATACACATTCCAATGGACACCTGATTCTATTTTATAAAGAAGCCATAAATACACACTGGAAAAAAGGCACAATCTTCAATAAATGGTCCTTCTCAAATTTGAGGTATGCCCATAAAAGAATGCAAGTAGTTCCATACTAAACACCCTGCACAAAAGTTAACTCCAAAGAGATCAAAAACTGCAACATAAAATCGCGTACACAGAACCTGGTAAAAAGGAAATGGGGAATAACCTTGACCACATTGTGACAGGGAAGGAATAATAAGGCATGAACTATGATCAACAATTAGTAAATGGGATCTCATGAAACTGAAAAGCTTCTGAAAGGAAAAAGACACTGTCACTAGAACAAAGCAGCAGTCTACAGAATGAGAACTTTGTAACCAACAATAGAACCTATAGAGGAATGATAACTGAAATATATAAAGAACTCAAGAGACTAGATTTTTTAAAATCATAACAATCCAATCTGAAAATTGGGCACAATTCTAATGGACATTTTTCGATAGAGGCACTTAAATGGCTAGGAACACTTAAAGAAATGCTCAATATCCTTAGACATCAGAGAAATATGAAGATTCCACCTTAACCCTGTGAGAATGATAGGATAAATAATACATCTTCAAGAACTATGTGGAAAAATATGGAGAGACTGGACAGCCATGTCTTGTTTTTGATTTTAGTGGAATTGCCTTGAGTTTCTCTCCATTTAATTTGATGTTATCTATCAGCTTGCTGTGTATTGCTTTTATTATATTTAGAGATGATCCTTGTATCAAGATCTCTACAAGATGAAAGGGTCAGCAGGGCGATGGTGGCGCACGCCTTTAATCCCAGCACTCGGGAGGCAAAGGCAGGCGGATCTCTGTGAGTTCGAGACCAGCCTGGTCTACAGAGCTAGTTCCAGGACAGGCTCCAAAGCCACAGAGAAACCCTGTCTCGAAAAACCAAAAAAAAAAAAAAAAACAAAAAAACAAAAACAAAAAGATGAAAGGGTCTTGGATTTTGTCAAATGCTTTTTCAGCATCTAATGAAATGATCCTTTTTTTTTTTCTTTCTTTCAGTTTATTTATATGAGCCCTCCTGCTCTTGAAGTTCTTTTACTTCTTTTGATTTTCCTTGGCCAGCTTTAATGTGATGGTTTTTGTTTTATCTTATTATACTTTATTTTATCATGTTTTATTGTTATTTTTTGAAAGCCTGTTCTTTGCTTATGAGAGACAGAAAAGGAGAGGGTCCATAGGGGAGGAGTGGTGGGGAGGAACTAGGAGGAGCCAAGAAAGAGAAAACTGTAATCAGGATATATTGTCTGAGAAAAGAGTGTATTTTAAATAAAAGGAATAAAAAACAAACCAGCAGAAATTGTGCTAGAAATGAAAAATGCTATAAGCCAAAAAAAAGAAAGAAAGAAAGAAAGAAAGAAAGAAAGAAAGAAAGAAAGAAAGAAAGAAAAGAAAAGGAAATCTTTAGATGATGAAGTCTATCTTGAAGAATAGTTAATTGTGATTGGACTTGCAGTTTTATGAACGGGTTCCACTTGCCAGTTCTTTACCTCCTAAACACAGATGCACTGTGACAAACTGCCTCATCAACACTTGTTGTCATTTTTCTTTGTTTAGCTAAATGGATTTCAGGAAAAATGCAATCCCAGGAATAACTCAGGACTTTACCTAAATGGTGTAAAATTGAAGTTTGAATACTGAAGTTTTAGAAAATTATTTAAACTAACAAAAGTGAAATAATTTTTCAATATACACAGTAGATAATGTTATAGAAACTAGATTTATAAAATGAGAATATTATCATAGATAAGGAATATCAGAAAATATGCAAATAAGAAGTGTTGCGGAATCTGAGATGAATGTTTTCAAAGAAAGAGTGTATTCATTATTCTCTTGTTGCTATAACAAAATATGTGAAAACAAAGTACAGAAATGTTTGTTTCATTTCACACTTGAGAAGGAAATAGAGTCCATCATTGCAGGAAAATGAAAAAGTCTGCTGATAAGGCATTTGCTCACAATGCATCTGCATTTAGACAGAAAGTGGGACTAGTTTATACAATCTCAAAGGCCACCACAATTAACTACCCTTCCAGCTAGACTCCATCATCTACAATCCACACGCCCAGAGAGGCTACATAACAAGGAGGATCAAAAAGGGGTGCATGGATTTCCCTGGGAAGAGGGAGTAGAAAAGATCTCCCGAGTAAACTAGGTTCAGTATTGGAGGGGATAGGAATTAGAGGGAGCAGGTTAAGCAGGCAGGTGTCGGAGGCTTGTTGGAGGAAGGATGGAGGGGGAGATTAATAAGAGATGTCTTTTGTGGGCATTTTGAGTTAGGGAGAAACCTGATGCCAGGGAAACCTCCAGGAATCCACAATGATGGCCCCAACTAAGACTCCTAGCAATGGTGGAGAGGGTGCCTGAACTGGCCATCTTCTGTAAGCAAATTGGTGATTTCTCTAATTGCCACCGGAGATACTCTATCCAGTAACTGATGGAAGCAGAGGCAGAAATCCACAGACAAGTACTCCACTGAGTTCTGAGAGTCTTACAGAAGAAAGAGAGAAGGGAGTGTATCAGCCAAGGGGGGTCATGATGGGGGTACCTACAAAGGCAATGGAACTGCTATCATGGAAGCTCATGGATGCTGTAACAACTGTTAGGGAGCAAGAATGGGACCGACATAGATGCTCTGCATGTTTGTGACAATCCTGTAGCTTGATCTCCTATTAGGGCCTTTACCAGTGATAGCAGTACCTCTCTCTGGTGCTTAGCTGGCTTTTGCTGGATTACCTGGTCCTGTCCTGACCATATGGGGAGGAGCTAAGCCCTGACTCGACTTGATGTGCCCTCCTTTGCACAAGACCATGGGAGGCCTATCTCTTTCTGAATAGAGATGGAGGAGGAGTGGATAGGGAGGGGTAGATGGGAAAGGGATGGGAAGAGATGATGGAGGGGAAACTAATGGGTATGTAAAATAAATGAAAAAGAACTGTTATTTAAGCTAAAAAAAATCTAAACAATAAAACAAAGTCTCTAGCCAATGACCAAGTATTCAATCACATGGGATTATCAGAAATGTTCCACATTCTAATCACAAAGAGGAGTTAATTATTTTCTGAGTTTCTCTGCCCATCAGTTTCCCTCTCCTTACTGACAAATTTTGAAGAGCACCAGTTATACTGACATGGTGGAACCTTTGAACAATGCATCCATTCTGCATGAACTACCTACTAGCTAGTTGAGAGCTATCTTTTTCAACACATCAATTGTCATAGTAAAATACTACATGTGTTAAGTAAACTTTGTTTTATTTAATATTCATATTAAAATGAAAGAAGAGTTATGTAAAAAAGTTTAAAATCATAAAGCACAGACTTATAGATTAATTCTGGTATTATATATGGAAAGAGTAAGGTATGCAAGAAATAATAAATAGAATATATATGATATTGTATATCTACTAGAGAGTCTTATCATGGTTCTCATAGACATACATAGATCTATTCTCCATGGGAAGTAGAAAAAGACAAGATCTCCTGAGTAAATTGGGAGTTTGGGGACCATGGGGGAGGGCTAAAGGGGGAAGGGAAGAGGCAGGGAGGGGAGCAGAGAAAAATGTAGAGCTCAAAAAAGATTAATTAAAAAAAAAGAACTTCGTTGTTCAGAATTTTCCTTCTCTATTTGTTATTATTAAAACTTTTGAATTATTTTAAAATATTAGTTAATTTCAAATTTATAACAACTATCAAAACCTCTTATAAGTCATATAATAATATTTTCCATAAGCCTATATGACAGATAGTGATGGATAGAGTTCCTAGAATAAATAGCATAACACTAACCTATGAAATGTGAAAAAATGCCAAATAAAAAGTAATTACTAATATATTCTGTGTCATGTCTGTTGGATTGACAGGGTCATCTTTTCTGTAATGATAGGCAATCAAAACAATCAGATCAAAGACTCTAAATCTTCCACATTTTTGGTGTGAGGCATGAGATAAAGGTGGTCTCATAAATCATTTGAGAGCACTATCCTTCAGCAAGAATTTTATGAGGCAAGATTGGATGAAAAAGCACTAAATACAATTGTCTAGTAAGTAGAAAACATAATATTTTGTACAGTATAGCTAAATTTAAAACGTAAATATCTATTATTTAGGAAAAAAGTTCTTTTTTCAGAGTTTTATAATAAAAGATGGTAAGAATTAAGCTACTCAGTGACCAGTAATCACATTATTATATCAGTGCATTGGTAGACGGAGACGATGTGTGGAGGACGAACTCACTGACTCAGTATTCTCACAGTTAGTAAAAAAGAAAAGGTTAAAATAAATCACATTGAATGTCAAATGCTACAATTTTGACATATACAAATTGATAAAAGGAACTGGAAATAGCTATTACTATAAAATATAGTCATTTAATAGCTTCATGGGAACAGTGGCTTTGGGAAGTGGAATTGCATTTTTTTTTTTTAGATAAAGCAAGACAGTATCCCAAAAGAAAAAGTAACAGATTCAAGGAATGAGTTGTACAATAACATTTTAACTATGTACAATGCATTACATTCATGCTGTGGAATATTACTTTAATTGTGTAAAGGTGTGTTCCTTTTGTTTATGCTGCATTTGTTTAATTATGTGAAGATATGTTGCTTCTGGGCCACTTTCCCTGTCTAAGGCACTGGATTGGTCTAATAAAGAGTGGAATGGTCAATAGCTAGGCAGAGAAAGGTCAGATGGGCTAGAGAGCATGGGGAATTAATAAGAGGAGAAATCTAGGCTCTAGAAAAGAAGAGAGAAGGAGGAGGGAATGAGGGACACACATGGGGCAAGATGTCAGGCAAATAAAGAGAAACAGGCTAACTTAAGTTAAAAGAGCTAGCTGGAAACATGCCTAAGCTAGGCCTAGCATTCAAAACTAATAATAAGTCTCTGTATCATGATTTGGTAGACAGTGGGTGGCTCAAAAGAAAAAACCTGGTACAGGAGTGTATAAATCTTAAAGGATCTGGAATCAGGATATTATATGTAACATGGAAAAAAAATACAAAGTAGAAACTGTAGATGCCAGAGTTGAAGTTCTCTAATGTCAAGACAGGGCAATTCTTCTTGGGTATTTTTAAATGAGGACATGATAAACCTTAACTGTTTGGGATAATATTGTTAGCATTTTAGATGATAATTCTGAGCAGTCATAAGTGTAGACATGTGAGACATGTGAAGTTGGGAATGGGTTGCAACTACCTGTTAATAGTTACATATAAGAGTTGATAACCAGAAATTGTATATATGGGAAGGAAAGAAAAAAATCCTAATTGATGAATTTTGCTGATGATGGTAACAAGATGTTGTACAAACACAAAGTGATGCATTTTGCTAATGGATGAAACTGAAGATGAATTTAGCTTTTTAAAATAAGTGTGAGTAGGTATGTATATTTGTCTTTCTGGGTCTGTGTTACCTCACTCATTTTGATGTTTCTTAGGTCCATCCATTTGCCTCTAAATTTCAAGATGTCATACGTACTCACTCATAAGTAGCTTTTAGACATAAAGCAAAGAAAATCAGACTACAATTCACAATCCCAGAAAATCTAGACAACACAATGAGGACCCTAAAGGAGACATACATGGATCTAATCTACATGGAAAGTAGAAAAAGACAAGATCTTCTGAGTAAATTGGGAGCATGAGGACCATGAGAGAGGGTAGAAGGGGAGGGGACAAAAAGAGAGTGAGAAGATAAAAATACATAGCTCAGTAAAATCAATATAAAAAAATTTAAAAAATTAAAAAATAAAAAACTATGAATGAAAACTTCTATAAATATTCCCAAACAAGTATTAATATGAGAGAATATACATATACATGGTACTAAGACAAATTCTGAAAATAAACAGAAATATTTATATACAAAAAGAATTATATATAAAATAAGTCCAGGCAGCAGTAGCACATGCCTTTAATCCCAGCACACTTGGGAGGCAGAGGCAGCCAGAACTCTTTGTTTGAGACCAGACTGGTTTACAAGAACTAGTTCCAGGACTGGCTCCAAAGCAACAGAGAAACCCTGTCTCAAAAAACCAAAAAAAAAAAAAAAAAAGAGCAGTCTTGCATTGACTAGTTGTATTCATTTGAATAGATGGTTAAACATTTATAGAAGCTAAATTCAAACCAATTAAATGATAAGGAGATGTGTCTGCCAGACCAATAAGTCTGAAAGTCATGGCTTTACGAGTCTGGCACACTGGGTCTCTGACTAGACTCCTCTGTGGTACTTTTAATTTGATAATTGTTGCACGTTATTTTAAATTCAACTAATGCTTTCCTTCTCCACAAATACCCACTGGTGGCATCTAGGATATTATGGTGTCTTGGTGATGTCTATGTTAAAAAGCAAAGATACAAAATGAAAACCTGCTCATAATTCCTAGTATTAGTTTGAGTCTTTTAACTTCACACCTGTGTGTCAGCTAAGACTGGCTGTCAGTAACTTGCTAGGGTTTGCTACACTTAGTTACAGAATACCAATAATGTTAGCGGTGGGATTACCTTTGCCTGCGCTAAGTAGAAGAGGAAAAATTTACATAGAAAAAAATCAGTGGAAAATATTACACATAATAAATAAAAATATTTTTTAAAAGTTCTATCTTCCTAAACATGAGGTGAACAGGGTCAACACCAATAAATATGCCAAAGTAGGAAAGGGAAAGTCCATAAGGTGTCAGCCCCACAGAAAGAAAGACAGGCAACTGAAAATACTGAGAACAAGGGAAACAGTTTTCCCCAGGGAAGAGCACACTTCGACAATTGGTTGTTGAAGAAGAAAGGGTTAGCCCTGAAAATATACACATGAATAGCACTATACAGACAGAAAAGGAACAACGGTTGATTAAAAGGGGGCCATGAATTCGACTTCAGAAATATTAGGATCATGTGGCAGGATTTGGAGAAAGGAGAAGGAAAGTAAAAACAATACAATCATGTTATAATCTCACAAAGTAAAAATATGAATTTTCAAAAAATAAAAATTTGTGATATGGGATATCATATCATATTTGTGATATGACAGATTCAAGCAAAATGTTTTGGAAGATAAGGAGAGGAGGTAGAGAGACAAAATGGAAAAAAGAGATTTTCAATTTGAAAACTGATATAATTACTCAGAATTTCAAAATACATTCTTATAGTTTATAGTTTTATTTAGTTTTTCCTATGTTTATACAAACCAAGGAACTCTAGAGGAACTGCTCTTAAGGTCGCTGTTACCTAAAGCTCAGACCTTCCCAATAGCTGACCTAGTATGTAGAACCAAAAACAACAACAACAACAACAAAAATCCCCTAATATTACAGCTTTTACAGTGCTGTGAAATGCTTAAAAACCAGTATTTTTATGCACATGGAATCTGGAGATGGTCAAAAAAAGTCAAAATCAAAATTTGTATTATATCATCTAGATTGGATTTGAAGATTGTTCCAAGGTACAATTCTTGGTACTGTAACCATGATCAAAAACAAACAAACAAACAAATAAAACCTCTCCCCTCCTAAAACACACACAGAGACACACACAGAGACAAACAACTGAGGTCTTTACACTTGGTTTACTCTTGGGAAGGTAATTTACTACTTTTAGCTGAATTACCATGACAACAAGAAGTAATTTGTGTTTGTTCTACAGACAAAGGCTAATCTCAGCCTTAATCAGAGGAGCTCCTCTTTACACAGACAGACACTCATGACTGTCCACAGGGCTTAGAATAAGAGACTGTTAAGTGCTCAGCCATATACCACTCCCTCTAAGTCTCAGAGGAAGGAGAGAGAAGAGAATTTAAGAGTCAGATCACATGGGAAAGGACTGAGAAGTGCTATCTTCTGATATTCTACTGTCACTGCAATCAAATTCAATAGCAGCTATGATCATACAGCTGTGGACCTATACAGGGAAGTCAACATACAATCAAGGGTTAGATAAGGGCTTATTGTTCCCTAAAACATCCTGCTGAACATTGGCTACTTATAGGTTCCAAAAAATGGGCAGTTACTGTCTTTGGTTATGTATCTACTTGTGACCCCATCAGGCTCCAGTGAGTAGCTCCAAAGGATGGTCACAAAGACAGTCCAACTTAAACTCACTGAGTCATAAAAGTGAAAGGCACAAAGTATGAGGGATATAAGAAAAGGGGGAAGGAAATAAGTTATATATAATGTATAATATATACATATACATATATAAGGTATGTATATGGATTGATATTTTGTCAGAAAATAAAGTTAATACAATGGATTTAAAAATCAATCATGTGAAGTAATTTATGTTAATTAACAGCTCAATTTGAAGGACACTAAAATGGTCACACATAAAACTTCAATGCATAATATGTTATGTATACTTTGAATTTTTCTCAAAAATGCTTATTAAGTATTCTGGGTAGAAACTGTACATAGTTTTTGATGTATTACATTCCATGAAATATATAAAATTTGCTATATATTTTTAAGACAAATTTATTCTTGAATTCTAACTTTTGAGTAAAAACAACAAAAAAAGTCTATTGGACTTAATAACATTGAATCATCTATTACTTAAAATTATTTTGATTTTTCATGTATCCAACCTTGTCTCTAATAAGCAGAGCACCAAATATTTTTCCTATTTCAAAGAACTATATTTCTTTCTTCTCTGAACATAATTCTAATACAATGTAAATACGTAGCCTTACTTCATAACTGTCCATAGAAAAATAGTTTTAATATTTAGCATTTGCCCATGAATCTTGCAGTGTTTTCCTTTGTGTATTTGTCATATCAGGATAAAAGAAGTCCTTTAAGTTGTTAATATTTTTTTTGTTAAAAGTGAATGTTCAATAGTTATTTTTATGTAATTGAAAAGAGGGAGAAGTAAGTTTACATTTTTTATTGTTTTGGGACAAATCACAATAATTTAATTTTATTATAATTTATTCTGGCTTATATAAAACCCATGACAGTACATTATAAATTATTGTATATTGATGAGTTTATTTTCTACATTTAGAAATAATTTTAAAAGTTTTATTATGTTTAATTGTGTGTGTGTATGTGTGTATGACACATGACTTAAGGTCTTTGAGGCAGCCAGAAGAATCCAGTCTCCCTAGAGCTAGCATTAAAGTTGGAGGTGAGCTGCCTGACATGGTTTCTGTGAATCAACCTAAGGTCCTTGGCAAAAGCAATACAAACTCAATTGCTTCACCATCTCTCTAGCCCAGACATTATTTTTTATAAGATAAAATGATATATTACTTTTTTTCACTTTAATACTAGGCGGACTTCAGTGTCAAAATTTTGTTGTTTTAATAATAAAAGTTTTAATTTTTACTCTCCCTGGGGATTTTTTTCAGATTTTTTATTCCCTTGTTATAGTTCTTATAATTGGCTCTATTCATTAGGTGGTTTGATTTAAGCCTATTCTTTCTTGTTTGGTTGTTTTTTGTTGTTGTTTTGATACCTGTAATATTTACTTAGAGAGAAAGATGTGCCTTAAGAATTCATCTATGTTTATAGGGTGGAAGTAGTGTTAAATACCACGTTGTCTGCTTCCTGTGAAAATGAATTTTACCCTTAGCATTTCAACTACTCTCTGATACCTTCTGATTGAGTTTCAATCTCACATCTTTCCATCGTTCTGTTATCGTTGGAATTGATGAATCAGATGTCTTGACATCTCTTGAGTCAAGAGCTTTTCATCTGTGACACTTGACTAAACAAACATTGAACATAACATGTTGCTGTGGGACAATGGTCTTTTATCTTGTCACTTATTTTTAATAAAACGCTAATTGATCAGTAGCCAGGCAGGAAGTATAGGCGGGGTCATGAGAACAGAAGAATTCTGGAAAGAGGAAAAAGGAAAGACTCAGTCTGTAGTCAACATCCAGACACAGACGAATCAAGATGTGACTGCCTCGCTGAAAAAAGGTACCAAACCATGTGGCTAACACAGACAAGGATTGTGGGCTAATATAAATTATAAGAGTTAATAAGAAGTGTGAGCTAATAGGTTAATCAGTTTATAATTAATGTAGGCCTCTGTGTGTTTATTTGGGACTAAACAGATGTAAGACTTGGTGCGACAGAAACACTCAATTACATTAGGCTGTCCTGCTGTTTCTTAAAATCCCCTCAACTATGAATCTTTCCACTTGCTGTTTGCATGGTTTCAGATTAACTTGACATTGCTTATCTTCTCAATTCCTTAGGTGTTTTGTCAAATGTGCTTCACATGAGTAAAGCTATCTTCTGCTTCCAGTAATGAGCAATAGCAGAGCACACAGCCAAAGGCATCCCTTTCCACTACTCTTCTCCACCCTGATAATTATCATATTGTATTTTAACATGTGTTTACTGTTTGGACAATTCAGTGTGAACAAATCACAAAGATAAAAACATGAAATTTATCACTGTATTCTGTTGTTTCATGTTCTAAATTTATCACTGTTTTCTGTTGCTTTATGGTCAACAACTCTAACATGAAAAAATAATAAAGGATTGAATAAATCAGTGGATAAAGATAATAATTCTGGGGTTCAGGAATAGTATTTCAGAGCTTTTTTTAAAATTTATTTATTTATTTATTAAAGATTTCTGCCTCCTCCCCACCACCGCCTCCCATTTCCCTCCTCCCTTCCCCTACTAACTCCCCCTCCCTCAGCAGCCCAAAGAACAGTCAGGGATCCCTGCCCTGTGGGAAGTCCAAGGACCTCCCACCTCCTTCCAGGTCTAGTAAGGTTAGCATCCAAACAGCCTAGGCTCCGACAAAGCCAGTATGTGCAGTAGGATCAAAATCCTGTGCCATTGTTCAGGAATAGTATTTCAGAGCTTTATGAGTAGTTTCAACTTGGTTTGACTATTATATCAGTATAGTAACAACCCCATGACTTATTTAAATTGCTCTCATAAGTAAGAAAAGTAGAACAGATGACAACAATTGTGAAATAACCACATGCTTCATTTTGTATTTTCTACAGTGACTTCTTACACATTACAAAGCTATTTATGAACTGGCTATAATAGATATGTCTCTAAGGGAGGAACTGTAGCTCAAAAGGCACAGATTCATTTAGAGAAAGTCTAGGGACTCACCCTTTTTCTCTCTTGAGAAGCAACTGGATATATCTTCAGAAGTTGTAACACTAGTGTAAATATTAAGAAGCATTTTGTATTTGGCATATAAAATCTTCCAATAGTCATTATTCTTAAAGTTATTGTTCCTTTTAATGTGGACTTTGGTTTAGTTTTAATTTTTCAGAAGTTTCTT
The DNA here is from genome assembly GCF_950005125.1 of Chionomys nivalis. Lineage (NCBI taxonomy): Eukaryota > Metazoa > Chordata > Mammalia > Rodentia > Cricetidae > Chionomys > Chionomys nivalis. The sequence continues at coordinate 176,420,709 of NC_080086.1, read as the reverse complement.
CTTTTTCATTAATAAATAATAGAGAGTTGGGGTGTGTACAAAATGTGAAAGAATTTATTGCCATGAAAGGAACTTATTAATGAAATGTCTCTGACAAAGAGTCCCTCACTTGGAATTCAAAGGTGAGTACTAAAAATCATTCTTTCCTGGAAGGTAGATACTTAAAGAACACATTGTGTTATTGCCTTTTATTTATGCATGATATTACTCAATACAGATTTGAAAATGCCATGTAAAATATATAAAGCAAAGCATAAAATGGGAGAAAATTTAATTTCTGTGAGCAGCAAAAAAATCATGCTTTGAAGTCACTGCTGGTGGTTTTGTAATAGTCTGAGAAAACCCATGCTACTCTAACAAGGAATAAGCAGGCAGCCTATTAAAAATTGAGTGTGGAACCCCTCTAAGATGAAACAGTCTAATTCAGTCTCTCGTGGCCTCTACCAAAAAGGAACTAGATGATTCTACAGGAATCAAAAAAATGCAAACAAGGGAACAACTGCATGAGAACTAAATTATCAGAAAAAAACATATATCGAGAAATAATTCTTTCTTTAAATAAAGAAAACGGAAGTGTGTGATGTATTAGCCTTCTATGGATATGCACATGTATCCCCAAACTGTCAAACATTTCAAGTTTCTGGTAATTATTTATGGTGTCCAAAAATTTACCTACTGCAAGATATAAAAGTAAAGAAAGGCTTTAGAGAGAGAGATACATTAGGGAGCTTAGGAAAGATATACTTGAGTATGATAGTACACTCCTGGAATCCAGAAACCCAGAAGGCTGAGATAGGATGGCAGAGTTTAAGATCAGCTTAGAACATTGTGATCTCCATGCTCACTGTACATAGCAAGACTTTTCTTTGAGAAAAATATCTTAAAATGTGGGACAAGAGGAGAGGAAGATAAATTCCAGAGCTGATGAGGAGTTGATGGAGTTGAGGACCCAGTACTACAAAATATGGCACCATTGCATTTGTAAATACACAAAGAGGTTTCATTTGCCTTCCCCTCCTATTTTCCCTTTAAATATCAAAAATAAGTTTCAGATCTTTTCTGAAAGGAACTAATGACCATGATTCCTGTGAGTTCTCTGTATACTTGAATAAAAAACTAAAGATGCCTTAGAGCTCCACCATCCCTCATATGCCCACCCCAAAGTGAATGAGCAGGTCTTCTTAGTTCCCTTTATCTCCATTCAAACACAAATACTGGGTTTTCATTTTTTCCCATCTGTCTTCCAACTTCAGCTCCCCCTTGTGCTCCCACTCCTTCTCAAATTCAAGACCTCCTTTTTTACAATAATCACACACACACACACACACACACACACAGCCTCTTGTGTCAATTTACTACTGTTCCCATGTAAGTTGGTTATATGTTTAGGATTAGTAGAGATTGTATAACCTATCAGAGCTCAGCCCTAGGGAAGGCTGATTTCCTCTTTCACAGCAGCCCTCAATTGCCTGTAGCTCTTCATCTAAAGATGGAACCTTCTGAGATTCCCTTCATCCATGACAACACGTCAAGTGGTAGTGTTATTCCACAAATCTTGTTCAAGCAACCGAGTTGTTAGATTTCATGGGTGCAGCTTCCCTGCCATAGAAATAAGGCATTGCCTATCTCTTCGTTTTATGGTTCTTATAGTTTGCCTACCCCCTCTTTTAAGGGGTATAGGTATAGGTGTTATGTTATATACATATCAGTTGGGCACCTCATGATTAGGGTTTCTACTATTTGAGAAGTTCTGGAACTATGTCTGTCTGCTGGAAAAAAAAGAAGCTTCTCTGATAAGGGTCAGAGCCCTGCTTATCTGTGATTCTAAGGTTAAATATTTAGAATATGTTTAGTAATAACACTGCTTTAAGAAAGAAGCAGTAGTAGGTTCTCCTCTGGGGTCCTTGACTTTACCAGCCTTAGTTCTCATCAGGTTATTCCCTGTAGCTATGTGTCTCACTGCTGTAGGAAAATGACAATGGAAGTGGAATGAAAATGGAAAATGCCATAGGAAAAGACAATTTCAGGAAGAAGGGGTTTATTTTGGCTCACAGTTCAATAGTCCAGCTGATCATGAGCAGTCATGTTGGCAGGATCTTGATGCAGCTGTTTCTATCAAATCTGCCTCAGGAAACGTACTGCTTGTTAGTGCACAGCAAGCAGAATGATGATTGTTAATGTTCAGCAAGCTTTGGAATTTATACGAAGCCCAGAACCTAAGCCCAGGCAACGGCACTGCCAAATTTCAGGGCAAGTCATCTCAACTTAATAAACCTTAACAAACCGGTCACTATCAGGGATGTCCAGAAGCTTGCCTCCTAGCAGGTTCTTTAGCCTATCAATTCATCATTCATCAATAGCACTTCCTCTTTATTTAATCATACTTTATCTTACTGCATGTTTCATCAAACCTAAGAATGAAATTTCTACCCTCCAATTGTGTATTGAGTTTCTACTTCTGAAATACCTGTGTCATACAATTTATGTACTCAAGACTCTATTTTTGGCTCTTGGTAATTTCTCTTCTGGTTTCCAAGCACAAACTCAGCAACAGATGTGGCAGAAAATCTTTGGAACCACCCAAAGTATAAGTAAAACAGTAATATGTTATTAATTTATTAAGGCAGTTGAGTACTCAGCTTGTCATGGTCCTGGAAAATGCACTTCATTGAATTTTACCAAAACTCGTGGACTGATGAATTTTCTTTAACATTTTGTATATTAGCACACTGGGTCTCAAAAATGTTAAGTGAGATGTTGATGGTCATTCATGTGAGTTAGCAAAGTCAAACTGAACCTTTATTTAATCTATCCAGATGTTCTTTCCCCACAATCCACATGTGTTTGTTGTATTCATGGACCATTGATTGCACTCACATAGAGGGTTTAGCCTTTTTTTACTTAGTACCACAGTGCCCCAGTTCTTTGTAAGAGCTTTGCCACAGGCAGTTTGTTTTCTTTTTCTTTCTTCTTCTATCAGGGGTTTCATATACTTAATACAGATTCCATAACATAAAATATATTTAAACCAGAAGAGAATTTGGTCTGAACAAAATTTTTTTTATAATTGATACTCTATATTTGTAGTAGAGTCCCACTCAGGTGGGCTTTGAATTCCACATAAATAAATGGTCACATTTTCAAGATCAATAAAACAAAAAGAAATATGTTTTAATAACTTATAGAAATTAGACTGGTGTAAAGTAAAACAATTTATGAATGAGTGGTATATAATATTCAACATATGCTTTATAGCAACTGTTACTAGTTTGAGCTAATAAAAGCACGTTGTATTTTCTATCATATTTGCCCATAACTCATGCGTACTTCTGAGGAAATAACTGACTTTTCTTTTTAAATCAAGTCACAAACTATATACACTAATCCCCGATACATTTTCTGAGTGTTCATAACTGAAAACAAAATTTCTTTCATTACTCCCATTGTTTATCAAGTAATACTGCTCAGAAATTCATATAAAGAAGTCATCTAATATAAGTTTTGACTGGAATAGGATTTTGCTCCTTAATTTAAAAGCCAATAGCTGCTTAGCTTCTTGATAGCAGGAAAGAGATGATCAAATACAGCCAACATCTTTACAATGAAGAAATACGGCCAGACCAGTGAGAGAGAGGAACAGGATGCTTTGGCTAGAAGGCTATTCCACGATCCCATGTATTTATTAAAATTATAAAACACCCACAAGTTTACAAATCACAGTTGTGATGTTTTCACTGTATCTCGTACAGGTAATCAGCAATTTTCTGTTTTTTCTTTTGATAAACTTAAATAATGGGCAAGGAAGGCTCACCCTTTTGTTTTAAGTATATTGATCTTCAACTTATTCTGAATTATCTGATGACATTTGAGCAAAAAAGGCTGACCATCTGGTCCTGAATCACTAATTGCTGTGATATATATATATATATATATATATATATATATATATATATATATGTGTGTGTGTGTGTGTGTGTGTGTGTGTGTGTGTGTGTGTATGTATATATATATGTATGTATGTATATGCATATCCTGCATCGTGTTTTTGTCTATATGTGTGTTGGTACACCATGTGTGTATCTGACAACTGAAGCAGTTAGAAGACGACATTAAATGCCTTAGAACTGAAGTTACAGATGATTGTTATCAGTCTTGTCGGTTCTGTGTATCAAATCCATGACCTCATCAAGAACAGTAAGTTCTCTTACACAGTAATCCATCTCTCCACCACTCCTATGCTATTTCATGTCTTCTACACCTTGAATAAGACTTTTTGAAATATTAGCATTGATAATTTTAGAAAATGATACTTTTCTACAGTTTAGAACACATTAATATTTGAGGCCAGAGACCATTACAAGACAGACAGATTTTGTTATTTTACAATTCTTATCTTAAAGGAGGGCGTGGGGAATTGAGCAATTCTTAAGTTCTGCAACAATAAAATATGATATAGACAGAAGTTATGCAAATAAATTAAGTATACAGCTGTTAAAATTTCAGATTTGGAAAATTGAAATAAATCTGTTAGTTACTGTGACCATTACAGCCTCAGGAAACTTCAAGAACCCTGATAGGAGGCAATACGTTTTGCATTCAGAGGAATACAGGATAGGTAGCCAAGTGTAGTTAGCTATCTAGGTCTGATGTTCAGGAAGATATATCTGTCTATTCAACATGAATTCACTTAGTTATAATGTTGTTTGTTAAGTGTTCCCAGAAAAAGATAGAGTGAGATGATGAGCATATGAGATACATAAACTATAAAGCTGAGTAAAGAACAAATATGAAGGTAAAAAGCACAAAATTTAATGAAAAAAAACACCCTAAAAGACAGGAACATGAAACCAGAAGATGGTCTTGAACAGGAAGCACATATCTCTGAGGCTGAGAAAAGAAAGCTGAAGAGGTTTGTGTTGACTGAATCAACCCAGGAGAGTAATGAGGTTCAAACAAAATCTTTCAGTAAGTAATTTAGTGTGTTGGAATAAAGAAGTTGATGTGCTAATTTAAGGGAAAATTAGAAAATTGCTGAAAGAGCCATCAAGGAGTTCTCTTCAAAGAGAGAAATAAGATCATAGCAAAATGATTCTATATCAGGTGTGGCAGCCATGTGATGTAACATGGATTTCTCCTCTTACCTTCTGAATAAGTGCAAAGAAGCTCAGCTTCTAAATTACAGAGCAGGCAGACCAGAAAGGTAGTAGATTAGTAGTAGTTGGAGTTGGATTTGATGGCTAATAGAAAAACTAAATGGAGTTCTATTCAAAGTAATGAAAATATTCTGTATAGTATTAAAGACTGTGCATCCTTGTAAATGTGTGAAAAGCCACTAAATTGCATGCTCAAAATAGTAAATTTAATGTTCTGCAAATTATGAATAAATATAAATAAACTTATAGATGTTATATCTTGCAACTCTAAAGATAACAGGCAAATATTTGAAACAAACAAAAGAATATTTGGCAACAATTTCCCCCAGGATATATTTTGCCAATAAATAATGTGTTACTTATTATGTCGATGAATATAAAAACAAGCATTGACTAAAGGCATCGCTGTTTACTTGATCAAATATTTCTTTTAAATTTCAAGTGCCATATACACACTAACAATAATGTTTTCGGAGCTTGAAAATATGCATATACCTGTACAACCAAATATTTAGCCAATGTAACTAGGATGAGACACGAAAACATCATCTCTAGAAACTTTCCCATGACTTTCCCCATTCATTCTTTCCCCCATTTCTGCTTAAGCTCTTCCTACCCACTCCTTCCCTCTTCCAGTATTGTGTTATATATGTTCAACTAATTGTCTTGTCATATTTCACCTTGAAGTCTTCTTGTTTTCTCCTAATGGTTTTCTGGTTACCTATCTTCTCTATGTCTTATTCTTATATAAATACAAGAGTATGGATTAGAATGTAGGATCTGTGTGAGAGAGAACGTGTGGCACTTATCTTTATGAGCTTGGGCTTCCTCACTATTTCCTCCCTCACTATTTCTTCCCATCTTCTATCTTTAATATCATAACTATACAAAAAAATTTGATGAGGCATAATGAAATAAAACATACCCATTTATAGTTTTTAATAACATAAGTTAAAACATTAGCTTTTCATTGGCTCCTCTCCTCTCTTTCCTCCATAATTCTTTGAAACTGCCTTTCATGATAGCAGAAGGCTTGCAATGGGACAGGGGCAAGTAAGCTACTTGAAGCACCTTATTGAATTTTCTTTATTTACTTCGTAGTTATTTTAAAGTCTAAATTTATTCTCATTTCAGCGTTGCCAGGAAATGATTCTCTGTAGGTTTGGGTTGGTATGAGTTGTTAAATGTGATGCTAGACAGCCACATTGTCCTGAAGTAGAATGTCCCCTTCAGCTTTTGCTGATTTTCACATTTAAGATAAAAGAAAACTTTTAATTTCTCTATTTTCAGCATTTGCTGAGACATCTATTTAATTTCCGAGCAGGAAACTTTTTTCTGTTGTTTCTTGCATTGTAATTGTTTCATATGTAATTTGAAAATGTGGCCAGCCTTATTTCTGTCCTTGTTTAGGCTTAGATGCAACATTATGTTGTATTTAGGAAGGTTTTGCAGTTTCTTCAATGAATAACCAAATATTAAAGCTGATCAAGTGTGTCTATATTTAATGAAAATATATCAGTTATATCTCTGACAGCATTATTATTGTCTTAGTAATATTATTGAAGAGACAAGCATAATCCACTAATTCAAATAAGGTCCTTTTGTTAAAATTGAGTATTATGTCAATTTTAAACATTCCCTAGAGTTATAATTTATTAAGATATATTGTCTAAAGAAAACTGTTCTGAAATATATCCATTAGAGTCTACTGCAATTTCTATTTTGAGCAATTTTCATCCCTTGTATGAAAACATTTTAACTGACTTGCTGCCAATTCAGTCTTTAAGCTTAATGTACACAACTGTAGAATTCTGTTACAATAGAGATGGCTGAAAAATCTGACTATTCAGCACTGAGTGATTTATTCTTTTGCTTAATATGTTTGAAATTTATTCCAGAAAACAAGAAAAATAAATAAAATTAATTCTTAATAATGACAAATAAAAATCTCCAAAATTATAATAGTAATACTTGAAGAAAGAGGCAATTGCATGTGAGGGTCATGACTTGTTCCAAGTTGATAGTTTTGTTTATCTCTCTTGATTTTGGAGTTCCGTACAGCAAAATGCCTCTACTGATTCATACTAGTGTATATATGCCCTCCCCCACCTTCACAGGTCAGAGATATCTCTGAATCAAGTGATGAATACATTTAAGCATCTAAAGTCCGTGGGTTCATGTGACTACAGACAATCATCTTGAAGCCTACAATGACCCTGATATTCCAATATATGTATGGAAGATAACAAAAAATAAAACAAAATTTATCTTCTTTCCAGACAAAACTTTCCTTTGTGTTTAACGTTGTTTAGGGGGTGTACTGATTTATAGTTGTTGAATTGTTCACTTTGTACTAACCCAATAATCACACTAAATTATCTGAGCAGCAAGGTAACTACTTAGAAACTATACTGACTTCATTGGTAGTCATAAACATTTGGCTTTTATAAAGTCATATAATTAGTTATTCTTTTATTCAGCAAAAATTTTCCACTGTAGAACAAACATTAGGAGTGGTTTGATGGAAAATAATATATTAAAAAATAGATGTGACATCATCTCACAACTCAAAATGTATTCATGTATTGCCTTTAGGGAAAGCAATAAATGATCTCCTCTACCATGACATTTAAGAATGATAATAACATACAATAGGGAATTGTGAATAGGATATTGTAACTTTCATTTTTATTTATAGAAGTTTTTTCATGGCTGTATTTTTAATTGTAATTTTTTTTAAAAAAATATAGCTTACAGGTTTTAATTTTAACATTATTACTTTTAGTTTCCTTTGCTACATACAGCTAGTCATTTACAATTTTGAATAATTACCGTATATATAGAAAACCTATAGTTCTGTTCAGATAGTCTATATTCTATCTGACAAACAAGTATTTGTAACATACATCTGCAAGCCGAATTTATTTTTACCTTTGCATCTTCTGTTGTAAGAAGCTCAGAGAAACAAGGAGCAGATGTCAGTGGTGGAGGCCAAAGGCAAAAGAAAAAATACACGTTGTTTCTTGAATAAAAATTGCAGATGGGACCTTTTAAATTCACATTTGTTTGCTACCTCCCTCCTATTTCCAATTTGACCCTCTATTTCATGCCTAGTTCACAGTTTTGTTTCACAGAAAGAAATACAGACTGGTCTCCCCGCTTTCAAAAATTGCTTTCTTCTTGATAGATATGGCAGGATTGTCAGTCTAGTGTGCAGTATATAATTTTTTGTCCATTTTGGGTTGTGTTGGTGCAAGCTTCAAAAAGAGAAATTTTCAATGCATTATTGATTTTCCACTGTTAAGGATATGCAAGCATTAGAGCCATGAAGGCTTTGAATTTTGTTCTGTTTTCATAATGAAAATTTATCAAAATTATGATGAATTTATAAATGAAAACAAAGGAATAGTAGGCAATATGTTGAATATTCTTGTGTGAATGTAATAACGCACTGGATTGGCTGAGATATTGACATTAACAGAACATAAACAGAAAAGGAAATAAGAATCATAATCTAAATGTTGAATTTAACATTAATTAGTGCTGATTAATTACTATAGGGGTGTTCCATGTTCACAGTGATGGTAATCATACTACCACAACTCAAATTCCTCTGAAAGGTTTAGCAACATTCTCTAGTTCTCTACAGCATTTGGTTCCATCTGATGAGCCCACACTGAGTTGATCCTATGTAGAAAGCTCAGTAAGGTCTCTGACTTTACTAGAATCACATTCAAGGAGAAAGAAGAAAAAAAATGAATTTTCTGAATAGAATAAAATGTGCTAAGCACATAAAAGTGAAGAAAGACTGTATAATAGGTAGACCATGATCTTGAAGGTGTAATGATATATTTAATCTATTGAAAAGAGATGCCCCATCAAATGACAAAAGCATCTGTTCAACTATGTTCATAGCAGCATTGTTTGTAATAGCCAAAACCTGGAAACAACCTAGATGCCCTTCAATGGAGGAATGGATGAAGAAAGTGTGGAATATATACATATTAGAATACTACTCAGCGGTAAAAAACAATGACCTCTCGAATTTTGCGTGCAAATGGATGGAAATAGAAAACACTATCCTGAGTGAGGTATCCCAGACCCAAAAAGAGGAACTTGGGATGTACTCACTCATAATCGGTTTCTAGCCATAAATAAAGGACATTGAGCATATAATTTGTGATCCTAGAGAAGCTAAGTAAGAAAGTGAACCCAAAGAAAATCATATAGTCATCCGCCTGGAGAGGGGAAGTAGACAAGATTGCAGGGCAAAAACTGGGAACTTGCGGGTGAGGTGGCAAGGGGCAAAGGGGAAATGGGATGAGAAACATGAGAAGGGGAGGATGGGAGGAGCTCGGGGGATTAGGATGGTTGGGATATAGGAAGGGAGGATACAGGAGCAGCGAAGTATATATCCTAACTAAGAGAGCCATCTTAGGGTTGGCAAGAAACTTGACTCTAGAGGGGTTAGCAGGTGTCCAGGGAGATGTCCCCAGCTGGTACCTTGGGCAACTAAGGAGAGGGAACCTGAAATGACCCTATCCTATACTGATGAATATCTTGCATATCACCTTAGAACCTTCATCTGGCGATGGAGCGAGGTAGAGACAGAGTCTCAGTTTGGAGCAACGGTCTGAGCTCTTAAGGTCCAAATGAGGAGCAGAAGGAGGGAGAACATGAGCAAGGAAATCAGGACCACGAGGGATGCACCCACCCACTATGACAGTGGAACTGATTTATTGGGAGCCCACCAAGGCCAGCTGGTCTGGGTCTGAATAAGCATGGGTTGAAACTGGACTCTCTGAGCATGGCGGACAATGAAGGCTGATGAGAAGCCAAGGACAATGGCACTAGGTTTCGATCCTAATACATGAACTGGCTTTGTGGGTGCTTAGCCTGTTTAGAAGCTCACCTTCCTGGACATAGATAGAAGACCTTCGTCTTCCCGCAGGGCAGAGAATTTGGACTGCTCTTCAGTATCGAGAGGGAGGGGGAATGGTGTGGGAGGAGGAGAAGAGGAGTGGGGATAGGGGGAGGGGACTGGGGGGAGGGGGTAATATTTGGGAGGAGGGGAGGGAAATGGGAAACGGGGAGAAGGTGGAAATTTTAATTAAAAAAGAATAAAAAAAATTTTTAAAAAAAAAAGAAAAGAGAAGTAAAATTATCCAACAGGGAAGGTTTGTGATGTCTAATCATACCCAGAAAGACAGGAGTCACAGAAAGGACTTAGTGTACTTAAACATAGGTAAGATCTGGCATATCTGAAATTTCAATGCAGTGATTGTATTGGGATTAGAAGGGATAAGGTAGATTAGGAGTTGGCTGCCTAAGCCCATTTAAGATTTTATTTGGATATCTGCAAAGATATGGTTGCCTAAAAAGTTTTGATAGAGAGAAGAAGATACTTTCTAATGGTTAGTCTGGAAGTTATTTGAAAATGGGTTCAGTTGGAGGCAATTTATGTCACCCCAAGTCCCTTGTCATGTGGTTTTCTGTTATCAAACTCTCAACCTTCTAAGTCACTGTACACATCTTTCCCTTTGGTGACAGGGGACATGTTCACCTTGCACTTCAGTGTACATGGGGTGGCTAACTCTATTCTAGTTAGATGTATATATTTCCACTTCTGTATTTTTTACCATTTCATATTTTCTTTTGGCTAAGTCAAATATACTGGCCAAATAATATAACAATTTTTTTTACATCTCTTTACTTTTTCTTCCTTTATAGACTATGCCCTCATACTGTTTTTGAGAACAACTTGTTTTAAAATAGCCTCCCCAGCTAGCTAAGCCTCACTTCTTATCCACTGTACTCTGAAACATACATCATGGTTTGCTAATCTATGGCATTGTTCTGACATTTAGTCAATATTTTAAGAAATCTTATAAAGATTTGTCGACAGATTATGTTAGGAATCTATATATGGAAAAAATTTTGAAGTACCAGATATATAAAGTATATTTCTGGATTGAAGAAAGACTTCTTAATATCAGTATGGGCAAAGGGTAGTGAGACATATGAACATTAACTGAGCAAATGTGAGTAACAGGAAGGATTCTTGGCAGCAACTAGAGGAGTAAATTATATCACTGTAATGCATAATCTGGAAGAGTGGGATAACTGATAAGGTATGCAAGCCTATAAATTCTGTCACGTGCCCCCAGTATCTAGAAGTAGAACTGTAGTCTCCAGATCAGTAATTTAGGCTCTGAGATGGATATGTCTCAATATTCTAGCTGAAATACAGCAAAAGTACTTGATGAGACTAGGAAATTCAGTGGCAGTCCAAATGTGGCAAGTTTTCAAAGGAGTCCATCACTGTACCACCAAATATGTTGTCTTTCCATCAACGGTGACCACAAAGTTTCACGATTATACTTACACCAAAATGTGTGAGCTCTGTTTACATGGTCTCAAATTGGCCTTTACTATTGTAACTTCTAACTCATTGGGTAAGTGTGCCTATGAACAACTTTTCTTAAAGAGGTGTCTCCCTCTACTCTCTTTCAAGAAGAGGGATGATTGACACAAGTAAGTCATGATACCTGCAACTTATACCTACCATTTCTTGTTTTCCAAGGTTTTTTTTTTATAGCGTTATTTTGATTTCCAACTATGCCTTAATTTAAAGCATTTTAGATAGGAAACTTAGAACTCTTCCTTATTAGCATGTTATCTAGCTCTGAAAATATTTTGGTAATATTTTATAAAAGGAATTCATCTCTGCAGTCTAAACCCTACCACCTGAAAGTGGAATAACTCTTGTGTACTGACCTGCTTTTTAAGGCAACATTCTACATGAATATAATTTTTATGAAAAGATGGGTAAATACTTCCCAATATAACCAATTACACCAGTGATAAACATCTAATAGAATTTACTGCTTAACTGTATGTTATACATAAACAAAATGAAATTTCATGACTTACATAATTTATGTTACAAACTTGAATATAATACACACATACACATGCTTACATACACATGCTCACATACACTAAAATGCATTGTCATTAGTTTGACTCAAAGCTGGGCACAACATTGCTTAAATAAAATCTCTAGAAGTTTAGAAACAATGGTAAGTTTTTCCTTGATAAGCTCAGTCCTTTTTTCTGTAGACTTAACGCCTTTGGACACTTAGTCATTCACCCTTATTACTTTATTCATTTTTAGAAGAAAAAGATGAATAAATAAACACTTGAATAATTTCATATTATTAGTACAAAGGTTGTATAAACTTCTGTATTGTTTCCTAAATGCACAATCAATATTCTGGATCCTAGTCATTCTTAAAAATTCTCTTGCAATTTTTTTCTATTCTCTGTTCATCTCTGTGTGAGTAAGTGCGTGTGCTCAGTGAGGCTTGGAATTAAAGACTATTCTATACAGCGCATCCTATCTACCCAGAGCCAAATTCTTATCTTGCTTTGAACCCTCAGGGATCATTGACTTCAAAAGAATATATTATGTTCCAAAGTGGCTCCCTACAGCTGTAGAGGAAGGCATAAAATTGGTCCCAAAAGACTAGTTCCTCAATTCAACGTGCTGTTATGTTGCTTCATGCATGCATAAGTAGCTCTGTCTTTTCCTCTTCTGGTGTGTTTGTGTATGTGTGTGTGTGTGTGTGTGTGTTGTGTTCAAGCACAGACAAACAGAATGACAACATGGTTTTATAGGTGGCATTACAGCAGAAATGACATTAACAAAACGAAAACCATTAACATATTAAACAGAGTCCCTCTTTTTATAGTCTATGATCTCTTGAAATACAAATAAGCATTAAGTCATACAAATACAAAAGAAATCTAAACAAACTAACAAACCAAAAGAGTGAATTCCACTGGGAATAAGTGATGATTCTTTAGGTTCCTTTTAAACCAAAAGATTTCAAAAATAGCAGGTGACTTAATTGTCTGAGGTCTTACTGATAAGGATGTGGGTGGAGAAAAATTGAATGTCAACATAACTTCCCTGTAGGAAATGAAAGCAGGGGTTATACTCAGTCACATAAATAAGGCAGATGTACTTAATCATATGGATAAACAACATTACATTAAAATATTAAACTAAATTTTTTTTTTTTCTTTTTCGAGACAAGGTTTCTCTGTGGTTTTGGAGCCTGTCCTGGAACTAGCTCTTGTAGACCAGGCTGGTCTCGAACTCACAGAGATCCGCCTGCCTCTGCCTCCCGAGTGCTGGGATTAAAGGCGTGCACCACCATCGCCCGGCTAAAAATAATTTTTAATTTTTGTAGTCAAACTATTTTCCAAAGACATCTGAATTACTAGAAGCTGAGGATTCCCATGACTTGATATCTCAAGTCTATCTTTTCAATATTATTAAGACTTACATTTCTGTATGAAAATATTTTCCAAACTGCATTTCATGATATAAAGCTAATAATTTGGGGGCACTTTTCTTTTAAAAATACTCAGAGAATCTCTTTGGTTCACTATGAATATATCCTTCATGGTGTAGAAGGCATGGGTAGAGCAGTTATCTTTGATAAGCACTTTGGAGTTCAGGTCCAAACCTACTCTACCATTGGTTTTGGCATCCTGCTGATGACTTGTGTGATTGTGACCTTGTATCGGCAGCACTTACGTTTAATAACAAACATTTCATTTGGTTCTCTTAAGTTTCCTTTTGAGGCTTTGCAAGATTTTGCAGTGAATCTTTATACAGTAGGTTCTGCCCTTCACTGTTAACACATTTTGTGTTAATTTACAGTATGTTTGCTGTTGCACATCCTGTTACTATTCCAGTCATAGAGAAGATTCTTTGATTCTTATAAACATAAACTTCTCTGGAGCATTTCATTATATTTTGTCAAAGCCAGTGATATTAAGTATGAAATATGTATTCATACAAAATAGGGTAATATTTGTTGAACATACTGAAAAATGCCCCTTTTCCATTTACTTCCTCATAATTATATATTAACAGTCATCACCCATTCCTTCTTTCAATGACAAGTTATATTTGAATCTAATTAAATTTTGCTAAAAATTATAGACTTTTGATCAAATATTAGTGAAAATTTACAGCAAATAAAGTAGTTAAATTGGACAAGTAGAATTTCACAGATTTTGAAAAACTGCATTTCAGTGAGATCAACTATGTCCCTCCTCCCACAATATTTTACCCTTACGCAGTAGATATTAATTATATTGCTTCTGCTCTTACCAATGTTTTTATAATAAAAATAAGAAAATAATAGGATGACACAGTGGATAAAGTTCTTTTTGAAAGAAAGTCTTGCTTATAATTGGGATCTCAAAGTTCTGAAAGTCTGATGTTTTATTTTCCAATATTTTTTTCAGGCCCACTGGAAAGAACCAATTTTTTTTTAAAGAGACAAGCCACTTTGTGTTTCTTTTCTTGAAAAATGTTCAAGTTAAATACCACATTAAAAATAAAATAAAAATTTTGCTTAGAATTTCCCCTGCCTTTTCCTTTTGATTCATGAGAAGAGGTACTTCGATCCTAATTTGGGGGGGTAAGAATAGACTCTTAGTCATTTAAATATCGCATAACAATTATATGATGTTATATAACAGGCAGCAATGTGAAAAGAAATAACATTCAAAGAGAGTTTATGAACTAAAGAAGGCTGGAATGCTATTTCTAAATTGACCTGTACAGCTATTTCCTAAGGCTTTCTGAATTATATGATATTATTCTAGTGTTCCTAGTGTATGAGCTATGTTAAATTATACACAAGCATAACTAGAAAAAAGTACTTACTGTAATAGCAGAAAAGTTATAATGATGAAGAAAATCAAGCTTTATGTTATTTCTCTTTGTATATTTCTTCATAACTGTATTTACATAATTCCACAAATTATATTATTTCAACCAATACAACAATATAAAACATGCTTCTGAGTCCTGTTATAGAAACTCATAAATCAAAGCAGTAGAACGTAAAGGGTTGGTGTTGTGATGCCTACAGACACAACACAAGAACACCAGGAATGTTTCTGAAACATGTGGTGCTTTATGTAAGTTCTCTATTGTCTGCTGACTGAAAATGTCACTTATAGAACAGCAAGCTTTGGCTTAAACTTTAAAGTTCCTTCTTTCTAGTTCTTTCAGCAAAATTATAAGAGTATATGAAAGGTACAACAAAGTCATTTGTGTAAGTTACGGCAAAAAAAATCATTAAAAATTTCAAAACCGGATGTTTGAAAGTCAACAAAAGATGCCCAGTTGGTTCTACTACAATCAGTCCTGTGAATATCTGCTGATACGATTTAAAGACTAATGAAAAATTGACCGATAGTAGTTTGGAATTTTCTTTAAAACTTATTATTATTATTATTAATATTACTATTGTGGTAATTCATTGCTCTAATAGAGTTAGCAATAATAATCAGCATTTTTACTGTTTTCCATAAAATTTGGTTAAGCTTCTCATGATAAGAAGAAGCTATCCAGCAAAATTAGAACCACTGAGCAGTTATTAACTGAAATATTTAAATGTCTATAACCAGATTCAATTAGATTGTGGCTTAAGGATGTCAGATGCAATCCTAAAACTCTTTCACCAACAGGGCTGTCATGAATATAAAACTCTATTGCCTATGCGTTAAAGAAAGAGCATTTCAAATATAACAGAGAAGGTTCTTATGAATTGTTCTCCAAAAAGAGTTGAGAACCAGCTTCAAGTAAAAGAATGACTCGTTCAGTAGTATGAATTACTTAATGGAGGATTTTAATAGCACTTAATAACAGGCAACCAATTTCATGGAACTCCAACTGACATCATCATTTCGATTGAAGCCCCAGTGCTTTAGCCTTGAAGCACCCCATACCCACTGAACACATTTTGTGAGTTTTTGCTGACTTCTGGGCTGACAGGCAATTGTATTTTAAGTTGCCTTTAATTTCTCCTTACTTGTTTCAGGTAAGTAATAAAATGGTTAATTTTACCTTTCACGTTTTGGAGTACTGTTAAAACAGAAATATATGACTGGAAAATTGCCAACTGGTGTCCAGTGCTATTTGAAAGTAGCACTGTGAGTGGATAATAGGGAAGAAAAAGGACAGGTGTTTCAGGTTAAACTATGCAATGCATGCCAACTACACTGGAATTGTTCACATAGATTTTACTAAGACCCTTCTGTTTCAGAGGGTAAACTACAAAGAAACCACTGCCTGGAAGGATTTGACTTTTGGGTCTGAGAACACACTGGGGGCACAGATATTGCTTTGACATATATTTTTATCTTGTTACCTTGTTTTCCTGCATCATTTAGGTGTAGTAATCATAAAAGAGGCCCATGGCCCTGTACCGAATCTCCTCATGTTTTATTAATGATGAAAAGGCCTTTTAACAGGACTCCATGGAGATATTTCAATGAATTTTTAATCTTCATTTTTTACCCTCTTTTAAAGCAGAGGTACAAGTGAGTTGCACAGAGGGCTCTACTGGGCAATCAGGTATTTTTCAGGCTGCCACATGAGTCATTTTTTTTCCCAGTGACAAAACAGGTGGCTGCCCTGGAGGGGACGTAAAAGAAATCCCAGTAATCATGTCCTACTTGAGTTGTCTACACATTGCTGACTCAACAGCCAGCTCTATAGAGGAAAACAAGGAAGGAGATAAAATATAAACTAAAAGCAAACAAACCAAGGGAAAAATGTAATAAAACCACCAGTGCAACAATCACTATCCTTTGTCTTTCAGAGAATGATTTTTTTAAGCATGCATGCTTAAAATGAAAATCTATAAAACACATTACAAACAGAAATCTTTGTACTTTACAGGACATTGAATCTGGTATTTTCACAGCAAAACCTGTTAGAAAAATTGCAATCACTTAATCTTCAGATCCTTTCTTGTTTGCTGAATAAAATATCTAAGCCCAGAGCAATGCAAGAAGTTCTAAATTTGATCTCCGGCCAAAATCTGAGTCAGGAATTTCTGTATCATGTACTTAAAACATGATTTACTGCCAGAACAGTTAGTTCCATATAAGGAAAAACTTAAAACTTGATGGCAGATGCTGACTAAAGTCATACCACCCACCTCTTCAAATAGTGGAAGAATGGGAGAAAAAAAACCTGTGTAGAATATGGAGGCTGCTTAGAACTCACACTATAGTTTGTGGTAGTCATTAGGCCAGATTTCCTGTATCAGTGGAAATACTTATTCTTATTTAAGACATGGTAATTAAAAAGAAAGTTTTTCTCTGATTGGCAGAGATATTTGAAACATATACATTCAATTGCAGCCAAGATACTTGTTCCATAGGCCATTTTTAGGTATGAGTAATTACTTGTATTGAAAGAAGTACTAGGTAGTGCCACCTCCTCTTCTAAGACTAGGGAAACTCCTACTACTCTGGTAAGGCCTTATTTCTGTTTGGAAGTGTTGACCTGATTGTCTTTGATGTCATATGTTAAATTTGTTTTTAAAAAGAGACAGCAGGGAAAAGGAGTGTGGGAGAAAGGGAGAAAAGTACAAAGAATAGTCAAATCAGTTTTAAAAGTATGAAGGTCATGAATAGTACTGAAAATTGTCCACCTCTGACAATCTAGATACATAAGAACAGGAAGAATCTTAGTTTGGTAATGGAATGTGTTTAGTATCTTTGTGTTGTCCTGACATATTTGTATGTGTGTCTGTGTGCACATGCACATGTGTGTGTTTGTGTATGTGTAATTTCCTGACAAAATGACATGGCAAAACAGATCATGAGTACTTATATTTTGAATAATTTGATAGTGTATCTGTCTTAGGTTTTTCTCTTTTCCTTTTTCTATTGAAGACAAAAAAAGATAGCATGACCACAGCAACTCTCTATTTTGTTTTGTGGGCCTGTCCTGGAACTCACTCTGTAGACCAGGCTGGCCTTGAACTCACAGAGATTAACCTGTCTCTGCCTCCTGAGACTGGTATTAAAAGCCTATGCCACCATTGCCCAACTTGACCACAGCAACATTTTATAAAGGAAAACATTGTAAGTGGTGTTGCCTATGATTCACAGGTTTAGTACATTATCCTCATGGCAGGAAGTGTGGAAGCATGTAGGCAGACATGGTGCTGGAGGAGCTGAGAGCTCTACATCTTTTATCTGCAGCAGCAAAAGGAGACTGTAACAATAAGAATAGCTTGAGCATGTAAGATCTCACAGCCCACTTCCTCAGAGACACACTAGGCCACACATCCTAATGGAGCCATATCTAGTAGGACGTCATATATCTTAACCTCTTCATTGGGTTACACCCCATGGATCAAGCATTCTAACACATGAGCTTATGGTGCCATAACTATTCAAACCACCAAAGTACCACAATCTGGAAAGTACAACCAGGCATCTTGAATACAGAGTTGAAAGCATCCAGGTTCCTTCCTACTACTCTTTCCTCAGTCTTCTACAACTTTTCCTACAGGCTACCCGTAGGACATATGTTTCAACACTAACTTTTTTCCTGTAAATTCCTGTCTAAGGATGATCACAGGGGCATTTTTTTCTATTTGAAGACTCCCCCGCCACACACACACACACTCCCTGACTGAGCTGCGCTAACATTTTCATTGTTCAACTTACACAAATCCACTGTTTTCTTCATCTGTTTTAAAGCACCAAGTATCCTCAGCTCAAGGGAAAGCTTCACAGCCTCTCTCAGATGCATAATCCATCCTCATTTTTGACCTCTATCACATGGAACTTTTTCTTATATTTGCTTAGCCATTTGGTTAATATTTATTTTGTTTTGTTAAAGCTTTTATTCCAGGAGGTGGAGGTCATGGTTTTCATCTGAAGACAAGTTTTTTAGAAGCCTGTAAAACATTTTTGTTCATATGGATATATCTGTGTATTTGTACGCCTTGTGTCTGTGTAGTGGCCTGCAGAAGTTAGGTGAAAATATTGGATCCCAAGGATCTGATTTGGCATGTGGTTTGAGCTGCCAAGATGGGTTCTACGAACCAAACTCAGGTCCTCTGAGAGAAAAATAAGTGTTATTTACTATTGAGATATGTCTTCTGGTGAGACTTCCTGATTAATCATTATCTACTAACACAAATACTGGAATAATGAGAACTTATTTCGTATTAGTTATGTATCATAATTAATGTGAAAATCACATGTATGTCGACAATTAAAGAGAAGTAGTGTTAAAAAGATACTTGTGATCCTAGTAGGGTTTCTACTGCTATGATAAAACAATTTTAGCAAAAGCAAGTTGCACAGAAAAGGATTTATTTTGTTTATACGTACACATTACTGGTCCTTATCAAAGGCAGTGATGGTAGCAATTCAAACAGAACAGAAATCTGGAAGCAGAACCTGATGCAGGGGCCACAAGAACTGTTGCCTATAGTGTACTACTTATGTCTTGCCCTATCTACTTCATTATAGAAGCCAGAACCCAAGAACAGTGGTACTCTCAACCACAATGAACTGGGCCATCCCATATCTATCACTACTTAAGAAAATACATTACATACTTGCTTGAACCTATGGGTGCAGTTTCCTAATTGAGATTAATTTCTCTCAGGTGACTCTAGCTTGTGTCAAGATGACTTAAAAACTAGCCTCTATAATCATTCTTATAAATATCAATACACTCACATAAGTATGTATATTGATTATAGTACTAAAGTTAAATATTATTCATTCTTAATTTCAAGCTTTATAGAAGTTCACTGTAATAGCAATTTATGTATTGGTAAATGTATTCTGTCTTTGTCATATCTGCTGTCTACATGTGCCTACAGAGCATATCTTTTTTTTAATATTTATTTATTATATATACGCTTTCCAGAAGAGGGAGCTAGATCTCATTACAGATGGTTATAAGTCACCATGTGGTTGCTGGGAATTAAACTCAGGACTTCTGGAAGAGCACCCAGTGCTCTTAACTACTGAGCCATCTCTCCAGCCTGTCTATAGAGCATTTCAAATGTGGTTAGTGTGGTTGAGATGATGACTTATAGATCATATTTAATTGTTGTAAGAAGGCTGCTAGGCTGCTTGTTCATTTCCAACCTTCCATACTCCTGAAATAATCACACAGAAACTGGGTTAATTAAATCACTGCTTGGCAGATAGCTCTAGCTTCTTATTTGCTAACTCTTACATCTTAATTTAACCCATTTCTAGTAATCTGTGTATTGCCACATTGCTGTGGTAAAATTCTGGTGTCTGCCTCCAGCGAAGCTATGTGGCTTCTCAATGACTCCACCTTCTTTCTCCCAGCACTCAGTTTAGTTTTCCCCACCTAGTTTGATCTGCCCTGCTGTGCTATAGGCTCAAAGCAGTTTCTTTATTAACCAATGGTATTCACATCATACATGGGGAATCATACATCATTTAATTGTAACTAATTTAAAGCAGAATAGTTACAGGAGGAAGTGGGATGAAGGTGGACATATTGGACATCACATTTAAACAACAGAGAAGCATGTATAATAATACCCCTTGTTAGTCTTATAGTTAAAGTATAAAAAAATGAAATAAAACCCCTTGAAGACAGCAAAAAGGACGAAAAGAGAAATTTTACTTCTATACGAAGGAAATGCTCTGAGTATTTTAGTGAAAGTGGTTGTCAGGCTGCTCAGTGGTATACCTGTCCTCTGTGGTATCCTGGGAATACAGATGAAGAATCAACAATTGAAAAAAAATCAATAATTGTCACTATTAAGCACAACCTATGGCACAGTTTGTCACAAATGGATATTTTTATGAATAGTTGTTACTACACTATTTGCTCTTAAGTTACTGGTTGTGTACATGTTTCCTCAGATTGCAGTCTAAATCCTAACTGTGTACCTCTATATTCCCTTATACAGAAGACAAATGTCTGAATACAGGGCTCTTTGCACCTCTGTGCACAAATTTGAACTTTTCCAACAATATTCAGTTGATGAGAGACAATGGTTGCCCTGCACATGACTCATTAAAATTCAGAACAGCACATACCTGCTTGTGTAAAAATGTAATAGTGATATCCATCTACAGAACCCATGTGCCAAGCACAGTTTCAGAGCATCTGTTGGGTGAATTCACTGGTCCCAGCCCAACAGTCAGTTGTGTATTGTGTAATGACAAGTAAATGAATACAAGGCAATTGTAAAATAATTTTATAATTTAGTAAGTCTTTGCAATAAAATATTTGAGGATTTGTAGCTGGAGGTTTATTTTTTAATCCTAGAAAGTAAGCAGTTCTTGAATACTGTTTGTGAGCTGACTTCAAACCAAGTGTTTTCTTTTTCTTTCAAACTTTTCTATCAGTTTAACTAAAGAGAATAAAGAAGGATTATTCAAACTCACCTACTTAACATTGGGAATTAGAATTTTTGAAGTCTTCAACAAGCAAACAAACAAAAAAGACACAAAACTAATCAATTAACAATTTTTGCATGATCTTCAAGCCTAGATGCTCATTTATATAAAACAAACACATTTCACTCTTGGTAGCTCATTAATGTATCACTATTGTTTCTACATATTTATTTCAATGAAACATTGCTCTAAGTGTATAAATCAGATTCACTAAAACAAAACATCAATTCAGTGTTTAGGTATCTCAAGATTTAACAGCTCTCAGGCTGGAGAGATGGTTCAGTGTTTAAGAGCACTGACTATTCTTCCAAAGGACCTAGGTTCAATCCCCAGCACCCTCATAGCAGCTCACAACTAAAACTTTGGGATCCAACACCATCATACAGACATACATATAGTCAAAACACCAATAAAATAAAAATAAATAGATAGACAAACAGAAAGAAAGAAAGATAGATAGATGATAGATAGATAGATAGATAGATAGATAGATAGATAGATAGATAGATAAAAAAAGGTTTAATGGCTCTGAATTTTTCTCTTCAACTGACAAGGTTAAAATGACAAATTATATAATGTCTTTAACAAATAAAACTGAATCTGTCTTATTTTTGTTCTGTGCGTTTTATTCTTTAAACTCTTATTAAACAAGATGAACCACACAAAGAAAAAGACATAAAAATATGAGAGAAAGAAAAGAATTGTGACAGTGCGAGAGGAAGTGGATAAGGAAGATCAGTAAGGGATGAAATAATGACTGAAATTCATTATATAAACATTTGAAAATTTTAAACCACTAAAAAGATAGAAAAAATGATATTTAATCACAAAACCACTAGTATTGGAAGAAATTTTATGCCAGCACTTAGGTGGTTATCGGTTCTTGTTAAATTGGGGCAAGCACTTTGAAGTGATTGTCACTGCTGAAACAATCAAGGCCCAGATGGGTGCTCAGAAAAGGACATTCTAACTGCCAAGGAAGTGTGTGTTCTAGATTTGGATGAACACTACAATGGTACCATGGTATTTTCCCTCATGGAGAAGATAAGAAGTATGAAACTCCTAACCACTTTGAAAAACAAGATCCCTTTCTCCTCTAAAGTCTAAGGTTAGGTTTTCAAGTGTTTTCTGCATTTTGGTCCTGGTTGATACATTCTTTTCTTCTGGAAAAACTGCAATTTGAAGAGCCACATTCTGTCTTATCCATCTGAGGTTCAAGGCAACGCAACCAGTTCACCCTGAACTGAATGCTTTGAAACTAGAAATCAAAAGAAATCCTTTATACTTTAAAGTACTCTCCTGGAGTACTTTCCTGTTCTCAGAAACAGGAAAGTTGACACAATGTATGAATGATATATTTATATTGCAATGTATAAAACATTTAAAATCATGCATAAAATTTTCTTATGTCTTTTTGTCATTATGCAAGAATAGGTTGCCATTCCATGTAGGCACCATCATATTCAGCACATCTATTGAGCCAGTTCCATCAATAACTCAATATTACTATCACCTACTTATTTATTTTGTGATCAATATAGTTTTCAGTACCCAATTCACCCAAACATCTGGGCATTATCAGTCCAATCTCTGATCCAATAGGACCAATAGTTTAGTTCGACATATGAGCGAGTTTGTAGAGTTTTCCTCTTTACGGTTGGCTTAATGCTTAATTCACTTGCATAGTTTTCTTCCAGTCAGTGCATTTTGTTGATGATTCAGGATTGTCTTTCTTTTTATGGATGAACAACATTCCATTGTTTATGTATTAGCAATTCCGTTTTCATTCTTTATTCATAGGAAGTCTGAATTTCTCTTTGTCATAGTTTTTTTTTTTTTTTCTTATACATTCACTAGTAAGGCTGCTGCATTAGATGATGGATCTGGAGAAGCCTAAATGTTTCCTAAAATAGAGAAACTATTTTCCATTCCTTCTTTCTATTCACATGATATCTTTTTCAACAAACTTGCCAACTCCTTTGTCTTCTCTCTTTTTGATAATAACCATCTGGGAGATGTGAGGTGTTGTTTGGATTTGTGTTTCCTTGATGATTACTAATTGTCAGAGCTTTCTTGACAACAATGCAAAAATTGCTGAACATTTGTCTTTGGAAAACTGCCAAACTGACACCCCCTTTATCTGATTTTTCATCATTTTCCTATAAATACCCTTATATATTTTGATATCATCCCCTTCTCAAATGTACAGTTGACAAATAATTTCTCCCATTTTGAGGATTACCAACTTGCTGCATCGATTGTTTCTTTAAAAATATAATTACATAAATTTCCTCTGTTTATTTTATCTAGTGACTTCCAAGTACTCCTGTGCCCTAGTCTCCCTGTTGAAATGATGGCCTCTTTGTTTTTAACCAATTAACATATACACAAACCACAAATACATACATACACAAACACCACAAATGCATACACACACACACAAACACATATACCTTCTATTCAGAGCATTTATTGTTACTTATATGAATGTGATTTGAGGGTTGATCATTTGGCATTTAACTCTCAATTGAAGACTCATCCCCGTGGAAGAATATTCACCTGCACTCAACATTTCTCAGCTGCCTGTTGCTCTCTATCTGAGAGTGAGGCCAGGTGAGATTTACCTATTCCATGTTAGCATGTCTGCTGTATTGTTCAGGTCTTGTTTAGGGAGTTGTATTGTTGAAGTATCATGAGAGTTGGTGGTTTCTATCGCTAGGCAGAATCCTTTCAGTGATTTTGTAACTCCGCTTACTACTTTTGCTTTTGGTCCTTAGAGCTTTGAAATCAGTTTTTAAAAACCATCATCCAGACAAAAGAAACAGTGTATTCCCTAAGAGTTGCATTGTTTAGTTAATTATAGTTAAGATTTTAATTAATTTGAGGCTTGTTGTCAGATTAAGTTCTAACTTGTTGTCTGTCTTAATGCTGTCCTATCAAACCCATTATCAGACTTTAGTCCTTTTCATTCTTTTCATGTTTTTTCTCCTCTTTGCATTTTTTCAAGAAACTGTTGTTGAGTTTATAGATTTGTGTCAATTCTTTTATGGACATTTCCATGATACTACTTGTAGGTTTAGCATGCCAATTTTTTCTTGATTTTAAAACTTATTTTATCTCTCTATTAATTTTTGTTTTAGGTGCCTCCTATGTTCACATTTCATCAAATCATTTTTAGTATTCTCTTGAAGTTTTATGGGCTTCCTATGATAATTATTTCGTGACTTCAGGTATGTCCCAGTTGGTAAAACCCTTGTCATAGTGCTGTGTCACTGATCCAAACCATAGGTCCATCATGGCAAAACTTAGCACTCCAAGACAGCAATAGACCTAGCATGCATGCATGTAGAATATGCCATGAGTGACTTATTGCCATTAGGGGAACCACTCTGTCCCATGCTTGAAGCTTAAAGGATTGACTTGATCACTAGTACAGGCTAGTTAACTGACTAAAACTCGGGAACTGATTAATAGAAGAGAGGGTACAGCGAGCTGAGGATTTTTTGTGGCAGCAGCTGTGCCCAGACAAAGCAGGTCCAAGGCTTTAGAATGGTCCAGTTCTACTATCATGACAAAGACAGACATTCTCAGCATATCAGACAATCAGCTCCCAAACTGTGGAAAGAATAAATGTTGAAGGGCGAGTTCAAATCATCCTGGGTTTGGTTTCAAAAACTTATCTAAAGCAGAACATGGTAACATGTCAGTAAATACAGAGCTCTTTTATGAAGATCAGAAATAGAAACAGGACAATTTGGGAACCTTGGGACAGGCATTCAGGCAGATGCAGTGTAGAAAATGTTTGAAATAGGGAGAAGGCAAGGATTAATACAAATACTCCTGCACATGAACAAAAACAAGCACAAATACATGTAAACGTAAACTTACACAAGGACAATAGGTTTAAACATATACACAGAGAGATGTGTACACATAGTCATGCAGGCACCCACACAGAAACACATACATGCACATACACATGCACCCATATGCTTGCATACCCACATATATGTACCCACATATACACACAGGCACATAATTCATAAACACATGAGTGGTATACATATGTGCATGCACATGAACACACATACATACACACATACACATACCCACAAACACATCACATGAACAGGCACATTCATGCACAAACACATGCACATATGCATATATACACATCCATACACAAAAACCTGCACACTCAAGATGTACGACCCAAATATACAGACACAGGCATAGCCATAAACAAATATACACACATAAACATATATTCATACACACATGGACATATACATGCTTGCACATGTGAAAACATACACATATGCATGTACACATACACACCTTACACTATTTTAATGGTTAATCCCTGTCATTTGTTTGTAGCTCTGGTAATGTCCTATTACCATTTATTCTTGGTACTTATTCAGTTACTAGTGGCATGGAAAAAGTAGACAATTATTCCAGTCTCTGTATATGAGATGATTTGAACTCACCCTTCAACATTTATTCTTTCCACAGTTTGGGAGCTGATTGTCTGATATGCTGAGAATGTCTGTCTTTGTCATGATAGTAGAACTGGACCATTCTAAAGCCTTGGAGCTGCTTTGTCTGGGCACAGCTGCTGCCACAAAAAATCCTCAGCTCGCTGTACCCTCTCTTCTATTAATCAGTTCCCGAGTTTTAGTCAGTTAACTAGCCTGTACTAGTGATCAAGTCAATCCTTTAAGCTTCAAGCATGGGACAGAGTGGTTCCCCTAATGGCAATAAGTCACTCATGGCGTATTCTACATGCATGCATGCTAGGGCTATTGCTGTCTTGGAGTGCTAAGTTTTGCCATGATGGACCTATGGTTTGGATCAGTGACACAGCACTATGTTCACATCTGTCTCTCTACCTGATGTTTCCGTTTCTGTTATTCTGCCTGGGAGTGAACAATCTGAGTGTGATATGGCTGGGGTGACATAAAGCTTTCCTTTTTTCCCTCTTCAAAATATCTTTCTTATAATTGTACCTCATTTGTTTTCTGATTTTAACAGTTTTCATAACTCATGTAGACATATTTTTCTTCTGAGTAGCCATTCAAACTGTTGCATTTTAAGATTAGAGTTGCTATACTCTACTCTGACATCTTATCTACCATATATATATATATATATATATATACTATATATATATACTATATATATAGTAATTTTATTGGGCTATATAGATCATTCAAAATGATTTTAATGTCATTTTGATTTATGATTTTCTAACCCCCCACAAAACGATAAAAATTTGGCATTACAGCTAGTCAAATATATCATATTGATTACTGATTAAATATTCCAGTGTAGCCATATATAGTTGTTATAAACCTGATTTTAATTCAGGTCACATATAATCATTACATAGTCATTGAATAAAAAGGAGGAGTATACTATCTGTTAAATAAATTGTAGAAAACTTCATATACTTAGTATAAACATTGAGCAAGACTGGTACGATATTTTCAAATTAAAACTCTGTATGATAAAATGTTTAGATACCTTTGAATGTCTGGTTATAAGTTATTAGAAAGTCACATGGAGTGAAAAAAAATAACTTTATAGTACACACCATGTGAGAGTTCTACCATAGGGGATTTTTGGTCTTAGGCAAGTTATGACCTTCCAATCTCCAGTGTCCATTGATAATTTTCAGTATTTAGTAACAAAAGTAAATCTACCTTCATTAATAATGAATTTCTTATAAAATGTTCCAAAATACCATACATAAAACAAATACTTATATATTTTCTTCATACTTTTAGATGCCTGCAAGAGAAAAAGTAATAAAGAATATGCAATTTTAAGTGTCCCATATGTTCTATAACAAGCAAAAGATTGCATTTATTAATATGATTACTCTGCATAGAGCTTGAAGGGGAGGCTATAAACTCTGTCTATAGTATTAATCAAAGCTCATAGGTAATATTTAGTGGCATCATAAACTTAGAATTTTATTTCAAACTTTGTCATTTCTATATCTGCACTTGACTTCATCACATCATGTTTTCATGAAATCTACTCTTACAGAAAATGAATGCATTTGTTGAAAACACTCTCTCTTAAAGTAGTAATAGGAAAAGGCTATTAACAAAATCAATGTCTGATATTTTTAAGAGATGGTTTTCTCAAAATATATTTAATTCTGAAAGTTCCAAAATGTGAATAACAATTCTCATAGACTATCCACTTCTCTGTAGCTCCTGTCTTTGTGATACGGTGTGTGTGTGTGTGTGTGTGTGTGTGTGTGTGTGTGTGTGTGTGATATCATATGTCTGTGATGTGTGTGTATGTGTGGTTTGTGTGTGGTGGGTACATGTGGTATGTATGTGTGTGTGTGGTGAGTATGTGCCTGTGATATATTTAAGGTGAGTGTGAATTTTGTGTGTGTGTCTGTGTATGTTTGTTGTTATTGTTGCTGTGGAGAAGGTTGCTATGACAAAACTGTGTTCAAAGTTCTTAAAGTGAGGATAAAACTCGGGAGGAGAGTGCTTCCTAGTACAGATAAGACCCTGATTTAAATGTTCAGTTAGTCAAGACTCTTAGTTGAAGTTCTAATTTTAAAATTCAAACTTTAAATTGAATCTTGCAGTGAAAGTATTCACCTTGAGTCTAAAACCATCATTGCTATGCATGCAATGACTAACCACACAGACCCATGAGCTTTACCCTATCTATTTTACCCTTTACCCTGCCTTCTTTGATCAGGAACTCATTGTGATGAGACCATAGCTAAAAGCTCTCTTCTTCCAAGATGGATGCTGAAGACTTCAAAAAAATAATGTTTTTCCTCTATAACGTCAAAATTTTTGATGAATCCACTTTAAACTCAGAGATATTTTCTGATGCAGCTGTCAGTTTTATACATCACTTTCATCTCTCATTTGGGCTTCTAACCTTTGTCAGTAATGCCTTTTTAAGTAGTGGTACTGCTTTGGTGAGATGGACAAGGTCAGATGGTGACATTATGTGCAGGAGTAGAGATGGAAAACACTCTGTAGGATCTGATGAAAGATGATGGGTGGAAATTGACATGCAGACTTCAAAAGACTTTACAAAGTTGTTTTTGGCAACTGGCCAGCACTCAGAGCGGTTAACACCTCATTCACATGTTCTTTGTCACATGGAAGAAGTTTGATTCCACTGCGATGAGGCTTTCATATTCCTCCCATGCCATTATTTTCAAATCATCATAAATTTTAAGTTTTAGTTTCTGATAGATCAAAGTGTGTTGTTTAGATTTATAAGATCAAAATGTGTTGTTTAGAATAATTTTATATATTATTTTGTGTATTTCTGCCAGTACAAGGTTAGAATTTGGTAGTTTTGGAGGAAGGCAAAATGGTATTTTATTTAAAAATCAGTTGTAAAAAATTAGAAAATTCAATATACACATGGACTTTTAGCATATTTTACATTATATATGCTATTATGTAACATGTAGTATAAATACACAATTTTAATTGATATTTAAATTTTACATTACTTCAATTATTGAACATTTCTCATATAATTGAGGTTTATTGGATATTGGAAGTTATAACCTATGATTGCTGTGCTTTTATTCCTATTATCATGTTAGACTTCATTATTTCTTAGGTAGGCAATCATATCTTCTACAAATATTTATATGCTTTGCTTTTGTGTTTCTGTTCATTTATGACTCCATTCTTTTTATTCTCGCATTATGTGATTAGAGTTTACAGAGCAATGCCCAGTGACGGTGGCAGTGATTAGGATCTATGATTTTATAGTTGATTCAAGGGGTAAGGTCACTGACATTAAGTTCCGGATGGTTGCATGTTCTTTGTCCTTGCATTTTCCCTTTATTCCCATGTACTATGACTGTGTCAGAATCTATGAGTCTGCTAGCTCATGGTTTTCACTTCTCTCTTTATAGCAGTTTTTTTTTTAACCAAAAATTGCTTTACATTTCTTTATGGATTCATTTTGAAACATATTGTTTGTTTTAATTTATAGAAAATATCTTACAAATAAAGTATGTTAATAAATTTACCCTGGACAGACTAATAGAGAAATTAAGTTTGGAATATTTGTAAGTGGTATTTAATTGTATCCCTGGCTATTTTGTCATTCAGTTTCTGGTCCACAACTATGAAATAAGCTAAATTTAACAGCAAAAATCTATTAAATTTTATTGTTTAAAAACTGTACTTATTTCTTTGTCATTTGATTTTTACTGAATGCTTACTTTCAAAAAGTTTCATTTTGCTTTTATTAAATGATGAATTATCTATTTATTTATATTTAACTATAGAAGTATTCTAAAATAATTAAGTAAATAATTTTCCTAGGATCTTGCTATATCCTAAGCTTGGAGACTTTAAGCAACCATTTACTTAAGTCATGTTTCATGTTTATGTTCATCATAAATTGGGAAAGTCTAGAAGAAAGTTACAGGTGGAGCTCCACACTGGCCTTTGCTCCTACATGACTGCCTCCTTTCTCTCTCTCTCTCTCTGGTTGTCCTGCTGAGTAGCTTCTGTCTGTATTTGGGTCTTTGTGGCATGGTAATCTTGAACAGTATGTTAGCTTTTGTGTAGCTTGTGTTTCCCTTGATGGATGTTTCAGAAAATAAAATGTGAAAATGCTGAATAAGCAGAGATTCACCTTGACTGTTTCCTTTGGTAAAACAATTTGATCCATACTCTTGACTCCCGGCCTGGAAATGAAAGGATATTTGGAGGTTTTTCTAAATGCACCGCCACTTTTCTAGGCTCCATTTCCTTCTTTCTTATTACTACTTCTGTCTCATGATTTATAGTAACACAAGTCTTCTGTTCATTATCTTCCAGGTTATTTGAAACAGCGTAATTCTCTCTTTTGCTTAACATTCTACCCAAGTGCTTGTTTTTAATAAATCATTTTAAAATGGCTTCTGTTCCGAACCATCAAATAAAATATGGCCAATATAAAGTCAGCCTTGTAATTTTTAAAAATAAGTTTTTATAGCTTCATGTATACTTTTTATTATTTCCAAATGAAATTGGTTTATTGAGCTGTTAAATGTAATGATTTCATTGTTTTCCAATTGTTTTAGGCATACACTTTTGATTCTTTTTAATGAAGTTAACTTTATCTGGTTCATTTTATTTTTATTATTCATATATTATATAAAATGAGAATTACTAGACATACAAAGAATTAAGACTTTAGATTCCGCACAGTTTTTAGCTCTAACTAAAATGCAATTTACCCCTAATGTGGCACATTATTGAAAATTTACTTTACTTAGTAATACTAAAATCTATCCTTTTTTTACCTGTTTGCTTTTGGAATGTTTCTTATGTTCGGCAAGGTGTCTTTGAGCTTCAAGTACTCCATGTAACATGGCCTCCCAAATGCTGCATTATAAGAACATATTACCAACTACCCTATTGTACCTTCATATATTTTCCCCTGAGAACTACTTATTTACCTGTTTCATTTTTTAGGTGCTATCATTTGGGTTATTGTTAATTTCCCAATTATGGACATTCATGTAAAATAAATTAGATAGTCAAGACATTTTTAAAATATGAATATTTGTCCTAGCAAGAAATTATTAGCTGAAGAAAATAAAAAAAATACAATTAACATTTAATCGTTATAATATTTAATATTTTACATTAGTAACAATTTTTATAAAATCAAGGCTAGAGATAATTTATTATTTTGACTTCAACTTCTAATTTCAAAAACTGTCAGATCACAAAGTCTGAGTTCCAAATGAAGTGAAAGAAAATTGGTAATAAAAAACATATTTTCTAAATACTTTAATAATTAGAGAAAGATTGGATTAAAGGTGATAAGAATATAAGAGGAAGGACTGTGGTTGGAATGTAAGATAAAATTAAAAAAATAAAGAAAAATTAAAATAATTCTTCTACAAAGCTTAAAAAAATAATCAAGTGCTTACAAGTGGTAAAATTTCTTCATGAAAAAGTGAGTGTATGGCTGACTTTCCATGGGGCAAATTTTTGAATATATCTATCTTTGCAGTTTAGCAATAGCTAACAGTGCCTGCCAGCCCAACATGCAACACTAACAAAGGAAAGAGCACTGCACAGAGAGCTACTCCAAGGAAATCCCTTTCTTCTTGACAGTGGGATTTGATGTGCTTTGCTTTGCTCTGGTGTGTGTGGGGGGGAGCCTTAGCTTCTGACATTCAGTCATCACAGAAAAGGCCCTGCTTCCTCACACAGAAGATAAGGGCATTCTTCTGTGTGTTTCCACTGTATTGTGCCTTAGCTTCTGTACCAGAGTACAACTGCAGAAGAAACTTTAATACATAGAGGACGAACAGCCTATGTCAACATGACTGTGACATGCTGAAATGACCAATATTTATAGATACATACTGTCTGCTTAATGTTCTCTCTAATTAAATGGTGGCCCACTCTCAGCATTTTAATACAGAAAAAACTTAACTTAAAGCTGTTGCATTTCTAAAATCCTTACTACTTCGTTTTAATATTTATTCCTATTTTCATCTTTTCCTTTACAAATTATCCTCATGCTACTAAGAATATTGGACTCCATCACCTCTTGCCTTTCTGAAGACTTTTTGCCCCTAATTGGACCCATTTTCTTTCCCATTGTCACTAATCATTCTGCTGGCTTGTTTCTGCCAAGTTCAGAAAGTAGTTTATTCTTTCTTTCTTTATTTATTTTTACTTAAAAATTTCCAACTCCTCCCCTCCTCCAATGCCCCTCCCCCTCCATCTCCAGTCCAAAGAGCAGTTAGGGTTCCCTGCCCTGTGGAAAGTCCAAGGTCCTCCTCCCCCCTTGCATCCAGGTCTAGGAAGATGAAGATTCAAACAGACTAGGCTCCCACAAAGCCAGTACATGCAGTAGGATCAAAACCCAGTGCCATTGTCCTTGGCTTCTCAGTCAGCCCACCTTGTCGGACATGTACAGAGAGTCTGGTTTGTTCACATGCTCCATCAGTCCCAGTCCAGCTTGCTTTGGTGAGTTCCCATTAGATCAACCCCACTGTCTCAGTGGGTGGGCGCATCCCTAGTGGTCCTGATTTCCTTGCTCATGTCCTCCCTCCTTTTGCTCCTCATTTCTTATTCAGCTTCAAAATGTAAACCAAAATCACTCCTCTCACTATTTACACACTAACATTCTGTTTCTACAGTGAAACTTCTTTTTTTTATTTTTTTTATTCTTTTTTAATTAAAATTTCCAACTGCTCCCCGTTTCCCATTTCCCTCCCCCTCCTCCCACATATTGCCCCCTCCCCCGACTCCCCTCCCCCATCCCCACTCCTCTTCTCCTCCCCCCAGTCCATTCCCCCACCCTCTCGATACTGAAGAGCAGTCCAAATTCCCTGCCCTGCAGGAAGACCAAGGTCCTCCCACTTCCATCCAGGCCCAGGAAGGTGAGCATCCAAACAGGCTAAGCTCCCAAAAAGCCAGTTCAAGTATTAGGATCGAAACCTAGTGCCATTGTCCTTGGCTTCTCATCAGCCTTCATTGTCCGCCATGTTCAGAGAGTCCAGTTTCAACCCATGCTTATTCAGTCCCAGTCCAGCTGGCCTTGGAGAGCTCCCAATAGATCAGTTCCATTGTCACAATGGGTGGGTGCACGCCTCGTGGTCCTGATTTCCTTGCTCATGTTCTCCCTCCTTCTGCTCCTCATTTGGACCTTAAGAGCTCAGACCATTGCTCCAAATTGGGTCTCTGTCTCTCTCTCGATCTATCACCAGATGCAAGTTCCTGTGTCATTCTCCTTGGCCTCTCGTCAGCTCTCATTGTCCGCCACATTCAGAGAGTCCGGTTTTATCCCATGTTTTTTCAGTAGCAGTCCAGCTGGCCTTGGTGAGCTCCCAATAGATCGGCCCCACTGTCTCAGTGGTTGGGTGCACCCCTCATGGTCCTGACTTCCTTGTTCATGTTCTCTCTCCTTCTGCTCCTCATTATAACCTTGGGAGCTCAGTCCGGTGCTCCAGTGTGGGTCTCTGTCTCTATCTCCATCCATCGCTAGATGAAGGTTCTATGGCGATATGCAAGATATTCATCAGTATGATTATAGGATAGGTTCATTTCAGGTTCCCTATCCTCAGGTGCCCCAATGAACTAACTGGGGACATTGCCCTGGGCATCTGGTAGCCATTCCAAGTTCAAGTCTCTTGCCAACCCTTAGGTGGCTCCCTTAACTAAGGTATGAGTTTCCCTGCCCCCTATCCAACCGTCCTTTATCCCCAATCACCCCGATTCCCCCAGTTCCCCTCATCTTCTCCTTCACACTTTTCTCTCCCCATCACCCCTCATCCCCATCCCACCCCACCCCCAAGATTCCAATTTTTTGCCCATCAATCATGTCTATTTACCATAGCTGGGAGGATATCTAAATGTTTTTCCTTGGGTTTACCCTCTTGTTTAGCTTCTTTAGGATCACAAATTATAGACTCAGTGGCCCCTATCCATGGCTAGAAACCAATTATGAGTGAGTACATCCCATGTTCTTCTTTTTGGGTCTGGGTTACCTCACTCAGGATCGTATTTTCTATTTCCATCCATTTGCATGCAAAATTCGAGAAGTCATTGTTTTTTACCGCAGAGTAGTACTCTAATGTGTATATATTCCATACTTTCTTCATCCATTCTTCCCTTGAAGGGCATCTAGGTTGCTTCCAGGTTCTGGCTATTACAAATAATGCTGCTATGAACATAGTTGGACAAATGCTTTTGTCATATGATAGGGCATCTCTTGAGTATATTCCCAAGAGTGGTATTGCTGGGTCCAGGGGTAGGTTGATCCCAATTTTTCTGAGAAACCGCCACACTGATTTCCAAAGTGGTTGCACAAGTTTGCAGTCCCACCAGCAATGGATGAGGGTACCCCTTTCTCCGCAACCTCTCCAGCAAAGGCTATTCTTGGTGTTTTTGATTTTAGCCATTCTGACAGGTGTAAGATGATATCTCAAAGTTGTTTTGATTTGCATTTCTCTGATCGCTAAGGAGGTTGAGCATGACCTTAAGTATCTTTTGGCCATTTTAAATTCTTCTGTTGAGAATTCTCTGTTCAGTTCAGTGCCCCATTTTTTAATTGGGTTAATTATCCTTTTAAAGTCTAGTTTCTTGAGTTCTTTATATGTTTTGGAGTTCAGACCTTTGTCTGTTGCAGGGTTGGTGAAGATCATCTCCAGTCAGTAGGCTGCCTTTTTGTCTTAATGACAGTGTCCTTTGCTTTACAGAAGCTTCTCAGTTTCAGGAGGTCCCATTTATTCAATGTTGCCCTTAATGTCTGTGCTGCTGGGGTTATACATAGGAAGCGATCTCCTGTGCCCATATCTTGTAGGGTACTTCCCATTTTCTCTTCTATCAGGTTCAGTGTGTTCAGATTGATATTGAGGTCTTTGATCCATTTGGACTTGAGTTTTGTGCATGGTGATAGATATGGGTCTATTTTCATTCTTCTACAGGTTGACATCCAATTGTGCCAGCACCATTTGTTGAAGATGCTTTCTTTCTTCCATTGTATACTTTTAGCTCCTTTATCGAAAATCAGTTGTTCATAGGTTTGTGGGTTAAAATCTGGGTCTTCTATACGATTCCATTGGTCGACTTCTCTGTTTTTATGCCAGTACCATGCTGTTTTCATTACTGTAGCTCTGTAATAGAGTTTGAAGTCAGGGATGGTAATGCCTCCAGAAGTTCCTTTATTGTATAAGATTGTTTTGGCTATCCTGGGTTTTTTGTTTCTCCATATAAAGTTGATTATTGTCCTTTCAAGATCTGTGAAGAATTTTGATGGGATTTTAATGGGGATTGCATTGAATCTATAAATTGCCCTTGGTAGAATTGCCATTTTTACTATGTTGATTCTCCCAATCCAAGAGCAAGGGAGATCCTTCCATTTTCTGGTATCCTCTTCAATTTCTTTCTTCAATGCCTTAAAGTTTTTGTCAAATAGATCTTTCACTTCCTTGGTTAGAGTTACCCCAAGATATTTTATGCTGTTTGTGGCTATCGTGAAAGGTGATGATTCTCTTATTTCTCTCTCTGCTTCCATATCCTTTGTGTATAAGAGGGCGACTGATTTTTTGGAGTTGATCTTGTATCCTGCCACATAACTAAAGGCGTTTATCAGCTGTAGGAGTTCTTTGCAGGAGTTTTTGGGGTCGCTCATGTACACTATCATATCATCTGCAAATAATGCAAGTTTAACTTCTTCCTTTCCAATTTGAATCCCCTTTATCCCCTTATGTTGTCTTATTGCTATTGCTAAAACTTCGAGAACTATATTGAAGAGGTATGGAGAAAGTGGACAGCCTTGGCGTGTTCCTGATTTTAGTGGGATGGCTTTAAGTTTCTCTCCATTTAATTTGATATTAGCTGTTGGCTTGCTGTATATAACTTTAATTATATTTAGGTATGACCCTTGTATCCCTAATCTCTCCAAGACTTTTATCATAAAGGGATGTTGAATTTTGTCAAATGCTTTTTCAGCATCTAATGAAACGATGATATGGTTTTTTACTTTCAGTTTATTTATATGATGGATTACATTGATAGATTTGCGTATGTTAAACCAGCCCTGCATCTCTGGTATGAAGCCTACTTGATCATAATGGATAATTTTTCTAATGTGTTCTTGGATTCGGTTTGCCAGAATTTTGTTGAGGATTTTTGCGTCGATGTTCATGAGTGAGATTGGCCTGTAATTCTCTTTCTTGTTTGGGTCTTTGTGTGGTTTTGGTATCAGAGTTACTGTAGCTTCATAAAAGGAATTTGGCAATGACTCTTCTGTTTCTATATTGTGAAATACATTAAGGAGAATAGGTATTAGGTCTTCTTGGAAGTTCTGGTAGAATTCCGCATTGAAACCATCTGGTCCTGGACTTTTTTTGGAAGGGAGGTTTTTGATAACAGCTTCTAATTCTTCACGACTAACAGGTCTATTTAGGTTGTTCACCTGGTCCTGGTTTAACTTTGGTATAAGGTATTTATCTAAAAAAGTGTCCATTTCTTTTACATTTTCCAGTTTTATGGCATACAGGCTTTTGTAGTAAGATCTAATGATTCTCTGAATTTCCTCTGTGTCTGTGGTTATGTCCCCCTTTTCATTTCTGATCTTATTAATTTGCAAATTCTCTCTCTGCCGTTTGATTAGTTTGGATAGGGGTTTATCAATCTTGTTGATTTTCTCCAGGAACTAGCTTTTTGATTCATTGATTCTTTCAATTGTTTTCTGTGTTTCTATTTTGTTGATTTCAGCCCTCAGTTTGATTATTTCCAGTCTTCTACCCCTTCTAGGTGAGTCTGCTTCTTTTTTTCTAGAGCTTTCAGGTGGGCTGTTAAGTCTCCAATGTGTGCTTTCTCTGTTTTCTTTAAGTGGGCACTTAGAGCTATGAACTTTCCTCTCAGGACTGCTTTCATAGTGTCCCATAGGTTTGAGTATGTTGTTTCTTTATTTTCATTGTCTTCAAGGAAGAGTTTAATTTCTTTCTTTATTTCTTCCTTAATCCAGGTATGGTTCAGTAGTTGACTATTCAGTTTCCATGAGTTTGTAGGCTTTCTGGTGGTAGCATTGTTGCTGAATTCTAGCTTTAATCCATGGTGATCTGATAAGATACAGGTGGTTATTAATATTTTTTTGTAACTGTGGATGTTTGCTTTGTTACCGAGTATATGGTCGATTTTTGAGAAGGTTCCATGAGCTGCAGAGAAGAAGGTATATTCTTTCCTATTTGGGTGGAATATTCTATAGATGTCTGTTAAGTCCATTTGATTCATTACCTCCATTAATTCTCTTATTTCTCTGTTAGGTTTCTGTCTAATTGACCTGTCCATTGGTGAGAGAGGAGTATTAAAGTCTCCTACTATTAATGTGTGCGGTTTGATGGCTGCCTTGAGTTTTAACAATGTTTCTTTTACGTACGTGGGTGCTTTTATATTAGGGGCATAGATATTCAGGATTGAGACTTCATCCTGATGAATTGTTCCTGTTATGAGTAGAAAATGTCCCTTTCCATCTCTCCTGATTGATTTAAGTTGAAGTCAACTTTGTTAGAAATTAGTATGGCCACCCCTGCTTGTTTCTTAGGTCCATTTACTTGATAAGCCTTATCCCAACCCTTTACTCTGAGTAGGTGCCTGTCATTGTGGTTGAGGTGTGTTTCTTGTAAACAGCAGAATGTTGGATCCTGTTTTCGTATCCAATCTCTTAGTCTGTGCCTTTTTATAGGAGAGTTGAGTCCATTGACATTAAATGATATTAATGACCAGTGGTTGTTAACTCCGGTCATTTTTTTAGTTGTAAATTTTGTGTGTTCCCCTTCTTTGTGTTGCGCTGGTGAAGGGTCTCTAGTTGTATGAGATATTGTGGTCATTGTTGGACTCCTTGATTAGTGATTTTCCTTCTATTACTTTCTGTAAGGCTGGATTTGTGGCTACGTATTGTTTAAATTTGTTTTTATCCTGGAAAATTTTGTTTTCTCCATTTATAGTGAATGAAAGCTTGGCTGGGTATAGTAGTCTGGGCTTGCATCCATGGTCTCTTAGTTTCTGCAGTACATCTATCCAGGACCTTCTGGCTTTCATGGTTTCCATAGAGAAGTCAGGTGTAAGTCTAATAGGTTTACCTTTATAAGTAACTTGGCCTTTTTCCTTTGCTGCTCTTAGTATTCTTTCTTTATTCTGTATGCTTTGTGTTTTGATTATTATATGGTGAGAGGATGTTTTTTTTTGATCCAGCCTATTCGGTGTTCTGTATGCTTCTTGAACCTTCATAGGTTCTTTCTTTAGGTTGGGAAAGTTTTCTTCTATAATTTTATTAAATATATTTTCTGGACCGTTGAGCTGCGCTTCTTCTCCTTCTTCTATTCCTATTATTCTTAGGTTTGGTCTTTTTATTGTGTCCCATATTTCCTGAATGTTTTGTGATGAGAATTTGTTGGCCTTGCTGTTTTCTTTGATCAGCGTCTTTATTTTCTCTATAGTATCTTCAGAATCTGAGATTCTTTCTTCTATCTCTTGTATTCTGTTGGTTATGCTTGCATCTGTAGTCTCTATTCGTTTACCTAGATTTTCCCTGTCGAGCTGTCCTTCTGTTTGTGTTTTCTTCTTTGCCTCCATTTCAGTTTAAGTCTTGAACTGTTTCCATTATCTGTTTGATTGTTTTTCCTTGGTTTCCTAGGGTATCATTCACTGATTTACTCAATTCTTCAAACTTTCTGTTATACTTCTCATCCATTTCTATAAGGGCATTTTTTACATGCTGTTTAAGGGCGTCAATCACTTTCATAAAGTCAATTTTATCTACTTCTTCATGATTAAGGTGTTCATGACCTCCTGTTGGGAGGTTGCTGGGTTCTGGTGGTTTCATATAGTTTTTCAGATTTTTGGGTGAATTCTTGCATTGGCACCTGCCCATCTCTTTCTCCAAATGCTCCCCTATGGATCTTCTTTTACCGGATCAGGTCTCCTTGCCTACTGATGTACCTTCCCAGTGATGGCTCTCTGCAGTGATAGCTCTCCTGGTGCTCCAGTGATTTCTCTCCTTGCTTGTTGCAGGCAGGCCAGTGAAACAAAGGAAGTCTCGCCTGCCTACTTGCCCTGAGGATTTGCCCCCAGTGCCAGACAGACTGTGCTGGATGGTGTTATGTGCCCAAAGAGGAAAGGGGGCAGAAGGAAGAAGGGTTCTGGATGCAAGCTGGGTGGGACAAGAAGAGAGAGGCAGTATGGGGGGTGTAGAGCCCTTGCAGGGAGCCCAGGGAGTATAGGGAGGGGGATTAGGAACTTCAGATTTCTCTGTCCAGGGCTGCCTCCGCCGCCGCCGGTCACAAACTCACCCCACTGCTGTCTCTCCTGGTGCTGAGATCAGATCTCTGTGCAGGTTGGGTAGTTTGTAAACAAAGCGCCTACCTTGGTTGGTGCAGGCAGGCCAGTGAAACAAAGGAAGTCTCACCTGCCTACTTGCCCTGAGGATTTGCCCCCAGCGCCAGACAGACTGAGCTGGATGGTGTTATGTGCCCAAAGAGGAAAGGGGACAGAAGGAAGAAGGGTTCTGGATGCAAGCTGGGTGGGGCAAGAAGAGAGAGGCAGTATGGGGGGTGTAGAGCCCCTGCAGGGAGCCCAGGGAGTATAGGGAGGGGGATGAGGAACTTCAGAGTTCCCTTTCCAGGGCTGCTTCCGCCGCTGCCGGTGTCAGTGAAACTTCTAAATGAGTTAATTGACGTACTAATGATTTTACTTTTTAAGTTTTTTTTTTCGTTCTACCTTCATCTCTATTTAGACTTTAGTTACATTGGTTAATAGACATCGGAGTCATTTGAGTCACCAAGAACTTCTAGATCCACTCAAATTTTACACACGAAAAATTTCTCTATACCATAGTTTTAATTTATAAATGCCTTTACTCTCATTTATTTAATTAATTTATGTATTTTTATTTATTTATTTTTATTTTATTTTATTTTTTATTTTTTTGGTTTTTCGAGACAGGGTTTCTCTGTGGTTTTGGAGCCTGTCCTGGAACTAGCTCTTGTAGACCAGGCTGGTCTCAAACTCACAGAGATCCGCCTGCCTCTGCCTCCCAAGTGCTGGGATTAAAGGCGTGCGCCACCACCGCCCGGCCTTTACTCTCATTTTTGAGAGTCCTTCAATTAGTTATGATTCCACTTATTTGCAAAGTATAAATAATAAAATATGTACTGAAGACTCACAAATTCAGGGAACTATCTACTTTTCTAACATCCAGCATTAGATTTAATATCAAAGAGTCTGCTAGCTGCTTCGCTTACATAACTAATTGGTACCTCAATCCTTGTGAAACTGAAACAGAAATATTCCAACACACACACATACACATACGTGTGCACCCATGCATGCACACAGCAATGTGTATACTCAATTCCATCCATGATTTCACATTTCAGTGAAATTTATGCACCATTCATTAAATCTTCAAATATATATCTGATATGTCTAGTTTTCTTCATTGTTCTGTACCTGGTGATTATATGTAATCATCCTTTACACTCAATAATTACGCAATTCTGAAAATACTACTATTGAGTCACTAATATCTCCACTACTGAAGCCCTTGTCAAGTCTCCGACGATGACTTATTCCACACCTATACTGAACTAGATGTGACATTATGCTTGATTATTACTTAGTTTGTGAGCTTAATTATATTTGAACCTAGGAAAAAGGAATGATTTTTGTCCTTATATTTTAAAACTTAGAAATATTCATAAAGATTGTATTATTATCCGAATATATTTGCATTAATCTTGAAGTAAAGCATATTCACAGCATTGATTTATGCTATATATTTTATGCTTTCACATATATAAGAGCTTCACTTAAGACCTTTTTTTCTAATCTATAACTTTATTATACTGGTGTATCACACAAGTGATCACTACATACTAGACATTGTGTTAAAGGTGTATTGTTTTGTGTCTTTTACCTGCATTCCCTTACTTTTTGTTCAATGAAATTCTTAGGTGTTTATATCATCCTGACTAATAAAATTAATAGAATCATTATTTTTATTTTATCTGTTCAAATTTTTATTGTATAGTTTAGAATACTTGCAATTCACACTATGACTTAAATACTAATCTTGATTTTAATTTTTGTTTTAAAAGCAGTATTTTTCCTAATTCTTTTATAGCAGAAATTTTCTGTTCACTCTTGTTACTTCTGTTGGTTTGTGTGTGTCCTTTTAATGAGGAATCTATTTTCTTTTTAAAAATAATTAACAATATAACTTTGAATGAAATAAAAAAACGCATGGAAATAAGGAATAAGCTCCTCAAGGGGAGAAAAGGTGTATTTTGTACTCACAGTTCACAACTCGACTCCCTCATTTCTGGGGAAGAAGAGTTTCGCAGTAACCGGAGCTCCCATTAGCCAGTATCACAATAGTGGATCCACAGTTAAGAAGCACAGATGAGTGCACACTAATGTAAAATTCATCTTCTCTATCTCATATATTTCAGTATACTCTGTCCAGAAAAGAGTCTTGCTTCCAGTGGAAGGGTCTTCCCACCTCAAGTAAACCACAATCCATGCAATCTCCCACAGACATGCTCAGCAGCCAATTCTCCAAGAGATTCTATATAGTCAAACTGACAAATAACAGGAAGCCTCACAAAATCTATTAATCCACTTTTCTGCTTTTATCCCTCCTTCAATACTTCCTAACCTCTGGTAATCATCACTATACTTCTAAATTGTAGAAAAGTTCTTCATATCAGAGAAATAACTTGATACTTATGTCTGGCCTATTTCATTTAACAAAGAACATGTAATTATGTCTGTATTATTGCAAATAATAAAATACCATTTCTATTGCTGAACAATATTTTATTGTATTTCTTTTTTTAAAGATTTATTTATTTATTTATTTATTTATTTATTTATTATGTATGCAATGTTCTGCCTGCATGTATGTCTGCAGGCCAGAAGAGGGCACTAGATCTCATTACAGATGGTTGTGAGCCACCATGTGGTTGCTGGGAATTGAACTCAAGACCTTTGGAAGAGCAACCAGTGCTCTTAACCACTGAGCCATCTCTCCAGCCCCTTTATTGTATTTCTATATGTTTTCATTTATCTATTCCATCAGATCATTCACACCTACTGTTCCCAAATTTCTTGACTATTTAAATACTGTAGCAGTCATCCTGGGAACAATAATATGAATTCATGCAGCTAATTTTGTTTGCTTTTGATGTGTTTTCCTGAATGGAATTACTGGACCATATGGCAATTACTTTTATTACTTCTGAAGAAACATGATACTGTTTTCCATAATGGCTATCTTAATTTGCCTTCTCCATCAATAGTTTATAAGAACTCCCTGCTATCTACATCCTCAAAAAAGTGATTAACTTTATTCATTTGATGGAAAGGCAAACTGGCAGATTGAGAAAATATAGATAATTGTTAGAAGAGCATCTTTGTGATATTTATTAATGTTTCCTGTTTGTCCTCTTTCTTCTGCCAATTTGCATGCTCTCTTCTGCAAAATATCTATTTAGATTTATTGTCCTGCAACTTATTATCTCCTAAGTTCTCCATCTCCAACATCCCCCTTTCTGGTATTCATTATCCTCTCTCAGATTCTGAGATAAACACCTGTAGATTCTTCATGTCCTTAAAATAACATTCTCTCGGATATTTGTTTTTGCCCATCTTGTTTAAAATACTCATATAATACCAAAATCAATTTTCAATAGATGAAATTACAACTTAGCACCATGTCATTCCATTCTTTATGATTGCTTGAATATTTGCTATAGATCATGTTCTTTTCTATGTGTAAGTCTTTAGGTTTGATATAGATTTGATTTTCATTTCTTATCTTGAAGTTAATGTTTATTACACATTGCTCATGTTTGCATATTCTAACTCCTATACTTTATCCAGGTTTTCTATAATATTAATTTCTGTTTGCTTTCTGTATCTTCTTCTAGGAAAATAGGGATAAAATTATAATTTTAATGCAAACAGTTTATCTTGAAGAAGGTCTCTTATAATTGTACTATAATTATATATAGTAATTAAACTGTTACATTTAATTTTAGATTCTTCATTATATCATTAAAGCAAATGAACTTGTTCATAAAATAGTTCAAATCCTTCACTGAAAACATTGCACAACACGATTTTGCTTCTTATGTGTAATTGTTCCTCCTTTTGCTGGCTTGTAAACTTTATTGCACATAATTTTTCATTGTGAATGACTTAGAAACTTCATCAAACAAAATCTCAGTAAAATCATGTATTTGTTTCTCAAATCCATGTCATCATTTGACTTTGCAAGAAATCCCACCATGATTGTTCACAGTTCATTATTTTTTTAGAAAGAAGAAATATGTGTGAATCTGGGTTGTTTTGTATTAACTTTCCCCATTTGTACAGTTTGTTGAAGGTATTTTTTTCCAACACTCATTATCAACTTTCCAGTTCATTTCCATTTTGACACTAATTAAAAAACGATTTATCTCTTGTTTGCTTCTCTTTGGCCAAGGAGTTAAATAGATGAGTTGCAATTTCACAACCCAGAAATGTGCTTTTCAGGGATGTAATTTCTCTTAAATTTTAAGTCAAATTTAAATAAAGCCTGTATTATTTTTTATTTTAAACAGGCTGTTAAAAGGCCTATCAAAGTGACCTTTTAACTGAAACTAATAGCTACCTTTACAACAAATAAAGAAAATGCAAGTCTAACAAGTTGTTTTTTTTTATTAAAACAAATGGGGTCATCCTCTCAATTGCTGGAAAATTAAAAAAAAATGCCTTTAAAAATCAGGAAAAAGACATTCAAAAATTTGTGGAAATCAATAAATCTTTTAAATAATATCAAGAAACAATGAAAAACAAATATTTGACAGAAATGAATAAAACATTCAAGAACTAAAAATGGAAGTAGAAACAATAAAGAAAACATAAATTGAAAGAATACTGGAAATGGAAAATCTTGATAAGTAAACAGGAATCAAAGATGCAAGCACTACCAATGGAATATAAGAGATAAAAATAAGAATCTCAAGTATTGAAGGCATGATAGAAGAAACAGATCCATCAACAATCATAAATCTAAAGATATCATGATGAAAACATCTAGCTTTAGGCAATCTGGAACATTATGAAAAGACCAAACCTAAGAATAATAGAAACAGGAGAACAAGATTCCCAGCTCAAAGACTCAGAAAATATTTTTAACAAAATCGTAGAAAAAAAAAATTTCAGCCTAAAGAAGGACATGTCTATAATGGTACAAGAAGCTTATAGAACATCAAATAGATTGGGCTAGAAAGCCTTCATTATATAATAATCAGAATCCTAAGCACACAA
This sequence comes from Chionomys nivalis, assembly GCF_950005125.1. NCBI lineage: Eukaryota > Metazoa > Chordata > Mammalia > Rodentia > Cricetidae > Chionomys > Chionomys nivalis. The sequence goes on along the minus strand of NC_080086.1, from coordinate 176,376,404 downwards.
ACAAAAAAAGAATATCAAAAGCTGCAAAAGAAAAAAAATCAAGTAATACATAAAGATAGACCTCTTACACCCAACTTCTCAATGGAGACTTGAAATTCAAAACAGGCCTGACCAGATTGCTGCAGACAATAAGGGACAATAGATTCCAGCTGAAACTATTATACATATCGAAACTTTCAATCACTATAGGTGGGGGCAACACAAGGTAGCACATAAATTTGACATAAAGTCAAATTTAAGCAATAACTATCCACAAATCCAGGCCTAAAGAAGCTCTGAGAATGAAATCTCCAAATTAAAGAAGTTGAATGCACCCATGAAAACATAGGCAATAAATAATTTTGTCCCAGCATGATTCAAATCAGAGAAACACACACACACACACACACAATTGCACAAAATCACCATCAACAACCTACCACAAGTAACAGAAAGTAGCAATCATTGGTTATTGATAGCTCTCAATATCAATGGACACAATTCCTCAATAAAAAGACATAGACTAACAGAGTAGCTGCAAAAACAACATCCATCCTTCTGCTACATACAAGAAACACACTTCAGGGCATGCCTCTCCTCTCCAAGATGGACGCAGGTTAGAATCCTTCCCAGTAAGCCACTGCCTTGTTGTGCTACACACATTAATAGAGATGGGTTAAGCAAGATGTGAGAATTAGCCAATAAGAGGCTATAGATAACAGGCCAGGCAGTGTTTAAAAGAAAAAAAAAAAAGAAAAGAAAAACACTTCAATATCAAAGGTAGACATCACCACAGAGTATAGGGTAGAAAAAAGATTTTCCCTGCAAATGACTCTAAGAAGCTGACTATTATAAAAATTATAATATTTTCCAGAACAGACTTCATAACAAAATTAATGAAAAGAGATGAGGAATGATACTTAATACTCATAAAAAACATCCACCAGGATGATGGCTCAATGCCCAATATCTATGCCCAAACACAGGGTAATCACATTTGTAAAGGGAACACTACTAAAATACTATTAAATCACACACTGACCCTTACACATTGGTAGTGAGTAACTTCAATACTCCACTCTTACCAATGGACAGATCATATAGGCAAAAACTAAAGAGAGAAATATTGAAGTACCAGATATTATGACTCAAATCAACATAACAGATATCTTCAGAACATTTTACCAAAACACAAGAGAATACACTATCTTCTCAAGATATCATAGAACATTCTCCAAAATTGATAACATATTTGTTCGAAAAGCAAGAGTCAACAGATACAGGAAAATTGAAAAAATTCTCTGCATCCTATCAGATGACTGTGGATTAAAGCTGGATTTCCAGAACAACAAAAAAATAGAAATCCTACTAACGCGTGGAAACTTATCAACTCCCTACTGAATTACCACTGGGTCAAAAAAGAAATAATAAAAAAAAAACTTAAAGAGCTCACAGAATTTAATGAAAATGAATGTACAACCTACTCAAACTTATGGGACACAACGAAAGCTGTGCAAAAAGCAATGTTTATAGCACTAAGCGTCTGCATAAAGAATTTAAAGGACTATCAGCGTTGTAACTTAACAGTACACCTGAAAGCTCTCAAAAACAAAGAAGCAAACACACCCAAGGGGAGTCAATGGCAAAAAATAATAAAAATCAGGGTTGAAATCTATAAAATAAAAATGAAAACAATGCAAAGCATCAAAGAAGCAAAGATTTAGTTTCTTTATAGAATTGGTAAGATAGACAATCCCTTATCTAAACTAACTAAAAGGCAGAGAAAGAATATCTAAATTAACAAACTCAAAAAAGAAAAGTAGGAAATAAAAAGAGACACAGAGAAAATTCATGTAATCGTTAGGTCATACTTCAAAAACTGTACTCCAAAATACTGTAAAATCTAAAAGAAATGGACAATTTTCTTGATATACACCACTTACCAAAATTAAATCAGGATAAAGAATTAAATAAACTTATAACCCCTAAGGAAATAGAAACAGTCATTAAAAGTCTCCCAGCCAAAATAAAAGCCTAGGGCCAGATGTTTTTAGCACATAATTCTTTCACACTTTCAAAGAAGAACTAATATCATTACACACTGACCATCTGAACTCACATCTGACCAATACACACTACCATCTGAACCAACTCTTCAAATTGTTCCACAAAATAGAAGCAGAGGAACACTGGCAAACTCTTTTATGAGGCCACAGTCACCCTGATACTCAAACCATGCAAAGATCCAACACAAAAGAATTAAAGACCAGTTTTCTTCATAAACATTGATGCAAAAAAAAATGCTCAATAAAATTCTGGAAAATGGATTCCAGAAAATATCAACATGATTAAGTAAGCTTCATCACAGAGAAGCAGGTATGGGTCAACGCATGAAAATGTGTCAATGCAATTCACCCTACAAACAAACTGAACGACAAAAGTACATGATCATCTCATTAGATGCTGAAAAATCCATTGACAAAACCCAAAATCCCTTCATAATAAATGTCTTGGAGAGATATGGAATACCAGGGACAGACCTAAACATAATGAAGATAATATACAGCAAGGCAATAGTAAACATGAAATTATTTGCAATGAAACTCAAAGCTATTCCATTAAAATAAATAACAAGACAAGGATCCCCAAATTCCATGTCAGTTCAATATAGTACTTAAAATTCTAGCTAGAACAATGAGAAAACTAAAGGAGATGGAGGGGATACAAATTGGAAAAGAAGTCAAAATATCATTACTTGAAAGTGATCCTAGAGTATATTTAAGAGAGCCCAAAATTCTTAATAGGGAACTTCTTCAGTGAAGTGGCTGCATGCAAAATAAACTCTAATAATTAATACCCCTCCTACATAAAAGGAATAAATGGTTTGAGAAATAAATAAGATAAACAACATCCTTCCAAATAACCAAAAATAACATAAAGTTTGTTGGTGTAGTTATCCTTGCACATCAATGACATTAAGAACCATCTGTATCTACAGAAATTAGTAAACTACAGGATATGGCAACATTGCTTGAGATACTTCAGCCATGTTATGAGAATGGATTATGGCAGATACCCAAAGATAGCATTACTTGGAGAAGTACATGGGATAAGGAGAAGAGGAAAGCTTAAGATAGACAGCATAAAGGAAGACTGTGGAACCTTGGGTACAACAGGAACACAAGCATCGAGGATTCCCCAGGATGGGAACAACTGGAGAACCACAATAAATGGGTTGCCCATGCATGCTTAAACATTGCTGGGGCATGAGTGAATGAATGAATCAATGAATGAATAAACAAATGAATGAATGATGCTAGCATAGCCCAAACCAAACAAGTGAAAGACTTGTATGGCAAGAATTTCAAGTCCTTGAAGAAAAAAATTGGAGAAGATATCAGAAGATGGAAAGATCTCCCGTGGTCATGAATTAATAGGGTTAAAATATAGTAAAGATGGCCACTTTATTGAAAGAAATCTACATATTCAGAGCAATCCCTGTCAAAATCCTAACACAATTTGTTACAGACCTTGAAGAACAATACTCAACCTCATATGGAAAAACAAAACACTCACTCAAGATAGCTAAAACAATCCTGTTTACCATGAAAGAATTCTAGAGGTATCACCATATCTGATTCAAGCACTGCTATACGTAGTTATAGTAATAGAAGCCACGTGGCATTTGCATAAAAACAGACAGTTGAATTAATGAAACCAAATGGAAGACCCAGATGCAAATCCACAGACCAATGGACATCTGATTTTTGACAAAAAAGAAAAAGAAAAAGATATAAAATGGAAAAAAGAAAATATCTTCAAAAAGTGGTGCTGGTATAATTGGATGTTGGCATGTAGAAGAACGCATATAGATCTGTATCTGTCACCCTGCATACAACTTAAGTCCAAGTGGATTAGACACCTCAACATAAGTCTAGATTATAGCAAACATGATAGAAGAGAAAGTGTGATATGGCCTTGAATGCATTGGCACAGGAGAGAACTTCCTAAATAGAACGCCAATAGCACAGACCCTACAATCTAAAATTAATAAATGGGACCTTATGATACTGAAAAGTTTCTGTAAAGCAAAGGACACTGCCAACACAACAAAACAGCAGCCTACAAAATGGGAAAAGATCTTCACTGACCCCATACTGACAGATAGCTGATTTCAAAAATACGTAAGAACTCAAGAAGCTAGACATAAAAAAAAATCAAATAATCCAATTAAAACTGGTTACTGATCTAAACAGAGAATTCTCAACAGAAGATCTCAAATGTCCAAAAGATACTTAAAGAAATGTTTGACATCCTAAGCCATAAGGGAAATATAAATCAAAATGGTTATAAGATTCCATCTTTTACCTGTCAGACAGGTTAAGATCAAAAACAAAAAGTGGCAGCTCATGCTGAATTGTATGTGGAGAAAGGAACACGCCTGCATTTGCTGGTGGGAGTGCCAACCTGTACAGCCACTTTAGAAATCAATATGCTTGTTTCTCAGAAAACTGGGATCAAATCTACCTCAAGGCGCAGCTATACCACTTCTGGGCATATACTTAAAGGGTGTTAAACCATATAAGGACATTTGCCCAATTATGTTCATACCAGAGTTATTTGTTATACCCAGAACCTGGAAACAGCCTTGATTTCTCACAGTCAACGAATGGATAAAGAAAATGTAGTATATTTGCACAATGGATTGTTACTCCTTTGCTAAAAACAATGACATCGTGAAATTTTCTGGCAAAGGTGTGGAATGAGAAAAAAAAATCATCCTAAGTGTGTCAACCCAAATACAGAAAGATGAGCATGATATGTACTCATTTATAAGTGGATATTAGCTGTAAAGCAAAGGATAAACATGCTACAATCCACAGCCACAGAGAGGCCAGGTAACAAGCAAGGTTTAAGGGGGAGAACACTGGGATCTCCCTGTCATAGTGAAACAGAAGATAGTTGATGAGTAGACTGGGGGAGTGTAGGGATGAAAACAAAAGGAATCAGGTGAGGTGATTCAGGAGAGAATACTATCAAAGAAGAAACGAAGCAGGTAGCATTTGGGGGTCAGGTAGAAACTTACTGCAAGGGAAAATCCTAGGAATCTTCAAGAATGAACCCTGCTAAGACTCCTAGCAATAGGGGATACATAGACTGAACTTACCATCTCATCTCAGTGGGCAAAACTTCCAGTATAGAGGTATTGGGACACCATGCCAGCCACACAACCTTGGACTTACAATCTCTCCTGCTTATTGAATATACTGGGGTAAGTGTAGCACAGAGATTGTTGTAGTGACCAACAAATGACTGGTGTAGCCTAAGACACATGAGTGAGCCCAACCTGACATTTCCTGGAGTGCCAGAACCAATAGAATGGAACGTGACTGGAGAAAAAAAGAATGTCAATGTAAGTATACCTAGCAATATTCTGGTATACTCACAGACTGGACCCTAGTTCAGTTGTCATCAAAGTGACTTCATCAAGCAATTGATGGAAACAGATGCAGAGATTCACAGTTAAACTTTGGGCAAAGCTCAGGGAATTCTGTGAAAGAAAGGACAAAAGGATTGTAGGAGCCAGAGGAGTAAAGAATAGTACAAGAAAACCCACAGAATCAACTAACCTGGGTTCATAGGGGCTCACAGAGACTGAACTGATACCAAGGAGCCTGCATGGGACTGATCTAGGTCCACTGCACATGTGTGACAGTTATGTGGTTTGGCCTTCTTGTGAGATTCCTAACAGCATGTGCTGGGGCTTTCTCTAACTCTTCTGTTGTCTTTTGTGACTCCATTCTTCATATTGGTTTGCCTTACCCAGCCTTAATACAAGAGGGGGTGCTTAGTCTTACTGCAACTTGCTATGCCATATTGTGTTATTATCTATGGAAGGTCGATCCTTTTCTGAATAGAAAGGAAAAGGAGTGAGGGGAAGACAGTGGAGAGGCAGGGGGGGGGGAAGCTGGGAGGAGAGGAGGGAGAAAATACTGTAGTTGGAAGGTAAAGTAAATGCATAAATATTTTTAAAAAGAAATATAAACTTCTTAGTTTTCCTTAAAAATTAAAATTCAGCCAAACTAGTGAGGATCACATCCCCACAGAGAAACAAATGAGGACTGAGGACTACTTCCCTTCTTTTGTGATTGTTGTACTTATCTCATTCCTTTCTTTGTACCTGCCTTACTTCACTGAGTTACCGAGCCTGTTTGCTTAACACCCCAGTTCTGGATGAAGCCTAAAGAAAAAAGAATTTAGTACCAGCTCCAGATGATTTAATTTTCTAGAACTCATATTATGTATTTGAGCATTGGCCTGATGATACAGGCTCAGCAACACAGGTAGCTATAGTATAGATCTCCCTTCCCAGTTTACTCTAGGCATATTTTGACCAATACTTTGGGCATCTTATTAGCATAGTGGTGAAAAGGGTGAACTGTGTAATGAGGCAGGGCAATAGCAGAAGCACAAGCAAAGGCATGCAAACTCACAACAACTAAGTAAAATTGGCCAAGACAACCTGTCGGAGAACTAAAAACACGGTACCTAATCACAGTTGCTCCTAGCCAATCACAACACACCAGCAGTGACATTTTCACAATAAAGAGCTTCTGTATTGGAAGCTCCTGGACTCTGTGCCCTTGACTTCCTATCTTCTCACCCCCTGTCTCCCAGGAAGCAGGTACTGCTACAGGCAGCAGCAAGAAAACATCAAAAAAATTACACTGCATAGCCAGATGGCCTGGACTTTAATCCCTGCCCTTGGGTCTCTTTCATGAGACCTGAGGTTTTGACCCTGCTGATTCAGTATCCTCATCTAATAAGTGGATGTCGTAGCATCCTTGTTTAAAATGTTTGTTAAAATAAGGGCTGGAGAGATGGCTCAGTGGTTATGAACACTGCCTCCTCTTCTAAAGTTCATGAATACAATTCTCAGCAACCACATGGTGGCTCACAACCATCTATAATAAGATCTGGTACCCTCTTGAGGAAGAGACCTGGTCAAGTCATTGTGTTCATTAGCTTAGACCATGAAACCCAATATGGAGAAGTTCTACAGAATCTCCATATACAGGCTGCCCATGTGTGCTTCAGCATTACCAGGGCATAAATTTCATTTATTTATTATTCAATTGAATTCAATATATTTTTTATGTGAAGTATATAAGATAATGTTCAGAGAAGACCCTTGCTTAACAAGTGATACTTCCTCCAATACTACCTCTTTCTGTCTCAGACATAGTGTTATTTGTACCTGCTTTTACATTTTCTATCTTATGGATAAATAAACCTTGCAATGTGTCATATTTATGCCCTTTTTTGGTTACTGGAATGTGTTATGTCAAAGATAACATAACATAAATACAGTTAATTAGTAAATAATATACACATCTTGTCCAGCTTCCATCTTAAAAAAAGAAAGAAAATGTGTCAGGGTCTAGTTTCAACAGGATTCACATGTTCCAGGGTAGGAGCATGAGGATTAGAATTGTTTAGCAAAAGGAACAGAGATGTGAGGGAAATAAAAGACAGAAGCACAGAACAGCATAGGGAGGGAAATTCACTGAATACTGAAATTACCCATGTTTATTTTCTATATGCTTACATACCCTACTCCAAAGGGTGACAAATTTAGAAGTTATGTATAAAAAAGACTTAGAGTTTAATTGTTGATTCATGGCCAAAATTCAGAGACTAGCAGTCTGTTGCAAAAGGTTCTTGTCTTTTGCCTAGGGTCAAGGTGTCTGCCCCATCTGTGAACAAGGTACAGTATAGGGCACATGGAAGTCATTGTTTTCCCCAGGATAGCTCGTACGGAGGTCATTGTTTTCCCAAGGCTACTGTGTTGAATCTGTTTACCCCATTCTGTAACCACATCCTTGCAAGTCTGCAAAAACATTGTGATGCATTCATTATTCAATGGAAATTAAAGCTGTTCTTTTAACTCAAATGCCTTATCAACTTTGTTTCCTTAGAAAGATCTTTAAGGCTCCTAAGTTAATAGATGGGTTTGAGAGCAGCCTAAGTATCACCTTGGGGATTTTAACATCATTGTCACAGCAAGAAATGAAAAGTAGAGTGTTTAGCGAGGAGAGAGACTGTCGGATTGTCAACTCAGAAAGTGCTTCCTCTGCAATATCACTCTTGAGAGTACCATTGCCAAATGGGTTTGAGGGGAAAAAATGTTTCTAAGAATGTGCTTTGTTAAATAAGCAAAAGCTATTTTCAATCAAAATCTGCTCTGAGAAATGTTGGTTTTTATCCCACTTCAAAGAGAATTTTTTATGTACCTTGCCTATTTGCATTTTAAGATACAAGAAGGAAAACAGCAGCAAACTGACAAGAGGGTTTAGAAGGAAATTGCAAACACAATGGCATCTCCACTTACAGTTTTGAATGAGAAATTTTCAGTTTTTATTGTTTACTGTAGAATTTCGGTCTTTATGCTTTTAATTTGGGGAGTTCCAGAATGAATTTAATACTGTATTGTAAAATTCAGTTTGAAGGGATGGCGTATAATATATATTCTTACTGACATAACTTTTGTTGACACCCAATACTGATATGTTTTAGAGTTCATTCCAAATATAGCACATACCTTTTATTCACTACAAGATTTCATGTGAACTTGTATATTTCTTAAAAGATTGTTTTTCATTCTTAAAATCTATTCTTAATTGTATTTGCTCTTTGAACAGTTGATTATATATATATATATGTATACACACACACACACACACACACACACATATATATATATAGAGAGAGAGAGAGAGAGAGAGAGAGAGAGAGAGAGAGAGAGAAAGTGTATAGACCTTTCCCACCTTGCCACATTCCAACATTTTTCTGTCCTCCATTCCTTTGTATACCCACAAATATCTTTCTCATATTCGTGTTTATTTGTTTAGTTTGGTGACCCACTGTATTTAACCAGGGCCATCTCAGTAAACATGGGTTTAGAGCGATCCACGAGAGTCTGGTAGGCTCAGCTGTGATAGACTCAGAACTAAAGATAAAAAATCCACTTCTCCCAAAATCCATCAATAGCCAATAGTTTAGTTCTTCCCAGATGCATGACTTACTTTTTTCATGACAAATCAAAGACAAAACAAAGGAAAACAAATGAACAAACACAATCTAAAAAATTAACCCCTCAAAAAAACAAAAACAGGGTCAGTCTTATCGAGGTCTAGTACAAGCAGCTGTGGATGGCTTTATTTTTTTTCTTTATGAAATTGCATTTTATTAATTACAATTGTGGTTTCAAATATTAAGTTTCTGAAATCAAGATACAGATATAAGTGATACTCAACCATAAAGTCACCAAATAGAGCACAGATTTCCTGATGATCACCTCTGCTTCAAATGTGCCATGTGGTCTACCCAGAAGCCTGTTTCATACACAGCCTCGGGTGCCTCCTTCTGCATTCCTCACAAGTCTTCCAACTTTCTCTGAATGTCTCTATCCTCCATTGCAGGATTATTTTTTTTCTTGATGCCATGGGCAAATAATAACAGAAGAAGAGATTCTTCCTAAGAAGACATGTTGGAAGTCATGCTTTCAGTTCATAATTATAGTGAGTGTGTCACTATCTACGGAATGTTATTTCACAAATACCCCATTCTTCAGACTCTACATTCTGCCCATCATGTTCCCCAGTGTATACCAAGCTTTAGAGATGGTAGTGTAAATATCTTGTTTTGAGATACTAGTTTAATATTTGAGGAAATTTTATTTTTTATACATTTTTAACTAACATAGATTTATATCACTTTCCTATTCATTTTTCTCCCTCTGTCCCCTCCCTGGTACTCTTCTTCCAGCCACTGCCATATCTTCCACTCTCAAATTGATCACTTCTTTTTAAATTATTATGGATACATACACACACATGTATGTATATATAAATTAATATATATCCAACATGCCAAGTCTGTTTTTATTTGTTGCTTTGTGTGTATATGTGTGTGTGTGTGTGTGTGTGTGTATGCTTTCCTGAATAAACGTTTCATACTGAATGACTATTAAGACTGCTTCATCCCTGGAGCAGATAATTCTCCTTCTCCCAGTAGCGGTTAATTACCTGTACTTCTTTGTCTAGGGTTGGGACTCTGTGGAATTTTTCCTCTTCCAAATTAACACGTCTGTTGCTGTGCTATTTTTCTAATCTTGTTTATGCAGACATTTCTACGAGACACAATTTCATAGCAGACTTTGTGGTGTTCTGGCTTTTACAGTTTTCCCCAGTCTCTTCTGAGACATTCCCTGAGACACAGACGCAGGGATGGTAATGTGCCTGTATTTACTGTGTCTGGGATTCCCATCATCCATTAACTCTCTGCATTGTGTACAGTGGTAGTTTTCTTTAATGGTTTCCATTTTCTGGAAAGAATATCTACCTTCTCGTTTTAAAGTATACTTTATAAAGTAGTACTTTTTCTTTAAAAAAAAAACAGAATTATCAATCTAGTCTTTCCTTTTGTTAATTATATAATATATATTTGTCCAAGCCCTCAGTTCTACCATGTTATTTAGTGAATGGTTTAATTTTTAAAAATGTACCTGTAGCCCAACTTATTCAAAACAAATTCCATAAGCTGAACAATGAGTTCCTGAATCTGATTATGAATTCAAAATATTTCATTTTATTATCTACACAAAACAGTAAATAAATATTGTAATATTCATCCTATGTTTTCAATAAAAAATAAAATGGAAAATTCCCTACCTCATTATGTATATGCATTTTGATTTTAAGGAGTAAGGGTTTGGAGGGTAAAATAAATAGCCTCATAGGTATTGTTTAAATTCAAGGCATTGCTAAGATTCTTTTAAAGCAGAATAAAATATTTGGGAAATAGCTGGCCACATTCCTGACTTAATGCTTATAGTATTGAGAATATTATATAATTACATCACTCCTCCTACTTCCTCTTTTCTCCCTCTAAATCTTTCCATATTGTCTTTATTGCTCTCTTTCAAATTCATGACTCATTTTTCATTATTATTTTATGGATATATGTATATGTATATATTTATACAATCCTAAACACAATCAACTCAGTTTATTTAATATAACTTATATGTAAGTTTTTTGGGCTGACTTTTGGTATTGTATAAGTATTTTCCTGACTCTTAGCATTATATAATTTCCTGTATTTCTTTGCATGCGGTTGAAGCCTCTTTGTCTTCTCCCTGTCTACATTGGATTGCCTATTTTTGCTCTTGTTGTTCAATTCATGTTTATGTGATACTGTTGTTAAGACTTTATGGATGTAGATCATGATTTTACTAGGAGACCAAGTCTTAAACAAAACTCTCTGATCCTCTTACTCTTAAATTTTTCTTCTCTCTCACAATATTGTTTTGTTGATACATCCACTGAGAGTTAGTTCCACAACTCTGTATCTCAATTGGTGGTGGTTCTCTCTAATGGTCTCCTTTTGTGGCAAATAGAAGTTTTCTTGATAAGGGACAGTACCTATCTGGAGGATATAAGGACAAATTTTTTAAGCGTAGTGAAGGATAATGCTGCTTTAGTAAATTGGTAGATAGAGATTCTTCTCCAAGTTTTATCAACTTCACTAGACCAGGGTAGTAGGCTTGGTGTCCAACTAGGAATGATTTTCTGTTCATTCACTAGGTTATTGGTACAATTATAGAAATTTTATTTAACCACCAAGGTACTGTACTCCTAGTGGTTATTGTGCTGTACATGCTGTTACTGTGGTTCAAAGGAGCTACCTGGGTAGGACAGTTGGTTTTTTTTCTCTTTTGAAAGCATGCATGGTACTTCTTGGTACTAGGAAAGCTAATTCTCAGGGAGCAGGCTCTCGAGTGCTTCCATCATAGGGGCTTGTGGGCCTTATGTCTGAAGTATATGGTGTCTTCATCAATAGGAACTTACTTTCTACCTCTGAAGACTTCCAGGGGATATTACAATAGGTGTTGCATTTTGATCATACTGTGTGAAGTTGTGTATGTCCTTCCTAACCTGCCTAAGGTACCTTCTGATTGGCTTAATCAAAAGTTGAATGGCAAATACCTACATAAGAGAGAATAGGCAGGACTTCTAGGTAGAGAGATGAATACAAGGGAAGAATCTGAAAGGCATGGAATCACCAACAAAACCCAGGGGAAAGAGGCATATGCTAATGAGGAAAGATCATGAGCCATGGTGCAGAATGGAGATTAACATAAGCAGGTTAACTTATGTTTTAAGAATTAGTTGGGAACAAGCCTAAAATAAGGTCAAGTTTACATAATTAATAACTATTAATTAGTAAGTATTCAGGAGCTGGCAGTATAAAGAAATGCCTATCACAAATAGGTTGTAATGTTTTAGTGGTCTTTTGGATAACCCTAACTAACAATTTCACAAAAGACTTCTCATGACTAGTGATGAATTTTGTTAGGTTGTCTTTGACTCTTTGAAGGAATATTGTCAGCCCAGATAATGAAATTTCAATATATACATATAACATATAAATAATGAAATTTTATATATTTATATATAGTTTGTATATGTCTTTTAACATACAGATTTATGTGTAGTATAAGTATGAACACTAAGGAATTAAAAATATTACTGTAATTATTGCTTATAATATTGATTAGTACCTACCATCTTTTGTTTTATACTTCATACATAATATTTGTTGATTAATTTTTGGTAGCACCAAAACTGTGGGAACAGCTAGAAAATTTCTCAATATTGTTGCTGCTGTGGTCTAAGAAATCCTACATGGTCTTGTAGGCATGGATACACTGGGTACACTGGGTAAGACAGAATAGAAAACAACTGTTCCTCTAATCCTGTTCCATTTTGATGCATATTTTCTATGCATTTTATGGTATGTAGTAGTAGTAAGTTTCAAAAATGTACTAAATGCAGTGTTTCTTTGACCTTGTTCTTTAAGAAATTTATTTTTAAAAGCTACTACTCTATCGAGGACAGCAGATGACTACAGATGGCGCCCAGACGTGGATGACTGAATCCACTGAAAGCCTGAGAAAGCTTGGGAAAGAATAAAGCGTGTTTTCTTGGTAGCAGCAATTTCTCGGGTCTGCTCTGCTTGCTAGAGGCAAGCAAGTGCTCTCATCTAAGAGAGGCTTCCTGACTCAGCTTCAGCTGTGAAACCTTGCAGCTCATTTAAGAGGTCCTGCCACGAAATACTTAAAACGGTGTTGGTGAAAAGCTGAAGACATGCTTTTCGGTTTTCAGCCGTAGCAGGAAAAAAGTTGTGCTGTTTTAAAATGCCGGCTTTCTGGGCCATCCTGCCAGGGCAAACTCTTGGCTGTTTGAGGCAGGAGGGCCGACTACAGAGAGAGGACTTGATTGTTGTCTGTGGATGTAATGCTGCAGTTTGCTTGTTGGCAAAGACCTTGAAACGCCACAGAGTTGTGATAAACATGGCTACAGCTGGTATCTCCGCCATGAGGCTAGAAAGCTAAGGAATGGCACGGCTTTCGTCCTACTGATATTGCTCAGTAATTTAAAGGCTCGTGTGGTCAGAAAAAGAGAGAGATACAGTAAAGAGAGATTCAAAGACAAAGAAAACCTTTAAATAATTTACAGTGTACTTAAAAATATAAGCAGACTAAATGTTAAAGTTCTTAAAAGTAAAAAAAAAAAAAAAAAAAAAAAACAAAAATAAGGAAGAAAGAAAGTAGTTGGGTGTGGTAGTACACACCTTTAATCCCAACACTTTGGAGGCAGAGGGAGATTGACCTCTGTGACTTCAAGGTAGCACACGCCTTTAATCCCAATGCCTAGGAGGCAGAGACAGAAGGATCTCTGAGAGTTCAAGGACAGTCTGGTCTACAGAGTTATTCCAGGACAAATATATACAGAGAATATAAAACAAAAGTAAAAATAAACAAAGTAGAGTTAAAATAAAGCTGCACAAAGATGGAAAATTCACAGAGAATCTTGATACTGTATGCTATTATGCCCCAAAATAAAGACACACAAACTCTATTCTTTTAAACACTGCTTGGCCCATTTCTGTTCATGTATGTAGCACCCCAAGGTGCGCTTACCGGGAAGATTCTAGCCTACGTCCATCCTGGGTCAGAGCTTCATCGTGTCTGCTCTGGAGAAGAGAGCATGGCATCTGTCTCTGAGAGGAGCTGCCTTGCATCTGAGCTCACTTTCTCTTTTTTCCATATCAGTCTAGCTTGTGAGTTAAGTACTATTACTTGAGCTGTGTGGCATCACTGACACTAAATGTAAGATATTGGCAGATCTCGATGCAGGTGAGAAAAAAATGTCAGAAGTGTGTCCATCTGTGCAGCAGCTATGAATAAGAACTTATTTTTTTTCCTTCCAACCAGAAAGAAGAATGAATTTGGGTCCAGATGAGCACCTTCTCACAGAGAATGAAAAGCTTTCCATTCTTAAAAACTGATGTCTGCTGAGGAGTGTAGTATTTTTTAAGTGCAATGTTAAGTTGAGGCCGTGTTTCATCTGACCAGTGTATCCCTGAAGTCAACAATCTGTGTGAAATTATAAAGTCATTGTAGTAGTCTGAAACAGCTTCACTGTATGTTTAACTTGATCAAGTGTTGGATCAGTGTAACAAGAAACATATTTTAAACATCTTTATCATCTTACCTCATTAAGAAATAGGATGTTTTCAGTAAAAAAAAGGAGTATAATGCATTTTTAAAGGACAGTAGGAGCAAGACTGTAGATTCTGAAGCTCAGTTTATTGAGAATGTATTTAGTTCCATGGTCTAGTACAGTTTGCTAATCTCTGTGCAACAGATTGGGAAATAGATGGAAGAGCCAAAATACAAGAAGACACCATGAACTGCTTGAAAACCAAAGTGGATACATTTTGCAAAATAACAGGTATCCAGATTTCAATGATTTGGGCTTGATTCAAAATTAAAGGTAGCATAAAATTTCTGCTACATATAAGTAGGTAAATAAATGGGTGAGTAACTTAATTATACTCACTTTTCTATTCTTATTTATCAAATTCTGAATCCTGTGTGAATTATCTGCCTTCCTTACTATTATGACCAAACACTTGAAAGGAAAGAAGTTAAGAAAGTTGGGGCTTATTGTGGCATGCAGTTTAAGGAAATACAGTTTATTTAACAAGAAAGATGTGGAAGAAGGAACTTGTAAACACACTGCATCTCCAATCAGAAAACAGAAGGATGAATATTGGTACTCAGTTCAATTTTTACTTTTATTTATTTATAATTAATTTGTTCTATACATATATGTTGGTTATGTGTATTCTTGTTTACATACGTGTTGGAGCAGATATGTGTTGGTGCAGATGTCTGTTTGGATGCTTGTATATGTGTATGTGTTAGTGTATTAGTGTGTTGTACAGAAGTCAACTACTGGTGTAAGATTTTAACACAAATTCACTTGGGTTTTCAAGACAGAGTATTTCACTGAGACCTAAGATTCAGTTTGATTGGATAGTGCCTGTATTGGACTGGTCTCCAGTAGTTCAGGCCAGTTCTTTACCATAGATCACTGTATCTGCTTCTATCAGTTGCTTGATAAAAGTTCTATGATGAAAATTAAGGTAGTATCAATTTGATTACAGGGGAAGGCCAGTTTAGGTGTCCTCTCCATTGTTGCTTAGAGACTTAGATGGGGTCTTCCTTGTGGATTCCTAGGAATTTCCCTATAACTGTGTTTCTTGCTAACCCTTTAATGGCTCCCTAAATCAAGAAATCTCTTTCCTTTCTCTCCCTCACTATCCTTGCCCTTTCTTGAGAATCCCATTTACTCATGTTTTCCTCCTCTTTCCCCTTCTCTTCGCCCTCATCTTCCACCCTCCCTTCTCTTCCAATTTTAACAGATCTTAACTATTTCCCCTTTTCAGGGGAACCAATGTATGTCTTTCTTAGGGTTCTCCTTGTTATCCACTTTCTCAGGAATCATGGACTATAGGCTGGTTATCCTTTGCTTTATATATAAATATCTACTAATAAATGAGTACATACCATGTTTGTCTTTCTGGGTCTGGGTTACCTCACTCAGGATTGTTTTTCCTATTTCCATCCATTTGAATGCAAATTTCAATGTTATTTTTTAACACTGAGTAATATTCCATTGTGTGAATATACCACATTTTCTTTATCCATCCTTCTGTTGAGCAGCACCAAGGTTGTTTCTGTGCTCTGGCTATTACAAATAATACTGCTATGAACAGTTGGGTGAATGTCCTTGTGGTATGAGTGTGCTGTCTTTGAGTATATGCCCACTGAATGGGGATGACAGTTGTGAGGCTTAAGCAGTCTGAGGGGTCACTGCCGGTGGGACCAGGTTTACCCTTAGTGCTTGAACTGGCATCTTGGAGCATATTCTCTTTGGAGGGATACTATGCTTAGCCTGGATATAGGGGAGGAAAGCCTTGGTCTTGTCTCTAAATGAAATATCAGACTTTGTTGACTCCCCATGGGAAGCCTTACCCTTTCTGAGGAGTGGATAGGACCTGGGATGGGGAGAATGGTGGGGTGGGAGGAAAGGAGATTGTGGGAACAGGGATAGCTGTGTAAAATGAGAAAATATTGCATTAAACAATCTTAATATACAAAAAGGAAAAAAGACACTACACTAATTACACAGATGTTTCTACAACTATTGTCTGTGAAGTATGCACTGCATATAAAGTAATAATATTGACAAATTTTTGTGAGAGTACTGGAGTTCTGTTTAATTACCTACATTCTATATTGCAATGCATATTTGTTATGTTTTTTAAATTGTATCTTCACTTTTAATGCCTTTTGACCAAGGCATTGTAAGACAGATAATCAAACTAACAAAGACAACTGCTGACTATAGCATTTACATTCTAATAGAAAATTGCTATTTAAGAAGAAAACACTTTTATTTGTTGCCACCTTGCCTCACATAAATTTGTATTTGTACAGTAAGTAGTTCAAATATCCTTTCAAATTAGACATATAATTTTACTTTGAAGAAAAGGAGAAAAATAGGTTCTTCAGTATGAAGTAGGTAAAAACACATAAGGTACTTCTGTATTTTAATTTAGGATTTTGTTAACATCCCAACATATATTAATTTCAGTGTGTTTTTAGAAAGGTTAATTTTGCATTAAACTAGCCCTTTATTTACATAGGTAATGAAACTTATTTGTAAGCTCTGTAACTCAGAGGTTGTGGTCTGTTACCAATGGAATGGGAATTAAAACAGCATCAGATAAGATGGTTGTGCTAACTCAGTTTGATTAGCACCATGCTCAAATCAACTTATGCAATCAGGCAGAAGAATGAACTGTAATTTTAGTATAATTGCTTCACTAAAGCTTCTACTAGACTTCTGACTTTTATTTTATGGCAATTATGCAATTTTCATTAAGCTGAAATATAAGAGTCTGTGTTGTTTAATAATATTAATATCCAAAGTTCAATAATTAGTTCTGTATACATCTTTGTACTAAAAAAACTAAAGAAGATTAAAGAAAAATGTGTAGATGAACTGGAACGATTGTTCAACAATTAAGAGTACTGACTACTCTTCCAGAGGATCCACCCAGGTTCAGTTTCCAGAACTAGCATGGCAGCTCACAACAGTCTATAACTCTACTACCAGAGGAGCTGACATGCATGCAGGCAAAACCTATGCATGCAAAATAAACAACAATTTTAAAAAATAAAAGTGTGTAGAAAATGTCGAATTGAGAGTCTTTCATTGGGGCTTTTGGCATCTTGAAAACAAGAAAGTCAAATCTCACAAAGTACATGAGAAATCCAACATTACTATGGCATCACAAGTTGCTATATCCCTATTGATCCTATGTCATTTAAGTGCTATGTCATCTGTAATATTTCATCTATGTGTGTTTCACTCTGAAGTGACTTTCAGAAATATTTTTGAATAATAAATGTTCTCATGCATATATAGCATAGTTTGCTAATAAAGTAAAATATATTAAAATCTATCTAAAATGACAAGAGGGCTTGATTTTACCTCATACTGTGCACTTTAGGAAATTGTTCAATGGGGTATATTGATAAACTATGTTATAATGGCACAACAATTCTTCCATAATTAATATGCTGGTGCATAGATTTAATAGATTGTAGATATGGAAAACTCAAATAAGAAAGTTAATAATTTTTATCTAAAATATAAACCAATATGAATTAATTTGTGAAACGGTTTAGATTTTAAGAACTGCCCACATGGTTAATTCTAGTTCGACATTCCTTTTCATGTAAGTAAAGAATACCCACTGCATTTTTGTGGAGGAGTACCAATATTCTGTCAAAAATCTGGCAAGTCATGGGCATAGAGGCTTTACAGAGTTGGCAATGAAAGAATATTGGGTTCAGAAAGTCTCCAACTGAGCTTTGAAGATCATTGGAAACAACAAAATCATGTCTTGGCCTGAGTTTATGATTGACAATACTACACCAAGAATCTAATTTTAACCTTATAAAGATACTTCTTACTTTTAATTGGAATGTTCTCATTCTATACTGTACAAGCTTGTCTGATCTTGACAGATTTTTCCAAAATGTGTGTTTCAGTGAGCCATACCTTGGACATGAACCTTGACTATCTTCCATCCAATTATTTAAACAAATCAAAATGATTTTAGATTGGCAGTTCTTGTTGCTATGATTTTCCAATGTCAGGTGATTTGTCTTTATTTCCTAACCTGCCTCAAAACATGGGCTTTAGATTTATTTAAAAATCTGCACACTATTATTTGTACTGAATTTGTGCTATTTTAATTCTCATTTTTTCTGTTTTGAGTTTTGATTTACAAGTAAATCCATATATTTAAAGCTCAGAAGATGATGTTTTATTATGTACTATAAAATGTGTTGCCGGGCGGTGGTGGCACACGCCTTTAATCTCAGCACTCGGGAGGCAGAGGCAGGTGAATCTCTGTGAGTTCGAGACCAGCCTGGTCTACAAGAGTTAGTTCCAGGACAGGCTCCAAAGCCACAGAGAAACCCTGTCTCGAAAAACCAAAAATAAAATAAAATAAAATAAAATAAATAAAATAAAATGAGTGTGACAATATTATATATGACAACACACATATTGACCTTTACATAATAAGGCAAGGTAAGAATACATGAGATTACTCTGGCTAATTTCAAGAACATAATATATTATTCATGAGCTACTATTCTATATATTAAGACTTAGAAAAACTATTTATCTTCTGAGTAAAAATTGGTACCCTTTGACTAATTCCTCCCCCTTTTCCTGTCTTTCTAATTTTTCTCATGACCAATTACTCCATATTTCTATGAGTTTTATAATTTAGGTTACACATAGTGGTGAGAGTCTTCATTATCTGTCATTCTGTGTCAGGCTGATGAATTCCATTAGTATAATACTCTGTAATTTCATAAACGTTATGGCAAATAGCAGAATGACCATTTTAAAAACTGAATCATAGATTCCCTGTATATCTATAATGAATTTTAATTTTCTATTCACCTACCAATGAATATCCCACCTCGTCTTAGCGATTATAAATTTTATAGGAATTAAAGATGAATTTGCTATGATTTAAATGCACATAGTCTTCCAAAGCCCCATGTGATAGAAGCTCGATACTCACTGTGGTGGTGGAACTTTGTTAAAATATAAGAGATGAGATCTACAGCCATGTGTTTTGGTCACCGATGATCCTACACTAAGAATGGAGTTCTGGGTCCCCACAGTGAACATTTATAATAGAATGAAATAATTTTTACAATTTGAGCCTGACCACACTCATGTCTCTGAGTTTACACTTCAGCTGTAACCTTCTACTCCTGCATAGGGTCTTGCTACTGCCACCTTTCATGCTGTTATTAAGCTAAGATTGTCCTTACCACATCTGAGCTGAGATGATGATAGCATCATGACTCTAAAAGCTAAGTAAAGCTTTCTTCATCAGTAACCTGTGTCTGTTCTTTAAATATAATGAAGATAGTTTTTGAGACAGTGATATGCTAGTAAAGTACATAGAAAATCCTTTACTATCCTTTATAATATTTATTATGTTAAATGTAAGCAGGACTGATTATCCTATGAAAAGACTGACAGGGTGAATGGATATATAAATATACAAGATATAAATATATAAGATGCCTTCAAAAAATTCACATCAGCTTTAAAGACAAATGTGATGCCCTAGTGATTTCCTATGAGTGCAGAAATGCACACTGTCACTATACAAATCTTAAGTTTGGGTGTCATCTGAAACATTATCTCAACCTGACGTTGTTACAAGCACGATAATTATTTTTCTGTGTTGAAAGAGGTTTTTTGTCCCACCCAGTCCCGTAGCCATTCAGAGGCCTACATTAATTATGAACTAGTTAGTCTGTTAGTTCAGGCTTTTTATTAATTAACTCTTACATCTCACATTAACCCATAATTTTTGTCTGTGTTAGCCACGTGGCTTGGTACCTTTTATCAGTGAAACGTTTTCATCTTGCTTCCTCTGCATCTGGGTGATGACTGCAGACTGAGCCTTTCCTCTTCCCAGAATTTTCCTATTCTGGTTGTCTCACCTATGCTTCCTACCTGGCTACTGGACAATTAGCCTTTTACTAAACCAATACAAATGACAATTCTTTACAGGGTATAAGACCATTGTCCCACAGCAGCGTTCAATTCCTCAAATTGTAGAGATGGCTCTTCTTATCTTTATCTAGGGAGGCTGCACTTCTGGCCATTCAGACATAGACATCTCTGTGGAAGGAAGCAAGAACAAATTCACATGCAAAGATACTGTATCCCAAATGAATTTCAGAAACATGCCCATCCCTGAAATCATCATACCCATGGCAGAGCTACCCCAAAATCCAATAGAGCTCTTCCCCTGTCTCAGATTTAAGACCAGTTGCACCACATATATCAGGTCTAAGAACTGTCCTTACAAGCTTATATGAACTTAAGCGAAGTTTTTATCTTCAATTTGTAGATCTCAAAAAAAGTCTTTAATTTCCAGGGCACATGGCAGTCAGGTTTCAGTATTTACTAGTAATGTGGACTGGTACTATGAGGCACATATGCCTAAAAATTTAAAAATAAATGGATGTTTGTACCACTTTTAATTTCATTTTAATCCAATACTCACAATAATGGTAAAATAGTGAAACATCTATCTAGTTGCTTAAGTCAATAAAGATAATTTTTAGAAGTTTGTTCATTTTACCACTGTACTTTTCTAATCTGTTGTACCTACTACACTTCTGACTAAAGATACAAAAATTAGTCGGCTTCCTTCTTTCTTTGTCTTCTCACCTTGGTTTCAAAGTTGCTTGTACCTTTCTGAGATTCGTTCTAAGTTATTGGTGTGGAATTACCACATTTGATATCACTATACTGTAATTTTCCATAGTCATCTTTCTAATTCTGTCTCTGCATATCTAGGTGTGTGCTTATGTGTCTGCCTGTGTGTGTGTAGATGGGATAGTTTATAGTTTGTGGTAAAATTTATTTTTAAAATATATGAATCAGTCTCATCTTCTCAACAACTATAAGGTTTGACTTCACTGATACATCTTTGCTCATAACCTTAGGTATATAGTTTCTAGGTCACCAATGGACCAAATGATTTTATATGCTTTGCACATATATTCAGAGGTGAAACTGCTACATCTTAGGTTATCTCTCTGTTTGATATTTTATGAAGCCCCTTTACTTTTCTTTCATATTTATTGTACACATCAGATAATAGAATTGTATTAGTACAAAGAAAGACACTTCAAAGTCAACCTCATGGTCACTGTTAAGACACTAAGGATATTTTTGGTCGAACTATCAGGATAACTTTGAGCCTCATATGTCTGACTGTCCATGTGTGTCCCCAGATTTTGGAAATGTCTTTCATTATATATGTGAATTTTCTTCTTCATTTAAAAATTTTTAATTATTCATTAGGTTCCATAATGTAAAGAGTAGCTTTTGATAATGTTATGTAAATCCTGTAGGCTTTCCTTCTTTTTGTTGCTTTCCTTGTATTCAGTGTTTAGATGATTTAAAATCTACTCTTGGTGAGGTCTATGATGCTTCTATTTGATAGAATTGATTGCTGTTGACTGGCACAGATTTCTTATTTAATTTTGCCACTGAGTTAATTAGTTAACTTTTTATTTTTGGTTTCTTTTCTTCATCTTTATAATGGAAAATATTTAATTGAGTGGCTTACAGTTTTGAAGTTCAGTCCAGTATCATCATGGTGGGACATGGCAGTGTACAGACAGATATGGTACTGGAGAAGGAGCTGAAAATTCTACATCTTGATTCACAAACAACAGGATGTGAACTGAGTGTCATACTGGGAAAAGCTAGAACAAAGGAGACCTCAAAGCCTACTGTCATGGTGACACATCTCCTCCAACAAAGTTATCTCAACCATCTCTTTGGTACAATACTCATTTTACTCTTTTATTACACTAATTATGTTCAGGTATTTGTATTTTCTTCTAACACACAGAATTTCTTTCAAATAATTATTTTTAATTTTTTTTGTCAGGCAGTTTGGTTCTCTACATTTTGTTGATCTTGTTTATTTAAGTTTACTCTCTTTATTAGTAATGTTTAATTTCATGGTTCTACATGATTTTGCAATTTTGTGCTGGAATTTTTATATTTGAACAATTTGTGAATTTTTGAGTTATTCTGATGATCAATAGGCATAAAGCAAATTTGTTAAACTGTACAATGCTAGTGGGAGCCAACCAGGAATGTGTAGTGATTCCAAATTGTGGAGGTTTTTTAAGTGATTATCTCAGAGGACTGGTGTCTGGCCCTTGCTGATCGTAGCTAAAAGGTGCAAGGTGACTCTTGGCAGCAGTTTTCAGTTAAGTGGCAATAGGTAGTGCTTTGCAGCAATGGTAACTGTGACTATAATTAGGTCTACACATATCAACAGTGCTTCGTTTCAGGGTCTCACGAAGCATCCTTTGTCAGATCAGTTCTCATACATGTACTACTACAGAAGCCAAGAAAAGAAATACTTGCATGTAATACCATACCAGCCAGCTTCCCATGTCCAATTAGTGGTTGGGATTTGGCAGCCAGCCATTTTCTGTTGTTGCACACATTTAGCTATGAAAAAAATAACATGAAAACATATGAGTTCTTGGTTTTGAGTTTTATGTCTTTGAAGTATGTATTCACCAATATTATTGAATAATTTTTGTGACTGGATGTGGACATTATTTGAAGCAAAATAAACGAAATTAAACTAGTACTCATTACTTCTTTATTAATCTAGCATGTTAAGTTTCCCCTAAATCTGTTCTCACAACTCTGTTTAATTCTAGCCTCAGGTTATCCAACACCATCTTTTAGACTCCATGGCTAATACATGTGTACAGGCATACACACGCACACACACACACACACAAGCACATACAAACACAAACACACACTTTCTCTCAACTGAAGAATGGATAAAAATGTGGTATATCTACAAAATGGAGTATCACTCAGTGGGGGACAAACAAAACAAACAAACAAACAAAAAAAGATATCATGAAATTTGCAGGCAAATGGGTAGAACTAGGAAAATCATCCTGAATGAGGTGATCCAGAGCCAGAAATATGAATGTAGTATGTATTCACTAAGAAGTGGATATTAGAAATAAATCAAAGGATAATCAGGCTATAATCCTCAGTCCCAGAGAAGCTAGGTAATAATGACGATCCTAAGAGGGACTCTTGGATCTCCCTCAGAAGAAGAAATAGATGAGATGTTCTGTGTAAACTGGGGGCAAGCAAGGGGAGGGAAGTCTAGGGTAGGGGATGGGAGGATGGGAACATGAGGGTTTAGGATAGTTGTTTTAGAAATGGAAAGGAAAGGAGAGTAATTAAAGCAATATTTTTATAGAGGGAGTCATTATGGGGCAAGGGAGATACCAGCTGCCAGGAAAACTCCCAGGAATCCACAAGGATGACCCCAGTTAAGCCTCCTAGCAACAGTGGATA
The DNA here is from genome assembly GCF_950005125.1 of Chionomys nivalis. NCBI lineage: Eukaryota > Metazoa > Chordata > Mammalia > Rodentia > Cricetidae > Chionomys > Chionomys nivalis. The sequence continues at coordinate 176,352,468 of NC_080086.1, read as the reverse complement.
TGGTGCCTGAACTAGTTCTTCCCTGCAATCAGACTGGTGACTACCCTAATTGTCATCATGGAGCCTTCATCCAGAAACTGATGGAAGTAGATAGAGATCCACATCTAAACACTGGGCCATGCTCCAGGAGTCCAGTTGAAGAGAGGGTGGAGGGAATATATGAGGAAGTGGGTAGGTCAAGATCATGATGGGAAACCCACTGAGATCCCTTATCTGAGCTTGTGGGAGCTCATGAACTTTGAACAGACAGCAAGTGAGCCTACATGGTACCGAACTAGATCCTCTACATCTGAGTGACAGTTGTGTAGCTTGATCACTTTTTATTAAAAATTTCCGCCTCCTCCCTGTCTCCATTTCCCCCCTCCCCCCATTACCCACGTCCCCCTCCCCTCCCCCTCCCTCTCCAGTCCAAAGAGCAGTCAGGGTTCCCTGCCCTGTGGGCAATCCAAGGTCCTTCCCCCTCCATCCAGGTCTAGGAAGGTGAGCATCCAAACAGGCTAGGCTCCCACAAAGTCAGTTCATGCAGTAGGATCAAAACCCAGTGCCATTGTTCTTGGCTTCTCAGCAGCCCTCATTGTCCAACATGTTCAGAGAGTCCAATTTTATCCTATGCTTTTTCAGTCCCAGTCCAGCTGGCCTTGGTGAGCTCCCATTAGCTAAGCCACACCATTTCAGTGTGTGGGTGCACCCCTCGCGATCCTGACTTCCTTGCTCATGTTCTCCCTCCTTCTGTTCCTCATTTGGACCTTGGGAGCTCAGTTCATTGCTCCAATGTGGGTCTCTATCTCTATCTCCATCCATCGCCAGATGAAATTTCTATGGTGATATGCAAGATATTCATTAGTATGGCTATAGGATCGGGCCATTTCAGGCTCTCTCTCCTCAGCTGCCCAAGGACCTAGCTGGGGACATCTCCCTGGACCCCTGGGAACCCCTCTAAAGTCAAGACTCTTGCCAACCCTAAAATGGCTCCCTTAATTAAGATATATACTTCCCTGCTCCCATATCCATCCTTCCTTTATCCCAACCATCCAATTCCCCCAAGCTCTCCCCACCCTGAATGAGGTAATCCAGACCCAAAAAGATGAACATGGGATGCACTCACTCGTAATTGGTTTTAGCCATAGATAAAGAACATTGAGCCCATAATTCGCGATCCTAGAGAAGCTAAATAAGAAGGTGAACCCAAAGAAAAATGTATAGTTATCCTCCTGGATATTGGAAGTAGACAATATTGCTGGGCAAAAATTGGGAACTGGGGGGGGTGGGGTGGGATGGGGGAAAGGGGAGATGGGGAGAGAATAACTTGATCATTTTTGCTACCCCTAGAAGACCAAGACCTATCCCTGTGGACTCTTTAGGCTCTTTAGGACCTATTCCCTGTGGCGGAATGCCTTGTTCAGCCTTGATACAGAGGGAGGAGCTTGGTCCTGCCTCAACTTTATGTGCCATGTAAATGTAGATGAACAAGTAGTGGGTGGTGGTGTGTATGGGAGGAGAGAAGGTAGGGGAAACTGTGATTGGTATATAAAATAAATTAAAAATGATTAATAAATATATGGCAAAAACATGGAAAATTTAGAATTCTTTTAGCCTTCATTCATGCAAATCTGAGGATTAAATCACAAAAATAAAATCAATTGAACCATGGGTTGTAACTGAAGAAATGCTAACCATATGTGGAAAGAATATAATTGACATATTTCTTTAATTCAAACGTTACATAAGGTTTACATGTATCAAATCATCACAGAATACTACTAGTATGTGCATTTATCCCATGTATCATCTAAAATAATATAATTGAATAATTAAAAAATATCAATTATAACATAAATATAATATAAACATGATTTAAACAAGTTGTGTAATATAGCACCATTCACTTACATAGATAAATGTATTTTTTATTTTTGAAAAAGTAAAATAGAGCACAAACAAATATTTTTTATGAATATTACTGGGGAAACGCTTAAGGATCAAGAAATAAATCTCTTTTCATTTACGTTTTATATGCTACAAATTAGACAAATTTTAGTAGATTAAACGTTTTGATTACAGTTGTTCTGATTTACTATAATTGAGAAAAAAAGAATGACAACATGATAAAGAGGATGGAGAAGAAGGAAACAGAAAGAAAAAAGTTGACAAAGAGCACAGATGTTCCCACTGTGGGGATGAGAGGAATCAGAATGAGTGAGAAAGGAAGCAGGCAGCACTGTCAATGTCTGCGAGGGAAAAGAGGGACTGGTATTTTCCATAATGCATAAAGGGAAGACAGTAAGTATACCATGATGGTCAGCTGGGCTTGGCAATAGGATTCCGTGAGCTAATATTTGGAAATATGTTGAGGATGGAAGCAAATGAGATCCAAGGGTCCAGAGTTTGTGCTTCACGATTTTGTCCTAAGCTTGTGTTTAGAACTGTGTCTATTAAACTGGTTTTCAGTTGGTGTTCAATGTTAAGACACCAAAATGATGGTCTGTAAGGCAAACAATACAAACAGACAAGCAAACAAAATCCCAAATGAAAATTTAAATGAATCTTTCTCAGCAGGATTTGTTTTGGTGTGTTTTCTTGGCTTCTCACTGTTCAGTTTGAATCTGTTTCTGGAATCCCACACACAGGCTACACTAATTTTCTGAAGTCCCCGCACTGGAAATCCTTTCAGAACTTTTAAGTCATTTTTCTTATGCACTGTGTGCTTTGCCCCTAAGCCCATTGTTTGAAACGTTTGTTGCTCTTCAGGCCACAGAGGAGCAAATCTTTCAAAGTGGCCATGCTGGCTTAGCCTGCGGAGAGGAAAGTTGACACGAGGAGTTCAAGTACTGTGAATTTAAACAGAAAAAATGTCTTTCTAAAGTCCCAGTTATGTTCAACTAGAGTGTATCCATATCTCAAAAATGGCACTTCCCTATTTTAAATTTACAATCATTGCTGTCCTGCTGCTCACCCAGGGGCTCAGCTGGTACTAACAATCGCATTGTTCTGCTCTGTGGCCAGGGAAATAGTCATAGTGACTTCAATTCAGCCCTCTACCACTGAATCTAGATCTGCATCAAATCCCGAGCAAGAATGCTGATGAGCACAGAAAAGAAGATGGCAACTTGATGATCAATGGATAGACAGTATATAATATAGCAAACTGGGTAGATAATAGATAGTGGATTAGTAGATATATGGATATATAAATGGATTAAAGGTATATACACACACAAACATGATGTTAAATATTATAGTTGAAGGTAGATAATAGTTTATAGTGATATGGGTCCTAATGGGTAATACATGACATATAAACATGAAAACAGATGATAGATGGATGAAACAATAGACAATAAATTATGCTAGAAGAAAGATAATAGATTCATGACACAGGAGAGAGAATATCAAGGTGGAAAATGTGATAATTAGATGATGGTGATAATTGATAGATGATAGATAGACATATAGATGATAGATAGACAGATAGATAGATAGACAGACAGATAGATAGATAGATGATAGATAAAAGGATAATGCCATTTAAATCCTTCATAGATAGAAAATATTAATGCTTTAACGTCAAATCAGATACATTCTGAATAGATAACATAAAATATAATTCTCTCTTCCATTTCCTTCCTTCCCTTTTATCCCCTTCCCTAATATCCCTTTTTGAACCCATGCAGTTTCCTCACTTTTGCTCGTGTTCTATGCTCTTTCCTTCCACAGCATTGAGACAATTACTCTTTTTTACTTCTTTCTACTGGAAATTTAGTTGAGACAAAAATGATTCCTTCCTCTCTACTTTAAAATGTCCATTTTCCTTTGCCTGCTGTAGAAATACACACAGTTTGCTAAAGATTAAATTCATTTTCTCAATTCATTTAATTTTTGGCTCAGACACTGTTCTAAATTTTAGAGTGGAAGGAAATTGCCTTATAGAAAGTATTGCATATATAATCTCATTGATGTATGCTTCACAGTGGCAGATTTTTGAAAAAAAAAGTCTTTCATTGTTTAAAACTTTCTTATCTCTCTTAACCTCTCTAATACTGATATTTCAAAAAACTATAATTTTATTATAAAATTGAAATCCAAGTCCAACCTAAATTTGATTAATATCATTCTGTCTGCCTCACCAATAAACTTCACTTCTAATGCACAATTTCTTCTAATCTTATTCATATTGCTCTAAAGTCCAGGGATCCTATGTAGTTCCACCTTCTAAATACTATATTGCATTGGTACTTTCCCAGTAATGCTTTGAGTATTTCATGTTGATTTTTTAATGTTTTTCACTTAAAAGTGTTGCAGGGTTTTCTATCTGTCAGTCTAAATCTACAAGGCATATTAATTGATTTTGTCCCCATAGAATTATGAAGCAGATCTTAATAATTTCCTAGATCTCAGCATTTTTGTTTGCATTGGAGTAAACTGTGACACATCCTCTGTGTCCCATTCAGTTAAGCACTGGCCTCTGCGTCTGATTCAGCCACAACTTTTATTGAGAACAGACACCAGGAATATAGGGATATAATTACCAAAGACTTTGTTTAGGACAGGTAGGCACAAACTGCAGCACAAGAGACAAGGTGCAAAACATACGGTAGTAGACAGTTTACGACAACTGAGATTCACCTGGGGGAGGTTAGGAATTAGAGACAGTGAGGGCAGAAACCAAAAACAGTAATCATACTATGGTTGTAACGCAGGGAGCAGCTGTTTTAGTACAGAGAGTCACAAACCACATGGAGTTCAAGCCCAGCAAAGAGAACTTAATGAGAATCTGCCTCAAATATAATAAAACAGAGGCTATAGCTCAGTGTTCGGGAATATGATTACCAAACATAAAGCCCTGATTTCAATACAAAGTGTCACAAACACCTAAAAGTTAATAAACTAATTAATATAAAGTTCAACCAACCTAAGCAGAGAGAACAAACGATTTTTACTTCTCTGTAATTGCCTTCTTTCCTCATGATTTCTTTCTGTGTGCTCCACAGACAGAATTAGAACAGAAAGTGGAACAGAGATCATTTGTGCATGTGCACACAAATCAACTTTCTTTGGGACAAGTCATGGTTTCTTCAGCATCTACTGTATGTCAAGCATAAACAACTTACACTTACCAGCAAGATGCACCATCTCCAGTTATACCTAACGTACTCAAAATGTGAAATCTATAACACCAATTGCTTTATTATTTTTAAATAAAATAAATCATATCCTCATCTTCAAATCAATATTATATGAATGCTATAAAAAAGCATAAGGAATTAAAGCACTAATATCTGCCTGAAATACTGCTGGACACCAAACAAATGTTCCTGTGTAACAAAGAATCAAGCATAGTGAGCCCACCACATGAGATAAACTCCTTTTCTCTGAGAATAGTTACATGCTAGGGACTTTGCTATAAAGAGGTTCAACACAAAGCAAACAATATTTGTGTAGTAATTTGTGAAATAAAGTTTGTGTTGTTCAACTAATTCCTGTAATGATTAACATTGTTTGTTAGCTTGGTGGGATCTAAAATCATACAGTTGATATATAGACATATTTGTGAGCTTCTATATCACGTGAATTGAAATGGAAAACTCAATATTAACTGTGGGTAACACCAGTTCATATGCTCGAGCTTTGGAAAAGGTCAAAAGGAGATGGAAAAAAAATACACCAGCATTTTCTTTGTCAGTGCCCAGACTGCAATGTGACCACTTGTCTCATACTCTTACCACCACACTTTCTGCTATGGTAGACTATACCTTCAATTCATGAAAAAAATGTTCCTCACCAAATTATAACACTAAGTAATTAAAATGAATGCATTGACTAGCTCTTTCAGTTATGTTCTCCATACTTTGTATGATATATCAACTGATCAAGAAACACTGAGATATCTGGGAGAAGGGCCATCTTAATGAGCTGATGAGAATCACTCCTACGATGAATGATGTATCCTGGGCTTTTGCAAATGACACAGGTACTCCATATTCTATCTACATACTGATCTTAGTCTTTCCTCAGAAATCTTTATTATTATTATTTGTCATCATTTTCCTTGAAAACATCTAACATCTTCTCTGTTAATAGGCAATTCCATTTAGATCATCAACTATGAAACCTTTGTACATCCATTCAGCTTGTTGGCTGAAGGATCACCATAGAAACCACTAAACAATTCAAGCTATTGCCAAAGCTATTGGTTACTCTCTACAAATTAATATTTAAGGCCTTATTTTTTAAGATAATACCTACACAACTCATGAAGAAGTCAAGGTAGTGCTTACTTAGAGCCTTCACCTCTAGAGACTGGTGTTCATGGTACTATACACTGAGAAAGAAAAAAGGTAATCACTAAGCCAGCTAAAAACACTTTGGACCTCCATGGAGACTGACCAGAAAGATACCCTAGTGCAACCGTGATATGAAGGCTGTGGGAATAAGTCACCACTCTCTGACTGAACTTAACGACTACCCCATGAGAAAGAATCTGCCACTAGCACTGTTCAAATGGTCAAGAACCTGAGAGTAGCTAGACCAAGGTCCTGGGGGAAATGAAATGATAAAGGAGGGAAGTAATAAAATGAGTACTAATAATTTCATGCTACTCATGTAGAATAGGACCTTGCTCTGTGTCATCAGAGAAGCTTCCTTTTGCAATATATATGAACGAATACAGAGACACATAACCAGACAATGGGCAGAGAATGAAAGACCTTGGAACATTTCATCCTAAATGAGCCTAAAAGATACATGTATATTATACAGGTATATAATAATTATCTAATTGCATATTGTGTTGTTTCTAAAATGCCATACCAAACATGTGCTTCTTTCTATGGTAATTGGAAATTAAAGAAAATCCTAAGTAATTTTCATGGAAAAGCCTCATGATTTATTCCATTTTATTCCTAAAATTTCACCAAGATGGTAGATCTTTCAAAATTAAGATCTGTATTACACACTCTTAAAAATCTGCCTATGAAGGAAACAATTAAAATTCTTGCTATTTCCAACTTACTGTGTCTAACTTGCAAAATATGACCAATTTATTGTGATAACAAAACCCCTCTAACTGTAAGAGAAACAGTTATATAATATATATATATATATATACAGTTATATATATATATACAGTTATATATATATATATATAAACAAAAACATGTCTGTAAACTTCTTCTGATATTTCTAATTTATGAGATATAACTGGCAGCATTTGGCAGGATTGTAACTACCACATGCCAAAGTTATAAGTGTTTCTCCACAAAAAATATTGTTTCCAGAAGATCAGCTGCAATTGTCAATTCCAACTCATTAAGTTCATGAAAATGTACTATTAACTTCCTTAGTACATTGAACTTTTGCACAGGCCAAACAGGTACATGAATGTGAATGTGACAAGAGTCAGGAATCTTGCATATTTACTATATATCCCATGACTTCTCTGCTGGTTGAGCCCTTCACAAAAGCTCATGTGTGTCAATGAAGTCAGAAAAATAAAATGATTAAAGTCTTTAAGAACCCAAAGACTACCCCTAAGTACCTTTAATAGAATCAAGGTTGCCTGGTTAGTGATCTTCTGCCTGCCTGGACTAAACCTTATAATATCATGCATTTTAAAACTTGAATTACCTTATTATGTATTTTTCTTATTTCTTTCTTTGAAGCAAAACTTCTCATGTAGCTCACACTTTGTGGTAGTGGCTAAGTACCCCAGAGTGGCTTCATTTCTACAGTGATCCTCCTGCTTCAGCTTCCTCAGTTCTCTCATTAAAAGCATTCACCACCATACTCCATGGGCTGAGCCCTTCACAAGAGTTCATTTGTCTCCTCTGGTATCAGACTAAACCTAAATATGATTAACCTCTTAAAGAGCTTAGTGGCTTCAGTGAGACTTTTCATCCCCTGGATACTCTTAATGGAATTAAGGCTGCATGCTTAGTCATAAGCTGCTTGTCCTAAACTTAACAGTTTAAAACTTGAAAAACTCCCTCTGCATGGAATTTCGTGTCTACATTTATAACTTGTATTTATCCTTGCTAGTGATACTAGCTTGTACTTGACACAAAAACCCCATTTACTTCTACAGACACTTTGGGATGCCAAAGAAAATGCAGCTCTCTCCATGATAGTAACTTAAGTGGTCCTGAATGGTGCTTCAGCTACATCTCTGTAAAAGCTAGAAATCCAAATTTCTCTGGACTTACATGGAAAAGAAATGAATATGTTTTTGGTTATGAACTTCAGAGGAGGACATGATATACAGAAATGTCTATAAAATTGTGTCATGTAGCCTAAAGTATTTCATTGACTTCTTATAACAATATAATGTTTTGTCAAAGAATGGGACTGTAGCATATTAGTAGGGCACTTAACTGCTGCATATGAGACCCTGGCTTAAATATTCAATTCCCACAAAAACAATAAAATTACTAAAAAGTAAAAATTATCAAATTATTTGCTCTTTTGATGACCAATTTCTTGAGTTCTTTTATATTTTGGAAATCAGACCTCTGTCTGATTTGGGGTTGGTTAAGATCTTTTCCCATTCTGTAAGCTGCTGCTTTGTCTTGCTGACCATGTCCTTTGCTTTACAGAAACTTCTCAGTTTCAGGAGGTTCCATTTATTAATTGCTTCTCTGTGTTTGGGCGACTAGGGTTATATATAGGAAGTTGTACATTTTTCAATGTGTTCAAGTATACATCCACATTTCTCTTCTATCAGGTTCAGTGTGGTTGGTTTTATGTGGAGATCTGTAATCCATTTGTACTTGAGTTTTGGCATGGCAATAGATATGCACTTATTTTCATTCTTCTGCATGTTGATATACAGTTATGCCAGCACCATTTGTTGAACATGCTTTCTTTTTTTTCCATTTTATATATTTTGCTTCTTTGTCAAAAATCAGGTGTTCGTAAGTAAATTGATTGATATCTAGGTCTTTAAATCAGTTCCATTGGTCCTTCTGTCTGTTTTTATGCCAATTCCAGGCTGTTTTCAGTACTGTAGCTCTATAGTAGAGCTTAAAGTTAGGGATTTGGATGGCTCCAGAAATTCCCTTATTTTACAGGACTGTTTTGGCTATCCTGGGGTTTTTTGTTGCTGGTGGGAATGCAAACTGGTACAGCCACTTTGGAAATAAGTGTGATGATTTCTCAAAAAATTGGGAAACAACCTACCTCAAGATTCAGCAATACCACTGATTGGTATATACCCAAAGGATGTTCAATCTTACCACAAGGATATGTGCTCAATTATGTTCGTATCAGAATTATTTGCCATAGCCAAAACCTAGAAACAACCTAAATGCTCTTCAACTGAAGAATGGGCAAAGAAGAGCTAGTATATTTATACAACAGAGTACTACACAGCAGAAAAAAATGACATCTTGAAACTTGTGAGAAAATGGATGGACATTTTGAGTGAAGATCTTGAGTGAAATAACCTAGACCCAGTAAAACAAATAGAATATGTACTCATTTATAACTGGTTTTTGGACTTAGAGCAAAAAAGCCAGCCTACAATTCACAATCCAAGAGAACCCTAAGAGAGATATACGTAGATCTAATCTACATGGGAAGTAGAAAATGACAAGATCTCCTGATTAAATTAGGAGCATGGGAATCATGGGAGAGGGTAGAAGGGGAGGAGGGAATGAAATAGGGAAGTGGAGAAAAATATATAGCTCAAAAAAACAATTAAAACAATATTTCTCCTAAATTCAAAAATTAATTGAAAGTATTTTAAATATTTCCATAGACTGTTTATAAGTCTACTCCTTTTGTGGTTATGAATTTTGTAACACAATTTTTAGTCTCTTTGAGTTTACGTGTATGAATGCTGCTATATATAAATCTATTTATAACTATGGCATCATCTACATAAAATAAGCAACACTACATACTAGTAACTAGAACTACTTATAAATTTAATCCAGAAGGGAAATATTGAGTAATAGGACTCTGTGTCTTAAGATAAAATATTATTAATAACTTTGAGAAGAATAAATAGTATAAAATGTGCCTAGTACTAAATTTTAAGTAATGCTCTGTTTAAAAACATCTGCATACTAACCAAATTTCATAGATAAGATTCTTCAAACTGATGCAATATTAAAACAATAAAACTTATGGAGATTCTAAATTCATGTTTTCGTGACTTCTAGTAATCACAAGAGTAGGTAGCTATAATTATGGAAAAAAACACCAGTGGAACCACAGATAAGCACCTGATCCAGAATAGAGTGAGCAGTGATGGAAAATAATGAAGCCATCAGAGAGGTCACTACCTTCATCTCATTTGAAAGTAATCTTAGATGTAGTATGTCCTTTGAAAAGTGTAGATTGACTCTTTTTCTTACCACAAAGCAACCTTATTTTAAGGAAGATAGATAATTAATGATGGAGTGAGTACAGAATATAGGAACATACATCCATGGAATATCTATATAATTTTCTCAAACATAAAAAAAATGCAAGCTGACCTTTTATATACAATTTCATAAGGTGATGTGGGAGTGATTTCTTTATAATCTGTTGCTTTCATTGGTTAATTAATAAAGAAACTGCCTAGGCCCATTTGATAGGCCAACCCTTAGGTGGGTGGAGTAGACAGAACAGAATGCTGGGAGAAAGAAGCCGAGTCAGTGAGTCGCCATGATTCTCCTGCCGGACACAGATGCAGGTTAAGATCCTCCCTGGTAAGCCACCAGCTTGTGGTGCTACACGGAATATTAGAAATGGGTTAGATCAATATGTGAGAGCTAGCCAATAAGAGGCTGGAACTAATGGGCCAGGCAGTGATTAAAAGAATACAGTTTCCGTGTAATTATTTTAGATAAAGCCATGCGGGCAGCCGGGTGCCGGGGATGCAGCCCCACCGCTCTTATCACAACAATAAGGGAATTTTTCTGCTTAAAAATGAATGATTATCAACATTAGTCCATACAATGTGAACTAAAAATACACATTGTAATATGTATGACTATTAAGCTATGAAAATGTTATAAACCCGTTATATAACAATAATATATATAAAAAATGCTATTGCCATTTGTAGAATCCCTTATGTGAACCTCTGAGCTTTTGTAATTTGAACTCCTGTAGGAGTTTGTTTCTGACAAAGAACTTGAACACCAATGTTAACGTTTTTGTAAGACATAGAGGAATCTAACCTTCGCTTCATTACAGCATAAACCACATCTTGTTTCAAATATTTGTATCATTTGATCCAATAGTCTCAATACTCTTCCCTTTATTAATACTTGCTAACTTATTATTTTATTTACAGCTTAATATTTTCTTTTTATCTCATTGGCAGACCTTTGATTCATCGAGATTAAATAACCCTTTATTTTTATGTGCATATGAAACTATGATTTGTGCCATTTATAAACATACATGCTTATAGATTCCATGATCACAGAATTTCCCCTTAACATTGTATTAGGACCCATCTGTCCATTCACATTTTAAATATCTATATTTAGACAACTAAGTCTATAAGAAAGAAACATGAGCAGTATTCATATTTACTCTTTCTCCAACTTTCCATAAACACTCAATTCTGTGAATGATGTTCTAGTCGAGATAAGTTTTTCATATACTCTTTGCACTCTTGGAGTGCTCTTTCTTATGACTAATAGTTGTCTGACATCACTCATGCTGGACAATGGCAGGTGGTTCTCTGGATCAATAGTGGCCTTTTCCCAAGCATGGGTCAAAGTAAAGAACATAACTCTATATTTTTTCAGAAAAAAAAATTTAGATTAAATTAATAGTGATGATAGCACTTAAAATTAAAATACATTATTCTGATTATTCTTTGACATTATTATTTATGATATTTACTTATGATTTAAATGACATAAATTTTATTATAAGGATTTTACCCTCCAGATTTCTTCATTTCAGAGACATGCTCTTTTGTAATAAAGTTTTAGTTCTTTCAGCATTTTTAAGTTGGAAAGAATTCACAAACTTTTGCAATTCTTAAAAGTTAAATTCTCATTTTATCAAGAAAAAATAAGATTTCTCTCAGTGTCTTCATGCTAAATTCTTTATTTGAGAGTGCATGACATTACAAAGCCTTATAAAACTCATATAAAATGAGTTTGTCTGGAATTATTGAACTCCTGAGAGAATTAAATGATCTACTAAATTCATGTCTATCAAACAATAACCATATTACTTACATCTCATATGGAAAACTTTGAAAATTATCTGTGGGTAATTAAATAATTATAATGAATGAGAGAAAAAGTAAAGATTTTGATATATAGTCATTTGTCAGGTAGGCAGAAATGTAAAGTGCTCCAAGGGATAATTTTACCTGATTTTGGACACAATAGCAGCATATTTGACAACAGAACAAAGAAAGCAATGACATTATACGTGATGAGATACAATATGTTGCAAAAAGCATATTGATACCATTATTTCACAGATAAGACTATATTACAATAAGAATTTTACCATTAAGATAAATATGAGTCTCATAGAATTGACTTTGATACCAAGGACAGTTTATTTGTCATGTCAAGATATACTTTAGGCATATTTGCATTCAATGTTATACTTTGATGAATGACTGTAATGATAAGAATAGAATAAGGATCAGAGTATGTGAATTGAGATAAATTCCTAAATTCAGTTATCTGACTCAAAATACGTAACTCAAGGGAAGTAAAACATTTAGATCATCAGCATATAAAATAAGTGGCTGTCTTCTTTCTTCGAATCAGATCAGTTTGACCCAGCAGTGTGTCTTTATAGCATTGGTTTTTCTTATCTAGAACTTCCTGAAAAAAAAGTTCTGGTCACTAGGTTTTCTAAATCCCTATACTAGGTATGCCGTATTTCAGTTTCAAACTTAACAAAAGCAGAAGATCTTTTAGTTATTATGTTATTTGATAACATGAATATCTATTTGTAGATGGAATACCTTGATTGATTCTTATTAGATATAAGGCAAAAGCACTTGATCTATAAGCATGTGGACATGAGTTTGATCATCAGCACCCATGTAAGTAGGGGGTAATGGTGTCACTTGACTATAATCCAAGAGGCAAGAAAATTCTGAGATTTCAGTGGCCAGCCAGTTTAGTTTGTACACTAACAGACCTTGTCTCAAATACACCTGACATCTTGCTATGGTCTCCCATGTGTGAACAGTGGTGCATGATGTGCCAACTCACAAGTCTGTTCCCAATTGCCATGAATATATATAAAATATACATACACAAAAATAAATAATAAAATGAATATTGTTCTATGACTAGAATTTCCTGATTGTATGTATGAAACATGTACTGCCCTATTCTAAGCTTACCTCTTGTACCAGTAGACAAATTTATTGTTTACTTTGTGCAATGAACACATTAAGACATAGACACTTTAACTATAATATAATGAAACAAATAATCCCAAAATATTCTCTCATTAGAGAGACCCAACTTCCAGAAAATAACTTTTATGGTCTCTATTTTTTCAGACAAATATTATCTATCAATTCTGCTGATACTCTTACTTATTTGTCAATGATGAATACATTTAACTGAGGCCAAAAGGATGGTATAATTGTGGGTATCAGAGTTAGCTATTCTCTTAAGTCTGTAACTGTTTTCACCTTACATTTTGCACTAAAATACAAATGGAAGGATTGAGGGGCCAAAATTAAAATGAACGTTGGATTATTGCATACCTAAAACACACTTCTTGTTTTTTTTTTTATTGAAAAAAAAATTTCCGCTTCCTCCCTGCCTCCCATTTCCTACTCCTCCTCCCACCCCTCTCCCCCTCCCCCCACTTCTCTTCTCCTCCCTCTCCAGTCCCAAGAGCAGTCAGGGTTCCCTGCCCTGTGGAAAGTCCAAGGTCCTCCCCCCCTCCATCCAGGTCTAGGAGGTGAATATCCAAACTGTCTAGGCTCCCACAAAGCCAGAACATGAAGTAGGATCAAAACCCCATGCCATTGTCCTTGGACTCTCGTCAGCTCTCATTGTCCACCATGTTCAGAGAGTCTGGTTTGATCACATGCTTTTTCAGTCACAGTCCAGCTGGCCTTGGTGAGCCCCCAATAGATCGGCCCCACTATCTCAGTGGGTGGGTGCACCCCTCGTGGTCCTGACTTCCTTGTTCATGTTCTCCCTCCTTCTGCTCCTCATTAGGACCTTGGGAGCTTAGTCCGGTGCTCCAGTGTGGGTCTCTGTCTCTATCTCCATCCATCGCTAGATGAAGATTCTATGGTGATATGCAAGATATTCATCAGTATGGCTATAGGATAGGTTCATTTCAGGTTCCCTATCCTCAGGTGCCCAAGGAACTAACTGGGGACATTGCCCTGGGTACCTGGTAGCCATTCAAAGTTCAAGTCTCTTGCCAACCCTTAGGTGGCTCCCTTAACTAAGATATGAGTTTCCCTGCTCCCTATCCAAACTTCCTTTATCCCCAATCATCCCGTTTCCCCAAGTTCCCCTCATCCTCTCCTTCACACTTTTCTCTCCCCATCTCCCCTCACCCCCATCCCACCCCACCCCCAAGATTCCAATTTTTTGCCCTGCAATCTTGTCTATTTCCCAAAGCCCGGAGGATAACTATATGTTTTTCCTTGGGTTTACCCTCTTGTTTAGCTTCTTTAGGACCACAAATTATAGACTCAGTGGCCCCTATCCATGGCTAGAAACCAATTATGAGTGAGTACATCCCATGATCTTCTTTTTGAGTCTGGGTTACCTCACTCAGGATAGTATTTTCTATTTCCATCCATTTGCATGCAAAATTCGAGAAGTCATTGTTTTTTACCGCAGAGTAGTACTCTAATGTGTATATATTCCACACTTTCTTCATCTATTCTTCCACTGAAGGACATCTAGGTTGCTTCCAGGTTCTGGCTATTACAAATAATGCTGCTATGAACATAGTTGAACAAATGCTTTTGTCATATGATAGGGCATCTCTTGGGTATATTCCCAAGAGTGGTATTGCTGGGTCCAGGGGAAGGTTGATCCCAATTTTTCTGAGAAACCGCCACACTGATTTCCAAAGTGGCTGCACAAGTTTGCAGTCCCACCAGCAATGGATGAGGGTACCACTTTCTCCACAACCTTTCCAGTAAACGCTATCCTTGGTGTTTTTGATTTTAGCCATTCTGACAGGTTTAAGATGATATCTCAAAGTTGTTTTGTTTTGCATTTCTCTGATCGCTAAGGAGGTTGAGCATGACCTTAAGTATCTTTTGGCCATTTGAACTTCTTCTGTTGAGAATTCTCTGTTCAGTTCAGTGTCCCATTTTTTAATTGGGTTAATTATCCTTTTAAAGTCTAGTTTCTTGAGTTCTTTATATGTTTTGGAGATCAGACCTTTATCTGTTGCTGGGTTGGTGAAGATCTTCTCCCAGTCAGTAGGCTGCCTTTTTGTCTTAATGACAGTGTCCTTTGCTTTACAGAAGCTTCTCAGTTTCAGGAGGTCCCATTTATTCAATGTTGTCCTTAATGTCTGTGCTTTTGGGGTTATACATAGGAAGTGATCTCCTGTGCCCATATGTTTTAGGGTACTTCCCATTTTCTCTTCTACCAGGTTCAGTGTGTTCAGATTGATATTGAGGTCTTTGATCCATTTGGACTTGAGTTTTGTGCATGGTGATAGATATGGGACTATTTTCATTCTTCTACAGGGTGACATCCAGTTGTGCCAGCACCATTTGTTGAAGATGCTTTCTTTATTCCATTGTATACTTTTAGCTCCTTTATCGAAAATGAGGTGTTCATAGGTTTGTGGGTTAAAATCTGGGTCTTCTATATGATTCCATTGGTTGACCTCTCTGTTTTTATGCCAGTACCACACTGTTTTCATTACTGTACCTCTGTAATAGAGTTTGAAGTCAGGGATGGTAATGCCTCCAGAAGGTCCTTTATTGTATAAGATTGTTTTGGCTATCCTGGGTTTTTGGTTTTTCAATATAAAGTTGAGTATTGTCCTCTCAAGATCTGCGGAGAATTTTGATGGGACCTTGATGGGGATTGCATTGAATCTATAAATTGCCTTTGGTAGAATTGCCATTTTTACTATGTTGATCCTCCCAATCCAAGAGCAAGGGAGATCCTTCCATTTTCTGGTATCCTCTTCAATTTCTTTCTTCAATGCCTTAAAGTTCTTGACAAATAGATCTTTCACTTCCTTGGTTAGAGTTACCCCAAGATATTTTATGCTGTTTGTGGCTATTGTGAAAGGTAATGATTCTCTTATTTCCCTCTCTGCTTCCATATCCTTTGTGTATAAGAGGGTGACTGATTTTTTGGAGTTGACCTTGTATCCTGTCACATTCCTAAAGGTGTTTAGCAGCTGTAGGAGTTCTTTGGTGGAGTTTTGGGGGTCGCTTATGTACACTATCATATCATCTGCAAATAATGCAAGTTTAACTTCTTCCTTTCCAATTCGAATCCCCTTTATCCCCTTATGTTGTCTTATTGCTATTGCTAAAACTTCAAGAACTATATTGAAGAGGTATGGAGAGAGTGGACAGCCTTGGAATGTTCCTGATTTTAGTGGGATGGCTTTAAGTTTCTCTCCGTTTAATTTGATGTTAGCTGTCGGCTTGCTGTAAATAGCTTTAATTATATTTAGGTATGACCCTTGTATCCCTAATCTCTCCAAGACTTTTATCATAAAGGGATGTTGAATTTTCTCAAATGCTTTTTCAGCATCTAATGAAACTATCATATGTTTTTTTTCTTTCAGTTTATTTATATGATGGATTACATTGATAGATTTGCATATGTTAAACCAGCCCTGCATCTCTGGGATGAAGCCTACTTGATAATAATGGATAATTTTTCTAATGTGTTCTTGGATTCGGTTTGCCAGTATTATTTGAGGATTTTTGCGTCGATGTTCATGAGTGAGATTGGCCTTTAATTCTCTTTCTTGGTTGAGTCTTTGTGTGGTTTTGGTATCAGATTTACTGTAGCTTCATAAAAGGAATTTGGCAATGACTCTTCTGTTTCTATATTGTGAAATACATTAAGGAGTATAGGTATTAGGTCTTCTTGGAAGGTCTGGTAGAATTCCTCATTGAAACCATCTGGTCCTGGTCTTTTTTGGAAGGGGGGTTTTTGATAACAGCTTCTAATTCTTTGCGACTAACAGGTCTATTTAGGTTGTTCACCTGGTCCTGGTTTAACTTTGGTATATGGTATTCATCTAAAAAAAGTGTCCATTTCTTTTACATTTTCCAGTTTTGTGGCATACAGGCATTTGTAGTAAGATCTAATGATTCTCTGAATTTCCTCTGTGTCTGTGGTTATGTCCCCCTTTTCATTTCTGATCTTATTAATTTGCAAATTCTCTCTCTGCCAATTTATTAGTTTGGATAGGGGTTTATCAATTTTGTTGATTTTCTCCAGGAACCAGCTTTTTGTTTCATTGATTCTTTCAATTGTTTCCTGTGTTTCTATTTTGTTGATTTCAGCCCTCAGTTTTATTATTTCCAGTCTTCTACTCCTAGGTGGGTCTGCTTCTTTTTTTTTTTTAGAGCTTTCAGGTGGGCTATTAAGTCTCCAATGTGTGCTTTCTCTGTTTTCTTTAAGTGGTCACTTAGTGCTATGAACTTTCCTCTCAGGATTGCTTTCAATGTGTCCCATAGGTTTTAGTATGTAGTTTCTTTATTTTCATTGAATTCAAGGAAGACATTAATTTCTTTCTTTATTTCTTCCTTAATCCAGGTATGGTTCAGTAGTTGACTGTTCAGTTTCCATGAGTTTGTAGCTTTCTGGGGGTAGCATTGTTGCTGAATTCTAGCTTTATTCCATGGTGATCTGATAAGATACAGGTGGTTACTAATATTTTTTTGTAACTCTGGATGTTTGCTTTGTTACCAAGTATGTGGTCAATTTTAGAGAAGGTTCAATGAGCTACAGAGAAGAAGGTATATTCTTTCCTATTTGGGTGGAATATTCTATAAATGTCTATTAAGTCCATTTGATTCATTACCTCCATTAATTCTCTTATTTCTCTGTTAGGTTTCTGTCTACTTGACCTGTCCATTGGTGAGAGAGGAGTGTTAAAGTCTCCTACTATTAATGTGTGTGGTTTGATGGCTGCCTTGAGTTTTAGCAATGTTTCTTTTACATAAGTGGGTGCTTTTATATTAGGGGCATAGATATTCAGGATTGAGACTTCATCCTGATGAATTGTTCCTGTTATGAGTAGAAAATGTCCCTCTCCATCTCTTCTGATTGATTTAAGTTTGAAGTCAACTTTCTTAGAAATTAGTATGGCCACACCTGCTTGTTTCTTAGGTCCATTTACTTGATAAGCCTTATCCCAACCCTTTACTCTGAGTAGGTGCCTGTCTTTGTGGTTAAGGTGTGTTTCTTGTAAACAGCAGAATGTTAGATTCTGTTTTCGTTTCCAATCTCTTAGTCTGTGCCTTTTTATAGGTGAGTTGAGTCCATTGACATTAAGTGATATTAATGACCAGTGGTTGTTAACTCCGGTCACTTTTTTAGTAGTAGAGCTTGTGTGTTTCCCTTCTTTGAGTTGCGCTGGTGAAGGGTCTCTAGATGTCTGAGTTATTGTGGTCATTGTTGGACTCCTTGGTTAGTGATTTTCCTTCTATTACTTTCTGTAAGGCTGGATTTGTGGATATGTATTGTTTAAATTTGATTTTATCCTGGAAAATTTTGTTTTCTCCATTTATAGTGAACAAAAGCTTGGCTGGGTATAGTAGTCTGGGCTTGCATCCACGGTCTCTTGGGTTTTTTTTTTTATTTTTATTCTTTTTTAATTAAAATTTCCACCTGCTCCCCGTTTCCCATTTCCCTCCCCGTCCTCCCACATATTGCCCCCTCCTCCCACTCCCCTTCCCCATCACCACTCCTCTTCTCCCCCCCCTCCATTCCCCCTCCCTCTCGATACTGAAGAGCAGTCCAAATTCCCTGCCCTGTGAGAAGACCAAGGTCCTCCCACTTCTATCTAGGTCCAGGAAGGTGAGCATCCAAACAGGCTAAGCTCCCACAAAGCCAGTTCATGTATTAGGATCGAAACCTAGTGCTATTGTCCTTGGCTTCTCATCAGCCTTCATTGTCCGCCATGTTCAGAGAGTCCAGTTTCCACCCATGCTTATTCAGTCCCAGTCCAGCTGGCCTTGGTGGGCTTCCAATAGATCAGTTCCACTGTCACAGTGGGTGGGTGCATCCCTCGTGGTCCTGACTTCCTTGCTCATGTTCTCCCTCCTTCTGCTCCTCATTTGGACCTTAAGAGCTCAGACTCTTGCTCCAACTTGAGTCTCTGTCTCTATCTCAATCCATCGCCAGATGAAGGTTCTAAGGTAATATGTATCCTAGGGTTGCCAAGAGACTTGATTCTAGAGGGGCTCACAGGTGTCCAGGGAGATGTCCCCAGCTGGTACCTTGGGCAACTGAGGAGAGGGTACCTGAAATACCCCATCCTATACTGATGAATATCTTACATGGTCTCTAAGGTTCTGCAGTACATCTATCCAGGACCTTCTGGCTTTCATGGTTTCCATAGAGAAGTCAGGTGTACCTTCTTGGCCTTTTTCCTTTGCAGCTCTTAATATTCTTTCTTTATTCTGTATTCTTTGTGTTTTGATTATTATATGGCAAGGGGATGTTTTTTTTTTTTTTTTTTTTTTTTTTTTTTGATCCAGCCTATTCGGTGTTCTGTATGCTTCTTGAACCTTCATAGGTATATCTTTCTTTAGGTTGGGAAAGTTTTCTTCTATAATTTTATTAAATATATTTTCTGGACCGTTGAGCTGCTCTTCTTCTCTTTCTTCTACTCCTATTATTTGTAGGTTTGGTCTATTTATTGTGTCCCATATTTCCTGAATGTTTTGTGATGAGAGTTTGTTGGCCTTGCTGTTTTCTTTGATCAGCGTCTTTATTTTCTCTATGGTATCTTCAGAATCTGAGATTCTTTCTTCTGTCTCTTGTATTCTGTTGGTTATGCTTGTTTCTGTAGTCTCTATTCGTTTACCTAGATTTTCCATGTCCAGCCGGCCTTCTGTTTGTGTTTTCTTCTTTGCCTGCATTTCAGTTTTCAAGTCTTGAACTGTTTCCATTATCTGTTTGATTGTTTTTCCTTGGTTTCCTAGGGTATCATTCACTGATTTACTCAATTCTTCAAACTTTCTGTTATACTTCTCATCCATTTCTATAAGGGCATTTTTTACATGCTGTTTAAGGGCGTCAATCACTTTCATAAAGTCAATTTTTTCTACTTCTTCATGATTAAGGTGTTCATGTCCTCCTGTTGTGAGGTCGCTGGGTTCTGGTGGTTTCATATTGTTTTTCAGATTGTTGGGTGAATTCTTGCATTGGCACCTGCCCATCTCTTCCTCCGAATGCTCTCCTATGGATCTTCTTTTACAGGATCAGGTTTCATTGCCTACTGATATACATTCCCAATGATGGCACTCCCCAGTGATGGCTCTCCTGGTGCTCCAGTGATGTCTCTCCTGGTACCAATATCAGATCTCCATGCCCAATGATGGCTCTCCTGGTGCCGAGATTAGCTCTCCGTGCTGGTTGGGTAGTTCATAAACAAAGCGCCTACCTTGCTTGGTGCAGGCAGGCCAGAGTAACAGAGGGACTCCTGCCTGCCTGCTTGCCCTGAGGATTCACCCCCAGTGCCCAGACAGGCTGAGCAGGGTGGTGTTATGTGCCCAAAGAGGGAAGGGGGCAGAAGAAGAAGGGTTCTGGATGCAAGCTGGGTGGGATAGGAAGAGAGAGGCAGTCTGCGGGGAGTAGAGTCCGTGCAGGGAGCCCAGGAAGTATAGAGGGGATGAGGAACTTCTGAGTTCCCTGTCCAGGGCTGCTGTTGCAGGTCACAAACTCACCCCAATGATGGCTCTCCTGGTACTGAGATCAGATCTCCATGCTGGTTCCACTTCTTGTTTAGATATTGTGAAAAAAAGGCTTGATTTTATATGTGAATTTAAGATACTTATGAAGAAATATTCTCTATAAGGACTGTAACAGGTAGGAGGAGTCTTTTGTTTCTGTTCATGATGAAGTAGATAGACCAGACTCAATCAGATAAAGTGATGAACAAACTTAATATAACCATGGTCTCTATACATTAATCCATAGATTAGAATGAGGAAGGAAATCACATAACAAATAGGGAAAAAATGATTGCTTGCACCCTAGTCAATAGCCTGAGGAGTTTCCTACAAGCTCAGAGGACATTGCACACAATTAATAAAAGACTTAATAGTTAAAAGAAATTAATGATGGTTAGAATACTCAGAGAAAATTTATAGGGAAAAAGCAATGGATGCAGATATAGATACACATAGTAACTTACCAAAAAGCTTATGGCATCTTCTGAGGACCAACCAGCATAAGCCTCTGTGTAAACTGAGCTCACTGGGAACTGCAAAGGGTAAAAAGTATATAAAAATAAAACTTATCTCTGAGAGTGCTGGGACAATTGTGTTGGCACCAGAGTCATGATAGAGTAGCAAAATCTAAGATATGGATCCTTCAATGAGTCAGTCATACACTGCCTTATAAGTATGATGACTTAGTGACAGATCACTAGAAAATGCAAAGCCCACAAACAAATAGTATAATAGTTTATCCAAAATATTTAGCTGTATCCCCAAAGAAATTGCAAAATTATATAAAGAAACACAAAAATATATTGACCTAGGAAAGGTGAAACCACAATCTCTCACATGAAGAGATTGAGAAAAGAAAAAAATTGAGGTAAGTAGGAAACTCTCACCCCCACTGAGAAGAGCATTAAATAATAGAAAGTGACTTAACAGTGACATTTATGCTAGAATTAGATGACAAAGGCAGGAATTCAGTCAAATGCATGTTGTATAGTCCTCACAAAATGGGTTGAGTAGATTACAAATAACAAAAACAAACAAACAAAAAAAGATGTAAAATGACCTGGTCAAAAACCCAGGTATGCAAAAAGAATGTAAGGGTTTCTTTAGAAATGCACTGGATGAAAATAACAGCAAGGCCACAACAGTAGAGAATGTGAAGCTGAGGAACTTGAAAACGGTAAGTGGATACATAAACTACAAAAATAAGTAGAAAAATGAAGGTAGGATACAGAGAGAATAAAGGGCAAGGAGGGAGGTCCCAATGTGCACAATATCTTCACAAACTGGAGCTGTAGATAGACAGGTACAGAATCAAAGTGTAGATTTAAGCAGGTAAGCAGACCAAGTTAGAAGCAGAATCCATTTCAGTACCTATACCAACAGCCTCTGTAGGGTCCAGTATCCAGTCAACTTTACACTGCAATTGATGAACTGCTGGAGGCTCAGAAGAGATAAGAGTGAGAGTTAAAGACTTTTGGAATATTTCCTGTCTTTTTGCAATTTACTTCCTGGAGGTCTAACTGGTGATCACAGAGAAGAGAAGAGAAATCTTCCCCTCCTGTCTGCAGAAAGAGGGGGATATAGCCACTTTGAAAGACAACTTACCACCTCTTTTTAATCAGGCTTGCTAAAAGACAAGACTAGAATTTTATCAGAACCATCCTCTCCTCGGTGAAGGTAAACATACTACTGCAGTCCACTTTAAGCATTTTCTTCCATCTAAAGCGAAGGAAAATCTGCGCTGTATTTCAGTGCTAACAGTGTAGGAGCATAGGTACAATAAAAGACAGAGGCAATATAGACCCAAAGACCATGCACACCACTTTTTATTTCTGCTTCTCTTGTACATTATGCCTGAATTTACACACACTCACACATTCACACACACACACACAAACACACACACACAAACACACACATACACACACACTCAGAAGACATATGGTAAGTAGATAGATGATAGATAGATAGATAGATAGATAGATAGATAGATAGATAGATAGATAGATAAAATAGATAAATAGACAGGTAGATAGGTTGATAGATCAAGAAATCAATCAATAGATAGATAAATAGAGATATAAAGATATAATAAAATCAATTATGGAATATAGAGATAGTTATATAGGGAAGAACAGAGAGTCAATGTTTAAAGATGCAGGAACAGAATAAAATATTGTCAAGGTACTTCAATGGGAGAGAAACTTAAACTAACTATTTAACCATAATAAAGTGTACAATATAAATGAACTGAAGATTTGAACAAAGATAAAAAGAACAACCCATATGTAAAATGAACCAAATAAAGGTTTTAATAGAGACATCACCAACAAAGCCTTTTTTATAGATAACAAATAAGTATAGCAAAAGAAATGTTCCATAATATATTTCAGGAAAATTATATAAGCAATCTGAAATAAAACAATGATGACACTTTTCTACACAGCTGTAAGAACAGCTAAAAATCAGAAAACTGACAACACCAAATGCTAGAATGTAGGGCAGGATAAACACACAAGCACTGCTAGTGGAAGTGTAAAATGTTTCAGACTAAGGAACATTTTTGATCATTGTTTATAAAACACTACACAACATTATTACAATTTAAGGAGATGAGTTTCTTGGCATTTACCAGCATTGTTTAGTAAATTATACCCGCACAAAACTTTTAATAGATATGTAAACTGAAAAACTCCTAATTAATATTGCTCAGTGATGTGGGAGTGACTTCTTTCTAATCTGTTGCTTTCATTGGTTAATTAATAAAGAAACTGCTTGGCCTCTGATAGGACAGAAAATTAGGTAGGCAGAGTAGACAGAACAGAATGCTGGGAGAAAGAAGCCGAGTCAGGCAGTCGCCATGATTCTCCCACTTCAGACAGATGCAGGTTAAGATCTTTCCTGGTAAGCCAGCTCGTGGTGCTACATAGAATATTAGAAATGGGTTAGATCAATATGTAAGAACTAGCCAATAAGAGGTTATAACTAACGGGCCAAGCAGTGTTTAAAAGAATACAGTTTCCATGTAATTATTTCTAGGCATAAGCTAGCCAGGTGGCCGGGCAGCAGGAACGCAGCCCCACCACTCCTTACTACAGCTCAGTGCTAAAAGAAATGAAATCTCTGATCAAGAAAAGCGTGGAGGAATCTCACCTGTATATTGCTAAATATAAGAAAAAACTATCTGATCCTAACTGCATATATAAGTGCCTCTTCTTATCCAAGTACCCAAACACATACCTTTGTGTGTCACTGGAGCAAACTTTTAGTTCAGGACTCTGCATGGTGGTGAATAAAGGTAAATCATGGATCTCCGGATGCTAAATAGTGCTATGTTCATTCTGAGAAGGAGAGTTGTAAACATCGAGGAAGCTCAAGTAGCTGTAGCATCTTCTAGTAGTGCACATAGTTCTGTATAAGGAAGAAACCAATCCACTTGAAAATACAGTGAAAAAAAAGAGTAAGCAAAAGTCACATTTTCATAGCTAAAAGAACATGTAGATGCAGGTACAGTATAGGGCATGTGGAAGTCATTGTTTTCCCCAGGATAGCACATGAAGAGGTCATTGTTTTCCCAAGGCTACTGTGTTGAATCTATTTGCCCTATTCTGCAGTCACATACCAATCCTAGAAGGCATACAGAGTCCTATTTTATTCCTAGGTGTGGGATCCTTTTCTGAAACCATTCAAGCATGAATACGAGGATTTTTTTTTTTAAGAGGAATATTTCAGAGCATATACACCTCAGAGGATCTTGGGAAATTTTCCACTTGGACTTTGAATTTTAACCCCCAAATTATATGTGTTCTGTAATCTGTGTGAGGCAGAGGACATTTTTGCCAGTGCCCAAGATATGAGTTCTTTCCACCTTGACTCTAGTTCAGACAGCCTGAGCTGGTTCTTTGTTGTTGGCAACAGATGTGTCTACAAACAAGAGGTCCTGACTTATGGTGTGGCTAATTTGTATTTTGAGTATATAGGTGGTTCTGCTCTACCTTGACTGAAGGTCACAGAATTCAACTCTATTCCTGCTTCTTCAAAGGAGATTGATCGGAGGTTCCAAGGAGCCTGCAAGATACTTGGTCTAAGGGTCTGTTCATCCCATGTCCTATTCCACCAACAGAATGCTTGACTGAGGATGCTCTATTTATTCCTTATATCATGTTAATGAAGTCTTTTGCCTCTACTGTCACCCTTTGGAGTGGGGTAATTTGGAGTGGGGTAAGCAGATGAAAATAAACATGGGTAATTTTAGTATTCAGTGAATTTCCCTCCTGGTGCTCTTCCATGCTTCTGTCTTTTATTTCTCTCACATCTCTGTTCCTTTTGCTTAATAATTCTAATCCTCATGCTTCTACCCTAGAACATGTGAATCCTGTTGAAACTAGACCCTGACACATTTTGTTTCTTTTTTTAAGATGGAAGCAGGACAAGATGTGTATATTATTTACAAATTAACATGGGTAGCCTATGTCTGGAGATTCTTTTTTTTAATTTCTATTTGAAAAATTACTTTTTACTTCTTTTATAAACTTAAGATAGCCCTAAATTATCTAGATTGATTCAATTTTTCAGGCCTGTTCACAGTCCCGTGTCTCCCAACAGCTGTATTTTGCTCACCAGCATTCAAAAAATTCAAAATCAGTACAATACTGAACAGAATCCAGACCACCACACACCTCCCAAATAATTACCCATAGAGTTTTATTCTTTCTTGTGAGTGCCCCACCTTAGTTTGGCTTATTTCTAGACAGTTTTCCTTAACATTTAAGTTAATAATTTAATATCCCAAGTATCTTTGACTCTGGTATTTTACCTTTCTCCATTTCTATATATCATTTCTTTCCTTCTTGCATATTTTTTCTTAATTTCTTTCCCACAACTCCATGAAGTTGTTGGCACCCTCCCCATTGTTTTCCTATCTACCTCTCTAAAGTAAGATCCATTGAGTACAGTGTTTATTTCTATAACTAAAATCCATCCCCTACTTGTCTCTTCCAGCCTTGTTTATGGATAGGCTGAAATAGTCTTCTAGAAGCCCCATTTGTCTTCCTTGGCTACTTTGTTTTAATCATTTAGATCTAAAACTTCCCATTGAATTTACATCACTGTGTGGATCCAGCCGACCTTTTCATAAAAAATACTTTAGAAATAGTAGTAAGCCCTCCTCTTTAATACCTTCAAACAAGAATCTAAGAAACCAAGGGCAATTGGTGCTCTTGTTGAGAACCTGTGTTCAGTTGCCACTATTCACATGAAGGCTCACTACCATGCCCAGCTTTAGTCTCTAGGCATCCAATGCTTTCTACTGACCTCTAAGGGCACCAGGCAGGCATGTGGTGCACATGCATACATGCAGACGAGCACTCTGACACATAAAAATAAATAAGTCCAAAACGTTTTGAAAACCATATTAATCTATTCTCATTTTTCTTTTTCCTCCTGTTTTCACACACACCTTCATTTGAAAGACTCTTTTTAGATGAAAATCGGTTTTTTTCTCCTTCCTGATTCCAGTAGGCATTTTGCATCCAAGAACTTCCTGTTTTTCATTAGTGTTGCAGCTACAGGTTGTGCTCTCTTTCTGTCTTCTCAGACAGACCTTGTGACCAATACCACTAAAAAGAGTCCACCCCTGACACTGTCTGAAGTTCCAGGACTAAGAGGCTGGAGAGCTCCAAGACCTAGGATAGACTGTTGGAGATTCTTTGGAACTTTTCTATATTGGGTTTTATGGTCTACGTTGATGAACACATGACTGACTAGGTCTCTTGTTGATGGGAGCAGGGGCCCCTTGTTCCATCCTGCCCACCCTGCCCACCTGAAATAATCACACAGAAACTGTATTCATTTAAACACTGCCTGGACCATTAGCTCTAGCCTCTTATTGGTTAACTCTTACATCTTGATTCAACCCATTTTTAATAATTTGTATATCACCACAAGGTCGTGGCTTACCAGGAAAGATTCAGCATGTCTTACCTGGCAGCTTCATGTCGGCTCTCTGCCTCTGCTTTCTTCCTCCCAGCATTCATTTCTCTTTTCCATGCCTACCTAAACTCTTCCCTATCAAAAGGCCAAGGCAGTTTCTTTATTCAACCAATGAAAGCAAGACAAATACAGAAGGACCTCCTACACCAGTCTCTTCCTCAAGAGGGCACCAGATCTTATTATAGATGGTTGTGAGCCACCACGTGGTTGCTGGGAATTGTATTCAGGAACTTTAGAAAACCAGGCAGTGTTCTTAAACTAAGCCATCTCTCTAGCTCCCATTTTAACAAAAATCTTAAACAAGGATGCTATGACATCCACTTATAAAAGAGGATATTGAATCAGCAGGGCCAAGTCTCAGGTCTCATAAAAAGAGACCCAAGGGCTGGGATTAAAGTCCAGGCAGTCTGGCTCTGCAGTGTAGTTTTTGCTGGTTTGTTGCTGCTGTCTGTGTGTAGTACCCATTTCCTGGGGGACAGGGGGTGAGAATATGGGAAGTCAAGGGCACAGAGTCCAACAGCTCCTAATACAGAAGCTCCTTATTGTGAAAATATCAGGAGATTTTATGTGATTAGGTAAATTAAGATTCTTCAGGTACATTTCTGGTTAGTTTTTTTTTTTTTTGAAATTGGCAGTCACTGCTGGTGTGTTGTGATTGGCTAGGAGCAACTGTCTTTAGAACCATGCTTTTGGTTCACTGATAAGTTGTCTGGGCCAATTTTACTTAGTCATTGTGAGTTTGCATGCATTCCTTTGTGCTTCCACTACTGTCCTGCCTCATTACAGTTCATCCTTTTAATCATTATGCTAATAAGACACCCAAAGTAATGGTCAAAATATTCCTAGAGTAAACTGGGAAGGGGGATCTATACTATAACCACCTTGTGTTGCTGAGCCTATATACCATACTTATTTTGTTTTGTTTATTCAGTTTGAATTGATCTTATGACATTCAGAGCTAAATGACTTCTGATTAGTTTTACTGTCCTACATTATTTAGTGTATGCTCATCCCTACAAATCAACACTATTATTTTTGTAAAGTTTGTTTCTTAAGAGATAAACTGTACTTATAAGAATCCTAGAAGAAAAAAAATAATTGATAATCTCCATGAAAATAACCAGAAAAGAATTATTGAAGGGAGTGTTTATAGAGGTATAGCTAGGGTCAAATTGACCAACAATGCATGGAGAAACTGCTAATAAGGGGCCATAGGAAGTAAATCATACACTTAGACTTACTGCTTAGAAGAGAGAAAGCAGTTAAGGTTATAACATGGAAGGCTATGAACCCTTCCCATATGTGAGCAGACCCCTATTTAATTACCTTTCAATTTTTCCCAAGGCAGATAGATCATTAAACAACCCAATGTTTCCAAAAAAGTGTGTACTTCCCTGGAATAATAAGTATGGTATAATACAGCTCTGAATATTTAAAATTTAATTCCCAGGCCATAAATCTTATACAAAATTTGATGCAATGTGGGAAGGGCACCTTTTTTCAACTTTCCCTTCTTATTTTTATAAAGTTCCTTGTGATTTGAACATTAAATTTTTGAAACTATTTTCTTGGTGAGCTAAAATCCAATGTTAACTCTTTTATTGAAGCATTGTTTTATAAAAAAGACAATGACAAGGGTCAGAAAATCTTGAAAGTAAATAAGAGCTGCCTAGAAAAATACCACTTAACCTATCTACTGCTGCACAGATACTTGGTCATATTTATTAATTGCTTCTCTTTTCACAACTAAGAGATAGAAATTGTGTAAATGTCCATCAAGAGATGACTAGATAATGAAAATGTAATACATACATTGGAATTCTTTTCAGCTATAAATAAAAATAAAATTATGATATTTATGTATATAATTGTACATACTATTCTCTATTTCTTCAAAATAGCAACTGTGAAAATTAATATCTAATATATTTATTTAATTATATAAATAATGCTAACATACTTTTTGTAAAAGCAGTTACTGACATTAAAAGTTAAAAAATTTATGTAGAAATCTGACTTCCTTTTTTCCATGAGGGAGGAAACTGTGATGTTAGAGGAGTTCAGCTGAGGATGTAAGTATCCATGTTCTTTAAAGCAACCAGCATCTTTCTCACAACTGTACACAGAGGTCAAGAGATACTGTGTCTTTCACAAAGGCAAGAGTTCTGTGTTTTTATTAATTTAGTGTTGTTGAATAAATTAATAAACACATATCATTGCCAAATGTTATTTTCTTATGTAGGAAAATTTGCATTTTAATTACAGAATATCTACTTATATTCTATGCATTGAATTGACAGATATCTATATGATATCTTTTTCTTTATCTTTTCTGCCTTTCTCTATCCCTTCACGTCCAGTATCTACCTACACAAAATTTCACATATATTTATGTACACCTTAGACTCCTATTCTTACATCTTACTCAAAATTTGCAGATATTATAATTATATTGATTTTTAAAGTCTGAAAGTTTTCGTTGTTATTATAGAAAAGTAAACTAGAAGCTTGCAAACTGTCAGTGGAATAGTATAATGGACGCCTATTGTTATGTTTTCAGGAAGAAAACGCGTGGTTGTGCTAATATGAACCTAAAATTACCTGCAAATTCTAGACATTTTATGTAAATTACCCAATTATGAAAATTGTCAGAAAAAAGTTATAGGATATATATTTAGCACATTTGTTACTCAAAACTAGTTTGCTGCAAAACTTTCATTTTTTCTTATTTGGCTTTTCATCTTCTGAAATTCCACTAAAATTATCCAAAGAAAATATTCATAAACACATATAATACCTAAAATAAAAAATTATCAAAGTATTGTTATTATCAATATATGATATAATATGTTTTGTAACAACAATCTTAATTTTTCTAGTATTATAAAAGTAATTGCTTTTTCTTATTATAATTTTTCTTTTATTCTTTTTTTTCTTTTATTCTTGAGATAATAAAATGACATAAATTCCCAACCCCTTTTCCATTTTTTGAACCCTCTCCTACACCTTTCCTTTCACGCAGATTTCTGAGGGTCCATGCTTTTATTATTCACTTTAATTTTCTTGTAGCAGAAACATGTTATTATGCAAAGAATTTTGTTGAACCAACTTAAAGACATGCCTGTGTAATAATGCATTAATATATGTTCTTCATCTGTAAGGTACCCAAAAATTAAATAGGAAAAGCTCTTACCATTGATAAATTTTAAAAATTTTGAAAATCTTTTACCCTCAAAACATATTCAATGAATTAGTTCTTATAATGACTCATGCACTCTGATGATTTTACCAAATCTAATAAGAGATATTTCATTCTTAAATGTGGAGTAGACAACAGAAAAGCCCTCCTGGACCTATGAGCTCAAAGACATTTGGAGACTCTAGAAAATTGGTATGTTACTTAAAACTATGTGGTTTGGGGAAGAGGAAGAATGGTCATGGCAATCAGAATAAATTGCTAGGACTAAGACATGATAGAAAACACAATGGTGAAAGAGTTCAGAGAGATTGATTAATGCTGAGAAAGCAGGGGCCCCATGAAGTAAAGCTCAAGAAGGAGTTTCCTGGTTCTGGCTATAACAATGTTGCTTTGAACATAGTTGAGCACATGTCCTTGTGGTATGATAGAGCATCCTTTGAGTATATACCCAAAGGTGGTAGGTATTGCTGGGTCTTGAGGAAGGTTATTTCCTAATTTTCTGAGAAGTCACCACACTGACATCCAAAGGGGCTGTACCAGTTTACACTCCCATCAGCAATGGAGGAGTGTTCCCTTTTCCCCACAGTCTCTCCAGCATAAGTTGTCATCAGTGTTTTTGATCTTGGACATTATTACAGGTGTAAGATGGAATCTCAGAGTTGTTTTGATTTGCATTTCTCTGATGACTAAGGATGGTGAGCATTTCCTTAAGTGTCTTTCAGTCATTTTAGATTCATCTGTTGAGAGTTCTCTGTTTAGCTCTGTACTCTATTTTTTATTGTATTATTTCTTCTTTTGATGACCCATTTCTTGAGTTCTTTATATATTTTGGAGATCAGACCTCTCTTTTATTTGGGGTTGGTGAAGATCTTTTCCCATTCCGTAGGCTGTTGTTTTGTTTCATTGACCATGTCCTTTGCTTTACAGAGGCTTTTCAGTCTAAATGCTCCTTGACTGAAGAATGAATAAGGAAAATGTGGTACAATAACACAATGGAATACTACACAGCAGAAACAAACGACATCTTGAAATTTGCAGGCAAATGATTGGAGCAAATAAACATTACACTGAGTGAGGTAACCCAGACCTAAAAAAAGACAATTATCATATGTACTTACTCATAAGTAGTTTTAAAAATGAAGCAAAGGAAACCAGCCTACAAAATCACAATCCCAGAAAACCTAGAGAACAATGAAGATCCTGAGAGAGACATACACAGATCTAATCTACACGAGAAGTAGAAAAAGACAAGATCTCCTGAGTAAATTGGGATTATGGGGACCATGGAAGAGGGTTGAAGGGGAGGGGAGAGGAGGGCAGGGGACCAGAGAAAAATGTATAGCTCAATAAAATCAATTAAAAAATTAAAATGAGAGAGGAACAGGTATTGACTTCTGCGTGGGTTTATAAAGTTGCTTATAGAGGTCAAGCTTTATCTAAACTAGAAAAGGAAGTCTTCCTGATAAAGGCTAACAGCTTTGAATCTTTACTAACAGTACAAACAAAGTTTTGAAATTTGTAAGAGTAGGAAGATCAGGTAATACGGTTTATTATCAAAATTCAGGCAAAGAAATGGGAGATGAGGAGAGATAGATTCTGGAAGAAGGTGTGAAACAATGGATACATCAAAGAGATATTTAAGAGATAGAGCCATTTGTCAGTTGGCATAGATTGTGTAGCCTGTATATGAGATTTCCTTTTTACATTTGTCTGTCTGTCTAATATCTGTATGATTTCTGTATTTCCTACATATTCTGAACAAAAAAAAATAATATGGAGAAGAAAGAGGGAGAAGGATACAGAGAGAAAAAAAGAGGAACAGAGAGAGATAGATTGAAATTTTTTTTTTCTTTTTGATGCAGGAGAATTGTCTGTATTCTGTCAATCATGTTATAAATAAACGCTGATTGGCCAGGCAGGAAATACAGGTGGAAAAAAACAGACGAGAAGTAGAAATGTTGTAATGATAACAGGAGAATTCTGGGAAGGAGGAAGCTGATTACTCCCACTCCGGCGGAGAACACTGAAGCAGCAGGATGTGATCTGCCTCACTGAAAAAGGTACTGAGCCACATAGCTAACATAGATCAGAAAAAAATGGGTTAATCAAGATGTGAGAGTTAGCCGGTGAGAGGCTAGAGCTAATGGGCCAATCAGCTTATAATTTATGGAAACCTATGTGTGATTTTTCTCTGGAGCTAAATAGCTGGGGGAACCTGGCAGAACAAAAACCCCAACAACAAGCAGGCCTGGCCCTTCATGTTATATCTTTTACTAAAAAGGATTCTTTTATGCAATATTTTGATCACAGTTCCCTTTCTCTGAATTCCTTTGAGATGCTTCCCTCCTTCTCTCCCATCAAAATCCACACTTTCTTTATCTCTCTGGTTGAAAAAACAAAATGAAGCAATAGGAACAACAGAAAATGCACAAAAAGAAGAAAAAGCTCAAGAAGTAGGTACATTTGTAAAGACACACATGTTCACATACACAGGAATCCTACAAAAATACTAAAGCAGAAAAGATAGTATGTACTAAAATGGCTTGCAAGTTTAAGAAACAATTCTCTGACAAGGAACCTAAAATGCCGCTGAGTTAATTTTATGTTGGCCATCTACTGCTAGGCATAGGCCCTTCCCATAAGAGTGTTTAGAAAACTCAGTGAGAAATTTTCCATTGGAAAAATTAAATTTTTATTTACAAGCAGTTATCAATTAAAAAAGCTTGGGGGTTAGGGATGATGGGGTATTGTATCCACTTTCCTTCTCAGTGCTAAGATATCATCTGGCCTAGCCTTTGACACTTAGAATATTTCTGCCTCTTCTACTGAGACTTTCCCTGAGCATTGATGAGAGGGATTTGGTAGAGATACCCCATTTTGAACAGAGTGTTCTAAGGTTTCTCACTATCTGTACATTATCCAAATGTGGGTCTCTGTACTTGTTCCCACGTGTTGTAATGAGAAGCTTCTCTGATGAGGGCTGTGTATAGTGGAATGTCGTTAGGAGTAGCTTTGTTGCTACATTCCTGCAGCAGAACAGTAGTATTTTGTTTTCCTCTAGGTCTCTCTTTTGTCCGGTAACGCTTCTTTGTCACCTGAGAAGTCTTGTTATGGATTCAGTCTCCTGGGGACTTGACCTTAAACCAAGTCAGATACAGATTGAGTAGACTGAAGCTTTGAGGCACTATCGACTAGCGCACTTAGCAGGCAGGTTATCCATTGTACATGGAGTGTTTGTGGCTAGGGTGATCTTTAAATTTTTCCCATGGGAGCATGCAGAGTCCCTTTTCATAATGTGAACACTAGTCAGTAGGGGTAAAGGCTATAGGTAGGCATCATCTAAACTTTCTTCATTTTAACAAGTTGTATAGATATTGTATCCATCAAATATGGTCTTATCATCTGTTTGCAAAACTACCAGTAGTTTTGACAATAGCCTCAGTTGTTCAGAGGTTCTTCTGAGACACTGTTCCTTCAAACTTGATTAGATGTAATCCAACCCAGAACTGGAAGCTTCCTTTCTTGATGAGAGCTGTACAGGTGAAGCTCCATATCTTCTTTCATGTGGTAATTCCATTTAGCTCTTCTTTAAATAAGCATATAGTTTAGGAATCTTCAACTATATTATATTTCTAAATAACCTCTCAAATTTGCCTAAGTTCTAGCTGTCACTCTTATTTCCTTTCTACTCCTCTTTCCAGCCTCTCCCATTCCAGGACTCTCAACCATTCATAACTATATATTCTTTTTCCACTTTCTAGAGAGAACCATCACCCCTTTAGTCCCATTCGCTACACCTGATCTATGTTTTGGGCATTATAACCTTCTTATTGAAGACTTAATACCTAATATCCAAATATATTTGAACACAAATCATATTTCTTTGTTTTGGAATGGGTTACAGATCATTGTTCTAGATCCATCCATTTAAGCATAACTTTCATGATGACATATTTGAAACATCTGAGTAATATTCCATTGTGTAATATTACCGCATTTTCTTTAGTGATTCAGCCCTTCAAGGGCACCTAGTCAGTTTCTAATTTCTGATAGAGCACCAGTGAATATGGTGCAGTAAATTTCTCTAGAGTAGGATGAAAAATCCTTTGGTTATATGTCCAAGAGAAGTACAGCTGGATCTTGAAGTAAATATAGCCTATCTTTCTGAAGAGCCACTGCAATGATTTTCATAGTGTTTGTACAAGCATGTGCTCCCATCAGCAATAGATGTGCTCCCCTTACTCCACACACTCTCAGTCATGAGCTGTCATCAGTTTTATAGATCTGGCTATTCTGAGAAGTGTAAAATGAAATCTCAACTTGGTTTGATTTGCATTTCCCTGATAACTAAGTGTTTAGAATATTTCCTTATTCATATATCAGCCATTTAATTTCTACTTTTCAGAATTATCCCTTTAGTTTTATACTATACTTTAAAGAGTTATTTATTTACCACAAGTCCAGGCTTATTTTTTATATACTTGTTGGATAGTAACCCTTTACTGGATGTGTAGTTGGCAAAATATTTTCCCATTCTATAGCTTCCAGCATTGTCTAAATGTTGGTGTCCCTTTTCCTAGATTTTTTCATGGGGACCCATCTATTACTTTTTATCTTACTGCCTTCATTAATTGTGTTCTGTTCAGAAGTCTTCTGTTGTGCCAATGAATTCAAGGTAATTCCTCACTTTCTCTTATAGCAGATTTATTGCACCTGGTTTTATGCTGAGGTATTTGATCCATTTGGAGTTTTGTGAAGGGTGATAAGTATGGACGTAATTAAATTCTTTTATGTGCAGCAATCCAGTTTGACCAATACCAATTGTTAAAGATATAGTCTTTTCTTCCAGTATGTATTTCTGGATTCTTTATAAAAAAATCAGGTGTCCATAGATCTGCAGACTTATGTCTGTGTCATCAATTAGGTACCATTATTCATCTTGTCTATTTTTATACCAGTACCACAATGTTTCTCTTACTATTGATAGAAAGCACAGTTTTCAATAAGAGATTGTGATACCTCGAGCAGTTCTTTTATTATTCAGATTTTCTTTACTACGTCAGGTATCTGCTTGATTTTTGAGTTGTCTTATTGATCTATCTAAGGCTTCTGGTAATATATTTAATATCTATGGAGAGAGTGGAAAGACTTGTCTTGTTCTTGATTGTAGAAGAAAGTCTTTGAGTTTCTCTTTTAGGTTGATATTGGCTATGGACTTGATGAGGTTGTCCATAATATCCCTATCCTATTCAGGACATTTATCATGAGGTGGTTTTGGATTTTGTCAAATGTTTTTTCTGCATCTAATGAGATTACCAGTTGTGTTTTGACTTTCAGATGATTTATAGGGTGGATTACATTTATCAGTTTACATATGGTGCATCATCCTGGCCTCTGTTGGATGAAACCTACTTGACCATAGTGGATGATCGTTTTAATGTGTTCTTGTATTCAGTTTGCAGGTATTTTATTGAGAACATTTGTATCTTTGTTCATATTGTAAATTGGTCTGTAATTCTCTTACTATGTTAGATCTTTCTGTGCTTTGGGAATAAAGATATTTGTGGTCTCATACGTCCCTATGAACCTCTGGATTTCCTCCATGTCTGGAGTTATACCTTACTTTCCATCTCTAGTTTTTAATTTAGGTATTTTCTCTCTGCCTTTTATATAATTTTGCTAAGAGACTGTTAATCTTGATGATTTTCTCAGAGTAACATCTCCCTGTTTAATTGTTCATATCGTTTTTTTTGTTTCAATTTTATGATTTCATTACTGAGTTGAATTTTTCTTGCTGTCTAAAATTTTGTGTATTATTTCTTCTTTTTGCTCTAGAGTTTTCAGTTCTACAATTAAGTTACTAACATGAGGTCTCTTCAATTTTTTTTATATAGTTCCTTAGTGCTCTAAGTTTGCCTCTTAGATCCATCTTCATTGTGTCCCATAAATTTGGGTATATTTTGTATTCATTCTTTATCATTAAAATCAACCAAGTTTATAATTTCTTTCTTACTTTCTCTCTTGATCCATTTTTTCACTTAGTAGTGAATTGTCTTATATTCGTGAGTTTATAAGGCTTCTACTGTTTCTGTTGTTTTCTTTATCCAGCTTTAATCAGTGGTGGTCTGATAGGATGCAGGCTGTTGTTTTGGTTTCCTTTTATCTGGTGAGACTTGCCTTGTGTCTGCTGAGTATGTGGTCATTTTTTGAGAAAGTTCAGTGAACTGCCGAGAAGAAGGTTTTCTGTTTAGGTGAAATTATCTGTAAATTTTTGTAAGCTCCATTTGGTTTATGATATCAGTTAGCTCCAGCATTTCTCTGTTTAATTTTTGTCTGATTACCACTCGACTGGTTAGAGTCCAGTATGATAGTCACCTACTTTCACTGCTTGAAAGTCAGCATCTGATTTTAAATATAGTAGTGTTTCATTTATGATCTTTGGGGCCCTTGTGTTTGGTGCAGAAATGTTTTGAATTGTAATATCACCTTGGTGGATATTTTTGTTGATGAGAATGCACTACCTCTAATTATTAGTTTTAGTTTGAAGGCCACTTTGTCATATATTAAAATAACTGCTGGCTTACTGCTTAGGTCCATCTGCCTTGAATATGTTTTCCCATCCTTTTTTCGTGAGGTTTTATCTATCTTTGATGTTCAGATGCATTTTTTTGGATATAGGAGAGTGACAGGCCTGTGTTTTTTAAATTGAATTTGTTAATCTGTGTTTCTTTATTGAGGAATTGAGACCACTGATGTTGAGATTATTCAATCAGTCGTGTTTGTTGAGTAATGTTATGTTTTTTTTCTGATATTGGGTTTTTTTTTTCCAAGTCTTTTGATTTGCTGCTCTAGGATTATTTATTACTTATATTTTCTTTGGTGTGATTAACTTCTTCATGTTGAAGTTTTCCTTCTAGTCCCTTCTGTAGAAATGGATTTGTAAGTCGAAAATAAATATAATTGGTTTTATCATAAAATGTCTTTCTTATTTTATATATTTTATCAAAAGTTTTGCTATGTTTAATAGTCTGGACTGGACGTCTTTGGTCTCTTGGAGATGGTAGAACATTTGTTTAGGCATTTTGGCCTTTTAGAGTCCCAGTTGCTTTGGATAAACCTACATTTATGTACCAGTTGGTCATTTCCACTGCAGCTTTTAAATCATTCTTCATTCTGTACAGTAGTATTTTAGTAATTATCTCTCATGGAAAAAATTATCAACATTCTGGTCTATTTGGTATTTTCTATGTTTCTTATACTTGAAGTTGTACCTTCTTCTGGCTAGCCATTAATAATTCTACTATTTGTTGTAAGTATTTCTATGACTTTTATCTGGATTTATGCTCCTTACTCTATTCCTATTATTTGTGGATTTGGTCGTTTTTGAGATGAGCCTTTAAAAGCACAGGCCAAACAATGCTCCCCATTAATTCATTTTTCATTCTCTTTGGGTATAGTGTACATAAAAACCTTCCAACTAGTTTATAGTGATGATATATTTAACACTGTGAAGTTTCTAGAAATAAAATGAACGCTTTTGTTGGCCTAAGTTATATTTAGGAACTGTTAATGTCTTATATTTGAAATACTCTCAATTTTTCTTAAGTTGGTATTCAGGGATAATTTATTTGAAATTAGAATCTGTTGTCATTATATAAGTCTTCTAAAAACAATCAATGAATACTGACTTTGATCTTTTTAAATATGCAAGTTCTGTATCATTAGAATACTTGACTTTTCATTTGATTTATATATTGTTTCCCAAGTTAAAAAATAATAATACAGTCCAAAGACTTAAGAGCAAACAAACAACAAAACTGATGGATATCAAGAAATCTTATTTAGCAAGTGTATGGCTAACATTGGTTGTCAACTTGACCACAACTGAATCAAATAAACCGCAAGCATTTGGTAAGACCTATGAAGAATTTTCTTGATTGAATTATTTTATATAACAACAAAATCTACCTCAAATCTGTATTATTGGGTTCATAAGACCCTAAATCTGAACAAATCTGGATGAAGCCTATATAAAAAATTAATTAAAAAAATTTTCCTTTACCTTTCTTGCCCTCTCTTTTGCTATTAATTTAGTTTATCCTACTGTTGAGGTATGCCTTTACTTGGGACTTCAATGTGGACTAAACTCCTGTGAAGACATCCAGTCTCATGGACTCAGCATATTGGCCTTTATATTAGAAAACAGTCATTTTTAAGAAATAATACCACATAGTCTATAAGCAACTCAAAAATACAATTTTGAAATATATACATATTATATATGTTATATGTGTGTATGTATATACTACAATTATATATGTATATACATATATATTCTTTTTTAATTTTTTAGTTTTTAAAAAAGAATACAAACTATATATTTTAAAAGATTTATTTATTATGTATACAGTATTCTATCTGTATATATGCCTATAGGCCAGAGGAAGGTACCAAGTCTTCTCATTATGGATGGTTGTGAGCCACCATATGGTTGCTGGGAATTGAACTTAGGACCTCTGGAAGAACAGCCAGTGCTCTTAACTTCTGAGCCATCTCTCCAGCCCCCCATACTATCATATATATACACACTGTCTGTTTTCTTTCTCTAGAGAACCCTGACTAACACTATAACAGTTCCCCAGACCTTAGTAGGTCCTCTTCAAACATTAATATACTGAAACAATAAGGGAAATACCATTGAGGCTTGAAACCCAGCATATAGACAGAATAACTTCCAAAACAAGAACAAAGGCCTAATTCATCAACATCCGTCATTGTGGTAAAATCCCTAAATGTACTAACCTTGCATTTTTAACTTCTATATTTCTGCTTCTGGCTAAATATTCTTGCTAACTAAGGTGTGCCAACTGAGGATGTGCTTTTGTGTTGTGCTTAAAAGCTCACCCTGAGAAAGGCACAGGCTCAGGACTACATTAAGGTCTGAAACAATTAGGTAGTTACCATCTGACGAATAAATACTTTCTATTGACTTAAACCGATGTTTGAGTAGTATTCCTTGGTGGATACCTCACAGCAATAAAACACATGAACACTGGTCGGTGAATTATACCTGCTCTGTGTTAATGTGAAATAGTATGTTATTGCCTTCACTCCTGACTGCTTATTGCTATGTCATATGTCAAGAATATTATTGTATCACACTATAGCTATTTGAAATTGATTAATTTATTTTAGTTAGTATTTTAAATTTCAAAAAGAATTATCCCACAGAACATAGATATTAGAGAGTACTCATGTGTATAACCTAGACTTTAATTAGGTTGTGTTTATAGATATCTAGTAAAATAAAATCTATGTCCAACATTACAACTGTTACAGTATAAACAATTTGGTGCTTGCAATCAGTATAGGTGGAGAAATACTGCTATTATAATTTTTCAATACAAATTATCACTTGTGCATTTCCTAGAATGTTTACTTCTACTGAATAAGTTTGGAGTGATGAGTTGTATTTTTCAGCAATGTCAGAATTCCCTAGTCTTAGAAGTAAAGCCAATAACTGATAACTACATTTTTATTATTCATCTTTATCAGTGATGTAGAGCTACTAAATCTTAATTTCAGTTGCACTGAAATTGTTATCCATAAATAAGAATATCACGATATATTAGAAATAAGTTGCATTGTAGAGATTCTGCTTTCAAAGTACTTGAAATATGCGGTCTTAATAAAGAGACTGATAGGGTTCATTAGATGAAAAGTTCCAATAAAATGAATATATATGATATGATGCCTTTATTATATTGGCATAGTCCAAATTAGAAAACTGGAGAGGCTGAAAACTCACCAGATAACTAGTCTATGTGGTCGGATGTCTCAGCAATACCAGTCTGTCACTGAAAACCTGGAGAGTTGTAGGCCTTCGGTTAACATTGGAAGTCCAAATGAGCTGGATCCTTCTATCAGCAAAGAATGCAGACAACAGCAACAGTTAGATAAATGAATTCACCAGCAAGAAGCAAAAGGCAGGCAAGCAGGCAGCATAGGTCCTTCACCAGACATATTTGTATCTAAGCCACCATTGGAATACACCCCTTACTCTTGATGAGAGTCTTCTCTAATTTAATCCTTCCAGGAGATTCTCTTGCAGTCCTCCCTAGTGGCCTCTGTCTTAGTTGATCCAGATCCCATTAAGTTGACAGTCAAGGTAACTGTCACAACTGGGAGTGTAGATAGATGATGGAAAGAAATATATGTCAATAATAATTGCTTAAAATTCTGAAATGGTAGTGAAATGAAACCTCAGTTTTTCTAAAATACATTGTTGAATTTGAAAAACGGAAATTTTTCCATTGATGCAGTGATATGGGTAAAGTAGAAAATAAGATCAGTGCTTTGAATTAAAATTTCTGTTTATGAACATTTAGTAAAGAGTCAATAATTGTCATAAAATATAGACTATTTATTCTGCTTGGCTATATTCAGTAGCAGAAAGTTCCCTAGAGAACATTAAATAAAAAAACAAAGTTTTCCATGTAGAATGAAAAATTTTGCTCAACTAACATTTAACTATATGGGATTTAAGTATGAAACTATTAACTGATGCAGGATTGTGCACACACATACACAGTATACAAAGGCTTTATAAGTCTGGTACTTATTATTTACCATAATTATTTTGCAGTTGATGTTTTGAGTACTCCTGGAACAGTCTCTAAATTTATCTATCTTTCTTAAAAGAAAAGAAAGAAATCTTTATGGTTACTTGGCTGTTTGTAGTTGACAAAGAGATGACAACTCTAATTTATGTAAATAACAGTTAAGTGTATTTTTTTCTACTACCTAATACAACTTCAAGGACTTTGACCCAAAACATTTCTTAAATCCTCAAAACTACAATAAGAAATATTATTTTCTGAACTAGTTGTATTTAATAAAGTATGCTGGCAGTATGAATTTTTTCTAGTCTCTTGATATCAGAAGGATTCCATGTCACTAGTGCGAATATGATTTCAAGAGCCCATGGAAAATGCCCAAGGACATCAACTATGTCATCTATTTCTGTCAAGCAGAGAAATCCACTTGATTGACTTGCATTACATCATATTTAAAGTACCAATTGGGGAAATGACTAAATGAGTTGTTTGGCTTCTGTGAGAGAAGTTAATTCAAGTCTAGGGAAGTATCACAGATGCTTGTCGGATTTTAACCGTTTGCTTGAAACAACATTCTGCAAAGAATTACTTCATTCTTTCTCATATGTATTTAGGAGTTGCTTCTCTTCATAACAATTTTTAAACATATATTTCTTTGTTCTTTGGCAATCTTAATCACTGTCAAAATCTCCCCACAGACTTCTCCAAATACAGTACCTTTCCACCTTCTCTATCCTTTTTACTTATTGTAACGATTGAACTTATTGACTGCTCTTCTGGTGGCATCTTGACTGATCTAGTTGGCTTTCCCTTATGTAGTTGTTAGGTAGGTAAAATAGGTGCATTGAGTAGATGAGAACCATAGCCATGCCATATGCAGAAGACATCATTTTACAGCACTCTTTCCTATCTTCTGCCTCTTATATTCTTCCTGCCTCTTTGTTCACAATGTTTTCTGAACCTTTATTGGTCAGGTGTCTAATAAAGACTTAATAATAAACACTGCTAAGCACACACTTAGGAATGAACACTCCATAGTTATTAATCTCAACATCTTGGCCAGTTAAGTTTTGTTATTGCCACCTACATAAGAAAGAGATGTCTCTGGCG
The DNA here is from genome assembly GCF_950005125.1 of Chionomys nivalis. NCBI lineage: Eukaryota > Metazoa > Chordata > Mammalia > Rodentia > Cricetidae > Chionomys > Chionomys nivalis. The sequence goes on along the minus strand of NC_080086.1, from coordinate 176,310,698 downwards.
AAAATGAGAGCAGCACTAATCTATAAACATAAATATTCTGAAGGCAACTTTATATGTATTTAGGAAAACAGCAGAAGTAGTTTCTGCCTTGGGGCTAAGATCTCTATAAACATGGATTTTGACCATGATTATCACACCAGGCATGATTTTATCCTGTGAAGTAGACCTCATGGCAATCAAAACTTGGCTGGTTATCCTCATAACATTCATGTCACTATTACACCAGCAGTCCTTTCCTTCCGGTAGATTGGTATTTTAGCATTCAGGAACCAGTAACACATAAGACCATTTATATTGTTTTTCTCCAGTATTGCACCTTCTGGTACTAACCAGCAAAGAAAGAAAGTTGTTAGGTCAGTCCTAAGTTACTTTCTCTATATCCTTCAACTAAAGCATGTTCTCTATTAAGTAATAGGGTCTTGCTTTCTAGTAATGGTGAGCAACCAAAACCAAGGTCAGTGGCTATATTGTCTCAGTATCCTTGAGCCACTGGAACGTCCCTGATCAATGCCTAGTAAGGTATATACTATAAATGGCATCAAAATTTTCATTTAATAGACTCATCTTATGGGGAAAGTATTGCCTACTGTGTTTAAATATCTTTTTGTTATATTTGAATCACTGCTGGGCTCCATAATATTTTTATTAAGCTGCATTCTTCAAAACTATTGAGCAGGTCAGTAAAGCTAAGGAATAAAGCATCAGACTCAACCATTCTTCAAACAGTCATTTTTTTTGTAAAACCCAAGAGTCCCAAGTATAACTCCATTTCACCTTCTTTTCTGTATTGCTTGTTCCCAGCACGAAGTAATTTTAAAAGATGTTGGAGCTGTATGATCATAAAAACTGAGCATCAAATGATTACCATTGCTCTTATTATATATTAATTCAGGATGGTTTCCTTTTATTTGTGAGGCATAAATGGAATTGTATTATTTTCATCAAATAGTTGAATTAAGGTTCTTTTCAAGATAAACTACAGTTGATTCTGCAATCAATTCTTCTTTATTCACATTTTTTTTGGAATTGAGGAAACAGTTCTAGCCACATTGTTTCTGAATATTCTTTACTCAACAATGTTATATATATTGTACCATGTTTTTGTAAAATATATCTTATATTTTCTAGATAACACCTAGACCAAAGTTGAAATAATACTAAAAGAACTAATGTGTGCACACACACACACATACGTAAACACTCAATGTTTAACAGTAGCAATAGAGAAACAATCCATCATTCACAAGACATACTTTATAAGGCCTTGATATTTTCACCCCAAATTAAAAAAAAATGGCAATTTAAGATTTAAACCATAAGCATACATAACCATAGAGCACTGAATCCTTGGTGCTTTGACATGAGCCTTTAGAAAAATTTATAAGGTTAAAAAAAAAGCTCCAGTGCTTATTCTTAAGGCAGTACTATGCAATGTGTGAAAATATAAATAACCATGGTCAGGGAATTTGAAACAGGTACATGTGGAAAGTGTAGCTTGCTACCAGAAGAAACTCTTCATTCACAGATTTTGTTATGGCACAACTTTGAATAATTTAAAAAAAAATATCTCCTTGTTTAACAAGGAAGAAAGGCATTTTAGATAAAGCCACCAGTCCTAGGGGATAGAGAGAATAAAAGAGACACATGGGCAACAGAAGGACTCTTTGTTAGGAAAACAAAGCCAGCGGCTCACAAAGGATGAGAGCTAGAAACAACACACTCTGGTTGGTCAAGGGTAGAAACTGGAACTATGGTGACTAGTTTTTAGTTTTTGTAAGATGCATTTAGTTTTATCTATGTGTATGAGTGTTTAGCCTACAAACATCCACCACCTGCATGCCCTGTTCCCTTTGCAACTGTAATCACAGATGGTTGTTATCTGCCGTTGACATGATGGGAGTTAAACTGGGGTCCTCTGAAAGGGTAATCAGTGCACTTAACCACTCTCTGTCCACACTAGGATACTTTTGTACATAAGTAAAGCTTCACTTTGAGTGTCTAGAACATGGGGATCTGGCATTAATTTCACTCACTATTCCAGAGAACTCATGTTTGAGTCCCACGCCACACATGGATGCGCACAACCATCTCTAACTCTAGTTCCAGGGGATACAATATCTTATTCTGACTTCTGTGGGCACTGCATGCATGTGGCATACAGACATATATGCAAGTAAAACACCAGTATTCATAAAGCAAAATTAAAAAAAACTAAGAGTGTTTAAAATGAGAATAGTACTTTGGAAACTTCTATAGTACCAAAAATAAAATTCTAAACTTCCCTAAGTCTTGTAACTCAGAAAGGCTTGTGAGTGGAAATACAGGGCCCAATCACATTCTGCTTTAAAAGGTAAATACAGATGAGGAAAAAAAGTGAAAAAAAATGACAGTTGTAAGACATAAAGAAAGATCACAAAGTTCAATCTCAGAATATAGAAGTAAAGGACTTTCTAGAGTAGAATAAGAGATGCTGCTGTAGGAGAAAGAGTTTGAGCAGCAGATGTTGGTGTTTAAATTGCACAATCCTTCTTTCAGAGACTCTATAAAAAGGAAAAAGATTTCATTCTGAATGAATATTTGTCTATATGCTTTGGTTTTTATTTATCATTTTATAATATATTTATTAGTTAATAGCATTTTTCTGTCGAAGTTTTGAGCACCATAAATCCTGGATTCATTGCTCTGTACTCTAAGATCATAGCACTGATAGGAAGGGAATAATTGAAAGTCAGTATGTCAAAAGAGTGACATCTGTGCAAATAAGGTAACTGGATTCAAGGAGCCATTGCAACTATTAGCTACATGTGATTTTCTAAGACGATCTGCTTTTAACCTTACCAACAAATCGGAATTATTTTTCCATGCTATCCTTAGCTGAACATCTCAAAATTAGTCAGAAAATAGTGTGAATAAGTTAATGAGATTTAAGACACAGATATTCCAAAGTGTAGACCTTTCTGACAGAGTGACAACGAGCTTATTAGAAGAACTAAAATTGACTTTTAGACTCCTAACTTACTATTGAAAAACTGCGTGCACAGGGACTTATCTTAAGGAGAAAGATTCTGAGAACAAAGTTGAGAAACAACTGTTCAATAGGAAACACGAGCTAACATTCATGAGAGACCCACACAAAGATGAGAAAGACTAATGGCATCCAGATATCAAGAAAGAGTTCCTATGAGGTTAAACACATTTAAATAAATATACAGCTTTAGTTGTATTACCTTTTTGACTGCTTGATATCTTGACTGAAACAAATTAGAAAGAATTTATTAGCTCACAATTTATTCATTACAGGAAAGTCACAATAGCAACAACATGAGAAACGGTCACAGTTAAGTGCAGAAACTAATGCTTTGATGCATGGACTAGACTGATATTCTATATTCTTATACCACCCTAAATACCCTGCCCAGCGTAATAGTGCGAACTACAGTGAATAACCTTTCTTGCTTCAATTAATGTGATCAAGATAATCTCCTAAAGACAAACCCATAAATCAACTAAGTCTGGACAACTGTTTATTGAATCTCCTCCTATGTGATAGTAGAGTACGTCAATATGAAAATTAAAAGTGATCACAGCATGCACATAAAAACCCTCAACACATGAGAGAGACAGAGAGGGAGAAAAAAAAGAGAGAGAAATATTGAGCTCCATTGTATAAATATATAAAATTTTCAGGTGTTTTAATTTATCTCACTGCTGATTGTGATGAGGTTTTCTTACAGCATAAAGTGTGATAGCTGCACTATTATTGCTTTTGATGAATATTTGTATATATTTCTATCAGTTATTATGGTGGGTCACAAAGTTACCAAATAGTCTATGCCAGAGTGTAGGTTCAATTTATACTAACGGTTTCACATTGAACTTGAAACTCCTCAATATAATTACTAATATATGTGATTGTCTTAAATTTTGAAGGTCACCTACTTTTTGTCTTTTGGTTATTTAGTAATGTCTTGAGATTATAATATTTTCTCTCTGGTTGATAATAAACTTAGAACCACCTCTATGGCCATTTCTGCTTTATATTGCTTAAAATAGTTTTTATTTTTATTCCTCTGTGTGTGCATGTGTGTGTGAGCATGCCTACATGTGTGTACATACACAGGTACTAGAGCCAGAAATGGGTGTTGGGTCCCCTACAGTTGGAGATGCTAGAATCAAACCAGGCCCTCTGCAAGAGCAGCAAGCTCTTACCTGCTGAAACTTCTCTCCATCCTTTGTGTTCACTTTCGAAGTGCTTTCCATTGCTCTGTTTTCTTCTGTCATTTTGTTTCTTTGTTTTTTTACAAGTTAAGTTGAAGCATCATTTTTGTGCTACAGATATAAGACCTTTCATAAATACATTGCCATGAAATAACTTCCTCCTGGAAGAGCCAATTGTTCTCTCTTAGATGCAACTTTTAATGAAAGAATGGATGCTCCTAACTTTAATAAACTGCAATTATATTTTCTTACTCTTTTGTGACATTTAAAGAATACTTTAGGTACAAAATAATCTACTCTCTGCCTTATCTAATAATAAATTTTTATTCCTAACATATATTAATAAAATGAAGCAAAACCTTTTAGGAAAAGAGAAATGTTTCAGCAATATAAACATATGCCATCAGATATTTTAACTTCTTTTTAAATGACATCAATAATTATTGTTCAACCTATGAAAAAAAGCATATTTTGAAACAAATTCTATTTTACACTGAATCTCCCTGTGTTCTATATCATTTTATTTGTTTTCATATTTGGCATATACATCCTTGCACAAATATAAATAAAATGTATCTGCTATTGATAACTGATATGACTTGTAAGTTTGTTTTTTATCAATATTAAACCAAATCATTTGACTGGATTCTCTGTTATTGCCTACACATTTCCACAGAAAGAATTCAACTGCAAGGAAAATTAAAAAACTACAATTGCTTTTTGTTGTATTCACAATAAAATACAAACAGAAAGTAAAGAGAAGAAGCCAAAAATGGAGTAAAAGGTGTAATCTGTTCAACATGAAAAACCAGGGAAATAGTTCTCATTCATTTATGATGATCCCCTTCCTGTAGCAACACATCCATATTATCATAAAATGCATATTCAACCATCTGCTTAAAGAATGAAAATATGTGTTCTATCCACAGCTGCTGCAATAAATGTCATCTGCAAATTTAAATTGGAGTGTTCACATTATTCTTGGCTATCATATAAAATAAACAAGTTTTAAATTTAAATAAACACCTCCAGATGACACGCACCATTTACAGATATATTCTAGAAACATTAGGAAATTTCCTGGGCAGAATATAACCTCCTAATTTTATTCCTAATGTTTTTATGTCCCTAAGTTAAAATAAGACCAAATAAGAAAAATTTTCCTGTAAAAGTAGGGCTTTGTTCTATGGTAAGAATTCTGCTTAGATTCTCTGTTCCATCCTCAGCACTCAAACAGGTATCTGGAATTCAACAGTTCACCATCTTTTTTTAAAGAGGATGAATAACTAAATTATCTAAATTAGAATATTATCAGTCTCTGCCTAATGAGCCCCAGGGAGGTGTCCCCTCAAGTGCCTTGAGTAAACTTTCCAGCATTTTATTACTCATCTCAGAAGATGATTTTCTTGATATTTAACTAAATCAATTGGATATTTAATTTCATGATACTGATATATAGTTTATTACTATTTATTTATTATTACTATGTTTTTATACACAGTGTCAGTCTGGTTCCCTTAATTTTTCTATTCTTTTCAATAGATATCTTCAGATATGAACTTACTTTATAATATATTAATTCTATCCATTTGATCTTTTTTAAGTAATAGTGAATTATCATCATCACTACCAATTTCCCTTCTGGGCTGTCTATAAGATGTCTGCTAATTTTGGAAAATGGTTGCTCTTTTTAATTTTAAGAGCATTTGTCATGTTAATAGTGAAGGTAATAAATTGTCACAATGCTCTATCCAGGTGATTACTGAGTAGAAAATACATGGACATTTCAGAATCTATAGATGTCTGTTAAGTCCATTTGCTTCATTACCTCCAACAATTCTCTTAATTCTCTATTAGGTTTCTGTAGCAGCATTGTTTGTAATGGCCAGAACCTGGAAACAACCTAGATGCCCTTCAACGGAAGAATGGATGAAGAAAGTATGGAATATATACATATTAGAGTACTACTCAGCAGTAAAAAACAATGACTTCTTGAATTTTGCATGCAAATAGACTGAAATAGAAAACACTATCCTGAGTGAGGTAAGCCAGACACAAAAAGAGGAACATGGGATGTACTCACTCATATTTGGTTTCTAGCCATAAATAAAGGACATTGAGCCTATAATTCGTGATCCTAGAGAAGCTAAATAAGAAGGTGAATCCAAAGAAAAACATATAGGCATCCTCCTGAATATTAAACTTCATCAGGCGATGATAGGAAACAGAGACAGAGACCCACATTGGAGCACCGGACTGAAATCTCAAGGTCCAAATCAAGAGCAGAAGGAGAGAGAGCACGAGCAAGAAACTCAGGACCACGAGGGGTGCATCCACACACTGAGACAATGGGGATGTTCTATCGGGAACTCACCAAGGCCAGCTGGCCTGGGTCTGAAAAAGCATGGGATAAAACTGGACTCTCTGAACATAGTGGACAATGAGGACTACTGAGAACTCAAGAACAATGGCAATGGGTTTTTGATCCTACTGCATGTACTGGCTTTGTGGGAGCCTAGGCAGTTTGGATGCTCACCTTACTAGACCGGGATGGAGGTGGGTGGTCCTTGGACTTCCCACAGGGCAGGGAACCTGACTGCTCTTCCGGCTGAAGGTGGAGGGGGACTTGATTGGGGGAGAGGGAGGGAAATGGGAGGGGGTGGCGAGGAGGAGGCAGAAATCTTTAATAAATAATTAAGAAAACAGAATCTATATTTAGAGTAATAAAATGAACATAGTGGAGAAGCAGACATCAGTACAAGTAAGAAGACAATGCTCAGTGGATCCTTAAGGGTTCTAGCTACTCGAGTGGGAGGTGAAAGAACAAATAAGAAGATGAAGGTGGATGGATTTTTAAGGGTTCTAGATGGAGAAGGAAGTAAATGACTCTAAACTTGTAAATACTACTTTCATGCACTGGTCCCATGATTCCTGAGTTCTTCTATAACACATCTCAAAAGAAACATAAGAGCTTAAGATTAACCATAAAGCTGAAAATAAACGCTTCACATTTTGTTTACTGAGAGTTACTTACCATCCTGGTTTAAGAAAAGAATCTCTCCTAGAGTCCAAAAGCTAGGGAATTAAGGAATTCAAGAAAAATTAGGTTATTATACTTTAAAACTACTTTTCTACATATTGTTCCTAGAATATTGTAGAATTGCATTGTATGCATTATTTTTAAAGTTAAAAGAATTCATTCAAACTAGAATACCATATGATCCAGCATTCCGACTTATGGGACTATAGTCAATAAGATGGAATAGCATGACTAAGTGCTACTTGACCTCTTACTATTATTGCAGACCTGTATTGAGGTCTTTGATCCATTTTTTTATAGAATGAGTATTTTTTATTTTTTAAAAGAAAATAAACTATTTTTTTTCATTTTACATACCAAACTAAGTTCCCACCAGCTTCCTTCCTCCCGTTCCCTCCACCTCTCTCCAATCCCATCCCCATCCTCTCCTCAGAAAGAGTAAGGCACATTGCTTTGGGGAAGGTCCATGGCCCTCACTACTATATATAGGATGAACAAGGCATCCATTCAAACAGGAAAGGAACCACCATAGGACCAAACTACAACCACTGAATGTTGGTGACAGTTGTATGGCTCAGCTAGACTGTGGGGCCACTAATAGTGGCACCAGAATTTATCCCTACTGCTTGTACTGGTGTTTTGGGAACCTATTCTCTTTGAATAGATACATTGATTCATTTTGACTTAAATTTTGTGGCTATTGTATTGGTGATGTTCCGCTGATTTCTTTCTCAGCCCCATTATCATTTGTATATAGGAGGGCTACTGATTTTTTTAGTTGATCTTATATTCTGCCACATTACTGAAGGTGTTTATCAGTTATAGGAGTTCTTTCATCGATCCTTTAGGGTCACTTCTGTATACTATTATATAATCTGCAAATAATGAAAGATATATATATATATATATATATATATATATATATATATATACCCTTGATCTCCCTTTGCTGTCTTATTGCTCTAGTTAGAACTTCAAGTACTATGTTGAATCTATATGGAAAGAGTGGACAGCCTTATTTTGTTCCTGATTTTTGTTGAATCAATTTGAGTTTCTCTCCATTTAATTTGATGATGGCTGTTGATTTGCAATATATTTCTTTTATTATGTTTTAATATGTTCCTTGCATGACTGTTCTCTTCAAGACCTTTGTCCTGAAGGAGTATTGGATTTTGTTGAATGATTTTTAAGCATAAAGGAACTTCCAGAGGCATCACCGTCCCTGACATCAAGCTCTGTTATAGAGCTACAGTAATGAAAACGGCTTGATATTGATATTGGCAAAAAAAAAAAAAAAAAAAAAAAAAAAAAACCAGACAGGTGGACCAATGAAATGAAATTAAAGACCTGGATATTAATACACACATCAATGAACACCTGATTTTTGACAAAAAAAAAAAGCTAAAATTATACAAAGGAAAAAAGAAAGCAGCTTCAACAAATGTTGCTACCGTAACTGGATGTCAACATTTAGACGAATGCAAATAGATCCATACCTATCCCCATGTACAAAACTCAAGTCCAAATGGATTAAAGACCTCAATATAAATCCAGCCACAATGACCATGATAGAAGGGAAAGCAAGGTGTAGCATTCCATGCATGGGCACAGGAAACCACTTCCTAAATATAACAACAGTAGCACATACACTGAGAGCAACAATAAATAAATGGGACCTCCTGATACCGAGAAGCTTCTGTAAAGCAAAGGACACAGTCAATAGGACAGAAAGGCAGCCTAACTGAATGGGAAAAGATCTTCACTAATTCCACATCAGACCAAGGACTGATCTCCAAAATATATAAAGAACTCAAGAAATTAGACACTAAAATATCAAAGCATCCAATTTAAATTGGGGTAGAGATCTAAACAGAGAATTCTTAACAGAAGAATTTGAAATGCTGAAAGATACTTAAGGAAATGTTCAACAGCATTAGCCATCAGGGAAACGCAAATCAAAATAACTCTGAGACACCATCTTACACTTTTCAGAATGCTTAAGATCAAAAACACTATTAACAGCTTCCATTGGAGAAGATAGAAGCAAGAGGAACACTCCTTCATTACTGGTAGGAATGAAAACTTATGCAAACATTCTGTAAATGAGTCCTGTGGTTACTCAGAAAATTGGGAATCAACCTACCTCAAAATCCAGCAATATCACTCTTGGGCATATAGTCAAAGGATGCTCAACCGTACTGTAAGAACATTTTGTTCAACTGTATTCATAGCAGCATTATTTGTAATATCCAGAGTCTGGAAACAACAAAAATGACCCTCATCTGAAGAATGGATAAAGAAAAGGTGGTACATTTACACAAAGTAGTACTACTCAGTGGTAAAAATCAATGACATTTTGAAATTTACATGCAAATGAAAAAATATCCTGAATGAGGTAACTGGGATGCAGAAAGATGAGCATGGTGTATATCCACTCATAGGAGAATACTAGCTGTAAAGAAAAGAATAAGAATCTCATAGTTCATGACTCCAAGGAAGCTAAGTAACAAAGCAAATCCTGATAGAAACATAGACAAAATCTCCTGAGAAAATTTGGAGCAAGGGGGTAGAAGAGAAAGGGAAGGTAGAAGGGGAGGAGGAGGAAATAAGGGAAGGGGGAAAGAGAACTAGATGTAACAGGATGGTCATGATGCGGGAAGAATAGAGACAGAGAATAAGAAAAGAGGTATCTTGGTTGAGAGAGCCATTATGGCACTAGAAAGAAACCTAGCAATAGAGAAATTCCCAAAAATCTACAAAGATGACCCCAGCTAAATCCCTTAGCAATAGTGGAGAGGAGAACTTGAGGGAATGGGGTGGTCAAGATAGGGGAAGGACAGATATGGAGAACAAGGAGATATCTTGATTGAGTGAGCCATTTATAGAGCTAGCAAGAAACTGGACACTAGAGTAATTCCCAGGAATTCACAAGGATGACCACAGCTAAGACCCTAAACAACAGTGAAGAGGGTGCCTGACCTTGCCTTGCCCTGTAGTCAGATTGATGACTATCTTATTTGTCATCACAGAACATACATCCAGCACCTAATGGAAGTGGATGCCGAAAACCACAGTGGGAGTGCTGAGCTCCCAAAGTCCAGTGCATGAGAGGGAGGAGTGAGAACAGAAGAAACGAAGTCAAGACCATGATAGAGATACCCACTCAAACAAGTTATTTGAGCCAATGGAAGTCTTCCAACTCTGTCCTGACAGCAAGGGAATCAGCATAGGTCCAAACTAGGTGGGTGATAGTTATATGGCTGGGCAGACTATGAGATCAGGATATTTCCCTACTGATTGTGCTGGCTTTTTGGAACTCTTTCTTTTGCTCAGACTACATATAGTGGGGAGGACGTTGGTCCTGCCTCAAAGGGATATGCTAGACTTTGTTGACTTCCCATGGGCATCCTTACCCTCTCTGAGAAGTGGATGGGAGAGTGGAATAGGGGTGGGGAGGAAGGTGGAGAGAGCAGGAGAAAAAGAGGAAGTGGAAAATGGATTTGACATGTAAAATGAGAAAAGGTAGTTTTTTTTAAAAAATAAATTAAAATTTTAAAAGAAATTTAGGCTCTATGGTGCAGACCTAGGGTCCACCTCACATAGGTATTTAAAATTAAAGTTTTTGAAAAATAAATCACTAACTGCTTGGCAGCATACTTTGTTCTTTAAAACATATTTAAAATATTATATTGTTAATTTGTGTGATAATAATCAGATATCCACCATATGCCATATGAATAAGTATGTAAACCTTTCTATTTATGTCACCTTAATTGTACACCCATCTTTTCTCCCATAGCCCACATGTCCATGCTCAACTTTATAGTTGTGAATATCATATGTGTGTGTTTTATGTGTTTAATACATATGCCTTGCTGAAAAGGATTTGGGGATATGGAGTAGCCATTTAATTATTTCATTTAATTTTTCAGCTTAGTAATGTGTTCTTGATTATAATAGATTATTATAAATAAATTTCTATGACTTGAATTATTTCAATTCTGTATTAAATTTCATTGAGCATATCAGATCTATTTTATCTTTTTTACATAAACACTGTCAGTGATTGAAAGAAAAATAAACTGCAGTGTATCATACTATGTGAAACTACCAAGGAGAAAAGACTAATGCACTCCTAGCCAAACAACTGAATGAATCTCAAGTTCACTGCACTGAGGGAAACTGGAGACCACTGATTTCCAACTGTATGAACTGCACATTATACATCTATGAATACTTGGATCATGTTACCAGACAGATACTCTTATATGAGAATTTGTCTTAATAGATAAATATGCATATGCCAGATCTTAAATTCTACACTTCACTCTCAAAAGTCTTATAATAAATTACATTTTCATTAACATCAACTTATAGTACATACTTCTCATTTTTAAAAGATGTGTATTGTCCAAGTGTGCTTCACTGTTGCTGGGATAAACACCAACTTTGAGACTCAAGCATGTACTGACTTAAAGGTTATAGTTCATCATGGAGAGAAGCCAAAGAAAACCACAAGGAAAGAACCACCAGGAAAAACCTAAGAAGATACTGCAAAACAACACTGTTTCCTGGCTTCTGCTTCCTGCCTTGCTCAGCTACGTTTCTAATGTATCCAGGCCTACTTGTCCAATGATGTCGCTGCCTACAAAGGGATGGATACAACAACATCAGTCAGCAGGCCACCTGATAGCTTCCTTCTTCTCAGATGTGTCTAAGCTTTTGTCAAGTTAACAAAGACAATGGCATGAATAAAACTTTTTCCAACATAATATCAGTGATACCGTAAATTGTGATTCATTTTGTTCTGCATAATTGACTTGTTTTTTATAGACTGTAGATTTTCAACATATTTGTGTTTTTATGTAAATATCACCAAATAATGAATATAAAATAATTATGTCATAGTGCCCCAAACTCCCTCAAGATTATACCTTTTCTGACCAAATGACCCTCTACCTTAATTCCTGCAATGACTGATATTGCCTCTGTTGCTTGAACTAACTGTTCACTAAATTCCATATCTTTAGACTTTCAAAGACTGGCTTTTCCCTACGCAGTATCATACATTGAGATATTACCATGCCATTTTATTGTATATGGTGTTACTCTTTACTTATTGATGGTTTTGCTTTGTATGTACTTGCTATAGTTTGTGTAAATACTCACTGATGGCATTTAAATTAAATAGTAACAACTAACAACAAAGCTGATTATAAAAATATTGCAGATGCTTTTGCTTAAGGAAGAGCTAGCTCTCATTTTGGGGGGACTAACACCTAAATGTGAGGTTGAACGGTGTTATTATGTCAATTTTCTAGAAATAATGAAACTATTTCCCATGAAGCTGTGACATACTTGCATTTACAAAAACCAGCTGAGATTTCCTCTTGGCTTTATCTTGTGGCCAGCACTTTGCATTGCTGTTTTTCTTTACTATAACCATTCTGATAGGTGTTAATCAACGCTATTAATTATGTTCATCATCATTTATCTATATAGTTTCTCAAAGTGACTATTGACACTTTTGTCTATTTTGTTGTTTCTCTTATTTTAGTGAAAGTCTACTTTTCTATTGTGGATTTTGCATAGGCTTTGTTGTTTTACTAAAATTCATTACATTTTTATGTGAAATGATTTTCTTTTCTATTCTTAGATTAATTATCATTTTGAGTGAAATTTTGTAAATGTGAAAAGATCTCAAGGTCCATTTTTGTGTGTTTACCCAACTGCTACAATAATAATTCTTCTCTTGTTTTTCTATTGAATTTCCTGTATAACTTTTCTAAATCTCAGTTACCAATACTCCTATAACTCAATTTCTAAATCTTTGTTATTCATCTTCACTGAAGGCAAGAAGGTTGTGGGCATCATAGGGACCTGGAAAGGAGGATAATGATAGCTACAGAAAACTCTGGGTTCATTTCGATAACGAACACTTTTTTCCCTGTTGTTTATATATATTTAGCTAGTAGCTAGCAGAGTAAGTACTGGAAGCAAAGCTTGAGCAAAGAGTTGCATTTATCCCCTCGCCTGAATTCTTTTGTATATCCCTGCCCTTTTGGCCTTGTTTTTACCATAGGATGTTCCTCCTAGGCTTTGTCTCTTGCCTGCAGTTTCTACAACTATGTGAGGACATCTGGGTCAGGGTTTGTGATGGCAGTTCTTTTTTTTAAATATAAATGCATCATTAATATATCCATGTGTCCATACTTAATAACAAATGGTAAAAATGTCTCTCATCTTTGATATTAATTACTAAAAATCATTTTTATTTTATGATTTTCATATATATACTTGAATTCTCCGTACAAAAATATCAATTTATTATATCATGCAATAATATATTAATGCTACTATGTGTTTTCTGTGTATTTCTTTACAAAATATAATGTATCATTAGAATCCTTTTCATAAAAATGTTTAAGTGAATCATTTACCTTGAACTCTAGCTTGTAAGTTAAATTTTATTGTATTTTTTAATCACATAAAATCCATAATTATGTTTGGAGGAAGTGTCATTCGAAATCAGTTGTTTTCCAATCCATGATCTCCACATGCCTTTTTTAAATATCCTTACCAGCTCAACCACTACCCTGGACCCTGCTCTTTGTATTTTAATTGGTGTATATCCTGAATTTAAAGTTACATGTTTACTGATATGTGTTTTTGGTCATATTATTGTGACATAAGTCTTTATACAAAATATAAACCTCGTCAAATGTGATTTTTTTTTAAAAAAAAATCCCTGTACAGATGATATGTTTCATATTGAACAATTGACATGGCATCTGACAAATACTTTTCAAAGAGGATAAAAAGAAATAAGAGGAGGGATTCATATAAAGAAAAGAGTTTCCAGGGTACTATGTCTCTGATGAAAAACAACTAAAATTATGTATCCTTTATCTACCATATTCCAGATTTAACAAATTAAATAATTTAACAAATTAAGCATATTTGTATCTAATAACATAAAAATAATGACAAATTCTAGCTTTTCATAGTTTTTGTTTATTTTTTATTTTATGTGTATAGGTGTTTTGTCTGAGTTTATATCTGTGTATTACTTGAGTGTCTGATGCTCAGGGAAGACAGAAGCCAGTGTCAGATGCTCCAGAACTGGACTTATAGATGGTTGTATATGCCATGTGGTTACTGGATATTGAACATAGGTCCATGCAAAGTGTAATAAGTGCACTCTTGTAATTTATTTATTTTATTTCCTGTCCAGTGTTTCCTTTCCCTCCTTTTCTTTCAATCCTCCCTTCATCACCTCTACAGCTCCCCAATCCACTCATCCTTTATTTCTGCTCAGAAGAAGACAGACCTTCCCTGAGTATCCACACAACATATCATATCAAGTTGCAGTAAAACTAAGCACCTCCACTAGATTAAGGCTCGGCAAGGCAACATTGCCAGCCAAAGCATTAGGGACAACCCTTGCTCCCATTGTTAGGAATCCCACAAATAGACCAAGCCACACAACTGTCACATATATGAAGAAGGCCTGCATCAGTGCCATGCAGTCTCTCTGGTTGTTGGTTCAGACTCTGTGAGTTTCTAAGAGCCAGGTTAGTTGTTTCTGTGGGTTTCATATGATGTTCTTGACCCTCTGGCCCCTACAATCTTTCCTCCCTCTCTTCAGTAAGATTCCCCGAGTTTGGTCAAAAGTTTGACTGTGGGTCTCTCCATCCATTTCCATTAGTTACTAGATGAAGGCTCTCTGATTACAATTGGGGTAGTCACCAATCTGATCATACAGGTTAGATTACGTATCTCCTATTGCTGGGAATGTTAGTTGTTGTCATCCTTGTAGATTCATAGAAGTTCCCCTTGCATCAGGTATCTTCCTGACACTGAAATGCTCTCTTTCGAGTTACCTCTTTCAGTATTCTCTCCCTCCATCCATCCTCATCCCAACCCCTCAAGTTCTCATCCCCACCTGCTCTCAGTTCACCCAGGAAGGCCCCAAAGAGAGACACATAGATCTCCCTGGGAAGGGGAAATAGAAGAACACCAAGTACTCAGTCATTGATTCAACATTCCAGGCCCCAAGTAGTCAGATTTTTGTCAGACACCTCAAAAAATTGTCTTAGAAATTAAACACACTTATTTTATAAAATTCCATATACTTACCAAAAAGCAGCATGACAGAGCTAGATAATGTATTGATCATGTTTTTTTTCTCTTTCCCCACTAGAAAAATTATTCAGATGAATTAACTATAGTTTATAAAATATAATTATTTTTGATTTTTAGTAAAAAAAATTTTAAATTATTTTAATGTATTTGTATTACAGATTTACACATTAATTACACTTGAATTGTATGTGAATATGATGAGAAAGTTCAAACTTATAATACAATAATTATTAATTATTATGTATATATTATTAAAAGTGTCACAGTGTTACTATAAACCTACTATTAATATTAAGCTAATGTTTCTCCTTTAGTTAATGATTAAATAAAACTTGTCCATTCTGACAAAAGTAAAATATTCTTCATCTTACATAATAATAATTAGATTGTTTCCAGTTTTGCTTGATCCCTAATTTTATCTGATTCTTCTTTTTCATAAAAGAGAAAACTGCTCCTAAAGAATACCTCCTTCTTAGTGTAAAATTATATAAACACCATTAATCTTTAATCAAATTTCTTTTTATCTGCTGGAAAATTGAGTGCACATAGTATTTTCAAGAATTTGAACACTGGGCTTTATTTTTATTTTATTTGGGGAGAATTTAACATATTAGAAATGTTTGAAATTATGAAGCCAATATTAACTTTATTTCTCAATGAAGTACATTTATTGAGAACATTGCATTTCTGATTAAAGCCTATGTACTAATAATTGTAACTATAATGAGATAGGGAATGCAATATTGCTTTATTATTTATACAACAGAAACATCAATAGATAAGACCTTCACTTAAGAGATTGCCACAATTAACAAGGAACATAAAGGTCACTGAAATGTGAACCACATGTATTGACAAAATGTTTGTTGACATTTCTGAAGATTTTTTTTTCTAGTTCAAAGTTTGTTTTTATTCTTAATTGAGGAGCAATTGAAATCATGCACTAAGGGAATATTACATGACTCCTTGTCAGGTGTTAAGTGTACTTTTTAGAATGTTATCTGAGTGATATTTAGTTAAAGATTTGTGGATGACTTTCCTCTTCCCACTCGAAACCAGATCGAAAGAGGCTTGCTTCTAAACCATCTGTCATGCTTCACCTTGATATTCTTACAACAGGTAGAAGAAAAGTGTGAACATCTGACTCAGCAAAGATAAAGGTAACAGGGAAGAGTCTTCCAACATTTTGTAAAAGCATGTTGAGGAGTTCAGTTTCTGGGTCTTAAATGCTAAGAAAGCAGAAAATCCCTCCTTTCCCAATCTTAACTTAGCAGTTTTTATCCACTTATATGAGATTATATAACATGTCTGTCTTTCTGGGTCTGAGTTGCTTTTCCCATAATATTTTTTTTTCTAGTCCCATCAATTTTCATGCAAATTTTATGCTGCCATATTTTTAACAGCTGAGTAATACTTAATTGTATAAATATGCATTTTCTATATTCACATTTTTGGTTGAGAGACATATATGTTGTTTCCAGTTTTTAGCTATTATGAATGAAGTCAATATGAAAAGATAGAACTGAACATTATTTGGGTTTATATTCAAAAGTGGTATTGCTGGATTTTGAGGGAGATTGATTTCCAATTTTCTGAGGAATCACCATATTGATTTCCATAGTGGCTATAGAAGTTTGCACTACCACCAGCATTGGAGGAGTGGTCCTCTTGTTTCAGGTCCTCATCAGCATGAGCAGTCACTTCTGTTATTGCTCTTAGCCATTCTGACAGGTGTAAGATGAAATCTCAAAGTAGCTAGATATTAAACATTTCTTAATGTTCTTCTCAGACATTTTAGACACATGTATTGATAATTCTCTGTTTTAATATGTACCACATTTTTCAGTTACATTGTTTAATTTGTTGATGCCTCGTTTCTTGAGTTCTTTAAATATTTAGGATATTAGTATTCAATAGAATGTGAAATTGGTAAAATGATGGTGTTGTTTGACTTACCTAAACTTCTCAGTTTCCTGAGGCCTTATTTATTAATTTTTGGTTTTAGTGCCTGTGTTAATAGTATTTTATGGATCAGTAAAGAAGGAAGAAATGGAGGGAGATAGAATTAGAATGGGGAGGGTATTTACAGGGATATATAGAAACTTAGTATAATGGAAACTTCCTGAAAACTATAGGGGTGACCATAGCAAGGACTCTCAGTAATGGAGGATACTAAGTCTAAACCATCCATCTTCTGTATCCAGGGAAGGCCCATGGTGGTGGGACTGGAACACTGATCCAGCTACAGAATATTAGACCCACACCTATCCTGCCTGTAAGATGTGCTTTGGTACTTGTCAGAACTTGTGGAAGTGGTCATCCAATAACTAACCTAATTTGAACCCATGTCACAAGAAGGAGCTCTTGCTTTACACAACCAGGATGGCCAGAAACTGGAATCTGAATGGCTCAGGAAACTATGGTAAAACCAAACAAAATAAACCAAAAACAAACAAAACAAAAATAAAACAAAAAGAGGCCAATGAAACAATTCCTGAAGATATTCTGTTATATTCATAGATTGGTGCATAACTCAACTGTCTTCAAAGAGGCTTCCCCCAGCAACTGATGGGAGCAGAGACAGAGACCCACACTCAAATATTAGGTGGATCTGGGGGAAGCCAGCATAACAGGGCAAGGAATGAATGTAGGAGCCAGAGGGACAAGGACTCCAGGTGAATAACTACTGAATCAACTATGCAGGTCTCATACTGGCTCACAGAAATGGAAGCAACAATCATAGACCCTACATGTGTCTATGCTATGCCCTCTGCATACATGTTGTGATTTTGTGACCTCCTGTTCTTGTGGGAGTTTTATCAATGAGACTTGGAATGTCTCTGACTTTTTTTGCCTACTTTTGGGATCCTTTTCATGCTACTGGATTGCCTTGCCCAGACTTTACATGAAATTTGTGTCTAGTCATATTGCATATTTGAAGACAGATGCTAAAAAGAAATCCCACACTTGCTCAGAATTGAGTATAATAAAGGGTTATTTATTTAAGGGTAGATTCACAGGTCATAGTCCTCTGCTTGAAAGGGAAACAGCAACCAAATCCCACAGCTGGGAGACCAAGCAAACATGTGCTTTACAATGGCATTTATATTATAAGAAGGCATGAGAATTGGAATTACAACAAACATAAGCTATATCAAACAAGAAATGTGATAAATACTTCAATAATTATCTTATTCTAAGGAGTTTAAGACTTGTATTACAAATAACTTGACTAAGTCATGAAAGGAAAGTAACTATGACTATCTAGCCTTCAACGCCATCAAAGACCTGAGAAGGGAAATAATATTACTTGAGTAAGTAGGAAGAGCAATCAAGCAACTTCCAAAATGTGCAACAAATGACAGAGACAACTGTCTACGTGGGCAATCACCCAAAGTCTCATATGCAACATTGGAGTAACCAAATTTGGCTAAGGCCTAGAGTAAATAACAGACCATTTTCAGAGGCAGGAAAAAATTCAAAATTGTCTTACACTGTCTTGACAAGATTTGACAGTCTTTTTTCTTGTATCCTGCTTGTCCTGTCTGGACACTGTGCATTTTGTCACTGGTCGATCCATGAGCAGTTTCTTGCCCAAAATCCAGTTTTGCAAATAAGAGGTCCAAGTAGAGTTTTTTTTTTTAATTTTTTTATTGAAAAAAAAATTTCCCGCCTCCTCCCCGCCTCCCATTTCCCTCCCCCTCCTCCCGCCCCTCTCCCCCTCCCCCAACTCCTCTTCTCCTCCCTCTCTAGCCCCAAGAGCAGTCAGGGTTCCCTGCCCTGTGGAAAGACCAAGGTCCTCCCCACTCCATCCAGGTCTAGGAAGGTGAACATCCAAACAGACTAGGCTCCCACAATGAGAGCTGACGAGAGGCCAAGGACAATGGCACGGGGTTTTGATCCAAGTAGAGTTTCTTTGGTGCTCAACATTCTCTTAGGAATAGATCCATGGTGCCAGAAGCAATAATGTCTCACTTCAACAGAACCATATGTTATTTAAATACCATATTCTATAGCTTTTTGATGTAGTTGAAGATTACCTATCTATGCAGAATATAATCTCTATGTATCAAAAGAAAGTCATCCATGTTTGTCATACTTATAGTTAGACTAATCACTATTATTATTAATGCTTATACAACTTAAAGTCTAAGACTTCATATTATAATATTAAACAATCTTTAAACAACTGTACAACAAATGAGGACAATCAATAAATCAGACCTCCTGAAACTGAGAAGCTTCTATAAAGCAAAGGACACAGCCAATTTGACTAAAAGGCAGTCTACTGAGTGGGAAAAGATCTTCACCAACCTCACATCAGATAAGTAACTGATCTCCAAAATATATAAAGAACTCAAGAACTTGGGCATTAAAATTCTAAATAACCCAATTAAAAAGTGGTGTACTGAACTAAACAGAGAATTTTTATCAGAAGAATTTCAAATGGCCAAAAGATACTTAGCTATCAGGGAAATGCAAATCAAAACAACTTTGAGATACAATGTTACACCTGTCAGAAGGGCTAAGATAAAAACCCCTAATGATAGCTTATGCTGAAGAGGTTGTGGAGTAAGGGGAACACTCATCCATTTTGGTGGGTACGCAAACTTGTACAACCACTGTGGAAATCAGTGTGGTGGTTTCTCAGGAAGTTGGGAGTCAACCTTCCTCAGGACCCAGCAATACCACTCTTGGAAATATACCCAAATGATGTTCAATCATACTACAAAAGAATTTGTTCAACTATGTTCATTACAGCATTATTTATAATAGCCAGAACCTGGAAACAACCTAGATGCCCCTCAACTGAAAAATGAATAAAGAAAATGTAGCACATCTACACATTAGAGTGCTACTGAATGGGGAAAAAAAATTTTGACATCTTGAATTTTGCATGCAAGTGGATGGAATTAGAAAATACTATCCTGAGTGAGGAAACCCAGGCCCCCAAAAGGTGAATATGGTATGTACTCACTTATAAGTGGATATTAGTCATAAACAAAGTATATCAAGCCTATAGTTCATGATCCTAGAAAAGTTAAGTAATAAGGTGAACCCAAAGAAAAACATATAGACCCACCTGGAAATTGAAAACAGACAAAAATTTGGGAGCTTTTGGGCAGTGGTTAGAAGGAAAGGGAGAAGGGGGCTTTGAAGAGAACTTGAGGGAATGGGATATTAAAGGTGGAGAAAGGACAGATATGAGAGCAAGGAAAGAGATATATTGATTGAGGGAGTCATTATGGGGTTAGCAAGAAACCTGGCTCTAGAAAAATGCCCAGGAGTCCACAAGGATGACCCCAGCTAAGACCCCAAGCAATAGAAGAGAGGGTGTGGGAACTGCCCTTACCCTGTAGTCAGACTGATGTTTATATTAAATATCACCATAAAATCTTTGTCCAAGAACAGATGGAAACACACATCGGAGCACCCAAGATCAAGTTAAAGGAGTGAGGATTTCATCCACTGAGACAGTTTGCCTGAGCTAATGCTAACTCTCCAACTCCACTGGGAGTGAATGAGTATGGAGACAAAAAGCCCCTCTGAAATGGGTTGACAGTTGTAGTAGACTGAGGGGGCACTGATAGTGACACTTGGATTTGTCTCTACTGCATGTACTGGCTTCTTGGGATCCTATTCTCTTTGGATGTATACCTTGCTCAACCTAGATGTAGTAGGAGGGCATTGGACTTTCCACAGGACAGGTTGCATCATTCTTTCTTAGGATTGGAGGGAGTGGGGTGGAAGGGTATGTGGAGGGAGTGGGAGGAGGGAAGGGAGTGAGAGGAGGGAAAGGAGTGGGAATTTGGATTTTTTTTTAAGTAATATGAAAAAAAAAGAATTTCACTACCCATACTTAAATAATAAAATTGGTTCAAATAGTTTCTGGGCTGGTGATCTATTAACAGTTAGCCAATTTAAGATGGCAACACATTTATTAATAGAACTACATATCAATATAAAATTATAGATTTTTGAGTAGTACTAAAATTCAATATTTACCTTAAGGTAAATTCAAATCTTGTATTAGACATTGGTTTTAGTGACATTTGGCACAGACACAATTCTTCTTAAATGTCTACTAGGAATAAACCTCTGTTTAGACAAAGACTGGTACAAGTTGTTTCTTAATTTTCCAAATAGTCAATTATATCACTCTTTAACATTCTACTGCTTTATCTGACATGTTTCTCATGAATTAGATGGTCTTTGGATTTCATATTTTGCCTTTGTTCCCCAGTACTGTCTTTAGAGTAAAGGGAGATACCTCACAGACACAGAGGGGTAAGATAGAATAGGCAGAATATACAGAAGGAACATAGGGCTTTCCTTCTGCACATATATAAAGGTCACATAGAATCCAGACATTTATCCCTACCAGTACAGGGTTGTTGTTTTATCACCAGCAGTGTTGCTGTATCTGAATCTACTATTGTTTCAGCCAAGCACTGTGGGTCCCTAGTTACTGGCCTGCTATCAGGCAGTGGTTGTTGGTACTTTCATACCCAATGGATCTACTTCTTTTTTATGCCACTAAAGTCTGTAACTCAATCTCTGTTGTTCTATTTACTAATAAAGACTAGAGGCTCAGAGACTGTGATGAAAAACCTTCTAGCTCCAGGGATTGAGTAGAAACTACTTTACTCTTTACCCAGTCTAAAAAAAAGAATGTCTCCTTCCTTCTGCTCCTCATTTGGACCTTAAGAGCTCAGACCGTTGCTCCAAATTGAGTCTCTGTCTCTACCTGGATCCCTGGCCAGATGAAGGTTCTAAGGTAATATGTAAGATATTCATCAGTATAGGATAGGGTCATTTCAGGTTCCCTCTCCTCAGTTGCCCAAGTTACCAGCTGGGGACATCTCCCTGGACACCTGCGAACCCCTCTAGAGTCAAGTCTCTTGCCAACCCTAAGATGGCTCCCTTAGTTAGGATATATACTTCGCTGCTCCCGTATCCACCCTTCCTATATCCCAACCATCCAAATCCCCCAAGCTCCTCCCATCCTCCCCTTCTCATGTTTCTCATCCCATTTCCCCTTTGCCCCATGCCACCTCACATGAGCAAGGAAATCAGGACCACGAGGGATGCACCCACCCACTGTGACAGTGGAACTGATTTATTGGGAGCCCGCCAAGGCCAGCTGGTCTGGGACTGAATAAGCATGGTTTGAAACCGGACTCTCTGAGCATGGCAGACAATGAAGGCTGATGAGAATCCAAGGACAATGGCACTAGGTTTCGATCCTAATACATGAACTGGCTTTGTGGGAGCTTAGCTTGTTTAGACACTCACCTTCCTAGACGTAGATAGAAGACCTTCGTCTTCCCGCAGGGCAGGGAATTTGGACTGCTCTTCAGTATCGAGAGGGAGGGGGAATGGTGTGGGGGGAGGAGAAGAGGAGTGGGGATAAGGGGAGGGGAGTGTGGGGAGGGGGCAATATTTGGGAGGAGGGGAGGGAAATGGGAAACGGGGAGCAGGTGGAAATTTTAATTAAAAAAGAATAAAAATAAAAATAAAATAAAAAAAGAAAAATAAAGAAAAAAGAAAAAAAGAATGCCTATTGTCTCTTCCATTGTTTCAAACCCAAAAGGACTTCTATACTTGAAGATTTTCCCTCCTACTTCCTGTGTGTCTCTCTACTTGTTTTCCAAACTCTCTCTGTTTATGATTACTTCTGTCAACTAGTTGTTGGCTCCATCTTCTGAGCCAAAGGTGATTTAATTTAACTGACATAAATACAGACTTGGCACTCACAGTGTGATCATGTATCCTGTGACACAAGAGTACTTACATTTGTTTCACAGTATTCAACAGTAACGGAAAAAGCAATCTTAATAATCAGTTGGTGATACAGTTTTGAAAACTACATAGAATGACAGATTTCAGACACTGATACAAGTGAAAGAGATATTTCAATCTATAAATTGTCATCCCTGGGGCATATGATTAATGTAGGTATGGAGAGTGACTTCCAGCTATTTTGCATTTTAGGTCCTCAGTGATATGAATGAAGCTTAGAAACTTTACAAACAGATTTTCTTTTCTTTTATTACATTTTTCTCCCATGTTCCCAGACAAAACTCTGTGAGAGAAAAATAATGAATGAAAATTTATTCAGAAATATCTTGGAAAGTAAGTCATAAGAAATACCTCAAAGGCTACATTCAAATATAATTCAATTTCCACATCCTTTAATAATCATATAAACATATGTGGGATTCTCTTTTGTAAATTATCTCAAATTCTACTCATGAGTAAATCAATGTAGTCTTTGATCTGAATAAGGAGGAAGATTCTGTTTATATTCAATTTCCTTTACATTTACACCTTCTTTTGCAAGTCAAAACAATGATAGATTTGTGGTTATTTCTGACATATTTTTTGGAAAATATAATTCCAAGTTAAACTGATAACCAAACCAACAGAACAAACAATTCTTACCAGAGACCAATTTCCTAGAGATAGTTCATTAAAGAAAATGGTAAGTTTATATGAATATTCATTAAATTTCTCTACTGTTTTTTTAATTAATTAATTTATTTAATTTTTAAAGATTTCTGCCTCTTCCCCGCCACCACCTCCCATTCCCTCCCCCTCCCCCAATCAAGTCTTCCTTCCTCCTCAGCCCAAAGAGCAAGCAGGTTTCTCTGCCCTGTGGGAGGTCCAAGGACCACCCACCTCCATCCAGGTCTAGTAAGGTGAGCATCCAAACTACCTGGGCTCCCACAAAGCCATTACGTGCAATAGGATCAAGAACCCATTGCCATTGTTCTTCAGTTCTCAGTAGTCCTCATTGTCCATTATGTTCAGCGAGACCGGTTTTGTCCCATGCTTTTTCAGTCCCCGGCCAGCTGGCCTTGGTGAGTTCCCGATAGAACATCCCCATTGCCTCATTGTGTGGGTGCACCCCTCGCAGTCCTGAGTTCCTTGCTCGTGCTCACTCTCCTTCTGTTCCTCCTTTGGATCGTGAGACTTCAGTCCAGTGCTCCAATGTTGGTCTCTGTCTCTGTCTTCTTTCATCGCCTGATGAAGGTTAATATTCAGGGAGATGCTTATATGTTTTTCTTTGGGTTCACCTTCTTATTTAGCTTCTCTAGAATCACGAATTATAGTCTCAATGTCCTTTATTTATGGCTAGAAACCAAATATGAGTGAGTACATCCCATGTTCCTCTTTTTGGGTCTGGCTTACCTCACTCAGGATAGTGTTTTCAATTTCCGTCCATTTGTATGCAAAATTCAAGAAGTCATTGTTTTTTACTGCTGAGTAGTACTCTAATATGTATATATTCCATACTTTCTTTATCCATTCTTCCATTGAAGGACATCTAGGTTGTTTCCAAGTTCTGGCTATTACAAACAATGCTGCTATGAACATAGTTGAGCATATACTTTTGTTGTATGTTTGGGCATCTCTTGGGTATATTCCCAATAGTGGTATTGCTGGGTCGAGAGGTAGGTTGAACCCGACTTTCCTGAGAAACCGCCACACTGCTTTCCGAAGTGGTTGCACAAGTTTGCATTCCCACCAGCAATGGATGAGAGTGCCCCTTTCTCCACAACCTCTCCAGCAGAGGCTATCATTGGTGTTTTTGATTTTAGCCATTCTGACCGGTGTAAGATGGTATCTTAATGTTGTCTTGATTTGCATTTCCCTGATTGCTAAGGAAGTTGAGCACGATCTTAAGTGTCTTTTGGCCATTTGAACTTCTTCTGTTGAAAAGTCTCTGTTCAGCTCAGTGCCCCATTTTATAATTGGATTGATTAACCTTTTACGGTCTAATTTCTTGAGTTCTTTGTATATTTTGGATATCAGACCTTTGTCAGTTGCGGGGTTGGTGAAGATCTTCTCCCAGTCAGTGGGTTGCCTTTCTGTCTTAGTGACAGTGTCCTTTGCTTTACAGAAGCTTCTCAGTCTCAGGAGGTCCCATTTATTCAATGATGTCCTTAGTGTTTGTGCTGCTGGGGTTATACGTAGGAAGTGTTCTCCTGTGCCCATGTGTTGTAGAGTACTTCCCACTTTCTCTTCTATCAGGTTCAGTGTGTTTGGACTGATATTGAGGTCTTTAATCCATTTGGACTTGAGTTTTGTGCAGGCCCAGGAGGCGGAGGCACAGGCAGGCAGGCCTAGGCGGCGGAAGCACCGGCTCTCTACTGTTTTAAGATTTTTCTACAAACTGAAATACCAAACCAAGAAAAAAAGAAGAAAAAAAGCATTGTCAGCCTATGCCTATTTCACAAAACCTTATGTATTCTTGATAATACTCCCAGAAAATATTCTTTTTATATAACTTGTAGACTACTGGTATTTCTGGTTAGGACCCAGAACCTAAATAAACAACAAAGTTAGACATTCTTACAAGCAAGTTCTGTATCAAAATTTCACCTGAGTGTTTCTGATTTTATAATGTATACTAGGAAATCATGTATGTCTACAATAGCAAGAGTATTTTGCATTCTATGAATTTCAAATTTCATTTATGAGATCCATGTGTATGTTTGTGCAAAGAAATGGATATTTCAAAGAATGTGATCCACACAGCCATAAAATATGTTGCTGCTTCATATCAAATTTATCTATCTTTATCAATGATGGGACTTTTATGGAGCAGAATATTCTATAAAATTATTGATGAATCATCTATGTCAGTTCTGTCTGTTTTTCCATTATGTATTGCAAAACTGTGTTCTTAGGTAACTATCTATTGAAATTTCTAATCATTTATAGCCTGATGATTCTTTTCATTAAGTACTTTTTTATGGTTTCTAGAATTTTGTCTTCCTGAGAAGATACATTGTGAAATATTAATGCAGGCCCTCCAACTTTCTTATGTTTTCTGTTTACATGACATCTATCCCTCACCCTTTGACTTTCAATGGCTTCTTGTTGTGGAATTAAAAGTCTTTACCTCTTTTCTGATATAGTCTGTGATATTCTTGATTTTCTTTCTTTCTTTCTTTTAGATGGGTTTCTCTGTAGCTTTGAAGCCTGTCCTGGAACTAGCCCTTGTAGATGTAGACCAGGCAGGCCTAAAACTTATAGAGATCTGCCTACCTCTGCCTCCCAATTTCTGGGATTTAGGTATGTACCACCATCATCCAGCTTCTTGATTTTCAATTTATTTTGAAGATTTCTTTTTTAACTTTTATGGTTAATTAGTCTCATTTATTAAAAAAAAACTTTCTTTTTAGCTACTCTATGGATTATTATGTATATACAGACATGTACATAAATTTATTCATATTTATCCAATAAATAACTGAATAAAAGCACTACTAAATTGTAGTTGTCATAATTTTGCTACCATTTTTAAAACACACTATTGATAAGTTTTAACTTATATGTCTAAGCATAATCATTTCAAAATCAGTACAATTTCCAACACTCATAAATAGCTACAAGTATCTTTCTGCACTTCCCCAAGCTTGGGTCTTCCAGCCTGTATTTTCTGTCACAGTAGATCCCTATTGGTTTTGCTGTTTTCCATTTTCCACTGTATTATATATCCTTTTCATCAATTCATATATTCTATTCTTCTTTATATTGATAATGTATAATTTTAGCAGTTACAATACAGAAACCTGTCTTTGATGTGACGATTCTGTTTTAAACCCCTAAAACCTTCATTCCAAATATAAGAATGATTACTGTTTTGTTGCAATATGGTTTCACAACAAACATTTAAATATCTTACACATTAAGTGTTTTAGCTGTGTGAAACACAACTCGGTGTCTTTTGAATTTAAAGCAAATATCACACAGACTTCAGAAGAGCAAAGTGAATTCTAACCTCCTTAATGGAAAATTAAGGTTGTAAATATTATATTAAAGCAAACCTGACATCTGTAAAAATAAGCTGATTAAAATTCCATCTCAGTTCTCCAGTAACTAGTGCAAAGATTATACTGTTTTCCTAAGTCTTTGAGAGCCTGTGGTGTCACTGACTTTCCCAGGATGGCATGTTAGCTCCTTCTAACACAACCCACCTACCACAATAATGCTGCTAATAATTACATCCTACTGGCTGCTCTCACAAGGCTTTCGTAGGACTTGCCTCTTGTTATTAGTTCCCGCTGAGCTTTTCTCCCCAGCATTTTAAATTCCTCCTTGCTGTTATTCAAAGTAACTGAAGCGTATGAGTAAAGTACCAGTTTCTTTGAAAACAGCTTTTTAAGCATGTGAAAATTCCAAATCTCTCTCTCATTTGGGAAAGAAAAAATAAAGCATCAAACTGAGTGTTGTTAACATAAATCTTGCAATAAAAGGCATGTGTATGAATATGTAGCAATTTGAGGGGCTATGCAGAGTTTTTTACATCTAACCTCTAGGTTGGCATTACCTTATTTCATAGAAAAATATCATTGTGGTAGGGCACAATAGAACGGTTGAAGATATTTACACAGTAATAAAAATCGATATAGTTCAACACCATCCAATTTAAAGCACATTTTTGAGAACTTCTGTATTTATACTCTACTTAAAGCAAAGAAAGGTTGTCAATAAGAGCAATCCATGAAAGGTCAAATGTCTTTTTTAAGGTCTGCCTTAGAAAAGAATAGCTTTCTGGTAGTTTTCCATAAAAGCTATTTGGTGACAAAACAGGAAAACCAGCAGGACCATACAATGCATACAGTGTTCTTAAGAAAATGTGTGTCAATTTTAGCAATGCATAAGTATGATTTTATAATGTCTTCATTGAAATGCTTCACATTTTATGGAATTCACCTTTTGATCATTAAGAAATATTTATTGTTATTTCATTATTTGAAATAATTGTTTAAATTAAATATAATTAGATCATTTACCCTTTTCTTCCTCTCTCTTGCTCCACTCACTCCCTTTGCAATTCATGACACCTCTCTAGCCCTGTCTCTGTATGTATGTATGTATGTAAATGTGTTTGTGTGCATATGCACATAGATATGTATACATGCTTCATGTAGATCTGCATTTCAGGCAGAACATGTTAACATTCAGTGTTTTGGGTCATACTTTCTGAGTGGAGATTTCATCAATACCCTCTAAGTTAGAGGATTTAATAACATCCTAATCTCCATGCCCATTATCAGTTATTGTTTTTGTTCACCCCCCCCGTCATGCCTCTGAAAATGAATAATAGACTTTCTAACACAACATAGCTCATTTTATGAATTTACATAATTTGTAATCTTTAAAGTCTAAATTCTTGTTCACTATCAATTTCTTGAGATCTATTTAAATCATAGTTATTCCTTACTTACCAATGGCATTCATTTAAAAGATTGTTTTTGTTTTTTCTTTGTTCATTATCTCCTCTGACACTGCTCAATCTCAATGAACAAAGGAAAGGGAAACACAGGAGGAAGAATGAAGAAGGAACAGGTTGCCATTTCTCTTCTTTTGTGGATTTATTTCAAAACTGATATTTATATCAAACCTGTAAATAGCAATTAATAATTTATTTTCATTAAAATATACATTCTAAAGCATTTAAATCAGAATAATTATTTTTATTTGCTAAAGCGTTTAGCATTTATTTGTGATGAAGACCTTTGTATATCTTTTATTCTAGTTTTTAAATGTAGAGTACACCATCATCACATTCACTATGCACTCAAATGACTTACTTTCATCCAGCTATAATTTACAACTGATAACCAGTTCTTTCTGTCCCTTTTCTCCTCCTAACCTCCCAGCCTCTGCTTACAACCCTTCTATATTTTCAATATCTTTACATTTAACTTTGTTACATTCTTTCAAGGAGTAAGGGGAGTTGAGGGGATTTGGGAAGAGTAAAGGGAGGAGAAACTGTGGTCAGAATATACTGTAGAAGAGAAAAATATATTTTCAATAAACTAAATAAACAATAAAAATCTTACAATATTTTGTCTCTCTCTACCTGGAATATTTCACTTTATAATAATGATATCCAGGTCATAGGTTGTGTCACAAATGACAGAGTTGTGCTATATTGTGGATAAATAGTAGCGTATTATGTGTAGTCCTACTTTTAAAAAATCCTTCTATAATTTTAATGGGTAAATGAATTATTTTAATTTCCTATCCAGTGTTGGAATCTTTTTCATGGTACCCATAATCTTCTTTTAGAAAGTGAAAAAGTTTGTTTTATCTATGTGTAAGAGCAAAATATTGAATGGGATTGTGATGAATGAATGAATAGTTTTATTCCTTACTTGGAGACTACCTTCAAATTTATGTACTATAACGTATGGTTGCAGGGGTTTTTAAATGTAAATTCAACCATCCTCAAACTTCAGAATCTCTTCTCCATGTCTCTAAATATGAAGTCTTCTTAACAAAATTCAAAGTATATCTATTGCATCATTTTCCTAGTAGTCTTCCACACACTAAATATATAGATTATTTTCTTTTGTCCTTTTCTACTCTTCATGGTATTTATGTCTGTGTGTATGATACATCTTTAGCTCAACTTGTAGAAAGAAAGAGATAGGATTAGAGCTCAAGATAGGCAGTGATCTCTCAGCATTTAGTAACTCCAATATTACTATTATGACAGAGATATTATTACAGAATCTTCCATTCTCATTCAGTGGATCCTCTCTAGAACCTTAAGGAGCATGTTTATGACATCTTGGATATTTGTTTCTTCTTTTTTATTTCTTTTTGCTCTTTTTTTGAGACTTTCTTTCCTTTTTGTTTATAATTATTATTTTTTTAACAAAAAAGATATTTATATTTAAAATTTGTGATAGTGTTCATCATTTTGAGAGATGCTAATACAACCAGAGGACTTACTAAATGACTGATTCTTTTTTTTTTTTTTTTTTGGTTTTTCGAGACAGGGTTTCTCTGTGGCTTTGGAGCCTGTCCTGGAACTAGCTCTTGTAGACCAGGCTGGTCTCGAACTCACAGAGATCCGCCTGCCTCTGCCTCCCAAGTGCTGGGATTAAAGGCGTGCGCCACCACCGCCCGGCTATGACTGATTCTTTTATATGTCTTACTTAAAAATTTTTACTTCTTATTTTAAATACTTCTTTTATTTATTTATTTGTTTGTTTGTTTATTTATTTATTTATTCAAGATTTCTGCCTCCTCCCCGCCACCGCCTCCCATTTCCCTCCCCCTCCCCCAATGAAGTCCCCCTCCCTCAACAGCCCGAAGAGCAATCAGGGTTCCCTGCCCCGTGGGAAGTCCAAGGACCACCCACCTCCATCCAGGTCTACTAAGGTGAGCATCCAAACTGCCTAGGCTCCCACAAAGCCAGTACGTGCAGTAGGATCAAAAACCCGTTGCCATTGTTCTTGAGTTCTAGTAGTCCTCATTGTCCTCTATGTTCAGCGAGTCCGGTTTTATCCCATGCTTTTTCAGACCCAGGCCAGCTGTCCTTGGTGAGTTCCCGATAGAACATCCCCATTGATGAGTGAGGTAAGCCAGAACCAAAAAGAGGAACATGGGATGTACTCACTCATACTTGGTTTCTAGCCATAAATAAAGGACATTGAGCCTATAATTCGTGATCCTAGAGAAGCTAAATAAGAAGGTGAACCCAAAGAAAAACATAGGCATCTTCCTGAATATTAACCTTCATCAGGCAATGAAAGGAGACAGAGAGAGAGACCCACATTGGAGCACCAGACTGAAATCTCAAGGTCCAAATCAGGAGCAGAAGGAGAGAGAGCACGAGCAAGGAACTCAGGACCGCGAGGGGTGCACCCACACACTGAGACAATGGGGATGTTCTATAATTATTTTTAAAACACGATCTTTTTCTCTTTTTACATAACTATCCTAGTTCCTACTCCATGCTCATCTCACTCCCTGCCCCATCTTCCCTACACCCCACCACCTATCCAATCCTCAGAGAGGGTATTGGGAGTCAGCAAAGTCCGTCACATTACTTTGAGGCAGGACCAATGCCTTCCCTCTTAAATTTAGGCTGAAAAAAGTTTGCTTCAAAATACAATGGTCTCAGAAAAAAATAAAATTCAAACACTAGGGATAATTTTTTTTTATTCTTTTTTAATTAAAATTTCCACCTGCTCCCCGTTTCCCATTTCCCTCCCCCTCCTCCCAAATATTGCCCCCTCCCCCCACTCCCCTCCCCCTATCCCCACTCCTCTTCTCCTCCCCCCACTCCATTCCCCCTCCCTCTCAATACTGAAGAGCAGTCCAAATTCCCTGCCCTGCGGGAAGACCAAGGTTCTCCCACTTCTATCTAGGTCCAGGAAGGTGAGCATCCAAACAGGCTAAGCTCCCACAAAGCCAGTTCATGTATTAGGTCTGGCGATGGATCGAGATGGAGACAGAGACTCAATTTGGAGCAACGGTCTGAGCTCTTAAGGTCCAAATGAGGAGCAGAAGGAGGGAGAACGTGAGCAAGAAAGTCAGGACCACGAGGGGTGCAACCACCCACTGTGACAGTGGAACTGATCTATTGGGAGCCCACCAAGGCCAGCTGGACTGGGACTGAATAAGCATGGGTTGAAACTGGACTCTCTGAACATGGCGGACAATGAAGGCTGATGAGAAGCCAAGGACAATGGCACTAGATTTCGATCCTAATATAGTAATAATTCTTGACCCCACTGCCAAGAGCTTACAGGCTGCCCTAGTCACACAAGGGTCACCCACATTAAGAGGGCATTGTTTGGTTTTCGTCCTATGCAGGTTTCCCCGATATCAGTCCGGAGTCAGTAAACACCCACTAGTTCAGGTCAGCTCTTTCTTTAGGTATCCCCATCATAGTCATGACCCCTTTGCTCATATTATTACTTCTACCCCTCTTGGATTGGTCTCCTATAGCTCGGGTCAGTGCTTGGCTCTGGATCTTTTAATCAGCTTTCATCAGTTGCTGGATGAAGGTTCTATGATGACAAGGTAGTCATCAATCTGATTACAGGAAAAGGTCAATTTAGGAACGCCCTCCGATATTGATTAGGGTCTTGGTATATTTCAATTATATTCTCTTCTTTTCCCCAGCTCTCTCTGTCTTTGGTGTGTGTGTGTGTGTGTGTGTGTGTGTGTGTGTGTGTGTGTGCGTGTGTGTTATGTCTTGCGTTGGTTCTCTGTATTTGTTCAATCCGCTACAAGAAGAAGCTTCTCTGTTGATTTCTGAATAAGACACTCATCAATGAGTGTAGAAGAATATCATTAGAAGTCATATTGTTAATATTTTACTTATTATTATTATTTTAGATAAGTAGTGTTTTATATTTTACCCTAGGTCTCTTTGCTAGCTAGACTCTGGCTATTGATCACACAAACTGTGTCAGTTATGGGTTCCATCTCATGAAGTGGGTTTTAAAGCAATTCAAACATATATTGGAGAGCCCACAAGATTTGTGCCCTATCATGTTTTGAAAAAAGGAAAAATTGCAGACCTAAGGTCCTGTAGATAGATTAGATTTTATTTTTCTCTTTTGCTAGAGTATTGAGTACCTCAACATGTGATAGAAACTAGAACATGGAGGTGAAGGTTCTAAGTAGGTACCCACTCTTCCTCTCCATGTTCATTTTGTTGTGTGGGTGTTGTTCTCAGCAATGTTGTCTTGCTGTCAATGTGTGGAGATCAAACTATTATCTTGCCAACAGTCTGGATTGTTTGGCAGTTTCCAAAGGACCCTTGCAACTAACAAATTGTCTTCAGTTCTAATGTGTTTGCTATTATTCCCTCCCTCAATTCCATCTCCTCCCTTTCCCACGTATCCTCCCATTGCCATCTGTCACCCCCCCTCCATTCCATTATACCCAAAAAGATTTGTTCTACTTCCCCTTCTAGGGAGATACATGTGTCCCTTCTAGTCCCTTCTTCTATGCCTAATGTCTCATGGCCTATGGATTGCAGCTTTGTTTTCATTTAATTTATTGCTAATATCCACACTTAAGTGAGTATATAACATATTTATTTTTCTAGGTCTGGGTTACTTTACTCAGGATAATTTTTTTTTCTAGTTCAGTCCATTTGCCTGTGAATTTAATGTTGTAATTTTTTGAAGTGCAAAACCATTGTGCAAAAGCATGATGTGTTCTTTATTCACTCTTCCATTAAAGGACGTCAAGGTTGTTTCCAAATTCTAGTATTATGACTAGAACAACAATGAACATGGTTGAACAAGTGTCTCTGGGTTAAGATAAAGTATCCTTCAGGGATATGCTCAAAAGTTATTATGGTAATTTGAATGTAATTAGCCCTCATAATCTCATACGGAATGGAATTATTAGGAGATGTGGCACTGTTGGAAGAAGTGTGGAGGCAGGCCTTAAGGTTTCCTATGCTAAGTGACACAGATCATTTTCTGTTGCCTTCTAATCAAGATGTAGTCAGCACCATGTCTCCCTGGATGTCATCATGCTACATGCCATGATGATAATGGAGTGAACCTCTGAAACTGTAAGCTGCCACCTCAATTAAATGTTTTCCTTTATAAAAAATAGCATGGTCATCGTGTTTCTTCACAGCAATAGAAGCCCTAAGGCAGTGGTATAGCTGGACCTTGAGACAGATCAGTTCTTGTCTTTCAGAAGAACAGCTATAGTGATTACCATAAAGCTTTTCAAGAGCCTTTAACATTAATTATCATCTATATAATCCTGCCTTACATTTGTCTTCCCATTCCCTCCTCAATTATTCCTTATAGTCTAGTTCCCCCATCCAAAGTTACCATTATAGACAATTTCACTGTCCATATAAGACCTCTTTCCTGGTACACAACATTTATCCTTGTAGCTCTGTATTAATTCACTCTTGGTGATTATTTGGTTCTACCTCCATTCATTTGACTAAATTGTTCATAATTTTGTTTTTCTTAACAACTGAATAATATTCCACTGCGTAAATGTACCACATTTTTATTGTTCATTCCTCAGCTGATACATATCTATCTAGGTTATTTCCAGTTAGGTACCATTAAGAACTGAGCAACAAGGCACAAGGTTGAGCAAGTATCTCTAGAGTAGGACATAGAGTCTTTTGGGTATATGCTCAAGGGTGGCATAGGAGGATCTTGTGGAATATCTGGTGTCAGCTTTTGAGTACATTCTGATTTTCATATTGAATATGCAAGTTTGAACTCCCACCAGCTACAAATAAGTTTTATTTTTTCACACATCCCCACACTACATGTTGTCAATTATTTTATTAATATGAACCATTCAGACTGGAGTAACAAGCAATCTAAATGTAGTTTTAATTTGCATTTAACTTATGACTAAGAGTGTTACAGAACTTTTAAGTGTTTCTCAATTGATGTATTCCATCTCTTAAGAACACTGTTAAGGTATATACTCCCTATTTAATTGGGTTATTTGGTGTTCTGTTTCTTCATTTTTTTGGTCTGTTTGTATTTGTTGGTTGGTTGGTATTGCAAGACAAGGTTTCTCTGTGTAGCTTTGAAGCCTCTGCTGAAACTCACTCTGTAGATCAGGCTGGCCTCGAACTCACAGAGATCCACCTGTCTCTGCCTTTTGAGTGCTGGGATTCAAAGCATCTACCACCACTGTCCAGCAGGTTATTTTTTTTTAAATTTATTTGTTGCTTGATATTTGGCATATTTGTTTATTCCCAA
This sequence comes from Chionomys nivalis, assembly GCF_950005125.1. NCBI lineage: Eukaryota > Metazoa > Chordata > Mammalia > Rodentia > Cricetidae > Chionomys > Chionomys nivalis. Next base: position 176,275,766 of record NC_080086.1, on the reverse strand, counting down.
TGCTGATCCATTGTCTGATGCATATTTGGCATTACTTAAAACAATGAGATTAACAATGAAATTTGACCAGCATTCATGAAACATCTTTATTAACCTTATTTCTTATTTTATCCCTGGAATATGCCATACGGCCCTGTATAATAGTTGTTTGAATTTGTTTTCACTCTGCCAATCTCCAGATTTAGTATCCTATTAATTTAGCTTTAAATTAATTACTGGTAGATGCATGTTTATGGCCATGATTTTATGGATGTTTTCTGTATGACTTATGGAATTTTTGTTCCTCAATTTTTTTGTCATTGCCTTTGTTTTTACTAAATAGTTTAACTTAACATATCTATGTAACAACCATCAAAATTTCCCAAAGATCAATCTCTTCTTTATCCTTTACTTCTAGCAGTTAAGTTTTAAGTTTTTAGGTATTTGCAATAGACTATTTTCATTCATGTAGGAATTGTGAGAAAAAAATGTTATTAACAATGTGAGGTTTCATAAGGATGTTGGGTTATCAGCAGCAGTTTTGTTGAAGTGGGAGTGGTGGGGCTGCGTCCTGCCACCCGGTTAGCTTTACCTGGAATAATTACACGGAAACTGTATTCTTTTAAACACTGCTTGGCCCATTAGCTCTAGCCTCTTACTGGCTAGCTCTCATATCTAGATTAACCCATTTCTAATAATCTGTGTAGCACCACGATCTAGCTTACCAGGAAAGATCTTAACCTGTGTCTGTCTGGAGTGAGAGAATCATGGAGACTACCTGACTCGGCTCTTTCTCCCAGCATTCTGTTCTGTTTACTCCGCCTATCTAAATTCTACCCTATCAGAGGCCAAGCAGTTTCTTTATTAATTAACCAATGAAAGCAACAGATAGAAAGATGACCCTCCTCCATCACAGTTTTACTTCTGCAGTAGGTAAATACTACAATAAGGCATAGATAGATAGATAGATAGATAGATAGATAGATGATAGATAGATAGATAGATAGATAGATAGATAGATAGATAGATGAGAGATAGAGAGATAGAGATAGATAGATAGACAGACAGAGAGATAGAGATAGAGATAGATAGATAGATAGATAGATAGATAGATAGATAGATAGATAGATAGATAGATGATAGATAGATAGATAGAGATAGATAGAGATATAAAATCAAACACGTCTACATGATAAAGGTTCTATAAAACACATAGATACTCAGTTTCTTTGAGGTTATTTTGTTGGCAATGATTCCTGTATACTGCCAGATAATGCTGTCAGGAGGAGTCCACAATTCCCATGACTGTACTGGCAGAGAACAAATAGAAGTTCTCTAACTGGAGTGCTGCTGAAATGTTGCTCACATATGTCTGCCATGGAAAAATTTAATCTATATACTTTCATTGGACTGATATATACATTTTCGCAATATTACCTTCTAGTGAATTATCAAATCTGGGAGTGATCTTGCAATTTGTAACAGAAATCTAATAGGTCTTCCCAACTTTCTCCTTTCTGTAAGTATCAATTCCTTCTCATGATATTTTTAGTATGTTTCTAAAGTTACATAATCAGTTACTGCTTTGTGGATTGCAATTAACACCTGAAATTAAAGCAATATTATTTGAGTTTAGACAACTTTAATTTCATCAATAGTAAAATTTCACTCTTAGTTTTTCCTTCTTTTGTATTATTAACATAGGAACTTTTGTTATACATTAAAGGTTATTGTTTGTTTTATAATTTATATAATTGTTCTTTATATCAGAGACAAAAAGAAAATTTTATAAATAAAAATATTCATATGTAAATAGGGAACTAGTTTGGTCATTTAAGTGATTGTTATACATTGATGAACATTCTAATTCAAAAGCCCTGTACACACACAAAAACAGGCATGGCCACATGCTTCTGTAATCACAAAATCAGCACTGGGGAGGCAGGGACAAGGGATCTCCAAAGCTTGATGGGTAGCTAACTAAGTCAGTCTAACCGTTGAGTCATTTGAGCTCTTAGTTAGATGTGAGACCATGTGTCAAAAATGACTAATATACCACAAATCTTGGATGTGCATATATTTACATATGAACATCACACATGTATACATGCACACACACACACAGTTTAACAATGAGTTATATCATTACTCTATTGAGTATATTTGAATGATAGCTGTCTAAGGGTTTCTATTGCTGTGAAGAGACACCATGACAACACAGCTCTTACAAAAAAAAAGCCACTTAATTGTGGTTGCTTGCTTACCATTTAGAGCTCAAGTCCACTATCATCATTGCAGAACATGGTGGTGTGGAGGCAGACATGGTGCTGGAGAGGAAGCTGCTACATGTTGATAAGCCAACCATAGAAAGTAGACTGTCTCACAGGCATGAGTTGAGCATATATGTTACCTCAAAACCCTCCTACACAGTGACATGTTTCCTTCAACAAGATCACACCTACTCTAACAAGGCCACACCTCCTAATATTGCCACTCTCTTTGGGAGCTATTTTCTTTCAAACCACGACAGCCTAGCTACTGTTTATTTTTGTTTTTGTTTTGATACAGAATTTCTCAGTATAACAGTCCTGGCTGTACTATAACTCACTTCGTAGACCAGGCTGGTCTCAAACTTATAGAGATCTGCCTGTTTGCTTCCAAAGTGCTGGGATTAAAGACATGGTCCACCATCACCTGGTTACCTAACACTTTTTTTGTTTATTTTGTTGTTGTGAAGATAGTGGGAGACGAAGAGAGGAGAGTGGAAGAGAAAGCACAAGCACACTATGTGTCCAGGCTAGCCTTTAACTTATAACTATGTTATTTGTTGCCTAGGCTGCCGTAAACTTAGGGCAATCACTCTGCCTTGTCTTGAGAAATACTGGGGTTATAGATGTGGATCATCACACCTGGATCAATTGCTAAACTTAATGCTCCGACAGAGAGTTAACATTCCTGAGGTTGCTTGGTTGCACATTGTCTTCTAGGTCAGGTTTTACCCGAGCATGTGGAAACACAGCCTAGTATTCATATGTGACCTTGATGTTTCCTAAGATATGTCAGGGATTTGCTAAGATACTTAATAAAACTCTTCTCCAAATTTGTATTTAATGACATTAGGTCAGCTAACTATTTTTAGTTCCAACTGGTGTCATTGCTTCAGGAGCACAGTGATGCTAAACAGATGGTACTTATTGTTACTAACAAGTGTTCTAGAAATAAAGCCATATATATTAGATTATATTTGCATCAGACCAAAGAACAATGGGATCCTTAAGGAAATGTCTGACATACTGAATAGTAACTCTCAGCTTGTCATCACTTTGTTACTTTTGGATCTGCTGGTTTCACATTACTGTAGTTTCCTTCCATACTAAGATTTTATGCCCTGCCCTGGCAAAGAGCTGGAAAGATAAGGACAGGAATAGGATAACTTCAGTGCAAAAGTCTCCTGTCATGCACTCATGCTCCTTTTCTGAACTCACTCCCAATTAATTGCTATGAGCTCTGGGAATACTTCCAGGGCTTCCCAAATTGTTAAGTTTTAACAATTGTTACAGGTGCTGTCATTGCTGGCCTATGGGACAGGTACCACAGCACTTACTAGAGAGCAAATTTTGCAAATAAACTAAATTACAAAATATTTGACGTAAGCCAAAAGTATTAAAAACATGGAAAATGGACCATTGGAATTATTTTTCCAATTTAAATTTTTATTGATTCTTTTTGGATTTCATATCATGCATCACAATCTCACTTATCTTCCCATCTCTCTCATCCACCCTCTACCCTTACAACCTTCCCCCACCAGGATGAAAAAAAAATAGAATTTAAAAGAAAAAAGGAAAAAGAAAGAAAAGAAAATCTCATCATGTGTACTGTGACTCAGTGAGTCACACAGTATACCCTTTAGTCCATACATCATTTCCTGCAAATCTTCATTGCAAGGAGTCATTGGTCTGCTTCAAAGCCTCTGGTTTGTGTCACACCTTCGATGCCAGGCTCTCACTGGGTATATCCCTCTGGGATATCCTGTTATTGTCCTGGGTCATAGAGATCTTACAACTTTGGATCTGGAGGAGCAGTCCCTTCATGTGTCTGGGTGGATGCTGGGATGGTCGAACTCATAGCTCTGGCTCTGGGTCTGAGTGGTTGCTGGGTGGGTGAGCCTGCTGTCTCTCCCTCATTCTCCATTCCAGGGAAAGCTTTCCAGAACCACCCAGGCTAGTTTACTGTGTGTGTGTAGTATGCAACAAGGGGCAGGGCTGGTTCTCCTGCTTTCAAGGCCTCAGGACAGGTTCCCTTGCTCCACTACCAGCAGGGTTAGCACTATTATTCTGACCAGGCAAGGTGCAGTGCCTGCTCTCCTGAATTCTGCAGACAGTGAGGGGCAGGTCCAGCCCTTCCACTCTCATGACCTGCTCTCACACCTGCTGCCAGCAGTAAGGGCCAAGCAAAGCCACCTTTCTCCAGCCAGCACTCTGAATGACAGAAAATAGTGGGGCTAGCTCTCCATTGCTCATACCCTTCGGATTTTTTGAAATGCTGGGCCAATTCACCTGGAGGAGCAGTCTCAAGACGTCAAGGCCACCTCTTCCACCTGCCATTGATGGAGAGTATTGGGGAAGACGTCTCCCCCCACTTGATTATGCCACCTTATGGCAGATGAGAGGAAGGACCAGATCTCCAAAGCTCACATTCTTGGTGGCAGCTTACCTGTGCCCCCTTCAACAGGGCAGTTCTACTGTGTTGCCTAGGCAAGGTGCAGTGCCTGCTCTCCTGAGTGCTGCAGTTGGTAAGGGGGTGGGTTGGCTCTCTCAGCTAACACAGGTGGTAAGGGGCAAAGGGGAGGGCATTTTCCCCTTGTTCTTGTCACCACATGATGACATGATGAGGTGGGTGGCAGGACCAGCTCTCTCTCAGACCCTCAGGGACAGCTTGCCACCAGTGTCATGCTGCCCAGGAGAAGCTCAGGATCCAATCTCTCAAATGCTGCAGTCAGTGAGGGTTAAGACAAACTCTCCTAAGTATTGCAGCTAGTCAAAGGTGGGTCCAATTGTGTACAGTCCTATTTAAGCCATTGGTAACAGAAGCCACACACATGAAGACAGACCATGGCTGCTGCAGTACCTCGGGTATAGACATGGGATTTGACTGCAGCTTAGGCCAGGGCATCACTGTGGCTTGGGTGGCAAGCAAGCCACCCACCTCAGCCCACTCCTTCACTGCCTTTGCCTCTTTCCACAGGAAATGGATCACTCTGTATCTCTATCTCTTCCACACCCCATCATATATTTGTTTACTATAATGGAGTTCAACACCTGACTGTGGTTCATTTTCATTGACAGTTTCAAAACAAGAGTGTATATAAATGCATATATGGGGGGAGGGCTGAAGAGGAAAAAACTTTCTAGACTTTGAGTGAATTCCATAGAAAAATACAACTATTACATATACAGCTTTAGTATATCATTTTTTTCAAGTAGTAATGAGGAGTGTTTATAGGAAGACATTTTATGGTGCTTATATTGATCCATAGAGGTATCTGTTAGTGCAGTAAAAATACCGAATAATATGTTGTCCTGTAGCCTACTAATACCAGGATGCAGGAGAATTTCAATTAATTAAATGACAGGGAGCTGCAGTATAGGATAATGAGATCAAATCTATGCAGGAGGAAGTTTTTAAGTTAGTCATAAAAGTTTAATTACAAATTCCATTCATTCATTTGGGCATCTTTTTCCCCCTGAATATTTTAATGATTTTTCATTTGCAAGTGTGATTCCAGCAGTCAGGAATCCACTGAATCAAAAAGGGAAAGACAGACAGGGTAATCAGCCCAGGAAAAGCAGGCTCAGACCAGCAATTCGGAGACTCTGGGGAAAAACACTCTTTTCATTTCTGTCGTAATATCTGTGACTTTCATTTTATCACAGGTGTGATTTAATTCATCTGGTGATTCTTGCCCTAGTCCACTCTGTGACCAAAGCACCAAAGAGATAAAGAGGGGTAGAGGTCATATATAAATCTCAGACTGCTATAATGTATAAATGTTTAATTTAAATGATCTTCCAAAGGAATTTCTTTTTCCTTTTCTCTAAGGAGAGACATGGTTTATTTGTTGACTTTGATACTTTTTATAAATTTCATGTGCTTTGTCTGCATTTTGATATCATTTACTAAATGAAGATAAATGTTACTCTGTGGGTAATGACATTATGTCTTCTCTGTTTTTCCACTAGTAATTTTGATGAATTTACATTTATCATTGCATTGAGGTAGAAATAAATATGTGAACACATAACCAAATAACTTAGATTTACAAAGATTGATTTTCAGCCTTGCAGCTTTGAGAATCATAATCTTTCTTATATGACCAAATTAAATAAGCTACATCCTTTAGAATTGTGCTGTGATATCATGAACGCTATTAAAAATTTTTTAAGTGGAAACAAGAAAGCTTTTTATTTCAATATCCTAGTTAATCAATCATATATAAAATGATACTGAATTAAATAGTAAGAGATGCCCAAAACAATCATATTTGGGAGCTTTAACTCTGTACTACAGTAATTTACTCTTACTGGGTCCACATTAAAATTCTCTTGATAATTTCTTTAATTGAACCCATTGCGTGACTATTGTACAGCTAATAAAACTAGTCAAAGAAGATATGCAGCATTCATTAGATTCATTGCTTAAATTAATTGGGAAAATAGTTATTACCCAGAAAGACAGTTCATTTCATTCATCTATAACCCATTTCATAATGAATCTCTTGGCTTTTACAAGTACAAATATAATGTTTCTTATTAGATATTTTTGTTCTATTACACAGTACAATATTCCTTTGCCTTCAGTGTATTCTACATTGATAGAATGTTTGTGTTCAAACTCATAATAGAGAAGTATTTTTGTTACTTGAATTAATATATTTATAAATACAGAAAATGCTATAATTCTCTCTCTGTTTTTCCTTTTAAGACTTTTAACTGATTGAATATATCTTAGTAAGGGTGATATTCTAATATTAAGTGGAGATAAAAAATGTATTCACTTAGTGAATATCAATCATTCAAGAAATACTCCTGAATTTAAAGAGCATTCTTTATTCAAAATAACTATTGTTAACATTAACACAGAAAAATATGCTGACCCTATCAACAAATACCAACAAAGCGATGCCTAGATCACTGAATAATTCCCTGGGTATTAGATTGTATCCAGGAGGTTGACATATAACTGGCAACTCCATATGCATTTCTAAGTCTCCAGAAAATTAAAGATGGGATGACTTCTATGCAGGTGGTTCTAATTGTTCTTCATTGCAGCTATTGGTTGCTGAAGATTTTCTTCATATAAAATTCCTTAATGGTAGAGACTCTCCAGATTTCTCAGCAAACAGAATACATTTTACATGACCGATTTTTCAAAATTTGTATCAGGCATGAGTCCAAAGATGTGTTCTGCCACATCCAAATATTAGTAAAAAAATTTATTTTATGTTTAATTGTGTATATTTGCTTGTCTGTATATGTACCATGTAAGTTCTGATGCCTACGAAAAACATAAGAGGTCAAATGGTCCTCTAACACTAGAGTTATAGGGTGTTTTGAACCACCAAATGTGGATTCTGGGAGGCAGACCCAGGCCCTCTGGAAGTGCAATAATCATTCTTAACAAGAAAGGCATCCCTTCAATCTGCTATTCAAGGTCTTAAGAAGCATCAAGTTCTGGTACTTTTCTGATAAGTTTGTTCACACCCATCTACAGAGTGTGTCTTATTCTTTTCTGAAGTTCTTCTTTTTCCTCAACCAAACCATGTACTAAAAAGTTATGTTCACATTGCTTTTAAAATCTTCAACTCTTAATTTTTTAAAGAAAAATAAATTTTTGAGTTTGTAAAAGTAAATGTATAACTTGATAGATTTTTATGTTAAGTCAGGACCTCAGACCCTGGAGGAAAAATGAAGCTGAGTGTTGGAGCCCAAAGACAGAAGGCGAATGAAAGTAGATCATATGTCGAAGAGTTAAAAGAAAATATTTGGTAGAGAATTACTGTTTCCTAGGAATTGTCAACTTTTATTATCTAATGTTTTCCTTCTTCTCCTAAAGTATACATTAACTTAAACATGAATATATGACTTTCTCTTCCGGAACATATTCTATTTTAAAGGAATGGAATTTACTGTTGAATTATGTATAATGGAACAAAACAATAGTAACCATTCTTGAAGAAGTACCATACTTGCATACTGAGGATTACTTTTTTGGACTAGAACTAGAAGAAAAACAGAAATCATTGAAAAGCAGAAGTAACATGATATTCAGAAATTAACCAGAAAACAAGAGTGGAACAGCTATGTTTATCAATTTTGAGGACGTTGATACCAGAGGAAAGGATGCATTATTTGGAGACGTGTATTTATCACCAAAGAATTAAAAAACAGTAAATATTAAGCATATTTTAAATGCCACAATGAAGGCATGTTGGATTTTCTCAAGTACTTATATAGATCCATTGAGAAGATCTTGCGATATTTTTGTCTTTAAGTATATTTATATGATTTCTTACAAGTATTGACTTATATATGATGAAACATGTCTACATCTCCAGGATAAAGACAATTGATCATGTTGGGTGATATTTATGATATACATATTCAATTGGTGATTTTTCGCTTTCTGTGATAAACCATCATGACTAAAGCAACTTACAGAATAAAGATATTATTTTCTGCAAGTTATATTACCCAAAGACTCATGCTCTGAAGTCTTGGTTTCTTTCTGTGCAAATCTCAGAAGTGATAAGATCTCCAGGTCCTAAGAACTGGTAAGTAAGTTTGGAAAATTCAGTCCTTGTGTAGTGTGGACATATCTCTATGTGGATTATCCTCTTGTAAGCTCTTTATCGCTCTCATTCATTGACTCCTTGGGGTCATAAGGTAAGGAGCTTTTCGCACTGTACACCTTCTATGAGAAGCTTTATTAGATCACAAGCTCCAAAATCATTTACAATCTTACTATGAACTTAAATTTCACAATACTAAGCTAAAATAACTATTTTTCCCTTTTGAGTTGATTACCTTGGGTATATGATTTCACAACACTACAAATCTCACAAAATGCTAAAGCATTTGAGAATATGGAGTTAGAAAAATAACTCAAAGATGGCTTAGTGGTTGAGAGCACTTGCTGTTCTTACACGATCCGGAAATTATTTCCATTACCACATGGCAAACTTACAAACATTTGTTACTCTAGTTCTAGGGAATCTAATGTCTTTTTCTAGCCCCTATTAGCACTATGATGGACATACATACATGAGGACAAAGCACTCACACATATAAAGTAAATAAACATAAAAGGATAAATAAAATTTTCAGTAAAATCAAAATTGCCTTTCATAATTCATGGTAACCAGAGATAAAATTTTGGTAATATCTGGATAATATGAGCATGTAATTAATGAGAAATTCTATCACTAGACAAATATTTCTCTGAATATAAAGGTAAAAATGTATTAAAAATAAAAATTTAATTTGCAGAAATTATGATTTAGTAATTTTATATTAAAATAATGACTGATTATATGAAAGAAAACTGAGGCAGGCAATGATGCAAAGAAGAGAACAGAATTTTCTTAGGGCAAATGAAATAAAAAGTAATACTTGAGAGTATGCATAATTAAAATTTTGTGATTTTTTTATTTGTGTGTGTGTTTGTGTGTGTGTGTGTCTGAATGAACTGAATGTTGTCTAAAATAAATACAATATCAGAAATGGATAAACCTTAGACTTTTATAAATTGAATTTATATTTTCATAATTTTATTTCATAATTTCATCTAGAATCACAAAAATATCATGGGGAACATATAAGATAAAAGTGTCTAATAATTATTTTCATACAACAATTTCAAAAACAGTGTTTTTTGGTAAGGAATTCTTAGGTATCAAACCAGAAAGAAAAGGAAATTACTGACATATCAGAAATCATATTAACATGTTTATGTGACTTCATAAAATTATATATAACACTATATATATATTTATATATAATTATATAAGTTAATAATGCAATTTAAGAGTCTCATTCACAGATCCATTGCAGAAAACCTGCATCAGTCTCCCTTTCTCATCTGACCACAATCCCAAAGGCACACAAAGATCTTCTCCCCTACTTCTCTTCCTTCAACTATTCTCATTATGCCAGCCTCCAAACTCCAGCAATTATCCAATGGAAAAGCACCAGCTGAGTGCATAGGGGAACAGGTAAACCAATCAAAAACCTTCACCTCTCCCTTCTCCACTCCAAATCTGATTCTCCAGTCTTATTCTTAGCTCTCCAATAGATCATCTGTGACAGTCTTCTCTGCCTTCCTGCCCACATCTCCTATAGATCTTGTAAACCATGACTTCCTAACCTCCCTGTCCACACTCATCATTATCCCAGCCTCCATATAGGAAACAGAAACCAAGCAACAAAACACCCATCCAACAAAAACAAACCTAGAACACAGCACCTAGACCTATAATTATTTCAAACCCAGATGTCTAAATGCCAGTGTAAGAACAAAATTAATAACAACCAGGACAATATGTCTCCAGAAGAGTCCAGCTATCCAACCATTGCAGGCCCTGGATATTCCAACATATCCGAAGAACAAGAAAAAGACCTTAACACCAGCTATATGAAGACCATAGAGTTCTTTAAAGAGGAAATGAATAAAGCCCTTAAAGAAGTCCACAAAAACACAAATAAAAAATTTGAGGAAATGAAAAAATATCTTAATGAAGTCAAGAAAATCAAACAAACAGGTGAATAATTAAAACATTTCAAGACCTGAAAATAGAAATATAATCAATAAAGAAAATACAAACTAAAATAATTTTGGAAATGAAAAATTTAGTAATCAAACAAGAAGTAGAGAGGCAAGCTTTACAAACAAAGTACAAGAAATGAAACAGAGAATGCCAGACAGTAAAGATACAGTAGAGAAAATGGATACAGGACACATAGGTCAAAGAAAGTATTAAATATAAAATATTCCTGACATAAACATCCAGGAAATCTAGGACACTATGAAAAAAACAAATATAAGAACAATAGGAAAAGTATTCCAGATCAAAGGCACAGAAAATATTTTCAACAAAATCATAGAAGAAAATTTTCCTAACCTAAAGGAGATGTCTAAAAAGGTATAAGAAACATACAGAACAACAAATAGGTAGGATCAAGAAAGAGAGTCCCCTGGACATATAGAACAGAGATAGAATATTAAAAGCTGCAAGGGAAAATGAGCAAGTAACATACAAAGACTTATTGGAATCACACCTCACTTCTCATCGGACATTTTATAAGCCAGACGAATCAGAACAAAAGTGTTGTAAACTCTACAGAACACAGATGGCAACCAAGAGTACTATACTAATAATACTTTCAATCACCATAAAAGGATAAAAAGATATTCCATGATAAAGTCCAATTTAAACAATATGTCTAGAAATCCATTCCTACAAAGTGTTAAAAGTTGAACTCCAACCTAAGGAAGTAAAATAACCAATGAAAATACAGGAAATAAATTATCTCACACAAGCAATATCAAAAGAAGAGAAACACACAAATATACACATGCACCCCCCCAAACACATACACAAAGAGAGAGAGAGAGAGAGCCACCAACACTACTACCACTACAATCAGCAATAACAAATATCAGGGAATCAACAATCAGTGGTCAGTTGATATTAGGATCCATCCAGTAAAAATTTACATCCACTAAACAAATCTCAAACTCCAGAATAGATATTACTTCAGGATAAATTAATGGAAAAAGATACCAAGCAACTAGAACTAAGAAGCAATCAAATGTAGCCATTCTAATATCTAACTAAATAGCCTTCAAAGCAAAGCTAGTCCAAAGGAATGGAGACAAACTCTTCATACTCACCAAAAAAAAAAAAAATCAGTCAAGATGACATTTCAATTCTTAACATCCATATCCCTAAAACAAGGGCACACAGGTTTGTAAAAGAAATATTACTGCAGTTTAAACGCTAAAAAATATACCTTCTCCTCAGAACCTCATAGAACTTTCTCTAAAACTGACCACACTCTGATATGAGGCAAGAGTTATTAAATATAACAGAAAGCACACTAACTTTTGGAAACTGAACAACTCTCTACTGAATGTAAATTGATAAATAAAGTAATTAAAGACTTATGAAAATGAACACACAGCAAACCCAAACTTAAAGGTTACAATGAAAGTGATAATAAGAGAAAAGTCCATAGCACTAAGTGCTTATGTGAAGAAACTGGAGAGACTTATACCAACACCTTAAGAGCAAACCTGAAAGATCTAGAACAAAGAGAAGTAAACACATCAAAGAGTAGTAGATGACAGGAAATAATCAAACAAGTTTGAAATCAATTAAGTACAAAGAGAGCAATACAAGGATCAAAACTGAATTGGTTCTTTAAGAGAATCAACAAGAAAGACACATATTTATTCAAATTAGCTAAAAGGCAGGGAGGAATATCCATATTAACAGAAATGAAATTACATAATAACAGACACTGAGGAAATCCACAGAATCATAAAGACATGCTTTACAAACTTATATTCTACCAAATTAGAATATCTGAAAAAGGAATATCTAAAAATAAGGATATCTAAAAGAAATGAATAATTTTTGCAATAGGTACCACTTAACAGAGTCAAATCACTATTAAATAAACAATTTAAGTAAACCTGTAACCTCTAGTGATACAGAAGCGCAGTCATTAAAATTCCCCCAACCCCAAAAAGCATAGGGAAAGATGGTTTTATGACAGAATTCTACCAGAGTTCCAAAGAAGAGTTAACTCTAATACCCTTCAAATTATTTCACAAAATAGAAACAGAAGAAAGAGTGCCCAATCCATTTTATGAGGCCAAAGTTATTCTATTATCAAAACCACATAAAGGTAATTCAGGTAAATTTACCTTATGTTCATACATGCAAAAACTGTCAATAAAATGCATGCAAACTGAGTCCGTGAATACATAATCAAATAGATTTCACCCTGAAGATGTAAGAATAGTTTAACACACAAAAATCAGTCAATAGATCCCATCAATTGGACCCTGTGAGTTACAAGTATCATCCCGCACCCATACCGTCCTATCCTCCATGGTCTCCGAGAACTCTGAAACACAGGCTACAAATACACAGAGAAGACCAAGAAGTGAGTGACCACCTACATGGCAGGGCATCCCACTCTCTAGGCCCTCCATACCAGGAAAAAATCCTAGGCCCCTCTTCCACCTGCCTCACTTCTAACCAACCAGCAGGCAAGATTCCTGCAGGTAGACTGTTTCAACACCAGTACCCCATTGATTGGATCCTAGAAACTACAGGTCTCACTCTGCCCCCAAAATTCTTATCACCTGCAAACTAAGAGGAACTGTGAAGCACAAGCTGCAACTACACAGAGAGGACTGAGAGAGGACCAAGAGAGGAACTTTGAAGTATGGGCTGTGACTGCACAGATTGGGCCAATAGAGCAAACCAAGAGAAAACAAACCAAGAGAAAACAAATCAAGAGAGTGGACCAAGACAGCTGGCCAAGAGAGACCTCAGTGGTTCCCTGAAACACAGATCAAGAACAGTTACCAAAGAAACAGACAGTCACTACAAAGATTGGACCAAGAGGCAAAGTCATTGCCAGCACCAACTGGAGGAAGAGATGTGCAGGTGACAATGCAAAAGTTCATTCAATAATCTAAAAAACAACATAGTAATACCAGAACTAAGTGATCATTCAAGAGGAAGACTTGATCATCCTAGCCTAGAAGAAGTGGAGAAAACAATTTTAAATATAACTTTATACTGATGATGGAGACATTTAAAGAGGAAATAAAAAATTCTCTGAAAGAAATGGAGGAAAAGACTAACAAAAAATTGGAAGAAATCAATAAATCGCTCAAAGAACCCAAGAAAACCAAGAAAAAGCAGTCAAACAGGTAAAGCAAACAGTTCAAACAGTTCAAACCTTGAATACTAAAATAGAGGAAATAAAGAAAACACAAACTGAGGGAATACTTAATGTGGGAAATCTGGGTAATTGAATGGTAACTACAGATGCAATCATAACCAGCAGAATACAAGAGATGGAAGAGAAAATCTTAGGGGTTGAAGATACTATAGAGGAAATAGATTCATCAGTCAAAAAAAAAAAAAACATTAAATCCAACAAAGTCTTAACACAAACCATCCAGGAAATCTGGGACAGCATGAAAAGACCAAACCTAAGAATATTAGAGATAGAAAAAGGAGAAGAAATTCAGTTAAAAATGCGCAGAAGATATATTCAAAAAATTATAGAAAATGTTCCCAACCTGTAGAACAATATCCCTATGAAGGTACACCTTACAGAACAGCAAATAGACTGGATCAAAATAAAAATGCACTTCATCATACAATAATCAAAATGCAAAGCATACAGAATAAAGAAAGACTATTAAGAGCAGCAAAGAAAAAAAGGTCAAGTAACATATAAAGGAAGATCCATGAGAATTACACCTGACTTCTCAATGGAAACCATGAAAGCCAAAAAGTCATGGACAGATGTGCAGCAGACACTAAGAGACCATGTATGCAAGCCCAGACTACTATACCCAGCAAACCTTTCAATCACCATTCATGGAGGAAACAAGATATTCCATTACACAACCAGATTTAAACAATAACTTATCCAAAAATCCATCCCTACAAAAGGCACTAGTAGAAAAACTTCAACCCAAGGAAGCTTACTGTACCCACAAAAGCATAGGCAACAAATAACCTCACACCAGCAAACCCCAAAGAAGAGAATCACACAAACACTACCACTAAAAATAACAGGAATTAACAATCACTAGTCTTTAATATCTCTTAGTATCAGTGAACTCAATTCACCTATAAAAGGACACAGACTAGGAGTATGGATATGAAAGCAAGATCCATCCTTCTGCTGTACACAAGAAACATACCTCAACCTCAAGGAAAAACATTACCTCAGAGTAAAGAGCTGGGAAAAGATTTTCCAAAAGAGAACCTAATAAACAAGCACCTTTAGTTATCCTAATATCTAACAAAATAGATTGCAAATTAAAATGAGTCAGAAGAAATGAAAAAGAACAGTTTATATTCATAACAGGAACAATCCATCAAGATGAAGTCTCAATCCTTAACATCTCTGCTGTTGTATTAGGAGCAGCAGGGCTGCGTCTCCGGCACCCGGCTGCCCGCATGGCTTATGCCCCAAAATAATTACATGGAAACTGTATTCTTTTAAACACTGCTTGGCCCATTAATTCTAGCCTCTTATTGGCTAGCGCTTACATATTGATCTAACCCATTTCTAATATTCTGTGTAGCACCACGAGCTGGCTTACCAGGAAAGATCTTAACCTGTGTCTGTCTGGAGTGGGAGAATCATGGCGACTCCCTGACTCGGCTTCTTTCTCCCAGCATTCTGTTCTGTTTACTCCACCCACCTAAGGGTTGGCCTATCAAATGGGCCTAGGCAGTTTATTTATTAATTAACCAATGGAAGCAACAGATTAACACAAGACCCACCTCCATCACTCTGCCCCAAATACAAGAGCACTCACATATGTAAAAGAAACATTACTAAAGCTTAAATTGCATATCAAGCCCCATAGACTAATAGTAGGAAATTTTAACACACCACTCTCACAATGGACATGCCAATCAGATAGAAACTTAACAAAGAACTAAAAGAATTAACACAGAAAACAATTCAAAGAATCAATGAACAAAAGCGCTGGTTCTTTGAGAAAATCAACAAGATGGACAAACTTTTAGCAAAACTTTCAAAAAGGAAGAGTAAGAACATCCAAATGAACAAAATCAAAAATTAGAAGGGGGAACATAACAAGAGACACTGAAGAAATCCAGAGAATAATAAGATCACATTCCATAAACCCGTACTGAACAAAATTAAAAAAATTAAAAATAATGGACAATTTTCTCAATAGGTACCACATACCAAAATTAAATCAAGACCAGGTGAATGATTTAAATAGAACTCTAACCTGCAAGAAAATAGAAGCAGTCATCCAAAAACCTCCCAACCAAAAAGAAGCCCAGACTGTATGGTTTAAGTGCAGAATTCTACCAGAACTTCAAAGATGAGCTTATACCTATACTCCTCAAATTGTCCCACAGAATAGAAACAAAAGGTACACTGCTGAAGTCTTTCTACAAGGCTATACAGTTCCCTGATAACAAAACCACACAAAGATTCAACCAAGAAAGAGACTTGCAGACCAATCTCACTAATGAACATTGATGCAAAAATACTCAATAAAATACTGGCAAACCAAATCCAAGAACACATCAAAGAAATCATCCACCATGGTCAAATCAGCTTCATCCCAGAGTTGCAGAGATGGTTCAACATATGAAAATCTATTGATGTAATCTACCATATAAATAAAATGAAAGAAGAGAACATTAAACAAAATCAATTACCCATTGATGATAAAAGTCTTGGAGTGATCAGGGATACAAGGAATATATCTAAATATAATAAAAGCAATATACAATAAGTCAACTGCCACCAAGAAATTAAATGGAGAGAAACTCAAAGCAATTTCACTAAAATCAAAAACAAGGCAAGGGTGTCAGTATCTACATATCTATTCAACATAATTTTTGAAGTTCTGTGGCTAGAACAATAAGACAACCAGAGGAGGCCAAGGGGATTCAAATTAGAAAGAAAAATCCAAACTTTTGCTTTTTGCAGATTAAATGATTGTATACATAATTTACCCCAAGAATTCTATAAGAGAACAACTACAGCTGATGAACAACTCCAGTGTTGTGGGAGAATACAAAATAAACTAAAAAAAAAAAAATCAGTAGCTTACCTACATACAAATGATAAAGAAGACGAGAAGTAAATCAGAGAATCACCACCATTCAAAATAGCCAAAGAAAACATAAAATATCTTGGGGTAACACTAACCAAAGAAGTGAAAGACCTGTTTTACAAGGGCTTTACGTCTTTGAAAAATATTAAAGAAGATACCAGAAAATGAAAAGATTTCCCATGCTCTTTCATAGGTAGAATCAACATAATAATAATAGAATTAACATAGTAAAATTTGTAATTTTACCAAAATCAATCTATAGATTCAATTTAATCCCCATCAAAATCCCAACACAATTCTTCACAGACCTTGAAAGAATAATTTTTTTTGGAAAACCAAAAAAAAAAAAAAAAAAAAAAAAAAAAAAAAACAGAATAACAAAAACAATCTTGTACAATATTGTATTTTATGTGACCTAATGAATTAAAAATGGTTATAAGAAATTCCTAATTGAAAGAGTGATCTTTACTTTCACAATTTATAAAGTATTGCTGGGCGGTGGTGGCGCAAGCCTTTAATCCCAGCACTCGGGAGGCAGAGGCAGAAGGATCTCTGTGAGTTCGAGACCAGCCTGGTCTACAAGAGCTATTTCCAGGACAGGCTCCAAAACCACAGAGAAACCCTGTCTCGAAAAACCAAAAAAAAAAAAAAAAAATTTATAAAGTATTGGCCAATTTCCAAAAATCAAAAGAAAAACAAACTTCACACAAACAAAGAAGTACAGAACACTCTAGCCTTATCTCTGTTTAACAATTTCAGTCAACCATTATATGTTTGAAAACCCAGAAAAAGTAAGGTAGGAGGCATATATCCATGCTAGTAAATTCTAGCAAGCATTAAAAGAAATGATACCACCCCCCAGCAATAGCTCTAGAATACTGGAGTGGAATGGTGACTTGATGATCTACTCTCAATGGCATCTCTACTAACAACAATATGAATCAGGGGAAGAAATGCAAAAACCAAGATGTCTTGTAATCTCTGTTACATTAGGACATGTGGAAAAGAAACAGAAAGCTATTTAACTCACAGTTCTCGGAATAAAGATGTCAAAAAACCTGGGACCAGAACCTGGTTAGGATCTTCCTTTGCTTCATCAACCCTTATTTGATAATTGAATATGGACAATTATGAGATGGAAGCAAAGGACCAAGAGGCAAAATGTGCCTGACATCTATATCCAACCCATTGCTTACATGACATCATTAATTCATTCACAAGGAACATTGTTCTAATGATCCAATCATTCTCAAAAGCCCAATTTCAGTATTGTTATATTGGCAATTTATATTCAAGCACATGAATTTTGCTGACTCATCCAAACTATAGTGAAAAGAGCAAATATATTATTAGTCAACTAAATCCAAATAAAAGAAATAGAAATTCCAGTTATTAAAAGCTAATTAAATTTTAAATAAAAATCATATTTTGGACATGGCAGAGCCATTACACCAAGTGCTCCCTTCAGCTGATATTTCTGAGAAGAGCTGCACCATGCTTACCTGTCAACATTCCATCATGATGAGGGTGGGATGCAAGAGGTGCTACCCTCCCAGGGACTGTTGGCAGAAAATGGTTGTTGGGGAAAGGAGTCTCATTTTCTTTAGTTGCCATAGAAACGTTTCTCTTAGTCCACTAAATAACCCATCCATACTCAGGCTTGTAACTCTTATTGAACTCAGAGGGTCACACACAAAAAGAAGACGTGAAAGTAGCAGGGCTGTCAGAGAAGGAAGGTTCCAGTGGACAAGGGAGAAGGATGATCAAAAGGGGTGGACAGTGGGGAAATTGACAAATTCATTACATAAATAAATGAAACTGTAAAGTAATGAAAAATGTAACATAAACGATTGAGAAAGAAAAATAATAAAGATACATAAATCTATTCTTAAACATAATGCACAATTTAACAACCATTCACTATAAAATGTATCAACAGATCAGTAATAGATGGGACTTTTGTCTATTTGATAAGAATTCTGTATAAAAAAATCCCCTCAGTTCTCTCTCTCTCTCTCTCTCTCTCTCTCTCTCTCTCTCTCTCTCTCTCTCTCTCTGTGTGTGTGTGTGTGTGTGTATGTGCATGTGTGTGTGCTGATAAAGATAATTCAACCCAGGATCATCTGCGTGCTAGACAAACACTCTGTCGCTGACCTAATTCTCCAGTCTCTAAGATCAGGAGCAGAGCTGAGGAAACTCTTACCAATCTCAGTCAATTGCATAATGGAAATCTAGGGTACGATAAACAAGAAAAAACAACTCAAGTTATACAAATTACAAAGAATAAAACGTTCATTATCTCTGGCTGGAGGAATGACTTAGTGTTTTTTTTTTCATTGATTTTATTGAGCTCTACATTTTTCCCTGTTCTCCTCCCTATCTCTCCCCTCCCCTTCAACTATCTCCCAAGGTCCCCATGCTCCCAATTTACTCAAGAGATCTTGTCTTTTTCTACTACCCATGCAGATTATATCTATGTATATCTCTCTTAGGGTCTTCATTGTTGTCTAGGTTCTCTGGGATTGTGGTTTGTGGGCTGGAGGGATGGCTCCACTGTTCAAGGCTAGGCTCAAACCTAAAATATATGACTTAGTGTTTAAGAGTGCTCATTGCTCTTGCAGAGGAACTAGGTTTGATTCTCAGTGCCCACAAGGTAACTCATCCTTGTCCATAACTCCAGATCACAGGAATTGGGAGCCTTTTTTTTGTAATCCAGATATACATGTACATATTTGATACATGAAAGTAAAACGTTCATATACATAAAACAAAACAAACCAAAAACAAAACAACCCAATTTGTACGTAGCATTTTGTATATGTGAATCAGGTTAAGGGATTAAATTTCAATACATAAATTTACTTGTTTTCCTATGTAACTACTTTTAATACATAGGATTTGAAATTATATATAAATATATTAAAATTGTATATAAATACATTTGAAATGGTATATAAATATATTTTATGTGCATGCATTTATGTTCACAAAGGAGACACTGAATCATTGAATCTTAGCACAAAAGGGAACTGCTATTTCAAATTTTTTCTAAATACTATGGGATTTGTTTCATGTACTTACACCTTGGTGCTTTCCTTCCTAGATTTTAGGTAGTCATTTTTGCAAACTAGGGCACTGTGGTTAGCTGGAAGATATTTTCTGTGTCATGAAAGCCATCCTTATTTCCTTCGGTTTGGCTTTGAGAAAAGAAGAATGTCAGTTAAGAGTGCTGAGTGCTGAGAGATGGGACATGTCATCTGCCTGGCTTCCGTTTAAGGAGAACAGACTGAAAACCTCCCAAGCCTTAAAGATTTTTGGCTAAGTAATACTGAAAAAAAAATGGTTACAAGAAGTCCACCCCACTTTGCTTTTCTTTGGAAGCTTGTCAGTTTCCCACTCTAGTTGAGAAGTCACCAGAAAAGAAATCTCTGACATGTTTTATTTAATCAAAATGTCAAAAGAATCTCCTGAAGGATGCATCATGTAATATTACAGGAAAGTTTTTAAGATTTTTATTTTGGTACAAATGAAAGAGGATTTGCTGTAACTGAAAGAATTAGTGACACTATGAAAGCCCTGTTGTCTCATCGACTCATGTTTTATTATTTCATATCTATGGTGCTTCTGTCATCTTTCTGTCATCTGTGTGTATCCATTCATTCCTTTCTTTGTACTTCTGCCTGTTTTCCAGTTGTTTTTATTCATGAGGAAGCTTGGAAGTGCATTAGAACAATTTTCATTTTTGGTGTGCCATCTTGAACTAGGAGACCAAATAGGTTAATTAAAAAATTAAATTGATTGTGTTAGAGATACATGAAGATATACTTTTGCTAGTGTTTGTAAAACCTCTTGCTTAGATTAGAAACATTTGTAGGAGGAATAGAAAGTTTCAATTAAGTTCATTTAAGTAAACAATCTATGTTGGATATCTACTGCTATGGCCTTTCTAATAATCAATTTCCAAGGAAGAAATCTGAGTTCAAAACAAGACTGATAAAATGAAATAATTACAAAACATTGCTTAATAACAAATAAATAAACAAATAAAAGAACCTAATTGTTTTTCTGTCATTTCAGAAAGTTCAGCTACATGGGCAACAAAAAGTTCTCTCACCTCAGTGAAAAAAAGAACTTCCTTCTGGTAACAGCACAGATATTGCCTGGATCCTCATTAATCATAGCCCTCAAGTTCCCTGGCAATACAGAGATAGCACAGCGTGAAAAGGTAAAATTGGTGGACCAGTGTGTTTTGTTAAAGAAATAAAATCCAAAAATTCTCCAACTGAGTTGCTTATGAAAAATCATCATATTATAGTAAATTGATTAACTTTTCCTAAATAAAAGCATACATTTCATCGATAAACTTGTTATTAATCTATTTATACTGCTTGAGAATTTCATACAGATTTATACCTGTTCTGATCAAATTCACCTTTCATTCTTCTCTTTCCTTTTCTTCTCTATACCTTCGCCACTTCTCTCTCCTTTATCTCTCTCTTTTTATTTTTTTTACAGCCATTGAGTCTATCTAGTATTGCCAGCATGTCCATAGGTAACCTCTCAGGAACCACATTGTTGAAGAAAGCTGATTATCACTCACCAGAGGCATCGGTGACTGATAGCTCCTCAGATAATTCAAATAGGGATGAGATGTCATGAGCCTCTCCCCAATCCATATTAGGATTTTTTCCAAGCTTGTTCTTTTGCATGTCTTATGCATATAGTTCCAGATTTTATAAGTTTGTTTGTATAATATCTCTTTTATGAATAGAAAATGTTGTTTCATACAGTCAGTGGTGGGCCACCTCTGGGTCTTATAATCTTTCTGCCTTGTCTGTCAGTGAACCTTAGCAGAAGGGGTGTGATATAGATGTACCACTTAGAGCTAAGTACTCCACAGTTTCTTATTATCTGCACATCAACTAGGTTTAGGTGTCTATATCCATCACTGCTCTTTAAAAAAACACAGAGAAAAGAACTAATCTATAGCCATAAAGATAATTTAGGAAAAAGTTTAATAATATATCCATTTTTGGGGGAGGAGGAGGGGGCTCTATTCTTTTTAATGTGTAGGTTTTAGACAAGGAAGGCATGGGACATTTGGATTGTATACACTGGTATCTGCATATTCCAGGAAGAAACAAGGCTATACAAGGATCAGCAGATCCCCCAACTCACAGAACTAATTAGGAGCAGATTCTGGGACTGAAACCCAACTTGTCTGATGTCCAGTCCCAACGATCCATGGCTTTGACTTCAGAGAACGAATGATTGAAAGAGTAGTATTTGAGAACCTCCTTTGGTGATGAACAGCAATGTGGAGGTGTAAACTGAATAAACCCCTTTGTTCCCAACTTACTTTTAGGTCACTGTATTTTGTTGTAGCAATAGAAACTCTAAGACAAGTGCCCTTTGCTCGGAAGTATTGATGGACAAGGTCCTGGATCTTTCTGGACTTAAGCAGAGATGCCGCCTTCACAGTCTCAAGACAGGAACAGGAATCACAAATGTTCAAAGTGAGTCCCAAGGGGATGGCATGTAGATACCAATTGGACTAGGCAAGCAAAGTCTTTCAGTCAGTAAATAATTCTTTTTTTTTTAAATTTATTTATTTATTTTTTTATTTTTTTATTCTTTTTTAATTAAAATTTCCAACTGCTCCCCGTTTCCCATTTCCCTCCCCCTCCTCCCACATATTGCCCCCTCCCCCCACTCCCCTCCCCCATCCCCACTCCTCTTCTCCTCCCCCCAGTCCATTCCCCCTCCCTCTCGATACTGAAGAGCAGTCCAAATTCCCTGCCCTACAGGAAGACCAAGGTCCTCCCACTTCTATCTAGGTCCAGGAAGGTGAGCATCCAAACAGGCTAAGCTCCCACAAAGCCAGTTCATGTATTAGGATCGAAACCTAGTGCCATTGTCCTTGGCTTCTCATCAGCCTTCATTGTCCGCCATGTTCAGAGAGTCCAGTTTCAACCCATGCTTATTCAGTCCCAGTCCAGCTGGCCTTGGAGAGCTCCCAATAGATCAGTTCCACTGTCACAGTGGGTGGGTGCACGCCTCGTGGTCCTGATTTCCTTGCTCATGTTCTCCCTCCTTCTGCTCCTCATTAAAATACTCATCCGATGCTTCACACTTATGTTAACCAAACATATGGATCAAATTTTCCTTAACAATTCCATGCTTTGAAAACCAAGCAGGAAAATGCCTGGAAGTACTATTAAGGCTATTTTTTTCAGATGGTTTGGTTTTAATTATAAATATTTTCAGAAACCCTGAAAATCCATGGGACCCACCCATTGTTGTAATATGGAGCAGCGGGGCTGCGTCCCCAGCACCCGGCCACCCGCATGGCTAGCTTATGCCCCGAAATAATTACACGGAAACTGTATTCTTTTAATCACTACCTGTCCCATTAGTTCCAGCCTCTTATTGGCTAGCTCTTACATATTGATCTAACCCATTTCTAATATTCTGTGTAGCACCATGAGCTGGCTTACCAGGGAAGATCTTAACCTGTGTCTGTCTGGAGTGGGAGAATCATGTCGACTCACTGACTCGGCTTCTTTCTCCCAGCATTCTGTTCTGTTTACTCCACCCACCTAAGGGTTGGCCTATCAAATGGGCCTAGGCAGTTTATTTATTAATTAACCAATGAAAGCAACAGATTAATACAAGACCCACCTCCATCAACCCATCTCAACCAAAGTAATAAAAGTTACTGGCATACAAACCTCATAGCAAGTGTGTGTTTATCCATTTTTGAAATAATAGAATTTGGTTCTTTTCCAGGGCCTATAGCTGAATCATAGCTTTTTGACCAAGTTATAAGTACTAGGTCCGACTTCTGTGTTTTGTAGTGGACCTTAAATTCATATGCAAAGTGCTGGGTGATTACTATAACAACTGTGCTCATATTATTCCAGCGGCTATATTTTGCCAAGTGAGCCCTTATTGGGTTTATAGGGTTTACAGATGAGTAAACTTTTTGATTATAAGAACAGAAGGATTTAACTCTTCAAAATTTACAACAATATTATCAGAAATGTTTGAAATTTTAGTTTTGGAGTTTATTTCTAACCAAATATCATTTCATTTTGCTTGATAACATAAAAGGAGAAAATTTTATCTTGGTTTATTTGGAGATTGTAGTTGATAGACAAACAGCCACATTGCTGTAGGTAAGGCAGTGTTAATAACAACACATCACTGCAGAAGCGTACAGAATTACAATACCACTTACTTTATGAGCCAGGAAGCATTGGAAAGAGAAAAAGGCAAGGGGTCAGAAATCTCCACTAAATGATATAACCCTACCACAAGGCTCTACCTCTTAAAGGTTCACTACATCCTAGCAATATCACATCCATAAGCAAGCTTCTGACACTTGAGTATATAAGAAATTCAATTGTTTTAATTCTGTTTTAAATATTTAAAAATTTCAAGATACACCAAAACCATCAATATGTGTCTTTAAGTAATCAAAATGCAAGTTCTCCATGAAATTCTTTATCTTTTATAATTTCAACTATACATTAATGGAAATTTCTTTCATTCTTTCTGCTGTTACTGCTGTAGATATTCATTTTAATTATGCTAAATCACCTAGAGAATTGTGTTCATATTTGTTATATACAATCAATTATCCTTTCCAAAAAAAAGAATAAAATGAGAACAAAGTTTTTATCATTAGATTAGCCTCTGGAATTGATTTTTATATGTGCATATATATGCAAGCTACTGTAGCTGCATAAAAGTTTCAGTGAGTTCACTGGAAAATAAGTTTTATAGTTTTCACTTGATCCAGAAAGTCTTTCAGATTCTACCAAACATCAGAGTTTTGGTGTAAATTATGTGTAACAGGTAGAACTTTAATTGCACTCCCCTGGGTCACTACAAAATCTTTTGCTTTCATAATTTCTAAGAAGGCAATTATATTTTTTGCATTTATCTTCTTGCTTGACTTTCAGATAATTTTGTATTTTGACTCTAAGTAACAAATAAGTAGATATCCTTCATTGCTTGTTTTTTTTTTTTTGGTGTTTTGCTCTTGCTTGGTACTCTGTGACTACTATTTCCTATCATTTTCCATCCTCCTGTCACCATAAAAGTAAAGCCATTTATTTCTTTAGCTATTTCTTCTATTCTGTCTCTTTTATTCTGATATTTTAACTACTCATGTACTAGAACATTTTCTTTTCCTTTCAGTTCTAATGAGTCTTATTCTAATTAGTAAAATTTTATTTATGTGTATTTATGTGAATCTCAAAATAAGTTTTTGAGATATTTCTTTGTTTCACCAGACCTTATAATTGATATAGTTCTTATTATTCATGCCAAATAACGGAGCAATTTGTTCTTATCATGTCATATTCATCACAGGCCATGTAATTTCAGTTGACTTTGTCATTTCATGTATGACGTTAGAGACTAAAGTAAGCAATCATTGTATCCAGACATGGATGAATCTTAAGTTTTTACAGAACAGGAAGTTAGAGTTATTTCAGCCTAGTCATGGCCTGCATGTTGAACTGGAACTAGTTTTCGAGACATATTCTTAATTTTAGTTTTCACACACTTTCAAACTCTTATAGATATTCTTGTTACTCAGTATTTATTCATTTATTTGAGTTAAATGGGACTACTTGGCTTTACACAAAGAATCAGTTTAATGAGCACACTGGAATAAAAGCGTGTGGCCTTCTGCCATATCCACACCCGTAAAGACATATATTCTTTATTTCACCCAAAGGGAAAAATATCTGGTTCTATTCAATCCTCTAATATGCAGTGTCTTTTTACCAGCGCCACAAATATATCATGACTTACCTTTTTCAATTTGGAACAAATTATTATCAGTATCCAACTGTGATTCTTCAATTAAGTGGTTGTAATCTATCCTCCCTATAAGCGATTGACTCTTCCTTTATTTTCAGCCTCCATTTCCAGAAAAGAGATGACAATTTGTATGTTACAATGTAGAAAAGTCTAAATTAGCAAAAACGTGTTGTCATCCCATAAAAGAGGTTACTAATAAAATGATTAGCACAGGTTATGACCTTTAATTTTGGAGCTATGTCATTTCTCATTCAAATGTTTAGCAAATATGATGTGAGTTTGATTTGCACACTTGGAAAGAATAAAACAGAGGGTTTTGAATTTAAAAATCATATAAAATATACATAACCGTAAATAGAATCATTCGCTCAAACTCTTGATTATCCTGATATTGGGTCTGAAATTTTTCTACTTTAAGACAAAATGAATTGACATACAGACACATACACACACACAAACACACATGAAACAATTACTGTATAATTTTGGCCAAAACTTGGGATAGTTTCTTATGGCCTATTCCATTTGTAGAAATATATGAAAATAAAACGAAGAACTATGCAGAGTACAATAGATTGACCACATATCTCAATTAACACAAATGAATTATCTTTTCTCCTAGAAAATAAGCCTGTTGACAGGCTCCAGTGGCCTTGGTATGAGCCATTTTTATATCTACACAGCATTTCCTATGGGAATACCAATTCCCAGGACACCATTACAATTACGTTTTTATATGTACTACTCTAATTTAGAGCATTTTAGTTCTCTACACTTTTTGTGTTGCCAAAATATGAGGTGGTATTTATTTCCATTTTTCGGCATTTTAACTTGAAACCAAATTCCCAACTATTTTTAAGCAAAGGAATCGAAATTTAATGGTAGATATCTAGATCTTGATTTTGAATTTAATTTTTCTGATTTCTTAAGAAACACCTTTTGCTGTCATCATGACCAAGTAATAAAAAATAAAAGCAAAACAGAAAGATCAAGCAGATCAGTCTGCTTCAGAACCTTTGCTGTACTAATCATGGAAGATTAAGCTGCGCTGATCATGGATGACTGAGCTGTGCTGATCATGGAGGACTCAACTGTGCTGATCATGGAGGACTGAGCTGAGCTGATCATGGAGGACTCAACTGTGCTGACCATGGAAGACTGAGCTGAGCTGACCATGGATGACTTAACAGTGCTGATCATGAAAGACAAAGCAAGAACACCTGTGGGTGGCTTTCTCAGACTGCTTCTGTGTCTACAGAAATAAAATTCTATGCCTCTAAACTCGCCTGAATTACTGAAGAGCTTCATGACCTGCTAGGTTGTTTGTCTTCTCAGTTTCTCAATGGATAATGTCACATGTCACTAAAAGAGTTTAAGATTTTTTGGTTTCTGGTTTTTTTTAAGAATAAATACAGAAAAGCAAGTCAGATAACTCTAATTTTTCTGAACAAAAATCTTTTCAAGTATTTTTCAAAAAGATCACATGTGCTTGTCTCCAACAAAACTCACCATAATCTAGTTGACAAATTGAGGACAACTTTTGTTAGGAGATAATTTTTTTTTTTTACTTAGCCAGACAGTGGTTGCACATGCCTTTAATCCCAGCATTCTGGAGACAAAGGCAGGCAGATCTCTGAGTTCAAGGCCAGACTGGTCTAGAGAGCCTAGAGAGCAAGTACCAAGATAAACTGTCTTAGAAATAAATTACTCTTTAGAAATTTTTACTGAAATTAGATCCCTTAGTGATTGCCAGGTGATACGTGGGAAATCTGGTCACAACAGGGAGTTCTTACTCTCTTTAATAAAAAAAGATTAAGAATGAAATTAAAGGTAATCTGAATGACTAACTTTTACAAAACTAACTAAACTACCATAAAACTGGGCAGACAAACCAAGCTGTTAACTTCACGGCTTCGGGAGGACAACGAAGGAGAAAAGGGAAAGTCTTGTCATTTAGGCTGGCATATAGGTTAGGTCAAACACAGCCAACTGGCAGCCACTTAGCACTTACAGAATTTATACAGAAAGGGTAAGGCAGACCAAATAATCAGAAAAAGCCTATCTAGGTTCTTGCCAGCATCCAAAAAATAAAGAGAGAAAAGAGGAAAAGAAAATGCTCCCCTGACTCGGGCCTCAGGAAGCAAGGCCGACCCAAATGATGCTCCTCAGCCAGACTACCAGGGACTGGACTGTGGACTGGAAATTCTGGAAAATGGAAAATAACATTCAGTACCTCATTAAGGAAAAATTATTCTGCCTTTATTTTTAAATCAGTTGGAGACAGTGTCTACGGTAGAGCTGGAAGCTCATTTCCAGTTCTTCCAGCTCTAGAATCTTATATTGTTAGACCATTCAGGTCCTCCCTGTTCATGTGGCCCCAGTGTCTGTGAGTTGATGTTTGTTCTTCTTGTTGACTTAGAAGGCGTTGATTCCTCAGTGTCCTCCATTCCCGCTGGTTCCTAAACACTTTCTCTCCTTTCCTGAGCCATGAGGAAGGGATTTGGTGGAGACATCCTGTTCAGGGCTGAGTGTTCCCAGGTCTCTCACTCCCTGTATAACATCTGGCTGTAGTCCTCTGTATTTGTTTCCATCTGCTTCAGGAAGAAGATTCTTGGATAAGAATAGCAATACTCAGCCTATTTCTTTGGCATTGCTTAAGGTAAGCCCGCCTCCCAGAAGTGGACTATTGGCCAAATGACTGATCTGGTCACCCTGGAATGTAAGTCTCCACCATGGAGTCACTCCCTCTTAAGAAGGGGTTATCCCTTACTGGCCTTTATTGTTTCTCAGTTTAATTCTCAGTGCTTCTCAGCCAATAGCCCTTACCTCACTTTACCAAATATACAGATATAAATTGAGAAAGTTTTGATACTGAATTCTGCTAATAGTAATATATTACAAAGAGTATTAGATTCAGTAATGAAACTAGAGCATACAATGAGTTAAATGCATCTTTTTCTAATGTTCTCAAATGAGAGAGCAACTACTTCTTTAAGAATGGATAAGAGGTCAAAGCTAGTAAGGTGAGGAAACAACCTTCACCAGGGGCAGAAGCCAGAACCAAATCCAGTCCCAGGAGCCAACCCAGTCCTGGGACACTGGCCAACGAAGATT
Organism: Chionomys nivalis; assembly: GCF_950005125.1. Lineage (NCBI taxonomy): Eukaryota > Metazoa > Chordata > Mammalia > Rodentia > Cricetidae > Chionomys > Chionomys nivalis. The sequence continues at coordinate 176,246,912 of NC_080086.1, read as the reverse complement.
GAGCTTGCGATCTGTCTCAGAGTCAGCAATCTCCACCAGAACTGGAGTGGGACTGAATCAGCTACCTAGGACAGAAAGGGAACAAGCTCCACCAGGAGCAGAAGCCAGGAGCAAATCCAGTCTCTGTAGGCAACCCAGTCTCAGGACACTGTCGGGACCAGGACTGAGCCAGCAACCAGACCCAGAGTCAGCGATCTCCACCAGAACAGGTACAGGGGAGTAAACGCTGAATGAGTGAGCCAGAACCAGAGACCACTGAGGGTCCAGATGTGAATCTGGGACCTTCAAGGGAGTAGACCTAAGCCAGAACCCTGGTGGGTCTGGGCAAGAGTCTAGGACCTCCCAGGAACTAGACCTATGCCAGGACCTCTGCCAGTCTGGGCATGAGTGAACCTGGGACCTCCGAAGGAATAGGCAGGAACCAGAGATCTCGACGAGGTCAGGCATGAGTCTGGGACCTGGGACCTCAGAGGGAGTAGGCCTGAGCCAGGACCTCTATGTGTCCGGGTATTGGTCTGGGGCATCAGACAGATGTCTGATCTCCAAAATATACAAAGAACTCAAGAAATTGGACACCAAAAGAACACATAATTCAATAAAAAATGCAGTGCAGACCTAAACAGAGAACTCTCAAGAGAGAAATCTAAAGTGGCTGAGTTACCCTTAAGGAAATGTTCAACATCCTTAGTCATCAAAGAAATGAAAATCAAAACAACTCTGAGATTCCATCTTACACCTGTAAGAATGGCCAAGATCAAAATCACTGATGACAACTTATGCTGGAGAAGCTGTGGGGCAAGGGAACATTTCTGCCTTGCTGGTAGGAATGCAAGCTGGTACAACCCCTTTGGATGTCGGTGTGGTGATTTTTCAGAAAATTAGGAAACACCCTTACTCAAGACCCACTAATAACACTTTGGGGTATATGTTCAAAGGTTGCTCAATCGTGCCACAAGGAAATGTGCTCAACTTTGTTCATAGCAGCTTTGTTTGTCATAGCTAGAACCTGCAAATAACCTAAATGCCCCTTGACCAAAAAATGGATAAGGAAAATGTGTTACATTTACACAATGGAGTACTACACAGCACAAAAAAATAAAAACATCTTGAATTTTGCAGGCAAAAGGATGGAGCTAGAAAACATCATTTTGAGTGAGGTAACCAACCTATTCTGCCTTTTAAAATTAAATATTTAACTCTACTGGATACTTTTCTATTTAATATATTGAAAAAAATATTAAGTAGTTAAATCATGAGTACAATGTAATAAAATAAATAGAAATTATTAGTTTCTATTATTACAAGTGCTATTGAAGATCTTAGAAATAAATTATATAAAATGTACAACTATAATCCCATCATTTTTCAATATGCACAAGGTTGTGATAATGTCAATTATGAAATTACTGAAAAGATGAGGTTTAAAGTTGACATTAAAAATATCAGCATTCGCCGGGCGGTGGTGGCGCACGCCTTTAATCCCAGCACTCGGGAGGCAGAGGCAGGCGGATTTCTGTGAGTTCGAGACCAGCCTGATCTGCAAGAGCTAGTACAGGCTCCAAAAACCACAGAGAAACCCTGTCTCGAAAAACCAAAAAAAAAAAAAAAAAAAGAAACAAAAATATCAGCATTCATATAAGATACATTTTTTTTCTTTTTAGATAAAGGTTCTCATAAGAAAGTGCATATAAAGGAATTTCTAATTATTAAAAAAATATGCATAAATTATCTGATCCAAAATCAATTCTCTGCTTCTAAAATTAAACCTGTGTCTTTAAAGTAAGTGATTAAATAATGTAAGTCTTTAGGGCCCATCTCTGAGATGTTCAAGTAAAATAAATCAGAAGATGCATTACACTATGTTTTTGGAATATATCAAAAATAATTGCTGTTTTGAAACATGACTATCATCTTGACTCTCTGAGAGGACGTAGAATATTTTCTCAAGTGGGTAAACAATAAAAGCCTTAGGAAGTGTGTGTTTCAGTGATGAGAATGAGTGTAACAAGAGGAATGTGTAAAAACTCTTGTAACAACTCAACATGTGTCAGGGGTAAAGCTATAAGAGAGTCCTGAGAGCAAGTGTCTGAACATGAAATGCCATAGGTTTGGGGACAGCTGGCATGCGCAACACAGCACTGCATAAGAGCCAAAGTCAGCTTCAAGGACAAGAAAGAAGTAAAATAAAATGTGATTTTCTTGTGAGAGATATTGTCAAGATAATCAGATTACAGGCACTATATTTTTCTGAAGCTAAAATACATATGAACACAATTAAAATTTATAGGCCATTAAAAGCCATTGAAAAATACAGCTTTATAAATTTAATGGAGGTTTCATTTAATTTTAAACAATATTTTCATGATTGCATTTAGTGGACCGTTTTTTGTTGTAAAACTTTGCTGGGGACAATTTCTTTAAGCAATACTACCTTTCCCATTTGGATAAAAAAATACTTTTATATTTAGACACATAGTTTGTAGCAATCCCTAGCCCTCAATACTTACACTAACCTATAAAATTTTAGCCATTATTCTTGATCAATTTTTAAATTTTGAAATTTCTACCTCTTACAGTAACTCTTCTCCCTGATTCTGTTAATTTTTTATATTTTGATATTAAAATTACATCATCCTCATTCCTTGCCCTCTCCAATCACTCTTATAGATCACATTGTTCACAATTTGTAGCTTGTTGTTCTTTAACTGTTGATGCATATCAACAAACACATTCATATACACACACGCACACTTCTAAATGCATAAATACAACCTGCTCTGATTGTATAATGCTACCTGTATTATATAATCACAGTGCTGACCACTTGGAATGGGATTATCAGCTGAGAAACTCGTCCCTGTTTCTAAGAACATTTTTCCTGCTGACAGAGTTCTTCAATTGCCAATAGGTTTTTTGTTTTGTTTTGTTTTTTTGTTTTTTGTTAAAAGTTAAAGTTCTAAAAGCTTTCCCCCATCCTTGTTAGCATGTCCAGTGTTGCTATCATTCCTCAGGCTGCTTTTGGGCTGTTTAATTTTTAGTACCACATTAAAAACTAGACTTTGAAATAAAGCCTAAACTAGGCGAACTGTTTTAAGCAGTATATAATTATATAAGGTATATAATAATAACATATATGTACATATATATGATATGTAATATATAATATATATTCACACACACATATATATTTACATTATAAGGAGAGGAAGATGAGAAATAAGAAAACAAAAGTTTTTATTAAGAAAACATTCAGAGCTGGGCGGTGGTGGCCCACGCCTTTAATCCCAGCGCTTTGAAGGCAGAGGCAGGTGGATCTCTGTGAGTTCGAGGCCAGCCTGGTCTACAAGAGCTAGTTCCAGGACAGGAACCAAAAAAGCTACGGAGAAACCCTGTCTCGAAAATACAAAAAAAAGGGAAAAAAAAGAAAAGAAAAGAAAATATCCAGGTTAATCCACCAACATACTTGGCTTAAGAACTCTGTATAATTAGAAGAAGAAAGTGTGGATTTATCAGTTTTCAACATTTCAATCTTTAGAGTTAAGAACCATTCTTTAAAACAGAGAATTATGTTTTCCCACTCTTTTTTCTCATTCTATAATCGAGAATTGTTTGAGTTTCTAAAAGAAGGATGATTTCATAGTCCATACAGCAAAGGGATGAAACAAATGAAAAAACAATGCAATTTACTACTGGAATGAACCAAATCGTATTAGAATATGAAACAGAATTTCTTATTTCTAGATTAGTTCATAAAAGATGAAAGTATAAAAGGAGATAATGTTAACTTCCAAAAGCAAGGAGTTAAAACTATCTTAAGGAAGGAATATTGAACCAGCTGGTTCTATGATTAAGATCATTTCTACCCTGGGTTAATATGGAAGTTCAGTTACTATCAGCACATCAAGAGACTCACAACTGCCTACAACCCCTGCCCCGGGAGATCCCAAATCCTATCCTGGCCTACAGAGGCACCTGAACACAGGTATAAACACTCACAGACAAATACATAAATAAAATTAAAACTTAAAAAAAATAGAACGGGTTTGGGATTTGTCATCCCCTCAAGTTTGCAGACTGGTCTTGTCATATCTGTATTTTTATTAGCCAGTGAATGGTCAAGATTTATTTCTTCATTTACATAGTTAAATCATTACCTTAATTGTTTCAATGCATTTAGTCACTGACATAGTGTACTTATAGACAAAGCATAAGGTACCTACATTGAATGTTTGTTCAGAGCACTGTGTGTGTAAGGAAGTACTTTATAGTCAGTACTTAGTTTAGTAAATTCATGTTTATTTACAAGGTTATCCTTCTGCCTAGCCTCTAGAATTAGAAAAAATGCCCTTTTCTATATTCATTATTTTATTTATCGTGACCAATTTTTTATATTTCAGAATATGTTTTAACTCAGCTAGTAAACAATTCAATTCAAGCAATGCCTCTGTAACAATTTATACTGGATCATTAACCACCATCCTCTAAGAGTGATGACTAGCTGTCTGCACACTGCATACATATTATAAATGTATTTTGCAATGAAGATAAGTGCTTTGAAAAGTTTAATCTTAGATTAGAACTGAATATAGGAAGCAGTTATAGTGCATGCACTGCTCTGGATTGTATATCATTTGTTTCTAGTGATTTTTTATTTCCACGTATTATTTTGACAAAGGTAATTATAGAATAATATAAAAAGAAAATATCTCTTCTACTTTAAACATAACATCAGCAGTTAAAATAAAACCATGTCATTTTTCCAGGAAATTTGATGTGTAAGGAAGATGGCAAACCTGTTTTAGACTATTGTTTAAAACAAGAAAAAGAAAATGGGGTTTTATTTGGTATTTTTTTAAAGCTGTGTGTTAGTTTGAAATAGGTGCAAGAAAGAGGATGTTTAGAGAAACTTAATTTAATTCAGCAATAATTTAACTATCTACTTCCACTTATTGTGCATTCCTTCCTTTGGGGTGCTATGGACTTAAAGATGTAATACTATAGCACACACACATGTGTGTGTGTGTGTGTATATATATATGTGTGTGTGTGTGTGTGTGTGTGTGTGTGTGTGTGTGTGTGTCCTTTAATATTCTTCTTCCAAATAGAGATCCTGGTGGTATTAGCACTCCATTCTGGGATAATGTGCTGATCAAATCAATCGCAGATAATAGGCTTCCACTATGTAATGTGGTTGCTCACCTGTAATAAGCAGACACTATTCCTGAAACCTTCTCCGGAGTGGCTTATCTCCCTGCCAAATTAGCAACCCATGGGCACTGCTATCTTGTTGGGAGATGCCCTGGTAATGATGACACAAATAAAAAAAAGAATTAGAAAATATGGAAAACCTGTCACCTTGTCAATGGGTCTCCCATATTTCATGTTGTCTTCAGAGTAATTGGGAAAGTTAGATGATAGAAATGATAGAAGAGGGGGAAATGCAAAAGCTGAATCAATAAGATGGTCACAGAAAGAAAGATGCTGACATTAGAGAACAGATTAGTGCATGCAAAGTGATGAGAACGTAGTCATATAAATACCTAAGAGAAGCACAGAAGTCAAAATCATATGTACTCTCTCATCAGTGGCTTTTAGACATAAATCAAAGGAAACTAGTCTACAATTCACAATCCCAGAAAACCTAGACAACAGTGAGGACCCTAAGAGAGACATACATGGATCTAATCTACATGGGAAGTAGAAAAAGAAAACATTTCCTGGATAAAATGGGAGCGTGGGGACCATGGGAGAAGGTTGATGAAGAGGGGAGAGGAAGGGAGGGGAGCAGAGAAAAATGTATAGCTCAATAAAATCAATAAAAAAGGTAAAAAAGAGCATACTGGGAGGGAATATTTTGTGAGAGAAGTGTCAAAGCAAGGCTATCAGTTGTAACCATATTTTCTTGATTCATTGTGATGGTCAAGAAAGAACAGCTTATCCTGTGATAAGAAACTGAGCTGACATCTCACTGGCTACCAAGGCAAAGGTTTATTTTTCATTTTCACTTTACTTGAATTGTATGTTAACTGAAGTCTTTGGAATACTGCACTATCCAAAAGCTGAAGCTGAATCTGTACAGTAGTGTCACTGATTATCTGCAGGTATAGGCTGATTAAAACTTATTATTGCTGAATCTTCCTTCTTATAAATGACATATTTCAGTTATGATCACATTTTGTTGGTTAATAAGATATGTAGCCAAACTAGACTCTTACAGAACAGGGACACATAAGTCTTCAATCAGCAAAGTGAATAATGGCTGTGCAATCAGATGTATCAATCATGAGCAGTAGTGGCTCTGATTTAAATAAATATCAGTGAAATGAAAGTTAGCTGAATAGCCATAACACATATTAGAAGTTAGAGCTAATAGGACATGATGATGAATTAAATGTTAGAAGAGAAGAAATGGGCAGACTCAAGGATGTGGTTTGTAGCTTGAATATTTTATGTAGATAGTAGTGTTCTATTATCTGAGATGAAGAAAACGAGGTCAAGGTTAGGGAAAGCCAAAAATACTCGCTAGATTACAGGAAATTCATAGAATGATGCATAACTGGAAATACTATATAAAGAGATATTAAGTGAGGAAATAAACAAGAGATTAGGAATGAAGATACAAGTGTATATAAAGGTATAGATGTCATAGATATAAGAACAAGTTCCCATGTAAATATAAATAGTACTAGAATATAAGATGGTAGGCCTTAGAACTAGATGAGAACTCTGAAGAATAATAAGGGTAGGGGGGAGAATTGAGCATGGTAATCTCTAAACTCACATGAACACTGTAAAGTTTTCTTCACATGCACACAATCCCCAAAGAACAATTGTAAATTAAAGACCAAGCAAAGAATTCAAAAGAAGAAAGCCAAATGAAAATCAAGAGAAAAGTATGTCAGATACAAGAATAAAACACTGAGTAAAAGTATTACAGTGCCAGCACAGAGATGAGAATAAGAAGTCAGCTGCTACCTTTGGAAATGCACATGCTGCAATAAGCCATGGGAAAAAGCAGCTTCAGTGGTTAGAAGGCAAGGCTTGATACAGCTAATGTATCAACACAGTAAGTTGTCAACACATGGGTGATATCTGAATCTAGAGTTCACAACAATATTTAAGGACAGTTAGCACAATAAAACAGAGTATTCTAAAATCTACTCTACAAACACTGGCATTCCATTTTCTGACTTCCCTTTGTCAATCCTACAGTGACTATGTTGTTTTGACTACTCAAAGAATATTCTTCTACTTAGACCTTATTAAATTACACCAGCAATACAATAAACAATTGTAGAGGTTTGAACTATAATTATATATTGAAACTATATTGTAAAACATCCTTGGAAATATAACTTTAAAGTATTATGTTGAGGTAGTATATGTGCCCAAATCAGATAAAGAAATATTTCAATAACCTTGGGAAGACTGAGAAATATGGGTACTGATTTTAGATAAACTAAAACAACAATGTATAATAATGAATGATAAAAAAATAATTAGGGATGAATACAGACTTGTCTTTTACTTTTCTTTATCAACCTTATACAATCCACTATTTAATTATATATTTGAAAATAAGTAAAAATAAATATTGGAAGGTTTCCAATGCACGAGGATCAAAATACTTGACAAAAAAGACTAATGAACGTAATGTGTTATGAACTTTGTGTTATGAAACTCATGAGTAAATAGAAAGAAGATATCTCCATTAAAAGCAAAAATTAGAACAATAGAAATATGTAAAATTTTAATATTAAATAGTCAACCAATTAATATTGAATATAAATATCAAAAGTGTGCAGATATGTTACTGAATATATAAGTACAAAAAGAATAGTTTAAGGTAGGAAAAAAACACTGCCTAAAAAGTAAAGTTTATCACTGAGTAGAATTCTAATGTGTATATGTGCCACACTTTCTTTATTCATTCTTCTATTGAGGGGCATCTAGGTTGTTTCCAGGTTCTGGCTATTACAAATAGTGCTGCTATGAACATAGTTGAACAAATACTTTTGAGTATGATTGGGCATCCTTTGGGTATATTCCCAAGAGTGGAATTGCTGGATCCTGAGGTAGGATGACTCCCAGTTTCCTGAGAAACTGCCACACTGATTTCCAAAGTGGTTCCACAAGTTTGCATTCCCACCAGCAATGAATGAGTGTTCCCCTTACTCCACATCCTCTCCAGCATAGGTGGTTTTGATTTTAGCCGTTCTGACCGGTGTAAGATGGTATCTCAAAGTTGTTTTGATTTGCATTTCCCTGATTTCTAGGGAAGTTGAACATGACCTTAAGTATCTTTTGGCCATTTGAAATTTTTCTGCTGAGAATTCTCTATTCAGTTCAGTACCCCAGTTTTTAATTGGGTTATTTAGAATTTTAATGTCTAGTTTCTTGAGGTCTTTATATATTTTGGAGATCAGGCCTATGTCTGATGCGGGGTTGGTGAAGATCTTCTCCCATTCAGTAGGTTGCCTTTTTGTCTTAATGACAGTGTCATTTGCTTTACAGAAGCTTCTCAGTTTCAGGGGGTCCCATTTATTCATTGTTGCTCTTATTGTCTGTGCACTGGGGTTATACGTAGGAAGTGGTCTTCTGTGCCCATGTGTTGTAGACTACTTCCCACTTTCTCTTCTATCAGGTTCAGTGTGTTCAGGTTTATATTGAGGTCTTTTATCAATCTGGATTTGAGTTTTGTGCATGATCATAGATATGGATCTATTTTCATTCTTCTACAGGCTACATCCAGTTATGCCAGCACCATTTGTTAAAGATGCTTTTTTTCTTCCTTTGTATAATTTTAGCTCCTTTGTTGAAAATCAGGTGTTCATAGGTTTGAGGATTAATATCCAGGTCTTCGATTTGATTCCATTGGTCAACATCTCTGTTTTTATACCAATACCAAGCTGTTTTCATTACTGTAGCTCTGTGATAGAGTTTGAAGTCAGGGATGGTAATGCTTCTGGAAGTACTTTTATTGTATAGGATTGTTTTAGATACCCTGGGTTTTGTTGTTGCTGTTGTTGTTTTTCCATATAAAGTTGATTATTGTTCTCTCAAGGTCTGTGAAAATAGAAAACGCTTTACTGAAAGAGATAACCCAGACCCAAAAAGATGAATATGGTATGTACTCACTCATTAGTGGATTCTAGCCATAAACAAAGGACATTGAGCTTATAGTTCGTGATCCTAGAGAAGCTAAATAAGAAGGTGAACCCAAAGAAAAACATATATTTATCCTCCTGGAAATTGAAAGTAGACAAGATCGCTGGGCAAAATTTGGGAGCATGGGGCTGGGGGTTGGGTGGGGAGAAGGGAAGATGGGGAGAGAGAAGGGAGAGGGGGAGGATTAGGGAGAACTTGGGGGAGTGGGATGTTTGAGATGGAGGAAGAATGAATATGGGAACAGGGAAGAAGATATCTTAATTAAGGGAGCCATTTTAGGGTTGACAAGAGACTTGGCTCTAGAGGGGTTCCCAGGTGTCCAAGGAGACGTCCCCAGCTAGGTCATTGGGCAGCAGCAGAGAAGGTGCCTAGACTGGTCTTGTCTCATACCCACATTGATGAATATCTTGAATATAACCATAGAACCTTCATCTAGCGATGGATGGAGAGAGAGACGGAGACACACATTGGAACACTGGATTGAGCTCCCAAGGTCCAGATGAAGAGCAGAAGGAGGGAGAAGATATGCAAGCAAGTCAGGACCGCGAGGGGTGAGACCACCCACTGATGAGGTGTGACTGATCTAATAGGAGCTCACCAAGGCCAGCAGGATTGGGACTGAGTGAGCATGTCATCAGACTGGACTCTGAATGTGGCTGACAATGGGGGCTGACTGAGAAGCCAATGATAATGACACTGGGATTTGATTCTACTGCATGTACTGGCTTTTTGGGATCCTTGTCTGTTTGGATGCACACCTTTTTAGACCTGGATGGAAGGGGGAGGCCCTTGGACTTCCCAGAGGGCAGGGCACCCTGCCTTCTCTTAGGACTGGAGAGGGAAGGGAGAGGGGAGGAGAGAAAGGAAATGGGAGGATGGGAGGAGGTGGAAATTTTTAATAAATAAATAAATTTTTAAAAGTAAGTTTAGGTATACATCATGGTACAGTTTACAGTAAACAGAAAATGTCTTAAATATTTAGTCAAAATTGGATAATGAAAAGTACACAGGAAGCTTTAAGTTCCCTAACTAAAAGTTCAGTGCAATGCATTTGCATTACTCAGATTTATCAAATGATTAAACAATAGCATCTGAATGCATAACTATCTATACATAATAAATAATTTAATTATTTAATTATTGAACTTATAATCAAAATTTTTCAGTTATTTCTGTTTCTTGGCTTCCATGGAAAACATAAGAATGGAAGAGCGAATTCAGTTATTTCTCCAAATCCTGATTTCATTTTCTTTCTCCATTTACTCACAAGTAAATGTTTTGGGTTATAATGTACATTTCCTTTAAATTCTTTAGAAACTTTCCTACTTTCAGTCTTAATCATTGATTTTATATGTACACTAGGATGCTACAAGGAATTCCTATTCACCACATTATTGCCATATTGAATAAGTCTTATTTTATTTGCTATACCATCCTACCAGATAGAAATGACATCTCACTCTAGCTTTGATAGAAAGATTTTAAAGTTTTTATTTGAAGAGTTTGATGACTAATGGTTTTATATGCTTGATGGTTTTTGCAGGAACTGTCATCTCTCTTACTCTAGATGCTTACTATAAAAATAATGATTATTCACCTTTAGCTGATAGTAGCTACTTTGTTAAAAGTCCAAGATCAGGGAATGTGGCAAAGCAATGTGTTTTTCTCAGGACGAAGCATACAACTTTAAAATCAACAACAAAAGAGGACACCTGACTGCATTAATTTCTAATGATTAAAGAGAAGCACTAAGGACATTTGTGCCTGTATACATATTTAAATACAACCAATCAAAACCATTCCATTTGAATGCATTGAATGCACGGGGAATGGAAATGGAAAATCAGTAGTTATATTATTTTAAACAAACAGCATGAGAAATTTAATTTTCTTTTTTTTTGTCTCAACTTTTTTGTCAGTTTAGTTGATAGTATACTAATTTAGGAATTGGTTTACTTTTTGTTTTATATTATTTAAGTTTTCTATGTGGATATGCTATGTATGTCCAATATTTGTAATAATTCAGTTAGACAGCATGCATTGAAAGAGAGCCTCTTTAAAGCTAAGTGTACATGAGCATATCTTCTAATCTCTTAAGCACATAATACTTGTTGTCTGGGGACAAAGAATGGAAGGAAAGAATAAAGGCACTTCTGTGATCCCTGCAACCTTTTTCAGTTATGTGCTTAAGCTAACGTGGCATACAGTCTTCACTGCTATGTCTATGGTGTGGAAAGAGCTTAAGTTGCAGGCAGTGGCTCTGGTAATTAACAAATGTTAGCAGTGTTACCTTGTTGAGACCAGAAGTGAACTGGTGCTAACTTTCTAAACAAATCAATCCTGTAAAATCCATTTTTGTCCTTTTATTTTCCACTGTGGTATCCAGGTGTCTGGTGTTTCAAAGGCTGCTATTTCAAAGGAAAAATGAGAGTCCTCATTTTTGAGCAAGAAAAACTAACCTTGCAAAAACAACTCCCTTTCCTCCACAGCAACCACCAGAAAATACAAATGAAAAAGGATGGAAGATGATTTGATATCGTGACATCCTACTCTACTCAAGATCTAAGATGACTGAAGATCTGACAGGACATAAAACACTTTTGAAAAGTTGGGCAAGTTGACCAAATTGAATCAGATAAAACCATTTACTAAAAGTAACAACTTAGATGAATGACCATTTATCAGAATGGACTGACTAAGTTTACTGAATATGTCCAGACGGAATGCAAGGAAATAGTAGTGAACACACAAAAAAATACTTATGAACTCTGGGATTATTTTGTTAAAATTGTCAACTCTTTCATTCCATCTGGACATATTCAGTAAACTTAGTATTTCTGTATCTTTAAACAGTTTCTTTTAGAATTTGTTTTTGCATATAATGGAATATATTTATAAACAAGAGTGTGATTTTCAGTACACAATATATGAAAACTGTACATATGTATAACATATATATGTATGTATGTATATATATATATTTACTAGTGTAATTAACATTTCTATTTCCTTATCATTACTTGTGCTTAGAGTCCCAAAGTTTTAATCTTAGCCACTGCAACTTTACTGCAAAGCAGTAAAACATACTATGAAGATAGAAAAAAATTACTACTTTACTCAAGGTTTTGTTTCACTTATGAATTACTTCTCTAAATAACAATGTTTTATGTTTCAAAGAACACAGTTGCAAATTCTATTGAGTGAAATAAATTTATAGTGTTTAATTGGTTAATTGGTTGTTTCGCTTATTTCAATACATTTAGAACACTGAAACAATGATTCCTGTCACAGCTCAGCCACAAAATCAAATAAGTTTGTCAAGAGGTTTTAATTTCCAATACTGAAAATATATAGGTAATGAAAAAACATGAGTAATATGACATAAATATGAGTATTTATTTAAAATTACTTTTGATCTCTAGAACTTACTATGAAAGCAACACATTCTTTTTCTTTATAAGATCATAATTTTATACCAGGATAAAAAATCTATATTTTATTGAAATAAGTAGAAATGTATCAATAAGAGTGAAAGGCTTGCAGAAGTCAGGACCAAACCTCTGCAAGAAAGAATAGATGAGAGAGCAATATGCATTCAGAACCAACTGTTGGGAAATGTAAGAAAGGCAAATCAACTTCAGCAAACTAGGAAGATGGTGATGTGTATTTTAGTTCAAGATAATTTATGAAATTAATTTCCCTTGTAGAGAAAAACCTCTTCCTAAACGTCTGCAATGCAGAGTCTGCTGTGTGACTATTTCTTAGTTAAACTTTTGCAGTCCTTGACTTCCGGGCACAAAGGTAGAAACAACTCTACTGTCAATCTGCTCCTGTCGAGTTAGACCCTAGGGAGAGTTACTCAGACTGCCTCTTCTGAACTATTTGTAAAAATGCCTCGGATCTTCTCTGGTCTTTAAGAGGATGCTGAAGAGTCTTGGAGTGACTGCAAGAAGAGTAAAGCACCTTTAAAAAAGCAATCAAATCAACCAACACACATAATGGAGAAGGGTTTCTGTAATCACATGAATGACAAGTATCAAAGCTAAGAGAGATTGTGACATAGAATGTATGAGAGCCCTTGATATCAATAGAAGTAGAGCCAACACAAGGTAAGGAAAGGGAATATATATATATATATATATATATATATATATATATATATATATATATATATATATATATGTGTGTGTATATATATACTTAATTCTGAAAGACTGTGTTAACCCAATTCAGTCACCCTAGTTACAACCCATCAAGAAATGAACTAGGTCCAAAGGAAACAAAAGGCATAACAAATAATTTGATGCCGTTCACTGTGCTTTGGTGAGGTTAGTTACTGTCAGTACTCCTTTACTGTAAATTTTGTTCCAAGTATTGAGCTGTATGTTACTTGGTAAAATTAAGTTAACTGTTGAAGGAGCTGCAGGCTGTGTTCCTGCCGCCTCAGCTCCTGATCGCCTGGCTAGCTTATGCCCCGAAATAACAACACACAAACTGTATTCCTTTAAACACTGCTTGGCCCATTATATCTAGCCTCTTCTTAGCTAATTCTCACGTATTAATTTAGCCCATTTCTAATAATCTATGTAGCACCCCAAGATGCGCTTACCGGGAAGATTCTAGTCTACGTCCATCCTGGGTTGGAGCTTCATCGCGTCTGCCCTGGGGAGCAGCTGCATGGCATCTGAGCTCACTTCCACTTCCTCCCAGCATTCTGTTCTGTTTACTCCACCCATCTATGTTCTAACCTATGAGGGCCAAGGAGTTTCTTTATTTTTTAACCAATGACCTTCCTCCATCTTATCCATGTCTCATTCTGAGTAATTAGTATAGTTAATCTTGATTGTCAACTTCATGGACTTTGAATCACCATGGAAATAATCCTCTGAGTGTGTCTGTGAATAATTTAGTAGTTAACTAAAGTGAGGAGACAAACCTTAGCTAAGAGAAGGATCACCCCATGATCTGAGGACTCAGACTGAAGGAAAGGAAGAAATGGAAATGAGTATCAGCTTCATCTCTCTCTTCTTCTTGATTTTGGACACAATGTAATTAGTATATATATCATGATCTTGACATGACTTCCTGGTATAATGGACTATATTTTCCAACTGCAAGACAGAATAACCTCTTTCTTTACTTCTTTTTAGCTGATATTATGTTTTAGCAACCAGACAAATAAATAAACCATATGCAGTATTTCTTTTCCGCTTATGACATACCAGATTCTAAGGAGCCCCAGCCACATCACGAGAGGACATGGCAAGATACAGAATTCATAACGTGGTTTTCGGGTCAACAAGGTAAGGAATGCTGCAGTCATGAATTTCAAACAGAAGAGAAGGAAAAGAAAAAGATGACAGAGAGAAAAGAAGCTGGAGCAGGAGGAAGAAAAGTAAGGTAAATATTGGGAAGAGGAAGGAAAATGAAGCATTAAGCATTTCATTGGTCAGAAGAAATTAGTTACAACTGAAGTCATACAAAGATGCTGGGCAAGGCATTGCATATGCAGTGAGGTTATGGCAAGCAGAGCAAAGACTATGATACTGATGCCATTAATGAACCATTCACTATGCTTTCCTGAACAGCAAAGTGTTAAGAGAGTCAAAAATCACAGGATAATAGCTTTTCCGTGTGAATCGGGAACTGAGAAGGCAGCAAGTTTAACCTCCTGTAAGATACTACATACATATCAGATTGATCATGCACCTTAGTTGTTAAAGCAAGGAAAGACGATGACTTGCTAGTATATAATTAATTTCCTAATGAAGAATTCAAAACTGATTAAATGGAAGGTTCCTCTCTGATAAGAGGCTATGAATGTCACAAATTAGACACAACAGGACCATGCATCCAAGCTCAGTTCCCATTCCTAGAACTCTCATTACAGGAGAGCACAGTCTCCCTCAAATTGCCCTCTGACCTCTACATGCTAAAGTGACACATCACATGTACACAGCACATATGCACACAGGCACACACACACACACAGAGAGAGCATAAAAACTATTAAAAGGGAAATACCATGCTAAAATGAGAAATAGTTATTTGATAAAATTGGTGTCCATCTCACTAATCAGAAGAGTGGGCCCTTGTTATTCTGAATTTTCATTACTTGTGTTCATCCAATATCATTATTTTATAATTCCAAATGTAACAGATGATTAAAGTCTGGATGCCTCCTAATGTGTGAATTACCAATGTTTGGGAAAGGATGAATTACTCACCAAGTCACATATGGATTTCTTCATCTCCATACAGTTGACAATATGCAATATGTAGCAATGATGTTAATGAGAATTAAACACACTTAATTTTGATACAACCTAGAACACAATAGGAACAGAATTGAAACCTTAGAGAATTCATAACTTGAAGTTAATACTGTCAGTTTTCTGCTAAAGCTTATCCAAAGGAATTCTATTTCTGAAATACATCCCACATCCATTTTTGATGTCCTCTAACTGACATCACTGGATTGTAGAAACAGCCCCAGGATTTTCACTTCAGCATTGTTTGACTACTCCCAGTTTGATAAACGCCTTCATCAAAGCCAAACACATTTGGCAGCATGCACTACACACAGGCTGTCATATGCAAATGCTGCATGAATGTACCAGTGACTGGTTATGCTTTCCTGTGACAACATAGAATGACATTGAGAGGAAGAGTGAATATTAAAGCTGGATTTAGTTTTTCAAAATGTGTTTTAAGTATAGCCAGATATGAGAGTACAGATGTGAAATTCCTGCACTCTTAAGGCAGAAATAGGGAGATAGTGAGGTCCAGGACAGCCTGGGATAAATTAAAGTTTACCAGCTATCATGGGGTATATAATGAGACCTCTCTGAAAAGCAAAGCTCAATATCGGTATAAGTCTTGGAAGCTGAACTGTGTATCATAGTATATTCCTTATGATAGCTTTGGGGGAGAAGTGCTTTATAATATTAGTATCAAGACTACTGGCTCCAGTTCAAGGAATTCTTTTTTTTTTTTTCTTGTAAATTTTATAACTGATGACCATCATCTCTCAGCATTAACTAGAGGAAAGATTCGCAGATTCCCAGAATTGATGAATACACTTATGAAGGTATGCAGGACTCAGTCTCAGGGCTGGTGTGTAATTTCCCAATTTTATTTGGTCTTTATCTAACCCATTGCCTGTTCCTTTTCTCTTCCTTTCTTCCTTTCCATTCTCTCTCTCTCTCTCTCTCTCTCTCTCTCTCTCTCTCTCTCTCTCTCTCTCTCTCCTTCTGTTTCTGGTTTTCAATACAAGGTTTCTATTTGTAACCCTGGCTGTCTTAAAATTGTCTCTGTAGACCAAGCTGGGATCAAACTCACACAGGCCTGACTCTGCTTCCTGGGTACTGGATTAAAGGCGTGTTACACCCTTACTTTTCCATCTGTTCTATATTTGCTATCATCCTTCATGCCTTCTACATTTAATTTAATAATTTTTATTAGTGAATATTTTAGAATCCCACTTTTATTTAAAAAAATATGTTACAGGCAAAATAAGAGCTGGATAGAAAGTAACTTTCCTGAAAACAAAATTTTATTTTATTTGTATTTTTACCAACCAGGTGTTCAGGAACAGAAACTGGAAGCATAACCCAAAATGTATAGCTATTAAAAGCTTTCAGCAAAGCAAAATACAAAGTCATTCAAAAGACATGCTCGGTTGAGTAGTTTTCATTATATTTGGTCATTAAAGAAACTAGCTAGTGAAAGACTTTGGTCATTAAAGGTCTTTTCAAATCTGATTTATACTTCATATAATTAAAACTAAGCTTTTAGAGTTAATAAGCATAAAGGTATTTTAATAACTTAGATCTGATCAATAAAATATTAAATGTCCTTCACTTCAAAATGTTGGTCACTTCTATTCAGGGATTTGGCTGAATTTTCTTTATTCTGAGGAAACAATTTTCTACACTAGTTTTACTAAAAAGAAACTGTTTGTAAAATACTCCTGTTGCTTTTTGATGTTATCAATATTACAGTGATTACTGATTTCCAGATAGCATTAGCATGAAAGTCATCTAGAGTCTAGTATTTTTCATAAGTTGCGGAATAAAAACTCATGTTCTTGTTCCAAAAACTAAGTCAAGTTCTCTGAAAAGAGTTAAAACATATAGCTTATCAGGTTAATTTAAAATATACTTTTTATGAAAAGATGAAGGTAAAAGTGTACCAAATTGCTAAATGCAATGTCTATTGTTAATCAAACAAGTTTCCAAGATAGAGTAGGAAAGTGAACTTTATAGCAATAATCGAATAACCATACTAGGGTTAAAAATGCAGTAAGTTATTTAGGAGTTCTGTGTCTTTTGGACCACCAGAACATCATCTATGAATTCAATTAACTGCATGAATTTCTAATACAATGAATATATTGACTGTAAATCTTGAAGGACTGAACTTCTTAACTTGAACCATGAGTTAAGCATATAAAAATATATTTTTGTCTAATATAATTGAAGAATATCAATAATTCATATTTTAACAGGTAAAAATTTTAAAAACATTTATGGAAGTGCTAATTGTTAATTCTCTGATTGATTACTGTTATCTGATATGCAAAAGTACAAATTTGTAGTCAGGTAATTATTTCTATGTGAAACTGCTCATAGCTAGGAAGCCTGACCATACCCAGGTTGTGTTCTCTCTTGTACTCTCCATGATAGAAGCAAATGATTGCTGAGCCAGAGGAGTGACATCTAAGGTCAAGTAGTTTCTTAGATATCACTGTTTTCATTACATTGCTATTCTGACTAAAAGTCACTTTCTCAAACATAAGATGCCAAGGGGTGGGATCTTAACCTCTCTGATGTTAAGAAGGATAACAACAACAACAACAACAACAGCAAAAAGGAATCAGTCAACTTCTAAGCTGGCAGGAAGAAAGATTTGATACTAAACCCCCGATGCTGTAACCTACACATATTGGATTCAACCATCTTCTAAAATTAAACTTGATCTTGGAAAGTACTAAATATATTTCACTGTGCCTATCAATAATTATTTGACCTAGTGGATAAAATCTTACAAAATAAAAATCCAAATACTCAAAAAACTGACTTATTATAAAAACTGGAGTATTAAAGTCAAATGCCAGTATTATGATTTTATATTAAAAGAATATTCCAAACCTTTGTTATTATATTATACAAGATGAGAAAATGGTTACCTAAACAACCAGACTACAAATGAGCATAGACTAACACTCAGAACTAAAAATTAAAAAAGAAAGAAAGAAAAGAAAAGTAACTTTCCATAGAATCAAGACTAGTAGTTCACCAAAAATCTTTAAATCACCCCAGGTGTCTGAAGTCAAGCTGATGCATTGACAAAGTTCCAAGAAGTTCACTGCTCCTGAGTGGGTTCACATGGTTACACAAAACAAAGCAAGGCGAAAACCCACAAATCCACCTCCTTAAACCACAAAAATTGATATTCTCACGGTTTTGAAGGGCAATATGAGGTACCAAGTATCCCTTTGCAGAAATGAAGGTGTTAACAACATCATGCTTCTTCTGGAGGCCCCAAAAAGAGTGAAATTGTTTGCTTTGTTCCTATTTGTGCTTCAGGTTATGATTTCTGTTTTCTAGTTCTGGCGGCTGTCTTCATTCCCTGGTTTATGACCACATCTATCTAAATTCTACTTCCAATTCTCAGTTTCACAGTTTCCAAGCATGTCTATCAGTGTTTCTCAACATGTGGGTCCCAACCCCTTTGGAGTCAATGACTCTTTCAAAAGTGTCACCTAAGACCATCAAAAACAACTGATATTTGCAGCCGGGCGGTGGTGGCGCACGCCTTTAATCCCAGCACTTGGGAGGCAGAGGCAGGCGGATCTCTGTGAGTTCGAGACCAGCCTGGTCTACAAGAGCTAGTTCCAGGACAGGCTCCAAAACCACAGGGAAACCCTGTCTCGAAAAATCAAAAAAAAAAAAAACAACTGATATTTGCATAATTGGTCATTACAGTAGCAAAAGCACAGTTATGAAGTTGAAGTGCTTGCTTTTCCAAAGTTCTCAAAAAGCAATCTTAACCTTATGACAACTTGATAAATAAGAGTTTGGCTTATTACTTATCATTCCAACTGAATTACAATTAGAATCCAACATAATTGGTAGACACCTATGTCTCAGTAATACATGTTTAGTAATGTAAAGTACATAAGAACACTCTGAATTGCTTTTATGTACTTTTCATATTATATTCCTGATAGAACATTTATAATGTATATATGACAAAATGTTTATATCCAGACTGTTGAGATAGCGTGGAAATAACAAGGGACCAACAACCAAAAACTGGGGAAAGTAACTGATAAAATGCAACCTTGTCCATAAACATTACAGGCAATCATCCACAGCAGGCAGAATCTAGAACAGATTCAGATAAGCAGCAAAAATTAATAGATAATGACACAGTAAGATCAAAAAATAGTTTACTGCTTGGAACTATAAGGAAGCCAGCTGGCAGTGCATACCATGTTGGACAATATTAAAAAAAAAAAAAAACATAGGCTGAGAAAATCAAGAGAAACATAAAACACTGCTTATGCTCTAAGTTAATTTATATCAAACTATTGTGAGATGTTTGTACACTGTGTGAGATGTGTTGCTGTGATAGGTATAATAAAAAGTTGAATGGCCAATAGTTAGGAAGAGATCAGGCCAGACTTCCAGGAACAGAGACGACTCCAGGGAGAAGAGAGGAAGAGAAGCCAGCCAGACACAGAATGAGCAAGATACACAGAATGGAATAGAGGTAAATGCCATGTAATAGAACATATATTAATAAAATTATGACTTAGTTTAAGTTATAAGATCTAGTTAGGAATAAGTTTAAGATATGGGCAGAGCTTTCATTAATGAATAATAAAAAAGTCTTTGTGCCATTATGTGGGAGCTGGCTGGCAGGACAGAGAGAATCCTTACATCAAACTACGTGCAACATCCCTAATCACAAGCCAGAAATCACATCATTGTTTGTTAAGAATCAAAAATTCGAGTGATGTCTGAGGGAGTACATGAACAAACATTCAGAGGATGAAAATATTTCATGTTCTTTTTAGAGTTGTAATTACACGAAATAGACATTTTTCAGGACTCAGTAAAGTACATTGAAAACGTATGTATTTTATAATTTTTAAAGTATGTGTGAACATCCAGCATATATATCTTTTCACAGTAACATGAAATACAAACTATTTAGGAATAAATTTATTGCCATATGTGAAGAAATATTGCCATCAAATATTAACAAGAATAGAGTGCATAAGGCTGTAAATAATTTTCTTTTCAATGTTATAAGTTTTATTGTTTTATTTTTTAAATTTATATATGTTCAAGATCCATCAAATAAAACACAGCATGACTTTAGAAAAAAGGCAGTCTGAAGCCTAAATCAAATGAGAACGGAAAAGGCTCAGAATAATGGAAACAATCATAAAAATGTTGAATTATTTCTCTTACTTAGTAATGGTTTGAATGAGATATGTCCCTCAGATGCTCAGGTGTTTGAACACTTGGTCACCAGTTGGTGGCACTGTGTGTGAAGGTTATGGAATCTTCAGAAGACCCTCCTTGGAGGAAGTATATCATTGTGGATAGACTTTGCAGGCTTATGCCCTGTTATTGTTGCTTCTTGTGTATAGTGGAAATACAACAGGCAAGTTTCCTGCATGGGCTGCCATTTCTTCACCATCATTATCAGTATCCAACCCCTATAAACCAATGTAAGGTACTCTGTACACTGCTTTTGGTAATGATATTTTATTACAAGAACAAAAATTGACAAATACACATTTTTAAATGTACTATATAGGTACCACACTGAGATAGCAATAATATCTGCAAAATGAACATGGAGTGGTTCAATGGAAGCAAAAAGATTCCTGAAAAGGACCCTTACATATCACAGAGAATTGATTTCATAAATGCACAAAGGAATGCGCAAGAAAACATCAGTGCTGCATTCAATTCATAAAAATACTACTAACAAATAGATAACCATGTGGGGGGCATATATCTTCATCACTCTTCTCACAGCAAATCCACACATCAATTTAGGGAAACTTTAAGTATAGATTTAAGATTGAACTACACAAAGTGTCTGAAACACCTTTTTCATCAAAATCTACTCTTTTATCTTTTTATTTATTTTTTTAACTTTTTTTATTAAAAATTTACACCACCTCCCCTCCTCCCATTTCCCTCCCCCTCTCCCCACTCCACTCCCCCTCCCTCTCCAGTCCTAAGAGCAGTCAGGATTTCCATCTAAGGTCCTCCCCCCTCCATCCAGGTCTAGGAAGGTGAGCATCCAAACAGACTAGGCTCCCACAAAGCCTGTCTGGAGAGATGGCTCAGCCGTTAAAGGCTAGGCTCCCAACCAAAAATCTACTCTTTTAAAAAACTGAACTGAACAGTGCTGGGCAGTAGTGTGGCACACACCTTAAATTCCAGCACTCAGGAGGGAAAGTCAGGTGGATTTCTGTGAGTTCAAGGCCAGCCTAGTCTACAGAGCTAGTTCCAGAATAGCTAGGGAAACACAGAGAAACCCTATTGAAAAACAAACAAACATATAAACAAACAAAATAGCCAAACAGGTAAGCCTTACTTTAGAATAGTTTTACATAGGTGCATCTAAAAATGGACATTTGTTCACAAGATACAAGAAATTCATTATGCTCAACAATTTAAAAAGAAAATGAGGTTTGAGATTGTTGGACTCTAGCGTCCAAACACCGAGGAGGAGTCACCCCCAGAGACCATCTCACACACCACAGCCGATGCGAAAGCATGAGGATTTTATTAATTCTGTCATGACAGGGTCCCCCAGCATTCAGGAAGCTGAGGGACCTCGAATAGCTGGTATAGCCTACTTTTAAAGGAGAAGGCCACAGAAGCAAGGGGGGTTGTGATTGATTTATTCAAAAGGGCTATTATCAATAATTGACTGGAGAGCTGTTGCCAGATCAGGTGAAGTAAGAAGTCATTTTGACCCCATTTCCCAGGGGACTGAACCAAAACATACGTATATGGGTAATTGTTCAGGAACTGAGTACTTGCGAGTGTAGCTGTTAGGTACTTGGTTCCCAGGGGAGGAGGGGAAGCACTATGGCAAGGAGGCTGAGAGGATTCAGAATAGTCAGAAATGGTTTTAGAATTGTCTTAAAGTCTTACAAGATGTGGGTCACTGGTTAGAACAGCATCCAGCTCATGCAATGGACCCAGGTTTGGATCCCATAAGGTCACGTCCATCCATCTCTAACTCTTTCTCCATGGAATCCAATGTCCTCTTCTGTGTTAGTAACATGCAGTCAAGACATTCCCACACATAAAATAAAAATAAATCTTTTATAAGAAAACTACCCAATTAAAACAGAGAAAATTTATCTGAGCAGATATATTTTATGATTTACTAATATATGACTCAGGCAGAACTGCCCAGTTCTGCACGGCTCAGGATGATCAGGTAACAGCATCAGTAGGCACGCAAACTGATACACAGCAAGAACACCCAGAAGCGAAAGCAGCTCATATCTAACACAAAACTAAAATATAAAGGTCAAGTTGGAGTAAATTAAAGTAAATTTTTAAACAGACTATAAAGAAGAAAGTAAGCTTATATTAACAAATATTTTATAACAGCCATGGCTATAGATTAAACAGAAACACTTTTTAAGTACTCCAGGGTCTTTTGTTTTAAATTACATTGTAATTAATAACAGCCATTTCAAATGGTGTTGATGTTACTGTTTTAACAAATCATCATTAGCTAATCTACAGTACAATGTCACATAGCTTATAATGGATGAAAATAATGACAAGTTCAAGATGACTTAGGTGGTGCGATACAATGAACTGTATTTTGTATTGTTTGAAGAGTATATTAATTCCACACATAAGAAAAATTGCCCCCAAGAGAAAGTTCACAATGAAAAGAACATTCTAAAACACACCCAAAACAGAACTCCTTGAAATTGACAGTCACACAAAAGAAATTTCTAAGAAATTCAACAAACATAGTGTGAGCGCCTGAATGGAATCCTAGAACATTTCATTTTTCATTTCAGTAGTGGGCATGTTTTATTTGCTTAATTATTAGTTTTTGCAAGCTGTGTTTGTGAGTGGTAATAACTAGGGTTGAGGTTTGAAACTAGGAACTGATGGAAGCATAAGTAATCTTCCCACTTCCTGAATCTGCCTCCAAAGTGAGAAGTGATTTGAAGTTCAGGAGTAGAAAACTATAACTCCTTGAAGTTTGACTGTAAACTCATCATCCATTGTTGTAACAAGAGCTCAGATCATGTGTAAGCAATCTCAACCCTCTGGATCATCATTGTTCATCATCATCTGTGAATTTTATAGGTTACATATATAATACATCTAAGTAAATATATTTTAGATATTAATCAAATTATACATTTCTATGAGTAAACATTGAATTGGTACACACTAAAGTTTTTATATTTCATTCTAGAAAGAAATTGGACACATTTGGGAACCTTTTATAGACCACATATACTCTAAAAAATGAAGTTTCGTCTATGTTTCTTGTAAAAGAGCTGGTGTTGGGTAGTATGAGATCACTATGACAGTCAGGATAATTAAGGGTGTAGCTCACATCTGCTTCCCAGAGGAGGCTTTTCATAAACTAAATGTGATGTTTGTTTATCTCTTAAATCTTTACATTAGTAACTTTGCAGATCTTTACTTCTACTCCAATTCTTTATCAAAACAGACTTGTTTTAATCAAAATAAACAGAGGGCAGTCTGACCCTGCCTGCACATTTGAATCCACTCTGGAACTTCAGATACTGCCTGTGCCCGGGCTGCCTGCAGGACCATTTAAATCTGGACCTGTAAAGTACAGAAGGGCAAGACATCTGGAGCCATCTAAATCCTCCAGGGGATCTCTTCTACCTAACAAACTCTGAGCGACTTTAGTGAAGTTTAAACGCCTCAAAACCTTAACATTCTTAGAACCAAGCCTGTTTGTATTGTAGATGTGGAGAGGATTTTGTCTAATCTTAATTTAGCCTTGCAAAATTCTTATTTTCAAAATAAAAGGGAGAAGAGATGTTAGAAAATAAAAGTCATCAAGAACATAGGAGACTCAAACAAAACACTTTAGGGATGTTTCAGAGCTTAGAGGGTGACCTTAAAGGGGCTTATATTTAATAACCACACACTACTTTCATTTACTTTTCATTCTGCATAGAATATGCAGAGAAGTATTTCTGACCAATTCCTAAATAAAGAAAACAAATACGAACCAAGACTCATGCTACTCAGCCAAAGGAAAAACTTGAAGAAGAAAGCATTATATACTCATAACAACGTGAGCACAATCCTCAACTACTTTATGTCAACATTTTCTTGAGGTTTCTAACATCAATGTGTTTCTAAATTTGAAGTTATAATTCAATTTAGAAGATGATAAACATTAAGATATTGAACACTAGGACTTCCTAAACACTATGAGGGTTTTTGGATGTAAGTAAAATGAAAGCCCAACTTCTCTAAGACAGCTAATATCAAAGAAGAGGAGGGATTTGCGATTAAAATACAACCAGAATAGGATTCGAGAAGGACTTTATAAACTTTCACTGATCAGGTAATCCTAAAAGTGGTTGTAGTTAAGCCCAGAGCTCAAAAGTTCATGGATCTAAGCAAAGAAGCAGCTATTAAAGACACAGTAGACCTGGATGACCACAACCAATAGATAGCATTTGCAAGCATCGTAATTCCCAGAATTCACTCAGCTGCTCATGTTGTCACACTGAATTTCAGCAAAGTATCCAGTATAGTGAACTGGCTCTTGAAAGGCCACCCCAAGTTGGTGTTTGGTCAAGGAAAGGATTGCTAATAATCTGTAAGCACAAGATGATCTTCAAATTTTCAAAGTAAACACTTCTCAGGGGAGCCCTTGCCCTTCTATTTCCAGATGCTATAAAAACTCCAACAAACACGAAAAAGTCAGGTGACCTTGAGAAATGCAGTAAGATGAGGTTAACTTCAGTTTGTTAAAGATTTCTCTAGGAATTTATTTTTTTCCCTCTAGTTGGTACAGAATATATTTAATAAGTTACAAAATGCCTACACGAATTAAATACCTTTCTTTGCCCTTGACCTTATAAACTGATTTTTCCTTGCCAATAATAAACTAGCTCATTGCCTAAAAGAAACCCAACACAATCTTAAATATAATTCATTAATGAAACAATGAATGGAAGAAATGAATATGTACATTAGAAATAACCTCAATCTAAAGTCAGTTGTTAAAAATAAAGAATTATAAAGTATCTATCATGTACTAAGTGCCATGCTAGTTTTAAGGGACACTAAGATAAATAAGAGTTCTATCAATGCATTTTTGCTACCTGATATAAATTATAATGATATTTATTAGGGTTTAGCACCATAACAAGCAAGTTGGAGAAGAAAGAGTTTATTGGCTTACACTTCTGCATTGCTGTTCATCACTGTAGCAAGTCAGGATCCTGGAGGTAGGAGCTGATGGAGAGGCCATGGAGGAGGCTACTTCCTGACTTCCTTTTTATTGCTTTCTCATTCTGCTTTCTTAAAGAACCCAGGACCACCAGCCCAGGGATGGAACCACCCACCATGGTCTGGACACCCCTGCATTGATCACTAAATGAAAAATGTCTTACAGTTGGATCTCTTCTAAGTATTTCCTCAACTGAGGTTCCTTCCTCTCTGATGACTCTATCTTGTGTCAAGTTGACACATGAAACCAGCTAGTACTATATTTTATGATATAGAGGACTGGTGTTCAATAAATACTTTGTATGCCTACATTCAGTGGAAGCTCATTTTACCTTTGCCTATCTCTATAAAGCAGAAGGAAAAGATGCTTTTTTGTTAGAACTAACATCCCTACCATCATCACACTATTTTTAAGAGTAAGTCTTGGAATCTGTCCTAGGATCTTGTGCTCTGTGGATTTGATACTGTGGTCATTTCCTTAGTATTTATAAACTACAGCTTCTTACCTTTTATCATGAAACATATACTAGAAGTTTGTATCTCACAGGTTCACACTGTTAATGAATTTCAATTTCTATACTGAGAATGAATTATGACTTGAAAAGCTGCTACACCTTATTAAATACCAAAGTCAAGTGTTCAAAATAGGAAAGCTCAAAGATGATTTCTCTGTGGGCAAATGAAAGAAGTTGCAGACTGTGCTTTCAGGACAGCTTATATATAATACAATACTTAAATAGATAGCATTGTGTATCTAACATTCATTGGGAGGGGTCCCCAGAGAACCACTTGGGCATCCATTATTCTCACCATTATCATGTGTTCATGAAGTAAGAGGGAATACATCATACTAAATGCTGACATTTACCTTTTATTTTCAATGTTTTATAATCACTGCATGCAATCTGATGGTTGACATAAAATGACTAACCCACCCCCATATGCTTGTCTTGTTTAAATGAAAATTCCACATAATAAGGAAATCCTCAATAGGATATCTCACTGCCAACACTCTGTTAATTAATTCACTTACTCATTTGCTCATTGTTATATAAAGAGTATTGATGTCATGAGGAATATTAATTGAGAAGCACACAATTGACTCTTACTTTGATGGTATTATACTAACCACAAATTAAAAAGTAACTGATTAAAAAAATAACACATTACTTTACAACCTGCCATTAGTTAAAGAATATAAACAGAGTTATTAAATAAGTTATAGCCGGGCGGTGGTGGTGCACGCCTTTAATCCTAGCACTTGGGAGGCAGATCTCTGTGAGTTCGAGACCAGCCTGGTCTACAAGAGTTAGTTCCAGGACAGGCTCCAAAACCACAGAGAAACCCTGTCTCGAAAAACAAAATAAATAAATAAATAAGTTATAACCTGAAAAGTTAAAAATATAAATAAGTAATTTTTAAAAGAAAATAAATTAGTATGTAATTCCACCAATGACCGTGTGCTTGCTGTTCAGTGCCTTATGTGGCAGGATGGAGAATTAAATTAAACATAGGTTGATTTTTTTGAGGGAGGTTTGAGACAGGATTTCTCTGTAACAGTCCTGGCTGTCCTAGAACAAGGCTCTAGTTTGATTTTAAAAACATCTCAGAGCATTCTTTGTCACTGGATATACATGGTGGAAAAGGTGAGATCAAAACTTTGCTAAATACTGCAAACTGCAAAAAATTACTGACTGTACTATAGAGTCAAGGTAAGTACTGCTTAACATTGGAATGGAATGGCACTTGTGAAGTAAAATCTTTCAAACTAAATATCTTCTGGTACCCAATAACAAGAGAAATATCATTTGCCACAATACTGTGTGTGTGTGTGTATGTGTGTGTGTGTGTGTGTACAGAGTATGTTTTCTACTGCCATAGCAGATTGCCGCAAACTGGGTAAATTCTATAGTTTACTTGACTTAAAGTTATATAGTAAGGGCCTTCTTCCCTTCCTGCTAGTAGAGTATGCATAAGAATGTAAGAAAGAAAAAGGAGAGGTGTGTGTGTAGATAGTTAGAAAATGAGAGATAGTAGATTATAGACAGATGATATATTAGTAGATAGATAGATAGATAGATAGATAGATAGATAGATAGATAGATGATAGATAATAGTAGATAGATAGATAGATAGAGAGAGAAAGAGAGAGAGAGAGAGAGAGAGAGAGAGAGAGAGAGAGAGAGAGAGAGAGATAGGTAGATAGGTAGGTAGATAGGTAGGTAGATAGATAGATAACATACATTCCTGGGATCACTACCTACTTCCAAATAATAGCACTAATACATTCATGGGGACAATGCCTTTACTGCTTAATAACATCTTACCTTTCTTACTTTTATTGATGTTATTAGTATTATGGCAAGACTTGAGGGCACATTATAACCCCAGTGTCTTATGTTAAGTATGTGCATCTAAGTCACATTTGGTCATTCATTTCTGACAATTACTGTTCAAAAATTTTTGAAATTTGCTGTTCCTGATGCCTTCATCAAGTCACCTGACCCCTGACTGTAAACTCACTGTTTTCTTCCAGGCTTGCACTTGCGTTTTAAGAGCCCTATTCTCTAAATACAAGTTCCAAGCATGATGAGCACCACATAAATTTCTGCCTAATCCTGTGACTATGTCCCTCTTGGACCTTGCTGGTGTTCCTCTAGCGACCACACCATTAGAGTGATAAAGAAAGTAATGTCTTTCTTATCTAGGTCTTATATCCAAATACCATCTTTCAGAGAAAATGTCTCTGCCCTCCATATTCCTAATTCTAGAAATTCCTATGAAGAGCATAGTGTGTCTTTTTCGAGAACATGGGCATGTTTTAAATGTTAAATTAAATGTACATTTTGGAGGGGTTTTCAGAGACAGAGTTTCTCTGTAGCTTTGGAGCCTGTTCCGGAACTAACTCTTGTAGACTAAGCCAGCCTCTACCTCCCAACTGCTTGGATTAAAGGTGTGCACCCACCACCTTACTAGGCCTAAATTAAATGTACCTATAAGTGATACATAAAAACAGTTTTAATTTACATACTAACGAGTACCATGTGATTAAAATTCAAATCCACTGCTGTGTTTAAGTTTTTTCAAATACCTGATGTAAAATATTTAAAAGAAGGAACGATTTCTTTTGGCTTCCCACTTTAGAGGCTCGCCTCTGTGACTGATTTAATCCACTGCTCTTAGTCTCATACCGAGGCAGAGAATCATGGAAATGGTTTGAGGGTAAGGTTACCTCAAGGTGAAATGGAAGCAGAGACACTAGATGTTGCATGCCTGAGTAAGCAGTGTTCTTTGGCTATTGTTCTACCTCAGCCCCTTCACCACTGGACAATACATTCCACATTCTGAGAAGACCATGCCATAAAACATGCCATTTATCTCTAAAATACTCTCCCATGGAAGCTCCCAGATATGTTTTACTAAACTCAGAGATATTTCTGAATTTAATCAAGTTAAAATCAAGATTAACCACAGGATTTTGTAATATTTAGCTTACATGTATGTCCTCAAATTAAGATTTTTTAAAGTTTATCAGGAGATTATATAATGAAATAAAATTTAAAAGTCATTGTGCATCATGTTCCACTTATTATGTTTTTTTTTTAAAGAAATGGACAATTGTTAGTGCACAGCTCTTTGCCTAAAAGATTTAACAAATGCAGGGTGTTTGTCACAAAGAAATCAACAAATTTCTGTAAAAAGCAGTAATTTGTTAGTGATTAACTAAATATAGAAATATAAATATAGAAAAATAAATATAGAAAGCTTTAATTATACTGAGAAATAGAAGTTGGCCCTAAAAGACAATGTTGTGTGATTTTGATCATATGTGGATACTAGCCTAAAACTTTAGTTCAGGGTTGACCCTAGATTTGACCTAAAAAACCCAAAACACTGAAAAGGGAACAGCATAGTTAGACTTTCCTTGAGGCATAAAAGACACCACCAAAGGATTCAATGAAAGTGGAAAGGTACTATATTAATTAGATTAGGGTGGGGGTAGAAATGAGAAGACAAGATAAATGAAGGAAGCTTAAACAAAGCGAAGGTGATGTGGAAAAATCACTGAGAAAGCTGCTATCTTGTTTATTACCTAAACAAACCAAAAAAAATAATTTTAAGGAGAATGCCACATAAGACTAGAAATACTGTTACTGAAAGCTATGAGCCACTAAACAAAAGTCCAAGGCCAAGTAGGGGACACTTCTGCAAACGGTATTGATTATGAAGAACCTGGATCCTGATCAGAATATGAGCTATTGCCATTGCTCTTGTTGACTCCTCTCAACTGGTTGATAAGACCTTATTGCTGTAGGCAATATATATATATATATATATATATGTATATATATATATATATATATATAGGATGAAGCAAAAATCAAAGTGAAAATAAGTTAGAAGATTCAGTACTCCATGCTGGCATTCATGGTATGAGATGGTGATATACTAGGTGCTGTGGTTAAACATATTGATGTTCTAGTTCTAACCCCACTGTAATATCTTCCAACCATATTACCAATCTACTACATAAGACGTGTCTATCCATGAATGACTGTAATGGAGTAGCAACTACTCCCTAATTTGATTTGAGGCTTTCCTTATGTGAAAAAATTCATGCCTAAGACTACAAACCTGTCTGAAAACCTATGGCTGAATAAGTCTTAAACTGTGTAGAAGGCAACTGTGGTGATAGGATAGCTAAGGATAATTACTTATTTAATTTTCCACAGCATCAAACTATACTCTGTTTGTCTATGTCAAAGTCACCTATGAGCTTAAAGAAAGAATCTCGCATAGCAGTGAACAGAGGTTAATGGAAAGGCCCATGGCTGTATGAGATGCTGGTAAGAGAGGACCACTGAGAAATAAATCCTAGAAAAGATGTATACCCCCAAACAAAATATACAGACATACAAGCATGCATGCACACCACCTCCATTACCACCTCTTAAGAGTCCAGGGAATGCTACAGAAGAAAGTTAGAAATAAGTTAAGAGCAGAAGAATGGGTGTGAGACTGAAAAGATGGCTCAGTGATTAAGAGCACTGCCTGCTCTTCCAAAGGTCCTGAGTTCAATTCCCAGCCATCTCTAATGAGGTCTGGTGCCCTCTTGAGGAAGAGACCTAATCAGTCATCCTCATCAACTTAGACCATGAAACCCAATATGGACAAGTTCAACAGAACCGCCATATATGGGCTGCCCATGCAAGCATCAGTATGGCCAGGGCATAAATTTCATTTTTCATTTCAGAAGAGTGGGGAGGGATGTCCACAAAATAACCATCTTCTAAGCAGGATATAAACATAACTACCACGAACTCTTAGCAACTGTACAAAATGGCACCAGGACAACAGAAGTCAAGTCCACTTAATAATTATCTATTATTTTACTCATTTTTCAACTGCTAAGAAGAGGCACCATGACCGAGTCAGCTTTTATAAAAGAAAAAAAATGTATTGGGAGTTTGCTTACAGTTTCAGAGACTTAGTCCATTATCATCATCAGAGAAGCATGGTACTAGAGAAGTAGTTAAGAGCTACATTCTGATCCATAGCAAGACAGACAGACAGACAGACAGACAGACAGACAGACACACATTATACCAGGCATGGGCTTTTGAAATTTCAAAGCAACCCTATTGACATACTTTTTCCAGAAAGACCACATCTACTTTAACCATATCTTCTAATCCTTTTCACATAATGTGACTCCCTGGTGACTAAACATTCAAAGATATGAGCTTAGTGAGAAGCAAATCTTATTCAAATCAACACACCTATGGAGGAGAAGGGGTTCAAAACTTGCTACCACTTACTGCTAATCTCTTAGATTAAGAGAAAGAAGGTATACTATCCAGTTGTACATCTATTGGTATCCCCAACCCCGAGGTTGCCATGGTTAATAACAAACCCAGGCCTTATTTAGCATCTAGGCACGTTAAGCAAAAGCAATCTAATAGAAGAAAGAGATTTGTAGAAAAGAGGTATGCTCATAGGCATAGGAGGAAAATAAAATGTATAGTTTATAATGTTATTGGTATGAAATTATGATTAAGATTTACTAAGGAAAAATTGAAAAAGTAATAACAATGAAAAGAAATAAAATATACGTGTGATGCTTAGAGTTTGGAGATTTTTCACACATTCTAAAATATGTCATCAAATCTTATGTGCTTTAAAAAGCTAATGACTATAAGATATTGTTTTATACCACTTAAGAGGGAAATAATGTTAAATCTTCTTTCATCATCAATTACATAACTAACCCTACTTTTAAATTAAGTCTAAAATTGACTAATGAGTTACAAAAATGAGTTACAAAGGTGATTGCAACTTCAATGTTGACTTTAGATGTTAATAATCAGGAAAAATAATAAAACATTTTCTTGCATTGGGAATACAGCTACAGAAATAGTGAGCCCAAGACAAAAATAAGCTATGAGAAATTGACTTCTTCTCTCAAGCTTTATCACTCCAAAGAAAATATTGATGGCTAGACAAAAATGAGAGAATTGATAGAGGGTTGCCTAAATAACGTCAGTCATATGAATAATCTGAGAATTATCACATCTCTTTTCACCTTTCAGAGTCAATTTATATAACACTTTTTTTTAAATAAAGTAAGTAAATAATGTAAACTCTACATCATAACTTATGACATTACATGGGAGAATTTTAATAACTATGGAAAATTGTATATATATCAAAATGGTCAACGATTCCATTTTGGGTTTGTTATTACTGATTTTGAAATTCATGTGGCATTGGCATGACCCATACACAGATGGCGTACCATCCCTTTTCCAAGAGCAAAACAAATCATTTGTTCATTAAGTAATATATGTGAACTGGTAGAGAGAATGAAAGAGGAGGAAGCAGAGAAAGTCACATGGAATGCTGATTTCTGAATATGATATGGCTGCTTCACTATTGAACTCTCAGCATCTGAAATTACCTGCACATGAGCTCCTTAAGATTGGGCCTGTTCACACTGTCATAGACAGTTAGAATCCCTCATGGAGACTCACTTGTCTCTGAGGATTCATGTACATAACCTTTGATTGATGGTGGTGAGATATTTTCTTCATAGTAAGGTGGGAACATTTCTGAAAACAACCCAATAAAACTCCCTGATCATCAAAATCAAACAAAAGTAGACAGACATGAAAGTAGGGGGAGGGGATTGATTGAGAAGAGGAGGTGGTTAATGGGAATGGAGAAGGAAGACATTAAGAATAAATACAATTAAAATATAACATATATGTCCAAATGTCATAATGCATCCAGTTACCTGTAACTAATATATACTAATTTGAAATAATAAAAAGAAATAGTAGCATTGTACAGAACAGCAAATAAATTTTTATAATTTAAAAAAAATATGTACATTTATACTTAGTTTATAGTCCAACCCATTATTTATCTAAATCAAGTCTGAAAAGTTAATGTTGGCAAAACAATACAAAATTGTAAAAGTCTATGAGCTTTTATGCAAGATTTCCACTAGTGGGAATTTTTGCATTTATTCATAAAGCAGGAGCTATGCACCAAGTAATAATTACCATAATTGAAGATGTATTGAATTCTCTACTCTCAAATTTTCTTTATTCTATACCTCTCATAATAATAAAAAAAATTTAATTTTTATTAATTACTGCCTTTACATCCCAGTCAAACTTGTGAAAAGGGCAGGGGGAATAAACCTTTTCAAACCTAGAATTAGTGTTGTTTCCTACACATATTTCTTGTAGCTCCATCTTGTCTCTGCTCTCTGATCTGTGTAACTTAGCAATTGTAAGTTTTAAATCAATGGATGAGTATTCTAAAATGAACAAGACATAACTTGGCATCTAAACTTATTACTAAAGTTGTCAAATATCTCTCCCAATATTGTTCTTTTCCTATTTTAGTGTGTCCAGATGGGTCAAATCTTATCCCATAGAAAAACTAGTGTTGAAGGAAAGAAACACACACCCTTCCAATTATGTTCATGACTGAGGTGTCTACAACATAAGACATTAACAGGAAGAGAAATGTCTCAATTAATTTAATATGAATTTTATGCAATATGGTCTTCAATTATAAATAAATGAAGACCCAAATAAAGAACTAAACTGTGTGTTTATGTAGATGTGTGGGCTGTTTGATTTTGCTGCAAGGTAGATAGAAGCAAAATAGTATAGAACAATGCAACTAGAAGAGACTATTATTTAAGGACAAAAAAATTGGAGTTGGGGATACAATTGCCAAGATTTATTTTCTTTTTAGACTCCCCTTGTGTGGTTGGTCTTCAGGATTGCCAACATTCCATTTCTCCTAAAATTAGGAATGTACCTTTTTAATATGAGTCCCAAATAGTCATGGGAGCCAGCCAGTGGTGGCACACCCCTTTAATCCCAGCACTCGGGAGGCAGAGGCAGGCAGATCTCTGTGAGTTTGAGACCAGCCTGGTCAACAAGAGCTAATTCCAGGACAGCTAGAACTGTTTGTTATACAGAAAATTTCTATCTTGAAAAAATAACACATATATGTATATGTATAACACACACACACACACACATGTATATATATATATAGAGAGAGAGACAGAGACAGAGAGAGAGAGAGAGAGACAGAGACAGAGAGAGACAGAGACAGAGAGAGACAGAGACAGAGACAGAGAGACAGAGACAGAGACAGAGAGAATTTAAAAACCTGTCATGGTGAGCATCCAAACAGCCTAGGCTCCCACAAAGCCAGCACGTGCAGTAGAATCAAAACCCAGTGCTATTGTTCTTGATTTCTCACCATCCCTCATTGACCGCTATGTTCAGCAAGTCCGGTTTTATCCCATGCTTTTTTTAGACCCAGGCCAGCTGGCCTTGGTGAGTTCCCGATAGAACATCCCCATTGTCTCAGTGTGTGGGTACACCCCTCGCGGTCCTGAGTTCGTTGCTCCTGCTCTCTCTCCTTCTGCTCCTCATTTGGACCTTGGGATTTCAGCCTGTGGATCTCTGTCTCTGTCTCCTTTCACCGCCTGATGAAGGTTAATATCCTAGGCTGTTTGAATGCTCACCTTACTAGACCTGGAAGGAGGTGGGAGGTCCTTGGACTTCCCACAGGGCAGGGAACCCTGACTACTCTTTGGGCTGCTGAGGAAGGGGGAGTTGTTTGGGGGAGGGGGAGGGAAATGGGAGGCGGTGGCGGGGAGGAGGCAGAAATCTTTAATAAATAAATAAATTTAAAAAAAAAACCTGTCTGGGAGAAATGAAGGATTGAAAATGTCCTTCCTATATAAGTAAACAATTTGAGGGAAAAGTTCACAGTAAACTCCCTTGTTTTTCTATAGTCAAAAACCATATTAGTCCCTCTGTAGCCATAGCCGACTGAGCTCCTACATGGGCAAGACCTTTTTGAGACCACCCATACCCACATATGGTCTGAGTACATCAGGGAATCACCAAAATAACTACGTAAAGGATCATGGTGGCTGTCACTCAGAGAGGCAAGTGAGAAATGGATGCCTGCTGTACAAACAACAGTTTGCATTGAACTCTCAAGGGAATTGTTGAAAGGGAAATAATGTTTGCAATACATAATAATCGCCAAATAAATATGCTATCGGGGAGGGTGATAGTAGCCTATGTAATTTTCTGGAACATTATCATCTGAAGGCAATACTTTTGAAAATCACAAATATTTATGAAATAAATAATCATAATTGCAAGCAATTCAAAGGGGAGACGTCAATTCAGAGGGAAAAGGAGATCACATAAGTCTTCCAAATTCTTTGTCTCTTCTAACATTTGATAAAAGGGCACTGCTGCTGAGATTATGAGTGGAAGGCACAAGGTTATTGGTCCCCCTTTCATCAGATAGTGCTGAGAATTTCCTCTCAGCTTTATAATTCAGTTTTTTTTGGATACAATTACCAAAAAAGTACTAATAAAGTAAAAAAAATTCTTTAAGAAAAGTAGATATTTTTAGATAAATTCTTACTATTACTAACGTTATTTGGGCTTTGATCATTTTAACTACTTACATGAAAACTTGGCTATCTTAAATAGGATAAAACAATAAGTGGTAGGAAAAAATGCATGTAGCTATGTGTATGGATTACCAATACTTATTTGTGTGTGCTTTGCATAATTACATACATATGTGTATATATTTATACCTCCTTGTTCATATGTACATATGGATATTAAAAGAGAAAGGAAGTGAAAGAGAAAGTGAAGGAAAAGAGAGAGTATGTATGGTAGTTTTAATAAGAGTGATTCACATAGGCTTATATATTTGAATGCTTAGTCAGCAAGGAGTGACACTAATTGAGAAAGACTAGTGAATGTGTCCTTATACTAATAGACATAGCCTTGTTGGAAGAGGTGTGGCACTGGGGATAGGCTTTGAGCTTTTGGAAGTCAAAGTAAGGTTCAATGTCTCAGTCTTCCTGCTGTGTGTGGATTCAAATCTAGAACTCTCAGCTACTTCTACAGTACTATACCTGCCTGCGTTCTGCCATTCTCATCCTATGATGGTAATGTACTGAGACCTGAAGCTACAAGCAAGCCCCAATAAATGCTTTATTTTGTAAGAGTTGCCTTGGACACGGTGTCTCCTCACAGCACCACAACAATGAGTAAGACAGAGAGATTCTAGAAAACATGGAAAAGTTTTTATTGTTGGGCATTTACACCTTTAACCTCAGCAATTGGAAGGCAGAGTAAATCTCTGTCAAGGCCATTCAGGGCTATATATTAAGACTCTGTCTCAAAAATGTTAATGTTCATTCATAGTTTTCTCAGCACATTGTCACCGATGGAAAGTTTATTAACACACATAGATTTTTGTCCCAAATATCTTACTTTTAGTATTTATTACATATCAAGTAAGGACACTTTCAAGAGAGGGATGCATAATGAACTTTGGTTTTGGAATCCAAAGGTTAAGTTCTTCTTAAGAACATATTAGAATATGTTCACACTGGAGCAATCATCCAATTAAAATGAAGAGTGAGGTTAAAATCCCATTAGGACAATTATTCAGTTAATTGCTCTGCTGTGGGCAAGGCTTTTAGTTAGAGAAATGTAGAACACCAGCCTGTATCTAAAGGGAGGAAGGTCAAGGCATCTCCCCAGCAAACCAATTTAAAAGATTTAAGTGGACTGCTCCAAAAGCCAAGAAAGAGTCACTTTTTGAAAAATTAGCACTTAAAAGGAGAGTATGCCTAATTAGTCCTGGACATAAACCCAGAATACAGACTTCTCTTCCAGAAGATTGTCAAGTGACTCCTTGTACAGTCAGCTGGCCATTGGAAACCTCCAGAATCTTCACACCATGTTAATCGCAAGCTTAGGAAATAATTTATCTATCAAACCATTTATTCACATTCTCACTTAAAATCACTTAAGTAAACATAGGATGTCAAAAATAATTTTCTTCAATATCTATCAATAAACACTTGAACTTGCCAAACAGTGCAGATAAAATATAAAGGGATGAGAAAGAGATTAAACATAAGATGAGTAGTTACTGCTGTGTTGTGAGCTCTAAGGACCCAAATACCATTGGAGTTTTGTACCCTGCCAGTCTTGAGTAACAACCCACCATGACTTCATTGAAAGAAATTTCAGGCCACTATTCCTATATTCTCTATTATTACATGTCAGTGTTGTGATGTCTAGTTGCATCCCTTTATTGAAACACAAATCACTACTAAGTCATGAAACATTCTAAGCAAGAATGCACACATAGGCATCAGGAACATGTACTTTGCCTCTTTAAAGACATTTAACTTCAAAACACAAACAAAATATACTAGTGTTTCCTGTTTACCCTTCTTCCTCCAATCTTTGTTGGTCAAGCAGTATCTTCTCAATAAGCAGATATGAGCTTCTTAT
The DNA here is from genome assembly GCF_950005125.1 of Chionomys nivalis. Taxonomy (NCBI): domain Eukaryota; kingdom Metazoa; phylum Chordata; class Mammalia; order Rodentia; family Cricetidae; genus Chionomys; species Chionomys nivalis. Next base: position 176,209,336 of record NC_080086.1, on the reverse strand, counting down.
TCATATCGCATTTTCTACATCACTCACAGTTGTAAGGAATGAAATGGATCTATTTCCCAAAGGGGGGAAATCAGAATCCTATTTTGTTTTAATCTCCCTGCTGTTCAGAAGCTACTATAAGCATGCAGTTCCTCTTGACTATATTTTCATCTAAAGATTTCTCAGGTGTATAACAGGAACTTAAATAAACTTAACATACATACAGTGTTAAACTTGAGAATTTATTCCAAATTCATAAGATAAAAGCAGGAAGAGAAATATGTCAACTAATAAATTATTGAGATTATTCCTTTTTTCCATGCTTATTCATTGTTTTTAGATATACAGTAAGACTATTTCTAAAGGTATACTATAATAGTCATAAAACTTATTTTTGTAAGCAAGTGAATAATTTTTTTTATTTTTTTCTCTCATGTATTTAACTTTCTTTTTATTGATTCTTTGTGTCTTTCACATCATACATATTTTTCATTTTTTAATTCCTTTTTAATTAAAATTTCTGCCTCCTCCCCGTTTCCCATTTCCCTCCCCCTCCTCCCACATATTGCACCCTCCCCCCACTCCCCTCCCCCTCTCCCAAGTCCTCTCCCCCTCCCCCCACTCCATTCCCCCTCCCTCTCCATACTGAAGAGCAGTCCAAATTCCTGCCCTTCAGGAAGTCCAAGGTCCTCCCACTTCTATCTAGGTCCAGGAAGGTAAGCATCCAAACAGGCTAGGCTCCCACAAAGCCAGTTCATGTATTAGGATCTAAACCTAGTGCCATTGTCCTTGGCTTCTCATCAGCCTTCATTGTCCGCCATGTTCAGAGAGTCCGGTTTCATCCCATGCTTATTCAGTCCCAGTCCAGCTGGCCTTGGTGAGCTCCCTAGATCTGTTCCACTGTCACAGTGGGTGGGTGCACCCCTCGTGGTCCTGACTTCCTTGCTCATGTTCTCCCTCCTTCTGTTCCTCACTTGGACGTTAAGAGCTCAGTCCGTTGCTCCAAATTGGGTCTCTGTCTCTATCTCTATCTCGATCCATCGCCAGATGAAGGTTCTAAGGTGATATGCAAGACATTCATCAGTATAGGATAGGGTTTTTTTCAGATTCCCTCTCCTAAGTTGCCCAAGGTACTAGCTCGGGACATCTCCCTGGAAACCTGTGAGCCCCTCTAGAGTCAAGTCTCTTGCCAACCCTAAGATGGCTCCGTTAATTAGGATATATATATTTCTCTGCTCCAGTATTCACCCTTCCTATATCCCAAATATCCCATTCCCCCAAGCTCCCCCCATCCTCCCGTTCTCACGTTTCTCACCCCATTTCCCCTTAGCCCCATGCCACCTCACCCGCAAGTTCCCAGTTTTTGCCCGGCGATCTTGTCTACTTCCCCTATCCAGGCAGATGACTATACATTTTTCTTTGGGTTCACTTTCTTATTTAGCTTCTCTAGGACCACAAATTATGTGCTCAATGTCCTTTATTTATGGCTAGAAACCAATTATGAGTGAGTACATCCCATGTTCCTCTTTTTGGGTCTGGGATACCTCACTGAGGATAGTGTTTTCTATTTTCATCCATTTGCATGCAAAATTCACGATGTCATTGGTTTTTACCGTTGAATAGTACTCTAATATGTGTATATTCCACACTTTCTTCATCCATTCTTCCATTGAAGGGCATCTAGGTTGTTTCCAGGTTCTAGCTATTACAAACAATGCTGCTATGAACATAGTTGAACAAATGCTTTTGTCATATGATAGGGTAACTCTTGGGTATATTCCCAAGAGTGGTATTACTGGATCTTGGGGTAGGTTGATCCCAAATTTCCTGAGAAATCGCCACACTGATTTCCAAAGTGGTTGCGCAAGTTTGCATTCCCACCAGCAATGGATGAGTGTGCCCCTTACTCCACAACCTCTCCAGCAAAGGCTATCATTGGTGTTTTTGATTTTAGCCATTCTGATAGGTGTAAGATGGTATCTTAATGTTGTTCTAATTTGCATTTCCCTTATCGCTAAGGAGGTTGAGCCTGACCTTAAGTGTCTTTTGGCCATTTGAATTTCTTCTGTTGAGAATTCTCTGTTCAGTTCAGTGCCCCATTTTTTAATTGGGTTAATTAGCATTTTAGTCTTGTTTCTTGAGTTCTTTATATATTTTGGAGATCAGACCTTTGTCTGTTGCAGGGTTGGTGAAGATTTTCTCCCAGTCAATGGGTTGCCTTTTTGTCTTAGTGACAGTGTCCTTTGCTTTACAGAAGTTTCTCAGTTTCAGGAGGTCCCATTTATTCAATGTTGTCCTTAATGTCTGTGCTGCTGGGGATATACATAGGAAGCAATCTCCTGTGCCCATATGTTGTAGAGTACTTCCCACTTTTTCTGCTATCAAGTTCAGTGTGTTCAGACTGATATTGAGGTCTTTAATCCATTTGGACTTGAGTTTTGTGCATGGCGATAGATATGGATATATTTTCATTCTTCTACAGGTTGATAACCAGTTCGGCCAGCACCATTTGTTGAAGATTTCTCCATCCCTTTGTAAACATCCTCTGCCCTTGCAAACCCTCACCAAAAAAAAGAAAAGAAATTTAAAACAAAAAAATAACAGAAAAAGGAAGCATCTCATCATAGAAGCTGCAGTGTGCACAGTGAGTCAACAGTAAATCCTTTCTATACATCTTTACTTGCAAGTGTTCACTGGAAAGAGACATTGGTCTGGTTCGATGCTTCTGGTTTTTATTATTATTATTATTATTATTATTAAAAATTTCTGCCTCCTCCCTGCCTCCCTTTTCCTTCCCCCTCCCCCCACTCCCCGTACCCCATTCCCTTCGCCCTCCCTCTCCAGTCCGAAAAGCAGTCAGGGTTCCCTGCCCTGTGGACAGTCCAAGGTCTCTCCCCCCCCCATCCAGGTCTAGGAAGGTGAGCATCCAAACAGGCTAGGCTCCTCCAAAGCCAGTACATGCAGTAGGATCAAAACCTAGTGCCATTGTCCTTTGCTTCTCAGCAGCCTTCATTGTCCACCATATTCAGAGAGTCCGGTTTTATCCCATGCTTTTTCAGTCTCAGTCCAGCTGGCCTTCGTGAGGTCCGAATAGATCAGCCCCACCGTTTCAGTGGGTGGGTGCCCCCCTTGCGGTCTTGACTTTTTTGCTCATGTTCTTCCTCCTTCTGTTCCTCATTTGGACCTTGGGAGCTCAGTCCATTGCTCCAATGTGGGTCTCTGACTCTATCTACACTCATCACCAGATGAAGGTTCTATGGTCATATGCAAGATATTCATTAGTATGGCTATAGGATTGGACCATTTCAGGCTCTCCTCAGCTGCCCAAGGACCTAGTTGGGGACATCTCTCTGGACCCCTGGGAACCCTCTAGAGTCAAGTCTCTTGCCAACCCTAAAATGGCTCCCTTAGTGAGAAAGGGAGGATGGGGAGAGCTTGGGGGAATGGGATGGTTGAGATAATGGAAGGATGGATATGCCTCTGTTTTTTTTTTTTTTTTTTAACACTATCAGAACTGTGCCCTCACTGGGACTCTTCTTTAATAACCACTTGTTGCCCTGTGTTGTGGATATCCTGAAGCTTATGGTCTGGGGTACCAGCTCCTTCAGTGCTCCAATAGGTCTGAAATAGGGTGGATATTGGGGTGGGCCAACTCAAAACTCTGACTCTGAGTCTGGGTAGCAGCAAGGTTGGTGAGACCACAAACTGTACTCACCACCACGATGAATTCTCTGGCATTTTCCTCTCTGATTCACCCACTGCAGCAATGAACAAGGGGCAGGGTTAGTTCTCCTGCTTTCTTGTCCTCAGGGTAGGCTCTCTCACACCTGCAACACCAGGGCCAGCTCTACTGTGTTGCCCAGGCAAGGTGTGAGTCCTACTCTCCCTATTGCTGCAGTTGGTGAAGAGCAAAAAATGCTCTCCTACTCAAGAGGCGGGGGATGGCATCTTTTCCTCACTACTACCACCACACTTAAGAGGAGGGAGGTGGTACCAGCTATGCCCTTCTCATTCCCTCAGGGCTGGCTCATGTGTGCCCGTCTACAGGGTCAACTCTACTTTGCTACCCAGGCAAGACACAGGGCTTGTATTCCCGAGTACTATAGCTGGTAGGGGTTAGATCAGGTTCTCCACCTGCTGCAGGTGGAAAGGGATGGAGATAAATACCAAATTATAATATTATCATTTTCATCAAAATACTTCTTTCCTAGAATCCTACCTTATGTACTGAAGTACTAATATGTAAGTGAAATCTTTCCTGTGATTGTGAAGAAAGGATGATACTAGTGAACTGGCTGTTTGTGTTCTTATCTAATTTTTGATAATTTTAAACTACGAATACATTGAGACTATGAATCCCATAAAACATCTAATCTGTCTGAGAATTTTAACCTTGTCCTGAATTTTGGAACAATCATGTCCCTAGAAAAGTAAGATTCTTTTACCAGCAATTCAGGAGACACAACATAAAGACAGAATTGTTTTTCTCATTTATATTTGAACTTTACCCCAAGTGATTTTCAGTTTCATTCACCTGTGAAGAAGAGACTTTTTTGAGTGACAGTCCCAATAATTTTGGTCTGTTTTATTCTCCCTTATCTAAGAAAAGTGAATCATCATATGTACAATTACTCCAGTCAATGTTTATTAATGTAAACAATTTACCAAGTACATTTACTTTTTGCATACTTATTTTTCATATATATGATGCATATTATGCAAATATCCCCAAGTGTCACAGAAACAGATAAACAAACAGGGTCTATTTATCAGAACAAAAACATTCTCATGTATGATGTTATTCAAGTCCTGCCAGGTATGATAGTGTATACCTCCAAACCCATCATTTGGCAGGTGGATTAAGAGTTAAAGGTTATTCTCAGCAGCATAGCAAATTGTAGGCCACTCTAGACTATGTGGTACCATTTCTGAATAACCCACACTAGGAAAAACTATCAAAATCGATGTTAAGTAATTGAGTTTTCCTCATGGGCCAGATTTGGTACTTTATTTCAGGATTCATTTTTCATGTGACACATTCTTAGATTAAAATAATGCAAATTTACCACGTTATACTTACTTTTGTAAGAAGTGTGACATGAATCTCATAAATAAAAGTATTAATGGGAATTTTCCACTATGTTTTATATAGAATTTGTTTACTTACTTTTTCCAGGTCCTACACGTTTTTTTTCTGTGCCTTGATTCTAAACTGCCTAACATCCTCAAGACCAGCTTTAATATTTCAGTCTTTCTCATATGATTTCCTTCTAACTCCCTTATCTGCTCTTACAACTTTTAGTACACACTGTCATTCCTCATATCTTATCTATATAACAAATGCTGACATTCTTACCTGTGATATTTAGTTCTTACAATATTAGCAAAGGCTCATAGGCTCAACATCTCCTCTTCATATGGATGAATTTATTTTTCCACCAATCTGAAACCCTTTTCAGGGTCTGATGCTTAGCATTCTTCAGGCAACTGGTGCTTTTACAGAAAGAAAATAAATATAGACATACCCAGTAAATCCATCAACCTCTTTGCCCCCCCCTTTTTTTTGCCCTAAACAAAATGAGCATTTTGTCTGTCATTCATTACCATAATTTATAGTGCCTACTCCAAACTTCGTTTACTAGTTCAAATTTCTACTCAAATCACCTCATTCAGGAATATTTTGATATAGTTCCTCTATCTCTTAATCAACAGACTTGCTGTCCAGCTGTTGGAAATATGGTCAAATCAGCAGACAATATTCCAACGTTAGTCTCTGAATGAGGAATGGCTACAAGGAACTCCAGCTCTAGAAAACTGTCCCACCATGGGGTGTAAAACAAGCCAGTGACTAACAAATGAGGAATGAAGTCTTGGCTATTTCAGCCTATCTTAAAACAACACCCAATGTCTATTTTATCCCCAGAGTTGCCACATGGACACTTGGGCCATATCCAGAACTTTTCCCACACAGATTTCCTCCTCAACACAACCCTATTTCTGGAGAGATTAGTCCTAAGAGCATGTGTCAATCAATAAACACTTTAAGCTAGACTGTGTCCCTGATTCTGTTTTATAGCATACTTAACCTGAAACTCCCTCAGAAAATGATTTGTCTTCCATGTTTACTAAAATATTTGAACTTATCTGTATGAGTTTAAACACAAATATTTCTATGATTAATTCTTTACTCTTTTGTATATCAGAACTAAAAATCAGAAAGGAAGAGCTCTTGGTTTCTAGTTATAACATATGAACTTGTGTGGGTATTTTGTGCCAAACTAGTCAATTCTCTTATTTCTATTTAACTCCCTAAACTTTTGTTTCCATATGAGCAAGCAGAGAGGGCCATTTTTGTTAGATCTCTAGTGTCTAAGAAAGAGATTGACAAAAAAATTATCTAATAATACAGTATGAGGAAGTAGACAGTGTCTTCACCCAAACAAATATTCCTGTTCAGTTAAATCTGATGATATTCAGTTGGTACAATGTATCTGCTACCTGTTTCTCTTGTTTCTGGAAGAAAATGTCTAATTGAAACTACTTAAGGAAGGAGTGAAGTATTTAGATATAGTTTCTTAAGAGCTTTTAACCCACTGTAAGCAAAAATAGCATGGGAAAGTTCATTGGAATTTGAATCATCTGGGAATGACTCCCAAAGTGAGGCCAACCAGGAAACAGAGCATAGGAGGACATGGATCAGGCATTACCTTCAAAAGACAGCTCCCAGTATTCCACTTGCTCCAGCAATGTTCCACAGAGGCTCTACTTCATTTAAATTATCATGGAATAATCAAACTCTACTACAGAAGTTTATAATGAAAAGCATCATAAGCATTTTGTGCCGTTCATTGGATTTGGACTTCCTTATATTAAAGGAATACCTTTCTTGGATATTATGTACAGTTTAGAGTAGAATGCAAAAGAATGCTATCTTTCCCTCCTTAAAAAATTCTCAGCACCAATTTAAGCACAAATTTTCTCTTTTTCTTTCAATTATGTAGGAACAATGAATTTCCTTCCAACATGTTATATATTAGCTGGAAATAGACACAGAAATTCCACCAGAAAATTTAGAGAAATTGATAATCATGTTAAGATTCTTTCTTTGTTATCACATTCATTCCAGCTTTGCCCTTCCACCACACTTTAAAATCTCCTGCTGCATGTGAAGTGTCTTTCACAATACTAATTCTGTTCTAATTCACTAAACTGCTTGTGTCTATCATCAGAAGGTAAATCTACTTGAACCCAGGAGGTATCTTAATAGTTTTTGACCACCCAATGGAAGATAATACTGAAACTCTGACAACCTCTCCTAAATTCTCTTCTCATATTCCAGGTTATCAGGAATCATCCTGCTTGGTTTATAATCATGTTTCTAATGCAGTTCATATCTCAAATGGAGCATCAAAAAAACTATACAATGTAGTAAGAGGTTGCTTGTTGTTTTCCCGGTCACCCAGTCGCCCGAAATAATCACACAGAAACTATATTATTTAAATCACTGTTTGACCCACTAGTTCCAGCTTCCTTTTTTATTTACTTACTATACTTTTATTATTAAAACAATTTTAGCTGGGCCGTGGTGGCGCATGCCTTTGGGAGGCAGAGGCAGGCGGATCTCTGTGAGTTCGAGACCAGCCTGGTCTGCAAGAGCTAGTTCCAGGACAGGCTCCAAAACCACAAAGAAACCCTGTCTCGAAAAACCAAAAAAATAAAATAAAATAAATAAATAAATAAAATAAAACAATTTTAATTTAAATATACTTTGCTAATATCCTTACCCTCTCCCAAGTCCCTCTGGATTCTCTCCTCCTTCCAAGTTACCAAATTTCTTAAACAAACAAACAGATAACTAAATACAACAAACCCCCTTTCAAACCAGGAAACAAAACAAAACCACACCTCCCAAAAAACAAACAAAACAAAACAAAAAACTTCAAACTGTAACCAAATAAATGCACGCACGCACACACACACACACACATACATACACACACACACCAAATAAATTGCGTGTTATTTTCTGTGTTGGTCAACTCCCAAATATGGAATGGTTGATATATCCAGTCTCACTCTATTGTAGAAAACAGATTTTTTCTGTCTCAGCAGGTATAAGTAACAGTTCAGTTTTCAATCTTTACCATAGTGGCTAGGTTTTCATTCATTTAAAAAGAAAAGCAGAACAAAATTAAACATAGTAAGATAAAACATAACTATTTTGGAGTTGTCTTAAGAGAATAATGAACAACCTTACTTGTCTTGGATTTCTTGTGTAATCAGTTTTTACCTTTTTCTTTTTCAACTTAATATGGAATAGCAAAAAACCCGGGATAGCCAAAACAATCCTGTACGATAAAAGAACTTCAGGAGCCATCACAATCCCTGACTTCAAACTCTACTACAGGGCTACAGTACTGAAAACAGCCTGAGCCGGGCGGTGGTGGCGCATGCCTTTAATCCCAGCACTCGGGAGGCAGAGGCAGGAGGATCTCTGTGAGTTCGAGACCAGCCTGGTCTACAAGAGCTAGTTCCAGGACAGGCTCCAAAACCACAGAGAAACCCTGTCTCGAAAAACCAAAAAAAAAGAAAAAAAAAAAGAAAACAGCCTGGTATTGGTATAAGAAAAGACAGGAGGACCAATGGAACTGAATAGAAGACCGAGATATTAATCCACACACCTTTGGACATCTGACTTTTGACAAAGAAGCAAAAAATGTCAAATGGAAAAAGAAAGCATATTTAACAAGTGGTGCTGGCATAACTGGATGTTAACATGTAGAAGATGAAAATAGACCCTTATCTATCACCATGCACAAAACTCAAGTCCAAATGAATAAAAAACCTGAACATAAAGCCAGCCACACTGAACTTTGTAGAATAGAAAGTGAGAAGTACACTTGAAAGTGTTGGCACAGAAGACCACTTCCTAAATATAACCCCAGCAGTACAGATACTGAGAGAAACAATTAATAAATGGGACCTCCTGAAACTGAAAAGCTTTTGTAAAGCAAAGGACACGATCAACAAGACAAAATGACAGCCTACAAAATGGGAAAAGATCTTCACTAATCTCACTTCAGACAGAGGTCTGATCTCCAAAATATACAAAGAACTCAAGAAATTGGTCATCAAAAGAACACATAATCCAATTTAAAAAATGGAGTATAGACCTAAACAGAGAACTATTAACAGAGGAATCTAAAATGGCTGAAAGGCACTTAAGGAAATGTTCAACATTCTTAGTCAACAGAAAAATGCAAATCAAAACAACTCTGAGATTCCATCTTACACCTGTAAGAATGGCCAAGATCAAATATACTGATAACAACTTATGCTGGAGAGGTTGTGGGGGAAAAGGGAATATTCCTCTATTGCTGGTGGGAATGCATGCTGATACAGCCCCTTTGGATGTCAGTGTGGTGATTTCTCAGAAAATTAGGAAACAACATTCCTCAAGACCCAGTAATACAACTTTTGGGTATATATCCAAAAGATGCTCAATCATGCCACAAAAACATGTGTTCATCTATGTTCATAGCAGAATTGTTTTTCATAGCCAGAACCTGGAAACAACCTAAATGTCCCTCCATTGAAGAATGGATAAGGAAAATGTGGTAAATTTACACAATGGAATACTTATAAACCAGAAAAAAAAATACGACATCTTTAATTTTTCAGGAAAATGGATGGAGTTAGAAAACATTATTTTGAATGAGGTAACCAAGACCCTGAAAGACAATTATCACATGCACTCACTCATAGATGGTTTTTAAACATACAGCAAAGAAAGCCAGCCTACAAATCATAATCTCAGAGAACTTAGACAACAATGAGGACACTAAGAGAGACTTACATAGATCTAATCTACGTGAGAAGTAGAAAAAGTAAAGATCTCCTGAGTAAATTGGGAGCATGGGGACTATGGGAGAGGATTAAAGGGAGGAGGGGAGAGACAGGGAGGGGAGCAGAGAAAAATGTAGAGCTCAATGAAAATCAATACAAAAAGGAAAAAAGAAAGAAAAAAGTTCTGGCTTCTTATTACTAACTCTTACATCTTAATTTAACCCATCTCCATTAATCTGTGTATTGCCACATGGCCGTGACTTACAGGCAATTTCTGGCATTTGTCTCTGGCGCAGTTCCTTGGCTTCTCACCTGACTCCACCTCTTGCTCCCAGTTTCAGTTTAGTTTTCCCTGTCTAAATCTATTCCCTGCACAGGCCCACACCAGTTTTTTTATTAGCAAATGGCCTTCACAGCATACGCAGTGGAATCCCACAACAATACAAGACACTGAAACACACATGAGTAGCATCAGGTTCCTGGGCTCTAACATCAGGGGTTAATTGTAGTCTATTGCCAACTCAATGCTTTCAAAATCACAGGTGACTACATGGCAATTAAACTTCAATCCCCCCAAAATGTTGGCACTTTTCCAACCTGATTATCTCCAAAGTTAAAGTGTAATGTGTTTAGCAGTTCTGATAAGGTATATTTCAAAATGAGAAAAAATTGACTAAATAAGCTTTAGAGGCAGAGCAACATGCACATCAGTATGAAAACTAAGAACTGTGGTCCATAAAATATTATAGGCTATTTTTATTTATAGTATTGAAATATTTTTATAGGCAGGGACAATTGACATTAAGGTTGGAATGTAACGAAGTATACTATATAATAGACAGACTTCATAAATTGGACTGATTTTGACAGAAAGCACTGAAAAATTATGATAAATGACAAATCAGAACTAACTTAGAAAACTGAAAATCATTGTACTTGGACTAAAAACCAATTCTGTAACATTCTCATAATATTTGAACAGGTAATTAATCAGTTATGAGTTGAGAGAGTGATGATGTTGAAACTGCTGGTGGACAATATCTCCATTATGTTTCCTCTTTAAAGATGCTACTACTATAGGTGACATTAATTAGTCATGACTATGAGAAAGATGGGGAAATAAGAACTGGTGGCCTAATGTTTTTGCCATAATGAGTACAAATTGCTTTGTTTTTATCTAGTTTGGTCATAATGGCCTTGTATGAATAACTCTCTCTTTTGGTTTCCAGAGCTGCAAGGCACTTTCCCAAAGCAATTATACAACTTATGCATAGTATTTTGAGAATTATCCATTCATAGTTGTTCATGAATTATGAACTCAAAGCCATTTAATGATTAATCCTAATTATTCTAAGAAGAATATCTCAGGAACCCTAATAAAGTTTTAAAAATCATAACCAGAACCCAATTTATGTATGCAGTTTCTTTGTACTATTGAGACATTTTTATTTTAGCTGAATTGGAAACAAAACTCAGATATATCAAATGACTTCCAATAGTTTAAAACTGAGTTAAAACAAACTAATTAAATTTTATTAACTGTTTTTGGTAATATTTGAATAAATATATATCTCTTAATTGCTAACAAACAATTACCTTGCAAAATAAAACTCACAGTTGAACTCCCTTGTTAAGAGTCATATATGTTTAGACTTGTTAGAAAATTACAGTTCACTTTGAAAGACTTGCAACATTTATGAATTTAATATCAAATAATAACTATTTAACATGGAGGCAGATGTCATGAGGCAAAGTTTCTCCTTTGTGTCCACAAACGAAAATATTTGGACCTAAAGAAAGTAGATCATATCCAAGGGCAACATAAAATGAAGGAGTCTTTGTCAAATTGATACATGAAACTTTCCCTAATCAACTGGACAGAAGAAAAAGTAATCTCACAGCCAAAATTGGCTCAAAGGAAAGACCTAGTCACAGATGATGATCATCTGGACAGAAAGAACTTCCAATTTCTGACTCTTTAAACAAATTCTGTAGCCATTTTCAATAAATAATCTAACCAGATAAATGATCATTTCAAACAATAGAAACTAATTTTGATTCCAGAAAGAAAAGACCAGTCTAGTGTATCTTCATTCTAAAAGACCCCAGAGCACCACAGCTACAATGAGGTGCTAAGAATGCAGCTTAGTGGTAGAGTGCTCGCCTCGCATGTGTAGGGATCTTGGCTCCATCCAGTCCCAGTCCCACAAAACAATCTACATTTCATCACTGTCTGTAAAAATTATTATCAAATATTATCGAGTTGTCTTTCTTTCAATTTCATCGCTTGCATTTAATTTTTTTTACTTTATCAAACCTTATTAATACTGAGACTTTTTGCTGAATTTTCAATATTTTAAGCATTTGATGTTTTAGAAAATGCTATGTCTACTTTAGTGCCCTTTGTTTTAATAAAAACCATAGAAATAATTTTGAGCAGGCTTTTCCCTGTGGTCTTCATTTTCATTCTCTGAGTTTAGCCTAGACACTTGCCAGATTCTGTGCATGAGGTGATGTATTGGCTGGGCAAAGGAGAAAAGACCTAAGTGAAGCAACTTCACAAAAGTAATAGGATTATTGACCCTAGCAATGAATTCTGGAGTTTCTATAAATATACCTGTTTTACAAAAAGAAAAATATATCTGATACAGTATTCAACTAAAAAATACATAATATTAAAGTGTCATTCTATAGCTCTACATGAATTAAGTGATTCAGCCTTAATGATTTTGAACACTTGACTAATACTATCTGCATTATGCATCACAACATTAAGAGGCTGTTATTATTATTCTTATTTCTCACATGGAAAAACCCTGACAATCCAGGATTTAGCTCGGTAGTACAACTAGCATTTAGTATATGTGAGACCCTAGATTCAAATCCCAGCACCAAAAAGAAAAGAGCAGAAAATTCAGAAGCTAAAATGTTTGAGTATCTGGAAACTTGGGTACTATATCCCAGGTTATCTGAGCAATAAACAAGAAAGCTGACATATAAAAGGCCCATGTTCTTTCCCTCATGTACCAATTAGTACTATGCCCTTACAAACATCAAGACAACTAAGAATTTCACAGAAGAAGTGCTGTCTCATTTTGTTCAGCTTTTTCTTTCTCCTCACCTAATTACCATTCAGATGGAACTTATGGAGTAGTAGATAATGATTGAACTTGAATTCTTAGAGAATTAGAGGTTACTGTGTAGACCAAGACTTGGTTTAGGTAAAATAATACAGTCATTCAGTTTTACAACACTAGAAATGCCAATGCAAAATTATCACTAACTTAGCTAATAATTGTGATTGAAAACTTAAGAAGTTCCTACAATCGCAGGTGCCAGAACACAGAGTGAAAAAAATTAAATGCAGGTACAAATAAACAAATGTATTATTAGAACAACATTGAGATATTAACTGTTGATGTGATTGGATTCTGATATTCTGCATCATTCTAAATGGTTTACTCTAGTATATTGCTGTTATAGAGTGCAAATAATTTTAAGAAATGTATTTCTTTTTATAAGAGTTTCAAATTTTTGTTTGATTTTTTTTATTTTTTTATTTATTTTTATTCTTTTTTAAATAAAATTTCCACCTGCTCCCTGTTTCCCATTTCCCTCCCCCTCCTCCCACATATTGCCCCCTCCCTCCACTCCCCTCCCCCTATCCCCACTCCTCTTCTCCTTCCCCCCACTCCATTCCCCCTCCCTCTCGATACTGAAGAGCAGTTCAAATTCCCTGCCCTGCGGGAAGACCAAGGTCCTCCCACTTCTATCTAGGTCCAGGAAGGTGAGCATCCAAACAGGCTAAGCTCCCACAAAGCCAGTTCATGTATTAGGATCGAAACCTAGTGCCATTGTCCTTGGCTTCTCATCAGCCTTCATTGTCCACCATGTTCAGAGAGTCCAGTTTCAACCCATGATTATTCAGTCCCAGTCTAGCTGGCCTTGGTGGGTTTAATCTTCAAACCCCCTTCAATTTCGGATCAATGACAGATGGCCTGGATTTTCACTGTAGCTCTCATATCTCTCTCGTTCTCTGTAAAATTACCCTTTCTTACCTGCATTCAAGTTATGTTTGCTTGTCTGCTTGCTTGCTTTTGATCTTTGTTTTGTTTTGATGACGTAATTACATCTGGAGAAATTAATATAGCTCTTTAAATTCTTAAATCAGTGTCTTCAATCCAAACCATCTTTCTAAGTTCAAAGCAATTCCAAATTATCTACTAAGTATGGAATGTTACTATTTAGATTTTAGTTGAGAAGTGACTCCTAAACCTTCTGAATTTCAAAGTTACTTTTTCTCATGAAAGTTTGTGTGCTTTATGGTGGACATCTTCACCCTTTCAATCCAGTGAGTTGTAAGGAAAGAGCTCTTTTCAATTGCGGGTTTATGTCACACACACTTCCGTGGTTACATCAGCTGACCTGAACTACTACCATCACTCTCCAACTTGGTCTTCTCTTCCTTGACCTTCAATTTACTGGCTAAGAGCCATGGGTTTTCTGAATATTTCATTAATTGTCAGACCTTCGGTTTTATTGCTTTTCTATTTCTAAATTACTGTTTTATTTATATCTCCAACTTCATTTTTAAACATTCAGCAATTCCTATTTTATAGATAATGTTTTCTGAATGCACTAAAGATTCCTTGAAAATCTATGTTCACCTTATGAGTTTATTTTAAATATTTCTATACCAATGTTATTTATTTTATTTTCTCTGCCCATGTTCATTGCTTTTTTTAGTATTTATTCTTGACTCTATCCCGACCTTTGTATCCTAAAATAGTACCTATCATTCAAGATATTTAAATACGAGGAAGCATCCAGAAGGAACCGCTGCCTGTTATGAAACATTGCAGCAGCATCCCCAAGGACATCAATTCTAACAACCTTAATGCACTAGAATGCACCCTACCTTGACGGCTGCTGTGCTCTCTCATTATACCAGTGGACTGTCTTCTTGATCCCAGGAATTCTGTCCTGCCTGCTGTTCACGCTCATTCTTCATCTTTGGAACACAAAATATTTTGTAATAACAAGCCAGATTTTTAAATGATTGAAAGCATCTCCAACATTTTACCATAAATATAGTCATATTTGAGGCACATAAAAGGAATTTTCACAATTGCTATTCAAAATAGCTTATCCATACTTTCTTTCTTTGTTTTTTTTTTTGTTTGTTTGTTTTTTGTTTTGTTTTTTTTTCTTCTTTTGTTTTTGAGACAGGGTTTCTCTGTAGTTTTGGAGCCTGTTCTGGAACTGGCTCTTGTTGAACAGGCTGTCCTCAAACTAACAGAGATCTGCCTGCCTCTACTTCCCAAGTTCTGGGATAAAGGTGTGTGCCACCACCACCTGGCTCCCAGAATTTCTTGCCACAGCAGTTTTACCAAGTAATCAGATACAACATGGAGTGACACAACATAATTAAAAAGAGATTTTACAAAAAAAAGTGAGGATAAAGTTATTAATATTCAAAATACTTATGGATTTTGCCTTTATTTGTTCTTATGAATTTGTAAGTAATTTTACAAAATACTTAATTTTATTTAATTCACAATACCTGTTATGTACATAATCATCAAATATTTTGGTATATATCAAGCATTTACATATATACTCTTTACTAAGGTCATTTTCCTAAATCCCAGAGTCAACTTCTATTAATGTTCAATGCTATTTTTATCTAGATACATACTTGACATCACATATTGGGATATGTATATGTGTGAGAGAGAGAAAGAGCACCGAGAAAGGGTGAAGGAATCTGATATCTCCAAAGGCTTATGTCAAATGGTGATAATTAGGCCCATGTTATCACAGTACTCTCATCTCTACAAATCTTTTGTATTAACTGAAAAAGAACACTTCAAACAGAGGCTTGCTGCGGCAATATTCCCAGAGGGAAAGCTATTCATTTTCACTCATTTCTTTCCTTCACTATGGTTTGGAATAAAATGAAGAAAAGAAAGTAGATGGTCTCTGACACTTAATTTGGCCCCCCGGGCTCTCTTTGTGCCTGCCTTTTACCCTGGCTCTAAGCTGCCTCTCTGTCCAATTCCCCTGGTTTATTGGCCTTTGCTGAGCAGTGATCGGCAACCAGATGGCTAACTATGTGTCTCCGAGCTTCTGTGAAGATGTTGTTTTTAATCATATTGTCACTACTTTGGCAAGTTTTATAATTGAGTGACAAACGAAAGTTTTTATATTGCTTAGATTAGACTTCTGAATGGATATTTATGATTTCTTGATTGTGGCTCTTCCTCCCATCTTTGTCTTTCCCTTCGCACTGTTTGACACTCAAAAGGAATTAAATTATATATCACATAATTGATTTGTCTACTTATCTTGGCAAAGGAAGGAGGTCATTTAATTTATCTAATTACAATGTGAAAACATTAATATGATTGAGAATGCGGAAACAACTCGGCTCTCTGTAACTATTGTGATGACCTGAATGCCTGTTATTAAGAATGCTGACTTATTCAAAACACTAATACATACAAACACACACTAACCATTTTTATTAATTTTATATCCTAAATTATCTTCTAGTCAGCATATATAAAGACAACTAAAAGAAATCATTAGTTCATAGAATACTTAATTTTTTAGTAGTTAAAATGAAGATTTTAATGGGAAACTGAAAGATCCATACAGTTCTTATGGGACAGATTTGAAACATCTGGGTGTAAATATTAGACATTGGACAAAGGAAGGCAACATTGTTGCCTGTTAACATTATAGACTTTCTCTGAATAAATAATAACCTACTAGTTACATATTTTTCCATGTTTAAATCATATCCAAATTTAATTTTGGAGCATTGGATGGGTGGGAAAATACATGTTTTGAGAAATATCAATTCTTAAGTGTATACCCCTTTTAGTTAAAAGTATAAATCTTGCCATAGTTTCTGAAACTCTTGCATTTCTGATTAATTTACTTAAGATTAGAGTTTTTGAGGTTTCTATTTAAACAGAGAAGAGTACCAATATCAGTTGAATTAAAGAAGAAAAAGAGTGCATGATCTCCACTGATGTGTGGAATATAGATAGATAACAAATCAAATACATGCATAGGGAAAATGAATCAATCATTATCAAGGAAACGGAGAGAAGTGCAGATCCATGTCAGATGATGTAAAGTAACAGGGATGTAGGAGGGTAAATCAAGAAACCTAATTTACGATATGAAGTTTACAGTTAATAAAGTGCGGTATGGGGGGCTGGAGAGATGGCTCAGTGATTCAGAGCATTGCCTGCTCTTCCAAAGGTCCTGAGTTCAATTCCCCGCATCCATATGGTGGCTCACAACCATCTGTAATGAGGTCTGGTGGCCTCTTATAGCCTGCAGGCATACATGTAGACAGAATATTATATACAGTATAAATGAATATTAAAAAAATAAAGTGCGGTATGTGGTTGGCTGAAGAAGAACTATCCTTACCGATTTCATGTATTTCAATACCTGCCTGGTGACATTGTTGGGAAAGCTAAGAGAACTTTAACAACATGGTTCCTTGCTGTAGGACTTTGTCACTGAGCACAGGTCTTGAGAGTTTGTAGACTCACCTTACTTCTAGTGTGTTCTTTCTGCTTCATGGTTATGGGTGAAAGTTTTCTCTCGAATGCCTGCTTTAACAGATAACTGTCATGTTTCCCCACCATTATAGTCACTCTTTCTGTAACCATAGAAAAAATAAAGTTTCTCATTTATTTTAGTTGTTCTTTGTTCATGATTTATCACCACAACAACAGAAAAGTAAATAATAAATATATCTCACATTTGGATTTCTGCTAGAAAGATGAATTTTCACTGCTTTTGCCATGAAAAACATAAACTATGTGAGACTATGAATGCATTTACTAGCCAGGCGGGGGTGGCGCATACCTTTAACCCCAGCACTGGGGAGGCAGAGGCAGGCGGATCTCTGTGAGTTCAAGGCCAGCCTGGTCTACAAAGGGAGTTCCAGGACAGGCTCCAAAGCTGCAGAGAAACCCTGTCTCAAAAAAACAAAAAAAAATGCATTTACTATAGTAACCACAAACACACATACACACATACACATCTGATAGCATCATGGTTATCTATCTATGACCTACACAATGGGTATTTAAATGCACACCATGAATTGTAAAATTCTTTTGAATAACAAATGAGTAAAAACAGACCAAGAAGAACATATAAACTAGCAGATAAGAACACAGAAGAGGTGGATTCAAATTTGTCTTTATTGGGAATCTCATTGTTGTATTTTGAAAAGAATGGCCCCATATGCTCCTTTATTTGAAAGCTTAGTCAACATGGAGTGGCACTGTCTGAAAAGAATTAGGTGTGGCCTAGTCGCAGGAAGGGTGTCCATGGCTATCCTAGAGTTTCTATTGCTGCATTGAAATACCAGGACCATAGAGTAAGTTGGGGAGGAAAGAGTTTCTTCAGCTTCGACTGTCACATTGCTATTTACCACTCAAGGAACTCAAGCAGGGATGGAACCTGGAGACAGGAAATGATGCAGAGGCCATGACAGGATGCTATTTACTGGCTTACTCAGCCTGATTTCTTATAGAACCTAGAGCCACAAGCCTACAGATGGCACCACCCACAATGGGCATGGTCCTCACAATTGAGAAAATGCCTTACAATTGGATCTCATGGAGGCATTTCCTTACTGAGGGTCCTTCATCTATGATGACTGTAGCTTGTGTCAAGTTGAGAAGTTGATACATAAAAGCAACCAGTACATTGGATGCGGATTCGATGCGGGTTTTGAAGTTCCAAAAGCCAATGCCATGCTCCGATTCTCTCTCTCTCTCTCTCTCTCTCTCTCTCTCTCTCTCTCTCTCTCTCTCTCTGTCTCTCTCTCTGTGTGTGTGTGTGTGTGTGTCTACCTACAGATCAGAAAGTTGCTCTCAACTACTTCTCCAGCACATTATCTCCCGTGTTTGCCAGACCTGTCACCATGATCATCACCATGATCATAATAGGTTAACCCTCTGAAACTGTAAGCAAGCTCCCAAGTAAGTGATTTATGAGAGTTGCCATGGTCACAGTGTTTCTGCACAGGAGTAGAACAGTGATTAAATGAATAGATGCATGTCAGTTAGTGGCTCTTATAAATTCCAGGTGTCTTTGGAACACACTGGAGATACATTGTTTCTATTATTTCTAAAGATATCTTTGAAGAAAAAAAATCATGAAAGAGTTCCAGGTTGTTGGAGAGGGTGGTTGACTGCTGCAGACAAATAACTGTGTAGGGGAGAGAATTGTCAGAAGTCCTCTAACACCATGGAAGGCCTTGTACCTGGAGTCACAGAAGATGTTCAAGTTGCCATGTGGGTGCTAGGAACTTAACCTGGGTACTCTGCAAGTGCAGTAAGTGTTCTTAACCACCAGGCCCCAAATCAACTTTATAGCTTAAAATCATCCAGTTTTCTGAGTCCAGGATACATTGCCCAATATATAAAGCTTAAAATATGTCAACACATGTGCTTAGCTTGAATCATATTAGAAGCTAGGAAACTGATAAGGGATCATCAGGTAGGGGCTCTCTTAAAAGAGGTGGATTATACACTGTTGGTTAAATGAAGGTAGAGAAGCACAATGCTGATGCCATAAATATTAAAGCAAGGAGGGTCATGGAGATATGAGAAATGTCTAAGAGTAGGGGAGAGGGTTAATGCAATGTAATTGTATGTGAAAAAAATGAAAGAAAACCTACTATCTTATTTCCCAATGAAACAACAGTACTGGAAACAAAATATGAAAAAATGCTGAGAGCTAGATAATGAGGACTTCATGATTAAATGAGGCTGGGGAAAGGAAGCGGGAAAAGGGTGGGTTAATTTGGTACGTTAAACAGAACTGAAGATGTATAAGAAATCATCACAGAAATCCATTGGTTATTAAGATCACTTCAAAATATAAGTTTAAAAATTAAAGAGTTCATCTGGGACCTCTACAGAAGTAGGCCTGAGCCAGGACCTCTGCAGGTCTGGAAACACTCAAGTCTGGGACCTCTGAGGGAGTATATCAAAGCCAGAGACCTTTGCTGGACCAACCCCAAGCCAGGGACCTCTGCAGGAGGGGATCCAGACCAGGGAAATATATAGTAATAGGTCTGAACTGACACCCTAGGCTAGAGCAGGCCTGAGACAGTAAACTCCATGGGAGCAGAGCAAACCCGGGAATCACTGAGCGACCTCCAGGAACAAGGAGTAACCAACTAGGTAACTGGAACCGTAGCACTGACTTCACTATGAGGAGCAACCATCCGTGCCTTGGATCCACTGGCACCTGGAAGAATGATCACCAGAGTCACAGACAGCCTGAACTACACCTATTAGAGGAAATGATGGGTAGACAAGGTAAGAACACATGCAACACCACAAAAAGCAACATGACAACAATACAATCTAGTGACCTTACAACAACAAGACTTGAACAAACAAATATAGAAGATTCAGAAGAAAATGACATAAAAAAAATAACTTCAGGAGAATGTTTGAGACACTTAAAAAAGAAATGAGAAATTCCCTCAAAGAAATGGAGGAAAAGACAAACAGAACATCTAGAAGACATCAACAAATTTCTTAGAGAAAACCAAGAAAAAGCAATCAAACATATGAAAGAAACTATTTGTGACTTGAAAACAGAAAGAGAGACAATAAAGAAAACACAAGCTGAGTGAATTATAGAAAGAGAAATCATGAGAAAATGATCAGGAAACACAAATGCAAGCACAAACAGCAGAATACAAGTGATAGAAGAAAGAATCTCAAGCGCTGAAGATACAATAGAGGAAAGAGACTCGTCAGTCAAAGAAAATATTAAATCTAACAAAAGCTTAACCCAAATATCCAGGAAATATGGAACACCATAAAAAGACAAAAACTAGGAATAATAGGTATAAAAGAAGGAGAAGAAGTTTAACTCAAAAGACCAGAAAATATAATTAACAAATCATAGAAGAAAACTTTCCCAACCTAAAGAAAGACATGCTTGTGAAGATAAAAGAAGCTTACAGAACACTAAATAGACTAGACCAAAGAAAAAAGTCCCCTCACCACATAATAATCAAAACACTAAACAAACAGAGTAAAGAAAGGATATTGAGAGTTGTCTTATTTCTATAAACCACTGAGGTCTCTCCTGATCAGTTGCAGCTTACATTTAAGTGGTTCTATTGGTTTTTTCTCTGTGTTTCAGAGTTCCACTAAGGTTTGGGTGGGGGGCAGGGAGGGTCTGTGGCTTTTATTTCAATGTACATCTTATTTTTATTTATTATTTTAATTCATTTTAGGGAATTTTGGAACTTACTGAACTGTGGAAACAGTTGAGTACTCAGTATTAAGAGGACACTCCAAGTGGAAGCAGACTCAGAGAAATGCAGACAGTAAAACCTCACTTATGAGATCTCTTTGAGCTGGTTCAGTTTTATTTTTGTAGAAGAAATTGAACTTGCACCATAAAACAAAAGACAATAAAATTTATTGTTATAACCAAGTTTCATAAACTAATGACAATAACTTTGAACAAATTAATTTCATCAGCCCAGTAAGACTCAGTATTCCTAGTTGTAAACTATTGGTAATAATACCATTTTTTTTTTTGGTTTGGTTGTTGGTAAAATAAAGCCTTAATTTACTTGAAACCTATTAATGAATACTGTTTATATTTTTATTTCTCTGTCTTCATTTAAGACCTACAAAGTGACTGTTTCATTCTTAATTGCCTACCTTTTATTTGAAAACTATAGTTACTTACTACTTAAGCCTCCAAGATTCTCTGTCCCCATCACTGAAAAGCCTGGCAATGCAGGGATATTGATCAGTCAAGAACTCCTGAGATTCTTCCTTCAGTCTTCCTTGACACAGTAGGCTAGTTCACGGAGAAACAAGTTGAGTAACTCTAATTAAAGTCCTAGACTTTTATTTGAGAGCTAGAGGATTAGAAAGTCTCTCTACTTTGAGATGCTGCTAAGTGGGTAAAACAACCTGAATATAAAGCAGCAACATGGATGAGATCAATGAGAGAGGAGTGTAGAAAATATTTACATATATTATTGGTAAACACTTTAAATCAATGGACAATTTGAAGCAGTAGGCAACAAGTCATTTCATTGTCTCTGTATAATTCAGCATTTACACTCTTTTATAACTTTTATGTATTCTAAACTGCATGTTTATCTATTTTATTTTTATGATTGTTTTCATGAGTTTGTTTCCTTGGAGTATAATTACTGGGCCAAGCAACAGAGTCTTTATGGTGTGGAAACATATTTCCACGAGCTTTCTACACCAGTGTAACCACTTAGTTCTCTTCTTTTTATTGATTTGTAGGAAAGTTTGTTTCTTTGTGGTGGAGAATTATATTTGATGATATTTTGCTACATTGATATGCAAGAAATGTTCATAAATCATATATTTGTTTATGGAGCTTGTGTTGATTTGTTGAAATTAAAATGAGATTATTATACTAATGAGCAATTGTGATATTACTCTTATGAAGAGCAGTCTCTAGAGTTGGGAACAGCATTTTACATCTTGGCAAATCAAAAGACAAAGGGAAAACTTCCTCACATACAATTATTATTGTGCTAAAATGGGTGATTATAGAAAAAATTCCAGGTACAAACAAAAAGATTTTTTCCCAATATAACTCTATTTCATTCAACAGCATATGTGCCAATTAGGCTTGATTTTCAATTAAATTCAATTGAATGCAACTAAAAGTTAAATATTAAAGGGATTAGAGTATTAGTTGAAGAGGTCATAAGGACTGGAGTCCAGATTCTAGCACCATGGCAGACAACTTACAACTGCCCTTGACCACACTTCTAATAGACCCAATGCACTCTAGTAGCTTTGTGGGCACCGGCACACATGTTCAGATCTAGAGTATTTGACAGCACTTGACTCTCTGTGTTGTGACTGCTACACTTTACCCATCTATCACTGTGTCACAAATTGCAATATTCAGTGACTTTAGGCCACTGGCCATGGATCCAGTATTTAACCCTAATACATGAATTGGCTTTTTGGAGCACTTTCACTATGAAGGGACACCTTGCTCAGCCTAGATACAGGGAGGAGTGCTTGGTCCTGTCTCAAGTGTTATGACAGACATTGTTGACTCCAGGTGGGAGGTCTCATTCTCTGAGGAATAAATTGGGAGTGGAGTGGGGAAAATGTAGAGAGAGCAGGAGGAGGGGAGGGAGAAGGAACTGGGATTGGTATATAGATATATTAACAATAAAAAAGGTACCAGGAATCTAGCAGCCTTCCTGTCATACACTTTGTGAGACTTTTGCTTCTTACTTATTGCCCATATTTTCAGGCAAAAATACCTTGAAACACAATTCAAAACTCAGGTGTGCCACAATTTACACCTGTGTTTATTCATGGAGATAGCATTTCCCTTGAGGAATTTCAAAGATTTGGAATGATCACAATGGATTTGGTCCAGTTAAAGTTGACAAACAATGAGTCTGTTAGCACTTTCTTCAATGATTGTTTCTAAACTTTTGGAATGTTCTTCCTGGATGACATTAGATAGGAATCCATAAGGAAAGCACCGTTTCTTATTTTTTTTAATATTTATTTATTATGTATACAATATTCTGTCTGTGTGTATGTCTGCAGGCCAGAAGAGGGCACAAGACCCCATTACAGATGGTTGTGAGCCAACATGTGGTTGCTGGGAATTGAACTCAGGACCTTTGGAAGAGCAGGGAATGCTCTTAACCTCTGAGCCATCTCTCCAGCCCCCATTTCTTAATTTTTTAATTTAATCCTACTCTATTGAAGTGAATGAGCAACTAAGTGACAGGATTTGAAAATAAGTTAAGTGTTTCTATACAAAAATAGAAATTTTATTTATGATGGCTTTAATTATACAAAGAAACAAAATAAGAGCTATAACCTACCTGAATTATTTACCTATGCAGTTTATGCACCATATGCATATATGCACTATTTCTCAGGAATGTCTCTCCTCAAGTGTGGCTAAGAGCAATTACTTGTAATAAGAATGTTAATATTGAGGAAGAGTGAAGAAAATTAAGTCAACACAATTTCCCAGGCTGCATCAGATCACCACGTATAACTGAAGATAACAACTGATAGAAAAAAAGAATGTTATAAGTCCCATTGACTCTGTCCCCTAGCTGAGAAAACAAAACCATCTGCTTTCTCAGACTTAATAACTATATTTGAAAGGGATGAAGACTTCCACACATATAATTCAACACAAAGCATTCACTTGTCCATGCCTCTTCCCCGTGTGTAGTCTATATTTAACATGGACACTTTTTGTGTGTGTGTGGGGGGGGGTGTGCTAGCTCAGAGAGTCAGAGAAAATACCCAGCTCCCTCCTTGAAGTTATGGCAGGAGAGATAGCTCAATGGTAACAACACTTGCTGTGGAGCAAGATACCTGAGTTTAAAATCCCAGCACTCTGTATAATCACATGTGCCTGTAAACCCAGAGGTAGAGGTAAGCCAATCCTGATAACTCACTGATCAGTGAAAGTAATGAACTTCCTATTCAGTGAGAGACCCTACCCTGTCCATTCCTCTTTCCCTGTACCTGGCAACATTTGTTGTCATTTCTTTTCCTGATGGTTGATATTCTGATGGCATAAGATAGAATTTCCTAGTGACTTTAATTTGCATTTCTCCGATGGCCAATGATATTGAACTTGAGTTTAAATCTCTCAAACCCACATATAACTGGTACAATGAACCTTTCTGTAATTCTTGTGCACTAGTGAACAGCAATGAGTCTGGGATCCAGGTAGAAGGAGAGGACAGACACCCAAAGTTGCCCTCAGAACTTTACATGTATGCTAAGATTAGCCTTGTTCAAATTCACACACAGAAAGATATTCACACAAATACACATACATCAAATCAAAATACACATATATGCAGAAGAAGATATTTTCTGTAAGTAACTATTGGTCCAGGAATTATAAGTGTACTATTTGAAACAAAATTACAACAAACAATAAGAAATTAAGTCTTCACCTAGATCTACAGGCTTATATAATCTATGACAGTATTTCTCAGTCAGAGCAGAAAATCTTTATTTAGGTTTAATACCAGACAATATGTAACACAAATTATCAATAAGCTTTAGAATACTGATTGTTAAAATATAAAAACATGGATCTATTGCTACTGGGCTCTGGAAATTTTTTTTAATGGATGTATGACCCATTGGAAATAAAGTACAAACTAATAAAATCTAACAATTTAGTAAATATTATTGTATTTGCCTATATTAATCTACCTTAAGAATATCAATTTGTTGAAAAAAGAGAACGACCTGGTTTATATAAATCTATAAGAAAATTCTTGTAGCTTTTCTCTGTGGCAATAAAAAATAGTTATTAAAATTTCTTTTAAAAATTCCAATTAATCTTTTTTAATACTTCAAAAGTTGAGAAAACAGTTTCTTTCTCTATCTCAGGATCAATGTTTCTTAATTTAACAAATTACCTCTTTAACCATGTTAATTTGCTATGTGATAACATGTTTATATACTTGTGTGCAACTGTATGTACGATTATATATGGTTGACTTAATTACTACTTAAGAAAGTCAAAAAGGTCAACCAAAAGTAGTATAAAGTTTCTTGTTAATTTAGAATGTGCATAATACACACACATACACATACACACACAAGCACACAGACACACATACACACAAGCCTGTGCTAAGTATAAAACTCAGAATACCTTTCTAAATAATGAATTTCAAAACTCCAGAGGAGAATTCACAAATAGCCTTTCCTGGTAGCAAGAAGGAGAAAAAAATGCTTCTATTCCTTATACATTTTCAAACACATAATTTCATAAACAAGCCCATGGTGCATGCAAACACAAAGCAACTGTTATCAAAAGCAAGGGTCTCTCCTGTACTGGAGAGGTTTGGTCTAGCACTGAACCTGCCCATACATTCAAATTTCTTCATCCACGTACATATTACATCACTTTTCTTTTTGCAAAGATCTAGTCATGAAACATATGAAACACAATTGTATCAGTACTTATGTCCTTTTATACATTCTGTCATTAATATACACATTAAGAGTCAAAGTTTGATTCACAACATTTTAAGTTTGTAGGTTAACATAATTTCACTGATCTGATGGAAAACTCTGTGAATTTTTTTCACATTGTTCTTTTTCTTGTACTTCTGCAAGTCCTTACAAGAAGGAAACAAGTGAACACCACCTTTGTTAAAAAAAACTAGCAAAATAAAGGCAGTTTACTATTTTATTATAATTGGCATTTATATATCATAAATTTCCTGAAGCTCCAGAATTTTATTTAATATTAAATAACAACAAAAAGCATTTTATTTAGAAATTCAAAATAGTTATATTTATTTAATAATTCAGTATTATGCTTCACTTCAACATTATAGACACACACACCCATTTTTTTGTATCTAGAAATATAGTCAGTAGAATTTCAAAATAATTTCTAATAGTAGTTCCTGATAAACTAGGAATGCAAAGTAACTCATCATTTATCCCGATTGCCTGCAGATAAATATCAAAGTCACTAATATGTTTTGGAAGTTGTCAATTTTTGGTTAGTGAAAATATCAAAATATATACACCACTTCTGTATTTTTCCTGCAGTAGTTAATTGATAATATAAAAGTGACAAGAGAAAGAAGTTAGTGTTCCCTATAGAAAATGATTGAGCACAGCTATTTTCAAGTAGCAGAAATGAAATCTGAAATCATGAAAATATAAATAAAAATAAAATTCATATTACTATAAACAAATAGAATATGTTGACACTTCATAAGTTGCCATGGTTCTGGCAAAGTTTTATGTCAACTTTACATAAGCTAAACTAATTTTGCAAGAGGGAATATAAATTGAGAAAATTATCCAATTAGATCATCCTTTTTCTCCAGATTGTTTTTGGTAATGGTATTTTATCAGAAAGATATAAACACTAAGACAGGCACCAAAAAATATAGAGTAAAACTAGCAATATAATTTTATGCAAATGAAGTAAAAATTAAAAGAGAAAATGATAAAAATAATAAGTAATGAATTTTAAAATGAAAAGAGAGTCTAAGTGCAGAAAATATTCACTCAAACGATAAAGATCAGAAAAATTAATACTAAAGGAAACACTTATATATGGCACCCTTAACCAAAACCTTATGACTGGCTATGATTGGTTAGAACATAGAATTTAGGAAAAAGCCCGTTACTACTTTGCTCAATGATATATTATTGAATGCCCCCTCATTTCTCATCTTATAGTAAAGATTTCTACATCTATCAAACCTCATTATACAAACTTTAGTTTGCAATAGATGGTAGTTAATACAGTTGAAGAGAATAAGAGACTATTAATTCCCCACCCTAGGTAGTACATTTATATCATACATTCTTCTTGCAAGATTCATATATCATAGCAGAAGATAAACTACAAAGATTATAAGAGCTATAAGTAATGAATCTTTTTAGCCAAAATAAATTGTTTTCTGAAAAAGACAGAGATCCTACACACATAGACTCACAGAAGTGGTGAGTGTATAAATAAAACTTAAATAAGGTTAAGCCAATCAAAATCTAGAATGGAAAGTAGATCTCATAGAATCTTTCCATTGGAAGAGGAGCTAATGAGAGTTGATAGACTCTGAGTGGAGAAGAGTTGGTTCTCTTCTAGGATTTTACTCCTGAAAAGCTATTTATGCTCTAGGATAGTCCTACAACTATGTACATATAAACAGCACTAAGTGAACTCAGCGAGTTATACAATATTTGTTTGTTTGTGTGGAAACTATAGATGGAAGTTTCTGTCCTATTGGGTCCCACAGTGGTTCAGTCCCAAATAAACACAGAGAGTCTTATATTGCTTATAAACTATTTGTCTTATTGCTCAGGCTTATCACTAAATAGCTCTTACAAATTAAATTAACCCATAATTCTTATCATGTTTAAGTACAAGACTTGATACCTTTTCTCAGTAAGACATTCTCATATTGGTTCCTCTGTGTCTAACTGATGACTACATCTCTGCCTTTTTCTCTTCCCAGAATTCTCCTAGTCTGGTCACCCCACTTTCTGCCTGGCTACTATCCCCTCAGTGTTTTATTAAAGCAATATGAGTGGCAAATATTTACAGTGTACAAGACCATTATTCCACAGCAAAAAACAAGTAAAGATTGGAGTAAAATGATAGTGGATAAATAAAGAAAATGGAGAAAAGGATTTATATGAAATTCTCAAACAGTTAAAAAAATATGTTAAAGTATAATATGCATACACTGTAGAAATAGCCAAGGCTTCGCAAGTGGAACCAAGCAGGGATGATCCACTTGATCTTGAGTGACATGCTCATGCAAGAGAGAGAGGAGGGCTTATTAACAGAAGAGAGAGAAGATCCCAGTTTGCCCTGATTGAAGGCTCTGGGCATTGAGGAGTTTAGTTAGTAGGATAGTAGCTGCTATAGTAACTCAGATAAAAGGTTTGACTACCTTTGTCTTTGGTTCATAATTTGGCCAAAAGTCAGAGAAACTCTGTTACTTATACATTTCAAGGTATTTGGGACTATAGAGGAGTTATTCCTTAGCAAGTATCCTTCTTGTCTTCCATGCTAATCAAGTGCTCTACAGCTGTGTATTAGTGTCATCATTCTTCAGTCTATAAATTTTGGCAGAACATAAAATCTTTTCTCATACCAACTATATTGTGCCAATGTACATTCTCTATCTCAGGTTCATAGGTTATTCTTTAAACATACATGCTCAGATAACAACTTTGCCTATAGCAAGTGCTAATGAAGGTAGAAAATAAAGAATGAATGAAAGTATATGTCATAATGATAAATGTGTTGAAAATTAAAAGTATATTATTCATAATACTGAGATTTAATAAATGATAAGTAACATTTAGACAAAAATGAATAATAAATTGAGGTATTTGATAATTGATATAATAAGTAATAAGTCAATGTCTATGAGACAGTTGTTGAAATAAAACAGCATATAATTTCTAATCACATTATCTTGTGATTGTAGAAATATAAATTAGGTTAATGCATATAATATGAGTGGTTGTATGTACAACTGAATAGAATATACTAGTGTAATCAATTATTTGTGACACACTGAGCAAACAGAATGATTATTAAGGATACTGTCCCATTAAACAAACTGTACCTAAACATAGGTATTTTATGCTGTGATCTAAAGACAATTATTTTTCAGTTTATCCACTAACAGAAAAAA
Organism: Chionomys nivalis; assembly: GCF_950005125.1. Lineage (NCBI taxonomy): Eukaryota > Metazoa > Chordata > Mammalia > Rodentia > Cricetidae > Chionomys > Chionomys nivalis. The sequence goes on along the minus strand of NC_080086.1, from coordinate 176,180,244 downwards.
TATTATTCTAGATATATATTGCTACATTTTTCAGATAGTGGATAAAAGAATGAAAAACACAATCCATGAAAACAAATTATTCTTACAAAACTATAGTCATGAATTATAAGGAGATGCAAGAATGCTCTCCCAAAAATGTTTATAGCTACATATTTATATTTGTGATCACACTGGTTAGCTTATTAATTCTATAATTAATGTTTTTATAAAGTGATATCACTCTGAATTCAAAGTATTTGTCTTACATTACCAAAAAAGTTTAAGGTAAAAATATTTAATTGCAATGTTTACTCTGAAGGGGATATATTTAATGTCAATATAATGGTATTGTCTAAAAAATAATAGAGGCATTATAATAGAAAACAAATAAGAAATAGACAATGAAAGTGAACTCTTCACTTAGACTGGATGGCATGTACTTGTAATTCCAGCAGTTAGGAGGTTGAATTTTAAGTTTTGGCTGCTTAGGAAGTTTGAGGCAAGCTTGGGGTAAAGGAGACCTTATGTTGCTTCTACTATGAAAATTTGTGTAGAGGTGGCGCAAACATCTAGAAAGAAATCTACCTCATGATTCAGCTATGACATTCAAGACCATATACCCAAAATACTCTATATCCTACCAAAGAGACACAGGCTCCTCCATATTAATTGCTGCCCTATTCACAATAGCTAAGAAGGAAAGCAGTCTAAAGGTGATATATTTACACTAGGCAAGAACTCTACCACTTAGCTTCTCCCCCAGCTGTAATAGCAATATAAAGAGAAAATATGAATCTGGGAAGCACAACCCACATGTGAGTCACAGCTGATGTCACAATGACAAGTACAGGAAGCAATTCTGTCAAAATCACAAGCACGATGAACAATGAACTGCCAGTTAACAACAATATTAGAGACCGAAGATTGAGAAATGTTAACTGATAGAGTTGACCAATGCACAAAAGACAATTAGGTCCCATAGACAATCTTACGTTAAAGGATCACTTAAAATAGTTGAACCCAAGGGGAATTGTCAATCTGAGGGTGGGAAAAGTTTTCGAAAGTGATATGGAATCCCCAAGGACCTTCATGTTGGCATGGTAAGTTTCTTTGAAAGCAGACAAATATTACAGTATTTAGTGCCTCAGTTGGAGTAGCAAAAGGCTGGTGACAACACCTGAATTTTGCTAAAAGTAAACACAAAACAACTTCCATTTTGTACATCCAGTCACAATATAAGTATAAGGCTATAAAAGCTCACTCCCATAAACACTTACAAAACCAACAACATCCCCAAGTATGATAGCCACATCAAAAGTCAAGTAAAAAATTATTAACACCAATGTTCCCAGGATCAGAAACATCAAATATGAAATAATTCATAAGGATAATGAAATATACCTGGATAACCACAGCACTATTAACTCAAATAGAAATACAAGACCAGGAAAAGTAATCATATCCTCCATATACAAACAACTGTAGGAACAACAGCTCTGTTTTAAGCCAAAGCTAAAGAAAATATACAGATTACAACATAGTAATGAATATAGAAAATTGTGAGATGTAGAGACACAGGAAGGCAAGAAGACACTCTCTCAAGCATACGTTTGAACATTTAACAATTAATATCAATTTTACTTTAGTAAACACTTTGTTGTCCATGATTTAAATTGTTTTGAATTTCAGGAGAATAAAAAAGTAATGATGTTTCATGTAAAGGGATTTATGAGTAAACAATTAATGAATATTATCATTATATCCCAAAGTAGGAATGAAGCAAAGTGATTGATAGTGAGTGAATAAGTCTGGAACAAGATACAAGATGATAGTCTGTATGAGATCAAGCCTATGTACAGTTGAACATGGGTATGTGTAAGCACATGAGTTCCCCACTCCTAACTGAGAAACTATTAACAGTTAGAACTGCTGAAGGAGAGGGAATAATTTTTTCCAGGTGTGTGTCGCTGAGTGAGGTGTGCGATCCAATAAATAATCCCCACATCCATGTACATGCAAGCAACCCTCATTAAATCTCTGAGTTATTGTAAAAAAAAAATTAAGGACACAAAAGAGGGGTAATGATGGAAAGCAGAGTTCCAGAGAGAACAGGGTGATGATGAGAGGAGGAAACCAAGGAGGGCTGAATATAACCAAAATACACAACATACAGACAAAATTGGCAATGATCAAAAACTTAGTTTAAAGGTAAAATTATATAGAAAGTATTATATATATATACTATATTTTTATCTATTATACATCTAATAATTAAACAGAAGTTAAAGTAGTGATGATGTAGTCAGCTATGATATGAGTAAGAAGTTATCCTGCTATGCATATAGTTTTGAGTCAACTACTTTAATCAGTTGATGCTGTAAGAGGTACAAATGGCAAAGGGTTGTAGCACAGAAGATTAAAATCTGTACATATATTTCAACTGTGTTAGTTTTGAATGGAACAACAGTAACAAGTTCTCTACTCCTCATCTCCAATATTATCCCTATATTTATCACAACAACAAACACTGCTACCTACTTATTGATTCAGTTAACATGATTTTAACTGTTCTTGCTTACCTATTATAGGTAGCATGCTGAATCAATACTAACAGATAAAATGTACATGAAATTATATCCTATATGTAAGTTTCCAGTCAAAGTAAAAGCAGTAGCTTATCCATTAATGTTTGATTATATTTTGGAGCAGCTGAAACAAAGAAATGAGTCTAAAATGAAGTTAACTGAGAAAATTCACTTACAGTGTTTATACTCCTTGACAAATCTGGCCATAATTTTGAATCAGCATTTTCCATGTTATGCTTTGTATCTGAAATTTTCTTTGGGTCAACAACCAGCTGCCAAATAGAAACATGGAGATTTATTATCATGATGCTCAGTCTTAGCTTAGGCTTTTTCTGCTAGCTCTTTTAACTCCGTTTAACCTATTTTTATTCATCTATGTTTTTGCACTAAGTCTTTAACTTTCATTCATTTTGCATGTCCTACTTTCCTGCTTCTTCTATGTCTGTCTATCTGTCTGGCCTCTGGCATCTCCCCCATCCCTCTCTCTTCCTCTGTCACTATCCAGCCTAGATGGACTCTGGCTCAGTCTCTCTCCAATTCCAAGCCTGTTGGTAAGAGAAAAACCCAGATTTTCTGGAGTTTCTGTCTCAGGTCAAGAGCCATGATAGGGGACAGAAAGAAATATGAGTTTAGAAAACATCTTTGCTTTTCTTCATATCTATCATACTTTTCATTGAATATATCTATCATGCCTTTCATTGAATATATATATATATATATATATATATATATATATATGTCTATATGATTAATGTTTAAGTTTTTCACAATGAACAATGAGTTTTTCCTGAAGTGATATTTGAAGTTTCCAGGAAGAAGATGGGGCCCCACAACAACAACTCTACCTGGTTGATATGACATCATGATACTGATAGCGCTACTACAAGACCTGTTTTGGTTACCAGCTGCACAAGACAGTTCCAACTTGGTTAGCTGAAATGGTGCACATCTTATACAACATTCTGGCCAGACCTGCACAAGATACTCAGAGACTATTTGCGATTTTAAAAGACACTGATCTTGAAATTTAACAATCATTTTACTTTCACAGGATCCCCCAGAAAGAACGTCGCCCCCATGACAGCTGGAAGTAACTCTAGAGGACGACGTCCCCTCTCCCAGTAAAGTTTGCCCTTGGGTTTAGGGACATCATTTAGGGGTTGATTATAATTGGTATACAGTTGAGGGTTGGGGAAGGAATTTTATAAGTCTAGGGATCATTTGAAAAAAAAGAGGGATAATGGGATGATGTTGTAATATGAGCGGTGGGGCTGCATCCCCGGCACCCGGCCGCCCGCATGGCTAGCTTATGCCCAGAAATAATTACACGGAAACTGTATTCTTTTAATCACTGCCTGGCCCATTAGTTCCAGCCTCTTATTGGCTAGCTCTTACATATTGATCTAACCCATTTCTAATATTCTATGTAGTACCACGAGCTGTCTTACCAGGAAAGATCTTAACCTGCGTCTGTCTGGAGTGGGAGAATCATGGCGACTCCTGACTCGGCTTCTTTCTCCCAGCATTCTGTTCGTCTACTCCGCCTACCTAATTTTCTGTCCTATTAAAGGGGCCAAGGCAGTTTCTTCATTACTTAACCAATGAAACAACAGATAGAAAGATGACCCACCTTCATCATTTCCCCTTTTTCTGTTTAAACAAAAAAGGCTTTCACTTTAACATAGTAAAATTACATATAACAAAACAGTTATAAAGCAAGAATTACAGTTACAATACTTATATCTATTTTATCTTTTATCATAACAATGGAAAACTGTAACTATAACTAACCATTCTTCAACTCCATCAAAGACTCCAGAAGGATATAATATTACCTAAGTAAACAAGAAATCCAAAACTCTAGAAATGACATCTTGCTGCCTGGACAGTCACACAAAGTTCTTTTGTACCATTGGGGCATCCATCTTCGGCCTACAGGCCCATAGTATCCAGCAGACATTTTCATCAAGCAGGAAATTCCAAAGACAGTTCAGTCACTTTTTGCTGTGTCCTGCAGAATGTCTCGCAGACTCTTTTATGAGTCAGGAACCCAGAAAAACCATCTCACCTTAGGCAAGTTCAGCAGTCCTCTTTCTGTGGGTTCTCTGTGTCCAGTTTATGCAACAGTCCAGGCAAGAGCAGTTTCTTGCCCAAATGGCTATCAAATTCCTTAAGGAGCCTCTTCGGTGCCCATCTTCCTCTTGAAGTAGATTGGTGCTGCCAGGAACAGATGTGTCTCATTATCATGAAAAGCCCTAAGTTATTAAAATATTTTAAATGCCATATTCTGCAGTCTTTGAAAGATATGAAGAATGTCTATCTAACTGAAATATATCTCTATATATCTAGAAAATCTAACTAACATGACTACAAGCTTGACTATTGATGATTATCCATTAATCTATATTTCTTAATTATACATTACATTTTTAAATGAACTACACAATCACAATACCTTAATCAAGATCAGAAATACATATACACATAACAAAATTGACCTTATAATCCATACCAATGCAAATTATTTATATCTATATCATATCCCCCTTTAAATGTAAAAGAACATTTATAAACCATATTTGGGAACATGGGCTCAGTTTTTTCTCTCCAAACTGCTTCCTGCTGAATGGGGGCGCTGTATTCAGATCTTTCATGGTGTAACCTGTGTGTCAGGGTCATCTCAGTCGGCAGTTGAGTGAAGTAATTTTCTGAAGGTGTTCACAGCAACCTTTCAGGAGGGCGTGGTCTATCATACCACATTGGGATAGAGGCAATCCACAGGGTCTCATCCTCTGTGAAAACAAAAGAAGACCCTCTCCAAAGCATCATATCCTTAGACCCATATTCTGAAATCATAATACCCTTATATCCATTCTGGTTTAGCTTGGCAGCCCATATAATGAAATGTCTCTCTGCAATTAGCTCCTTTATAGTCAAAAATTTTAAAGAAAACACAATAATACAAAGAATTCAGACTCTCTGTGAATTTTCCAATTTTACGTGGCTTATTTTTCTTTATTTCTTTTAATCTACAACTATCTGTACTCTGTCTCTTTAAAGACTTTATCCCCCTTTTTTTAAGGGCATTAACTTTATTTTTTTTCTCTCAAGCCTACGTACACTCATCCAACACTGTGACTCATTTATAGATCTTCTATGTCTGAAATCTGTTCTATTGTGAATCTGTAATTTTTTTACTATCCAGGAGCATTTCTTAAAATGTTAAGCACTTCTTAAAAACTTAAGTTGCACTATGTACAGGTAATACGGTACCACCTATGTCCTGCTCAGTATAAACCTTAACTGCCCTGTTATTATGGTAATTATGGTAGTTCCTGCCTGAGACCAGTGCAGTTCAGCATGGCAGAGTTGAGCCGCTCCTGCATCAGAACCATTTGGTGCCCTTGAGTCACACACAGTTCCAGGCACACAGCAGTCCACATTGCCATCAAGCAAGCCGTAGCACTTTAATCCAAATGCTCCATTCAAAAGCTCTGTCTCCCACAGGAGCCAGACAGAGATTGCAATGGCGGCACAGCCCAGAAAGCCGGCATTTTAAAACAGCCAGTTTTTTCCTGTTGCTGAGTCAGGACAATTTCTTTGCGGCAGGCAACCCACAAACAGCAAAAACTGTCTTAAATTCTCTCTGTGTCCTTTTTAAGCCCTCTCAGGTTTTACGTGGAGTTCATTAGCACGCTGGGCGCCACTCTGTTGTAATAAGAACGGCGGGGCTGCGTCCCCGGCACCCGGCTGCCCGCATGGCTAGCTTATGCCCAGAAATAATTACACGGAAACTGTATTCTTTTAATCACTGCCTGGCCCATTAGTTCCAGCCTCTTATTGGCTAGCTCTTACATATTGATCTAACCCATTTCTAATATTCTATGTAGCACCACGAGCTGTCTTACCAGGAAAGATCTTAACCTGCGTCTGTCTGGAGTGGGAGAATCATGGCGACTCCTGACTCGGCTTCTTTCTCCCAGCATTCTGTTCTGTCTACTCTGCCTACCTAATTTTCTGTCCTATTAAAGGGGCCAAGGCAGTTTCTTTATTACTTAACCAATGAAACAACAGATAGAAAGATGACCCACCTCCATCAGGATGATGGGATAATAGATTGGTACTTGTTGGTACTTGTGAGTTATTATTTTGAGACAAATATATTGGTATCGATTCTTATATACTGATACAAAGTGAAATTATATTGACTATTGTATGCATGCATGTTTCTACCTCTGTTTAAAAACATTTTTTATGTATTGACATACATTGTATTGATATATATAGTGTATATATTTACCATGTTGCAGTGTACATTTCTACCTCTGATTTAGATACTTACATATTGTTTGTGTATTGATATATATTTACCATACTGCAATGTATATTTGTACATTGTTTATATTTGGAGGTCATTGTCCTCATTTGTTTCACAGTCATTTATTGTCTTAGTCTTTAAGTTAGATAGGTATTGAGAATTATATAGATCAATAATATTCTAAGTTTGTCATTTATAATTAGACTAATCAGGTTCTTTAGATATATAGAGATTATACTCAGTATAGATAGATAATCTTCAACCTCTTCAAAGAGCTGTAGAAAATGGCCTTTAATCTAACTCAGAGTTTTGTGGTAGTGAGACACAATTGCTCCTGGCAACACCGCTCTATTCCCAAGAGAATGTTGAGCACCAAAGACACTCCACCTGGAGCCTTCCTTCTTGGCTGAACTGGCCTTTGGGCAAAGAAATGCCCATACCTCAACCACTGACAGAAATACAGAGTATCTGTGAATGGAAAAAACAGGACTGTCGTATCCTGCCAAGACAGGGTAAGATAGTTTTGACACGTTTCTTGCCTTTGAAAATGGTATGTCAGTTATGTTAGGCCTTAGCCAAAGTTGGTTGCTTCAACGCTGCAAACGTGACCTTGGGTGATTGCCCAGGTAGCTAGTTGTCTCTGTGATTTGTTGTATGTTTTGGAAGTTGTTTGATTGCACTTCCTAATTACTCAGGTAACATTATTTCCCTTCTCGGATCTTCGATGGGGTTGAAGACTATATAAATGTACTTACTTTCCACTCATGACTTGGCCAAGTTATTTATTATACAAGACCTAACCTAGTTAGAATAGGATATTTGTACTTATTGTATATAATTTCATAGTAGGTTTAGAACTCTCTTACTTAAACAAAAGGGGGAGGTGTTGCGGAGGTCCTTTCACTCCTCCAGCCAAGAGCCGCTGAGATACCAGCCCATTGGGGCGTGGTCTCTCTCCCTTAAAAAAAGCGGCTACTTCCCTCCTCGCTCTCTCTTACTTCCTGCTCCACTTCCAGCGACTAGACTCCCTTCCTGATTGCGCAGAGGGCTGTTGTCTGGGACGGTAATCTGTAAGTTTTTTCCCCTTTAAATAAATAACCATTATATTAATCAAAGTTCCAAACTAGCATGGGATTGTTTGTGACTTACGCCTTCGCCTTCAATACCTCCTCCTACTTACTCTCACTACCTGGAAATCCTACCTTTACCTTCTAACTCCCCATTGGCTGTTCAGCTTTTTATTAAATCAATCAAGTGCCTTAAGTAAGTAAGGTAAAACAGGAATAAGTCTTACAGATTTAAACAAATGCAACATATCTTTTACAAAATTAAACAAATGCAGCATATCTCTGCATAGTAAAACATATTCTGCAACAGTGTTTGAAGAAAATGTGGTCATGGATGACACTCCCGGAGACAAAAGCAGGACTCTTTGATAGAATAAGTTGGAAATCACTATATTATACCCATTTACGAATTCCCTACTCCTTATGAGTATCTCTGTCACTATTTTGGTGAACAGTCTATTTAAATATATTAGAAAACTGATCTTAGAAACTGATATTGTAATACTTAATAAGTTTTCAGCATAGGCTATTGAATAATAGAAAGACAATAAATCTCTTACTATTTGTAAAACAAATTAGAAACATCCATGAAAGAAATCATCATTACTGGAAAAGTTTTGTAAATATAAGAAATATTTGTTTACACATTCAGATTCATATACATATTTAAAACTTATAAAAATTGATTTTTAAGAGTTTGGATGAATGGTAAATTTTATTTTCAGACACTTCTCTCAATAATCTTGACTTTCAACAGTGAATAAAGGGCTGTTAAATAAAACAATTATAAATCACATTAATTGTAATATGTATTGCAAACTAAAATATAACATGATTAGTTACTATCCATATACTTATGTGAAAGTGATATTAGATAACATAAAAATAAGTTCTGAATGATTAATAAGTTACTATAGGTTAAACATTTCCACAGTAAAAGCTTGATGCTTCCTGTTACCTGTTCAGCATTTAAATAAATCAATAATTTCACAATGATACATTATGGATAGTATGCAGTTAAAACTGAAGCCTAATTGCTAACATTTGACTCTTAGGTAGCTTTCATTTAATACTAGTAGTGTATTATTATCAACAAATATAATTATCATGTTAGTTTTAACACAAATATGAAGAATTAGATATAAGTAAAAAAGCAAAAAAAAATAAACCCACTAATTCTTCTAAGTCATGAAGTTTATTCAGAGTTCTTCTATACAGATATAGCAAAGAAACCAGTAAATTTTATGTTATTGAGAAAATGTAGCTCATATAAATCCTATTTTGTTCCTTTCTCTTTTAATTGTCTTTGTCAAAATATAAAGAGCATACCATTTTCCATGGAAAAGAAAATTTATAGCAACCCTGTAGAATTTCAACCTAAAAATAACAGAATATTAACTGCGATAAAAATGTCTCAAAAGTGATCCATATTTTACTATCAGTCAGTAAATCAAATATGAAAAGGGCTAGATTATCATCTATTAACAGAATTCATTCTCATCCACAGCTAACACTATTTTTGGAGCGACCACTATTTTACAGTGCCAAAAAGTGTGCAGAGTCATGACTGGTAAGACACTCAGCAAGGTTAAAGTGCAAGCCTGGATGTTAGTACTACCCTGAATCCCTGGTCTGAAAACAAAGAACCAGATGCTGTGCCTTCCCTTACATGCCCATTCCAGTGTTCCTACTGTGAGATGGCAAGTGAAGAAAAGAGAGTCAGCAAGAAGCTGGCTTCTCAGCTCAGAGTTGGAAGTAACAAAAGGGATGTTGCTTCAGGAGCAATGTGGAAGGGGAGAACAGATTCCTGAAATGTTTTTGGACTTCTACAAGTATGCTGTAGTATGCACACCTACTGGAGTGAAAACATACACACACTATAGAATGTAAAAAGCAGTGGGGATGCTCTGTTTAATTGCTTGTATCATTATTATATTTTCTTTCTTTTAGACACATAATTCCAGCAAAGACACAAGCTCTCTTAAGTATTCAGGTTAAATGCATACTCACACACTTAACAGTTTAGGGGCCAAAAAGAAAATAAACTTTCATATATCTATCAGTTATCATTTTCAACAGAGATACAAATTAAGTCTCACACACTTCTGGTCATTAAATACATAGAAATTATTATTAGTGGATATATCTTATCTAGTAGCAACTGGTTTGTGTATTGTCCCCGCCTTAAAAGTGAAGAGGAAAAATTAGTTAAAAAAGAAGCTCTCTTTTCATGGTTATTTTTAAAAATCACAATTTATAAGAAAGCTATCTGAAAAGTTGTTGTTACCTCATGTGGGACTCAAGTGTGAGTATTCACTACCCTTAAGGACAGAAGTCAAATTATATCATTTCTACAGCTCAAGAATTAGAATCAACCTTTTCTGAAAAGGACTTGATCTTTGGGCTACAGAGTAAATCAACATTGATCAAAAGTAATTGAAATCAAAGAGGTGAAATGATTTTGCAAGACTGCTTCCTTCGTCTAAACAAGGTGATGTTCCACTGCCAGAAAGGATTTATCCCAGGGCATTGTGGTCATATTCAAAAGAATTTGTCCCAGGGAATGGTGTCATGCCCAAATGAAGCATGACAGCTTCTTTGAAAAAATCATAAACTTTCATAGGGATAACATTAACAATAAGTACAAATTTAATTTTTAAAAAGTTAAAAATTGCTCTCTAACAAGAAGCTAAAAAGATCATGTTAATTTTATAATATTTAAAATATATTAATAAATGAACATGAATCATGTACTTGTGAATTATGCAAATACAACACACAAGAGACCTGAATTTAAGAAGGTGAATATTGAATTACTAGAAGAATTTCTAGACTAGTAGATCAATGCTTTGTATTTTAGCTAAATATTTTCTAAATACTTTTAAACAAATATGGTTGAATAATCCCTCAGAAGAGTGTTGACTTAGAATGGTTTTCTTGAAAAAGAGACATGCTGGCTATAGGTTAGGGCTTGGTTCTCTATCACTAGTTAATAATTTATTATGTTAACATTTATCATATGATTAGATGCAAAAATGTACTAAATATCTGAAAACTGGGAGGAGGCCTTCACCAACATCCATGGTAGATATAAAATATAAATTAACAAGACACAAATGACTGAATTCAGGAGTAAACAGAATCTTAAGAGGTGCAACCAGAGCTACAGGAAGGTTAGTTCCTGAATTGACAAGGAAAATGAAAATTAAGATAACTGATGCAAAGAAGGCAAATTAAAATTTATAATGAAATAAAATGAGAGGACGTGACACTCACTGGGGGAGGCACAGTGAAGCATAAAGAAGAGAGGTAGGTAAAGATGTGAGCTGTGCACTACAATAAGGATTTTGAAGAAAAGTGTAGCACAAACCATATGAAGTTTCTATGACTGGAGCAATGGCTCAGTGGTCAAGAGCACTTACTACTGTTGCAGAGAATCTAGTTCATTTCCCAACACTCATGTAGGACAGCTTATAATTGCCTGAAACTTCAACGCTAGTGGATCGGACACACTTATCTGGCATCCATGGGTGTATGCTTACATATGGTACACATATGCGCAGGCAGGCATGCACTCGGATATTAGAAATGTATAAATTAGGCTTGGTATGAGGAAGCAAGTGTGATAAAAATATCATAACAAGTGCTGTCACTTATTTTCTTTCCAAAGATTTAGATGAGGCTTATACAGAGATCGATGTGTATGAAAGGTGATTCTCTCAGATGGAAACTGTTGGTGCTCTTTTCATAGATGGTTAAGCCTGGTAGTTCGATAACTTCATATTTTGACATGAGTGGACCTTAAGTACAAAGGTGACCAGAACCTAGGAGATGCTAACTGTTAGAGGCACCTTTACACAAATCCAGCATTTCACACATGTCCAATTATTATACTGTTTGAAACTGATGAAAGTCTTATTGGCAGTTGCAAATCAAATTAAGAGGCCAGACAAAGAAAGAAAATACAAGGCAGTACAGGAATTTTTAAATTGGCACCGTTCAGTGATTTGAAGCAACTGGAAGGAAAAGGATGTGATCAAGAAAAGGTCTGGAACAAGAATCTAGTTTTTCCTTGGAGAAACTTGCTGGTGCTTTAAGAAATTCTAGAAAAAATATTATCTTCACTCAAGTGAAATCTCTGAGTTCATCTTGAGGAAGACCAAGTGTGACTTCTTGATGCAGGGAGCTTCTGAAGTTCCAAGAATTGGGGCATGGGGAATATAAAGCTAGATTTTGATGAGCAATGTTGAAAAAGTGGTGAGCTGGTAGCAGTGGACTTGAAACCGCGTTTGGGCTCATGAGTTTATAAGTCTTAGTGTTGTAATATGAACGGCGGGGCTGCGTTCCCAGCACCCAGCCGCCCTCATGGTTAGCTTTACCCGAAATAATTACATGGAAACTGTATTCTTTTAAACACTGCTTGGCCCATTAGCTCCAGCCACTTATTGGTTAGCTCTTACATATTGATCTAACCCTTTTCTAATATTCTGTGAAGCACCATGAGCTGGCTGACCAGGAAAGATCTTAACCTGCATCTGTCTGGAGTGGGAGAATCATGGCGACTCACTGACTCGGCTTCTTTCTCCCAGCATTCTGTTCTGTTTACTCCACCTATCTTAATTCTCGCCTATCAGAGGCCAAGCAGTTTCTTTATTAATTAACCAATGAAAACAACAGATAGAAAGATGACCCTCTCCATCATTTCCCCTTTTCTGTTTAAACATAAAAGAAAGGCTTTCATTTTAACATAGTAAAATTACATATAACAAAACAGTTATAAAGCAAGAATTACAGTTACAATATTTATATCTATTTTATCTTTTATCATAACAATGGAAAATTATAACTATAATTAACCATTCTTTAACTCCATCAAAGACTCCAGAAGGATATAATATTACCTAAGTAAACAAGAAATCTAAAACTTTAGAAATGACAGAGACATCTCGCTGCCTGTACAGTCACCCAAAGTTCTTTTGTACCTTTGGGGCATCCATCTTCAGCCTTCAGGCCCATAGTGTTCAGCAGACATTTCCATGAAGCAGGAAATTTCAAAGACAGTTCAGTCACTATCTGCTGTGTCCTGCAGAATGTCTCGCAGACTCTTTCATGAGTCAGAAACCCCGAAAGACCATCTCACCTTTGGGCAAGTTCAGCAATCCTCTATCTGTGGGTTCTCTGTGTCCGGTTCATGCATTAGTCCAGGCAAGAGCAGTTTCTTGCCCAAATTGCTATTAAACTCCATAAGGAGCCTCTTCAATGCCCATCGTCCTCTTGAAGTAGTTGGTGCTGCCAGGAGCAGATGTGTCTCATTGTCATGAAAAGCCCTAAGTTATTAAAACATTTAAAATACCATATTCTGTAGTCTTTGAAAGATATGAAGAATGTCTATCTAACAAATATATCTATGTACATCTAGAAAATCTAAATAACATGACTATAAGCTTGACTATTATTGATGATTATCCATTAACAACCTATATACGTTACATTTTTAAATGAACTACACAATCACAATACCTTAATCAAGATCAGAAATACATATACATATAACAAAATTGACCTTAAAATCCATACCAATGTAAATTATTCATATAATATCCCCCTTTAAATGTAAAAGAATATTTATAAACAATATTTGAGAATATGGGCGCAGTTTTTTTTTCAAACTGTTTTTTGTTGAATAGGGGCACTGTTAATTAGGTCTTTTATGGTATAACCTGTGTGCCAGGGTTATCTCAGTTGGCAGTTGAGTGAAGTAATTTTTTGAGGGTGTTTATAGCAACCTTTTAGGAGGGCGTGGTCTATCATACCATATTGGGATAGAAGAAATGAGAAGGGTCTCATCCTCTGTGAAAACAAAAGAAGACCCTCTCCAAAGCATCATATCCTTAGGCCCAAGTTTTGAAATCATAATACCCTTATGATATCCATTTTGGTTTAGCTTGACAGTCCATGTAATGAAATGTCTTTCTGTATTTAGCTTTTTAACATTCAAAAATTTTAAAGAAAACATAATGTACATAATCTAGACTCTCTGTGAATTTTTTATTTTTATATGGTTTATTTTTTTTAGTTTTTTAATCTATAACTATCTGTACTCTGTCTTTTTAAAGACTTTACCCTTTTTAAAAAACCATTAACTTTATTTTTTTATTTTATATATCTTTTTTTAAGTCTATGTACATTTATCCAACATTGTGGTCTTTTATGTCTGAATCTGTTTTATTGTGAATCTGTAATTTTTTTACTCTTCAGGAGCATTTTTTAAAATGTTAAGCATTTTTTAAAAACTTAAGTTGTACCATGTAGGGGTAATCTGGTACTGTCTGTTTATTGCCAGTCTAAACCTTAACTGTGCTGTTGTTATGGTAATTATGGTAGTTTTTATCTGAAACCAGCACAGTTCACCTTGGTGAAGCTGAGCCTCTCCTGCCTCAGAACCATTTGGTGTCCCTGAGCCACACACAGTTCCAGGCACACAGCAGTCCACATTGCCATCAAGCAAGCCATAGCACTTTATTCCAAATGCTCCATTCAAAAGCTCTGTCTCTGTCTTCAGTAGGAGCCAGAGATTGCTATGGTGGCACAGCCCAGAAAGCCAGCATTTTAAAGCAGCCAGTTTTTTTTTTCTGTGGCAAGCCACCCACAAACAGCCAAAGCTGTGTTAAACTCTCCCTTTTCTTAAAGCCCTTTTAGGTTTTTAATTGGATTTAGCCCCACGTTGAGTGCCACTCTGTTGTAATATGAGCGGCAGGGCTGCGTTTCCAGCGCCCAGCCGCCCGCATGGTTAGTTTTACCTGAAATAATTACATGGAAACTGTATTCTTTTAAACACTGCTTGGCCCATTAGCTCCAGCCACTTATTGGTTAGCTCTTACATGTTGATCTAACCCATTTCTAATATTCTGTGTAGCACCATGTGCTGGCTTACCAGGAAAGATCTTAACCTGCATCTGTCTGGAGTGGGAGAATCATGGCGACTCACTGACTCAGCTTCTTTCTCCCAGCATTCTGTTCTGTTTACTCCGCCTATCTTAATTCTCGCCTATCAGAGGCCAAGCAGTTTCTTTATTAATTAACCAATAAAAGCAACAGATAAAAAGATGACCCTCCTTCATCATCTTAGAATTTTGGGTTTATATTACCTGAACTCTTCTTGAACAAGCATCAATCCCAAGGAGACTCTTAAAAGACGTGAAGTAGTGAATATTGCACTGGTGGAGAAGTTTAATGTGGAGAGGTTAATCCTTCTAGAAGGTGTAAGGAGGAACTATTAGGAGCTAGTCAAGAAGTGTTCCAGAGTTTTATATTCCATGCAAGAATTTTGAAATATTCCCAACACCATGGGTGAAGAAGATAAGGATTTCCTTTTCAGGACTGTTATTATCTTAGTAATTATTGATGACTTTATTGAATAGTCACAGAGATGTAATACACAGGGAAAAAAGAATGAACTTCAGGGTCTAATAAAAGTTATCGCTAAAGGAAAAACTCCTTTTATGTAAGATTTCAATGGGCTGAGATATATATGATTTGGGAGAATTATAAGGGACTTCATAAATATCACTGGAGCCAGGTGTTGGTGACATGCACCTGCACCTTTAATTCCAGCACTCAAGAGGCAGGGCAAGCAGATCTCCATGAGTTCAAGGCCAGCCTGGTCTACAAGAGCTAGTTTCTAGGAAAGATTCTAAAGCTACAGAGAAATCCTGTCTCCAAAAACCAAAACCAAACCAAAACAAACAAACAAAAAGTATTACTGGAAGAATACCAGCAGTGTTATGTTTCCCATATTAATTTAGTAAGGAGATTCTTTAATGCCTGAATGACTCTTGCTACTTTTCCAGATAATTCTGTAGTACAAAAGACATGTGCATTTTTTTCACTGATTTCTTGGTTTATTGGCAAAGTGAAAATTGAGCCATTATCTAATGGTAGAAATAAAGGAATCAAAGCAGTGAAGTTATATGTAAGCAGTGTTGTAATATCCCAGGCCTTTTACTCTGAGTAGAAAAAATGCCTATTCATTCAGTGAAGGTATCTACAAAAATAACTGTCTATTTTGCATGGGTACATATGGGTGAAATTTATTTGCTAATTTTCTATGAGCAAGTCTTATTATCTTTGTGCATATTAGAAGATTTGGGGAGTCCAGTGAGTCCTTCTGGATTGAGATGGTGGTATGTTTAACAGAATTGAGACATAGATTTCAAAGTTGGAATAATTCTATTTTTCTTAAATAAAATCACAGCTAGGTGTTAGAAGGCCTTAGCCATCTACTGAGCAGAATGATGGAAGCTGTTTACAATTTTCAGTGAAAAGGAAAGACTAAGATAAAGGAGGCCAACCATTTGGTCTTTTATTGTCCTCACACATGTGAGATGTCATGTGTATGAAATCTCAGTTAAAGTCCCTGTGCTTCCTCCTGAGTGGGAAAAGGGAAGGATAGATGAGAGACTGAAGCAACCTGGAAGGGGTAACCCATCTCCTCCCTTGGCCTCTTTGTTACTGGGGCTATTTCCAAGTGCCACCTATTCATTTTCTTTTTGGTGAGTTTGATAGCTTTGAGCAAAGGCATGTTTGAAAGCAGAATTCTGTGGTGTCTTCCTGGGTGTTAAAGAGACAAATGGTAGCAAGGAATAAACCATATGTAAATCACATGCTGTGCTCCTGTAGCTATTAAGCAACATTGTCCCTAACTGGAGGGTGTCTGTAGGGCCCGGGTCTACCCTTGTTCCTGGGGTGCATCTTGAGGACAGTTTCTGGTCAGCTGACAAAGCATTCTGTTTGTTCCTGTGCTCTCCCTGCCCCACCTGGTGATTAGCTGTAGGGCATTGACTGCATTGTTGGTATGGTAATTTCCCACCTCCCTGGGCGGACGTCCTTGTGCTGCAGTTAGGTACTTAAGGACTTCCCCAAGTCTGAATAAACTGCCTTCGGCTGATCTCCTTTCGAATGACCCAGGTCTCTTTGTGTGTTCTTTCAATCTCCAGGCCCTTGCCCGACTCGAATATGGTACAGTGGCGGGTAAACTGTACCGAGGGTGTAACACAGAATAGGGTGTTACAGGTGTCAGTGATGGCACTGAGTGAAGTTTGTAGGTTGATATGGTACTGACTGTGTGGGCAGGAGCTGGAGTCAATGAATATATAGTTCTCAGACAAGGTGGAACTATTATGATCCATGAACTATGTACTTGGTCTTAGAACTTAGGATTTTGAAAGTTCTAATTGGCACTTCAAAGTAAATCTGTTATTTCTAGACAGAAAGATTGGGCAAAAGGATGGAACTTGGGTTAAGGTGTTACAATGTATATTTAATGTCTGTAGTTTGAAATCAGTCAGAAATGGTATTTTTGAAAGTTGTTGCTGAATATAAATAGTAATTGAAGTCATGGTTGTGGCTGAAATAACTTTAGAGAGAAAGGGAATTGTGATGTCAATGTGTTCCCAGAATTACAGCGTCATTTCTAACTAATGAAATAAAAATCCAGTAATAATCTTCTCTGTAACATTTTGTAAAAATGCAGCTTGTATGGATCAATGGGTAGGGAGCACTGAAGGATATCTAAATGGTCTGTGAAGGGCACTCTTTTTTCCATTTAGCAACACTAATATGCAGTGCCCTAAGTAAATGCAGGAAGCCCCTAAAAGTGGATTAATTCTCAACTATTTCAAAGTACACGCTGGCTATCCAATATGAAATGTATGAAACAATGGTCCTAAAAAATCAATTACCATATAAAATTTAATATTTTAATATAACTCAACAGATTTGACTTTTAGTAGAAATAAATTTGTTTATGAGGACACCATCTTCTAAAGGGACTAGTCTGTGGTTATAGATACATTTTGTAATAAAGAAATACAAGCTCAAAAAAGTAGAGATTAGATAGATAGATAGATAGATAGATAGATAGATAGATAGATAGATAGATAGATAGATGATAGATAGATCCAAATAAGCATATACTAGGAAATAAGTTTTGTTTGCTTATAACAAAAATAGCACTGATTTTATATTCCTTATGATAATACATAGTAATTGTGCAATATATTTAAAAAGTTATAAAAGGAACATTTCCCTGTTATCAGGTAACACCTGAAAGTTTGTGAAAACATGTTGGAAGCTGTATATTTATAATCACAGAGCTGAAAAAAGATATTCATCTGATTACTCAATGAGGTAGAACATTTTTTAAAATAAATGAGAAAGCACCGGTCAAAGAGAAGTCCTTTCACATCAGAGCAAATTTTAGCAAATGCTAATGTGCAAGTTATTTATACATGCTCACCCATACATAACTTTAAGGAATGTACAATATCTGAAAAGCAATCACAATATTTGTCTTCAGCTTGATCTTCATCTGTACTAATATGATAAAAAATATATATCCACATTACAAGGCTTGAGGTTGCATTTCATAAGATTGTGGTTTTCCAAATTGGTAGCAATAAATTCCGGTAAACAAAGCCATCAAGAGTATTTTTATAGGGTCAAATGGCTCCATGGCACTAGAAGTCAGCAGTTAAGTAAAATTTGAAGGCTACTGTGTTGCACTCAAGTATTTATTAAAGCATTAAAACCCTGTCTTCCGGAGAATGTTCTGATGGTTTCATGATCTATCCTCCAATTGATAGCTCTAGCTTTTATGTGACAATTTAAAACAATATATATGATTGTCTAAGCTTTCACTAAGTTTCAAGTTCTCATTAAAGCAAGAACTTTATTGAAAACATCACTCACTAAATAACATTAATTAAAATAATATTGATGATATTTATTATATTAATATTGAATAAAGTCAGTAGGGTTTCTTCATGGGCATGACAAAATGAGCACCTAATTAATGAAGTTAAATAAAATTGTGAATCTCTGGGTGTACTAGTTACTTGTCTCATTACTGAGACAATATACTTGACAAAAGGCATTTAAAGAAAGGGTTTCTTGTGATTCAAACTTATAGGTATAACACATGAGAGTACGGAAGCATGATGGGAGTTTCTCGCAGCTGGTCACATTGCAGCTGCAGTCAGGAAGTGAGGTTGATGGATGTCTGTGCTCAACTCAACTTCTCCTTCAGATTAAGTCCTAGATCTTTGCCCCTAGAATGGCTCCTCACATTTAAGGTGGATCCTTCTAATTGGATTATATAATGTAGACAAACATCCAAAGAAACTTGTTTTCATGTTGATTCTAAATCTCACCAAGTTGACAGTATGAACCATCACAATAGGAATGCATGAACATGGGAAAGGTTAACGTTGTCTTCATAAAATGCAATGACTATATAATATTACACCATTCTTTCCCTTCTCTACATATGAAAGCTGTCCCTCCTCTCTTAGCCTTCCTTTTAGGTTATAAACACATTATAAAAAAATTTATCATATATATGAAATTCAATTATAAAGTGAAAAGCCTGTGTTATGGAGGCATTTCATCTGATTTAAAACATCTTCTTCAGAAGGGAGAAGAAAGTCTCATAGGAATAAATAAAAGAGTAAATAAAACTTATAATTCTGAGGAAATAAATAAAAATGAAAGGCTCAGGATCCTTGTAAGATATTCTAAACATTTACTGAAGGTTACAAAAACAGTCACAATTGGTGGAGAGAAGAGACTGATCAAGTGCAGGGATGATTGCAACTTGCAGAGTGAGCTCTAAGAATGCAACACTGTGATTCATTAATCATGCGGAGGTTGTCTTTTAGGTAAATCAGCTGCTTTCAGATCATCTATACTCCTATGCTTATACCCCTCATTAATATCACCATAAATGACTCCTAAAAATTCACTAAAGCATTAAACTAGGCATCTGTGGACCATTTTTTGCTTTATAATTGGTGTTTGGCTAGGGTGACTCCACATTTGTTCTTATTTACCAAGAACAGAGTCACATGTCATTCTGTGTCAATAGGACATTTATGTTTCACCTTTTATTCTGTGTCAATAGGACATTTATGCTTCATCTTTTATTCTGAATGCATGAAAATTATTCTATAGAATAACAAGCTGTAAAACAATTTATGTCTTACAATACCAGTTAGATTTTGACATAAATAAAAAGAGTGCTACTATTGAAATCGGCATACTTTTACATTATGACAATGCACTGCTAGAAAAATGGGGTTTTTGTTTTACTTTGCTTTCTGTTTGAAAACATTCCATAAAAGCAAAATGAGGTTATTTTTTTAAATGAAAATTGGCATGAGTAAGTCAGGTTTTACACACAGGGTTTCACATATGACTACTTGATATGTAAATAAAGTTAGATATTAATTTCCAGAGGATGTTGATTCATAAGCAGAAATAACAGGAAAGGAGGAGGCACAAGCTGTATGATGCTCCACCTGTAGGTTATAGTTATTAATTTTGGCAATGGTGTTCCTGGGTTGATTCTTGTATCACACTGAAATGTTAGTACAGTAAACATTTAAAGGAAAGCTCTGATATTCTGTTTTGCCTTGTTTCCTTCTTTCAGTGCATACATAAACATTCCGCAGATACTAAACCTGAATATAATTTACATACAATTAGTCTTTAAACATATTGCTGGAGCACAGTGGCTGCGATTGTACTTACATTATTGATGCGTATTCCTTTCAAAACAAGTGCAAGACAAAAATTCAATAGATGCTGACGGTTCTTGTTCTGCAGAGTCTAGGAAATGTTTCCCCATGGGTCTTAAAAAAGTCTTTAGAAAATAATTTTAAAAGTGTTTTGCTCTTCACATTCTCTTCTGAGGGTTTTATAATGATCTACATTTTCATTAAAGTGCCTCTGGAGATGCCCCAGCCTTTTAGTAACCACAAGTTTTCTTAATTCTTCTCTAAATGGAACTCAGTAGATATTTGTTACAGAAAGGTCTTTCTTTTTGAAGTTCATAAATGTGGGAAAATGTTGGGATATTCTCTTATATACAATGTGAAGTTTGATCTTTGCTCCTTGTGACTCTCACTGTCAGGGAAGCATATTTTACCTGAACAATCTTACTTACATGTGTCAAGAATATAAACAATATATATAATCATTTTCATAATTTCATAAACATTCAAAAATGCAACTATATATTTTAAGGTACAGTAAGTTGTGGTTTTAATTTTTATTTAGAATTATGATCACTTTACACATGACATTCCTAAAGCAATAAAGTAGAAAAATAAAATTTTATTATAGCATTTGTTTGATTATTGCAAAGCATCTAAATTTTCTCAAACCAAACATCAAGGGTTTCTATAGAAGTTTTTCCACATGCTAACTCTGCAAAGCCTCTTTTGGGTTGACAATTAAAATTGTAATTAATTAAAACCACAATGCGATCCCACTGGTATCACTATAGAATTGTTTTGAAAGTCTTTGACATATCCACAACAAATGCTGTGCAGACACAGAGTAGCTGCATGTCCATGCACTGTCCGCGTGACACACTGTAAGAAAATAACAAGAGCAGCATTTTTAGTATCTTGCAAAGTTAAACATAAACTTATCATATGAATTATAATTTTTATTGCTAAGTGTTTAACAAATTGAAAGCATTTTTTGAACAAAAACATTACATAAGTATTGGAAGCACATAACTCAGCATAGTTAAAACGAACACTGGGTAAAAATCTGGGCTATTCTCATAGCCCAGAGGCAATTGCTTAGTGTGGACAAAGCCCTGGCTTCAATTTCTGGCCCAATTGCAGATCCACACGCAGTGATGGAATGCTACTCAGTAATAATGAGGTATGCACTGGCATTATGCCAATAATGAGGGTGGTTATTAAGTACACCACTTAACGAATAGGACAGATCTTAGAAGGTAGGAAGGAAATTCTAAGGAATAAGAACAAGTAGTTACCAAAAGTTGGGAATGGAAATCCTGATTGAATACAAGGGTAGGAGAAATGTTGGAGAATTTGAAGATGGTTTTGGGCTAGAGAGATAACCCAGCAGTTAAGAACACTGGCTGAGCACTCTATCATGGAGGTTCCTGAGTTCTCTTCCTTTGCTGAGGAGCTGGGATAGTTGATGACTTCTGGAGAAGAGAGTTTTCTCCGAGGATGTGGATCCTAGCAGATTGTGCATGCTCTAGGAGACAGGCGCCCATCCAAGAGAATGTGGGAAGCCCAACCTGGAGTGGACAGCTTATTCAAAAAGAGAAAGCTGATGGAGTTAGGAAGGCAGAGTTGCATCTAGGAGGCATGGGGGTGGGGTTAGGAGGTAAGGATGATCAAAATGCATTGTACAAAATTCCCAACAAATTAATAAATATTTTATTTGTAAAAAAAAAAAAATACTGGCTGTTCTTCCAGAGACCACAGAGTGCTTCAAAGCAACCACAAGGTTGCTTGCAACCATTAATAGCTCTAGGTGATCCAATTCCATCTTCTAGCATCAATAGACATTTCATGCATGTGGTGCCCATACACATAAAATAAACATAGTAATTTTTAAAATAGTATCTATCTTTTATGCTACACATCATTGCATGTGAGGATCACATCTTGAATTATATAGTGTTAAAAAAGATATTTACGTGCATTGCATACATGAATTTTAACCCCCTAAGAAGGTAGAAATGTTTCCCAATCATAATGTTACCTATGAGGTAGCTGGAAAAGTGCTCTGATTGAACTAAGTTCCAGTTTTGATATTAACTCAACAGATAGTTGTGTGACCTCATAAAGTTCTTCAACCACTTGATTCTCAAATTTCTCCTTTGTTCAAGAACTTAAAAATAATTTAAAGTATAAATTTATTATTAAAATAAAATCTCATCATGCTACCAAAATTTAAGCAAATTTTAACCAACTGGATTATATAAGATTAGAATGAAGGAAATATACTATTTTTGGACTCTATGAAATATAATAATTCTATGGTTTCAACAAAAATAATATAATAATACACAGAAATGGATATGTATATTTTTACCCCATGAAGTCACCTTCATTTTATTTGGTTATACCAACATGAATTTGGAATAGAATTAATGAAGAAAGCCGGGCGATGGTGGTGCACGCCTTTAATCCCAGCACTTGGGAGGCAGAGGCAGGTGGATCTCTGTGAGTTCGAGACAAGCCTGGTCTACAGAGCTAGTTCTAGGACAGGCTCCAAAGCCACAGAGAAACCCTGTCTCGAAAAACCAAAAAAAAAAAAAAAAAAAAAAAAAAAGAATTGATGAAGAAGTGAGAATTGATAATTCATTTCAGATTAAAATTTATTACAGGAATTGAACTATTTCATATAGTCTTGCTCTATATTCACACATGATCTTACACACATTATTTGAAAGCATCTTGCTTCTTGAGATGTTATTATTTACTTTAGAAATTAATATCACATAGAAATTTCAGCAACATACTAAGTGGTATATCATTAACTAAACTCATTGGGGCATTAAGGTTTTGTATTTACTAAAGATGTTAACACTTTAGTGCCTGTATTTGTATGGAGAGTGAATTAACCCTTCCATACTTACTGGAAAAGTTGAGATGGACCCTGAGTTTGTCATTACAAACTTGCTACAATGAACCATTCACCTGGCTATTTTAGAGGAAATTACATTTCAAAACACAGAACTTGGTTTTTATTGGATCAAACACCATATGACGCTTGTTTCCTTGAATTCAATATAAAGCAAGTAAAATATTTTCCAGTTAAAATATCAAATAACATAGTATGGCCAAGGCAACATCCACATTTTTAGGACTCAGCTTCTGAATATAAAGTCCAGAGTGAGATATCTGCACAATTATAAGATTTTTCATTTTGATCCCAACATTTAGCATGAGGAAGCAA
Organism: Chionomys nivalis; assembly: GCF_950005125.1. NCBI lineage: Eukaryota > Metazoa > Chordata > Mammalia > Rodentia > Cricetidae > Chionomys > Chionomys nivalis. The sequence continues at coordinate 176,156,503 of NC_080086.1, read as the reverse complement.
TGCCAAAAGTTCATTTTTGTTGTCTTGTCACATTCATTACACAATCATCATCATCATAATTTGTTGTAGGCAGAGGCTGTTCATTATTTCCCGGCCACCAGACCTGAAATAATCACCCAGAAACTAATATTTTACAATACTACTTAGCATATTAACACATACTTCCGATTGGCTAGCTCTTATATATTAAATAACCCATTTCTATTCATCTGTGTATCACCACAGATTGTGGCTGTGACCTACCAGTAAGGCTCCATCCAGTGTCTCGCCTCTGTCTCCTAGGGTGGCTTTGTGACTTCTCATTGACTCTGACTACTCTCTCCTCCCCTATCTGCTTGGAATTTCCACCTCCTATTCTGCCTGCAATAGTCCCAAAGCAGCTTCTTTATTAACCAGTGGTATTCACAGCATAAAGAAGGGAATCCCACATCACCTCTCCTTTTCTGTTTAAACAAAAAGGAAAGTTTTTAACATTAACATAGCATGATTACATGCAATAAAACAGTTATTAAGCAAGAAATATGGTTACAGTATATATATATCTACTTTATTATTTATCATAACTAAGGAAGGCTATAATTATAAATATCTATTCTTCAACTCCATAAAAGACTCCAGGAGGATATAATATTACCTAAGTAAACAAGACAACAAGAAGTACATTGTAAGAAAATTCCAAAACTCTAAAATTGACAGAGACATCTTGCTTCCTGGAAAGTCACCCAAAGTTCTTCTGTAACACTGGGGCACCCATCTTCATCCTACAGACCCTCAGTATCTGGTAGACTTTTCCACGAAGCAGGAAATTTCAAACATTTCCACCTATATTGGCAATTTGTCAGTCATTTTCTTCTGTGTCCTCCATAATGTCTTACAGATCCTTTCATGAGGCAAGAACCCTGATGGACCATCTCACCTTTAAGCAAGTTCAGCAGTCATTTTTCTGCGGGTCCTGAATGTCCAGTTTATGATCAAGAAGTCAAGGCAAGAGAAGTTTCTTGCCCAAATGGCTACCCAACTCCATAAGGAGCCTCTTAGATACCCATCATCCTCTTGAAATAGATTGGTGCTACCAGCAGGAGATATGTCTCATTGTCATAAAATGTCTTAAGTTTTTAAAACATTTTAAATGACATATTCTGTTAGTCTTTGAAAGGTATTAAGAATAACTATCCATCTGAAATATATTTCTGTACGTCTAGAAACTCTAACATGAATATAAACTTGATTTTATAAATGACTATCTATTAACCTGTATTTCTTAATTATACATTACATTTTTAAATTAACTGCAAAAACACAATACCTTAATTAAGGGCAGAAATATACATATAACATAAATTGGCCTTAATTTTGTATCAATAAACCAAGATCCATACCAATGCAAAACTTTCATCTCTATAATATATCCCACTCTAAATGTAAATATATAAACAAAATTTGGGAATTTGGGTATGGGTGTCTTCAAATTGCTTCTTGCTTGTGTTGGGCAAAGTAATTTTGCTGTTTGTGGAGATTTTTCAGGGGGTCTTGGTCCAAAAACCTACATTAGCCTGGAAGGAATCCACAGGTTCTCATGTTCTGTGGAAACAAACGCAGAACCTCTTTTCAAAAGCAACATATCCTTAGACCCAAATTTTTAAGTCAAGATACCTTTAAAATATATATGTTTGTTTAACTTAGAAGTCCATACAATAAAATGTCTCTCTGTAATTAGCTCATTCATCGTCAAAAAGCTCAAAGAAAAGAAAATAATATACACAATCCAGACTCTCTGTATATATTCCATCTTTATGTGACATATTTTTCTTTACTCCTTTAATATGTGACTGTTTGTATTCTGTCTCTTTAAAGATTGTTTTATTTTTAAAAACGTTTACCTTATTTTTATTTCTTCTCTCTCCCAAGACTATGTATATTTATCAAACATTGTGACTCATTTAGAGGTCTTTTTTATCTGAATTTGTCTTTATTGTGGGTGTATCTGTAATCCCTTTTGACCAGGAAAGCTTTTTTTTTAAATGTTAAGTAGGCATGGTTAGGACAAGCTTCACAGTCCTGCCTATTGGCTCTGCCCAGTCCAACATAGCAGAGGAATGTTTGCTGACTCTGAGAGCCATGCATGCTGCCCCAGCTCCAGGGTCACAGTGGATCTATGTTACCATTAACCAACTTGTAGCTCACAAACCCCATTTAAGTGATTGGCATCCCGAAAAAGTCAGAGTTCATGCTGTTCATGCTAGCAGTGCAAACCGGGAAGCCACCATTTCTTATGCTGAGTCAGTAAGCCTTTGTGTAAAGGAGCCATGGCACCCCTACTTGCTACCAACAAACAAAGCCATTTGAAAAAAATGCCAGCTGCCAAGAAATGTTGAACTAAACTCTGTTTCTTTTTTATTCCAAGCTCTTTTGGGTTTCATGTGGATATAGTTGGCACATGTTGGCATGCCAATCTGTTGGCTGAGGATGCTGGTTTATTTCCTGGCCACCCAGACACAAAATAATCACTCAGAAACTATGAATTGCATAACTGCTTGGCCTATTAAATTATGCATATTTCTAGCTAACTTTTACATCTTAAATTAACTAATTTCTACTAATCTGTGTTTCACCACATGGTTGTGGCCTACCAGTAAGGTTTCATCTGGCATCCAGCGTCTTGTCTCCTGCAGCAGCAGCTACATGGCTTCTCATTGACACTGCCTACTCTCTTCTCCTCTCTCTGCTTAGAATTCCCACCTTGCCCTACTCTGTGCTGCAATAGGCCCAAAGCAGTTTCTTTATTAACCAATGGTATTCATAGCATACAGAGGGAAATCCCACATCAATTTTTGTATATTCAATTGCGATATTTTTATTTAGGTTTTTATCAACAAATTGACATTATAAAAATAATGTTAAACAAGTCGGGCTATGGTGGCACATGCCTTTAATCCCAGCACTCCACAGGCAGAGTCAGGTGGATCTCTGTGAATTCAAGACCAGCCTGGTCTACAAGAGTTAGTTCCAGAAAAGGCTCCAAAGTGACAGAGAAAACCTGTCTCAAAAAACAAAAAATTAAACAAACAAAAATATTGTTAAACAACAATAGGGGAAGTTAAACCGAGCTCTATCTTTGTGGTGTGACATTTCAAGGATCATAAAACTAAGAGGACATAATCTTAATATTATAGCTTGTTATTCTCCTCCACCTTCTCCTTTTCCTCCTCATTCTTATTTTTCCCTGCCATGTTTGGTAAGTCCATCAAATTAAAGTATGCCCTGTGTCTGATACATACAATTGTCTTTCTACATTACCAACTGAGAATTTTAATAGATATTTCAACCATTACCACATAGTGTGTGTGTGTGTGTGTATTTGACTCTCTACTACTTATTATTTCACATACAATACAGGAGTTAACGCTCCCTTCTTTCCCTTAAAAATCTTTCCCTAATATTACATCACTGTTAAATCCAATTATCGCTGCTTGTCACCTGAGTACTGTCAAAACCTTAGTCTCAGTATCTTTTGAAAGACTGTTCTCACAACCACTCCAGTCTTCTCACCTTAAAATGTAAGTTAAACATAGGATGACACATTTGAGAACTCAAAAATATTTCCATAAAAAGCAGTCATGAGATGGAGACTGTGTAGGTCTTATTGGCAGAGAACCTGTCTAGTTGGTGATAGTCTCTGTTGCATTTCTGAAATCCACTGACCTAGGGCTGACAACTGTCACACCAGGTGCAGGAGAAAGCTTCTGAAATGTTTTCTGCTGTGGACCTGAGGATCACAGGCTCATACAAGAGAAGCTGTAACACTAGCAGGAAGCACTCACTGCTGCTTCTTGTTGCTACCACTCACTATTACTGCAAGCCAAGGATGACAAAAGCTCCCAATGGTCAGAGCTACTGAGGCTTGAAGCACAGACTTGTAACCTAGGTGCCTAAATCCTTGTTTCTGTCTTCTGAAGCCTAGAGGGACAGAACACTAAGCCTCAAGGTTTCTACCAGGAGGTGACATGCCCTGCTCTGAAGCATTGGACACACAAAGGCCAAGGAATGCCCACACTACTTAGCATGTACCCATGATTTGATGAACAGCTGTAGTGTAGGTCTGTCTATAGATATTGCTAAGGCATTGGGTATTTCCAAAGTTTAATAGACATATTTAATCTGTTCTTGACATTGCACATTTTGTGGCTGTGGATGCAATTAGAAAAGTGCTCATCTGCTAGCAGAAAGTCCTGGTTTTAATCATCCACTCATTTAAACTCCTCATGGTAGAACATGTCTATCATCCTAGCACTGTAGAGTTAAAGCAGGGAAATCTGAAGCTCAAAAACTCTGGGTCTGATGAAGAATTCACATAGACTCAGAACTGAAAACAGCTTGTTTTATAAATTATTTTATAAAAAACAAAACATTACTGAAGACTCAAAATGGCCCCCTAATTTCATGTGTTATACCTAAGCATACTCTGTGTAATATTAAACAGTGCAGGAGGAAACTTAACAAGCATATCAACCAATCAAATATGTTTTTTTGAAAAATTAAAATTGCTTTTCTATTAACTTGTAATAAGCAATTATTAAGTAGACAAAAGCAATTTGTTTCAAAGATAATCTATAATTCTTTAAATAAAGTGTGTTTTATATAGAAATTTTATTTTTCAAAACAAAGCAATTCAATGAAAAAAACTGATCTTCAGCTTTGCAAATCTCTTACTCCTGACTTGAATGGAAAAGCTGGATACTCATAATTGTTTCTTCATTCAATATTTTGCAGTACATTTATGAGGAAAATCTAGTATCACAATATGCACAGTTATATGGAGAGAAGTATATTACAGCCTTTACAACTAGTAGTTTCTTAATAGGTAATTAAAATGTGTAAAATGCAACTGTGTAAATCAAAGTTTTATTGTTGTGTTATATTTTCAATGGTGCTATTTGCTGCATAGCCAAGACCAAAGAATAACTAGGACATGATACCCTAAAGTATAATAAGCTTTACTGCTCTAAGAAAATGTCACAATAGACACAATTTGATACTTTTTTAATGTAAAGATACATATTAGGTAAAAATGAAATTTGAGTAGTATGGTGGATCAAAAAATGTAAATCTCTGACAGATATATGCAACAGAGAGTGATAATGTACAAAGAAATTAGAGCATATTCTATCACATAATGGGAGCATAGACATGTCAGCATTGACAAAATTTAAAAGCTACTTTTACCAACATATACAGTTTCCTGTAGGTTATTTCTGTGTGTGTGAGTATAGGCATGTGTGAGAGTGTATAAGTCTGTGTAACAGTGTAAAAGTGTATGGGTATATATATATATATGTGTGTGTGTGTGTGTGTATGTGTGTGTGTGTGTGATATTTGTGTGGTGGGTGTGCACATTTAGAGTGTTGGTAGAGCCATTATGAAATGTCCTACCCTACCAGTCTGCAGTCAATTCTTTCAATACAGATCTGTCTTTCAGCTTTGAGCTACACTGCAAGGAGCTGCCCTAGTGATTCACTTGGTGCTACTCCCAAGAATTCCAGGGTAACAGACACAGGGGACCATGCTTTCTTTTATATGAGTACTGGAAATCTCAAGTCTTCATTCCTATAAGCAAGTGCTCTTTTGTGTTAATCCATCTCTCCAATGCCAATTTTTCAGTATCTTCAGAAGAACAAATAATTTAAGAATATATATTATACAGTACAATAATTTAATGAACCTTAAAACCAAGTAAAATAAATGCAATATTATTAGAAATATACAATAAAATAATAAAAATATCTATTGCTGATAAATGACAAAATATTAAAAACTCACATTCATCTTTAAACAGAAAGCATGAAACTAGAACTGGGGGATAAAACCCAGGACCCTCAACAACAAAAAGTAAAACAAAGTTCCTGATTATTTAGAGTTTGATTCCTAACTTACACGTAATTCATGTGTATGTCAAATATATTACACAATATAGAATACTATAGAGGTTTACTACATCTTACTTAAGCGGATTATGTAAAGTAGAGTGATGCCAAAAACTGCCTATGAAAAGGTTGGTACACATTTCCAAAGATTTTGGAGGAGAGTTCTTTATGCTTTCCTTTTTATTTCATTTTTTTTTTAAAAAAATTATTTACTTATTTTACATCCTGACCGCAGTTACCCTCTTCCTCCTCCCCTCACAGTCCTCCCTGCTCCACCTCCCTTCTACTCAATCCCCCAATCCACTCCTCCTGAATTTCTATTCAGAAAATCCCATGGATATCACCAAATATGACATATCAAGTTGCAGTAAGACTAAGCATCTCTCCACGTGTTATGGCTAAGCAAAGTGACCCAGTAGGAGAAATAGGATCCCAATAGCCAGGAAAAGAGTCAGGGACAGCCCCTGTTCCCACTGTTAGGAGTCCCATGAGAAGACCAAGCAATGTAAGTGTCACATATATTCAGAGGGCCTAGGTCAGTCTCAGGGAGTCTCCCTGGTTATCAGTTCAGTCTCTTTTGGCTTCTGTGAGCCCAGGTTAGTAGTTTTTTCAGGTTTTCTGGTGATAGCCTTGACCCCTGTGGCTCCTACAATTCTTCTTCCATTTCTTTTGCAGGATTCCCCTGATGTTTGTCTGAATGTCTCTGAATCTGTTTCTATCACTTACTGAATGAAACCTGTCTGATGACAATTGGGCTAGGCTCTAATCTATAAGTATAGCAAAATATCATTAGGCATCATTACATTGACATTTTTTTCGTCAGTTGTGTTTGGTCTTACCCTAGAACTCTAGGCCATCCAGCCCTTGGACCTTGGTGCTCCAGGCAGTGTCAGGGGTGGGTTTACTCTCATGGCATATGTCTCAGTCTGGACCAGTCATTGGTTGGCCATTCCCTCAATCTCTGTGCCACCCTTGTCCCAGTACATCCCAAAGGTAAAACAGACTGTAGCTGTAAAGTTATGTGGCTGGGTTGTTCCAATCTCTCCACTTGAAGTCTTGCCTGGCCATAAGTAGATGGTCATTTCAGACTATATATTTGTTATTAGTAGTAGTCTTATGCTTTTCTTATTCTCTGTCATCATTATTTCAGGCGACAACAACAAATAGTCTTATATGTGATCTTGTCCTAACTCTCTGGCAAAGAAATACTTCTACATAAGCATCTATATGTTTTTCACTATTTCTGTACTATACATCCATGTAAACACACAAACAACTGTACTAAAACTCCTAACAGCAAAGAAGTTGAACTAGGCAGTCCCTGTTCTTTCCTAGTCTTCCTTTCACTGCTTTTATGTACTGTATTCTCAGGAGTTTTTCAGATGAAATGGCCCAGATTCGAACCACAAATATATATTCTAGTGAAAATAAGTAAAAACCTGTTGTAATACGAGCGGCGGGGCTGCGGGATTGCGTCCCCAGCACCCGGCCGCCCACATGGCTAGCTTATGCCCCGAAATAATTACACGGAAACTGTATTCTTTTAATCACTACCTGGCCCATTAGTTCCAGCCTCTTATTGGCTAGCTCTTACATATTGATCTAACCCATTTCTAATATTCTGTGTAGCACCATGAGCTAGCTTACCAGGAAAGATCTTAACCTGCGTCTGTCTCTGGTGGGCGAATCATGGCGACTCCCTGACTCAGCTTCTTTCTCCCAGCATCCTGTCTGTTTACTCCGCCTACCTAATTTTCTGTCCTATTAAAGGGGCCAAGGCAGTTTCTTTATTACTTAACCAATGAAACAACAGATAGAAAGATGACCCACCTCCATCAAAAACCAGGAGCAAACTGTCTTATTAGTTGCATGGTACCTTTCCCACTTTGTCTTCTGAGTGGTTCTTTGCAGATCTATGAAGATCCACTTACACTCGAGTTATGCAGGAAGCACTGTTTTCATGAGTGCCCTATCAAATTTAACAGCCAGGCAGTAACTAGACTCTATGCATTTTCATGGCATTCTTTCAGGAAATTGAAATCTAATATCCTTAAATTTTAACCTCGTTTTCAAGGTCAGTTCATAAAAAGCTCATATTTATAGATTTACAATAAAGTGTTTGATGTTATGCAGTAAACAAAACTTTGCATGGTTTTGCTAGAAACAATCGTAGATACGTTCTATTTAGTATGATCCATTGTTTTCCACATAGACTCAAGGAATGATAACCACTGGTATTTGGCTGATAATCATTTTCCCTTTCCTAATTGTTTAAATAGTTAGTTGACTCTATTTAGTATTATACAGCTTTGAAAAGTATTTATAAAATCTTCCTTCACTTTATTACTTTAAATGTCACTCATTTTGATGATAACAAAAATCCTCTAATTTTTCTTATCTATAGACTGTCTATAGCACTGCTCATTCAAGAATTATTAAATCTTTGAGTAGCCTGTTTGAATACAAAACACATAGATAATAATTTCAAAGTCTCAATACATAAAGTTAATAAATTCTGTGACCTAATCCCCAGGATGTTATTATAAAACTAATCTAGATGTATTGTATCTGCCACAAATGTGTAGGGATAATGACAGCAGCATGATTGCTTATCTACCTAAATGGGTAAAGTATAATATGTAATCTTCTTACCAGTAAGAATAACAATCACCATATTTACAATCTGATGACAACTTAGCATTCCTTCCAGTTTTCTTTGTGATTTCCCAATAATCCATAAGCATGTACCTATGTGTGTGATTCCATACATGTGTGGACATGTTTATAATGTGTGTGTATGATCAGTTACCTTTGTTGTATTTCTAGGTTTTAATATCAAAATTTACGTTCATCGGTTATACAAACTATAACTTGGAAATTAGACTACTTAAAGTACATCCTACAGTTACAAAAACTTAAATGAAACATGAGAGAGATGGAAAATAAAATAATTCAATACCAGAAGTTTAGGATCTATGCTTGTCACAATTACTGTCTTCCAGATCTAAATGAAATCTTTTTATTTCATATTTTTCTCAATGTTATCTCCAAAAAGCTACAAAAATAGTTTCATCTATTAATGAATTTTCTAATTAAGAATAAGTAGCTAAAGTATGATATTATAGTTTATATTTCTAAGTTTAATCAAATGTTAATTCAAGTAGCTAGGGAGATGTTTCCATGAAAAAAATATTTGTCAAACAAGCAGAAGAACCTCAGTTCAGATCCATAGACGCCAACTGTGGTGGTGGTCTGGGTTACTGTTCTATTGCTGTAAGAAGACAACATGATCAAATCAATGTACAAAGGAAAGCATTTTATGCGTAAATAAAAGCTTTCAGTCCATGCTCATTATGAAGGGAAGCATGGAGCCAAACAGCCAAGGTGTTAGATCAGTATCTGAGAACTTACTTCTGATCCACAAGATGGAGGCATAGGAATTGACAAACTTGATGTGGGGCTTTGATACCTAAAGCCCACCCAACAACTGGGAATTAAACATTTGAATATATAAAACTATGGCATCCATCTCATTTAAATACCACAGTGGTGACTGCTTCTAACCCTAGCACTGTGTCAGGAGGAGACGGTTTGACCCAGTGACTCACTGGCCAGTTAAATCACTATGATGGTGAAACCAGGGTTTAGTAGACACCTTATCTCAAATCACCTTAGATAACAATATAAGAAATTATTCAATATTAACCTCTGTTTTTCATATTGACAAGTATAAGTATCCTCAACTTCACACAAACACATGCACACACACAATAATAATAAATACAAGATACAAAGATTTGTTTAATCTTATTTTAAGAAAAGTGCTTTAGAGGCATGTTGACAGAATGATATTTTCCTTGACTTTTGTTCATAATTCTAAACCACTTGAAAGACACATTTATTTATTTGCATTTGTGTGCATGTAATTACATGAGTTTTTATGTTAACTACATATGTGCAGGTGTTTTCATAGTCCAGAGGTCCTAGGATACTCTTAAACTGAAGTTGCAAATACCTTATGTGGGTACTAGGAAGAGGATCTATGTCCTCTGAAAGCATTTTAAGTGCTCTTAACCACTGAACCATCTTCCCAGGCCCCTTTATTATTCTTCATAGAGCATTCTTTCCTCTTTATAGTTATGCTCCATATTGTTCCTGTGTTCTGACAGGTAAAGGCCTCAGGATGTTCCTATGAGAATCTATTAAGGATCTCCTTGGATTGGACATGGAATCGACATCTTTGACATGAAGGATTCTTGCTGACTACCTTCACAAGTCAGCCCTACAACCTCTAAGCATTCCCAATGTTTCCAAAGGAGCTAGCTCTTGGCCATAATTGAACTATGGAGATTTGACTTCTTAAGAATAGTTTTTATCCCAACATCCCTTCCCCCACCCCACCCCCACCCAAAAGTTTCCAATTTTTGCCTGGCAATCCTGTCTCCTTCCAATATCCAGGAAAATAACTATACGTTTTTCTTTGTGTTCACCTTCTTATTTAGCTTCCCTAGGATCATGGATTATAGGCTCAATGTCCTTTATTTATGGCTAGAATCCACTTATGAGTGAGTACATACCATATTCATCTTTTTGGGTCTGGGTTACCTCACTCAGGAGAGTAATTTCTATTTCCATCCATTTGCATGCAAAATTCAAGATGTCATTGTTTTTTACTGCTGAGTAATACTCTAATGCGTACATATTCCACACTTTCTTTATCCATTCTTCCACTGAGGGGCATCTAGGTTGTTTCCAGGTTCTGGCTATTACAAATAATGCTGCTATGAACATAGTTGAACAAATGCTTTTATAGTATGATAGAGCATCTCTTGGGTATATTCCCAAGAGTGGTATTGCTGGATCCTGGAGTGAGAAGGGGGGGATGGCAAGAGCTTGGAGGAATGGGACAGTTGGAGTGGAGGATGGGTGAATACGGGAGCAGGGAAGTATATATCTTAATTAAGGGAGTCAATTTAGGGTTGGCAAGAGACTTGACTCTAGAGGTGTCCCCAGGTGTCCATGGAGATGTCCCCAGCTAGATGCTTGGGCAGCTGAGGAGAGGCAGCCTGAAATCGCCCAGTCCTATATCCATACTGATGAATATCTTGCATATCACCATAGAACCTTCATATGGTGATGGATAGACATAGAGTCAGAGACCCACACTGGAGCACTGGACTGAGCTCCCAAGGTCCAAATGAGGAACAGAAGGAGGGAGACCATGAGCAAGGAAGTCAAGACTGCAAGGGGTGTGCCCACCCAATGAGACGGTGGGGCTGATCTAATGGAAGCTCACCAAAGCCAGCTAAACTGGAACTGATGGAGCATGTGATCAAACAAGACTCTCTGGAGATGTCGGACAAAGAGGGCTGACTGAGAAGCCAAGGACAATGGCACTGGGTTTTGATCCTACTGCATATACTGGCTTTGTGGGAGCCTATCCTGTTTGTATGCTCACCTTCCTAGACCTGGATGGAGGGGGGAGGACCTTGGGCTTCCCAAAGCCAGGGAACCCTGACTGCTCTTTGGACTGGAGAGGGAGGGGGAGGGAGGAGGGAAATGGGAAGAGGGGAGGAGGTGGAAATTTTTAATTAAAAATTAAAAAAAAGAATAGTTTTGTCTGAGAGGTACAACATGGAAGATCCAAACTGAAAGCCATGGTTGTGGATAAAATTAAAAAAGAAAAGAAACTCTCCCTCATTTTATCATTTATGTCTTTATCATAAATTTACAAGCAAAATTTAGTTTTGTATTATAGAGCATAGTGGCTAAACTCGTTAATGAACTTAAAAATGACTTCACAAATTATCATCACTTTAGCAATAAGAACACTTTGCATTCTTTATCAGTATTTTAAAAAGCCACTACTAATTATGTAAATTATTCTGTGCAATGAATATCTTGACCTTATTCCTCCTGTGTAGCTCAAATTTTGGCACCTCACACCTTTACCTGGGTCCTTGCCTCTCTCTCCCAGTATATGTTAACCACATTCTAATATTAAAGGCTATCAATTAAATTATTTGGATGCTGTGGGACAATAGTCTTGTACCCTGTTAAATTTTGTCACTTGTATTGTTTTAATAAAATGCTGCTTGGCCAGAAAGCAGGCAGGAAGTATAGGTGGAGTGACCAGGCAGGAAGTATAGGTGGGGTGACAAGAACAGAAAATTCTGGGAAGAGGAAAAGCTCAGTCCAAAGTCATCATCCAGATGCCAAGAAGCAAGATGATAATGTCTTACTGTTAAAAGGTAGCAAGTCATGTGGCTAACACAGACAAGAATTATGGGCTAATTTAAGATGTAAGAGTTAATAAGAAACCTGAGTTAATAGGCCAACCAGTTTATAATTAATGCAAACCTCTGTGTATTTGCGGGGGAGGGGGATGAATGGCTGTTGGACCAGGCAGAACAGTAATTTCTGTCAACACTTGGGTTTCTACATAGGAGTAAGATCACATGGCACTGTGATGTGACTGGATTATTTCCTTTAGCATAATTGTCTTCTATTAGTATAGTTAAAAAACTCTACCTCACACAAAGTGATTAATTGAATTGAAAAATGGCAGAAAGTATACCTTTTGTAAATAATTTCTTCATTGCAAATGTTTACATGATGCTGTCTTATCTGCCCATCTTTGAACAATTGTGTAAGTGGAGATTTAAAAAACTCAAGTACATCTCACAATAAACTAGATGCATTCAGGCCCTTAGAGAAATATATAGTTTTATTTCTATAATATTTAAGTACTATATATATATATATTTATAAAATATAAAGTATAGTTATAATACACACATACATATATACATATATATATGATTACATTTATGAGACAAAAGACACAGTATAAATATCCATGTCTAAAGACATTTTGAAAAATCTTGTCAGTTACTCATTTTGTTATTAAAAATCTAAATATGTTTGCCTTTTATAGATGAACTAATCAAATTTGCCTAAAAATCTATCACATTCCAGAAACAATTTTCTGGAATGCAAATGAAATTTGACACAGAGAGGTTTTCTTTTCCCAAAGACACATTAAATCCAAGTTTAGTACATTAGTTGTACAGGTAGATTATACCCTGTACTTACTATATCTCCTTTAAGATGCGGAACAATTTGCTAGTTTACACCAGAAATCTGGAATAAAATCCTGGATGGAAAGCTATGGGAAAATAATATGTAGGACAGTGTCTTTGGAGGTTAATCTCATGGCAAAATCTTCAGAACTACACATGGGTCTTCGAGACAACAAAACTAGCTCTCTGAGGCTTATAGGTATCCCTTTATATGTAATAGGTATGTAAGTGAAGGGGGATAAAGCCACACAGATTTGACTTAGAAAACAGATCTTCTCCCCAGAAAACTGTATATAAAGATTCATTTGAAATAGCTGTGCATGCAGGTTTATCATAAGCCAAAGCCTGCTCTTTAAACAATAGGCCTCAGGGGAGGTAGCTTAAGTCCCTTTAAAACAGAAGAGAAGCACACTTTCTTCCTCTTCTGAATAATATGATGTCCTTACAAGGTCATTTTCATTGATAATGAGACTATATGTCTAGTAGTGAAGAGAAAACAATATTAGTATCCAATATTTGTCAAACTCATTCTATCCACAGCACCTCTTGGAATAAAAATTTATGTAGCCCTAAGTCAGCAACACATATATCTTGGTAGAGAAAGGGCCCCAAAAACCTTTTTAGTGGTTCAATGAAAGGAATTTTAATTATAAGGAAAAATTGCTATAAATATCTGTTTTATGTCTTATAATACAGAATAGCTATTAATATAAAAGTGGAGGAATAAAATGCACATGTCTGAAGATTCAGAGGTAACACCCACAAACAGAGGAAACATGTTTCATTGATGAAGCTTTCAAAGGAGAGGAGAAACAATTGAGTCATACAAAGAATTAATGGAGAATAATGAAGCAGGCCAGTTAAATGAGGTAGAAAATGGAAAGGTGGGGCAAAAATGAAATAAGTGAAAAAATAAGTAATATTAAATAATGTTCCAAAGAGTCACCTGGAAACCTACAACTATAGAAATACCTTATAATATATGCATAAACATACACAAAAAGAGAATACATAGGGTTACCCTTAAAGGGGTAACAATTAACTATACTAGACACCACATGATAATAAATAAAAAGTGTTATTTTTAAGTTTCGGGCAAATGACATTTCATAGAATGCTTCCAGAAGTTGATAGTAAGGCCCTAATGCTGAAGTGACTGTGCATTTGAGTCATAAAACATGAAGCTACTCGATCGGGTATTCACCTGGAAGCTTTATCCCTAATGGCTAATTCCCATAGCATTTAAAGGAATTATGGATGCTATGGGAAGAGACAGTAACCATCAGCCTTAACCAGATGTGAACCCTGTGAACTATAGTATTAACCAGTCTAGCAAGACATGAACACCAGTGCAATGTTACCACAAACATCACAGGAGGAAACAATTACTTTCTTACTGATTTTGGTCCTTCTCCAAAAGATGAATTGCACGTCTTGCTGTTATTAAGTCCAAGAACCAGAGACTAGATAGACCTTAGATCCTAGGGATGAATCCATTACTATTATTCTAGGCAGAGTATTGAACCACTTCCGTATGACAAGTTGAACAAGACCAACCAACAGAAGGAAAATCCCAAGAGAAGGCACAGAAATCAGAGGCCCGGTCATTTACACACTCACAAATCCCATAAACACTCTAACCTGGAATTTATATTATACATGTAGAGGATCGGATGCAGACCTGTGAATGCCCTATGCATGCTGGCACCATCTCTATAAGTTCATATGAGCTTTGTCCATGCTAGTTTAGATGGCCTTATTTTTGTGCTGTCCTTCATCTCCTCTGGCTCTTACACTCTGCTTCCTCTTTCTCATCTTCCTTGAGCTCTGACGAAATGGATTTGAATGAGACCTCCAACTTAGGGATGGGTGTTCCAGGGTCTCTCATTTTCCACATCACGCCTGACTGTGGTCTTTGTATATGTTAAAATCTGCTGCAGGAATAAGCTTCTCTGACTGTGGCTAAGCAAGGCACTGATCTGTGAATTTACAGGAAAGTCATTAGAATCATTTTATCTCTACAAGTTCTTTTGTTTATTTTATTTTTGTTTATTTAACAGTATTATTTGATTTTATCCTAGGTCTTAGATAACTAGGTCCAGTTTCTAGATAATCAATGAGTGTCAGGTATGGGCTTCACTTGTGGAGTGGGCCTTAAATCAAATCAGATATTGTTTGGTTACTTCTACAAGCTTTAGCCATTACTACAGTATCTAGTAGGCAGAACAGCATTCTCGAGCAAAGCATTTGTGGCTAAGTTGGTGTTTATATTTCTTTTGGGGGGATCATATGCCTTCCCTGTACCAAAGACATTAAACAGGGGTGAAGGCTCTATGTGAACACCAGCTGGATTTCTTCATATTCAAGAAATTGTGTAGGTGTTTTCTTCAGCAGTGTAGCCTTGCCATCAGTTTGTGGTGGGCAACCTATAGTCTAGGTAATAACCAGGGTTGGTTAGGGATTCCAATGGGACCCTGTTGATCAGCAACTCCATTAGATGTCACCCAACTCCTTTAGTAGAAACTTCATTTAGTGAAGAGAGATTGGGGTCCTGTTTCCTCCATTATTTGGCAATAAACTTTGTATATGTATATATTTTAGGTAGCTTCTACTGCATTAAATTTCTATCCAACCCCTAATTCCCATTAATTTTAGCTGTATCTGTATTCTCTCCCTTATCCCCCACCCTCCCATCCCCTCCCCATTTGATCTTCTGGTTCTAGCCACCCCCACCATCCATTCATAACAATATATTTCATTACTCTTTTCTAACAGGATCTTATTCACTTATACTATACCTAACCGTTGCAGTTCTATAGAGTCTTTTTTTTTTTATCATTGACTTAAAACTAATATCCATGTATAAGTGGATACTTACCATATTTGTCTCTCTGGGTCTGGGATGCCTCATTTAGGATAATTTTTTTCTAGTCTCATCCTATTATCTGTGAATTTAATGATTTTATGGTTTTTTAATGGATGGGTAATAATACATTGTGCACATATACAATTTTTTTCTTAATACATTTGTCTGTTGAAAGACATCTTGGTTGTTTATGATTTCTGGCTCTCATGAAAAGCAATGAACATGATTGATCATGAGTAAATACCACACTGCTTTCTCTGTGATAGGATGAATCATCATTTGGGTGTATGCCCAAGAGTGGTATAGCTGGATCTTAGCATAGGTCAATTCCTGTTTTCCAGAGGAATTGTCACACTGATCTCCATAATGGCTGTACAAGTTGCACTATTAACAGCAATGGATGACTATTCATCTTCCTCCATATCTTTGCCAGTATGAATTTTCCCTTGTGTTACTGATCTTAGCCATTCTTAAAGATGTAAACTGATATCTCAAAATATTTTGATTTGCATTTCCCTGGTGGCTAATGATGAACATTTTTTTAATGTTTCTTAGCCATCTGAGTTTTCTCTTTTGAAAATTTTTTGTTTAGATTTGCACTTCATTTTGCAATTTGGCTATTTTCTTTTGATATCTAGGTTTTTTAAAAAAATCTTTACATATTTTGGATATTGACTCTTTATCAGATGTGTAATTGAAAAAAAATGTTCTTTCGTCTGAGGGTGCCACTTTGTCAGAATGATGGTTTTTTTTTTGCCATGCAGAAGTTTTTCAATTTCATGAGGTCCCATTTATTAATTATTGATCTTAGTGTCCATGCTAATAGAACTCTGCTAAGAAAGTCTTCTCCTGTGCCAGTGAGTACAAAACTATTCTCCTTTTCTTCTTCTATCAGCTCTGGTTTTATGCCGAAGCCTTTGGTCCATTTTTGAATTGAGTTTCATGCAGGGTAATAAATGTGGATTTATTTGGATTCTTCTATATGCAGCCATCCAGTTTGACCACCATCATTTGGTGAAAATATTTTCTTTTTCCAGTGTGCATATATAGCTTCTATAAAAGAAATCAGGTGTCCATAGGTGTGTGTATTTATGTCTGAGTCTATAATTTAACATTGATTGGTATGTCTAGCATGTTATTTTTATTACTATAACTCTGTAAAGCAACTTGAAATCAGTTATAGTGATAACTCCCCCGGTTCTTTTGTTATTCAGGATTCTTGTTTTAACTATCCTGGTGTGTGTATCGACGTGTATTTCCATATGAAGCTCAAAATTCTGCTTTCCCAATTAAAACCTACGCTTCTCTCTTTCTAACTCATCCCTGGCCCTGCTACTACTGGAACCCCACCACAAATCGCAGGGGATTTCCACCATTAAAGCACAGATCACACCAGTCAGAATGGGTAAGGAAATAGAAGCACTCACAGTCACCCAGCCAAGAAAAACCCAGGGTAGAATCGTTTCAGTACAGAATTCTGACAGATTTTTAAGAAGAACTGCTAAAACCAGTACTCTTCAAATTATTTTACAAGATAGAAGTCGAAGTAACATTGCCAAATACTTTCATGAGACCACATTACCCTGATATCCAACCCCCCAAAGACTCAACAAAAAAAGGGAATTACAGACCATTTTCACTCATGAATATTGATGCAAAAAAATGCTGTTAATACAAATCCAAGAACTCCATGGTCAAGTGGGCTTGATCCCATATATGAATATTTGACACACCAAAAATCTATCAATGTAATTCATCATGGGAATAAACTGAAAGGAAAAAAAGAAAACATTAGATGTTAAGATAGCTCTTAAAAATATAACACTACTTCATGATGAAAGTCTTAGAGAGATACAGGATACAAGGGATATACCTAAGCAAAATAAAAATATTATATAGCAAACCAACAGCCTACAAAATTTAAATGGAATGAAACTGATAGCAGTTCTACTAAAATCATGAACAAGCCAAGATTGTCCACTATACTCTCTCCATATCCATTCAAAGTTCTAGCAAGAGCAATAAGACAACAAAATGAGATCGAGGGGCTAAGAACTGGAAAGGAAGTGTTCAAAGTATCATTATTTTCAGATGATATGACACTATACATAATAGATCCCAAACATTCTACCAGGGAACATTTACAGTTGAAAAATACCTTTGATGAAGTAATTGAAAAAATAACTGAAAAAATAACAGCCCTCTTATACACAAATGATAAAAGGGCTTAGAAAGAAATCAAGGAAACCAGACCCTTCACAATAACCACAAATAATGTTAAATATTTTGAGTACTTTACTCAAGCAATTGAAATACCTGTATGACAGCAATTCAAGTCTTTGAAATAAGAAATTGAAGAAGATATCAGTAGAGGGAAATATCTCCCATGCTCACAATTATGTAGGATTAACACAGTAAAGATTACCAAAAGCAATCCACAGATTCAATGCAATACGCATCAAAATTCTAAAGCAATTCTTTACAGACCTTGAAAGAACAATACTCAACTCACATGGAAAAACAAAAATGCAAGAGAGCTAAATCAATCTTGTACCATTAAAGAGTTGCTGGTGTTATCACCATCACTGAACTCAGGCTCTACTAAAGAGCTACAGCAATAAAATCAAGCTCATGGATCAATGGAACCAAACTGAAGACCCAGACATAAATCTAAATATCTATGAACTCCTGATCTTTGACAGAGAAGCCAACATTATACAGTAGTAAAAAGAAAGCAGCTTCAGCAAATGGTGCTGGCATTACCGGATGTTGGCATGTAAAAGAATGCAAATTGATTCATATATATCACACTACACAAAAGTCAAGTCCAACTGGATCAGAAACCTCAACATAAATCCACTTGCACTATACCTGATAGAAGAAAAGTGCAGAATACTCGTGAATGCATTGGGAGAGAAGAGCACTTTCTGAATAGAACACCAGAAACACATACACTTGATCGACAATTAACAAAAGGAACCTCATGAAACTGAAAAGTTTCTGCAAAATGAAGGATACTGTCAATAGGACAAAATGGCAGCCTACAGAATAGGAAAAGACTTGAACAAATCCCTCATATGACAGAGGACTGATCTCCAAAATATGTAAGAAAAAGCTAGACATCAAAATACCAATTAATCTGATTAAATTAGAATTTAGAAATTAAATTAAATTTAGAAACCTAAACAGAGTATTCTCAACAGAAGAATCTCAAATAGCAGAGAAACACTTAAATAAGTGATCATCATCTTTAGTCATCAGAGAAATGCAGTGGACTGGGTGTGCATGATGGGAACTTGAGAGATTGGCCTGGGGGTATAGGTGAAAGGGAAGAGTGCTGAAAGAGATGACTGGAAATGAGGGGACAGAGACAGAGACCCACATTGGAGCACCAGACTGATCTCAAGGTCCAAATCAAGAACAGGAGACAGAGCACGAGCAAGGAACTCAGGACCGTGAAGGGGGCACCCACACACTGAGACAATGGGAATGTTCTATCGAGAACTCACCAAGGCCAGCTGGCCTGGGTCTGAAAAAGCATGGGATAAAACCAGACTTGCTGAACATAATGGACAATGAGGACTACTGAGAACTCAAGAACAATGGCACTGGGTTTTTGATCCTACTGCACATACTGGCTTTGTGGGAACCTAGGCAGTTTGGATGCTCACCTTACTAGACCTGGATGGAGGTGGGTGGTCCTTGGACTTCCCACAGGACAGGGAACCCAGATTACTCTTAGGGATGATGAGGGAGGGGGACTTGATGGGGGAGGGGGAGGGTAATGGGAGGTGGTGGCGGGGAGAAGGCAGAAATCTTTAATAAATAAATAAACAATAAAAAAATAAAAAGGGGGGGGGAAGTCAATGCACAGAGCTAGAAAAAGTCTTATTTCTAAGCAGTTATTTAGGGTAACCAAGACTCTTGTTTGCCTGGCACTAAGCTGTTTGGGTTTTCTGTGTGACAACAGGACCTTTCCGGAAAAAAAAGAGTTGGTGTCCCTATCTGTATACATTTACTTTAAAACAATATCACTTTCTAATATTGTAACTTAAACTTTGTGTCAATCTACTAAAATGAAGGCATGTTTGAGACAAATATTTGAAACAAAAATGTAACACATCAAAAAAAAAAAAAAAGAAAGAAATATGATGAAGGGGAAATTCCCATGGATATACAAGGTTGTCCCAGCTAAGACTCTTGTAATATATAGTGAGTATGTAGCATGAACTAGCCATCTGTGATGAGATTGGTGACTACTTCAATTGTCAGTCAGAGAGCCTTCATCATCAAGTATCTGATAGTAACAGATGTAGAGACCAACAGACAAACATTAGGTCAAGGTTGGGAAATTCTATTGAAGAGAAGGAGGAAGGATTTTAGGAGCCAGAGGGGTCAAGGACATCCCAAGAAAACCCACAGAAACAAATAACCTGACTCATAGGAATTCAGAGTCTGAACCAACAATTGGAGAGCCTGCATTAAACTGAATTAGGCCTTCTATATATATGTGACAAATTTGTAGCTTGGTGTCTTTGCGGAACTTCTAATAATGGAAGCAGGAGCAGCCCCTAATGCTTTGGCTATCTCTTGGGAACCTATTCTTCATACTTAGTTATCTTGTCCAGCCTAAACAGAGGAGAGTTACTTAGCCTTACTGCAAATTGATATTCCTTGTTCTGTTTAATACACATGGGAGGCATGCCCCTTTCTGAACAGAAACAGAGGAGGAGAAGATTGGAAGCGAGATCACAGAGGGGAGTTGTGGTGAGGAAAGGGAAGAAGATGGAGAGGAAAGTGTGGTCAGAATATGTAATTAATTAATTAAATAAATTATTTAAATATATAAATATATAAAGAATGTAAAGAAATATGTTGGAATTTTGATAGGGATTGCATTGAATCTGTAGATTGCTTTAGGTAGGATGGTCATTTTCATTGTATAAATTTTTTCCAACCAATGAGTATGGGAGATCTTTCTATTTTCAAATATCTTTAATTCTTTTTTTCAGTGTCTAAAAGTTTTTATCGTACCAGCATTGCACTTGCTTGGCTAGGGGTATTTTAAAATTTTGAGGTTATTGTAAGAGATATTGTTTCCCTGATTTCTTCCTCAGTTTGTCATTTGTGTACAGGAGGGTTAATGATTTAGTGAGTTCATTTTGTATCTGTCCTATATTAAAATTTACAACTCTGCTTCATGAGAACAAATTTTAAAGGTTATTTATAAACTATAGTGAAAGGTTCAAATACAGATTACATTGTGGGTCAGAAATATCTTCAGTTATGGCTTTAGTCTTGAATCATTCTATGTGAGATTTTGTGTTTGGCAAGGAGAAATCTGGGAAGAAGATGCTGTTGTGGGAGCTGCGGGCAGCATTCTTGCCTGGCTCCTGGCCGCCTGGCTAGCTTATGCCCTGGAATAACAACACACAAATTGTATTCTTTCAAATACTGCTTGGCCCATTATATCTAGCCTCTTCTTGGCTAATTCTCACGTATTAATTTAGCCCATTTCTAATAATCTGTGTAGCACCCCAAGGTGCGCTTACCAGGAAGATTCTAGTCTACGTTCATCCTGGGTCGGAGCTTCATCACGTCTGCCCTGGAGAGCAGCTGCATTGGTATCTAAGCTCACTTCCTCTTCCTCCCAGCATTCTGTTCTGTTTACTCCACCCACCTATGTTCTAACCTATGAGGGCCAGGCAGTTTCTTTACTAATTAACCAATCACCTTCCTCCACCAAGATGCTATTATCTGGGTACTGCAAGAAATTAGGAGAAATTAGGATGGATGATTTTCTCGGTTTGGCAAAGAGAACATTGACTGGTTTAATGCATCGGTTTGACTGTTGGGAGGAGAGCAATGATAAAATAGACATGTATCTCCCTAGTGGAACTTCAAGCATTTCTGCAAAAAGCAATCTCCTTTAAAATAATGTGTGAGAATAATTAGAAATACCTGAGAGACAGTTCAAGTCCTAAAGTTGGGTAGATTGGAAAGATAACCAAAATGACAGTATTAGAGTGAATATAACCTCTTATGCATTTACTGACTATTGGTAGCTAGGAAATTAAAGTTGCACTGGAAATCCACAAGTAAAAATTCACTTCTTTCATCACTTTATCCAGGGACTTAATTAGGTGAGTAAAATAAGTAGTTTCCTAAATGTTATCTGAAGAACAAGGGTAGCTAAAGTTCACATTTTACTAACTCGAGGGAACTGACAAGAGAACATTTTCCAAGAAATACATATATATATGATGATACTAGGCAAAGAAAAATAAATTAGCATGGAAATTAATTTTAACCATTTTGCTATAGGATGTGTAGCAGATAAACTTCTGTAATTCTTTCAATGGGTGTGTGAACATACACTTTGCAGTTAACAGGACAAAATGACCTATATTAGGGCTTTAGGTACAACAGGTTTCACCTTTGTAAAATACAGCTTTCCTCTGGTATTTTGTTATAACAGACTTCATAGTCACAAAGAATATTACACAAATTAGAACAAGTTAAAATCAGTTCATTTTCCTAAAGATAATTTTTGTAACTCCTATAAGGACTAAATATTAAAAATACTTGTGGAATTCTATTTACCGTATAAGCATAGAATAGAAACTAAGAAAAGCATATTTCTGAGTATGAGCACAATTCTCCACTAACAGCCTTAAAACTAAGCCATATCCAGGGTAGCACAACAAAATTTTGCCCATTACACCAAGCGACAGACATTGGAGCACTTGCAAGGAAGCAAGATCACAGCTCTGAGGACAGTGGCACTTGAGCACCCTTTTGATTGGGTGACTATGGAAACAAGGCACATAAAAGTCCCGATAATTGCTTCATACCAAATCTTTCCTCTTCCTCCACTCCACTGTGAACTGAAGATAGGTTTCAGCAATAAACTACAAGAATCACAAAACCACAAAAAGTTCTGAAAAGTTATTCCCAAAACTAGTCAATCCTGCTGAGTGCAATTAATTTTTCAGTTTTACCAAAAAATGTATGGGTGGCAAAAATTGTAAAGAATATACAGATGTTTTACTAATTCATTTCTTGCAATCTGGCTAACAGTCCATTCAGAAAGAAGTGCGAAGTTATACTTTCAAATGAAGAAATAAAGAAGTATAAATATTCCCTACCAAAGGAACAAATATAATATATAATGTAACATTTATAGTGCCTAATAGGAAAGTCAACATAATAAATTTCTGTTCTATGTAACAAATTCAGAGATATTTATTAAGATATCCCCATTCTTTCTATTAAAGGAACCCAAAAATGTATTTCCTTATAATAATCATTTCTTTTTTTCTCTTTCTTTCTTTCTTTCTTTCTTTCTTTCTTTCTTTCTTTCTTTCTTTCTTTCATTTATTTATTATAGATTTCTGACTCCTCCCCGCCACCGCCTCCCATTTCCCTCCCCCTCCCCCAGCCAACTCTCCCTCCCTCAGCAGCCTGAAGAGCAGTCAGGGTTCCCTGTCTTGTGGGAAGTCCAAGAATCTCCCACCTCCTTCCAGGTCTAGTAAGGTGAGCATCCAAACTGCCTAGGCTCCCACAAAGCCAGTACGTGCAGTAGCATCAAAACCCAGTGCCATTGTTTTTGATTTCTCAGCAGCCCTCATTGTCCGCTATGTTCAGCGAGTCCGGTTTTATCCCATGCTTTTTTTAGACCCAGTCCAGCTGGCCTTGGTGAGTTCCCGATAGACCATCCCCATTGTCTCAGTGTGTGGGTGCACCCCTCGTGGTCCTGAGTTCGTGCTCAGAATATACCCAAGAAATGCCCTATCATACAACAAAAGTATATGTTCATAGCAGCATTGTTTGTAAAAGCCAGAACCTGGAAACAACTTAGATGCCCTTCAATGGAAGAATGGATGCAGAAAGTATGGAATAATAATTTCTTCAAAACAATTCTAGACTATTAAATTATTCTTTCAAGAAAATACCAATTTTTAAACAAATGTATATCCATATTATTTTGTGTATAGCTTTGTGGGGGGGGCGATATGTCTTATGTATTTTTATGTTTCTCTGTGAGTGCCGCCGTGTGTGTGTGTGTGTAGGTGTGTGTGTTATGTATGTTTGTGTCTTTGTGTGAGTGACATATGCTCACACAGTATGATATGAGCCCATATACTCATGGATGTGGGTTCATTCACTGGAATGTAGTGGTTGACATACCAGGAGCCACACTTTAAAGGAAACTAAGTTCTCTTCTCACAAATGTCACCAACTGTCAATAGCTATTCATTTAGGGTAGAGTCATCGCATGACTCCTTCTCCATCAATGTTGAAATAATGACTGGTTTGATTTACAAGTCTTAAGCAGCAACAACCACTGCTGATGTTCCTCAATATCACTGTTCTTTCTTTCTATAAGACACTGCTTTGGCCGGGCGGTGGTGGCGCACGCCTTTAATCCCAGCACTCGGGAGGCAGAAGCAGGTGGATCTCTCGGAGTTCGAGGCCAGCCTGGTCTACAATAGCTAGTTCCAGGACAGGCACCAAAGCTACAGAGAAACCCTGTCTTGAAAAACAAAACAGAACAAAACAAAACAAAACAAAAAAACAAAACAAAAAAAACAAAACAACAAAAAAAAGACACTGCTTTGGACTTTCCTGACCTTTGGTCAGCCTTCTTTTCTCCTCTTGCATGATGGTTCCTGAGTTTTGGGGCTGGTGAGTGGTAGAATTGCCCCATTTGGGGCTGAGCACTCAAGAGACACTTGTTCTCTGCATTTTGATAAGCTGTGAGCTTTTACATTAACAACCAAGTGCTGAACAAAGAAAACCTTCTACTAAGATGTGATAGCTACACTAATCTCTAGATTTAGAGATATGAATTTATCAGGGAGTTTGATACTATGACTAAAATAGTAATGATATGACTCCTGGGGTCTATGAGTGGATCTTAAGTACTAAAACTAAAACGTATTGGTTATTATTGTATTCCTTGCTCTTTTCTCCCATAAAGCTTATAATAATTAAAGACACTATGAAGCTTTTAAAGGAAAGTAACAAAGAGAAAATGCTCTAGCACAGTAAAAGGTCAATCAAAATCAGGGCACTTTGCCTTTGGCAAGACAAATTATATGTAAGTCTTTCCTTTCATACTCTCACCTGAAGATTTCAGTAAATGTATTCCATTAAATCTGTGCAAACGGAAGCATAATTTATCTACTGCCTTATATTTTCAAAGAGAAATAGATGACAATTTTAATATTAATTTAGGCTTAAAAACAAAAGACTCAAGAGTTAGGGTGCTTTCTGTACTATTTAAGGAACAGAGTTCATTCCTATGACCTACCTCAGATAGCTTGTAATTGTCTGTAACACCAACTACAGGGGATGTGATTTCCTCTGTCATCCAGGGTACCCATGCTTATTTGTGCAGACTCACACATAGGCACACACACACACACACACAAGCATGTACATACACACATATACATATGCACACATACACATATTCATAATTTTTAGTCTTTAATGAATAAATAATATCGATAGAATTAAGAATAAAGTAAACCAGAGCTTGCTCTTCTTATGCAGTGGAGAATGGAGACACAGGACTAGGTGATATTTTTTGGAAAATGTGCATTATAGTAATCCTGCTTTAATATGTGTGTGTGTGTGTGTGTGTGTGTGTGTGTGTATAAAACAAACTTCAGCACATGGTAGTAGGCAATTGTGAAATTAAGTATGTAAAATCGTCAGAACAATTCTTCAAGTAACTCCTGAATAATCATTGTCAGTTTGGAGCTGAACTCTCCTTGCCCTATCAGCCAGAGCTCCCACCAGGGTTCTAGCTTGCTGAATGCTGCTTAGGCAATGGTGATGATATAATGGAAAGGCACTTGGAGATCTCCCTACTGAGAAATGCACTCCCACTGAACAGAATCCATGGCTTACTTCCTAGCATCAGAAACTTCTGACTCTTGGATTTAGAGAATCAGATTTCCTACATTGGATTTAGAGCCTGGGATTTAGAGACAGACATAGGTCATTTATATAATTCTAAGGCTACAAAAATTCAACTTAACTAAAAGAAATTAAAATTCTTGTTATGTATTTTATATGACTTTTCCAACTCCCCAAATCACACACATCGGAATGAGGCTCACATAGGTCACTTACAATAATATCTGATTTTTATTTAGAACTCTATGTGCACAGGGAACATTTCCTTTGATTTCAATCCTCACTACAATATACCACACTTTGACCTTCACTCAAAATTTGTGAAAGCAAAGATGGCAAGTAAATGTTAAGACAGCTTTCTACTTAGCAAAACTTTTATTTTTTTTAAATTGAAACTATGAAACCTAGCTGCAATTTCTCTCATAATTTGCTATATTTTTTTGCTGTAATAGTAGAATTTATAGTTTTATCCTATTGGCAAGCTTCCTGGAATTGTTCTTTTGCATACAACAGAAAAACACTTTGCAATCCATTTTTGAGTTACCATTTCTATAAAAGTGTGCAAGTAGTCTGCTATCACTATCTAGTCTGCTGCCACAAAATATATACATTGTTCTGAGACATAAATCTCCATCTTCACTGGCATAATGAGCTATAGATGAGTAATCTAAATTTTAAAGATGAAAAAGCAAGTGAAAACCCATTTCACAAAATGTCATAACATGCCATATACCTGAAAAAGAACTTGCTGGAAGCCCCTTCATCATTGTAGCAGCTGTGATTGTAATCATTTCTAAATGATGTGCTCCACTGAAAAGAGTTGATCACACACTTTATGCAAAGTTAGAGTACCCAAATATATCGCCCTGTCTTGTTTTGTCATCAGATGAATGAGAGCATATTTGGGCTCTTCATAAAATCCAAAATCCTGCACAGTTCATCAATGGGAAACAGTCTCTCGGCTTGAACCCTTCCCTGAAACACTTTGTTGTTCCTTGAGAGTACCAAACTACAAATGCATAAGAAGAGCATGAAGATATAAATATTAGCAGTGCTCCTAAAATGTCCTCATCAGTTATCCAAGATTCTGTTGTTGAACATTTAAACCACTGTAAAAAGACATTTTCTAGGGGACTACAATAGATTCTTTATCTCTTTACCAATGAATCACCCTGACTTAGATTATTTTCTTGGGTTCTATATGCTACCATTGTGTCATATTGAAAAATATAATGACCGCAGTAAAACCAGTGCATGTATATTACACATGTACTACAGATCTGGAATAACTAACTTCAGCAGAAAATTTTACATTTCTTCTGAGAAGACTCATACCCTTCCACTCAGATACATTCTAGAAGATGGTGCTCAGTTTTGTTGGTGAATCATGAATGTGCTTATTTCTGAATTTCAGTGTTTTATTTCCTGTGCTCAACCATACTTTGGCCACAGCTACTTGCATCAAAACCTCTGTTTTTAAACTTGTTACACAAAATGTTCAATTTACCTATGAAAACTGAGTTATTACTTCCAAGTTTACCTATGACATCCATCATCTCTGCCCAGCATGGTGCATCAAATCTGCCTTCTCTTACTTCCTTCTCTGTAGAAGGAGTTGTGGGCTGCATTCCTGCCTCCCGGCTCCTGGCCACCTGGCTAGCTTATGCCCTGAAATAAGAACACACAAACTGTACTCTTTTAAACACTGCCTGGCCCATTAGTTCTAGCCTCTTATTGGCTAACTCTCACATCTTGATTAACCCATTTCTAATAATCTGTGTAGCACCACAAAGTGGTGGCTTACTGGGAAAGATTCTAGCCTACATCCGTCTTGGGTCGAAGAATCATGGTGTCTGTCTCACTGCCTTCCTCATCCCAGCATTCTGTTCTGTCTACTCCACCCACCTATGTTCTGACCTATTAGGCCAAGCATTTTCTTTATTAATTAACCAATGAAAGCAACATATAGAAAGAAGACACACCTACATCACTTCTCTATGACTGACATTCTGGATTGAATTCTGTTAACTCCCCAGTTCTAACTTCACATGGTTAATCCTGGTGAAAGATCTATGATCCCACACAATTCTTTCCAACTTTGAACTCGTACCCTGATTAGGAACTAAATATCAGCTACTCAAACTTTTCCTGTGCCAACTTTTTGTGTGCTGAACCTCTAGTTTTGTTCTTTAACTATGTTTCCTAATAGAGATCATTATTCAAGTTATATTTCAAATTCAGGTTCATCTCTATTTCTGATTATCCTTTTATCCTGATAGAAGTGCACTGATAAAAGTTTCTGACATCACACTTATCGTTGTCTGTTAGCCAGAGGCACATGAAGAATGTGTGAGGACTGATGTGGAAATGAGGGGTTTAGCACCTATGTTATATAAATTAACATTAGTATTTTGCTGAGTGTATTCATATATGCATGAATAGAATATCATATTTCATTATGTTCTATTAATTATTCAGATACTACACAAACTATATTAGCAAATTCATCACTAATTATATGAATACTTAATATCTTTATTCATGTGATCATTTAAGAACATTGCTATTGTTACTCCTCTTTTTTATTAATTAAATATTTAAGTCTTTTACAGAATAAGCCTTTGATTTTGTTCTTTTAACAAAATGAAAAAATGTAATTTGAAACCAATGTCATTTTGTCTTACTCAGTGTTGTCCTCTGACTACTGTCTCTAGTATCCACAATATAATTATTTCTTTAAATAAACATAAATATTTTCTTGTAATGTTAGTTTCTTTTTTAACAAGAACAAAGTAGATGTAATTTATCAAATATGGAATGGCAGTGTTCCATTTCTTTAAATAGTCATACTCTTGGGAGATAACACTCTTAAGTACTAGCATATAACATTAGGAAGCTGAATATAGAATACTGACAATTGTCCCAGGTTTAGCATGCTGCGTGAAACTCTACTGCAAATATGTCAAGGACCCTAACTAAGATCATGTACCCTAAGCCTGCTAGAAGAGCCAGTAAGGAATATACCTAAATTCACTGGCACAGGATAGGTTTTCTGAACAGGACACTGATGGCACAGGAATTAAGACCAACAATTAATAAATAGCACCATATAATTTTGAAAAGCTTCTGTATAGCAAGGATACCATCATTTAAACAAAGTGTCAGCCTAAGAATGTGGAAAAATTAATCAATTATACAGCTGACAAAGAATAAGTATCTGGAACACACGAAGAATTCAAAAAACTGAACACCAAGAAAGCAAATGCCCCAAATAAAATGGGTCATATAATAAAACAAGGATAAAACACAAAAAGACTGAGAAATACAAAAATCTGTCTAACATACTTAGCCATCAGGGAAATGCAAATTAAAACTATTTTGAGTTTCAATCTTACTTCAGTCACAGTGGACAAGATCAATAAAACAAATGATAACACAAGCTAGAGGGGATTTGGAGAAAGGGGAACACGTGTTCATCGGTGATAAAAATACAAACTGGTAGAGCCACTATGGAAATCATTGTTCCTCAAAAAGATGAAAATAGATCTACCACATGATCCAACTATACCACTTTTAGGTATATAACCAAAGGACTCTACTTACAACTGCAGAAATACTTGCTCATTTATTGTTTCTTTATTCATAATATCCAGATATTAAAAACATGTAGATGTCCTTCAGCTCATAAATAGATAACGCAAATGTAGAACAATTACATAAGGGAATATTATTCTGATGTTAAGAAAATGAAATCATGAAATTTCCAGCTAATATGGACAGAACTAGAAAAATATAATCCTTGGTAAAATAAACCATGCTGCAAAACACAAAGATTACATGTTTTCTCTTATATGTCTACATTGATTTTTAAGCTTTCTATATGTTGTTTCAATATGAATAACCACAAATGTTGACTACCTAACATGGAGCAAAAGTGAAGGATAGGATCTACCAAGGAAGGGAAAATAGAATACAGAGTTATAAAAAGATGAATTGGAGACTAAAATAGAAGGATTGAATGTGGAGAAGGGTATAGAAGCAGGGCAAAGGAGTAAATATGAACCAGGACTTATTCTGGGTTCATGAACTGGCTTTTTGGAGCCCATTTTCTATGCTGGAATACCTTGCTAAACATTAATACAGGGGAGATAAGCTTTGTCCTACCTCAACCTGGTATACCAGACTTTGTTGACTCCCCATTAGAGGCCCTACTCCTTCTAACGAGTGGAGGGTTTGGGATAGGAAGAGGTGAAAAATGCAGAGGAAGGGGAGGAAAAAAAATAGAAGCAAATATATAGAGAGAAACTAACGTCAAAGTCCTATTTAAAGAATCATGTGGAAAAGTCTACATTATTAGTCTACAAGCTTCTTAAAATATATGAGTGGAATTTAAATGGAACTTTAATATAACAGGGATGATAATATCCTAACTACATATCATATGCTAGCAATTTAAATCCTCAGTATCAGGAATGGGTTACATCTTGTTGATGTAATTATCTGTGGAGCAAAGTAGTCCTATCGGTCCCCAAAATATCAGAGGTTACTTCTAATGGTATTGATTGATTGCCCTCTGCACCCTGACATTAAGACCTTATTGCTGAGGACATCACTTTCTTAGCTCATCAAACTTGGAGAAATCAAATTTGGGCCCAGGTAGAAGATTCATGCCTAATGATGAGTGTTCTCATGTTGGACGATCTTATGCACAAACTACTCAAGCAGAAAAGGACTAATCAATCTCAGGCAAATATGCCTCTTGTAATATACAGCAGCAACCTGACTATAAGACATAGAGATGCAATACTGACACAAATGTTAGGAGAGTAAACATGCACTTTTTTTGGCTTAAAGGATGCTCCATGAAATGAAAAAAAAAAAATTCCAAGTACCTGAGACTAGATAAAATACATGGGGGTCATCTTATGCTATAACTAAGGTTAACAACACCAAGAGAATGACTTATTTTATTCTTTCCCAAAGTGTTTTCATCTTTACTGAAATTTGTAAGCATCAATATGATGTTTTCACCTTGAACTGTGTCAATACGCTATTAGTTACAGAATATGAAATCGGATGATCAACATGGAAAATGTATTCAATTACACCTTTTATTTATTTATTTATTTATTTACTTATTTATTTATTAAAGATTTCTGCCTTCTCCCCGCCACCACCTCCCATTTCCCTCCCCCTCCCTCATCAAGTCCCCCTCCCTCATCATCCCTAAGAGTAATCCGGGTTCCCTGCCCTGTGGGAAGTCCAAGGACCACCCACCTCCATCCATGTCTAGTAAGGTGAGCATCCAAACTGCCTAGGCTCCCACCAAGCCAGTACGAGCAGTAGGATCAAAAACCCATTGCCATTGTTCTTGAGTTCTCAGTAGTCCTCATTGTCCGTTATGTTCAGCAAGTCTGGTTTTATCCCATGATTTTTCAGACCCAGGCCAGCTGGCCTTGGTGAGTTCCTGATTGAACATCCCCATAGTCTCAGTGTGTGGGTGCACCCCTCGCGGTCCTGAGTTCCTTGCTCGTGCTCTGTCTCCTGCTCTTGATTTGAACCTTGAGATTTCAGTCTGGTGCTCCAATGTGGGTCTTTGTCTCTGTCTCCTTTCATCGCCTAAATGTTTTTCTTTGGGTTCACCTTCTTAATTAGCTTCTCTAGGATCATGCATAATAAGCTCAATGTCCCCTATTCATGGCTAGAAACCAAATATGAGTGAGTACATCCCATGTTCCTCTTTTTGGGTCTGGCTTACCTCACTCAGGATAGTGTTTTCTATTTCCGTCCATTTGCATGCAAAATTCAAGAAGTCATTGTTTTTTACTGCTGAGTAGTACTCTAATATGTATATATTGCATACTTTCTTCATCCATTCTTCCATTGAAGGGCATCTAGGTTGTTTCCAGGTTCTGGCTATTACAAACAATGCTGCTATGAACATAGTTGAGCATATACTTTTGTTGTATGATAGGGCATTTCTTGGGTATATTCCCAAGAGTGGTATTGCTGGGTCCAGGGGTAGGTGGATCCCGAAAGAGAGGGAAATCAGAGAAGCATCACCTTTCACAATAGCCACAAATAGCATAAAATATCTTGGGGTAACTCTAACCAAGGAAGTGAAAGATCTGTTTGACAAGAACTTTAAGTCTTTGAAGAAAGAAATAGATGAGGACACCAGAAAATGGAAGGATCTCCCTTGCTCTTGGATTGGGAGGATCAACATAGTAAAAATGGCAATTCTACCAAAGGCAATCTATAGATTCAACGCAATCCCCATCAAAATACCATCAAAATTCTTCACAGATCTGGAAAAGACAATAATCAACTTTATATGGAAAAACAAAAAACCCAGGATAGCCAAAACAATCTTATACAATAAAGGAACTTCTGGAGGCATTACCATCCCTGACTTCAAACTCTATTACAGAGCTACAGTATTGAAAACAGCTTGGTATTGGCATAGAAACAGAGAAGTCGACCAATGGAATCGAATAGAAGACCCTAGCTTTAACCCACAAACCTATGAACACCTGATTTTTGATAAAGGAGCTAAAAGTATATAATGGAAAAAAGAGAGCATCTTTAACAAATGGTGCTGACAAAACTGGATGTCAGCCTGTAGAAGAATGAAAATAGATCCATATCTATCACCATGCTCAAAACTCAAGTCCAAATGGATTAAAGACCTCAATATCAGTCTGAACACACTGAACCTGATAGAAGAGAAAGTGGGAAGTACTCTATAACACATGGGCACAGGAGAACACTTCCTGCGTACAACCCCAGCAGCACAGACATTAAGGGCATCATTGAATAAATGGGACCTCCAATTACACCTTTCAGTTCTATATTGTGTTCAACTAAGGGTTTCATATATACTACAATGTCTGAAACATCTGTATTTTGAATCTAATACCTATATGCATTGTAGTTATGACATAAATATAAATATGTTTATATAAAGATATGCAGCATATTGATTTACATAACATAATTACTAGAAGAAAATATTGAATATACATGTATATTCATTAAAATGCACTTTTATTTTATTGTCAATTTTAAATTTGTATAACATCCCAAATATTATCTTTCTGATCATACAGTACCATGTTCTCAGATACAACCTCTCTCTCTCTCTTTCTCTCTCTCTCTCTCTCTCTCTCTCTCTCTCTCTCTCTCCACACACACACACACACACACACACACCAAAGATAAAGAGAAAGAAAAATCTGTTTTCTCTAAGGATTGACAACTTGATTAATGTTCAGTGATACATTTTTAATGTCTTCCTTGAGTCCTTCTACTAAAACCCACATTATTTGTTTCAATAATATTAGGTTGTGTGTCATACCTTTAAGTCATGCCATATAAAATCATATTATAGAAATAAAATGCATGTTAAAGCTAGCTTAAAGATATACTACCGTTGTGGTGTCTAAATCACTGCTGTTTTGTACAAACACAAGAATCAAAATCCAAAACCTTTACTACTAACAACAAACTTGACATGGATGAATTTTCTTTGCCATCACCTAGGTCCTCTTGTTTCAGACTACAACTGGTATCATACTTGATGATTAAAGCTTTCAATTCTCCCTATCAATGCTCAAAATCAAGGTGAGAATAATTAGTACAATGCTTAGTTTAGCCATGGTAGCCATTGCAAAAGGCAGGAATATGAAATAACATGCAAATTGAATATAAAAGGTGTTAGTGGTTTCACTTTTAAATAACATAACTGTGTTTACAAATCTCAAAAATAAAATATATAAATACACTGACTTATAGTAATCAAAGTACTCATGAAGGACTGAAAAGACAAATCAGTGGGCAAAAGAGCATAGCTCTGCAGAGTACATAAGTTCAGTTTCAAGAACCCGTATCAGTTTTCTTACAGCTGTCTATAACTCCAGTTCCAGAGGAATGCAACACTTCTGTTTACTGCAGGCACTCTCACACATGTGCACAAATAAACATAGAGAAATATAATGAAAGATAAAATTTAAAAATTACAAATACGTATGAATATGCTAATAATAATAAATGATTTAGTATACAATACTAAATATTGCAGAGGTAAAGAAGTGTGATATTGGCTGAGGAGATATCTGAGTCAAGTCAAAAAGTAAAATGTGTGCAAGCATGATAATCAGAGTCTGATCCCTAGAAGCCATATAGAAAGAAGCTGGATATGCTAATGTGTAATTCAATCCCAGTGCTGGGAAGACAGACAGGAGGATCCCTGATGCTTGTTGTTCTTCTAACCCAGCTTAATGGGTTTATTCAGGCTAATGAGAGGCCATGCCTAAAAACGACAAGGAAGATAGTTCCTGGTGGATGATGCAAAATCCTCTAACCTTTCTATGCTCATGTAGGTACACATCCATCCTCTCAATACTTGCAACACACACACACATACATACATACATACATACATACATACACTTATATCTGTGTTAGCATATATAATATTATTCTAATTCCTTTCATTCAGATTATGGCCATTGACATTTGTCGTTATTGTCACACGCATTGGTGCCTCATTCTGTTTCAATGTCAGTTAATGATGAATTAACTTGTGTTCTATTCCCTAACTGACACTTATATTGTGTATTTGGCTAAAGAAGGCTGCTATGAGTACTGGTGTACAGAACAATGTAATACATGAATTATGTCTCTTAGATAAATCTATAGAAATGCAATGGGGTAGGTATGTATGGCCTAAAATATTTAAAAGAGTACTTCACTTATAAGAAGTAGTTTTCCAAGTGCTGTTTCATGTTACGTCCTCATACTGTATTAGTCGTTTCAAGCTATTTGTGAATATCTATTTTGACATGTATTTATTTTAGCCACTTTAGTCCTTAAATTTGTTTTCTTTAATAACTATGATGATTAGCATTCAACCATATTTTTTGGCATTTTGTACTTCTCCTTTAGAAAATATTTATAAAACTTTAATTTGGGTACATAGTTTCCCATGGAGTTGTAGTGTATAGACTATATAAAATCCCTTTCTAGATCAGTTTGTGCCTTTTATATTTGTTTTCTAATAGTGTCTTTTCATTCACTTACAAATTCTTTATATCATAAAGCCTGGTTTAAATTTCTTCCTTTGAGTATTAACTGGTTCGAAGATCTTTCTGTTTCCCCCAAAACAGAAGGGCAAGTGAGGGCATCTTGCACATGGGTTCACTCTTGATTGATCCTAGAGTTAGCGAATCCAGTACCTTCAAGTTTCCATGGCCTTAAAGCAAGTGCTGACCTCTTAGAACTGCCCAGGAGACCCACAGCAGGACAGAGAAATGAAATGCTTTTTTTCACTCATGAGTTACTGAAATAGTCTAACCAGTTTAAAGCACTGCTTATGAATTTGCAGTCTATGACTTTTATTACTGTAGTCATGCATGATAGATTTTCCAAAATGAATTAAAATTATAGGGAGATTTTCAAAGTGAAATAAAATTACATGCAGGTTTACCAGTATTACTAATCTTACTATCATTTCATTTTGAGTAAGATGAATAAGAATAAAGGACTGTTTAGTTATTGACTGGTAAGTCACTGTATTTCTGCAAGATTAGTTTCAAAGCTAAAGGAGGGACTTTTTTCTCTTTCTTAATCAGCCACCTTGTTCTCATACATAGCCTGGTCACAGCAGGGTTTGCCCTTCCTGCCCTCCATGCTAGACTACTGTGAGGAATTCTAATCAAGGATTTCTTGAAGAGCTACTCCAATGTTTCCAGAGTTCTGGCCAGGGAAGAACCCAGCAGAAAGCCTGTTAACTGCCTCTGATTGCTAACAACGTGTGCCCTGAGGAAACAGAGGAAGTTCTGTCTTGAATAATGCCTCCAGCCATGCCAGCCTCCTAAGGAGTTTCATTTGATATTAAAGGCTGAATCAAAACTTATTTACTGAAAATCTTCGTTCAGTCACTTAAAGGTTGAGAATTTAAAGACTGAAAGTCCTCTCTTATACATTGTGATTTTCCCTTGCCTGTTTTTTTTTTTTTTCCTATTTTGGTTGGAATTTGGGTGTGAGGCCATCATAACAATTATAAATTTTGATCTCAATGTTTCTGTTACATACAGGATCAGCAGCTAAGTATTCACATACAACTCAATACACTCACAAAACATGCATATACTTTTAATAAAATTGGTAGTAAGTTTATACCAATCTACATATTTGTGTCTGTGTATAAATATTCATATATAATGTTGTGTATATATACATGGCAAAGATTTAGCAATGAAAACCATAGTACATTTTGCAGAAATTAGTCATGTTAACATGTCACATTTGGCATAGTAATCTCTTAGAAACCATTTGTTATCATAGTAAATAGCACATTTACCAATTTATAGCCCATGCTGAGCTTATCTCTTCCCTGTGCAGATGACACATGGAAAGCAAAGCCTGTCCTCTAACAAATGCTTTTCTGGGCTGCCAACAAGAAGTCACAGGCAGAATGGAGTTTTATCTCTGCTCACATGCCTTTCTCCAGCTCAGGCTCTGATACTAATGACCCCAATACTGGCCACAGGTCAGCAGAAAGATGTAGGAATATAAGCACAGTCTCAGAAATGGAAATATTTGAATACGTAGTTTGTATGGGCAGCCGATAATATTTAAAATGGCAAGACCCTATATTTTTAGCAGCAACAATATAACTGTATTCAAGAAAATTTATTGACCCAAATGCCAAAGGATTTTAATGCTTGCCTTCTGCTTTTTTAGAGTATATTCTCCATGCTAACACACTGCTCTATCACTAAGTATATATCTATTACTTTACATTTGTAAAATTCATTCAGACAGGGGATGTATTTTAGTTTACTTGGGCTTTTTGTTCTCTTATCATACAAGCAACAAGCTCCCAAAATCCTGCAGTAACTAAAGAGTATTTCCAAATTTTATATTAATTGCATGATGCTATTGCTTCAAACATATATATATATGCATTTATAATTATATAATTATATATATTATATACTGCATTTATAATTTTAGTTATATAGAGTCTGTTTGTAATTATTATATGATGATAATGGTCAGAGCTGGATCCACAGTAGTTGATCTGTTGAAAACAGATAGTATCACAACTTGGGGGACTCTACTAGAACTGGCCATACAATTGCCAAATAACAATACATAACAAATCATACAAAACATACATAACAAATCAGTTGACATTTCTGGATCTATTTTAACATATGTCAAAACAAACAAATTTCTAAAAACTATTGTTGAGAAAGTTTAGTTGACTGCCAATATAATGATGAAGATATGCTCTAATGAGTCCCAGTAACTGGAGGCTCATCAGAGTGACTGATGGCTCAGCGCGCCTGGTGGCTCAAGATACATATCAGCATATATTGTCAATTAGAAAACAAGCAAAAAATGCAGCCATTTTATACAAAGATGACTGTTAATAGTTATCAGAAATTTCTTCTCTACACTTAGCATAAAATGGTTGAGAAATTAAAGAGGTAGAGTATGACTGCCCCAGTATTGAAAAGATACAGTCTGTGAGTGGAGCGTCCCCAAATGACTCCCGAAAAGGCTACCGGAAAGTGTTGCTAATCAAAAGCAGTTCTGTCGAGTTTAATAAATGAAGAACACGGACCAAATAGTGTCCTAGTCATCTCCTATTAGAATATCAAGGCAAGATAGTTTTTTTGTTTTTTGTTTTTTGTTTTTTGTTTTTTTTTTTTTTTTTAGTTTTAGGGCCCATACTCATTGGTTTTTCTAGGAGATTTGCAAAACTTAAAATGAATTAGACTGCTTAGATATCATAACTTTGGGTTGCTGGGCACATAGAGCCAAGGGTCTTGAAGCAAGCCTTGATCAGGAAGCTGTTAGTCCTGATAAGTAATCCGTTTAGCTGGTTCATTCTCTTATCTTTTAGAAGCAGTTATATCCTACAGCAAGTAGCTAAGTCAGTTTTGCTTGGTTTCAGCAGAGTTTAACACAGGGAGAGAATTATCTCAATTTCTGTTTCCATGACTGGGAAAAGTTGCATTTTATTTTATTTTATTTTTTTAATTTTTATTTTTATTCTTTTTTAATTAAGATTTCCACCTGCTCCCCGTTTCCCATTTCCCTCCCCTCCTCCTAAATATTGCCCCCTCCCCCCACTCCCCTTCCCCTATATCCCCACTCCTCTTCTCCTCCCCCCAGTCCATTCCCCCTCCCTCTCGATACTGAAGAGCAGTCCAAATTCCCTGCCCTGCGGGAAGACGAAGGTCTTCTATCTACGTCCAGGAAGGTGAGCGTCTAAACAGGCTAAGCTCCCACAAAGCCAGTTCATGTATTAGGATCAAAACCTAGTGCCATTGTCCTTGGCTTCCCATCAGCCTTCATTGTCCGCCATGCTCAGAGAGTCCAGTTTCAACCCATGCTTATTCAGTCCCAGTCCAGCTGGCCTTGGTGGGCTCCCAATAAATCAGTTCCACTGTCACAGTGGGTGGGTGCACCCCTCGTGGTCCTGATTTCCTTGCTCATGTTCTCCCTCCTTCTGCACCTCATTTGGACCTTAAGAGCTCAGACCGTTGCTCCAAATTGAGTCTCTGTCTCTACCTCGATCCATCGCCAGATGAAGGTTCTAAGGTTGAAGTGGCGTGTGTGTGCATGTGTGTGAGAGAGTTAACATTGGATATTCATTGTATTAGCTGATTTTCTGCCTCTGTGATTAAACACCATGACCATACGTATGTGTAACCCTCTCCTGGCTCATGGAAAGGTTGCAGTAGACAGCAGCAGCAGGACGTGGAGAACTAGACAAACACTAAGAAAAGGAGCTCCCTGAACTTGTGCTGAAGCTATGGCAAACGTTTGGCAGACAGGCCATATGTCAGCATAACTCCTGCCCTCCCCCAAAAATGCCACCATCTGGGGCCAAGAGCTCAAAATCATGAACCTGTGGAGACATTTCTCACTCAAACTCCTGACCACAGTTACTATTCCTCTACTTGTTAATGGAATTCTTAAAATGCATATTAGTGAGAAAAATTTAACTGCATTTTAAATGGAGGTTTGGAGCAGGCTACAACAACCTGGTAAATTTCCCTAGATGTGTTCCCTTGGTATCTAAGGCACACACCAGTATTTAACTGGTAAATGAAACCAACACCAGTTAGTCACTTTACTGAAAAGAGTGATGATCCATAAAGTCAAAGAAATTTTTTGACTTTTTCATCTTGTTGCCTTGATGTTCAATATTAATCATAGCTGGGGGGGAAATAGTTTATTAAACATTTTAAGCATTATAAAAGTAGTTTTCAGTGCGGTGATGTGGCTAACCCCTGGAACTGTACCCAACATGGCATCTGAGCACAAGACTAAGTTATCCTAGAATCTGTTGTGCATGAAGTTCTTGCAAAGGGGCCTGGACTTGGAAACCAAGAAATAACTGGAAGAGGAGGAAAAGCAGATGATGTGAGCACTGGTCCCTAAATTTGCCAGAACTCAAGGAGAAAGAGTTTCATCATCAAAGAGCAGAGCTTCTCACTTTGTGAATGAAGATGTTCTTTCTCTATGGAAAGATGTCATTCAGAAGATATAATTCTGAAATTGAGAAGTTAATGCTTCAGATAAAGTCGAAGAATAAAACACGAGCAAAAGAAGATGAGGCAGTGGAGTTTGATATGTCAGATAAAAAATGATAAAAAGATATGAAACTTTGATGGGAACTATTGGAAAAAAGTTTGCAAAGAAGAACGACCGATTATGAAGAAGAAAAATGGAACTATAAAACTCATTAAAACAAACATGGTCTTAAAACCTCAAGATTAAAATGAATACCTCAAATACAACAGATGTCTGTGAGTACAGTATGGTTTGAAGTTATCCTTGTGGTGTCTGTAGTGGTTAATACTCCAATACCTGTCAAGAAATGATAACTTTGGAAAAGTGCTGTTCGTGAGACAGATGTGTAATGGATGTTATACATCATTTTAAAGGCATTCTTCAGGGTCTTAAAATGTGTGGGCACATGCCACTTCCGATATTTTATACCTGATTTTGATTGTGTATACGTACATAAAGACTGGACACATATGAACAGCTCTCTAGTTATTGACCTGGAATGACTGTTTTAAACTAATATTGCCATTGTTTCAGCTACCTTTATATTTCTCGTTTACCTTTGGAATCACACCAAGCCAATTCATACATTCATTTTGGACTCAAATATTTGAGAATTTTGCAAAAGTGATTCATCAAGAGCAGATATGTCTCCCCAACCTGAAATGTCTGCATGCTAATAGGTCTTTCTAATCTATAGTCGTGTGGTTTTTGTTTATTTAAAGCAGTCAGGTGGGTCTTTTTCCTAACATTCTGTAAACATCTGTTTTGTATACTTCTCTGTTCTTTTACACTTTGAAACAATTTAAGTCTTACTTAATAATCCAATATTATGCAAATAATAACTTATAAAGACCAACCAATAATTGAGAATATACTGATATCTAAGATAAAACAACAAAAGGTTTCCTTGTGTTGGTCAAGAACAATTACCAATTTTTTAGGGTACACCTTGACAAAATTTAATTGTCTATCTGTCTGTCTGTGTGGAGAGGCATACTGATAACTTCCAAAATTTTGTTACCAGTGATAAGTAAAGGACTTGCCTTTCTCTAGATCTCTGTAGACTATATCTGTGTGTGACCTCAGCTCAGTAAGTTATGTGTTGATTTTGCAATCCAGTCAAGAATACTCAGATAGGCCTGTGACCAGAAAGTTAGAATGAGTCTCCTAGAAACTGATTCTGTACCAGCTGGAAATCTGTTCACTTTTGAAGAAACTTTTTGTACCACAAACATTTGCAGTTTATTAAGTAAAAATGAAGATGAATTTCTCATGGCAAAAAAGTAGTTTTCTCTGCATTGTTTTGTTTTCTACTTGTATTTGTCTTGAGACAGGTTTCCCTAGGTAGCCCAGGTTATCCTGAAACTTACCACACAGCTAAGTTGTATTATTTTACACATAATTGCTAAATAACCCTCCAGAATATACTTACAAAAACATTCTCCAAAGAAATAAATTATGTATGTATTCTCCTAAATTCAAAAAACTAGTGACTATAACAATACTATTTTTATTCTGAAAATAAAAATTTTGAATTGTTCAATTCCCATCCACAATTTCTTGTTGAATAGTATTTTTTTTGTTTTAGACAGTAGCCTTTTCATCATAATCAGAAATAAATACAGAAATAATTTAAAGTCAGAATGATATAGAGACAGTAACTGTTTGAGGGGTAACTTACAACTGCAAGTGTGAGGATATCTGATAGGAAACTTTGTGAATAGTCAACTCTCAGAGATGAACTAGAAGGATTTCTTGCATGAATAGACTGAATCAGAGCACTTTCAGCATTATCACATTTCTAAAATCTATGAATTACAACTAAATACAAGAACTACCTCCAAAATTTCATTAGTGCAAGAATTCAGAAGAGGAAGAGTCACAATGGACAGTAAGATGGACAACTGGATGTAAAAAGTTTATTAGAAAAGGTATCAAGTTCATTGATAATTGGAGTGGTAACAATGTAATGGGAGCTCCAAGTAGAGTCAGTCCCCAGCACCAGAGACAGAAAGAATGACATCCTGAAAAGGATTCTGAGCCCAAATGACAGAAGTGAGGTCTTTTCTAGTACTTATCTGAATATGAGAGATAGTTCATTGTAATGAAATATTTCACTTCTGTAACCAGGTTTTCTGATTCTCTTTCAAGAGGCAGAACTGGGGTGGAGACAAGAGAGTGTGATATATGAATAGCACCTGGCTTTTCCAGGATAAAAATCCCAATTCCACAAAAACTATTAACTGGGGCCGTATAGGCAATGACAATGTTTCAGCAGGATTAACTCTTTCTTCCTTATTTGATCTTGATCAACAACAAAAAATTTAAATAATACATCAGGACTAAGTGGTTTTCTTCTCTCTTTTATTTCTTAATCAAAGCCATTTCTTTGAAAATCAACCAATAAGCAAGAAAGAGCCCTGTGCACACTTTCCTCAGTAGGAAGCTAACTTCAGTGGATACTCATTGCCCAAGTTTTAAAAATATTTCTAGTCAATTTGCAAACATAACTGCCTATGACTTTTTTTGCACCCACATTAACTTTTTAAGCCTTTGTTTGTCTACAAAGGGAAGTTATAATTTTGCAGCAGTCGTTTTTCATCTAATAATACCATAAAGTACCTTTGAAAAGATGCTAGAGTAGTAGTTTCATAAGTCAACTACTTCTTCAAGAGATCCCATTAGAAGGCATAAACACTAAAAGTTTAGAAAAAAATAATGAAAATTAAAATCATGTATTTTCTAAAAGTTGCAGGGAGGTATATCACTCAAAGAAGTATGACGGAATAAGCATTAAATGAGACTTTGGATATACAGAAGTAGTGGGCAATGGAGACACAAATGTGTGTGAAAGAAATGAGGCTTGAAAAAAAGAGGGGGGTTGAAACTGAAATTTGGTTATAGGAAATAAATTTGGTACTTTAGGTGGACTTCATTATTCACTCAGGCACAAGACATAATCAAGAATAGGCTTTGTCCTATAAACATAGCATACATCCAATCTCATATGGGTCTGCCATGTTCTCTTCCATAAGATAATGTAGAAATTGATTGATTACTGGGCATTTTTATGAGCATGACTTTAAAACCATGACATCAAAGAGTTTGACTTTGGTCTCATAGACAATTAGAAGCTGTTGAAATATATTTTTAAGTAGAGAGAAGTTACTTGACCATAATATGATATTTATTAAACTCTTTTCCTTCCCAAGTTACCTTACCTACAAGTTCTTTGGACATAAATGTAAGAGCTTACGATGAGCATAGTCTCTATACTAAATCTTTGGCATCTTATGAATAAAAAAGGAGTGGGAAAGAATAGATCCTGAGGTCATGATCACAGGAGCACTTGTCCTCATGTAAAACAGTTTTGGAAAGAGGTACTCTTACAACATTAAGGATTTAGAAACGTAGCCTTTCAAGATTATATGAGGACATGCTATTCTTGGTAAAACTTTTCCATTCCTAGGGATATAGATATATAGTTTCATCAATTAATTACTAATTAATTACTTTAATTATGTGTGTGTCCACATGTAAGCAAATATGCATACCCATGCATGTGAACTTTGTGACCAGAGACAGAATGTTGATTTTAGGTATCTTCCTCTATCTCAATCCACCTTATATTTTGAGGCAGGACACTTCACTGAACTTAGAGCAAACTGAGTAACAAGCAAAGATTATCAGTGAGACCTCTAGATCATTTTACTCTGCCTAAATAGCATTGTGATAACCAGTATGACTAAAGCCTTGATTCTAAAGCAAATGCTGGGGATCCAAACTCTGCTCTTCATGCCTGTGCAGCGAAGGCACTTTGCCCACTGAGTCATCTCCGCAAGCCTAGACAGATAATTTCAAAGGTCTCAGAAGACTTTAGAGAACATGAGGGTCTCTATAGAGAAAGATTAGCAACACACTTTAGTATAAGCTCTAAGTATCTTTCCTTCTGTGTGTGTTTCCAATGTGCCTGTTTTTGTCTTTATGTATTATATTGTTTTATTATTTTATCTTAGAACCTGTTTGCTTTCTAACAAGAGACAAAGAGTGGGTGACCCTAAGCCTAAACTGAAGTTATCCAGGGTTGAAAAAGAGAGTGGAATGGGTTTTGGTTTTGATTGTTTAACGAACCACTTGCAAACCAACTTAATTACGATTTATGAATCATCTAGGAAGTTCTGTGTGACCTTTACAAGCTGGTCTTGTAGTGATCTACTTTTGCCTCTCTAATGAGCACTAAAAGCAAGTAGAAATATTTGTATTCTTTTCCTGCTTCTTTGATGATACCATGATCAGAGAAACCTAAGGAAGATATAATTTATGTTGGTTTATGTGGTAGCCTAAATGAAAATACCCACCCTACTTTCATAGGAGTGACATCATTAGGGGATGTGACCTTTTACAGTAGGTGTGGTCTTGTTGGAGAAAATGTGTCACTGAGGGTGGGCTTTGAGATTTCAGATGTTCAAGTCAGACCTGGTGGTTTATTCTCTCCAGCTGCTGCCTACAGATCAGGATGCATAGCTCTCAGTTCCTTCTTTAGCACCAAGTCTGTCTACATGCTGCCATGCTTCCTGTCATGATGACAATGAACTAAACCCCTGAACTGTAACCCTTCTGTATGCTATTACCATTGTATGTTTATTACCATTGGTTAATAAAGAAGCTGTTTTGGCCTATGGTACAACAGCATATATCAAGGAGGAAAATCCAAGCAGAGTAGAGGAAATATGCCGTGTAACCTCCATAGGCATAACATGCAGGCACTGGTAAGCCACAGCCTAGTGGAAATACACAGATTAAGATAAATGGGTTAAATTAAGATATAAGAGCTATCTGGGAATATGCCCAAACTATCAACCAAATAGTGTTGCAATTAATACAGTTTTCATGTGATTATTTGGGTCTGGGTGGCCAGGAAATGAAACAGTTTTCATTTACAAATGACACCCAATATACATGGATCCACATAAGATCTTAAAAAGCTTAAGAAAAAAATGAGGACTTCTAGACCCACAAAAACAGGAGTCAAGTAAGATTCTTGGTAGCCAGATTTTTTTTTTTCAGATTGACTCTGTTTGCTGGCTGCAAGCAGAGGCACAGTTCCTTTTAGAAATGACTTCCTGCCGGGCGGTGGTGGCACACACCTTTAATCCCAGCACTTGGTAGGCAGAGGCAGGCGGATCTCTGGGAGTTCAAGGCCAGCATGGTCTACAAGAGCTTGTTCCGGGACAGGCACCAAAGCTACAGAGAAACCCTGTCTCGAAAAACCAAAAAAAAAAAAAAAAAAAGAAATGGCTTCCTGATTCATACTGGCAGCATGAATGGCTCTAGAGTTTTCAAGAGATCTGTGACAGAGCACTTGGGGTTTGTGAGCAGAGTGCTACAAGTTGCTTAATGGGAACATAGACCT
Source organism: Chionomys nivalis (assembly GCF_950005125.1). Taxonomy (NCBI): domain Eukaryota; kingdom Metazoa; phylum Chordata; class Mammalia; order Rodentia; family Cricetidae; genus Chionomys; species Chionomys nivalis. The sequence continues at coordinate 176,111,695 of NC_080086.1, read as the reverse complement.
GCTGAGTCCCTGGAGCTGGGGCAGTGAGCATGGCTCATAGAAGCAGTAAACATACCTCTGCCATGTCGAACAGCTTGATAGTTGTTTCATATATGTAATTTTACTATGTTAAACTTAAAGCCTTCAATTTTATTTAGACAGAAAAGGGGAGATGATATGGGATTCCATTATGTATGCTATGAATATATTTTATTACCACTGATTAATAGAGAAGCTGCTTTGGCCTATGGCACACCAGCAGATAACAAGGCAAAAAATCCAAGAGGAGAGAGAGGAGAGACACCATGTAACCGCCATAGGAGTAACACACTGGTATCAGTAAGGCACAGCCTAGTGGCAATACACAGATCAATAGTAATGGGTTAATTTAAGATGGAAGAGCTATCTAGAAATATGCCTGAACCATCAGACAAACAGTATTGTAATCAATAGAGATTTTATGTGATTATTCAGGTCTGGGTGGCTGGGAAATGAAACACAGTTTCTGTTTACATTCTGCTGTTGGTTTGAGGATACCATGATCAGAGAAACTTTAGGAAAAAAATTATTTTGATTGATATGGAAGTCTGAATGAAAATGGCCCCTGTAGGTTCACAGAAGTGAAACTATTAGAGAGTGTGACCTTCTGAAGTAAGTGTTGTATTGCTGGAGAAAGTGTGTCACTGAGGGTAGGCTTTGAGGTTTCAGATGTTCAAGCCAGGCCCAGTGGTTTAATCTGTCTGGCTACTGCCTACAGATCAGGTTGTAAAACTCTCAGTTCCTTCTCCAGCACCATGTCTGTCTATATGCTGTCATGCTTCCAGCCATAATGACAATGAACTAAGCCACTGAACTGTAAGCAGCCCTATTTAAATGTTTTCCTTTAAAAGTATGTACATTGGTCATGGTGTCTCTTCACAGCAATAGAAACCATAACTATGACAGTTTACAGTTTCAGAGAGATTAGAGACCATGGTCTGAAGCATGATTAATAACAACCCATGGTAAGAAATTGGGGTTCAACTTGAAGATCTGAAAAGCCAAACAGTCAACTACTGGATCTTACCTTGACCCCTGTCTGAAATGGTGATCCTGCCTCCAGGATCTCAGAATGAGACTGTCTCTGAGAGCTGTCTCCCCCTATTTTATATTACTTTTGGGGCTGGGATTAAAGGCATGAAACACTGAGATTAAAGGCATGCATGACCTGGTTTCTATGGCAAATAGCGTGACTAGTGGGATTAAAGGTGTGTATCATTGTGGTTACTGGGTTTAAAGGTGTATGTTTTCATAACCTGGTCTGTAAGGCTGACCAGGGGACTGTTTCACTCTCAGATCTTCAGGCAGTCTTTATTCATTAAAATACAATTGGAATGCCACTACAATGATGGCAAAGCAGAAAAACTGAAGTTGAGTTGAGTGCTCACCACTTCAAACTTCACAGAGCTGAGAGAGTGAACTATTGTTGCTCAAAGCCTACCCCAAGTGACAGACATAGTTTTTCCAGCAAAGCAGAAATCCTATACCTCCAAAAATACCTCTACACACTAGAGAGCAAGTGTTCAAATGAGAAGACCTAGAGGGACATTCTTATTAAAAATAACTAAAACCTTAATCAACAAAAAATGGCCTCTGTGAATATACAGGCTGGGAAAATAAAGATAAATGAAGGTATATGGCCTCATTACTCACAAGCTTCATCCAGGCTTGCTGACAGGAAATGACTGATTGTCCAGAGGAGAGAAATAATAGCCTTATATCTGCCTTATACCTGTCTACTATATACTCTAAACCTAAAATGTTGGCCCAGAATCAAAGAACCTATATATAAACTTCAATTTTCTTAAAATAAACATTAAGACAATCTAAAACTTTGTATGTGTTCCCTAGTAATATTTTAAAAAATTATATAGTATATCCTAAATATAATTTTCCTTCCTTCTATTCCTCCCAATTTCTCCTCCTCTTCCCTCCTATCTGGACCCATCCCCTTTCTGTCTCTCATTAGAAAACAAACAGGATTTTAAGGGATAATATCAATAAAAAACAATATAATAAGACAAGACAAAACAAAGATATTGGAAACAAACACACAGAAGGAAAAGAGTCTGAGAAAAGGCATAAGAATCAGATACAGATTCAGAGAATCACTAGTTTGTACACAGGAAACCCACAAAAATACAAAATCAAAACTTAGAATATGCTTAAAAGAGTGTGGAGTTTTAAAAAAAGAAACAAGAAATCTATTAATGAAATTTTTTTGCAGAAATCTTAGCAACAGAGGACAAAAATAACCGATTGCTTTGTAATCAAACGCGTTGGTAATAAAAAGAGTATCAGGGAGATTTTAGAATGGGACTGCTTTAAAATTAACACTCCTGTCAAGTTCAGGCAAGATGAATCAGTGCAAAAAGACTCCAGAGTGGACAGATTAATGAGATATGAGGCTTGGGTGACCTAGTATGGTAATACAAATTCAAAGAATTGATGGTGAAGAAGAAATATGTGTAACCTTGAAATTGTGGATTATAGAGAGTGTTAAGGTCTCACAACAATTCATTTTAATTCAAATTTCGCCAAAATACTAATTAAATTCAAATTCATTTTAACAGAAATTTAGTTCTTAATTTGCTTCTTTAACGTTGGCCAGTTTTATTAAATACTCAATGAGTTACTACATATTAGTCTTGAAAAAAGTCTCTACTTCCTTCTAAATCAGATAAGTTAATAATGTGAAAACAATATATGATTAAGTCATACATAAATTCAGCTATTTTAACCTATAAATGAAGAAATGATTCTGGAATCAAGGGGACTAGAGACCAAGTAGTCTCCAACCATGTATTCTGAGGAGAAATGTCAGTGCATGAATAAAAGGGAAAATACACGAGTTTAAAAAAAAATGAGTCTCAGTGATCACCTTCAAGAATTTCTAAGTCTTCAATTATCAATGTTCATTTATCTTACATCATAGCAAATTGAAAATGATGGGCACTTGGAAAAAATTGTGACAATTGAGAAGAAAATAATGCATTAGATTTTTGCATGTGGTTGGGTTCTTCTTTTTTGTCCTTTTGTTTTTCTCTGGTGAGTTCACAACTTCAAGTAACTTCAACTATAGATGATAAACTACCTCTTCTGGCCGCCACACACACCTGCACTTTCCCATTCTCTACTCACTGTTCACTTCCCTACTTTTGAGCAGGTGAAGAAAACAATAAACACAAAGAAAAGCACTGGAAGATATCCAAAGGCAGAACAGGAATCATAGTGATTGCTAAAAAAACATAGCACTGACTACAGAAAGAACATTCATTTGTTATGTAAATGGCAGTAAGCAGAGCGTGGACATGAATGTCACTGTCACTGCTTTTAGTGAGTGTTTCATCGTGAGCTCCAGTTCAAAGATTCAGCAAGCAAATCAATCTGGCAATCTTTTTTTTTTTTTTTTTTTTTTTTTTTTTTTTTTTTTTGGTTTTTCAAGACAGGGTTTCTCTGTAGCTCTGTAGCTTCGGTGGCCATCCTAAAACTAGCTCTTGTAGACCAGGCTGGCCTCGAACTCTCAGAGATCCGTCTGCTTCTGCCTCCCGAGTGCTGGGATTAAAGGCATGCGCCACCACCGCCCGCCTCAATCTGGCCATCTTGACATCACACCAATGTCTCCATATTCCTTTTATCTGGGATGACCTTAAAGTAATTAAACAGAGCTCAGCTTAATCAGGTATTCTGATTAATAGTAGATACATAAATTCTGCACATGATTCAATTTCCAAACATTAAAATTCAGTAACTATGCTCGACATTAAGCCTCTACCAAACAAAACATAATTTGTCTGTGTTGAATCAACAGAGATAATAGTATGGGGTTATTAAGACAAGTTTCATTATCTTATTGTTGAACTACAAAGATAGCCTGAAACAATTGAGTTCTATGGACTACTGAATGGAACACAACAACCTGCTTATATTTAAAAGAGGAATTTTCCTTCCTGCATCTCCAGCATAGAATGTCATATTTTTGTTTATAAGTTTTACAAATTTACAAATGCTCATTTTGGATTGTAAATAAAGACTGAGAAAGAAGCAGCCCCCAAGCGTTTTACTAGTTACAACAGATGGTACTAACCATGTGGGAATGCTTGAGATTCATCTGTAATATTCAGAAAAATAAATTGTTACATAGTGAGGGAACACAGCTTAACTAAATCCTTGCTAGAATAGACACTATGATAGGTGTACCAGTCTCTTAAAATACTGACATTTTTAGACACTTGGAATTAAAAAATAGTAGATAGAAAGCTTAGAGAAATAAGGTAAAATCAAAATCTCCTGGTCTTAAAAAAAGTAGTGATAAAATGACTCCTAATGATAATCTGCTATTCTCATAGATCAGTACCTTATTCAATCATCATCGGAGAAGCTTCCTGCTGCAGTGTAAGGGAATAAAAATAGAGACCCACAGCCAGATAAAATCCAGAGAGACAGAGAGACAGAGATAGAGAGGAGGGAGAGAGATAGATAGAAAGAGAGAAACTCACAAACACACATGGGTGGGGGAAGAGAGAGAGGGAGGGAGAGAGAGAGAGAGAGACAGAGAGACAGAGAGAGAAAGAGAGAGCACTTGGAACACTCAGTGCTAAATGGGATTTCTCAAATTCCTCCCCTTGGAGCTCATGGAACTCCACAGAAGAAGAGGACAGGCAGAAAGATTGTAAAAGTCAGGAGGGATTGAGGAAACCAGTAGAACAAGGTCCTTTAAAACAACTGAGCAAAACTCATTCATACTTGAAGAGACTGAAGCAGCATGAACAGGGCCTTCAGTGGTCTCGACCAGTTCCTCAGGGCATATATTATGGTTTTTCAGTTTAGTGTTTTTATGAGATCCCTGAGTTTGTGAAAGAGTGGGAGCCTGGCTCTTGTGCTGGCTCTTAGAACTCTTTTCCTCCTGTGCGGTTGCCATATACAACTCTAATATGACAGTTTTTCGTTCACCATAATATGTTTTTCTTTTTCATATTTGATAGTTATCTCTTAGAAGCCTGTTTTATTCCAATGGGAAACAGAAAGGGAATGAATTCAGATGGGATGGGTGGTGGGGAGGAACTGAGAAATTTAGAAAGAGGGAAACTAATCTTTAGACTGATGCTGCGCGTTGGTTTCCCAGCTGCTCAGACCTGAATAATCATATAGAAACTATATTATTTACTATACTGTTAGGCTGGTGGCTCAAGTGTATCTCTAGCTAGCCCTCACATTTTAAGTTAACACATTTTTATTAATTAATGTATCACCATGAGGCTGTGACCTACCGGTAAGCTTCTGGCATCTTTCTCTTTTGACAGCTACATGGTGTCTGCTGACTCTGTCTTCTTTCCACCGACATTCAGTTTAGTTTTCCTGCCTGGCTCTATTATGCCTGTTACAGGCCAAAGCAGCTTCTTTATTAACCAATGGTCATAAAACATATTCATAGCATAAAGAGGAGAATCCACATCATTAATTATGATATATTATATGAGAAAAGAATCTATTTTCAATAAAAAAGAAAAATAAAAGCACTTTACCAAAATATTAAAAAGTAAATATTCTACATTTATTAAAATTATAGAAATTTATGATTATTCAGCTATTTCAGTCATAGGAGAATAGATGAAACTGGAATTAATTATACTATTCAAATTAAGTCAGAATTACACAGATCAATATTCATGCTTTTTCTCATATGTGATTTCTGAGTTTGATATAGATACATAAAATCATATATGTATATATATATATATATGATAAGAAAATGTAAGTAAAATTAGCTTGAGAAATAACAAAACTAGTGGGAGGCAGGAATAAAAAAGGGGATGGTAAGTGGTGTGGGAGTGCGTTCTCATTGTCCAGTACATATACTCATATAAAAATGTCCTTGTGTGGCACCATACCCTGCCAGTGACTATGTGCAGAAAAAAAATTATTCTTTATTATTATTTTTATGATCTAAGACTGACTACCATCAAAAGGAGCCTACTAAATGAAGTAGGAATAAATCATGAATATTTACATAGAAGTATTACCAAATGTCTTTCAATAGAGCTTATTTTAATTATTTGTTAGTAAACTTATTGTTTCCACCTCTAGTTTTATAAAAATGAATGAGGTATAAGAATTTGATTTGAGACATAATTATTAACAAACATTCAAATTGCTATTTTTTACATGCAATATCTGTGCTCCTCCAAGGCTTTTTGTTTTTTGTTGCTGTTTGTTTGTTTTTCAATGTCCACGAGAAACATTATTTTCATAGAATACAAAATATGCCAGTTTTATCATTAATATACTAATCTGATGAATTTATTTTTGATCCTACGTTCTGTGTATATATTGAGGACCTATGCTGTAGGGGCAAGATTAGTACTATCTATTCCAGTATATGCAGTTGCAAAAGAGTACGTGATTACAATAGAAATTAAAAGATAGTAAAAACATATTTATAGGCTTAAAATATGTTATATTCATATTCAACAGGGGAAATTCCATACCAAGAACTGAAAAGAAAAATATAGGTAATTAAAATATATTACCTTGACACATACTTCAAGTTATGAAAGGACAAAAGACTTTAGTCTTCTTCATGATCAGAAATCATTTAGCAGTCTCTCCTATCCCAAATCATTGTGAAGTAAGAAATGTTGCCACATCCATAAAGGCAATAGAAAGTACCAAATAATGGTACACTCACAAAAAGTCATTTCCCATAACTCTCAATATTGAATTCTTTGATAATCTAAATATGAACATTGGCTTAGATACAGTAACTAAATGCTCAAAAAGTTTCTTTCTCAAATATAAATTTTAATACTCGCTTCATACATGAACACACAAGTACTTAACTGCTACTAAAAAAAAAATACACCTGTCAATAACTTAGCCCAAAACTGAGCTCAACGTTTTTAGTAGGCTATGTGTGAGTGGGGAAAGGTCTGAGGCCGTCACACTCTGCCAACTCTTTTAATCCCAAGTAATTTGACAAATGTAATGTGAGTCCAACAATTGCTTTTAATGGGATAAATCAGGTGAGCCTGAAGAGTGGGAAGGGGGAATTACAGAATCCTCTACATATGGCAATGGAAATCCTACTGGGCAAAATAAATATAAAACATGTCCATCATAAGCAAAAGTTTGTACTGTACAGCAAAAAACTGGTAGGTAACCTCTGCTAAAATTTGTGCAGCAGACTCATTTCCAACAAAAACCCAGCAGATTTAGCAGATATGACATATTTAAACCTCACCCAGTATTTGCTGTATGGAAAGATAACACTTTATTTAAACATTATCATGGTAAATTGTGAGTAAGCAAAATTTCCAAAAGTAAGTCACTTATGTCTTTTCAAATAATTAAAGGTAAAGTATCTAGCATTAAAGCCAAGATCATTAGGTAAAGTTAATTTTTACTAAGGTAGTCATATTATATTGCTGAATAAGCAATAAAAATATTATCTCTAAGCAATAATCTCAATCTTAAGTTTCAGCCTCCAAACATACCTGATAATCATACATTATAGATACAGAAGTGTGCATGTCCCCATGTTTTTGTGGCCTTTTCCTTTTAACCAGATGATAAATATACATATGTATGTGTATATATGTATTATTTACACACCTAGCTTGACTAATGGATGTACCTATATACCATCCCACTAGTTTTCATCATCTATAAGCTTCATTGAAGGCCTTTGCAACTGTTCCCCTGCCAAGAGGAGTTCTGGGAGATCTGTAAGACCTTGGATCACTGAAAGTAAATCTGGCTTTCCTCAAGTGTAAGGTAAGCACTCTGTTGCATCTGGCTTCCCTCATTCTGCATATTTTAAAGAGTGGTGTGTGCTTTGTGCACACTAAGGAATTTGTCTTTAATACTGAGATTTTTGGAATTGATAACATTATAATGTTTTAACCATTGGCATGAAGACTGAAGGATGTTTCTGGTTTGGAACTTACATGAATAAATTGCCCTGTGTACTTATATAAAAGTTTTAGTAGTCCTGTATATCGTAACTTGGGAAAATTACTAAGATTATAATCTAGGATTGTGCAATAATCTTAGGTATCTTTCTAAACTCTTACACCACTTGCATTCGTGTGTCATTTCTGTCTACACAGGTAGAAATGCAACTTCTGAGATGTTATATTGCATCATATTTTAGCTTTCCTTATCCTAATAACTTTAAGAAATCTTTTCAAGTACTTGTTGGACAGTTATCTATTTTTTGTGAAGTCTAAGTTGAGCTGTCTATTGGGTGGTTCATTTTGTTATCCAAGCACATTATCTTCACCTTTCATTTCAAGTATGGATTGCAAGTAATAAATGTGTATGTTTTATAAACATTTTCTTCCAGTCTGTGGTCCTTATTTTATCTCTTTGTTTTAAAACTTTTCTTCAGTAGTGTTGGAAGTTGACTACAGGGCCTCATGTATTCTAAGCATTCCCTTTGCCACTGCGATATGCCCATAACATCCTTGGTTTGCAAGAAAACTACCTCATATATAAGCAATAATCTTCATCTTGAGTTTAGACTCTAAACATATCTGATCATCCTATCATATTGAAACTCATATATAGTTCATATTTCTTATTAATATTTAAAGAAAGCTCAAAGAAAAGTTACAGATTCTAAGCACAAAGAAAAGACTGAAAATAATAAATAGCCGGGTGGTGGTGGCACACGCCTTTAATCCCAGCACTCGGGAGGCAGAGGCAGGCGGATCTCTGAGAGTTCGAGGCCAGCCTGGTCTACAAGAGCTAGTTCCAGGATGGGCACCAAAGCTACAGAAAAACCCTGTCTTGAAAAACCAAAAAAAAAAAAAAAAAAAAGAAAAGAAAATAATAAATGATAAAATGTTAATTATATTGATTTGTTCATTACACAAAGTATATATCCATTGAATTAACACAGTCTCTTAGAAATGACCTAAATTAATATGTGTTGGTTAAGAACACTTTCAAAGATACTAGTGGTGTTGGTGCATGCCTATAGCACAGTATTTAGGGGATAAAGCAGGAGGCTCATGAATCAAGGGCAGCCTACACTATTTTAAAAAATGTAACTCAAAATGAATCGTAATAACACCCTTACTTCCACTGAACATGTTGGCATCTTAATGGATATTAGTAAGGATTGTTATGGTCAGTTTTATTTTTTCAACTTGAAACAATCACGAAGCACCTGCAAGAAAAACCTCTGAGAACTTCTGTTAGGGACTACCTAAACTGCGTTAATTGATGTGGTAGGACCTGGCCACTGTGTGCAAGATTCTCTTGTCTTAGAGTCCTGGGCTGAATAACTAGAGAAAGAGATCTGAGCACAGAAATGCACTAGTCCACTTCTCTCCATTCTAGAATGTGGGTGACTATAAAGAGGTCCCTAAGCTCCTGTCACTACAACCGCCCCAATGTCATGGACTATAAGGTAGGACTAGAGTCTGGATAAAAACCTTTCTTCTTTAAATTGCTTTTGTCAAAGTATTTTCCAGAACAAGGAGAAAAGAAAACCTATGGAGATATATGATTAGATGTATTATTGATCTTTATTCTTTCCCGTTGATTAATGTCTATGGTTAGGTAAAAACTATATCATCTTGCTTGCTATAACTTCATAATTAGTCTTAAAATAACAGCATTTCAATACATTTGCAGTTTGTTAATTCAAGAACTGAGATTTTGATTTCATTGCTTGAATTCTGTAAGATAAGTGAAAAATATTAGATATCATCAGGATGTCAAAAATTCCTAGTAATGTATACAAGTCTATTTTGTTTTAAATTCTTGACTAAAATTGGCAGTTTTCACTATTCAGGTGTGCCTATGTTTTGCTAAATTTAACTTATATAGTCCTCCATAATATTATACATGTGATTTTAATTTCTACATATGTCTTTATTTTCCTGCTTATTTTTTCTAAATAAAAACAGTATAAAATAAATCATATAGGTAATTATGTAATTACATAGTAAATAAATATATATAACACTAGTATGTAAAGAAATACAACTTTTTGTATTTGTCTTGTATTTTGTAAGAACATTAAATTCACTAATTTGTTTATAGTATTTTGGTAGGTCACTATTAGTTTTTCATGTGCATAGTCATGTCATGTGCCAATAAAAACACTTTACAAATAGTGCATCTTTGCAAATGATGTGTGTTGCTTTTTGTCTTACAACTTTGACTATTACATACCCAATAGCAAACAGCACACCGAGCACGGGTAGCGTAGTTTGGATTCCCTCCTTTGACCATAGCAATCTCAATATATTTCAAAGAATATCTTCATTAATTATGAAACTCTGAAAAGCAATTTAAATATAATGGAACAAGAAATACAGGAAGTAAAATACTAAAAAGGTAAAATAATAAAAATGTAATGCAAAAGCAACCCCCCAAAACAATCTTGCATGATTACTGAATATTTTTATTTCTAAGTAACAACTGTTGTCTACAGAGTTCTATAAAAAACATACCAATTTAAAAGCTGCAAGGACTCACTAGCAGTATTAAGGAAGAAAATTACAAATAAACAAATGAGCAAGATTAAATATGATTTGTTCTCTCTCAGAGTTAACGCTCTCTCAGTTCTTTCATTTTGATGGATTACATGATTGCAAAACTTTTTGCTCTGCCACAATTACATTTACTGCTTTGAGCAATTTGCATGTTCTGACTCCTCCTTGTTCTGTCTGTATATCTGGCTGCCTTTTATCCTTCCCCTTTGCATATTTCTGCTTAAATATCACCTCACCAGAAGTGTTTTTTTAATCCTTCCATTAAACGTTAGGTCCCTCTACTTTTCCTTGTCACCCCTAGACAGATTTAGTCTTTGTCACATCACTTTTCAACGCCTAATATATTACATCAAGTTGTGCCAAGAACCTCACTGGACTAACCCTGGAATAATTGTGGAAATTAGTACTCATGCTTTATTCTTGTCACCTAGAATAGCACCTCACCCACTGTGCAAACTAAGTTAAAATTTGTTGATTTAAGCAATCCATATTCTTAGAGAAATGTGAGATGTGGAAAAATTGAAGAATTCTTAATCTATAAATTAAAAGCCAGAGTTTTGATTGATTTTTGCAAACCCTGGGCTTCTTTTTTTCTCATCTTACCTGTTTAAAAGTATAATTAGTTTTTCTCACTTAACAAATACTACACAAATAGTTCTTAAATAGTATTGCTTGGGGTAGGTTGGACCCAGCAATACCACTCTTGGGAATATACCCAAGAAATGCCCTAACATACAACAAAAGTATATGCTCAACTATGTTCATAGCAGCATTGTTTGTAATAGCCAGAACCTGGAAACAACCTAGATGCCCTTCAATGGAAGAATGGATGAAGAAAGTATGGAATATATACATATTAGAGTACTACTCAGCAGTAAAAAAACAATGACTTCCTGAATTTTGCAGGCAAATGGACGGAAATAGAAAACACTATCCTGAGTGAGGTGAGCCAGACCCAAAAAGAGGAACATGGGATGTACTCACTCATATTTGGTTTCTAGCCAAAAATAAAGGACATTGAGCCTATTATACGTGATCCTAGAGAAGCTAAATAAGAAGGTGAACCCAAAGAAAAACATATAGGCATCCTCCTGAATATTAACCTTCATCAGGTGATGAAAGGAGACAGAGACAGAGACCCACATTGGAGCACCAGACTGAAATCTCAAGGTCCAAATCAAGAGCAGAAGGAGAGAGAGCACGAGCAATGAACTCAGGACCGCGAGGGGTGCACCCACACACTGAGACAATAGGGATGTTCTATCGGGAACTCACCAAGGCCAGCTGGCCTGGGTCTGAAAAAGCATGGGATAAAACCGGACTCGCTGAACATAGTGGACAATGAGGACTACTGAGAACTCAAGAACAATGGCAATGGGTTTTTGATCCTACTGCACGTACTGGCTTTGTGGGAGCCTAGGCAGTTTGGATGCTCACCTTACTAGACCTGGATGGAGGTGGGTGGTCCTTGGACTTCCCACAGGGCAGGGAACCTGGATTACTCTTAGGGATGACGAGGGAGGGGGACTTAGTGGGGGAGGGGGAGGGAAATGGGAGGCGGTGGCGGGGAGAAGGCAGAAATCTTTAATAGATAGATAGATAGATAGATAGATAGATAGATAGATAGATAGATAGATAGATAGATAGATAAAAAAAAAACTCCTTCCCACATGAAAAAAAAAATAGTATTGCTTGGAGGAAATGTGAAGTGAAGATACAATTTTCAAATATTTTAAATTTATCATTGTTCAAAACTAGATGAACTATATGCCTACTTCTCTAACATCCAGGAAATGGAAGAAACTATTAAGATCTTTGCTTTGTCCACTAAATATTGGAATTCATTCTGGCCAAATAAAAAACAACACACACACACACACACAATTTTTGTATGTGCATGAAGATATAGTTTTATAAAATATTGTTCCCTACCTATTTTGTGGAATTTTATGTTGAAATCAAGCTTATTTTATACATTTAAACAACTCATGCTCATTTGTGGTTAAGCTTCATAGCTCATCACAGAAAAATGATAGTCTTGTACTCATAAATTCACAATTAAAGACAATTGCAGATTTTCACTGCTCTGAAAATTACTTGATTATCAGTGAAATATAGCACACGTCAGACTTAATCATCCCTTGGTGCACATCAAATTAAAGCACAGTAACAACTTTTAAAAATGTAGTTATTCTTAGGATTTTCTAGAATTCAGCCCTCACTAAATCAGTTTTGCTTGTTTGATGTTTTCAGAACGTTAGTTGATGAGGCTAACTATATTCGGTTCAACCCTATCTGTTCAATTTCATTTAGAAAATATTAAGATCTCTTTTATAGAAGTAATTAATATCAATGTGTACTTGCATGCATATTTCTTCAACAAGACTAAATAAGATTTGATAACATAAGTGTTTTTGAATGAGCTTGATCAACTCTAAATGTTCACCGGGGAACAAGGATTTGAGCTCACATAAGAAAAGTCAATAGCTTCCCATCTTGAGACATTTGGGAGGGCTCTGAGAAAGTGGACCTCAACTTCCACCCATGCCCTCTACAAACAACATTTCAGCCAAGATACCAAACAAATAGTTAGCTTAGTTACTTTAATTTGACGAGACACAAGGTGTGTATGCATGGGAATAGCACATGGAAACCCATAAGGGTATACAATTATTAATAATCAAAAATATTTAAACTTTAAGAAAAATATATCCCCTAATTAAAAGTATTGCATATATGCTGAATTATTTCACTATACTTGTAAATATACCTATAAAATATGATTAAAAGAATGAAAACCCTTATGTGAGATATACATATGTTTAATAAGAGCACATCACTTTCCAACTATCTGCCTCTTATTACATTGATTTAATATGTGGTAACACCTAAAATAATTTCCTGCCAGGACAGTTCTGGCAGAGGTAGAAAATGAAAGAGGTCCAGAAGACAGTAGGATAATCATCTTCAGACTACATAGCCATTAGCACTAAAGAGTGAATGCTGAGAAATCAGCAGCAGTGGCACAAGCCTCATCAGAAAGAATAGGATAAGGTATAGACATTGCAAAAGGTAGGAAAAGGAGACTTCATGGTGTATTTGGCGTGTTCCACAGCTGGGGCCGGTTTTACAATTACACTGATGTTATTGGATCTTTTTAGAGAGGCTGCATCTTCTCTGTGTACACATTTGCAGGGAATAATAGCAGAAAGTTTGATTACAATGCAGTTCTACTTACACCTTCAAGATGATGTTTGGATGTATAAAACCTATCACAGACAGAAACTAGTTACTTCAGTTGACTATCCAACTATTGCTGAGGAAACAGACTGTTGATCTATCTCTATATCACACAGAATCCTTAGGTCCAAGGAATGCTTGATGTTAGCTGCTATAATCCACGATTCTTGGTGATAAGTATTCTTTACCAATGTTTTAAATATAAATATGTGTATCAGCATACGGATGAAGATGAATGAAATGTAAGCTCAAATTTAGTTTTAAAACCATTTATTTTGCCAGTCATTTAATGTTTCCTCTCATCCTCTGAAGAAAGTTGGAAACGTGGCTTTGGAGGCAAAAGACAGTGAGATGCTATACCTATATGACCTCTTCTCACATGATATCATGAAGGTCAGAGATGCCTCAGGCAAAATCATTTCATATAAGCATTAACATGCAGGGACTGACTGTCAGACACTCACTCCTGACCACTTTTTCTCTTTTCTGGGAAAGATCAAAGCAGGTAAAAATTTTATGCCACATTCGAGGTATGTGTTCCACTAAAATGGATAAGTACCAAATGTGTCCCCCTCCCTAAACATTACAGGAAACTGCAACACGATTAGTGTAAGTGTGTCTCATCTGATTAAATTATGATGCTAATGATTCCGATGATTTTTTTTATTCAAGTTATAGATATTTCTAGTTCTTGGGTTTTACACAATCAAAAAAGAGAGAGAATCACTTCCCATTTTCAGTTCCTAAAGATAAACTCTTATTGTCTCCAGTGTGGAATCTAAAGAATGAAGGCCCATAAGTCAGTGGCTGTAGTGAGAAGCCGTGAAGAAATACACCCGTCTAAGGAACTGACTGAAGCACTATGCAACCTATTATTTCCAAACGTAAAACTATCAGACAGATTTCCTCTCTGTTTAACTATGCTATCACAGGAATGAATGAGAGTTTCCTTTCAAGGTGGAAACCTAAATCAACAGAGCAAATATTACCCATAGAATAACAACAGTAAATAACTATCAACTAAGCATGCAAAATTTTATCCCCACAAACTTGTCGGGCTATCTACCGTGCAAAATTTACTAAGAAAAATCTCCTCTGGGAGCCTTTAGTAAGATACATAAATATCATAAGACACTACAGCCTCACTAGGCATTGTCATTTGTGCTCACACTGATGCATGAACTCTACTATGCCTTTTGACATTAAGTAATATCCAGTTGCCTCTATTTGCTTAAACACAAATCCCCTCAGTCTGCTAATTTGTCTTCATTTCTATAAAGATTTTCTAGTGACTCAATTGTGCCAAGCATTGGTTTAGTACTATTTTTGTAAACTATATAGCTTTTTCTCTAAACAGTTTACATTTATTATTTATTAATTTTCTTAACAACCCTATTTAGATAGACATGGTTTGCAAGCTCATTTTATTAGAACTAACAATAGAACAAACATTTAATTTCTTCTGTGATATTCAGTTTATGTAATACTTTCTATACAATCAAAGACTATTTGAATCTAATCTCCTATGATTTATTTCTCTTTCAGCATACAAAGGAAAAAATAAGCCAAAGTATGACTGTAGTATATTTCTCTATTATTCCTGGAAATGAATGTTATTTATTCCCCCGATGATAGGCATAAAAGATGTGTCTACACAAATGTTTCTTAAAACACTATAGAAAAGCAAAGGACAAGACAAAGTGCATGGAAGGCAATGAAAGCAGACTATGTAAAGCTCTGGGTGGATCCCTGAACCAAAATATAACAGATGGATGAATGGATGGATGATATGTAGATAGATAGATAGATAGATAGATAGATAGATAGATAGATAGATAGATAGGATGATAGATATAGAACAAGGTATCACAGTACAGTTAATCCAATGAGGATTTTACAGTCTTCATTCTTGGACCTAGAGGATAGTTTAATGGGTAAAATACCTGTCTTTCAAGCCAAAATCCTAAGGTTGATTTCAGAAACTCAACTAAAAAGTCACCCTTATAATACTAGAGCTGGGGAGACTGAGATATGCATTTCCTTAAGGATCAATGGTATTTGATATCTAAGGAACCCTTTATTTTCATCTGACCTGCATTTGTATATATTTGAATTTGAATTCAAATGCATGTATGTACAGGCATGAATACATACCAACATACAAATGAATATGCATACACACACATGAAAGTTGTGCAAATTCTCAAAAAATTATTAATGAATGAACAAACAAAGCAACAAAAAGATTGGAAGACCATGATAACATGCTTGGCATAAAAAAAGAAATTTCATGTCTAAAGGGCCAGTATTTTCTTGCTCACCTATGGTTAAAAGCCTGAGAAATTACTGAACTGAATCCAAGCTTGGCTTGAGTTAGCCATTTCATTTTTATGTAATCATTAGTTTTACTTTGAAAACTCACTCCAGGAATAACTGACCATGGTGGCAATGTCTTTCTGAAAATTCTTCTGCTGATCTTCCTAAACACCCATCTTTAAACAGACTCTTTATTCCCAGGGCAAGAATTTATGACTGAGAAAGTTATAATTTGATCAAATCAGAAAGTCTATTTCATGATCCATATGAAGAAATTGTCATGGGTCAACTTGATATTTAAAATATATATACAAATATTTTATGTATATATATTTGAGTATATATAAATCACATATAATATATATATATAAAACAAAAACAGCAAAGAAAATCTTCAAATGGTGTTTTTTGTTTGCTTGTTTGTTTTCAAAATAGAAAATAATAATATGCCCCTTAAGAAGATGTATTGACTGCTGTAGAAAAATATTTTTACACTATAAATATGTATTAGTCTCCTTGCTTAATAAAGATAAGACTGGTCTGTAGCTAGACAGAAAAAGATTAGGCAGGAGAGCTAGAGTAAGATAATTCTGGAAAAAAAGAAGGCTGGAGTCAGAAGATTCTCCAGGAGCTGCAAAAGGAGCAAGACATGCTATAGGAAGGGTAAAGCCATGAACCATGTGGAAGCACACAGATTAATAGAAATAGCCTAAATTTAGTTGTAAGAGCTAGGGGGTTATAAACCTAAGCTATTGACTGAGGATTTATAGTATATATAAACCTCAGTGTCTGCCGTCAGGATGGAAACTTTCACCTACAGTTGGGAAAATTCTTTAATTTTAGTGCAGGTTTTGCAGTTCTTATTGTATTTTCCTGACAGAGAATGAAAGAGAAATGTGATGTATTTTGGTATTTGCCAGCTTTAGCCAAATCAATCAGATGATTTCACATACCCCTATACTGTATTGGATATTTTCTTTTATTCAGCAATCCTGTACTTTATTATCATTGCGTCTTAGGTCTTGGTCCTATACTTGCACAGCTGATGCAACTGCTCCTTTAGCTGCTGCTTCTTGATTCTCAGCTTATTTTATATTAACTTATCCTCAGCTGGAAGCACATGACTTTAGTCTTCATGGGTCACAGATCCAGAAGCTTGTACTTCTTGTCCTTGTAAACTTTCTTGAGGTTTTCTTTTTGAGTCTAGTTACTGCTGGTGAGGACACAGATCATGGATTTGAGGGCATCACATATCTTGAAGAGCTTGGATGTGACACTACCTGTCACCTTGGTGATGTGAAGTTGGGAAAGTTCTCTTTCATATCATCCGGTTTTTCATCAGCTCCTCACTGCCATGTAGGTCCTGAGACTTAATCTTAGCCAGGGTTGCATTGCTCACTGATGAATGTATTGAATAAAGATTGCTAATTACTATTTAACCATGGTTGGTTATATATTCTTGGTTAGCTATAATACGCATGTACATTTAAACACGCATGAACAAAAATGGGCACACACAAACACATGAAGTATCTTGGCTTTCTCTTGTCACTCTAGAGGAATATCTCTAACCCAATATGTTCCCACCAGTTCTTCAGTGTTCTATATTTCCTATTTTGGTAATAAATAAATATTTCTCTCTTTTGGCTATGAGCCTCACATATGCAGCACAGATTCAAACAATAAGAAAGACCCTGGGTTAATAAAGTGAAAGATGAGACCCAGTTCCTAAAGATGTCCTCTGATCTGCTTGTCTGCAGGCAAGTT
The DNA here is from genome assembly GCF_950005125.1 of Chionomys nivalis. Lineage (NCBI taxonomy): Eukaryota > Metazoa > Chordata > Mammalia > Rodentia > Cricetidae > Chionomys > Chionomys nivalis. The sequence continues at coordinate 176,093,846 of NC_080086.1, read as the reverse complement.
CCTATGGAACGTGTAGTTCTTAACATGCAAGTGTACACATGTGTGTGTGCATCAACACACACACACAACCATAAAAATCAAGCAGTGCTAAAACTGATGAAATCATATTCCAGAAAAAATAGACTAAATAATAAATAAATTAATTAATTAATTAATACATACATACATACATGCATACATACATACATACAATAGAGAGTGCATAGGTGAAAAGAATTAGATTTTAATTTTTCTAATTATTTTAATTTTGGGAAAGGGATGACAGAAAACTTGAACAGCTATTCCAATATAGACAAACTCAACGAATCAAATTGAAAATAGAACTTTATTTAAACACAAGTTTCTGAAATTGCATCTAGAAAATAAAAAATTAAAGAACATAAAATTATAAAAAAAAGTAGAATGAAGAAAGCAAATCAAAATGGACACGAATAGACATTTTCATACAGAAATGAAGAGTAAATACAGTAAGTAGACTTTGAAAGTTTGGGAAAATGATAAATCATTGTAAATACTAAGGAAAAGAAAAGATCTTAAAATTTTCTTTTCTATCAACAAAGAAAGTGTCAACAGGCCATACTCTTTTTACTTATTCATATTGTAATAAAATATAGTGATCACAAGTTTTCTTTGCAAAGGCCTTCCAGAGGATGAGTCCAAAAAGGAAGAATTATAGAAAAACCTTTTCTGGATTATTCTGTCAGCACTGACTCCATTTAAATGATTAAAGATGAGAATACTATTTTGCAACAGAAAAATTTTATAATTAAAAATGTATGGACTTCATAATTTAAACACTGAAGTACAGGATAAGTTAAAAAGATAGAGTAAGAGAATATCAAAGGTAACTTTAAAATTAATAAACTGAATGTGAGAAAATCTAAGCATGCATTTTTTTTTACTCTAAAGGAATTCACTAATGGACTAAAATAGTCATCTGTAAGTATACCATATTAGGCTCAGGAAGGGAAGGAGTGGGAACTGAAAGGAGTAGAAGTAAACTAATTAAGTCATCACCTAGAATGAAGGATCCATACATACTTTCAATAAATGATTGTATTTTATAATCTACCACAACAAACAAATTCCAAAAAGGCAATATTAAGTTGCCTGAAAGACAATATAGGAAAATACAAAACAAACACCATCCTATAGGAAAGAAAAGGGAAACATCAAAAGCAAGAAATCATAGGAATGACTTCAATAAGACAGCAGAACAGCAAGTGTCTTGACCATGTAGCTCCATAACAAGGATAGTATGTCAACCATCTATAGAAAAGCATATCTTTGTGTCAATTGTGTTCTAAATAGGAAAATGTAAAAGCCCCATGGCATCTAAGACTGAGAAGAGTTCTCATAAGACACTAAGAGAAACCTATAATTGCTATTTTGCTCAATGAACATGCTTTTAGATTTCCTTTGAAATGAAGTTTTTACCGTGACTAATGCTGTTTTTAATCTTCCTCAGAGAAACTTCATACTGCAGCAGGTGGCAGTGAAGGCTGAGACTTATTACTGTGTCCCCTGACCATACTACTTAACCATTGAGTGGTTGGTCCTAAAGCGAACATCTGTAGTGCCCCCTCCAAGGCATCCAACCTTAGGGAGCATTACCGAAGAGGTGGTATGAAGAATCTAAGGCCAGGGAGTGGGGAACTGTACTGTAAAAGCTATTTTCTGGGTGTGACCTGGGATTTCCTCCCACTGACTCATTATAGCTCTGGTTACTTGCATGAAACCTGACCCATTAACATTACATTATGGATGATGTAGGGCTCCCAGGACACCATTTCTTCCTAGCATCCTATCATCAGGTAACAGTTATTCTGGGGTAAGAGAAGAAGCATTGTTATTTTCTTTAGTGACATAGCCATTAAAAAGTTACCATGCCCGTCTCACCACGCTCGTGTACAAAACCCTAATTTAAGCTCAGTGCTTCTCACATACACAACATAGACACAATATAGACAGATTGGATGATTTGTTAGGTTTATTCAACAGCAAGTTTGAACACTAGAAGTGTAGAGGGAAAGTGGTAAAAGAAGGTAATGGAAGTGAAACCCTGAAAATACATTATATATGTTTAAATTTGTTGTAGAATATCTATTTTAAAAAGAAATCTCATTTTTCAGATGATAAACTAACCAACGTAATCCTGATACTGGGAAAAGTCCCAATCACAGAGTTTCATTGTTCATACATTAGCAAGGTGCATTATCATACTCAGAAGAAGCCATCCTCACCCCCACCTTATTATCAATATAAATTCCAGCAGTGGATAGTGAAGCAACCCATGACCTGACTTCAGAGTTTCACATTCAGTCTTGGAACAGTCCTGCTTGACAGACAGAAAGGAATGCATATCCACTCATACTCTCATAGACCACTGACCTTTATCTGACCCCAGACCCTGAAAGATCTCAGAGACCTCTTGCTATGACCTTATCAGCCATCCTTCAGGACAATGCTAGGAATTTACTAGAAGGTATAGTTATACATGTCCTCCGATGTAAATTCACATATCTTGTTCTGTTTATAGATACAAAAATAACTCAATGACTATATATATGGGACAAGCCTTATTTTTCAGGGACCCACTCATTGAGTTAAAGGGAGGCTTTCTAAGTTCCTATCAGAAAATATACCAAAAACATAGAAAAAACTGCAAAGCAACCACATACACATCATGATATGGCATCCTTCCTACTGTCATGACCTGGAGGAGTTTTCATTTGTCAAGGGTCCAGGCAGGCTCTCTACCTATCAGAGGGTCATCAATAGCAGAGTCTATATGCCATCCCAGCAACTGTATTTTTGTTCAATTGAAATTCCATAGGCAAACACTCAGAGTGGAGGAATACTTGGATATTTATATGTGGGAAATAAGCCTATGAAAAAAAGAAATAGTACATTCTTCATCAAGTGCATTGATACTAAATCAAAAGTTCACAAATCACACATAATTTGGCAAATATGACATCATCAAAAGAAACATATAACTCCAGGAGTAGCTGAGACCCACAAAAAATGGTGATTAACAAATTGAAAATGAATACAACATCAATCTTAAAGATGCTAAAAATATAATATTAAACTGATACAAAATATTGAAAGTCAACTAAAGTTGGAAAAACAGTGAGAAAATAGTAAAGAAATAGAAATGATACATACCAATCAAACAGAATTATTGGTATTGAAGAATGTTGACAGAGGCTTTTTATCCTGCCTGGTCCTGTAGCTGGTCATTCCAAACACACAGAGGCCTACATTAATTATAAACTGGTTGGTTGTGGGCCCATATTTCGATTTGGCACAGAAGCCATTAGCCCGGTCTGAGCTAGTCACATAGCTCTGCAGACTAGCTGTCTCTTCCTTAACAAAAGCCAGGATGTGGTGCTCCTAGTTTTCTTTTGTTAAAATGTAGAGTACCTGAAAAGAGATGTTGACTGAAGCTGATGACTTAATAGTTTAGAGGTTTGGTGCTTCCTTACCTTTGTAATTTGGAGGATGTCTTATAAAGATGCTAATTCATGGCCTACCTGACTGCTAGATGCAGACATGACCTAAGCCCAGGCACCTGGTTGCCTAGGAGACAGCCTAATGTGTTTCCCCGCCGCCCCACTCAATTCAGGGGTTTATAAGATGTTTGGAGAATAAAGAGGGAGGCTGGCCTTTTCCAAGATGACCTTGTAAGCTGTGTCAGTTTTGTTCCTTGCGACTCTGTTCCAGACGGGTTAGGAAATCTGTGTTGGACCCACACGGGCTCTGACATAATGGCGCCGTAACGTGGTGCTGACTACTGAACCCAGAGATTAAAGACAACGTGGTGCTGTCTACTGAACCCCGGAGGAAGAAGTATGAAAAGGAACGTGGTGCTGACCGCCGAACTCCATGACCCCGGAGAAGGGACAACATGAGAGAGACAGGGAATGCTGATTGCTGGATCCCAGAGGGAAACCGGACAAAGGAGGCTGATCAGTGCTCCCCAAAAAGCAAGGAAGAGGTGACCAGACGTGAGGAACCCGCGAGAAAAAAATCGGTGGATGCGTGAGTAGTGAGCGCTCAGAAACAGAGATGTAGAATAGAGAAAGAAATGTAGGAAAAAAGGGGCAAAACTTAAATTGGTAGTAAAAAATTTATATATAAGTTAGATATGGGATAAGAAAAAATTATTCAGTTATAATTTGTTGGCAACTTAATCTAGAGTGGAGCAGAACATTGACAGAGTTATTGAGAATCTGTAAGCGTGGTAGACACAGAATTGCAGCTTTTATTGCCTGCTAAATAAATAGAAAAGGTAAGAAAAAAGGACGTTTGGCCCAAGAATCACCAAGTTACCACTGAGATTTAGTAGCCACGTGCTCACAGCCAGTTAATCTAACCCACCTGTGGGTAAAAGGCAAGCAGGAGTAAGAATAAGTTTAGAGAGCAAATTTAACTTCACACAGTCTATAGAACAGAGGAGAGGATTCAGAAATTCTCCTAATTTTATGATTTACAAGTTAAAATAAAAAAGATAGTTAAAAATTTGCCTTCCAGAGCTCAGAAACGCAATCTAACAAAGAGAGTCTGTGTCCTACCCCCTGCCATGCAGTGCAGCTTCAACTGAAAGAAAAAAGCCAGGTTTAAATTAAGGTAGCCTCTGAGATAAGCGGGTTAAAATGCTCGTTTTTCATTTCACAATTTTGCCTTTTTGTCAAAAGTCTGTTGTTTATAGGCAAGTGAATTAGTATCCAAGGTGGATTGATTCCAGTACTGTGGCTCTGTAGTAAAGTTTAAAGTCAGAGATTGTGATGCATTCAGAAGTTCCTTGATTGTACAGGATTTTGGGATTGTTTAGGCTATCCTGAGTTTTTGTGTTTTCTCATAAAGTTGAGGATTGTTTTTTCAAAGTCTAAAGAATTTTGTTATAAGTTTGATGGGCATTTGCATTAAATCTGTGGATTGCTTTCAGTAACATTGTCAATTTTGCTATGTTGGCGCTGTTTTTACAAGAGAATAGGAGATTTTTATATAGAAGCTTCTCAGTTCAAGAGATCTTATTGTTTCTCTCAATGTGTATGCCACTGAGGCTGTGTTAGAGTTGTACCAGTGCATTCAAGTGTTAATTCTAAATTTTTCTCTTATGAGGTTAAATGTTGTTGGTTTTATGTTGAGGTCTTAGAAAAGAGGAGAAGATGAATTTGGTTCATCTGATGCATTTTGGGTACAGACCACAGGTCCTCAGAGACCAGAACTCACTTTGTTTATAAATGGAAAAATTTCCTAGCCTCTTGGATACTGGCACAGATACTTCCATCATAACCGCCAGTCAGTGGCCTTCTAAGTGGCCAAAAACAGAGACTATTACCCAGTTACAAGGAATTGGTCAAACTAGAAATCTTGAACAGAGTAACAATGAACTGCATTGGAAAGATGAGGAAGGATATGAAGGAACTTTTAAGCCATATATTATTCCCCATTTACCTGTGAACTTATGGGGCAGAGATATCATGTCCAGGATGGGAGTATATTTATACTCTCCCAGCACGGCTGTTACTAATCAGATGTTTCAACAAGGATTATTACCTAATCAAGGTTTAGGCAAAAATAATAGGGGAAAGGTAGATCCTGTCGTATCAGACAGTAGACCTTCTAGAGCAGGATTAGGGTATTTTTAGGAGAGGTCACTGAAAGACCTGCACTCCATGCAGACCCGATAATATGGAAAAGTGATGAACCTGTATGGGTGAGTCAGTGGCCTCTAACAGAAGAAAAATTGCAAGCTGCCCAGCAGTTAGTGCAGGAACAGCTGGATAGTGGACATATTTCACCATCTAATTCTCCATGGAATTCTCCAATTTTTGTTATTAAAAAGAAATCGGGAAAATGGAGATTAATTCAGGATTTAAGAGAGGTCAATGCAACCATGGAACCAATGGGAGCTTTACAACCAGGGTTGCCATCCCCGGCAGCCATTCCAAAAGCCATCCATAAGATTATCTTAGACTTGAAAGATTGTTTTTATACAATTCCGTTAGCACCACAAGATTGTCAAAGATTTGCTTTTAGCATTCCTTCAGTTAATTTTAAAGTGCCAATGAGGAGGTATCAATGGAATGTCTTACCCCAGGGTATGTTAAATAGTGCTACTTTATGCCAAAAATTCGTAGCCCAAGCTATACAGGAGGTTAGAAATCAATTTCCACAGGTTTACGCAATCCATTACACAGACGACATCTTGCTGGCTCATAGAAATGAAGATACTTTACTAGAGACATATGCATTGTTACAGCAGTGTCTAAGCCATGCAGGTTTGGTTATTGCTCCTGAGAAAGTACAGAGGCACCCACCTTTTCAATATCTAGGTCTTATGTTATACCCCAAAGAAATTAAGCCTCAAAAGATAGAAATCAGGAAGGATGACTTAAAAACTCTTAATGACTTTCAAAGGTTATTAGGAAATATACAATGGCTAAGACATTATTTGAGGTTTCCTACAGGAGTCCTTGAGCCTTTAAGTGAAATACTTAAAGGAGACAGTGATCCAAATTCTAGCAGGCAGCTTTCAGAAGCCGCCAGACAGACTCTCTCACAGATAGAGTAGGCTATACAGGAACAGCAGGTGTGCTATATTGATTATAGCCAGACATGGCAAGCGTGTATTTTACCTACAAGGCTGACTCCTACAGCAGTCTTATGGCTGAATGGACCACTTTTATGGGTGCATCTGCCTGTATCACCAGCAAAAGTATTAAATCCTTATTTTGAAGCAGTAGCATGCTTAGCTCAAAAGAGCAGAATGGAATCTAGAAAATATTTTGGCAAAGAACCAGCTGTAATCAATGTGCCTTACACTAAGCAGCAAATTGAATGGTTATTTCAAAATAGTGACTCATGGGCAATTGTGTTTGCTCAGTTTCAAGGTCAGATTAATAATCTTTTCCCAGCTGACCAGTTACTATAGTTTACACAACAGCATTCATTCATTTTTCCTAAAATAGTAGCAAAGAATCCCTTAAAAGATGCTTTGTTGATTTTCACTGACGGCTCATCTAATGGGAAAGCTGCTTATGTTGTCAATGGCAAAGGACACGTGGTACAGACAGAACCAGCTTCAGCTCAAATAGTTGAACTGCGGGCTGTAGCTCTGGTATTTAAGAATTTTGATAATAAGGCTTTTAATTTATATACTGACAGCCAGTATATTTATGAAGCATTAAGGATCCTGGAAACAGTGTCATACATAGCAACTAGCAATGAACAAGTTAAAATATTGTTCCAGCAGATTCAGAAAGCCATACAATGTAGAAAGTTACCATGTTTTGTGGGACATATCAGAGTGCATTCAAGTCTTCCTGGTCCGTTAGCTGAAGGTAATGCTGTAGCTGACGAACTTACAAAAATAATTGCCATATCTCAGGTTGAACTTGCACAATAATCACATGCTTTGCATCATCAAAACAGCTTAAGTTTAAGAAAACAATTTAAGCTGACCAGGGAAGCTGCTCAGCAAATTGTTAAACAATGTGAAAGATGCCCACAATATCTACCTGTGCCTCATTTGGGGGTAAATCCCCGAGGGCTTCTTCCCAATCATATATGGCAAATGGATGTAACGCACATTACTGAGTTTGGAAAATTGAGATATGTGCATGTGACAATTGATACTTACTCAGGATTTATAATGGCCACAGCACAAACTGGGGAAGCTGCCAAGCATGTAATAACTCATTGCTTAAAATGCTTTTCATGCATGGGAACCCCAAAGGTAATAAAAATGGACAATGGATCCGGATATGTCAACAAAGCTTTTCAAAGATTTTGTGCTCAGTGGAATATCGTTCATAAGACTGGTATTCCATATAATCCTCAAGGACAAGGAATTGTGGAGTGTGCACATAGCTCCTTGAAAACACAACTCCAAAAAATAAAGACAGGGGAGTTGTATCCTCAGACGCCATACAATGCCTTAAATCATGCATTGTTTACGCTAAACTTTCTAAATACAGATGTCCATGAGCGATCAGCCCCGGACAGATTGTGGTATAGCGGTACAAAAACCACATTTGTTAAAGCCAAATGGAAAGATCTGTGCACTGGGATTTGGAAGGGACCTGACCCCATCCTAATATGGGGTCGAGGGCATGTCTGTGTTTTCTCACAGGATGAAAACCAAGCAAGAAGAAGGACAACGGACCTGAGGACAGCGGACCTGAGGACAGCGTGGATGACAACCGCGCCTCAGAAGGAACAGAAAGAAAACGGCTCCAGGAGGAATCCAGTAACCCAGCCCACAGAGAGGAGCCTGATCTGAACCCGCAACTCGCAGCGCTGCAGGGAGACTTCGGACAAGGAGATCCTGCTGAGATGAGCTGACTGCGGCGTCTGCTGCTGGCTGTGGTGTGAAACCTGTTGCTTCAAAACTAAGATACAAACTGAACATTTGAGTGTTCTCGGTTTATGGGACAGAACTCATTTTGAATAAAATATTAAACCTAAGAACTAAGACCTAAGCTTTCCCCTCAGGGAAAGAAAGATGCAAAATAAAGTATGACTAAAATCCCTTTTCACTTAACAAGGGGGCAGACTAAGGGTTTAACAGCCACACAGAGACTGAAAATGAGATTTAATAACAACAAATGGTATTATACTCTTAACGGTAATGACCTGATATTTACAGCTGCATATAAGGTGACGGGAAAAATCTGGTAATGGCTAATGGTGCTAAATACATCTGTAATGACCGAAAAGAATATGAAATTATGGTAAAGAAAGAATATGAGAGAGTTGGTAATGACAAACTAGATAGGAAATTATTAATAATTGAAGAGTTGGTACTGACCAACTAAAGATGAAGTAATGAATAATCGAAGAGCTGGTACTGACCGGCTAAAGATGAGATTATGAATAATTTGGAGAGCTGGTACTGACTGACTAAATATGAAATTATGAAGAATTGGAGAGCTGGTTTTGATTGGCTAAATATGAAATTATGAAAATTGGGAGAGCTGGTTTTGATGGGCTAAAGATGAAATTACGGTATTAGAAATTTAAAGATCGGTATTAACCGATGATGTAGAAAAATCATGATTGTGAATTGCTGCGATTGACAGTTGGCTGAAAGAGAGGTTGTGATGATGAATGTTGAGAGTTGATATGTATGTTGAGAAAGTAAACTCTGAATGATGTTCTGTACCAGCGGAAGAAACATCTTCAACTCAGGTGATTCTACTCTCCTTTAAGATAGGAGAATATAGTCATTGGGGGCATAATTATTCATAAAGCATTATGATACATCCTGACAAAAGATATGGCTGATATACAGGGCCTGAAAAGTATATTTCTCTCCACTAATCTCTTCTCTTTACAGAGGTTGGCAGTCAATGACAGGTTTGAAGCTTCTTCTCCCCAGATGCCTGAGACAGGGGCTTGCATAATTGATGCCTGTTCCAATGATGGGAAAATTTGGGTAAATGAAGAGGACTTTGCCCAAGTCAGACGCAACGTGTCTGTCCTGTTGCAGAAGCACAGGAATTATTAAAATTAATAAGAGAGAGTGGATTGTGGGCCCATATTTCGATTTGGCACAGAAGCCATTAGCCCGGTCTGAGCTAGTCACATAGCTCTGCAGACTAGCTGTCTCTTCCTTAATAAAAGCCAGGATGTAGTGCTCCTAGTTTTCTTTTGTTAAAATGTAGAGTACCTGAAAAGAGATGTTGACCGAAGCTGATGACTTAATAGTTTAGAGGTTTGGTGCTTCCTTTCCTTTGTAATTTGGAGGATGTCTTATAGAGATACTAATTCATGGCCTACCTGACTGCTAGATGCAGACATGACCTAAGCCCAGGCATCTGGTTGCCTAGGAGACAGCCTAATGTGTTTCCCCGCCCCCCCCCCCCCCACTCAATTCAGGGGTTTATAAGATGTTTGGAGAATAAAGAGGGAGGTTGGCCTTTTCCAAGATGACCTTGTAAGCTGTGTCAGTTTTGTTCCTTGTGACTCTGTTCCAGCCGGGTTAGGGAATCTGTGTTGGACCCACACGGGCTCCGAGAGTTGGTCTGTTAGCTCAGGCTTCTTAATACTAATTTCTACATATTAACCCATAATTCTTGTCTGTGTTAGCCATGTGGCTTATCACCTTTGTCAGTGAGGCATTCTTATCTTGCTTCCTCTGCATCTGGTGAGGACTGCCAACTCAGCCTTTCCTTTTCCCAGAATTTTCCTGTTCTGTTCACTCTGCCTATACTTCCTGCTGGCTACTGGCCAATCAGCATTTTATTAAAGCATACAAGCAACAACTCTTTACAGGGTAGAACACCATTGCCACCTTTATTTTTTCAAAACAAAAACTCTGAATTTGATCTTCTTTGTTTAGCTTTTTTCCAGGCTATTATTCATAACAACCTGTAACCACCACTCTAAACAAGATAAATAGCCATAATCCATTTTTTTTAATATGGGTACAGTTTTCTAGGCTACTTCCTGCTGATTGGGGGCACTGTTAATCTTATGGGAACCTAAAAAAAATTAGAATTATGGTCAAGTACTGACTGAAACATTCTGTGACACTTGATCATCTCAGACAGCAGTCTTGAAACTGTCCCAAATGTAGAACTCAGACACCTGGGCTATCTGCTTCTATTGGAGATTTCTCAGGAGTTCTTCCTTGATCAAATCTGATTTTTCTTAGCCCAGAATGAATTCACAGCCTCTCATTTTCTGCAGAAACAAAAACAAACCTCTTCTCCAAAGTAACATATATTTTAACTTAAAATTTGAAGTCAAAGCATTTTCAAAATATATAGGTTGGATTAATCCAGCAGCATTTATAATCAAATGTTTTTAACAGATGTTGCTCCTTCATCAGATGTCAAACAATTCAAATATAACACAATAACATACAGTATCCAGATTCTCTGTGTATTTTCTATCTTTATATAGCTTTATTTTAATATGTATTTCCTTTATTTTCATTTTTAATTTTGAGTTATTTGAGACAGGGTCCTCTGTAACTTTGGCTGTCCTGGAACTTACTTTGTAGACCAGCCTGTCCTTGATACCATAGGAATCTACCTGCCTCTTCCTCCCAAGTGCTGGGATTAAAGGTGTGTACCACCAAACCCAACTCCTCTTTACCTTTCTTTTTTTTAAGGACTTTATCCTTTTACTTTTCTCTACCAAGCCAACATATATTTTTAAACACACTGTAAACCATTTAGAGGTGTTTTTTGTCTGAATCTACCTTTACTGTATATCTCTCTTTTTCTGACCACACGAGTTTCACCCCCAGGATGTCAGGCCTGGTGTTGGGACAGCGGGATGAGCCTACAGGACACCGGCTTAGCGAGGAGGAGATCCTGGACAGTACCAGGTTGGTGAGCCAAGGGCTGGTGGCCCTATGCAGTGAGCACCAGGCTGTGCTACAGAGCCTGTCCCACACCATTGAGTGTCTACAGCAGGGAGGCCATGAGGAAGGGCTGGTGCATGAGAAGGCCCGACAACTGCGGCACTCTATGGAGAACATCAAACTGGGACTGAGTGTGGCCCAGGTAATGCTGGCTCTGGACAGCCACCTGAGCAAGGTGGAATCGGAGAAGCAGAAGCTTCGGGCTCAAGTCCGGTGGCTGTGCCAGGAGAACCAGTGGCCCCGGGACGAACTGGCAAACACTCAGCAGAGGCTACAACACAGTGAGCAGGATGTGGCTCAGCTAGAGGAGAAAAAGAAGCACCTGGAGTTCCTGAGACAGCTGCGTCAGTACGACTAAGATGGACACAACATGGAAAAAAAAAAAGGAGATGCCACCAAGGATTCCCTGGCTCTGTAGTGAGGAGCAGCGGACTGCGTCCTGCCACCCGGCTAGCTTTACCGGAAATAATTACATGGAAACTGTATTTTTTAAAACATTGTTTGGCCCATTAGCTCTAACCTCTTATTTGTTAGCTCTTACATATTGATCTAACCCATTTTTAATATTTTGTGTAGTACCATGAGCTGGCTTACCAGGAAAGATCTTAACCTGCATCTGTCTGGAGTGGGAGAATCATGGCTACTGTCTGACTTGGCTTTTTGTTTTCCAGTATTTTGTTTTGTCTACTGTCTACCTAATTTTTTGTCCTATTAGAGGGCCAAGCAGATTATTTTTTATTAATTAACCAATGAAAGCAACAGATAGACAGATGACATTAACCAATAGACAGATGACGCTTCTCCATCAACTCTCTTTACCTTTCTTTTTTTAAAGGACTTTATCCTTTTACTTTTCTCTCCCAAGCCAACATATATTTCTAAACACACTGTAAACCATTTAGAGGTGTTGTTTGTCTGAATCTATCTTTACTGTATATCTCTCTTTTTCTGACCACATGAGTTTTATTTTGCTAAGCAATATAGCTAGAATTAAAACCATGACTTTGGTAGCTGGATGCACCCCATTCCTTTGCTTTCTGAGAGTCTAGCTTCATGGCAGGGGTACTGGCTGGAGCCATGTTTATTGCCACAACTCTAAGGAGTTTTAAGGTCCCTGCCCACACCAAGAAGCATGCTGTCAGCTATTCATGGACACCATTTAATTGTTTGGTCGCACGGCCTCTTAAAAGAACTGTAAGGTTTTTGTAGCTAACACTGAGTCAGGAAGCCTCTCTTAACTGAGATGTGCTTGCCTCTAGGAAACAGAGCCCACCTGAAAAAATGCTGCTACCAAAAAGCCATGCTTAGTTCTGTTCTTTTGGTGTCTAGAATCCTTACTCTCAGGTTTTATGTAGATGGAAATGTCCACATTGGTGCCATCTGTTGACAGAGGTTTCTGTCCCGCCTGGTCCTGCAGCTGTTCAGTCCCAAAGAAAATACCCAGAAGCATACATTATTAGAGATGAGTAAGCCCAATCTGTAGAATTCAAGTGAGTTTCAGCAGCCTCCTGGACAGCCATATAGGCAGATGAATAATTGCTAGAAATACATCTTTAGTAGCTCAAGTTGCTATACAAAATCTCCACATATCAAAAGGCTTAGACAATAAATTTTTGTTTCTCATGGTTTTGGAAGACACATGTGTCATTATCAGGATGTCCATGTGGTTGACAAAGGCATTCTTCTTGCTCATACACTCACATGACAAAGAAATATCTCACTTCCCTAAGTTTTATAAGGACGTTCCTCATATCTTTCATCTCTACCACATAACCTCACCTGATATTAATTCACTCCCCCTTATTCCATCTACAGATATAGTCATGCTGGAGACTATAGCTTCTACATCTATCTGAAGAAGAAAGAGGCATCGAATCCATGGCAAAATATTTATTTATATATAACAATAGGTTATATTTAACATGCATACTCACTATATATACATATATTTGATATATATATAAATGTATATATATATATATGATATGTCTCATATTAAGCTTTTTCAATCTATTGAGCCTGGATAGAAACCTGTAGATGGAAGCAGATGATTCTCAAGTAAATATACTATATATATATATATATATATATATATACTGTTTCAGATATTTTGGGCCTAAATGGAAGCCTATAGGTGAAAGGAGATTATTTCTCAAGTATATATTCCCTTAAATAAAGCTAAAACAAAGTTAAAATTAAATGTTAAAAAAATAGAGATGCTGGGCGGTGGTGGCGCACGCCTTTAATCCCAGCACTCGGGAGGCAGAGGCAGGCGGATCTCTGTGAGTTCGAGACCAGCCTGGTCTACAAGAGCTAGTTCCAGGACAGGCTCCAAAACCACAGAGAAACCCTGTCTCGAAAAACCAAAAAAAAAAAAAAAAAAAAAAAAAAAAAAAAAAATAGAGATATCCTGATTAGGTTAATACTGAGTAGAATATCAAATACACAGTCCATACTATAATTCCAAGATTTAGGCACAGGGAAAAATACATCAGATATAGTCAACAAAACTTTTAACAGTAAAGGTGTAATCTATAATAAATTTTAAAACACTAATGGCCGTGTGTCCTAAATCAGTTCCTTAAAGCCAAACTCTTAAAAAGTTATAAGCTATACGTGAGCTGATGGGAGCCTGCCAGCTCTGGCCTGACAGTGAGGGAACCAGCATATGACCAAAGTAGTCCCTCTGAATGTGATTGACAATTGTATGGCTGGGGCAGACTCTGGGGCCATTGGTAGTGAGACCAAAATTTATCCTCACTGCTTCCTCTAGCTTTTTGGAACCCATTATCTTTGGAGGGACATCTTGCTCCGCCTAGGTATAGTAGACAGGGCTTTGGTCCTGCCTCAAAGCAATGTGCTAGACCTTGTTGATTTGCTGTGGGAAGTCTTACCCTCCCCAAGGAGTGGATGGTAGTGAAATGGGGGGGGGTGGAAAGGAGCAGGAGGAGGGCAGAGAATGGGAACTGGATTTGGCATGTAAAATGAGAAAAATATTTCTTAAAATGAAATTTAAAAATTAAAACAGAAAAGAAAAAAAATCAAGGTTAATAAAGCATTATGCAATCTAAAAAAAGAAGTTATAAGCTCATCATAAGGTGAGTTATCAAAGCAGAAAGAGTAAAAATGGTATTATGTGTTTACCATGTTTTAGAAACAAGAAATCAATACCATAATCATATAGAAAAGGAAATGAATACAATTACCTGGAAATGCCAAGGGCAATGAAGGCATTAAACCTTCTACCTTCAGTTATGGGCCAGAGAAAACAGAGCTAAAACTACAAATGTTTAGAAACGTTCAGGGACAATTGGATTATGATTTTATGTAGTATAATAGTAAGACAAATTATTATAAAATAGTGACCAGAGGGATTTACTAATTCTCACACAATCTTGAATGCCACTGGATGACCAATTGTTAAATATCGTCACCAGTGAGCCAAAGTAAAGATAGGAAAAGTAATTCAAATCTGCCTCCTTCTTAGTGGATGAATTTCTTTAGTTATGCATACTTGTCATTTCATATATTTGTATTTGCATTAACAAACCACGCTAGAAAAGCCAGTCTACTAGTCATTTGTCTCTAAAGAGGAACATAAACACTAGTAAAGAAAGGACGACTATTTTAAAATCTGACAGCATAATTTAGTATTAAGAATGACTCTAAGGAAGTTCAGCACCTGGGAGGTGGGGCCCACGCGGAGTCAACATGAGGATCGAGAAATGTTATTTCTGTTCCGGGCCGATCTACCCTGGCCACGGCATGATGTTCGTCCGCAACGACTGCAAGGTGTTCCGATTTTGCAAATCCAAGTGTCATAGAAACTTCAAGAAGAAGCGGAATCCACGCAAGGTCAGGTGGACTAAAGCCTTCCGGAAGGCAGCTGACAAGGAGCTCACGGTGGACAACTCATTTGAATTTGAAAAACGTAGAAATGAACCTGTGAAACACCAGCGAGAGCTGTGCAATAAAACTATTGATGCAATGAAGAGGGTTGAAGAGATCAAACAGAAACGGCAGGCTAAGTTTATAATGAACAGGTTGAAGAAAAACAAAGAGCTACAGAAGGTTCAGGATATCAAAGAAGTCAAACAGAACATACATCTTATCCGGGCTCCTCTTGCAGGCAAAGGAAAGCAGGTGGAGGAAAAAATGGTACAGCAGTTACAGGAGGATGTGGACATGGAGGGCGCTTCCTAATGGTGCCGCCTGCAGCCAGCCCTGTGCACACTGGAAACCAGTGGAGACTGTCGGTCCCTAAGTTATTGATTGGTTACATAATGTCCCCCAGGCAAAGGTAACTCGCGTGCTCCTCTCTACAGTGCAGCCTGTAAAAACATCCATTGCGGGTTTCAACTCAATGTTCTGCTTCACTGTGTTATGCTCACAGAAACATGAAAGTTTGTGTGTAGATGAAGGTGTGAACCCTGGACATAACATGGTTGAATTGTTGCTTAATGGCACCAGGCAGCATTTCTGCACTGACTATTATGCTAGTGTGAAATTTGTAATAAAGTAATATTTTCCTTACAAAAAAAAAAAAAAAGAATGACTCTAAGGTGAATAATTTACCATTTGAGAAAGAAGATACATATTTAGAAAATCCTGTTTGTTTAAACATTGTAATAAAAACCCATTTGAGGGAAAGTGGAACAATAACCACTAAAAATGAAAACCAGCAAGTACAACTCCACAGGCACATGACTTTCAGCTTTTAGCACCCACTACCTTGGGTGGGGAGGTTGGAGACAAAGCAGATAGCCTATAATATTTCTGTCCTTCTTGATCTGATTGTGTAACATACTGCCAGGCATCTAACAAGAATTGGACAATATTAATAATAAAAACTGAAAAAATGAATTATGTTGGCCTTGGTTAATATATCCCAAAATATTTATCCTTAAAATAAGTTCTGCCATTGACCCTTTTGTGAAATAAGCTGACTTTGAAACTAGTTGAATATTAGATATCTAATGACAAAATTTATCTTAAATTAGTAAATGGCTTCATTGTTATGTGTTGTTTTCAATTGCATTGAAACCAACTTGCCCAGTCAAGTTAGCCTACTCTTTATAACATTTAATAATACCTTGTATGTTATCTCTTAACCTATCCCCCAAGGCCCTCCTAGGTCAGATCCCCTTACCATTTTAGTTTTGTTAATTTCTGACATTTACCATTAATCTTTGAAATTGATGTTCTCTCTGACCAGCTTTATAGCAAAAATTACCAAATGATGAATGAATGTTGCTTGAAGAAGTAAATCCTATGTACAAACTGGATTCATAGTTCCTGAAGTCTATCTACCTCCTATCTACCTCTGTGTACTCACTATCACATTATGCAGGAAATAAACTAGAACTCTCCTTCTAAGGGTAATAATGCACACTCGATCTCCGCATCTTATCACTGTCCAGTCACCTAATTTCTTCACAACCTTACACAAAAGCTGGGTGATATTTCAATGCAATTATCAGGAAATGTGAGAGGGAAAGGTAGCCAAGTGATTTGGCAGCTGTACAGAATAAAAGGGGCCGTTGGGATCAGGACTATGACTAGCCTCGGGGAAGCAACTTTGACCATGTTGCAAAGTACTTGATCATGCACCTATTGACATGTTTTGAGAAAAGAAATGTGTGACTCGTTATGTTTCCCCAAACTGAAATAGAATCAGCTTTTGTCTTCTTTGTTTCTTTTTCTTTTTACTTGAATCTCCGCTGAGGGGAAGAACTCAATTAATTTTGCAAACTACTAAGGTACATTTTTTAGTGTTTATTAATATAAAAACCTTCAGTTAAAGCTTGAAATACAGAACTGTCTCTTAATTTTTAAATAATTATATCACATTTTTGGAATTTTTATTAGGGTAAAATAATAAGCAATGCTAATCTCTTGGAAATAATTTCAGTTTAATAATGAATTTTTGTCTCTTTCTTTATTATCTTTATATTAGAAAAAAATAGTTTGTATGAAGTACACCGAAAAGAGTAAATTATGGGACCCATAGCATTTATAAGCTTTTTAAACAATTAAATGTTAGAAAGAAATATGGATGTGACCCTATGTAAAATTATTTAGATCTGAGCTCATCCAGTGACTTTATTGTGTAAGCAGCAAAATCTCTTATTTTGCAAATTTATTTTGAAAAGATAAAAGTATAAATCTTATCATATCAGAAATGTCATAATTATATTTTGGTATCACAACAGTAGATTTAAGATAAAAGTCATCAAAATGATTAGTGGAGAGGTGTCTTAAGTTTGTTTCTCTTGCTGTGTTCAAACACTGACAAAGGCAACATGGGAAGGAAAGACTATATTTGCCTCTCAAGGTTAAGGTTCATTGTCAAGGGAAACCAAAGCAGAAACTCAAAGCAGGAACAGAAGCAGAGACCTTGGAAACACACTTCTTAGCGTCCTCCTCCTATGACTTACTCAACTACCCTTCTTATTTTATACAGTTCTGGCCCATTCCCCTAGAACAGTGACTGTTTTTGATTGCTACAACAATTAATAATCAATAACATGCTGCAGACAGACCCACAAGCCAATCTGATGAATGTGTTTTCCCAGCTGAGGTTCTCTCTTCCCAGGTATGTTGATGCCGGTATTAGCCATCTATGAGGGGAGTGAGCAAGCACATAACTTGATGTTGATAATAGCATTAATGAAAGCAAAGATACTTAATATTAATGGACTAATACTATGTCAATCTCTATGAATTTTATATGTACTATTATTTTTATTTTGTCTTTACAACACTTTGTTGGAGCGTATTATTTTTACTCTGATCCAAAATTTTCTCAGTATTAATTCTTTATTTTAACTAACCTAGAAAATCACTATTATTAATTAGCATACAGAATACTCTCCCGGCTTTTCCTCACAACCACTGCACAGCGCTTGACTGTATCAATGCACGCATATTTGAAGTTAACACAGGAAGTTAACTTATTATAGAACTGTCATGAGGAACAGTTGCTAATTGCATTATTTGATGATCATTTATATTCAACTCACAGCAACTGGTGATAATTCCCTCTGCACATGGCTCTTTCTGATAGAGTTATATATAAAATCCCAAATTAGGTGGAATCATAATTGTTTTGTGAGTTTAAGAACAGAACAATGGAGACATTATTATTGAATAATATTCTGGAATGTCTAAATAGTATAACACAGAGATCATAACAGAGTGTTCTTCAAGGAATATCAGTGTTCAATTACAGTTATTTGGTACGATGCCCATTTTACCAACACTGCCTTTTATTCCTAACAGTAATGCATTTGTCACTTCTGATCTCCCTTAAACAAACGACTCATGTTTCTTTTTCTTTCTTTCTGGAAGATATTTTCACATATGCTGAAAGAATCTCTGAGATAACTTTATTACCAATTTTGAATTTTGACTTTTTCTTTAAACTGATAGCCAATAATGTACATGCTCATCATGAACAAACTGATATTGTAAAGCATATACAAATCAAGAAAAGGTTAATTCTTATTTATTGACAAATGGTCTTCAAAGATATCATTTTGGTGCAAAATTTAAAAAGTCCACTCTACTTTTTTCAATAATACACTGTACCATCACTAATTATAGTCATATTGACTATAATTTCCATAGTACCAAAGCAAGGTATTTTTCTTTATAACTTTGAAAGTCACTGTAACCCTGAATATTCTGAACAAAACTCATAAGAATATATTAAATGTGAACATTCCAGGACAGACTATGAAGCCACAAGAGAAACCCTGACTTGAAAAACCAAAAATAAATAAATAAATAAATAAATGGAAAAGAAAAAAGAAATTATACAGGCAGATCAAACAAAACATCTATTAGTGGTTTGCGATACTCAACTAACCTAGAAAGATAATTAACAGGAAATACAGAAATTCAAAACTGCAACAAGAATAAGAAGTACAGAAAGTTTTGTTCCCTGAATTCAGAATATGTTAGTGCTTATTAACTTTTTTATGTTCATGCCAAATTATGACTTAATTTGACATTGAGGGAATGTGGACAGATAGAAGGAAAACCCAGAGGAGGACAGAGTTAAGGAGCAACTAAAACATTACATAGATGTTTCTTTTTCTTTCTAAATGTAGATGTATTCTCCAAAAGCTCATGGGTTTCTAGGCATATGTATTAATAATTCTAGCCTTTGCCTCTACCAGTCCTTACAACAATGCTTGCTACTTATCACCAGTACATTTTAGAACCATTGCCAAGATCGTGTTATTTTAACCAAACATTTTGGTTTTCATTTTATGAGGAATAACACATAATCAATGTTTAAAACTGAAAAACAAAGAAGATATTTTCAGATAGAAGATTTTGAACATTTGTCTATCTCCAAATAACCTCAAATTTGTAAAATAAATATCTATTCTGTTTATTTATTTGTGCTTCTTATATTATGGCTTGCTGTTTTGTGTGGGCTAAATATTTTCAACAATATTACCACAATGCTAGTGTTTCTCACAGAGTGGGAAGATCATTTACCATGTATTTTTTATAGGATATTTGAACTAAACAGAAATTTAAAAGGGTATAACTCAATAAAGAATATTTTAGAAATGATAATTGGCAATATAATTCCTGGGTTATAGAAAAATAGTTTAGGCATCATATATATATTTCATATAGTGTATCACTATATTAAAACTGTATGATTTCACTTTTTGCACTATTTGAGAAGTCTCCGGTCCTCCAGATATTTAGGACGATGAGTATGTCTTTTTATTCAGTTATAAAATAATGGGTGAAAATTGGACTCTTTTAATAGTAAATTTATTTTCTTTCATTATTTATATTATTGTGAGAACTTATCTATTCAGTATTCTTCATCTTCGGGTTTTGTCTTCTCGTTTTATCAAAGTAATTGTGCTCTGCTTATTTTTATTAACTTTATCATGTTCTAAAGACAATAGTTTCTTAAATGTGTTTAAGTATTGTCTTTTCAAGTTAATGTTTTAATAATTCCACAAATAGGTAAAACTTATTACATTTTAAATGCAGTTATCCTAACTAAGGAACATTTCTCTTCAATCTGCATGAATGCTGTGGAATGGGTAACTTTTGCTTCTTTGTGATTGTATTAAACTTTATTCACGCAGTATTTAGATTATTATTTTGTCACTAATTGGCATTATCTATGCACTTTTTATTTTAACTCTATTTTTATCTCCCAGTTAATAACTTCAGGTATCCATGTTGCATAAGCTACTTTTGGTATGGACTTAAGCCAGCAAAAACAAACAAAATATGAAAAAAGACTGTTGAGCAAAAAAAAAGTTTGACAGAAGAACAACTAATTAGATAACATAATTTGATCTCTTTCTAAGGAGCGTGAATTAAGAAAATACTGTTTTTATCACTGAAACTTTATCTTACATTCTACCCTCTTTTATTTGTTTTTTAATTGAGGTACAGACACAACCTCTCTTGATAATATTCTTTTTTATTTCAACACAAGAAAAGCGGACTTACATGAAAAAAGACATATTGGTTTTATGAAATCAAGGTGAAGTTTGTGTCTGAGACAAAACATGAGGTAGTGTAATGTCCAAAGATGCAAAACACACATTAATCCTACCGTTATTGTTTACAGAATAAAAATATAAGGTCTGCCACAATAGACACATATGTGGCTTTCATTATGTCCATTTGTCTTTCTTTGTCCACTTAGCTGTGATGTGTTGTTGCTGCAGCCAAATACCCAGCCTGGACCAGTCATCTCTATTTACCGTGCTGCAGTGTGTACAGGAAAAACACCACTGGAAATATTGTTATAAAATGGTCTCTGATACCTATTATTTATCTATTCATTTTCCACAGCCTTCACTGAAGCCTCGAGCCACTCCAGAGAAGACATTTGTCATAGCAAAGTCTTAATGAAATCTAGGGAAGGATGGGCATCTAAAGAAATGACAAAAGATACCTTGTCTTGGGAGACTTGTGGACTTAGTGACAGGTTACCTGTAGAAGTTCATTTTAGAGGAAGAAAACCTTGAAAATGGATTTTAAAGTTTCCTTTTATTTTAAATAGCTGCTTTCTGTTAAGGAAAAATGTGTAAGAAAAACCATGGGTTTTTAAATAGCTGCTTATGGCCTATAACAACTTGATGATCCAATCTGAAACACAGGCTATACTTGAAAACAACAAGTAAGAAATCTTCATTCCTCGATACATATTCCAAGGAAACTTTAATCATTATCTTAATATTTAAAACAATAAAGCCTGTAGCCATATTGCAAAGATTTTTTTACGTTTTTATAGAGAGAGGGACAGTTATAACTAACTGTTGATAAACCACTACCCTACTGCCAAGAAAAACAATGATTATGCATTGATATGGAACAGTCATACTGTTAGGAAGTGACATGCCCTTCCCATGTTATCAGTGTTGCACACTTTAGGATGAAATGTGCAGCTTTTCTTATAGTTTGAAGGGACTTTAAACTTTCCTTTGTCTTATAAACATTTAACACCTGACATATCAATGGAGTTCCTGCCTAGAACTTTAGCCTAATCATTTATCTAGTTCATGAATGTTTTCTTTCCATGCTCTAAATGGACTTTTGTGAGAAGAAAGGAAACAAAAGCTGCATATTAGGTTGATTCCAGAAAAATTAAGACACAATGACACCATCTTCAGGAGACTCCATTGTTCCAATAATTCCCCAAGGGCATTTATCTATTTTTTTCCTCATATCCATGTTCATTCTACTGTATGTTAAATGAAGAACTTTAAAAAAAAATTATACCCCTTCATCCAGACATATTCAAGAAGAAAATTCATTTAAAGTCCAAGTATAATAGGAGCTCTTTCTGTGCAAGTACAAAGTCTGGTGCATTACTTTTCTCAAAAGCAATACAATGTAGTAAACATACATTTGCCTCAGTAGAACTGCGTAGAAAATAAATAAATATGAACACATCATTCATTTATAACTGTGAGTTATCTGTATTACCTGATTGATACATATGTCTAGTATTTCAGGCAGCATACCAGTGAAGAGATGAAAGAAGAAAAAGAAATGAAGAACTTTAAAAAAAATAAAATGTGGTCCATTAAAACATTGAGTCCAATAAGATCTTCCTTCTTAACCTTTCCCCAAAGTTCAGCGCATCAAAGGCTAATCACAAGGTTCATGAATTGTTTGGCTTGCAGAATGAAGTATTTTGTTCTAATTGAATGAGCCTAGTACACATTCTGCATGTAGAATAGATTTCTAAATTAATTTTTCACTCCTCTTGTCATCTGAAAGCATCTAAGGTAACACAATTTTCAACAATTTAAAAACAAATGACTTCAATTCAACTGGCCTATATTTTATGCCTTTTAAAAAATTAACTGTTATCACAGCTCAATGTGCCAAGTGTCAACCTTATCAAATTTCTCAGTGCCCAAGGAAATGAATGTAATTGCTTCCTCTGTATGATATATTGTACATAATTGGCTTCCTATCACAAAGCAGCTGGAAAATATTCACAAAATCTGAAAGAAGCCTGCGTTTGTATTCAGGTCACAAACTCCAAATGTGTGTTTTTGTTTTAATGTAGGCTGTGACAAAAGCAACAATAAAATCTCTGTTGATATAAAGAAACTAACAGAAACAAACGTAGAAAGTCATCAATTATTTTGTAGATTAACATTGTTATGAATAAAGCTATTGTGGTCAACTCAATATTTCCTTGGTATTTTGTACTTATTCACAAAATCGCAAATTTTTATTTTCTTAAATATTTTTAAATTAATAGAATTGTTAATATTTAGATTTAAATATTTTCTGTGCCTCTTACAAATCCATGTGGACCCCCAATAATATTTCTGATATAATTTCTTCAAATAAAACCAACTATAGATGGTTATGTCTCCAGAAATATCTCCCGTTTACTTGGATGTGTTTCCATCAGGAAATCTCCATCACAGAAATCCAAAGATGGAGCACAGGGAAGTACATCTCCCTTCTGTGATGGGCATTGTTTACCACCACTTGCATGTTATATGGGCTTAATAAGGACTTCTAAAATATAAGTGTGGAGGGCATGTGGAGGGCGTGTGGAGGGTGGGTGTGTGAGTGGGGGGTGGGGGTGTATGTTTTTGCATACATGCCTATGTGGGTTTGTGTGTCTTCAAGCATATGACCTGAGCTATTTGTAGAGATCTGAAGACAACTTTTAAGAATTAGTTCTCAGCCGGGCAGTGGTGGAGAACGCCTTTAATCCCAGCACTCAGGAGACAGAGGCAAGTAGATCACTGTGAATTTGAGACCAGTCTACTCTACAAGAGCTGGTTACAAGACAGGCTCCAAAGCTATTGAGAAGTCCTGTCTTTTTAAAAAATATTTATTTATTTATTACATATACAATATTCTGTCTGTGTGTATGCCTGCAGGCCAGAAGAGGGCACCAGACCGACCCCATTACAGATGTTTGTGATCCACCATGTGGTTGCTGGGAATTGAACTCAGGACCTTTGGAAGAGCAGACAATACTCTTAACCTCTGAGCCATCTCTCCAGCCCCAGAAGTCCTGTCTTGAAAAAAATAAAAGATAAAGAAAAAGAATTGATTCTCTTCTTCCTTCTTGTTTTGAGGAAGAGCCTGTTTCTATAACTTTCTTCCATTGAGTCTGACCTTTTCCCCCTCCTATTCCACCATAAAGCACTAGAATTACAGATGTATACTACCATGTTGACTTTTAACCTGGATTCTTGGATTTGGACTCAGGTTATTAAGATTGGACAGCAAACACTTTCTTCCACTGAGATGTCTCCCCGGAACCATTAGTGATGCCTCTTAACATTGATAATTACACTGAGTTTAAGGGAAAGTGTGTACTTTTTAGACGAAAATACTGAAGTATTTAGAGTTACCATGCCTGCAACCTACTCTCAAACATTTAAGAAAAGTTAAAGATACGTAATAAAGGAAAAGGAGCATAGAGACAGAAAGATACTATGAAATACTAACATTTCAGGCAGCATTGTTGTTGTTAAATAATAACATTTGGCAAATCTTACTTATGTCACAGCTGTCTACAGTCTTATACATCAAAGAAGTTGAAACAACCATCTCAAATGAAGACATTGAAAACATAGCACAAGGATACATCGTGAACACTTAAAGAAAATAAGGACTATAATAGATATGGGAAAAATACTTTCACTGCTGTGAAACACAGTAGGAAGCCCAAATGAACCACTAGTTTTTCTAATATTAGTTGCTTAAATGTGTGAGGATATGTGGATCTTATAAATATCGATTGAAAATGGTTTAGTGGTAACTGTTTTATATACAACACAATTCTTGCTGAATATAGACTTAATGAAACCTAGAAAATACAAATTGTATTGAGATACCTACACTGTAGTGAAAACAAAACCACACAAAAAAGAAACCCTGCCCCATGGCTTAGGGAGCATCCTGGGAGCAAGGAAGGAAAGATTGTAACAACCCGAGGTTAGGGCAGACTGACCTGAAACACTGTCTTTCGAATACTTCAGTGACATTGAAGTCACACATTCACACTGTTTGTGATTGCCTAGAGAAAATCTATCCAAATATCAAGCCTGTAAAATTTCCAACGTAGACTAGGAGGAGACTATGAAGCCTCACTCCTACCTTAAGGAGATTTGGAAGTTGAAAGCCCCTGGGTAGGAAGAACCAATTTGCTTCAAGGAAGAATCCCGTTTAGGATGCTCATGGCTTTAGTAGCTGTCACTACTCCCATGAGAAAGGCACTGATTGATCTCAGTGGGCTGTGAAAGGAGGACATGAACATGGGAAGTGAATGTGTCAGGGTTGTTTGGGAGAAGTTAGAGGGTAAATGTAAGATTAATATTATAAGAATATAGTATACATCTCTGAAATTAACAGAGTGAATAAAAACACTGGATTGATTTTGTAATTAGATTGTATGGTTTTGTAATTAGATTATATGGATACATTTGGTAAATGAGTCAACATGCATGTGCATGCATGCACACACATTCACACACACACACAGAGCGAGAGCGAGAGCAAGAGAGCGAGAGAGCAAGAGAGAGAGAGCGAGAGAGAGAGAGAGAGAGAGAGAGAGAGAGAGAGAGAAGAAGAAGGAGGAGGAGGAGGAGGAGGAGGAGGAGGAGGAGTTTCCCAAAAGTTTAAAATGGTTACTTCCTAGAGAAAATGAGATCCCATACTAAATTGCCCCTTTTCCTGTATTTGGACAGTCAGAAAACAATATGAATCAGTGTCTTCTTACTAGCAGCATGAGACGGAATACAAATCGAACTGAGGATTCTCAATCTCCTCTATACATCCATGTCTCTCATCTGTGTGACATTTTGGAACACTTCAGTAGAAGCTTTGAATGTGAGAGTAGATGTGATGATTGGGGGAAAAGTGCAGTGATGGGGACAGAAATAAAAGAGAGCTACACAGGGTAAAATGATAAGGGGCTCAGGGAGAGTCATAGCTCTCATGTCTAGCAGTTAACTGGACAGAAATAAAATCAGTCATCAGATTCATTGCCCTTGGGTCAGAGAGATCTTTCCTTAGACCACTGGATAAAAAAGTTGGAGAGAATTACAAACATCTGAAAGTAAAGAGCACCGCAAATGCTCCAGTACATACAACACACACACACACACACACACACACACACACACACACACACAAAGACAGATCCAACTACAAGAAAACACACATCCAACCACAAGAAAGTGGGTGATTAAACTATTCAAAGTAAATAATTGCCTGTCCTCTACTTATAAAGTCTTTGTATATTCATAATATTACCTTCATTTACTTATTTTCTCTAATATTTTAAAAATTCTTATTGCTAAGAATTGTAAGTTCTCATTTTTCTGATTGAAGGTATTTATTTCTCTCTACATAAAGGTAAAGATAAGAGCAGGATGGACTGGGCTGCATTAGGGTGGGAAGCTCATCAGAAACCATTTTTTTTAGAAAAAACATGACCAACCTTAAGTCTTAATGAAAAACATCATTTATGTAGTACATTTCTAAATGAAATTTATTTATTGATGTCAAAATAATTTTGGAGTATTTAGAGTGACTTCACTGATCAAATAAGCCTGAAGACAGAGGGGCCGTAGTCATTGGCTACTTCTCAGGAAACTGAAGAGGGTTAGAAGTCATTTGGCATTCTAACCATCAAATCACTCAGCCATATCCTCTAACGGGGGCATTTTCCATTACTTTCTTCAATTAACTTTCTTATGTATCCCATCAGAAATGAAGAGGATGATAATAACTTACTTGAATACTTATTAATTCTAGTAGAACTCTTTCCTTAAGTTTTAATGTAATATTGACTTGAAAGAGATTTTTAGATATGATGAGTTAAGTGAAAAGAATCATAGCCTAGTGGACTCTGGCAAAACTAAGAAAAAAGAAAGCGTTGGCTATAGATCCTTGAGCAAATGACTACAACTCTACATGGCTCATTTTCCTTGACTTTAAAATGGAGATCATAATAGTCCCTAATTTATAAAGTTGTTATAATAATTAAATGAGTTAATGTATGAAAACACTTAGCTCGATGAGTGGAACATAGTAAATGTTCAATAAACATTATCATTCAATTCTCAGTTAAAAGAATGTGAGAATTAAAGATTATGCTCATGCCTGTTTAATGGGAAAGAACAAATAGCTATTGAAAAGCCAATGTTATTAGGCTCTACCCCACCCTCTTCTACATTCAGGATTCATTAACTCTTTAATTCAGATTTAAGAACTGATAACTATAAAGGTTCAGGAAGTACCACAGAGAATAGGAAGATCAATGAGAAATCGAACCCAGGTCTCTCATGCAGCAAAACACCGCCCTTTTCACTACTGCACATTGTAATGCCTTTCAGCTTAGCTTGTGGCAGGAAGAGAAATCACTGTGAATTAAGGGATTTTTAAGTACTAGGTTTCTTGACTGTGAGTTTCAAAAGTATAAGTTTGATTTTTACTGTTCTTCAATGCAGGCAATTTTTAACTACTTTGTGGGCCTAGATATACATGTATGAAATCTCTCTCTCTCTCTCTCTCTCTCTCTCTCTCTCTCTCTCTCTCCCTGTGAGTGTGTGTGTGTGTGTGTCTCTTTCTCTCTCCCTCCTTTCCTCCCTCCCTCCTTCTCTGGCTCTCTCTCTTTCTCTCTCTCTCTCTGTCTCTCTCTCTCTCTCTGTCTCTGTCTGTCTGTTTCTCTGTGTGTGTGTGTGTATGTGTGTGTGTGTGTCTGTCTGTCTGTCTCTCTATCTCCCTCCTTTCATCCCTCCCTCCTTCTCTCCCTCTCTCTCTTTCTCTGGCTCTCTCTCTTTCTCTGTCTCTCTCTGTCTGTGTGTGTGTGTGTGTGTGCTCACGCATGTGCATGTGTGCGTGTTTACCACCCACATGTGGAGAACACTTTGCAGTTTTCTGTTCTCTGCCATCACCGTTTTGGTCCCTGGGAATAAACTTAGGTAATCAAGTTTAACATTGAATACTTTTGAACCCTCTTGCAATACCAAGTCAAGTAAGGTATAATAACTATCTAAGGTAGCAGTATCATGGGATTTTCACGATCATTTGGCCCCCTTTTCACTCTGTCCTTTCCCCACAACACGAAAGATGGAAGAGACAAGGTAAGATGAGGAACTAAAATTCAGCCCCATCTCTCCTTGTGTGAGAGAAAAACGAAATTGTGAAAGGGTTTCTGGACTCTCATGGATTCTGAGCTGCTGGCAGAAAATTATATATATACACACAAATTCCCATCACAAATTCCCTCGTTGAAAATATTTCATGAAGTCTTTGACCCTCTGCAGCCTCATGTAACCGTGATATTGAGCTAGATGACTCACACTCACTTCTCTGAAAACCTTAGGCTCACCTAGGCCTCCCATGCACCCAATTAGAGTGGACCTTTAAGACTGACATATGGTTCTGGCATTGCCCCCATCCATTTAAAAGGAATGAGCACCTTTGTTAGCTCAGTTGAATGAGCAGAGGATGAAATAGTCAAGGCTTTGGTGATTTAATGAACAGATACTAAAGGTGTGCATTTATGCATGCAGAAAGAAAGTATAAAATAAAGTCATCTTCATGATCATACATAAGTTCACTGTAGCATCTCATTATGGGCTATTCTGAAAGTAGAACAAATTCTAGTGGAATTCTGAAAAATTATTTCACAATATGGTTGAGGCTTCAAAAATTATATCCCAAATATAAATTTAAAATCCAGTTTCTATGAGATATTTTCAGTAATGGAGTTAATTTGAACTATCTAAATAAATAATTACTAAATTTCATTTTATATTTATGGAATAGGGTATACAGGGAATTTATTGTTCCATATCAACTTATCCAGGAATCACCGAAATCTAGGGAGAAATAGGCAAACAAGAAAAAAGAAAAATTTGTAACTGAAATGTGTCTTTTATTATTACATAAACAATGACAGCAAAATTAGAAAACCATTAGTGGTTTCAATACAAGCTGTCAGTTAGATTTTAAAGACCAGTGGTCTTTTCCCCAAACTACTCTGCTAGTTGTAATTGATTTACCTGCTCCACACTTAGGCACACTATACATTGTCCTTCAAAGAGTATGGAAACAGCACTATTTTCTTACGATAACCAATAAAAAAGTGATATGACATGTTAGATTCTAAATCAAATAAAACATGACACATATTTTTTAATCTTCCGTATCACACAAAGTAGCATGTTTTGTCAGATAATTTACTGATGTCAATGTATAATTTGTCTCTCCCATTCATCTTGGGTTTCATGTCTAGCACACCCATCTCAGAGGCAACCAGTACCACTGGAGAAATACCAGGAAAAGGAGAGAGAAACGGAGTAGTACACAGTCTGTGATTCTGTGGTTGGGAACAGACAGAAGACACTATCCAAATCCTTTCTGGCCAAAGATACAGTTCTGTAGAAGGAAACAAGAATGCAATGTACTGAATCAGGAAGTAAAGCATGTTGTTTGTTTAGGAGTGGAGAACCACAAGTCGTGAATGCGTTGGAAGTATTTTTAATGCTCTCCAAATCCTTGCTTATGGAGTATTTGGTTCCAATAGATACACTCAGTTTGGCTGAGTTGTTTGTGGCATATGCCTGGGCTGGCATATCCAGGGATACCTTGGGATGTTTGTTACCCCAGAACTCAAGAGATGAGACAAATACAGACCCAGAGACAGAAACCTAAGCAATCATCTTGGGAGAGAATGGGGAGTACAAAACCATTCTTGTGGTTCGAACTGACCTAAAGATGGGAAAAGGAAAGATTGGTGCCCAGTGTTCTCGTGCTGCTGTTTTCTGCCTACAAACAGATGCATAGGAGAAACCATCAAGGTAATCAAAAAGTGGGAATACTGTGGTGAGCTCAAAGCCCCAAATGAAGACACTCTCATTAACTTACTAATCAATGCAAAAATATCGAGACTGATTGTAAATTTAATTCAAGATTCTGAATATACTCAGACTGAACCAGGCTTTCAAACTACCATAGAACGTGAGCCAGGACAAGTAGAATTAATTGATGAAGGTACTAGCCACATAGAACTTTACTAGATTGGCCTTTGTCTGACAATGAGTCTGTTGGAATAGTATAAAGCCTGTCAGAAAAAAAAAAAAAAGGCTTAATTCTTGTCCCACTTTTAAAAAAATAAGAGTTTACTGAATCATCCAGGATACTGAGAATTTTCAATGTAGGAATTCTTCAGATGGTAGTTTGTTGATAAGAAAACTACTGAAAGTTTTATTTTGGATATATCTTCTTCAAAAAAATTGTCCCCTGCTCCCCATGTGTAGCTGCTTAAAACCGCTTGAGGCTTTTCTCTTCAACCTGTTGCAGGAACTTCTTCCGCTCCTTCAGCCAATAGCTGTTGAGATACCAGCCTGTTAGGGCGTGGTCTCTCTCTCTATAAAAAAGCAACAACTGCCCTCTGTGCTCTCTCTCTCTGGCTTCCGGCTCCGTTTCCTACGACTAGGCTCCCTTCCTGATTGTGCAGAGGGCTGTTGTCTGGGACGGAGATCTGTAAGTTTTTCCCCCTTTAAATAAATAACCATTTTATTAATCATAATTCCAAACTGGTGTGGGATTGCTTGCGAGTTATGCCTTCATCAACCCTGTGGACACACCAAGTAATGAGGGGGATGCTGTGAGAGTTACAGATTGTCTTTATTATGGGGATTCAAGAGAAATGGGGTTCATAGATGAAATGGGCTGATTGATAAGAGAGAGCTAGCCAATAAGAAACCTAAGCCATTGACCAAACAATTGTAACTGATATTAAGCCTCAGAGTGGTTATTTCATAAGCCACTGTGGGGACTGGGTGGTCAGAAAGAAACCCATCAAGTAGAACCTGTGGGATGGGGATAAAGCTCCATTTGCATCAGGTGCTGGCCTGCGCTGCCTCTGTGCCTATACCTGCTAAACACAGTTCTCATAGTGTCCTGATTAAAGAGGAGAACTTTGTGCACAGAAAAAGGTCATGTCCATTTCCATTCAAAGCTCTAACAAGCATTTACTTTCAGTTTTTAGCAAGCTATGTCATACAGAAAACTCTAGAAATCTATAGGATTCCTTCCTCCCTCCTTCCCTTCCTTCTTTCCTCCCTTCCTTCCTTCCTCCCTCCCTCCTTCCCTCCCTTCCTTCCTTCCTTTCTCCCTTTTTTCTTTCTTTCCTTTCTTTCTCCCTTTTTTAAAATTAATTTTTATTATGGTGAGAATACTAGTAAGGAATTTTAACAAAATTTAAGTGTACTCTGTAATAATGTAAACAGAAACTTATGAGCTCTATAAAATGTAATCTCCTTGTACAACTAAATTTTATTTCTACTGGGCTCCATATTCCCCTACTTTTAAAATTCTATTTATGGAGTCTGTCTATTCTAGGTACCTCATATTAGTGGAATCCTGCATCACCGGCCTTTTTGAAAAGCTCTGGTGTATTTCACCTATGCATCAATATTTGTCCATATTGCCACAATTTACAGATTTCCTTCCTTCAAAATATGGAATAATAGTTCAGTCCATGAATATAAAACATTTTCCCATCTATGAGTATATAACTTAGTGTAGCGTGAATCATAAAAACCTTGAGACAGATATTGGGGTTCAATTTGAAGAGCAGAAAAGCAAAGTGGCTAAGGCACTAAAGAACTCTTATCTCTAAATCTTCAGATTGAAAGAGAGCAAGTTCCTGTCTCATATTGCCTTATATACCTCTCTAGTGCTGGGATTAAAGGATGCACCACCGCTGCCTGGCATCTATGGCTAACTAATGTGGCTGTTGGGATTAAAGGTGTATGCCACCACTGCCTGGCCTGTATAGCTGAGTAGTGAGGCTGTTTTGCCTTCTGATATTCAGGCAAGCTTCATTTATTAAAATACAAATGAAATGTCACTACAACTTGGAAAGAAGTTTTGGCTGTCATGAGTCATGAATCATGCTAAAATGAACATAGACTTTGATTATGATTTCAATTCTGTTTGAAAAAATACTCTAAATATGATTGCTAGATCATATAGTAATTCTTGTTTAGTTATTTTAGAACATACCATATTATTTCCCATGCCATATTATATAAATTTCTTTCCAAATCTTCTATCTTTTTCCTTTCTTGTTTACAATTTTACAAATTGTACATATGTTTCTCCTGGGAAAACTATCAATTTCAAGTTTCCTAGTTTATAAGCAGTGAAGGAAAAAGTGGATTGTCTCTCAGCTCACAGTTATTTATATATTTTAAAACATAAGGTTGTACAGCACTCCATAATTCTCGGGGTGGCTCAGGTATAATGCAAAAATTAATGTGTGGGTAATTTTATTTGTAGATATATCATTTCATTTTAAGAATCTTGTTTTCTTTACTCACAAAAATTTCAAGAACTTAGAGTAAGGAAGTAGACTTGTTCAAATATTTCTTAAATAAAAACTTTCAACTCTATGTGTTATATAAATATTAAGAGATATGAAACTTTGTCTGATTACCTGACTTGTATGATAAATTTTATAAAAACATATGTAGTCAAAACATGATAAAATAAACCTTGTCTTAATGTTTCATTGGCAGGACTAGCTAAAGTTCACTTGTGTTTAATCTTTCTGTTTCCAAATGAAGAATAAATCTCTTTTAGGCATGATAATGTTAACATATGGTGTTTTTTATGAAATAACCATGACTATGTAACCCCATTCTCATGTTAAGAACTGCTTATTTTTATCTTAATAACTTATGCAGAGTAGATCTTGAGTAGGTTTAGTAAAACCTCAAGTTAGATGGAATGACTTCCAGATGCGTTTAGACACTGACCTTTATTATTCCTTTCATCTGCACTCTGAGGATTTTCCCACCTCCATCCTTTTCGTGTCTCTGTCCTTCCCCGCATGGTGGCTCTTTCCCTGGTACACACCAGTATTTCTTGAACTGTCCTTTCATCCATTTTCCATCCTGCTACCCTGCACAGACCTTCTCCTCCAGGAAGATAACTCATCATAGTCTAGATTTTCTCTTCTTCATTTCTTTTATTTCAAAACACATCTGGCTTGTTCCAATCCTTGAAAATATATGTGGTAAATTGTTAATAACTAACAAAAGATTTATAACCATAGAGAGATGTGAATTTTAATGAGACATCCCTATATATACAATTTAATTGAAATAAATTTTGGCCCCGTAGTGCTATTTCTGCCATCATGGCAGACTCCTTGGGAAGATATTACTGATTAATAGCCCAAACCTTTATGCAGCTGGTCTCCTTAGCAACCACTGCTGTAGGTCATGGTGTTTCTTTCCATTTTTTTTTAGCAAGTCTAAACTCTGACAGAGATCTGGAATCAAGACTTTTCACATAAAGATGTTAAGTGGAATTTTTCTTTTGAATTTGAAATCATGTATCTTCGGATACATAGGTAACTTCAAACCCACCTAGCTCAACCTTATAGAATACGAAACCTATGTCAGTTTATGTGGATGACACAGGGCACAGAAAGTTCTTAATATACCATTTTGTTAACTCCTCCTCTTTCCTAAAGACGGAGCTAAAATGTGCGGTTAAAATACAAACCTCTACACAGTGTTTTTGTGGCTCCTAACTGGGTGTTCAGAGCTGCAAGCTGTTGAAAACTTTAAATGAGTGGCCATTGTCCCTGGGCTGCAGCGTCAGTGTGGCTCTGGACTGGATCGTCATTGGCATGGGAGTCTTCACTCAGCATCTCTACAGGCTGCACAGTGACAAAAGCCTTTCAGAGGCTGCCTTTCAACAGTCAACAGTCTGAGCTCTGTCTGCCATCAGGAAACATGAGAATAATCAGAGAAAATTTCCCAGGGAGTCGAGAGGACACTGAAGGTAGCTTGAGAGCAGGTGTCTTTGTTGGATTATTTTAAGAAATAATAATAATAATAATAAAGGTGTCTTTAATCTTTGCTGGATTAAAGGATTGGGCAGTAAACACATCCCTGGGTGCAAATGAAAACCTAAGGAACCTTTTATTTCTGATGAAAAATTAGTATATTGGTAGTTGGTGAATATAATTCTGAATTCTTCAGGCAGCAACCCATTCTATCAGAGCACAAAATTCAACTAATGAGGCCGCAGTCACAGATCTATTCCAGCGAGCAAGAGTTTTCCTTCATTCTATCTAAGGTTTCTTACTGCTAAAGGCTTGACTCTTAGAGAGGTGTTGGAGCTTTGTGATATGGGAAACAATTAGAAAGGCAAAGCCTTTGTCTGAACAAAGACAGAATCATCTCCATACTGACACAGAGCACTCTTATCTAAGTCATTTAATTTTATACCCAAACTTATGAGATATATATAGGTTAATTTACTTCATCTTAAATAATCCATCTATTTACATAACATAAATCATATGAACCAGTTAAATAAAACTATAATTCATAAAACAGTAAAACTAGATGAATATGTATGGACTTATAAATATTATACGGCCTGTGGTTTTAGGGTTACTTCAGCATTTTTTTTTAAATGTACTCATGACAAATAGCAACTGTTCATTGAAAGAAGCAACAGAAGGCTGAGGATGCTGCCCTCAGGCCTGGATGTGGCTCTTTGCACTGAAGGCTAGGTAATAGATCACTATGCCGATCACTGCAGCCAGCACTTCCGTGGAGACCCAAGGCCCATTCCAGGTGCCCCGATGATCCACACTGACTGTAAACAGGGGTGGGATGATGGAAACGTCCTCATTATTTCTCTGAGCCTTCCTTAGGAGGCTGTAGGACTCTTCATCGAAGAATCTGACCTCATAAGTGCCTGCGTGGGCGCTCTTGTGCTCCAGGCTCCATGAAACCTGATATCGGCCCACATCCTGGCCCCGGGTTACAGGAAACTGTTTTCCACTAACGTCGGCATAAAGAGCCATGTTCTGGACCCTGTTCTTGCAAGTCAGTGAGATCTCCACGATGAATACGGTCTCTGTAGAAATGACGGCATCTGAGGTTGTATAGTAAGAAGGGGTGATCTGGGGCTCCTGGCAGGCTTCTGAGTAGCAAGATAAGCTGGACAGCAGGAGTAGCGCCAGGGCGCCGATAGATACCATCGCCGCCATCGCCTCTTCTCTGCGGAAGGGAAAAGAGAGCAAGCCGCCCTGAACATGCCGAGCTGAGGAGGAAGCGCGACGCGATCTCAACACCCAATCATGCACAGTTGGGCTGGGCCGGGACTGGTGACGTTGCTGGCGGCAATGACGTGTCCACTTCCCCGGCCAGAGTCCCAACCGGTGGCCTTACTTTAACATTCTTATCCGACTCTTCAGCAATTCAAGTAGAATCGATGTGAGAGTAGATAACTATCATTTTGTAATTTTTGATTGGCACATAATACTTGTGTATAAATATGCGCTGACTATTGTATATATTCTCTTTTTAGATAGTCCAAAATCACTTGCTAGAGATGAGGAATACAAGCAGAACAGAATCAAAATGAAAAGAAAGAAATACCACACATCCATTACCTGACTCTATCCTCACATCATCACAGTCTGTGAGTATTTTATCTCCATGTCAACTTAATCCAAACTCTAGTCCTGCTATAGTGGTATCTAAAAAGCAGGAATATTTATTAAGTCAGTTTTTCATCAACATCTAATAAACACTCTAACTTTTGTTTTACTATTTATACCTACTTATTTACCTTTTATATTTTAAATTATCTAATTTCAGTAGTATAACTGAAATATTTCAAATTAATTATGTGAAACTTAATGTATTTATAAAATTAAATCGTGAGATAGATGTGTCTTCATTTATTCAGAGCACTTTCAATGTACTTTATTATGTATATTTTAAGAATTCCTCATTCTGTTCAATAATTCCTGCTGTTTGTTCTATGCAAATATTTAGTTTTTAATATTTTAATATGAAAATATATTTTCTCTATCACCTTTAAATTGCCTCCCAAACTCCTGCACACTGTTGGTACAATTATTAGTGCAAATAAACTCGGAGTATACTTTGGATGGTGTTTACAGAGCTTACTCCAATGCATAGACTAAACCTTCAAACACTTTGCCTGTAGTTCCTAAGACATAACCCAGCATAATTCATGGGCCTTCACTGGGATGTTCAGTTTTCCTGGCTTAGAGAGTTATAACTAATGGCTAAAATTGGTGGGCACTTCATGGCCAATTAAAAGTGAACGGAAAAAAAAAAAGTGAAAAGGAAAGGAAAAGACATGTCTGCTCCTAGATCCCGTGGAGGAGAAAGTTTATTATAGGTATTCGGACGAGCAGAGATATCTGGGAGAATCCAGAGTGCTTATAACCATACTGAGCAGGGCCATGTTCACAGACATGGAGGGGAAGGCAAATGGGAAAAGAAGAATCAGATGCAGCATCTAGGAAGCTAAAGGTACTGAAGGGAATGGTAACCAAAATGTCTGGATTATATCGAGAAGTGTCTCTGGAGTAAGGGCAGCCCAGTCCCCTGACTGGAGAGTTCAGGGTAGGCAGTAGGGTATGCAAGCCATACCCTCTAAAGGGTAGGGACTGAGGAATGCTGAAAGAACCTGGTGTTCACCAAGGTCTGTTTTGATATGTTAAATAAGCCCCTCAGCCCTTTGTAGGGGATTTGAAATTTAATAAAAAGTAGATTGAGATCCAGAGGTAAGAAGAAGCTACTTCCCCTATATAAATCATATAAATGATTGACAATGGATCATAATAGAGAGATACACTAGGACAAAGAACTGAATAAAACTATACTCAAAAATGCACAAATAAAGACAACCAAAATCACAATTAATCAGAGTATTAAAGTCAGGTGGTTCATAGAGGAATGGTGTCAGAAACTAATCTTCACTGGAAATGCTCAAGAAGACCCATTCCAAGGTGTACCTCACTGATGTCCTAGGAATTTCTCAATACAAATGAATTGAAAATGGAAATTAAACATGGAATTCAAGGAAAAGGATCTTGGGCTTTAGCATTCAATAAAGTTTAAGAGAAGGGTATAGGATTTAAGAACTACTTGTAGGGCAGCTGATTTTCTAGGCTATTCTGTCTAATACAAAGGCATGCTATGTTCAGACAGGACTGATGAAAGACAATAGACTTAATCTATAATATCAGTGTGGTGTTTAAAAGGAGAATGGTTCTCATAGGCTCATAAGTTTGGATATGTGGTTCCCAGTTGTTGGAATTGCTTGGAAAGATTAGGAGGTATGGCTTTATCGGAGGAGGTATGTGACTGGGGATTTCAAAAGACTAGTGCCATCCCCAGCCTGCCTCACTCACTCTACTACTTGTGAATCAAGATGCCAACTCTCAGTTGTTTACACTGCCGAGTCTTTATGCCTTTGGTCTGGCTCTGTAAACTCCAATCCTATGAAACCTTGTCAGTCAAATCAAATGCTTTCTTTCATAAGTTGTTTTTCTCATGGTATATTATCTCAACAATATAAAAACAACTAAAAACAGCAAACAGTATTTAATACCTCAAGAAAAATTCTTAAGATGATTAAATGTTGCCTTTAAGTATATTTGGCTAATTAAAATATTTATTTAAAACATCTTAATGAAATGTTTGGTAGATATGCTCTGTGTTAAAAGTAAAGAGGTTGTTTGGGTTATACATTTGTTAACTAAGTAAAAAGTAATTGTGACTTAGAAAGTAGCATTCCTGGCATACTTAGAAACTTACCCTCCTTTTCTTTCTTTGCACATACACCTCTCTCATCAGTCCTGCACTTTCGAGCCTGGTCACATCTTGTAGACTCTGAGGAACTGAGAGTGCACATCATATACCTCACAATGAGAATGTTCTGTCCATTTGTGACCCAGGGTTGTGTTGGGGTAGAATGCCAGCTTGGGGTTTATGCAATTTAAAAATAACAGCAATAGAAACACATTATAAGCTAAATTTTGGTGATTCATATATTGTACTTAACTAAACAAAATTTGCAGATCATAAATCTTAGTGTACCTCAGAGACCCTAGGGAGGTATTAGGTTATTTCTGTGTAATATTATGTAACAATTTTCCTTATTGTAAGTAGAAATTATAACCAGTTTGGACATTCAAAAGAAAAATCAGCAGAAGCAGAGAAAATATAGTGAATACTATATTACAGAAGATGAATAGATTTGAACAAACAAGTTTTTTTACTTATAAAACACATTTTTTTTTCACTCAGTAAAACCCAAATTAAGCAATGTTAATTACTTGCCTTCTACCCAGAATATTTCAATTTGTTTTCTATAGTATTACATTATTTTGGTACCTGAACTGAATGCATAATAGAACATTAACTCCCTATGGTAAATTAAGGAAGAAATCAGTATAATAATCCTTTTTGTGGAGGAGGAGATGAAAGCAGTTATGCAATCCATTAGTGAATCATATTTACTAGAGTCCCAGAAGGAGTCTTCAGTTAAAATTCAATACTTTCTTCTTAGCATGTACAATCCCTTAGAAATTAGGTATATTTTGAGTGAAGCATTTTGTTAGAGGAGGTTTTGCAAACACATAGCAGGTAATATTTTGTAATCTTCCTTCCTATCCTATACTCTTGCCATTTGCTTGCTGTAAAATCCTTGACCAGGGACTGGTAAGATAACCCTACTATTAATGTGCCAGGAGTGTAGGTTTGGTGTTCAGATCCGTAGGACCTAAATAAATGCCAATAGACCTGGTAAATCTCTTCTAATTCAGTGCTCAAAAGGCAGATACAGGGATCACTAGAACATGCTAGCTAACTATACCTACTAGCTGTATGGATGAGATAATATCCTGGTAGGGAGACCCTGCCTCAAAGGGTAAAATAGAGAGTGATCAAGAAAAATTCTCATGTCAACCTTGAACCCAAACATTCATGCACACATGTACACACACACACGCACACATAGCATGTGAAAAAAAGATAAGCAATCTTCAGATGTAGACATAAAGAAGATAACGATCTGCTATAATAGGATGAGGGTGTAGTAGGTTCTGTCAAGTACTGACTACCTAAATTGAAACATAAGCACATCACATGTTACTCCCATATCATGATCACTGACCTTGTGAACCTTAGCTGAGGTATTGGTACTAAGGAAATGAGGCACTCAGAAGTTAACTGCCCCTATCTCATACATATACAATGAGAAATGCTATCATTGCCAAAAAGCTTCAATATTCATTTTAAAGTCAGATGATTAATTTGAAACATGAAAACTGAATATGATAGAAGAGAAAGTAGGAAGTGGTCTTCAATGCATGGGCTTGAAGACCACTTCCTAAATAAAACACCAGTAGCACAGAAACTGAGAGCAACAATAAATAAATGTTTTCTCCCAAAACTGAGAAACTTCTGTAAAGCAAAGGACGCAGTCAATAAGACAAAAAGTCAGCATACTAAATGGGAAAAGATCTTCACCAACCCCACATCAGACAAGAGGACTGACTGTAGTAAGGAGGTCACTTTTTTGTTCCTGGATACTCAGCCTCGAAATAATCACTCAGAAACTATATTATTTGAGTCACTGCTTGGTCAGTCACTTAAGTGTATTGCTAGCTAGCTCTTATATCTAAAATTAACCCATTTTCAGTATTTCATATTTTACAACAAGGCTCTTGTCCTACCAGTAAAGTTCCAGCTGGTGTCTGCATCTTCTTGTCTGGTGACTCCATGGCGAATCCCTGACTCCACCTTCTTTCTCCAAGCATTCAGTTTAATGCTCCCACACCCACCTAACTCTATTCTGCCCTGCACAAGCCATAGACAGTCTCTTTATTCACCAGTGGTATACACAGCATAGAAAGTGAAACCCCATATCAACTGATCTCCAAAATATATTTTGAAAAACCTCAAGAAATTAGGCATCAAAATTCCAAATAATCCAGTTAAAAATGGGGTACAAATCTAAACAGAGTATTCTCAACAGAAGAATCTCAAATGGCCAAAGGACACTTAAGAAAATGTTCAACATCCATATCCATCAGGGAAATGCAAATCAAAACAACTTATACCAGTCAGAATGGCTGAGATCAAAAACACCATTGATAGCTTATGCTGAAGAAGATGAGGTGTAAGGGGAACACTTCATCATTTCCAGTGGAAATGTAAACATATGCAACCACTCTGAAAATCAGTATGGTGGTTTCTTATAAAATTGGGAATCAACCTACCTCAAGACCCAGCAATACCACTCTTTGGCATATTCCCAAAATATGTTCATACATCCTACAAGGACATTTGTTCAACTATGGTTATAGCAGCATTAATAGTAATAGCCAGAACCTGCAAACAAACTAGATGCCCTTCAACTGAGTAATGGACAAAGAAAATGAGGTACATTTTACAATGGAGTACCACTCAGCAGAAAAAAAAATGACTTCTTGAAATTTGCATGCAAATAGATGGAACTAGAAAAAAGAAACCATCATGAGTCTTCACCCAGACCCAGAAAGATGAGCATAGTATTACTCGGTCATAAGTGAATACTAGCTGTAAAGCAATGGATATTGAGTCTATAGTTCATTATCCTAGAGAAGCTAATTAACAAGGAGAACCCTAAGAGAAACATACATAGATTCCCCCTTGGAATGGAAAATAGACAAGATCTCCTGACAAAATTGGTAGTATGGGGGTGGGGGAAGAAGGAAGGGCAGAAGGGGAGTAGAAGGGGAGAAGAGGAGGGGGAGGAAAATTTGAGAAAATGGGATAGTCAAGATGGGGGAAGGACAGAAATGGAGAACCAGGAAAGAGATATCTTGATTGAGGGAGCCATTGTGGGACTAGAAAGAAACCTGGCACTAGAGAAATTCCCAGGAATCCACAAGGATGACCCCAGTTAAGATCCTAAGCAATAGTGGAAAGTGTGTCATAACTTGCCTTGTTCTATAGTAAGATTAATGACTATTTTAAATGTTACCTTAGAACCTTCATCCAGCAACTGATGGAAACAGAGGCAGAAACCCACAGTGGAGCATTGGGCTAAGCTCCCAAAGTCCAGTTGAAGAGTAGGAGGAGTGAGAATGTGAGCGAAGAGGTCAAGAACATGATAGGTACTCAGATTGAGACATTCTACTTCAGCTAATGGGAGCTCACCAACTCCAGCCAGACATGGAAGGAACCAGAATAGGACCAAACTAGACCCTCAGAATGTGGCTGGGGCAGACTGCATGACCACTGGAAGTGGCACTAGGATTGTACTGGTTTTTTAGAACCCATTCTCTTTTAATAGATACTTTTATTCAGCCTAGATATTGTAGGGAAGGACTTGGTCCTTCCTCAAAGCAATGTGCCTTACTGGGGAGTGGATGGAGGATGGGGTAAGGGGAAGATGGAGGAAATGGGAGGATGGGAGGGAGTGGGAACTAGGATTGGTATGTAAAATAAAAAATAATTGTTTTTTAAAAATAGAAATATTAAAAAACAACAAAAAAGAAAATGTGTTCATGAACATCAGTAGTAGTTTTTATTGATTTGACAATTTAAATGTCTGCAAGTAAACATGATAAATACAACTTAGAGGAGATATCAATGGTCTTTAGGCTGTCATCTCTGTCATTTATTGCACCTTTTGGAAGTTGCTTGATGCCACTTCCTGTTTACTCAAGTAATAGTATTTCCCTCCTCAAGTCTTTAATTGGGTTGAAGACGAGATTGTCATAGTTTTTTTTTCCTCTCATTACTTAGTCAAGCCATTTCTAATATAAGATTTAGACTCCTTAGGATAGGATAACTATTAAAATATTTAGCATATCTTTCTTGCTTCATGCTGGTTGTAATTCTATTTTTTATTCTTGATATTTGTTCTTATTGTATATAATTATGTGTTAGCCTTACAACTCTTTTACTTAGACAAAAGGGGAATGTGCTGTGGAAACTTCTTCAGCCAATAGACTTTAAGATTCTGGCCCATGTTGTGTGTGGTCACATGTGCTATATGTACAGATGCAAAAGAGTGTGTGGCCCTTTGGCTGCTGGATCTAGTTCCAGTGGCCTGCTCATGCAAAGACTACTGATTTGTGAGCTATCCCAAAAAAACAAAAAACAAAACAAAAAAAACCTTTATTATACTCCATTCTGAGCTAGTATGTGACTATTTTATTATAAGCTGTAACAACTCCCCTCTGCTGCCATAAGAAAGTCAGGACCGCGAGGGGTGCACCCACCCACTGAGATGGTGGAGCTGATCTAAAGGGAGCGCACCAAGGTTAGCTGGATGATGGAGCATGTGATCAAACTGGACTCCCTGAACGTGGCTGACAAAGAGGGCTGACTGAGAAGCCAAGGACAATGGCACTGGGTTTTGATCCTACTGCATGTAATGACTTTGTGGGAGCCTAGTCTGTTTGGATGCTCACCTTCCTAGTCCTGCATGGAGGGGGAAGGACCTTCCCACAGGGCAGGGAACCCTGACTGCTCCTTGGACTGGAGAGGGAGGGGAAGGGGGATGGGGGAACTGGGAGGGAAATGGGAGGAGGGGAGGAGGTGGAAATTTTTAATTAAATATTAAAAAAAATTTAAAATAAAAAAGAAAGCCTTTCTGTTGATGGCTGAATAAGGCATCAATTTATAAAAATAGCAAAATATCATTAGGAGTCATTTTATTGCTAATTTTTTATAGCAATAGCATTTGGATTTATCCTAGTCAGCTTTGATACCTAGTCTCTGCTTCTTGGCCACCAAAACAGTGTCAAATATGGTTTCTTCTTGTAAAGTGGACCTTAAGTCAAATCAGACATTAGTTGGATATTCCCAGAAATTCTCCGCCACCATTGCCCTAGCATATTTTGCAGACAGGACAAATTGTGTGCAAAGGTTTTATGGCTGTGTTGGTACCAAAAAAGTTTGGTAGCCTTCTGAGTACCTTCTTACACCAAAAACACTAGAACATAGGGGTGAGTTTTGGTATAGGCACCAGCTCAACTTCTCCATGAATAAACTGCATGGGTGCTGTCACTGGCAATAGGAACCTTGCTTTCCATTTGCAGAGAATAATCCATTGTTTTAAAGTAGCCTGGCAGCTATCAAATTTCTTACTGTGAAATTAATCAACTAGATGCAAATAAGAAGAAAAATAGGGGAAAAAGAAGAAAAACAAAACAACAACAAACAATCCTTCTATACAATGGTAAATGTTTATCCTAAACTAAAACTTTTATAGAAGCTTTGAGTGCACTAATGCATTTTGCGTAACATGTCCTTGGGTTTGTTAATTTGTTCCCATTTTATAACCTTCACATAACTAAATGAAGAAAAGTTTATCTTAGAGGTACTCACACAAGTACTTATTCTTTATTACCTGTGTTTGAACAATACAGAAATCAGCTCACAATAGATGTAATGGAGGTAAGTGCATGCTTCATTTCCTTGATGGCATTGATACCTACAGAAATTGTGCTAGCCTTGAATTTGGGTAAAAGAAAATTATAACACTATCTTAAAGATAGTCAGAAAGAGGGTCAGAAATAAAGTACTATTTTCATAGAAGAGCAAAATGTTAACATGAGTTACATGGCATGGGTGGGAAAAATGATAAAAACTGACATGATGATGTTTGAGATCATTCATCACTAAGGCTCTACATTTAAGGTCACACAGTAATAATATTAAAGATTAAAAATTATATTCTTAGATTTTCTTTCATATAATAATCAATATTTTTGTATGGCTTGAAGAAAATGAAACCTGAATAAATCTTTCTAATTGTAATGCAACCCTTTATGCATTCATGTAGCACAAAATGGAGGTACAACAAAGAACAACAACAAAAACCATGTTTATTCTATTGCACCTCCATTTCTTTCTCTTACTCCTCTCTCTGGAGAAAAATAAAATGGATTGTATACAGAATGATGACTTTGAGGGGCAGCAGAGTTAGCTCAGGCTCCAAAGTGTTTGCTGTGCAAGAACAAGAACCTAAGTTCGTGTCTTCAGCACTCACTTAAAAAGCCAAGACATATAGTGTATACTAGAATCTCAGTGTTGGAGAGGTGGAGATAGGAGGATGGCCTGCTTCCCTAGCCAATCAGCAAATTTCAGGTTCAGTGAGAAGTTATCTCCAAATAGGATGGAGTCCCAATGAAGAAAGAAAACACAGTGCACATCTAGGCTCCACTTCTAACCTACTAATGTTTGGATTATCCCGGACTCATTTTGTTGGTATATACAAGTGATGAATGGCAACCATCTAAGCAGGATGCATTCTACCAGGTACACATTCATCGTGTTTAGACTCTGCTCTTAGAACAAGAATCTCAACTCCAAATGCCCTCTATAAGAACTTGAGGTATAACTGCTGTTTATAAAAGATACTAGGATTAAGCAATTGGTCTTCATCCTATGAAAAACTATTTGACAAATTCAAATTATGGACAGAATTTTTCATCTTACTAATAACTGTGATTTCCATATTTACCACTAGCTTCAAAGCTCAAAAGTCATAGAGATGCCCCTTTCTTCCGTTCTTTTCCATTTCTGTCCACTTTCTCAAACCACCTTGACATTGGTTCACTCAGTT
Source organism: Chionomys nivalis (assembly GCF_950005125.1). NCBI lineage: Eukaryota > Metazoa > Chordata > Mammalia > Rodentia > Cricetidae > Chionomys > Chionomys nivalis. Next base: position 176,049,478 of record NC_080086.1, on the reverse strand, counting down.
CATCACTGTGCAAGGGCAGTAGAGAGAAAGCAGAGAAAACTTATGAGATCCCATTCAGAGCATGGATTCTACTTTAATTTTGGTTGGAGAACTTAATCTCTTTTAAGCAAAGTCTCATTTTCCTGCTTCATCTCCATGTGTCCCCCTAGCGGTAGGCTACATGCTACTAGAGAACCAAGCACGAAGTGTCCCACATGCTAAAGGAGTCTTTCTTTTTTTTATTAATTAATTAATTTATTTAATTATTAAAGATTTATGCCTCTTCCCCGCCACCACCTCCCATTTCCCCCCCCTCCCCCAATCAAGTCTTCCTCCCTCCTCAGCCCAAAGAGCAATCAGGTCTCCCTGCCCTGTGGGAAGTCCAAGGACCACCCACCTCCATCCAGGTCTATTAAGGTGAGCATCCAAACTACCTAGGCTCCCACAAAGCCATTACGTGCAATAGGATCAAAAACCCGTTGCCGTTGTTCTTCAGTTCTCAGTAGTCCTCATTGTGCGCTATGTTCAGCGAGTCCGGTTTTGTCCCATGCTTTTTCAGACCCCGGCCAGATGGCCTTGGTGAGTTCCCGATAGAACATCCCCATTGCCTCAGTGTGTGGGTGCACCCCTCGCGGTCCTGAGTTCCTTGCTCGTGTTCTCTCTCCTTCTGCTCCTCCTTTGGATCGTGAGACTTCAGTCCAGTGCTCCAATGTTGGTCTCTGTCTCTGTCTTCTTTCATCGCCTGATGAAAGTTAATATTCAGGAGGATGCTTATATGTTTTTCTTTGGGTTCACCTTCTTATTTAGCTTCTCTAGAATCACGAATTATAGTCTCAATGTCCTTTATTTATGGCTAGAAACCAAATATGAGTGAGTACATCCCATGTTCCTCTTTTTGGGTCTGGCTTACCTCATTCAGGATAGTGTTTTCAATTTCCGTCCATTTGTATGCAAAATTCAAGAAGTCATTGTTTTTTACTGCTGAGTAGTACTCTAATATGTATATATTCCATACTTTCTTCATCCATTCTTCCATTGAAGGGCATCTAGGTTGTTTCCAGGTTCTGGCTATTACAAACAATGCTGCTATGAACATAGTTGAGCATATACTTTTGTTGTATGTTAGGGCATCTCTTGGGTATATTCCCAATAGTGGAATTGCTGGGTCGAGAGGTAGGTTGAACCTGACTTTCCTGAGAAACCGCAACACTGCTTTCCAAAGTGGTTGCACAAGTTTGCATTCCCACCAGCAATGGATGAGTGTGCCCCTTTCTCCACAACCTCTCCAGCAAAGGCTATCATTGGTGTTTTTGATTTTAGCCATTCTGACAGGTGTAAGATGGTATCTTAATGTTGTCTTGATTTGCATTTCCCTGATTTCTAAGGAAGCTGAGCATGATCTTAAGTGTCTTTTGGCCATTTGAACTTCTTTCTGTTTAAAAGTCTCTGTTCAGCTCAGTGCCCCATTTTATAATTGGATTGATTAACCTTTTACGGTCTAATTTCTTGAGTTCTTTAAATATTTTGAAGATCAGACCTTTGTCAGTTGCGGGGTTGGTGAAGATCTTCTCCCAGTCAGTGGGTTGCCTTTCTGTCTTAGTGACAGTGTCCCCTGCTTTACAGAAGCTTCTCAGTCTCAGGAGGTCCCATTTATTCAATGATGTCCTTAGTGTTTGTGCTGCTGGGGTTATACGTAGGAAGTGTTCTCCTGTGCCCATGTGTTGTAGAGTACTTCCCACTTTCTCTTCTATCAAGTTCAGTGTGTTTGGACTGATATTGAGGTCTTTAATCCATTTGGACTTTAGTTTTGTGCATGGTGATAGATATGGATCTATTTTCATTCTTCTACAGATTGACATCCAGTTTTGCCAGCACAATTTGTTGAAGATGCTCTCTTTTTTCCATTGTATACTTTTAGCTCCTTTATCGAAAATCAGGTGTTCATAGGTTTGTGGGCTAAAGTCAGGGTCTTCTATTCGATTCCATTGGTTGACTTCTCTGTTTTTATGCCAGTACCAAGCTATTTTCAATACTGTAGCTCTGTAATAGAGTTTGAAGTCAGGGATGGTAATGCCTCCAGACGATCCTTTATTGTATAAGATTGTTTTGGCTATCCTGGATTTTTTGTTTTTCCATATAAAGTTGATTATTGTCCTCTCAATTATTTGGAGTCATTATTATTAAAATAATTTAATAACAAATGTGGTATTTCAAACATATATAAAGAATGTATCAGCCTACAAAACATTCCTTTGCTCTTAAAGTAGATACGAAACAATAAATAAAACAACTATAATACAGAAATGACATCATTTATCACCTCCTTACTCTCATACTACTTAAATGTAGATGCCAAATCACACTAGAATTTCTCTCTTCTTCTTTGTCACAAAGTTAAGCATCATTAGTTAATACAGTTCAAGGATCACTCCAATTCATAATTATTCTATTGAGGGTTCTACATTGAGTTCATTTTTCTTTTGGCAATCTACTCTGGGAATACAGCCTACACTGAAGAATAGTTTGGTTCCCCAGTGAGACTCTCTTGAAGAACACTGAATTTCCAGTTGAATGTGGTTATCCTTTGGAGTTAAGGATAAGGGCATATATCCTCTTTTGTTTTCAAATGGAGGACCTCTTCTGGTACATACACATGTAGGTCATGTGTATGTTGCCCTGGTCTCTATGAGATCATATGTCTATTGATCAGAAATATTTAGAAAGCCTTATTTTCGTTTGTTCTCCACACTCTCTTATACTCTTTACACCCTCTCTTCTGCAGGGTTCATCAAACTCTGAGGGGATGGACTTGATGGAGACACCCAATTTAGGGCTGGTTGTTTGAAAATCTCTCATGTTCTGCATAGTGTCTGACTGTGTGTCTCTATTTGTTCCCATCTACTATAAAAGAAAAATTTTCTGGTGGCAGCTGAGCAAGACATTTGATCTATGACTATAGCATAATGTCATTTTATTGCTACAATTTTTAGAGTACTAGTTCTTGTTTTACCTAAGATACCTGAGTTAACTAATTTCAGGTTTTTGATAACCCAAGTAGTGTTAATGATGGGTTTCATCTTGTGCAGTGGGCCTAACCTAAGTCAGATATTAGTCAGTTACTACCTCAAATTTTGTGTCACCATGACACTAACTTAACTTGCAAGCAGGGCACCTTTGTATACCAAATTATAAAGGTCTGGGTTGTTGTTTAAATTCTTCTGTTGGTAGCATACAGAGTACCTTCCTATACCAAAGACACTAGCACACAGAGATGAAGGTTCAATGTAGGTACCAGCTTGATTATCCATATTAAATGAGTTCAATAGATTTTTTTTCAGCAATGGAGCTTTGTTGTCCATTTTCTAATGGTATCTATATGTCATCCCTACCCCAATCCTTACTCTATACCTAACTCTGGGAATCTTTGTTATCATTGAATTAGTAGCCAATATCCCCATATAAGTGAATGCATAGCATTTTGTCTTTCTGGGTTTGGGTTACCTTACTCAGGATGATTTTTTTCTAGTTCCATCAATTTTTCTGCAATTTTTATGATTTCATTTTTTAATAGCTGAGTAGTATTTTATTGTGCAAACATGTCAATTTTTTTATTCATTCATCTCTTAAGGGAGATTAGGTTGTTTCTGATTTCTGGCTGATATGAATAGAGTAGCAATTAACATAGTTGAGTAAGTGTCTCTGTGCAAGAAAAAGGTGTCCTTTGGATATATTTCCAAGAGTGGTATAGCTGGATTTTGAGTTAGGTTGATTCCTATCCTGATAAGAAACTGCCACACTAATTTTCATAATGGTTGTTCAAGTGTGCACTGCCACCAGCAATGGATGAGATTTCCACTTACATCTTCACTAGCCTGAGCTGTCACTTATTCTATTGATCTTAGCCATGTTGACAGGGACTAAGAGGAAATCTTAAAGTAGTTTTGATTTGCATTGCCTTGATGGCTAAGGATGATGAAGTATTGATTTAAGCATTTCTCAGCCATTTGAGTTTCCTGTTTTTGAGAATTCTCTGTTTAGATCTGTGCTCTATTTTCCAATTGGATTATTTGTTTTCTTGATAGCTAGTTCTTTGAGTTCTTTATACATTTGAAGACTAGCCCTCTCATAGATATGTATGAAGTTGATAAACTCTTTTCCCATTTTATAGGCTGTTACTTTGTCTGAATGATGGTGTCTTTTGCTGTACAGAGCTTTACAGTTTCATCAGGTACCTTTGTAAATTCTTTATTTTAAGTGCCTCTGCTAATAGTATTCTGCTCAGTTTTTTTTTTTTTTTCCTATGCCAAAGAGTCCTATGTTATTCTCTACTTTGTCTTCTATCAGGGTCAGTGTACCTAGTTTTACGTTGATGTCTTTGATCTGTTTGAATATAAGTTTTATTCAGGGTGATAAGCAGGGAATTATTTGGATTATTCTACATGTGGCCATTCAGTTTGACCAACACCATTAAGTATAGATGGTGTTGTTGGTGTTTCTTTACCCCAGTGTGTATTTTTGTTTTCTTTCTTAAAAAAATCAGGCTTCTAGCTGGGTGTATAGATTTATGTCTGGGATTTCAATTTGATTTCTGGTTTTATGCCAATACCATGCTGTTTTCATTGCTATAGCTCCATAGTACAACTTCCAATCAGGGATGATGACATCTCCACCAGTTCTTTTATTATTCTGGGTTGACTTAGCTATTTTCAGTTTACTGTGTTTCCATATGAAGTTGAAAATTTTCTTTTCAAGATCTAAAAAGAATTGTAGTAGAATTTTGATGGAAATTTCATTGATGCTGGTAGGACAGATTGATTTTGGTAGGAGAGTCATTTTTACTTTATGAAACCTAAAGATCTGTGAGCAGCGAGCATGAGAGATCTTCCCATCTTCTGATATCTTCTTCAATTTCTTCCATCAATTACTTGAAGATTTTATATTACGTATCTTTCACTTGCTTCATTTAAAATTAGCCCAAATATCTTATATTTTTGAGGTGATTGTCAAAGGTATTGTTTCCCTGATTTTTTCCTCAATCCATTTGTTATTTGTATATAGAAGGATTATTGGTTTGTTTTTTGTTTTTTGCATTTTTTATTAATCATATACAACTACTTTGCTGAAACTGTTTATTATCTGTAGGAGTTTCCGGGTGGAATTTTTATACTATCATATCATCTGCATACAAAAATACCTAACATCTTATTTTCCAGTTTGCATTGTTGCTCTTCCATTTTCTTATTGTTCTACCTAAAACTTCAAGCTAAATAGGTATAGAAAGAGGAGACACTCTTGTCTTGTTGCTGATTTTAGTGGAATTGCTTTGAGTTTTAATGGCATCTTTGGAAGTTCATTGATTTACAATGTCATACCAGGACTTTTCCTTTTTAAAATATAATAATTTTACCTCATAATTTTTAATTTATTATAATTTTATTTTCTTTAATTTTTTATTCTTTCTTCTCATTTTATTCATTCTTTCCATTGCATCTATATTATGGATTCCAGTTTACTGTTTTATGGGATTTCCTAAAGTGTGAACAGTGGGCTTCTGTTCCCTATTCCTTATTTTGGGCTATTTTCATTCTGTTTATTTGTTTTCTTCTATTCTGATGTGATAATTTTTATTTTATCTTATTAGATTTATTAGCCTGTTTGTTTTCTCCTGAGACACAGAAAGGGGATGATCCTAATTATGGTCTTGGAAGAAGGAGAACTGGAAGGAGTAGAAGGAAGGAAACCTTAATCATATTTAATGTATGAAAAACATATTTTCAATAAAGAAAAAATCCTGTATTTTCATGAACACAGCACTTTATTTATTTCTAAGGATCAATTTTATATAAAGCAAGTACAGTAGGTTTTCCACTGATGTAAAGAAGTTCAAGACATTCAGATTCACTCATTAAAAATATAGTTCACATATGATAGTAATTTTAAAATATGAGAGTTTATAAACAAGAGATAACTATAATGTATGTTTCATAAAGCTAAAGATTGGTACTGATGGTTTGCACTATAAAAAAATAACCAGTGTTTGAGGGCACAGTTATGTCTCATCTACTTTCAGTATTTTACAGTATATCCATGTATTAATGGAAGATATCCCATCATATCTGTATTCTTCACATTTAATGTATTATCAAAACACAAAATTTAAACAAGAAAAAGACAGTTATTAATGTGAAAAATATAAAATAAAATTTCAACGAACATAAAAAAGTACATGTGCTTAATGAAATTGAGGGACATCAGAGAAATCGTGATTGAAGCAGAAGGCAATGAAACAAGCTCAAGTCACCAAATAAAAACTCAATTCAAGCAATAGTTAGTGTGAAACTATAATAAATAACGCTGTATACAGAAACACTAAGCTTGGTATTACACAAGATATGATCTTTATCAACTGACAAAAGCACAATCAATGGTTGTCAAGTATCCAAAGAAAATAATTTCAATAGCAATTTAGAAATAAATCACCTTCTGCGATGGAAGACTTTCATGTAGTAGGTAAAGGCTTAGATCAAGCTTGGAAAAATGGTTATGCTTTGACAGAAATGGAGCACTTTAGGTACAGTAACAGCTTCTAGAGAAAAATTTTTATTAATTTTAATGAACTACTTCTAAAAATAGCATTTGCCTTGAAGATAAAAAAAAAAAAAGATAAAAAAAAGCCTAGGGCCTAGATTAGATTATATACTCAGGGCTTGATTTTGTCAGCATTCCCAGAGTGGGTCAATTGCTGTGGACCAGACTCACATTTATCAAGCTTGCAAAGCATGAAGTATAGATGAGAATATCAGGCTATTCATTTATAACACAAGTAGGCCTAGGGAAGCCCGCTTGAGTAGTTTGTGTGGCAATTAAGCAAAGAGAGCTAGAGTTTTAACATGATGCACACACTGCATGTGGGGCTTTAGGCTATGTTGATGATTTCCTTCCATTCCCAGAGTGAATGACTAAGTTAGCTGAGTCCTTACATGTGCAAGTTCATTCTGCAGTCAAAAAATGGGTTACAGTAATCCTGGTCTTTTTTAGCCATATCAGGTCTGTACAAGAGTCTCCTGAAACAGTATGTCTTGTTTAATTTCATTCTGAAATTCCAATTCAGTTTGTACTAAAGGCATTATGGCATTTAACTCACAAATATATATTCAGTAGTCTTTATAAAAAAAATAACAGTATTTGAGAGGCTGAAGCAGGAGAATCAGTAAGAGTTGGAGGCAAGAATAAGTTACATTTTAAATTCCAGGACAATGTGGGGCTACAAACAGAGATTGTGCCTCAAAAACAAACAAAATAAACTGAACCTAATGTGTTATCAAAGAAAAAAAAAAAAGACATGAAGGTGGGATGGGGAATAAGTTGGGGAAATGTGAGGTGAATTGAAGAATAACTTGGGGCAAATATGGTTTTATATTTTATTTCATATACTTATAAAAATCAAATTTAGTAAAATGAAAAGTCTTAATGTGAAATTTAACTACTGTTTATGGTTCATTTTCAGCTGTTTTTACATGTATATGCAAATAGAAACTATGTGAATATGTTATTTTAATTTACTAAAGATGGTTTTACTGATTTACAACTTTGTATTTTCACTCAGAAATATAGTTATATGTTTCTTTCATTGGAAAAATTCATAGTTAAAAGGGGAGAGGTGAGGAGAACTTGAGGGAATGGGACAGTAGAGTAAGGACAGAGGTGAGAACAAGGAAAGAGTTATCTTGATTAAGGAAGCCATTATAGGGTTAGCAAGAAACCTGACTCTAGAGAAATTCTCAGAGTTGTTTGGATTTGCATTTCTCTGATGGCTAAGGATGTGGAACATTTCCTTAAGTGTCTTTCAGCCATTTTAGACATATTTGTTGAGTGTTCTCTCTTTAGGTGTATACCCCATTTTTTGGCTCATTTGTTCTTTTGATGACAAATTTCTTGGTTTCTTTGTATATTTTTGAGATCAGTCCTCTGTTCGATGTCAGGTTAGTGAAGATCTTTTCCCATTCTGTATGTTGTCATTTTACCTTGTTGACCATGTCCTTTTCTTTACAGAAGCTTGTCTACTTCAGGAGGTTCCATTTATTAAATGTTTCTCTCAGCGTCTGTGCTACTGGGGTTACATTTAAGAGGTGGTTTCCTGTGTCAATTCATTCAAGAGTACTTCCTAGTTTTTCTTCTATGACGTTTAGTGTGGTCGATTTTATGTTGAAGTCTTTGATCCATTTGGACTTGAGTTTTGTGCATGGTGATAGATGTGGACCTATTTTCATTCTTCTACATGTTGATATCCAGTTATGCCAGCACCATTTGTTGAATATTCTTTCTTTCTTCCATTTTAAATCTTTTCTTCTTTGTCAAAAATCAGGTGTTTGTAGGTGTGTGGATTGATAACAGTGTCTTCGGATCGGTTCCACTAGTCCTCTTGTCTGTTCCTTGCCAATACCTGGTTGTTTTCTGTACAGTAGCTCTATAGTAGAGTTTGAAGTCAAAAATTACGATGCCTCTAAAAGTTTCTTTATTTGTAAAGGATTGTTTTTGCAATTCTGGGTTTTGTGTTTTTCCATATAACATTGAGTATTGTTCTTTCAAGATCTGGGAAAATTTTGCTTTTCCATATAAAGTTAAGTATTATTCTTCTGAGGTCTGTGAAAAATTTTGCTGGAATTTTGATGGGCATTGCATTGAATCTGTAGATTGCCTTTAGTAAGATTGCCATTTTTACTCTGTTAATTCTACCTACCCAAGAGCATGGAAAATCTTCCCATTGTCTGATGTCTTCTTCAATTTCTTTCTGCAGAGATTTAAAGTTCTTGTCATACAGTTCTTTCACTTGTTTGATAAGAGTTACTCGAAGATATTTTAAGTTATTTGTGACTACTGTGAAGGGTGATTTTCTCTGATTTCTTTTTCAGCCTGTTAATCATCTATATAAAGGAGGGCTACTATTTTTTTCTTGTTAATCTTGTATAATACTACATTAATGAAGGTGTTTATAAGTTTAGAAGTTCCTTAGTAGAACTTTAATTTACTTATCTTGTCTCTATTTAATTATGGTAAATGATATTTATGAAGAAAGTTTTTTATTTCTATTAAGTTTTCCAATTTTGTGGAGTACAGGTTTTCAAAATATGACCTGATGGTTCTCTATATTTCCTCCATGTCTGTTTTTGGTTATGTACCTCTTTTTGTTTCTGATTTTGTTAATTTGGATATTTTCCCTCTGCCTTTTGGTTAGTTTGGATAAAGGTTTGTTTATTTTGCTGATTTTCTCAAAGAACCAACTCTTTGTCTCATTGATTCTTTGTATTGCTTCCTTTGTTTCTTTTTAAAAAAAAAAAAAAACAGCTCTCAATTTGATTATTTCTTGCCATCTAATCCTCGTGGGTAAGTTTGCTTATTTTTGTTCTAGAGTTTTCAAGTGTGCTCACTAGTGTGGGATTTTTCCAGCTTCTTTAGGAAGGCATATAGTGTTATGAACTTTCTCTTAACACTACTTTCATTGTTTCCCATAAAATTGGGAAGCAGATGCAGAGGTCCACAGAGCGGTACTGGGCTGAACGCCCATAGTCCAGTCGAAGAGAGGGAAGAGTGATAATATGAGCAAAGGAATCAAGACGATGATGGGGATAACCACTTAAAGAGTTTACCTGAGCTAATGGGAGCTCACCAAATCTGGGCTGACAGCAGGGGAACAAGCATAGAACCAAACTGTGTCCCATGAATGTGGTGATTGTTGTATAGCTGGGGCAGATTTTGGGTCCACTGACAATGAGATCAACATTTATACTACTTCTTGTACTGGCTTTTTGTAACCCATTCCTTTTGAAGAGATACCTTGTTCAACCTAGATATAGTGTGGAGGGCCTTGGTCCTGCCTCAAATCAAAGTGCTAGACTTCGTTGACTTCCCATGGGAAACCGATCCTCTCTGAGGAATGGATGGGGTGGCATGGGGTGAAAGGTGGAAGGAATGGGAGGATGGAAAGGAATGTGAACTGTGGTTGGTATGTAAAATGAAAAAAAATATTTTTTTTTTAATTTTTTTTTGTTGTTTTTTTTTTGTTTGTTTTTCGAGACAGGGTTTCTCTGTGGTTTTGGAGCCTGTCCTGGAACTAGCTCTTGTAGACCAGGCTGGTCTCGAACTCACAGAGATCCACCTGCCTCTGCCTCCCAAGTGCTGGGATTAAAGGCATGCGCCACCACCGCCCGGCAGTTTTTTTTTTGTTTTGTTTTGTTTTTTTTTTTAATAAGAGGAAAAAAAGAATCTAGAAACTGCTGTTTAAATGCCAAGTAATATAGGCAACTTTCTGACTGTGTGGAACTCAATCCTGTGAACTGAACAGAAGAAATATTAACTCCTAGGCTTATATATGTAAATTATATTTTCATTGCTATTACTGGTAATAGGATATGTTCACTTCACCTTTGACATTCTGGAATCCCACTGATCCTCACTACTTGTCTCAGTCCCTAACCTCTCACCTAATTTAGTTTAAGTTCAGCTTTGCTATTCTAAAGAGGCTATGTACATTTCTTATGCTGTAGTACATATTTATTACATCTAAATTCAGACCCTCCCAAAATTTAGAATAAGCTCTAGGGTGCTCTAGGATGTCTCGTCCAATCCAAGAGCTACAGAAGCTCTATAAACTGAATAAAAGCTTTCCAAAATTTCTCAAAGATACCTAATTTAGTTCAGGAAAAATAGAATGCTGTGCTTCGAACAGAAGCCATCATCAAGACACCTGTTGATAGCTGGTAGGTGGCAGTTGGGTGTTAAGTGAGATGGGTGTTTAGTAAGTGGTTGTCTAGGATTAGGTTGATTTTTTTCCCCTATATTTGGCAACTAAAAAAAAAAAGAACTTCAGAATGGCTTAATTAATCCTTGAATCACATCAATTTTACCCTCCACTGGACAGGCACTAAGAATGTGTATTTAATAAAACCCTGTTCTCTAATGTCCCCTGTTGGCTTGTGCAGGGAACCTACTAAACCTAGCAATTTGTATTCCTATTTTAAAATTATGTATTAGTAACAGCAAGGTGATGGCTATTAATCATCTCCAGGTGTAGGAACAAAGAATTATCATTTGGTTTAGCCACCTGTACATCTCTGCTCTCACTTTAGGAACTGGAAGCTTACAGATTAGTTCGTTGGTATCCTTTCCTAAGGTGTTTCTACTTCATCCTAAGATAAAAATAGCATAGGAATCTACAGCCCCTTAGACTGAGTAATATATTTCTTCCAAAGTTCCAGTCCCAAGAAGTATAGCCATTTTTTATATGTGATAACTTCTTAAGAACTCTTAGATATTGCTCATCTAAATTAATCACCTACATTATCATTTTGCTTTACAAGGTGAGTGGTGGTAATGAATACTATTAAGTAAGAGGCTTTAGGATTTTTCACTGAGGGTGGTAAAAGTGTACTGATTCCAAGAGTAATTGAGGCAATCCTGAGGTAAGTAACTTCAGTGTCAGAAGTTTCTGTTCAGACTTTCTGAGTAACTGATGAAATACAGAATTCTGTCAACTTCATCATAGGAAAGTAATCTTATAAATCACTCATATGTAAGATAAAGTGGCTTTTCTTCTGTCTTCACCTCTAAGACAAATTTCTTCTCCAATCAGTTCAGCAAATGAAGTCATGCGGAGAATGTTAGAGGAGAGACATCATGATGAGAGGAAAGAGAAAAGACTTGGGAGACTCTTCCCATATCAAAGTGTGTCTTGTGTTGGATCTACCGTGTATCCAGCACCTTTCCCTGGGCTGATAGCTGTGCAGCTCATGATAAGGGTCCACCCCCAGGACCCTTTCCTATGGCCAACTACCTTCTTCAGTGCAACCTAGGTCATTTCATGTATTCAGAAAATTTAAGTCATTTTAGGACGCTTTATATCAATTAGTACCACATTGATCACTGTTCAACACTTCTATTAAATGCATATTCAAGCAAACTCATATTACACAAAATTCATCTTGGGTTAACTACTAAAAATTTTATTGTTAACTACTCCTGAAAAATATGATTTTATCATCACTGAAAATGTGTCAGTCACTCCAATGACCGTGTGATACAAGTAAAGACTGTTTGACTTTTTTTTTTTGACAGATTTATCTCCTGTAAGGAAACAGATGATGAATTGTCAACAAGACCTATGTATCAAATGCTATTAGGCTTAGTTGACAATGAGCATACCTTCTCAGCAGTATCAATAGCCATCTCAATAAAGGTGCCAATGTTGTCAAATTAGCTTGCTAGTATTTAAGTAGTTGTAACATAAGGACTGTGTTATGTATCTTGATACTATAGCAATATCGCATGGTCTACTTTGTCATGTGATTCTTGATAAATAAAATAAAAATATTTTCAGGGATTGTTCACTGCCAGTCAACAGTACTGTGAAAATGAAGTTAGTGATTTTGAAGTAAACTTAGAAGGAGTTTACTCTGCCATGTTGAATTGTTATGCATCTTTGAGTTCTTCCTGGAAGAACTGTATGGTTATCATGGTTTCTTTTCTAGACTCAGACTTAGAAGGAGAAGCTCTCAGCTAGGACAGTCTACTTCTCTTGGTAATCTATTACCAGCATTTTTTTTGGGCTTCCTTCATTCTCTAGGCCAAAATATTAACATACTCTGCCACCTCTTTCTTGCTTTCATTAGCACACTTTTTCTTAAGAGCAATACATAAGTATGTGTGTTAAGAGGTACATGGAGTAATAAGATGCATAATCTTGGGTAATTTGGTCCTGGGCTTCTTATTTGCCGTTTTAAAAAGAGCATTCGGATGATATAGACAAGCATCATCTTCATTAGAGAGTTGAAAAACTTTCAATCTCTGCTATCTCTGTGAGGCACCAAATGACAAGGTACAGTAGTATATGTCCATCCAGGAATACTTTTTGCTCCTTTATTTTTTAACAATAATTTAGTTGAGAGCATTCTTATTAAAAGCACTGAAAAAAATACAATCACCTTATTTATTTATATTTACAAATTTAATCTTCTGGTGAAAGTAAATTAAGATTTGATTATACTCACACAGAGAAAAGTACAAACTAAGTAAGCAAGTATGGCATCCTTTCAACATCATTTAAGGATTTTTAAATGTTTACAGAATACTTACTGACTCTAAACATCTCTCAACCACTCAGTATCCCAGCACCTTACTAATCATTACGTTTCTCCACCACAGCTTAAAAAAAACCCACTCTTGCTTCCAGATCTGGTTATTCATACCACTCTTGCTAGTCCATCTTTTTAAGTCTGTATTTATGGAATATAAAGATGTGTATAAAATGGGCAATCACCTATTTCTGTGTGTTAACTTCAAGATAATTACAAATTAATCAACAGAGTAAGCTTATGAAGTCACTAGAACTTCAAAAATTTAGTTGCTGGATAGCATCAACTTCATCTAGGCTATTTCCCATAGTTTTGCTGTTTTCATACATAGGCCTTAAGCTATTTAAATACAGTCCAATGGCTAGAATATGTATGTCACTGACTGTAAAGTCACTTAAAAAATCAGATATGATTTTGTATATTGTTGTTGTGGATGGACAAATTAACAGTAAATATACAGATGGTATGTTCTCTTACTTTCCTAAGGTTTTTCTTTTTAAATATTTTAACTGTTTGAATATTTTCTTCTATAATGCTTCTTCACTCCTCTTTTTATTTATATGGTTGGAAAATTGTAATTTGTTGTCCCATCATAAAGTAGTTAATACCTTCAGATAAATCAACAAATGATGTAAAAGCTTCCCACAAGAAGAGCTAGAGAACATTGTAATAGAAATCATAGTTCTAAATAAATGGTATGACATATGAAAAAAAAATCAGATATGAAAAGTAGTAGATAGTGGCTATGCTACAAACACCTGCCCAAAAATTTGCTAAGGTTTGAGATTCTAATATTTATAATAGGCATTTAATCTGATGCTGTTCCAAGAGACTTGTAGGCACTGTTACACTTCATGTTGATGGACTCCTCCTTAGATGTGAAAATAAATCACAGAGAGGCTTCACGTTTTTTGTTTTTTTTTTGACACCATCTGGAGAAAAAAAAAGGACATCTAAGTTCAGCCATGTGTCCTACATAGTACAATATTTTCCTATTCCTTTTTCACCTTTATAGCATCTCACTAGTCAGAAAACACCTATCAACAGTGTATGCATCGCATACACAGTATGTGTGAATAATACACCATATCTTGGTCCTGGCAAGACATACAGCTGAGAACAGAATTAGGGGTGAGAACTGTAATAGTTGCTGGTCCTGAAATTACCGATGTAATACAAATGTAAAACATTAGCATTGCCCTCTTTTAGCATGGCTATGTTAGAATCAGTTTCTCCACACAGGTAAAGAAGTCATGCTAACGGCTTGCTGTGGCAAACTCCTCTCTCACCTTAAGCTCCAGACACCTTCCCTTGGGGAAATGCCCTTCACAACCTACTGGCACACTTCCTCACATTACTCTTTTCCAACTCAGTATCATGACTTGTCATTGTCCTTTTTTTTTTTTTTTTTTTTTTTTTTTTTTTTTTTTTTTTTTTTTTTTACTCATCTGGGGAAGGCCTGACACTCAGCTCCCAAATAATCACACAGAGGCATATTCTTTCTTATGAGTGCCCAGCCTAAGCTTGGCTGTTTTTAGTCGACTATTCTTAAATTATTTTTCTCTGGGCTTTCATCTTTCTCTATTTCTATATATCTTTGCTTTACTTCTTATTCCACGGCTTGCTGTGTAGCTGGGTGACTGGTCCCTGGTGTTATCTTTTCCTTCTTCCTTTTTGCTTGGTGATTTTTTCCCCAGATTTCTCTTCCTATTTATTTTCTCTGCCTGGCAGCCCCACCTATCCTTTCTCCTGCCTTGCTATTGGTTTTTCAGCTCTTTATTAGACCAATGAGGTATTTTATATATGTAAGGTAACACAGATTTACAGAGTTAAACAAATGCAACACAAAAGAATGCAACACATCTTTACATATATTAAACAAATATTCCACAGCATAAACAAATGTAATACATCTTCAACTAATATTCCATAGCAATGATTAGAGTTCACACAAGTGGCTTTCTCTGCATTTACCCTCCCATCGCAGTAAGGCTAAGTTGTCACAAAGACGTCTTTTCACCCCCTTGGTAACTCTCGCTACTCATTTAACTAACACATTTTCCAAAATTGAGGCCACCTTATTCCAATCATAAAATATCATTTTGTTGTTCGAAAAGCATCTATTTCCTGATATTTGAATTCTGTATTATAGATGATCACATATCCATGCACTACATATATACATACAGATATACATAAACACACCACCACACAAACTTTACACATACATCACATACATATGTATATTCCATATACATATGTGTACAAATACATACATATAAACACACACAAATACCTCACACATGCTGCATATGTACCACATATATGTATGTGTATATATACATACATACATAAGCATAAACATACATACACAATAAAACAAACTGTATCATATTCACACATATATATGCATATATGTATATACATATGTTTATAGACACATATATGCATCAGTCCTATCAAGTTCTGAATCAAGTAGTATCTTGACAGAAAACTGAGGTTTAAGGTAATAGATTATGTTCTGATATGCCATTATTAAATTGCTCTCTTAGTGTTCATTATGTCCTAAACTGAAAGCTACATTACGCAACTAGTGTCAAGAGAAAAAGATTACCCCTCTGAATGTCAGTTTCTATTATACTGTAAAGCATCAATAATATTCCAATAAGCTCAATCTATTTTTACTTTATTTATCCATTAGGCAAATGAGTGATAATACCCTCAGGTAATATAAATATAATATATTTACTATGAAATCATTAAGGATTGAAAACAAATTTTAGCTTATTAACTTGTTTTATTTTTGTAACATTGTGCATTTAAAAACTTGTGTTTCAACTTCAAACTTCTTGGTGCGTTAGTCTGAGTCTTATGATGGTGTTTCAGGAAGATAAGCAGACATCATCTGTAGTCAGTGCTGATCATCACAAAGCCCCCTGGCTCTGAAGACGTCTCTGTGGAACAGAGACCTTAATTGTCTTTAGTCTGCTATCTACAACTGATTTCTGAGTTGAGCTGACATATCATACCTTTTACACTGTGCTGATATTTTCCTTGTTTCTGCTTAACTATTTGCCAAGAGGAAAGTCTGGCTCCCAGAGCACTGTTATCCTTTTTCTCTAATAGGAGAAATATCCCCACAGTGTTGGCATCTTGTCTCTCTGAGTTTCGCTTCAGTTCATTTGTCCAGTGAGTACATAACCTTTGCTGCTTCTCATTTGTACTTATCCACCTTAGTAATGCAGAGTGAAGATTTCCTAGCAGGCCTAACCCTCTATGGACTTGAAAGATAGGTCATAACTTATAAAGTTCTACAAACTTGGGCATGAATTGGATTCTAGCTTCGTTTCTTTAGCTATAAAATGTTGTGTATAATCTTAGCACTGGGATATGTGAGAAAACCTGTGGAAACAAAAGCCTCAATAGAGAAGTGAGTCTTTTGAAGACACAGAGCTATGAAGGAGAGCCCTGACTGAAAAAGACACTTCTATCTCCACTGAATATTTGATTTTGAGATGGTCACATCCATCCATGCTTTTATTTAAAAGAATCCAACCACATTTTCTACATAATCTGAAAGGAAGTTAGATACTCCTCTGATAGCTGTCATGTGATCTGAGTCCCACCAAGAAGTTGACCTATCTGAATCTTAAGAGGGATATAAGAGGAAAAATCAGCAAAAGAAGCTTTCCTTTGTCACTGCATGAATTGGAGAGTCCAGGTGTATGGTGTCCAAGGGTGATAGCTGTGTTTACTTGGTTCACTCTCACCAGACTTTTGCTATAACTTGATTATAGAGTCTGTGAGATATTGCCCATATTTCTAACACAGTTTATTTCTCTTTTGTAAGACAATCCAAGCCTTTTTGTTGTTTTGAGATAACAGGCTAGCTATAATGAACCCATTAGGGATGCTGCTGTTGATTTACTCAGCATCAATGCAATTTCTTTTCCCTCTTGTCTCTTGTCAGATCACTGTCTTGATTTTTTAATTCAAATTAAATCCTTTGTGTATATTTCACAGTGTCTAATCCTATAATTCCAGAAAAAAAGAATAAAACAAGAAAAAGGAAAGGAAAAAAGAATAAGAGAGATGAATGCACAAAGAATTTAATAGCCATCAGCATGTAAAGAGCACTTAAACCAAAGGTATCATCTGGGAATATCATCTAGAAATAAAAATTATGCATGGTAAAGAATAGACCAAAATGGGAACATGGTCATGACTGGATCCTTGGTGCATTCCTGCAATTACATTTAAAGTTGAGGAATCCTGATCACCTAAAGTAGTCAGAAGGAAACCAGAGTGAGGAAAAGTACAAAGACTAAAGGATCCCATGGGTAAGGAGAAAAAGGAAGTAACACTTGTAATAGAAAACTGGGGACAGTTCAATGAGAAACAATGGAAAAGCAGATGGTAGATTAGACACCTCACCAACATTGTGTATCTTTCCATAACAAAATTATCTCTTGGTGTCCCCAGAAAATGGACTTCAGGGCCTGAGTAGGTACTAAAGTCTAGACTTCCTCAAATCAGTAAGCAAAATGGTACAGTGAGAGCTAGAGAGATAGGCCAGTTGTTAAAAAGCACTGGCTGTGTTCTTTCAGAATCTAGGTTTGATTCCTAGCACCTACGTGGCATCAAACAACCCAACCATCTGTAGCTGCAGTCCCAAAGGATCTGATGAACTTTTCTAGCCTTTGTGGAAACCAGAAATAAATGTGCTGAACAGACATACATACATACAGGCAAAATACCCAAACACATACAATACAAATAAAACTTAAAGAATATTTTTATCAAAAAAATAAATAAATAAAAACAAACAATGGGGTGTTTACATAGAAGATCCAAATATCAATTCACACACCTATAAATACCTGATATTTGACAAACAAAAATATGTAAAATGAAAAAAAGAAAGCACATTCAACAAATGGTGCTGGCATAACTGGATATTAACATGTAGAAGAATAAAAATAGGTCCATATCTATTGCTGTGCACAAAACTCAAGTTCAAATGAATCGAAGACCTCAATATAAAACCAATCATATTGAACCTCATAGAAGAGAAAGTGGGAAGTAACCTTCAATGCATGGGCATAATAAACCACTTCCTAAATAACCCCAGAAGCACAGACACTGAGAGAAACAATTAATAAATGGGACCTCCAGAAACTGAGAAGCTTCTGTAAAGCAAATAATATGTCAACATGACAAAATGACAACGTACAGAATGGGAAAAGATCTTCACCAACCCCACATCAGACAAAGTGCTGATCTCCCCAATACATAAAGAACTCAAGGAATTGGTCATCAAAACACCAAATAATCCAATTGAAAATGGGATAGAGAGCTAAACAAAGAAACTCAACAGAAGAATCTCAAAAGGCCAAAAGCCACTTATCAAAATGCTCAACATTATTAGCCATCACAGAAATGCAAATCAAAACAACTCTGAGATTCCATCTTATACCTGTAAGAATTGCCAAAATCAAAAACACTGATGACTGCTTGTGCTGGAGAGGATGTGGGATAAAGGGTACACTCCTACACTGCTGGTGGGAGTGAAAACTTTTGCAGTCGCTTTGAAAATCAGTATGATGGTTACTCATAAAATTAGTAAACAACCTACTTGAAAACCCAGCTATATCACTTTTGAGTATATAGCCAAAGGATGTTCAATCATACCATAAGGACATATGTTCTACTACATTCACAGCAGCCTTATTTGTCACAGCCAGAACTTAAAAACAACCTAGAAACCTCTCAACAGAAGAATGGATAAAGAAGATGTGGTACATTTACACAATGGAATACTACACAGCAGAAAAAATAATGACATCTTGAAATTTGCAGGCAAATAAATGGGTATAGAAAACATCGTATTGAGTGAGATAACCCAGAACTAGAAAGACAAATATTATATGTACTCAATCATAAGTGACTTTTAGACATAAAGCAAAGAAAAAGCAGCCTACAATTTTCAATCCCAGAGAACTTATATAGCAAAGAGGACACTAAGAGAGACATACATGAATCTAATCTGCATAAGAAGTAGAAAAAGACAAGGTCTCCTGAGTAAATTGGAAGCTTAGAAATCATGAAAGAGGGTAGGAAGGAAGGGGGAAGAAAGAGGAGTGAGGAAAATATATAGCTTAATAAAAACAATTAAAAAAGAAACATTCTCTCACATCCTTTCAATTATCTGTATCATATTTGCCATCTCTGATGCAGTATAAATGGTCTGTAAACAGGTTTCACAATTTGTTGTTTAAAGATTTATGACAACAAATAAAGTATCTGGATGTTTTTGTGACAGGGTCAATATTTCTTCAATTATTTTGATACATGGTTTGCTGAATCTACAGACTTAAAACTCGCATATACAGACTATGTAAGAGTAAGGGCCAACTGAAGAACCTCAGTCATCTTCATCTGGTGTCTCTCAAGGGATGGGACAAAGAGTTGGGGAGAAATGAATAGAGAGAATAGTTGCTGTATGAGAACACACAGCTACTGTAGAGATGCTAGAGATCAAAGCTCAGAGACCTGAATAAGCTTAATTCAATTAGTACTCTCCCCAATCAGACAACTTGGTTTCCCCGGGTTAAACATCACTTCCCAAACTTGTACTTCTCAACTTGGCCTTGGCCTTCTTAAGCCAATAGCTAAGGCTCTTCTGAGGGTCTTTACCTTGATCCCACAGGTCGTTTTGACTTCTTCATCTTCCTCTAGTTTCAGTCTGGTCAGGCATTTTATTTAGTTTTTTGGGCCTGCAGCTCCATTACTTAACAGTTCTTCAAGGACATCCCATGGCCTCCTGCATAAACTGTAAATTCCTTCACAAATCGCTTTTGAATTACGCTTCAGAATTAACGCCTGCCAGCCCTTTCTTATGCACGTTAATCTTCTGCAATATTAAAGCACAGTTTGCACATAAGGGTGACATGGAGGACACTTCTTAAATCACTGGAAACAAAAGAAATGAAATGAAATGATCCTCTTATAGTTAATCTACAAAAACATAGCACAAAAGCTTAGAGATATGTAAAGCACGCTGATATTAAAGAGAAAATATCATTCACACCCTGAGCAACCATGCCAAAAGTCCAGCAGAGAAAGACAGGAATCGCTGACAGTAGTTATTGAGTCTGATTTTTATGAGGAGACAGACATGCTGGTACACAATAGAGGCCACATGAAGTGTTGAAGTCTGGAATGATGATTTACTATGAACTTGCTCAGTGCTTTCATACTGGTGGTAAACACAACTGGCCAATTACAGGAACAGCTCACCAAGGGCTCTCATTTTCAGGGATCAAGAGATGAGAATTTGTAGAAAGTGATGGCCATTTAACAATGACTACCAAATAAGATGACTGATGAAATTTGTCCTACCACACTGAGAGGTGGAACATAGAAAAGGCGAATGGGTCATCAGAATTTCACCCTCATGAATGGATTGCTGACATTTTCTGGGAAAGAATGAGTTATCTAAGGAATTGATCCCAAGGGAGAGCTTGGTCAATGGTTATGAAGTTACATATTATGACAGAAGATAATTCTAAAGTGTTATATAGCACAGTTGGTCAATGTAGTGTGTGTTTGTGTAATCCAAAAAATATTTTTAGTTTTCAACTTAAAAATGATAAATGCTTGTGAAATGGTTATATTTATTCTGATTTGAACATCATTCTATGAATACATATTATATTCCATTAATATAAAAGTTTCCAAGTTTTCCTGTGTCAAAGGAGAAAGCCAGAAAACATGAGTAAAGTCAAGTTTCCCCTTGTTTTACACATGCTCGCTTATTATTTTTCATGCAGCTTGAAGACCTCTTCCAGATTCTAAGATGATGTTCTTGTTCTTTCTAACCTACAGAAGGTAGTACAGGAAATATCTATTCTTTATGAAACTACTCAGCCCGTGATTTTCTACTATAGCAGCAGAAGATGGACAAAGACAATGATTATTGTTTGTTCTTTGGAAGAAGTTGCAGCAGCAAATATAGTCTACTCTACTATAGTTCTTATATACCTTATTTCTCCCACTTTCCTTCTCTCTTCTCTCTTTATTTTCTTTCTCCCTCTCTCTACTTTTTTATATATAATTTTATGTCTTTCCCTCCTTGTTTTGCTTGTTTACTTCCTTCCTTTGCAGAAATTATCACTTATTATCAACTTAAGTTAAACTAGGCACTTATAGACAAGTACTTCAATGTCTCTCCACATGTAGAAACCTTACATACACACACACACACACACACAAACTTGATTTAAGAATAGTGCTTGTTAGAGATTGAGAAGACTAGAGAGAAATTGAATAAAGACATTCTGTATTTTGAACAAGTCATTCTATATTTAATGCTGGAATATTTGTTGATTTCCTTAATTTGTACAATTAATATATAATAAGCACACATTTATGCATATAGAAATATACATGTGCACACAGAAACACTATTATTTTTAAAAAAGAATCAT
The DNA here is from genome assembly GCF_950005125.1 of Chionomys nivalis. Taxonomy (NCBI): domain Eukaryota; kingdom Metazoa; phylum Chordata; class Mammalia; order Rodentia; family Cricetidae; genus Chionomys; species Chionomys nivalis. The sequence continues at coordinate 176,027,883 of NC_080086.1, read as the reverse complement.
TGAAAGTGCTGGTAGGGGCAAACCCCAGAGACCTGGAAGCAACCTACTCACACCTGCAACCATCTGTAGAATCTGACTACATTCTATGACCTGAGAACTTGGTTGAAATTGAATTGAAAAAAAAAGAAGAAATGATTTTTTTGACAGAAGAAATTTCAAGAAAAGGAGAATTTAGGCTGTGATGTCCATACTTCTCATTAGTTTTTGTCTAGTCTACAAAGAAAATTTAACAAAATGCTGGATAAATTTTATGGAAATAATCCATGATTCAGGCTTTTAAGTAAATAAAAATTGTAATCAAGCTAAACTTTGCTGTCAAGGTATATGGAGAAAAATAGACTATCAATTTAAAAGAAAAGTGTCCTGCTCTTCACTGGGCAGTAGGAAATACACACTTGAGACAAGACTATACCAAACAAAGATTTAAATCAATGACAATGCAAATTTTCTTGAAATGAAAAGAATGAAGCTAAAGTGGGTCCCAGGAGTCAGCACAGTGAAGCTGATGCTGCTGTAGTATAAGGAACCATCAGATGCAAGAACTTGGCAGTAGCATCCCCTGGTTGGTTTTGTAAGTAGGAAAGTAGCAATATTGATGGGGATCATGGAGTCCAGGAGCATGATTTCAGAGATTATATAAGGTCAAGCAATGTATGGCAGGGTTAAAATCCTGATGAGGAGACCTTAATAAGCTACACTATGAAGCTTTGAAAGTGAACTCTAAGTTTTAGTGGAGATTCTAAGATATTGAAAATGCTGTAGTCATGGGACATGGAATGAAAAAGTCCATTCTAGGAAAATGTGTGTGCTATGGCATCAGAACTGCAATGGTAGTGCTATCCCATGTTACTGGAATTTACGTAATTTCGTGTTAGGTCCCAGATTCCCAACATGGAGTTACAATAGGTGGTGTTTTCTCTGCTTAGTTTTCTTCTTTCTTATTAGATCCATTCATTCTTTGATATGCCTTGTTTCTTCCCCTTTGGAATATAATTGTTCACTTTGTGCCATTATAAGTTGGAATTGTATAACTTGATTTATATTATGTAACAGCACATATTTGACTGATTGCCTGCAGTCTCAGATGAGACTTGGACTTGTTTAAGCAGTGTTGGAATAATTAAAGACCACTGGAACTTTTGAATGTTGTAGTGAAATTTTGTCTTATGAAATAGTTATGAGTCTATAAGGCCAAAGGATGGCAAGTTCTGACTTAAAAGGGATGTGTTTTGGTGTCTAGTTGACAAACCGTAGAATTATGATGCTTGGTGATGAATGTCAAATTGACAGGAACTGTCAAGGAGACAACCTTCTAAGCATGCCTATGAAGAATTTAGTTTAGGTTAGCATCTAGGCGTGTTTCGCTTCGTGATAAGTCATACCATGGAACTGTATTGAAAACACAGACCTTTCTCTTTTTAACTGGCTTCCTTCCTTTCTTCCTTTCTTCCTTTCTTCCTTCCTCCTTCCCTCCCTCCCTCCCTCCCTCCCTCCCTCCCTCCCTCCCTCCCTCCCTCTCTCCTCTCTCTCTCTCTCTCTCTCTCTCTCTCTCTCTTTCTCTCTCTCTCTTTCATGCATAGGTATTTGCCTGGAAATGAGTTACAGACATGCATGAGCTTGCCATGTAGTGGTGAGAATTGAACCCATGTCCTCTCGAAAAGCAGTAACACCTCTTAATCACAGATCCATCCCTCCAGCCCCTTTAGTTGGTATTCTTATGGTATTTTTTTTATCTCAACAACAGAAAGGTGATTAAAATGGCTTCCTTTTAGAGAATACAGAAGCACAAATGTACAAGTGCTAATATCAGTTACTAGACTCTAGACCCTGGGGATGTTGAAGTTGTTAAGATATTTTCCCCTTTATTAACCAGCTTCATTTCCACTTAAAAATTGTTAGTTTTTATACATTTTCTATCTAACTAAATGTTCTGAGCTTCTATACATAACATGTATCCTGTATTCTAAGCCTGAAAAACAAATCTTAATTGCAGAGTTAGATTTTCCCTTTTTCTTAAAGTGCCATGATTCCCATGGCTCTGTTTGTTAATAAGTCACTTTCACATGTCTGCATTATCTACGTGTTTTCTTCTCTCTTTTGTAGATCACTCTAGACTCTCTTCCCACCCAGGATAAACATATACTAGGGCAAAGGAGTTTTCTGTGGTTTTAGTCATCATAACATAGCCTGATGTCTGTGTGGGTGAATGGAGTTTCAGTACTATGTAAGAAAAAGAGATCCATATACCTTAAATGAAACTTCTCTCTCATTGTTTAGGTATTTTAATAAGAAAAAGAGAAAGTGGTCTGATTTGCCAACAAACAAATCACATTTTGTTAAAAATCATTTAGTAATTCCTCATCAGGTATTATGGATGACTTATTTTGAAATCAAAGATTTAATAGATGGAGAAATTATTTATCAGTGGGAAAACCCACAAGCGAATTTAGTTCTAAACCAGGTGAATTTTTGAGCTTGATGTTTTCAATAAGGACATAATTAATGCAATAATTGGATAATAAATGATATTGTATGTTAGTAGATAGAAAATTATAAAATGCTCAATTATCATGTGATCTTCAGGCTACAATGTAAAATGCAGCTGTCATATCTGGCAAAACAGTGAGGAATATGTCTTATTACGAACAATTAGGATGCAGAAATTACTTCCCTGATTGCCCAATTGTAAACACTAAGTCTTTACTACAGCTGGTATTTGGAATCCACCTGCATTTAGATGCATATGAAGATATGAGAAGTACCAAACATCTGTACAGGAAGTAAGTGGGAGGCAAAAGAAATATCCTTTGTCATGTACTTGAAAATTGCAGATCAATGTGTTAGGCATGGTTCTACAAAGGAACCAAATCATCAGGATTATTAACCCTGATAAATTGATAGTGTGATGATTTAGGACCTATCAACTTTATAATGGCACCAAAAACATATGCATGCCTTGCCCAATACTTTACATTTTGATGTTTTTCTCAAGCTGAGAATATGTGATAAAACATTCGGTTATGATTCTGGGCAGCAGCAACCATCTGTTTCCTGTCAGCCGAGTGATCACAAGGGGAAATATGTGATACTCCACAAAGCAATGTACCTCCAAGCTGTGATGTTTGATAGACTGCATGTCTTATATGCAGTTTTTACTTACTTTATCTTTTACTTATACTAGCTTTATTGGGATACTGGTATATCATAAATTTAAGGTGAGAGAGAGAGAGACAGATATCGAGGGGCTAGACAGAGAAGGAGAGAGAAATTTATTTTAAACAGCTAACACAGTTAAGGGGTTTAGTAAATGCAAATTCTCCAGAGACCTCCAGTGGGCTTGGGATTCAGGAAAGAACTGCAAGTGATAGCAGGACCCCATCATGATCTGTTAAGACCATGTAATTGATTGTAGAATCCCACTTTGTTATAAAGAGTACTTTGCTTTACTTGACTCCATTAAATGTTAGCCTTATCCAGAACACACCATGCACATACATAGGAAAACATTTAACAGAACACATTGGTGCCCTTACCCAACAAAGTTAATAGCTAAAATTAACCCCCATGAACAGTCACACCTTTTTTATCACTTTTTTCTTCATAAAACTGTGTATATAAATGAGAGTGAGTTCATTATAAAACGTTTAGACTTTATTAAAGTAATGTCTACAGAAAATCAGAAAGAGATAGATATTACCATCTGAAGATTCCATGTAATACTAACAGGAAGCTCAACTTATGAAACCTGAATCCTGAAGACAACCTTGTTGACTGCCACAACCTCCTAAACAGCACCAGATACTCAGTTTGTGATTTCCATTGCACTAGGTTTCCACCTCACCCACAAGATATCTCCCAGTTCAAGTAGTTTCTCTGAAATGGTAAATTTTAAAGCAAAAATATAAAGAATTAAAAATTGTGTTCGAGCAGGCCACACAATTGGGAGATTAAGATAAGAAGTTATTTTCAAAATAAAAATAAAGTATTTAAAATATTTAAAATACAGATAATAATTAAGGAAGTTTTTGAGAAGTAGAGAACTCTCCAAATCAACAGCATTTAACTGGTAATACCAGAATCAATACTGTGGAATATAATAAAGAATTCAGCATGATTATATATGTTGTATACATGTATATATATGCACATGTATGGAACAAGTACATATCTATATAGCTACATATGTATATATAATATTATGTATCTCTTTCTTTGTTTTTTTGAGACAGAGTTTCTCTGCATATTAATGGCTGTTCTGAAACTCACTCTGTAGACCAGGTTGGCCTCAAACTCAGAGATTCTCCTGCCTCTGCCTCCCAAGTGCTGAGATTATCAGCATGGGCCAACACTGCCTGGCTAATGTCATTTTATTTTCACTAGTAGAAATTAGATAAACCTTTAAAAGATGGCATGTGTTTTCTCCTTTAGCCCTTTACTATATATATTGCTTGTAGACAGCTTAGACAGCAACAAGATATCTTGTTAAAGCTAGAACATTCTATGAATCATATGTGTCATATTCTATCAGCATTTATGGTACAGTTTGCTTATAGTCCTAATGAATTATATGTTAGTTACTATACTCTTATAACTACTAAATGCATTGCATATGAGTTGGTGTAGTATTTACTGACACTGTTTTCATATGGGAAAGGAGACATTGATACATTACCTATTAGAAGCATTCCATCTCTATAGACTACAGTGCTCATTTGTGAATGTCACTCTTTTCCAACTTTTTCTATCCCCCAATATGTTTATGGGATGAACACCATCAACTGTTTCTGGGCTTGAGAGACTTGGGGATGCTTAACGTGAATTCCTTAGAAGCTATTGCTCTCTCAGTGTTACCTAAGACATACTGTGAAGAGCAGCCTCCGTCTGGCAGCCCAGACTGTGTACCATGTATCCAGTATGGACTCTTTAATTGTTTCTTCAGGTATTAGTTTGACAGTAATGAGTCAAGTGGTGAGGGATGAGGTCTATTTCTTGTAATATGATGGGTTTTGAAGTCAACTCCCTCACTTAAAAACAAGCAGAAATTGGGAATCTAAATGGATTTCTGAATTCATCGTTAGGATGACAGGAGCTATTGGACTGCAGGAAAAATAAATACAGAGTCATACGATGTCAGGAGGATTCTGGTGGGACTAGAGGTGTCACAAATAACTAAGGTGTTCATTTAAGGGCAGCTATGAGAAAATGAAAGAATGTGAGCTTTTTATCTTAGCTGAAGGCACTTTAAATAGAGAGAGAGGCATTTTCAGAGCTTATTTATAAGCTTAGGGAAAAAATTAAATCTTTAGTTTCTATGATAGCCCATTCCATGATCTTAGCCAATATTTTATGTATTCGTGTATTTATTTTATTTTATTCTAAGACTTTCTTCTAACCAAATGAGCTTCTCCAGAACAGAATATTTCAAAGTAACATTAAAACTACTTAATTGTTATCATAGAACCTTCATCTAGTAGCTGATGGAAGCAGATGCAGAGATTCACAGCTAAGCATAGGGCCAAATCCATGGAGCCTAGTCATAGGGAGGGAGGAGCAATATTATGAGCAAAGGAGCCAAAATCATGATGGTGATACCCACAGAAACAGCTGACCAGAGTAAGCGGGAGCTCGCTGACTCTGGACTCACAATTAAGGAACCTGCATAAGAACAAACTAGGCCCTCTGAATGTGGGTGACAGTAATGTGGTTTGGGCAGTTTCTGGAGCCACTAGGAGTAGAATCAGTATTTATCCCTAGTACTTGCACTGGCGGCACATTGGAACCCATTCCCTACGGATTGAAACTTGCTCAGCCTAGATACAGAGGGGAGGTACTTGATTCTGCCTCAAGTGATATGACAGAATTTGTTGACTCCCCATGGGAGGCCTCATACTCTCTAAGGAGTGGATGGGGAGGGGTAGACGGTGGGAGAGAGGGAGGAGGGGAGGAAGAGGGAATTGGGATAGGTATGTAAAATAAGATTGTTTTAAAAATAAAACCTTAGAGTTTTCATAAGGATGTTTATTCCTGTTCATTATTGTAATGAATAGGTATAGTTTTCATCTGCTATTTGAAAACACACTGACACTAAAATTATATTCATTGAATACCCAGGCTACATAGTTTAGATACATTATAACATTCAATTTCTACAACATTTAGGGAGACAGACAATATTTTCTACATGGTATGAGTCTCAGAAAAGGTTAAGGGGCTTGCCTTTGGATGGGAAAAGTGTTGTTGTTGGAGATAATACATGAAGACAGAAAAGTTTAAGGGGTAGTAATTAGTATTTTGGAGTGAGACTTACCCATGCACATATACAGAAACATTTAAGGTTTCAGAATGCATACCCAAGGAAATACCACAGATTTATTTAAAGGCAGGAAATTGCACTTTGAAAAAGTTTCTTGGGTAGTTAAAAACACTATGTCTATGGGAACACGCTAAGGTTCCATCTGTCTAGTGCCCTGTTCATAGATAATGCCAAGGGCTGCTCTCCAGGGCAAGCCTATACAGAGAAGGTTAAAACCTCATTAAGGTTTCACAGTTGTTTATGCCTAAATATGAATGAAGGAGCTCATTCCCCTTTCCCTGAAGTAGCAGCAGGACTACATGGGCAGGGCAAATGGCTATTTAAGTGTTTATTTTTTTCCTAAGAAAATAAAAATCTAAACCAATCAACCAAACAAGAACAAAAATAACCCCAAACGAAAACTACTTATCAAGGAAAGAAATAATCCAATTAAAATGAGGTCCATATCTGAACACAGAATTCTCAATGAAGGAGACTGAAACTGTTGAGGAATGCTTAAAGAAATGTTCAACATCCTTAGCCATCATGGAAGTGACAATCAAACCTAATTTTAGGTTTCATGTTATACCTATCAGCATGGCAAAGATCAGCAAAACATGTGACCGCTCATGCTGGTTAAGATGTGGAATAAGAAGAACATTTATTGCTGGTGGGAATGAAAATTTGTACAAACACTATGGTTATCAGTGTGTCAGTTCCTCAAGAAGAAAAGAATTGATCTAACTCAAGATCCACCTACACCACATTTGGTGTAGAGACTTTACTATACCACAAACACACTTGATCAACATATTTATTGTTGATTTATTCATATTAGTAAGAAATCAAAAACAAGGTAAATGTTCCTCAACAGAAGGATGCATAAACAATATGTGGTACGGATGATAAATGGGCCAAGAAAGAAATCAGAGAAACATTGCCATTCACAATAGCCACAAATAGTGTAAAATGTTTCAGAGTAACTCTAACAAAACAAATGGAAGACCTGTATGACAAGATCTTTAAATCTTTGAAAAAAGAAATTGAAGAAGACACCAGAAAGAGGAAAGATCTCCCATGCTCTTGGGTAGGTAGAATTAACATAGTAAAAATGGCAATCTTACCAAAAGCAATCTTCAAATTCAATGCTATGCCCAGCAAAATTCTTCACAGACCTTGAAAGAACGATATTCAACTTCATATGGAAAAGCAAAAAACTCAGGATAGCCAAAACAAACCTGAACAATAGAAGAACTTATGGAAGCATCACAATCCCTGATTTAAAACTCTACTACTGAGCTACAGTACAGAAAATAGCCTGGTAGTGGCATAAAAGCAGAAAGGGGGACCAATGGAACCAAACTAAAGACCAGGTTATTAATCCACACACATTTGAACACATGAGTTTTGACAAAGAAGCAAAAAAAATCAAATGGAAAAAGAAAGCATATTTAACAAATGGTGCTAGCATAACTGGATATCATCATGTAGAATAATGAAAATAGACTCATATCTATCACCATGCACAAAATCAAGTCCAAATGAATCAAAAACCTCAACATAAAGTCAGCCACATTGAACATTATAGAAGAGAAAGTGGGAAGTACACTTGAAAGCATTGGCACAGGAGACCACTTCCTAAATATAACCCCAGTAACACAGACACTGAGAGAAACAATTAATAAATGGGACCTCCAGAAAATCAAAAGCTTATGTAAAGCAAAGAACATGGTCAACAAGACAAAACAATAGCCTACAGAATGGGAAAAGAGCTTCACCAACCCCACATCAGACAGAGGTATGATTTCCAAAATATACAAAAACTTAAGAAATTAGTCATTAAAAGAACAAATAATCCAGTAGAAAAAATGGGGTATAGACCTAAACAGAGAGCTCTCAACAGAGGAATCTAAAATGACTGAAAGACACTTAGGGAAATGCTTAACATCCTTAGTCACCAGACAAATGCAAATCAAAACAACTCTGAGATTCCATCTTACACCTGTAAGAACGGCAAATATAAAAACACTGATGACAACTTATGCTGAACAGGATATGGGGTAAAATGAACACTCCTTTATTGCTAGTGGGAGTACAAATTAGTACAGCCCCTTTGGATATCTGTATGGCAATTTCTCAGAAACTAGGAAACAACCTTTCTCAAGACCCAGTATTACCACTTTTGGGTAAGTATCCAAAGGATTTTCAATCATGCCACAAGAACTTGTGTTCAACTACATTCATAGCAGCATTGTTTGTCACAGTCAGAACCTGGAAACAATCTAAATACCCCTCGATTGAAGAATAGATAAGAAAAAATGTGGTACATTTACACAATGGAGTACTACATAGCAGAAAAACAAAACAATATCTTGAAATTTGCAGGAAAATGAATGGAAATAGAAAACATCATATTGAGTGAAGGTAACCCAGACCCAGAAATACAATTATTATATGTACTCATTCATAAGTGGTTTTTAAACATAATGCGAAGAAAACCAGCCTACAAATCGCAATCTCAGAGAACCTAAACAACAATGAGGAACCTGAGATACATACACAGATCTAATCTACATGGGAAGTAAAAAAGACAAGATCTCCTGAGCAAATTGTGAGCATAGGGACCATGGCAAAGGGCTGAAGAGGGGGAGAGAGGCAGGGAGGGGAGCAGAGAAAAATGTAGAGCTCAAAAAAAAAATCAAGACAGAAAAGAAAAGAATATGTGGTACATTTACACTATGCCATTAAAAGAAAAGTGTATCATCAAGTTTGCAGGCAAATGGATGAAACTAGATAAAAATATCTTTGAGGTATCCTAGACCCACCAAGACAAATATGGTAAATATTGACTTATAGGTATAAGCTGTTAAGTAAATGATAACTCAGCAACCTCCACAGAATCACAGCTTAGGTGTAGAGAAGGGGCTAGAGTAAACATATAGATCTCATTCTGTAGGGAAACAGAAACTGAGGAAAGGGAAATAGAAGGGATAATTATGGATGAATAGGGTGGTGATTGGAACAGAAGGGTCATTAGTGACAGGGGATATAAGTACTTAGTGGGAATATGGTAAAGAGAGGTAAAATTTGAGGGGTAGTATGAAAATCTAATATACTAAATTCTTAAAATACATAGACATATGAATGATATCTAAATAAAATTGCCAAATAATTAGAGAAATAGTATACCAGATTTACATCTCTTGTCACCAAATGAAGCTTTCAGTACCAGAATTGAGTTGTCTAATTGAGTTGTTGATCAAAGAGGCTACCATGCCCCAAACAATTCAGGCTGTTGACAGTACTAAATGTTGCTCTCCACAAACTGACAGCAAAGACCTATAACTGAAGAGAATACCTACACAGCTTACTGAACGTGGAGATGTTGACTCTTTGCCTAAATAGAACCTTCACTGATATGTTCTAGTCTCTTTAGTATGGAGAGATACTCTATGGGTCATAAAAAGAGAAATGTAAACACTTATCCAAACAGAAAACCTTTCATCTACAATCTTTCCTGCAAAATATTTTAGGGCAATGATGGCACAAAGTTTGTGAGAGCAACCAACCAATAAAGTGATTTGACTCACAGCTCATTCCGTGATATGGAACACATACCTGTCACTGCTTGGGTGTCCATGAAACAAGAAATTTGATATCTCAGGGATGTAGGGTAAAGCCAAATAATGCTGGTCTTAAAAAGGAAAAAAAAGTAGTGATGAACTGATTCATAATGATATTCTACTGTTCTCATAGATCAGTTCCTTGAAGAACTGCAGAAGATAGGAATATATAAAGAGATCCACAGTCAGACATGCAGAAAATGAGAGTAAGAGAGCCCTAAGTGGTATAACTGCATCAAATACCTCTCCTCAGAACTCAGGAAACTCTTGAAAAAAAGGAGGCAGAAAGGGTGTAAGAGTCAGCATGGATAGAGGACATCAATTATATGACATCCTGTAAATCTCATATGAAATCACAGAGACTGAAACAGAATGCACAGTGCCTAAAATGGTTCACACCAGGTTCTCCCTGCTTATATTATAACTTCCAGTTTATTGTTTTTATGGGAATCCTGGGTAGTTATCTGATTTCTGTGTCTTTTCTGTGACTGTTTTCCTTCTGTTTTTTTTTTCTGTCCAACTTTAATATGATAGTTTTCGTTTTATCTTATATTCTATTTTGTTATATTTTTAAATGAATGAACGAATGAAAACCTAGCCACTAAGGTAAAATTTGACAACAGAACTGTCATTGGTGTCTCCTGGGAGTGGGACTATCAATTTTTCTCTAATATAGTGATACTGGGTATGCAAATCACACCAGGACAAATCTCATGCTCAGGAGTAGCTGACCAACAAATAATGAACTCCTTTTTGTATGTGTATGATTTTATTTAGCTACAGTTTGATGATTTGTTTTGATTATTTTAAGTGTTGTTCTATTTTGTTAGTTTTGAGGGAGTCTTGTATTGGGTTTCTGTTTATTTTTTGTGAAAAACACTTTAAGTTGGGTGGGCAGGATGGAGGAGAGTAACTTAGGCGAGAGGAAGATATGATTCACATGTATTTTAATTTTAAAATTGTTTTAAATAATTTAAAACTTTGTTTTTAAAAAGAAGAATTTGTCCTACAAGCTTCCTTGCAGCCAGATCTTATGGAGGATTTTTCTCAATTGAGGTTCCCATCTCTTAACTGTCTCTCACCAGTGTCAAGTTGACACAAACAAGTCAGCACAATCAGTCATAAGAAAATATATTATGCAGAGGAGCTGACAAAAGACAGAAATAAGTATAGCAAGATAGTCTTGATTCTCACCTTTGATGGTAAAAATATTTTTCTCGAGAATGTGAAAGCCATCTTACAGGAGGAAATGCCGCTCCTTCTTTTATAAAACTCTTCAGAGTGTCTTTGAGTGCTTTAGCTCGAAATAGTGCTTATGCAGAAGTGCTGTGTTTTTAGGAAGGATTTTGTACTGCTCTTGGCTAGATGATACTCTCTTTGTGGAACTCTGCTACCAGATGTTACAATTGGTGGCTTGAGTCACATGGTTCAGGCTAGGTATTGGTGCCCTGGAGACTTCAAAGTAGATCAGTCACAAGGCATTGTATTTGAACTCTCCAAAGATACCCTACTAATTCCAATGAAAAGGAACAGAAATATTATCTTTATCATAGTGTACTCTGAACATTTGATAAAGATGCTTTAACAAGGGATTCCTGTGCCCTAAGTAACAATAAAGAGTTTTTTAAGTCTATGCCTTAGAGTCAAGTTGGATGGCAAAAGAATCAGTGAAGGGAGCTGAAGGAGTGGACACCTCTGGTGTATATGTAACTCCAGCAGCAGTGTTATCTTCAAGACCACCATACAACTGCCTTAAATGCTCAAAGTGTCATTCTAGAATTAGCTTAAACAATAGATTTCAACTGCATCTCAAGTCCTATAGATTTGGTCACAAAGCTAACCATGTTTGGTTTCTGGTGTATATATTTTTTCCTTCTCCTTACATTGCCATAGAGAGACAAAGAACAACCTTGCTGATGCTGTTCCTTATGAGGGTATTCATTACAAGCAACCAAAGCTCCATACTAACAACTTTATTCAGCCACATCATCAGTTCGATTTACAAATATAGATACATTAGGCGCTAAGTTCTTGGCATATAATTATGGAGAAATATAAACTTTTGAGTCTGTAGTGGTGAATTTATGTATTCCCAAAGTGATGGAGGAAGGTCATTGGCTAATAAAGAAACTGCCTTGGCCCATTTGATTGGCCAGCCTTTTGGTGGGTGGAGTAAACAGAACAGAATGCTGGGATGAAGAGGAAGTGAGCTCAGACGCGATGCCGCTCTTCTCCGAGGCAGACACGATGAAGCTCCGACCCAGGATGGACGTAAGCTAGAATCTTCCCGGTAAGCGCACCTTGGGGTGCTACACAGATTATTAGAAATGGGATAAATTAATACATGAGAATTAGCCAAGAAGAGGCTAGATATAATGGGCCAAGCAGTGTTTAAAAGAATACAGTTTGTGTGTTGTTATTTTGGGGCATAAGCTAGCCAGGTGGCCGGGAGCTGGGTGGCAGGAATGCAGCTCGCAGCTCCTTACAACAGAATGGCGCCCAACTGGTTATTTAATGCAAATTCAGTTCTAATTACTATATGCCTCCAATAAAAGTTTGGTTTCTTAAGTGTTTCTAAAAAGTTGAATTCACACTGGTACTAATACATATAAAAAATAGCAAACTACAGAAGTGTAAATTTATATTGGTAAAGATCTTTTAATATTAAATAAACCCAAATTCAAAAATATTGTAATTTTAATTATACACATACATTTAAAATTTAAAAAAATATTCATTGACTGAAATTCAGGAAGCAGGGCAAAGGAAATGTATGTATTTATTTTGAAAGGGAAAAGTATTTGCAGATAATTCAGAAGACTATCTGCCAATTCTACAGTAATAAACATAAATAAAAACTTGGAAAGAAAAGATGGGAGGGAAAGATGAGGTAAAATTTACTAAATAGTATATAAAGATAACATATGTATATAAAGATAATACATTGATGGATCATGTATTAAGTTACTTATTCTTTTGTTAATTATTTGGTAGATGAGACTTCATTTTAGGTAAATAAATATCTTCAAAATGAGCATTTGTTTATAAGGGAGTAGTATACATTCAACTCTCTAGACACCTGTGTCCTTGAATCACAGCTTCAGGTATATATACAGTCTCGGTTGTCAAATAATTAACAAAATAAGAAATAACTGAATACATAATCAGGCAGAAACTTCAATGTTAGTCACAGATGAGAAATCCTAAGTGGTATTGCAACACATCAAAAACTTAGCCACTCTCTTAATAAAAACAAATCTGAGGCAAACTAAGAATATTTCACTTTTAAGAGATTTCTAATCAAAAAACTTGGCAGTGCTAAGTTTTAGGTATGCATTTACCTCTATAAGAGACTGATCAACCGGCCATCAATGATACAGCATAAGCAACCAGACCCAGCCTAAAGTCTTTAAACAGGATGAAAGGTAATGGCAATAGCAGACTGCTGGTCAAGATAAAAAGAAATAGCAGTGGTCAACAGCAAATGTGCCAGCTCAGCACCATCGAACAGATGTGGAGGACAGTGGGCAATAGTCTCCCATGATAAGTAGGTCACAGTAAAGCAGCGTCCACTCCAAAGAAGCGTGTATAGAGTGTCATTGCCCTTTTCCCTAGGAAACCTTTCAATTTTAGGGGTGCAAAAGCCACTGTAGATATTTTTGAATATTATACATCTACTTAGACTGAATTCTGGAGAAAATGGACTTGGAGAAAAGTTTGCACATTTTATGGAGGTGCACACTTTGGAATATTCACAGAGGAGGGGTCTGTAGAGAAGTCTAACCCCACATCTGTGTAGACTGATGCTTTTGTTGTTCCTCTTGACCACTACTTTTAAAGACTCTGTTCTTGCTTATTCATGCTCTAGTTAAATGCTTGACTACCACTTGCTCTACTACTGTGTCCCATCTAAACTGATACATAAGGACAGGGGCATCTGTGTAGGATCAAAGGAGACTAGAGACTTGTCCCTAACATAAACATTAGGATAAGCTAGGGGATAAATTGTCAGTATCACTACTGAGAAAACTAGTACACATAAACATATAAACACACATGCACTAATATAAAATTTATATTACCAGCTATACACTATTGATACTGCCATTCTTCCACAAAAAGACATGCAGACCTACCCATGACAGCATTTATTTTCAGATGAAAACGGTAGAAACAGAATAAAGGGCCATCAAATGTAAAATTCTTCTACTCATACATGTGATCATTTATTTATTTAAAAGAAATCTTTATGTGTCTTTAATATTAAACCTCTGATTTATAAAGTGTGGTTGAAGATCTTAAAGTAGTATTTGAGATTTCACACACGTATGAGATACATTTTGATTATATCCACCCTTTTCTCAATGTTTCTTCTGTATTCCCCTACTACATTAACCTAAAACCCCTTTTCATTTAACGTTTTCTTTATAACCCTCCAAGTCCAATTAGAACAGATATTTGATGCTTCACTAATCATTGAACACAGAGATGATTGTTTAAAATGACATCCTATGCTATAATCATTTTATAATATAAGAGTAGTAGGTTATCCTCTAGGCTATATGATCTCATCAATCATGATTTTGTTTGTTTGTTAGTTTTTTTACCAGGTTTATAGTATTAATTCCTGCCTGTGGAACTGGCTTTAAATTCAATCAGAAAGCTGTTTGTTACCCCATGTGTTCATGGTACCATTGCATGAATGTGGCCACCTTTCCAGGATAATAATTATCATAGATTAAAGAGTTCACAGCTCAGTAAAGGTATTACTGACTCTCCTCCCCCTGTGTAGTTCCTGTCTGTACCATGAAAGCTCCCTCGTGTGAAGGAAGCTGACACCTCAGTAGCAACTTGATTCTCCATGTCCTGTGACCAAAGCGTGTGGGTCTTTCAGCAGTATGGTATTTCAGTAAGGTCTGGAAAGGAGTAACAATGGCCCATATTGTTTTGTGTGGCTCTGGATCTCACCTGATCAACAACTTGAAGGAAATGTCTCTTATGTGGCACTGGATATTGTATATGATTCGTTTATGTAGGGTAATTTCTAATAAACTTTTGAGATGAAAAACATTTATATTTGTGCAGAGATCGCTAGATGGGTTCACAATGTTGCTTTTTAATTCTCTCATATAATGTAATTGTTGTTTCCTTTCTTTTTCTGTTTTAATTTACGTCAAAGTTAGAATTCATATATTTTTAATTTTCTAATGAGCTCCTTTAAATAGCAAAACAAGTTTGTTAAATACATAACTCAAATTAATCAGTAACCTCTATCTACCTTTTGTCTCACACTTTTCTAAATCTTGTGCTTTTTAATCGTGTTTCAAACTTTTAGGGGCTGAAGGAAGTTTTTCCAAGGTCACGGAAGGTATATATTCCTGAAATGCTTTATGTTCAGAATGTTCTTCTATTTCCATCTCACATGAAAGCAATCCTCAAGAATATAAAATTCTTAGCTCATAATCTTTTCGTCTTGAATTTATAGTGAACCGTAGATCTGAACCTTCTTGGTTTCAAAGCCCTTTAAGAATTCAGTGAAAGATGTGCACCTCCACATTGCAAAGACGCTCACCTCGACACCAAACCACAGCAAGATTTTACCTAGCTTTTCCTAGTTTCCAAACTGACTGAAATGTGTGCGCTAACCTCCAGGATAAGAACTTCTTAAGTAGATAATCCTAAGAGTGACACAGAACTAGTGCTAACATAGCTGCTGGGAGAGATTCTGTCCACCATTTGTCCATCAGTTCTTCTCAGTACTTTGCTTTGGTTTTCTCCCTCTCATTCCATTATTTCACTTTTTCCAAATGTGTTCCTATTTTGTGCATTTAAAAATGATGCTCCCATTGTACTCCTCTGTTTGTAGTTCTTTTGTGTTACTTTTTGTTCCAGTGTTATGGATGACTCACCTTCATTAGTTTAGGAGCTAGTTTTAAAGGTTTTTTAATTGTTTTCTATCTATGAAATCATATTGTTTCCTTATCATATAAAACTTTTCTACAAACCATCTCACAGTATGTTGGTGTTTATGGTAGTCTCTTTTTCCAAAGGAATTGATCTCGTCATGCTCAAAATTGACCATTTAAGAGAACTGAGGGGCCACCTATGTCCCTACTCCCTTTGCAGTAATCAAACCTCTTCCTTGATTCACTGTTGGTGCACAAGTGTTCTGGCAGCTGCCCAGCTTCATTTTCTGCAGTTCTGCTGGATTTCATTAGAGCCTCTGTGGGAGACAGAGTCTCTCCACCAACTGCTGAAAGACGTTTGCTCCACATCACACTATTTAGAACATTCACACGAGAGTACACAGGAGGCCAGCATGTGAGTATTTTCCACTTAACAGAACAGCAACTGTCTTGTTTGGGATTGCCATTGCTGTGAAGAGAAGGCAAGTCTAAGACTGAAAGCATTTAATTAGGGTAGGATTACAGATCTATAGGTGCAGTCCATTATCAACATGGCAAGAAATATGGTGGCACACAGACAGACATGGTGCAGGGAGCAAAAGGAAGAATGAACTATTGGGCCTGGCTTAAGCTTCTGAAACCCCAAAGTCCACTTGAGAGACACGCTTCCTCCATGCCACACCTGAACCAACAAAGTCACATGTCCTAATCATTTCAAATAATCTCACTCCGTGTGAGCCTTTTAGGGGAGGGTAATTTTCATTCAAACCAATATAGCAACTAACCAGATTTCTCATTGGTGCATATACAACCATTAATCTGAAATACTAGAAAGAGCATGGAATAAGATAAATTATCATTGCATATGCTTGGTAGATTGCTTTTGTCCATAGAACATCATTTACAATTAATAAATTATCTTTGTAGGCACTTGTTTTAAAGTTAATTGATATTTGATATTTTCTTTCTTAATCTTGGATTTCAAACAGAAATTTGGGTATCTTTTTTTTTTGGAGCAGTTTATACCGCTACAATAACTGAAATCAGAGACACTGGCGTAATGATAAAACTGTACCCAAACATGACTGCTGTGCTACTTCATAACGCACAACTTGACCAGCGAAAGATTAAACATCCCACTGCCCTAGGATTAGAAGTCGGTCAAGAAATTCAGGTCAAATACGTTGGCCGTGATCCAGCTGATGGAAGAATGAGGCTTTCCCACAAAGTCCTTGAGTCTCCAGCTATAACTGCTGTCAAAACTCTAAATGATAGAAGCAGCATTGTAATGGGAGAGTCTATGTCACAGTCATCATCCAACTCTTCCCCTTGACTCCTTTTGGAAATGGGACTGTAAACTGTTAATAATTTGGGAAAAAAATGAAGCCAGTTCTTGGAACTCAAGAGGGGTACCACAGAATTTAAATGGACAGCTCACTAATGCCAATAGCAGAAGCACCCTCATTTCTGCATAAACCGGCAGCCTACCGTTCGAGCCAGACTTCCCTTCATCTTTATTCAAATCATGGTCGTTTTTCATAAGTAAATAAATAAATAAACCTCAAATGCCTCAAGCAGGTTAGACTTTACACATGATCTAGGACATGTGTCAGACTGGAAAAGTAAATTCGAGCTCCATGTTACAGATATTAACAAAGTGATTGCTATGTAATCGTATAACCACTGGTTTCTAATGAAAACACAATTTTTAAAATTGGCAAAAATTGCATATTAAAAGATACAACTACAAATTCTCCTAGACATTTGAGGTGCTTATTTAATAAATGAGCTTAATGAAAGAAAGGAAAATTCCTGAGATTTTCCCTCAGAAATACAAAAAAATATTTACCCAAATTATTTTTTAAAATATCAATTACAAAAAATGCAAATTATAAATTAATCAGTAGTGAAACTCTGCAAGCATTGCAAATAAAGAACATAGCAGGCACTCAGAAAAATGGTAGAAAGCCAACCTAGTAGGTATAAGGTCCTGGTTTTGATCTCCATCACCAATGATGTACACATAAACATAAACATAAGAGAATGTTGTTGGGAGAGGATGACTTGACACTACTTGTTAATGTACAACAAGAAATCACTACAATCAAATCAGACAGAAAAGAACCGATCCAGCTCCGAAAATGGCATGGGGAAGTATCAATTTTCAGGCAAGGGACACTGATGACTGTGTTGAGTTGAAAAGTACTGGGAAGAAATTTCTTGGAAGGGGCATTTAGGCTAGAACAAACATTTCAGGCTAGTGGATTGTTGCTGAGGAAGGTATGAGTAATCACACAGTGATGGCAAAGGATGAAGTGCCTGCTCAGATGTGAATGATGATCAGATGCATAGGCTGAGGCAGAGGATTTCTTTCCTAATCTCACTTACCAAACACTTTGCTCAAACTTGATCAAACAAATAGAGCACACAGATAAGCATAAAAATCACAATTTTTAATCAAAGTTCTTTTCAAGTAACAAACCACTTGTCTGTATTGGCTTGGCTGTCAAGTACTCCAGATTCATGTAAGCAATATTATGTGACAATGTGTTTGCTTACTTTCTTAATGTTCATATTCTCTGGGATCTAAAATCTATCTTTTTCTTGCTCATGTATAATATATGCTTGTGTATATGTATAGTCAGTGGTACTTTATTCTGTGGGAGTTTTTTGTTTTATTTACCTTATCCATCAGTTAACAATTACCTTAAGTAGCTGGGATCATCAGCTCCTACCCAGCCTATGATGAAATGTTGATCAGTTACAGTATGTACAGATTTTATAGAGGTGGCCTTGGTTTCTGTGAATTCATGAGTTCAACAGTCATGTCATGTATGAATGACACCATTTCACAGCGCATGTGTGCGCGCGCGCGCGCACACACACACACACTACATACACCTGCCTCTTCTTCCTCGATGTTCTTTCAACCTTGAAGGGATAATACAGAAATTTCATTTGTGGTTTACAGCACTTTGACTCGTTATGAGTCCCTGTCTCAACTGCAGTTCACAACAAACAGATGCTTCTCTGACTAATGAAGGAACAACAATAATCTCTGTGTACAAATGCATACTTAGAATGTAGTCTCATGCCATTCCCACTTAGCAAAACAATAATGATAGGTCTCCATGAGTCTTATTCTTGTTTGTTTGTTTTTAGATCATAATATCTACAGGTATTTTCTGGTGCAAGGATTTGTCCAATAAATAAATGACCAAACAAGAGGGAGAATGGGGATATTGCATAGCTTTCAGTTCTGGACCGGATAGCTCCCACATTAGTGTTAACTCATGAATTATAGCTTATAATGTTCTGTGAAATGTGTCTGAATGAAAGTTCTTGAGAATAGGAGAAATTGTGCTAATTAAGATCAAACTCAAAAGGCCTACTTAAGCTACTTTCTATCTTTCTTTGGAATAATTTGACTTCAATAGGCATTTCTTACCTAGAAACCAATAACCACTCTTCATGTAAAAGAAATATAACGCATCTTTTAAAACTTTATTTGTTTACTTCTTTTAAAAATTCATTTAACAAATATCACAGATTTTGTTATTTTTCCTTTTTTTATTTTTTGAGGTTATATAATAAATACATGATTTCACCTTCTCTTTCCTCTCTCCAAACCCCCTCGTGGTCTTTTTCCCACCCATGCCCTCCCCTTCCTCACTCCAAGCACTCTTCTTGTTCTCTTTGAAATTCATGGCCTGTTTTTCTTTAATTCCATGGCTGACCATTGCTGGAAACCTAGCCAACTACTCAAGACTAATAAAGTCATGATATTGGAGGAGAATATATATGTGTAAACACCACTTTAACAAAAGAGCATAATCCCTAACTGCATTCTAAATATTTGTCCTTATACCTGCAAATAAGCAGAGTTCGGATTCTCCATCAAGGAAACTCCTCTTTGCAATAGATGGGGACCATTACAGCAAAACACAAGCAATCAAATTGCGGAGTTGCAGAGTCCAATGTCAATTGATACATCCATTACACAACACTTTAAAAGGAGGTAGGGCTTCTATCATCATCAATTACTTATGAAGAGCGTGAAGTGCAAAGTGTTACAGATTCTGTCCAGGTCAGTGCTAAATGATTTAGTCATTTCAGGAAACTCTATTCTGCCTCCTACATACAGTGAGAACAAAATGCAAAGAATCTGATGACTGAGGTGAGGAAACAGAGAGAAAAAGTTGATGGAATGCAGCTTTTGCACATAAGTGGTCTCTTATCTGTAGCTAAAGTACTACAAATGTGCCTATGGGCAAGAGTTTGTGGTACACTGGACTAAGAAACAAATGCCCATAAAAGTTGTTGAAGTTTTCTAGAAGAGGTAGGAATTTCCACAGGTCTCGCTGGAAAGGCTGCCAGGAGTCTGCCACACAGAGAAATGTGGGTCGAGTGCTAAGGAAATTGACTGGATGGCACCAAGACCCACAGAGCAAGCTCACGGTTCTCTCTGCAGTCCTTGTTTTCTGCTTAATCTGGTTGTCTGTGGACTTTGGTAGAACAGGGTGTAGCTAACTTAAATTCAATAGCGAGCTGTCCCAGGGATGCTAGCCCAACATTACATGTTCCATATGCTCAATTTCACTACAAATGAGCAGCTTTACAACCTGGCTCCCTTGAGACTCTTCAAATAGAGATTTAATTAGAAAGCATTAGGAAAACCCATCCTGAAATAACAAAGACAGTGGTAAGCTGTATGAAGGTATTACCCTGTTGAGAAGCAGAGGATTCACAGCAGGTGCTGTTAAGCAAATGGGCAAATGAGAAAGTTACCTCTGGGGGTATTTATTTCCCTACATCACAACAAGTATTGGAACATGCAAGCTTTTACAGAGTGCTAATATTTGTGAAATTGGTCTTTTCATTAAAACTTCACTTTTATATGTTTCTGCATTGTGTACCTGCATAAAATACATCAGAAATAATGTTATAGGATACATTCTTAAACAGAGGTGAACTGCCTGCAAATGATGAACACTTGATCCATAATTATGGATACTTTATTATAATTAAAATGTGTCTTATATGAGATAACCGGTGCTCATAATAAATGTTTACAAATGTGATCCAAGTTTTTAATGGAAAATGGCTGATAGAGCTATTGATTTGGTTCCTACTTTAATAATATCGCTGCAATTTTCTGAGTTTATGTTCTCTTCAGAAATAAATATTCATCCTGAAAACAGTTGTGAACCACATTCATGCATAAGGCTGTAACTGCTTTATGTAACAGTGATAGATTTTGGGAAAACTGATTTTTTTAAAACAGAAGATATGAGAGATAATTCACTGTTTACACTATTTTCATTGGTAAGATTTAATTGTTAACCATACCATTGTTTACTCGTAATTCTGAATACTTTCTTCCAAGACTTTTTCATGCATGCATAGTTAAAGATGAAATGCTTTTACCCTCTCTATCAAGTGTGAAAATTAGTTTTGTTTTTATTAAGGCACAATTAGAGTAGGGAAAATTGGTTCAAAAATGAATGGTCATAGTGAAAAGTAATTTAAAAGACATGTTAGGAGGTAGTGCCAGACATGCATTCACACATGTACGGGGCCTATAGTAATTAGGAATTACATGTAACCTTTCCTACTAAGCAAATATTTGAGAATTTGTTGTTTGCCAGTACAGCCAGCATATACCCTGCCTTCATAGCAATTACACTATTGAAGACAGTAGTGAGACAAAAAAAAAAAAAAAAATAGAAAAAAAAAAAAACCCAGCATTTTGAAAGAAACAAAAACAGAGAAGGGTAAGAAGTGAGAAACCAATACCAGTGTTAGACAGACTATCAATGATAAGGGCACATATAAACCAAAAATGTAAAGTAGTAATAACAACCCATGAGTATTTTTTGAGTAAATGAGTAAATAGCTTTGTAGGCAGATAGAATAGCTGTCAAGGCCAGGAGAGCTGCTGGGTTCTTGAAAGACAGACTTGTGGAGGAGGTGGGATTGAGCAGGAAAACGGTAGGAAATGAGATCACAGAATTCATGGTGACCTGGATTACACAGGGAACTCCTAAGACTAAGGATTCTATATCTCGGCAGTGGAGGTCTATGGTCCCCAGCCAGATGTAACTGGTGAGCCACTGACATGTAACTAGAGTGATTAAATTTTAATTATATTTAACTTGAAATAACTCAGATTTAAATTAAAAAAAATGATACTTGATTCATTATTCGGAAACTTTTGTGCATATTTCAAATAGTGTGGATAGGCAATTATGAGTTTTCAATTACAATTTTATCTAATTTGCTTGTGAATTAAATATATTGAATATAAGTTCAGATTTAGATGTTGTAAATCTATTAATAATACGAATATTTCTCAGAGTTAATACAAAGAATAGATTTGAAATGTCTGTGTATTGACTACATGCTGAAATGATAATGTCTACAATCAAATTTTGAACACCCTAATAGTCTAAAAAGATACATAATTATATGCATGAGACATGAAAACTGTTGAATTTGGGGGGGAGTGCCTATTAGACACCTTTGGAAAGAAGTTTTGGAATATATTTCAAAAAACTAAAATATTACCTTTCTCATTTAAGTAATTCTAGGTACATAGTATATCGTACAAAGACAAATATCACAAAAACTTAGAGCAAGCATGTTCTAAATTAAAATAGAATCAAACTAAACAGGTCCCAATAGACATTCAATTATGCATAGTGTTTTAAGCAGTGCAATGTTGTTGTTGAAATTATAAATACTCATGTGTCAATAGGCTAAATATTAATGAATTCTTGTGTTGTAAAAGTTGATTACCAAATATGTTAGAGTACAATATATAAAACCTGCATACAAATAGTTTCATTAAAACACTTATTTTGCTAATTTTTGTCTATCATCTTAAAAAATAAACTTCAGTGTTTCTATAGGGGCTTCGGGGCTGCTCCTTTCCCACTTGTCTACTAGGGCTGTGGAACTGCCATTTGCCTATCCACCTGCTCACCCTGATGGGCCTGCACCTGTTTCCTGTTCCAATCCAGCTCTGTCCTCTGCAGTTGAATTTATCATCTTTTTCAAACCTGATCCCCCCCAAGTATTTCTGCTGCTG
The DNA here is from genome assembly GCF_950005125.1 of Chionomys nivalis. NCBI lineage: Eukaryota > Metazoa > Chordata > Mammalia > Rodentia > Cricetidae > Chionomys > Chionomys nivalis. Next base: position 176,004,972 of record NC_080086.1, on the reverse strand, counting down.
CTTCAGGTTGATTTTCTTATGAATACAGACTCGATTTCTGTAACTGTGAGCTGACTTCTAAAACTTCTTGACCTCTTCTGTAGTCTTAGGATGCATTCATTATATAACCAAATATATACATATATAGACACATTTGCTGCATGATATGATAATATTAGTAATTAAGAACAAAAGACCTTGTGTTTGTGTCAATCAGATTACCAAAGTAGGTAAGATTATTTGAAAAAATGTTGTCATGAGGCTTTTGAATGTATTATTATTTAATACATTTTCATATTGAGGAAAGACATAGTGCCTATTTTTCTGATATAGCATGTTCATAGCAAATTAAGACACAGTTGGAACAAAATTTGAAAAACAAATGTATGCTGTACATATTTCAAAATAATGGCCAAAGTTTAAAAGCCTTTCTGTTTTTAAGGTGAACATTAATACATGTCATCGATAGCAATGCTCACAGTTTATGTTAATTATTTCTTTTCTTTTACTTTTTTATATCAGGAGATCTCAAACATACTCAATGATAAATTTTATTTCAAATAAATTTCTGCATGTGTGTGTGTGTGTGTGTTGAATGTGAGGGTATGCATATCTATGAGGATACACATGAACATTTGTAAATGTTTCCACTGATTTCCTCTTTATTTATTGAGTCATAGTGCCTTTCTCAACATGGAGCTTGCCAATTTGAACGAGTCCAGCCAGCCCTCTCCCTACAGAGGTTCTCCACCTCTGCCTCACCAGATGGTAGACTGCAGTCACTGCCTGCCTCGCTTCATTTCTCTTGAGTTCTAGGGATCTGAATTGCTGAGCTCAGTTCCTCATGCTTGCCACACAAATCTATTATCCATTGCCACTTCTAGGTCAAAAATAATGGTTAAACACATTTTATGAACTTAGTTGAGGACTGTGTTAATGAAATACAAAGGTATCTTTTCCAAAAAATGATGTGATAGTGTAATATATGAAAATAAATTAAACATAAAACATAGGATTTTAATTCAAGCGAATTCCATGATGCCATGAGTTCAACCTTAAGCAAAATTAAATTTTGTTAGACTTGAATAGCCTTTTTTTAATTGTCCAGTTTAGCTATCTCTGCCTGTGCTTGCTTCAAATTTCTGAAGGGTGGAATATCAACATGATTGTTTTAGTGGAAAATAAAAGAGAAAATCCATTCAAAATAAGGAGAACATTGTTGAAGATGACAAGAGGCAAGTTGAGCAGAAAGTAAAGAAAGAACACTAATGAGAGCTGTCTGACAACGCAGACTCAAAGAATGATGAATGCAAGCCAAACAAGAGCAGCCTGAAAAGACTTACAGCTTCACTCAAGGACATGGTGCAAGGACCCTAATGCGACCCAAAAAATCCTGTAAAGGCTGTAGAGTATGAGCAGGACGTGACCGTTTTTTTGGAGTTGATCATAGTTGGAAGCTTTGAATTTACTAAGGCTTGGGAACATCCTTCAGATCTGAATTCTCTGCATTTTTATTTTCTGCCAAAAATATAGACCCACTCATTTAAAATACAAGTCAGGATGAAAATATATATATATATATATATATATATATATATATATATAAAACAGATTTACAGTAAATCCCTTCACGTAGGCTGGTAATACAGGTCAAAGATCAGAAATGCAATGATAACTTTCCACTACACCCCAAAATAGATGTTTTGTACACACAAGTGTTGTGCAACACCCGGCAGCATAAGTCAAACACAGGGTGGCTGAGATTGATTACATTAGGATGCATCTTTCTGATTGTCTGTAGGTCACCACTAATGTCTGTCTTCCAGGGAAAATCCTCTGTGGTCTTACTTTAGCCCTCTTGATTCCCTTTACTTTAGTCATCTTGTAAGGAAAATCACTCTCTTTGAAGCATTCCTAGTGAGTTATAGAAATCATATTCACAGCACAGGGCTGCATCTGGGTTTTGTGAATCATGCTAAAGGCACACTTAATATCTCACTTCTCCATATTTTTCTGAAAGCTAATGAATCTCAAATTATAGATTTTGGTCAGACAAGTACAAATGTTTACTCCCACATAATTCAAATTTAAGTCTTATTCTATGACATAGTCCCATATTATCCTGCTAGAGAACAAGAAGGAAGGACCTACATGAAAGAAAAATGATTGGGTTTATATCATTTGCATGTAAAATGATGAGTATAATTCAGGCTTAAAGAAGAACGGAAATAGTACCTGTGGTATTAATAATGACATAAGGAAACATCGAAATAGAATATTTTCCAAAGGTTTAACCACATGACAATCCTCTCCAAGGAAACATAAGTAAATATTCCAGCAATTGAAAGCCCCAGTTATTGGTGATCACTGGAAGGCAATCAAGCTTTCACGGGGCCCAGGGTCTACTTCTGATCCTAAACCTATAAAATTAAAATTATTCTTGCCCTTGCCAACTCCAACAAATGTGCAGATTTCACTCTGTGGCAGAACAACCTTGTTAGATACATGAGAGAGGCAGGTCAGAATTCTCACCTCATCCTCCATTAGCTTCTGCCATCACCATGACAACTTAGTGCTGGCTCAGACAGCCCCAAAGACCTGTTGCCAGATAATTAAGCCCCTGAATTTTTCATTCCTTATGTTAAAGTAGTTCCTAATAGATTCTCTCAACTACAACCATTCAATCATATAGTTTCAATCTTTGGAAAAAGGGGAGTTCAAAGAAATTCCATTATTAACCATACCATTAATAATAATAAACTCACTATAATTTCTCAGATTTATATATATCTTCATTCTGGAAAAACACAAGGCTCACGTTTGTTGAAAAACATATCAAAAGATTTCCTCAAAAGCAGCTAAAAAGCCAATGTTATTAACTCTCACTTGACTCAAATTATGCAACATGCATTTTTTCCACCTGCTTGTTATCCATCAGTTTGTGACTTAGTTTTCAACAATGTTTAATGTATTGTAGGTATTAAGTTTACTTGTTTCTCAGATGATATTTTATCACTATTGTTTGCTAATCCATATGTTTTAATTGCCTTTTTCTCTTCTTCTCCTGATTCAATTGAATAGAAAACTGTGCCACTTGGATCAAAATGACTATTCTGGGATGAGACTTTAGCTCAGTAGCAGAATATTTAGCTAGCATATGCAAGTCCCCAGATTCATCCCAGCGCGCGCGCACGCGCACACACACACACACACACACACACACACACAGATTCTTCCTCTCTGTTTCTCCCATCTTTCTTTGCTTTCAGAAGATCAAATTTGTCAAAGTTTATCTTAAACTAACTTCTCTAATGTTCAAATATATATAAGAAGATTCTCCTCATAGTCGATTCAGTTATGTTCCTCTTAGTGTACAAATACTGAGAATATCATGTCCCCACATTCAGTTGCCACCAGTAATATCTGCTCTGCGAATATTCCAAAAGGGCTCAATCTCCAGGAAAGACGAATGGTGTTGTCCATGGCCTTTTGGAGCTGGATTAACTCACAAGACCACTTGTAATATTCCGTTCCTACTTAGCCCTTCAGCAGTGTTCATCTGGAAGCCTTCTGACTTCTAGTCAGGCAGGGGTTTCTCTTAACAGATTTTTAGGACAGATACCTAAAAAAATTAACTTAAAATATTTAGGCTATTTCTCTGAAAATTTGATGAAGTCTCTATATTGTAGAAAAATTATGAGCCAGGCAATGGTGACACACACTTTTAGTCCCAGCACTCAAGAGGCAAAGACAGGCATACCTCTGAGTTCCAGGATGGTCTGGTCTACAAAGGGAGTTCCAGGACAACCAGTACTACAAAGAGAAATCATGTCCTGAGAGAAAAAAAAAGAAAAAGAAAACTAATGTGTTCACTTTATATAATTCTATACATTGACTCATAAATATATTTTTACACATGTCCTGAGAGAAAAAAAAGAAAAAGAAAACAAATGTGTTCATTTTATATAATTCTATACATTAACTCATAAATATATTATTTTTACACATACTGGGATCTAACAATATCAAACATATCTTAACAGCTATTCCACTAAAGCAAATATTATTGTGAATGTATGAAATATGCTTTAAACTTATAATCAACATATGTCATAATCATATATTTCAATAAACATGACCCTTATGCATGACCTGGCACTGAAATACTTTATTGGATGTCTCTCTAGAAACTCTGATCAATTTTGAAACTTCCAAGAAGTACAATGTATTAAATAGCTAATCTTTTCCTGCATGTTTATTGAAAGAATGTGAACTGATACAGTAAGAGAAAATCTAAAATGTACAGTTTTCTTTTCAGAAAGAATGCAAACTTTGAAACTTTTATTTGTTTTGAAACTGACCTTGAAGACCAAAGTATATAATTTGACTGCCAGATGAAATTTAGTTTCAAATGATACTTTTTTATAAGCCTTAAAGATACTCGTCAATATATGCCATGAAAATCTCCGACTGAAATGCTGGAAGAGTTGAACACTGCTTTTAATTATATTGTTTCTAAGTCCATTTAATTCTCATCATACTGATCAACAGTTGTTTGTTTCTTCTCTTATTTTTTTCTTTCCACATTTACATTTTTGGTGAGTTTAGGACTCACAGATACATACATGTCTTTTTTCAGAAACTAGGCAAGTTTTAAATGATCTTGACACACTAACACCAGTCAACACATAAAATACTAAACTATCAGAAATTTCAGTTTTGTGAGACTTGATGATAGAGACAGAAAGAAAATAGTCTGTTTATGTGAAGCTAATCTCAATATTTCAACATTTGACATAAAAAGCTTTTTGATAATACTTGAGAAAAAGTATTTCATACTGAGCACAGTTATTATGTATCACAAAAGCTGTCTTTATTCTTTATGTATGTATTATGTATGCATGCATACATGCATGCATGTATGTGTATACAATAAGTATGATCATAAAGACACTAAGTGACTTCAATAAAGTTAAAATTAATTTATTGTAATGGAAATGAAATAATGTAAAGATAAAAGTATTGACTATTGTTTTAGTAGTAGAACACAATGTCAATATTGCTAACATCCTTCACATTGCTTCTCTGGGTGTGGGGAGAAGATACAGGAAAATTCTACAGAAAAAAAAAAGCACCAGGCATAAATATCAGAGTAAATAATATTACAGATTAAGAAGAAGAAAGAGAATCATTAGAATCTTAAACATTTTCCAGAGACAGAAGGGAAATTCACAGGAGTTCCAAGTGAAAGTCAAGAAACTATGCTATTGGTAGATTTAATATTTTCTTTGACCAATGAGTCTATTTCTTCTATTATATCTTCAGCACTTGAAATTCTCTCTTCTGTCTTTTTTACTCTGCTATTTATGCATGCATTTGTGGTTCCTAGTCATTTTCTCATAATTTCCATTTCTATAATTCCCTCGGTTTGTGTTTTCTTTAATGTCTCTATTTTGGTTTTCAAATCTTGAATCTTTTCTTTCATCTGTTTGATTGCTTTTTCTTAATTTTCTTTAAGGTATTTCTTCTTTAAGGTTACTTTCTTCCATTTTTTGTTTGTCTTTTCCTCTATTTCTTTGAGGGAATTTTTCATTATCTCTTTAAGGCCTCAAACATTCTCCTAAAGTTATTTTTAGGTGATTTTCTTCTGCTTCATCTATATTTGAGTGCTCAGGTCTTACTGTATTAGGGCCACTAGTTTTTGTTGTTGTACTGTTGTTTTTTGTGGTATTGAGTGTGTTTTTGCCTTGTCTACCTATCTTTTCCTCTGATTGGGGTAGTTGGGGCTGTGTCTCTGGTGATCAATCTTCCAGGTGCCAGTGGATCCAAAGCTCAAATGGTTACTCCTTGTGGTTCAGTCAGGGCCACGGTTCTGGTCACTCAGTATTCCTGGAGGGCGCTCAGTATTCCCAGGGGCCTCTCTGCAATCTCGGGGTCATTCTGTCATGCTCCCATGGAGGTTGCTTGGTTTTATAAAAATGTGTGTGACTGCACATATAGCATACCTAAACAACACACAAAATTGTTCCCATCTCAAGATGTGTACCACAAATAGGACATAGATCTTGTTTTCTTCTTCCACATCATGTTATACAATTCTTATAATATCAATATCTTCTTTTGGGAATGACATATGTACTGCTTCTTATACCAAATTTATGAGACACATAAGCTTTGGATTTCTGTGATATCATTTTGTTTATTTCACTTGTTTCACCTTTTGCTGTAGTATGAAATGAGTGCTTGTTCTCATTTCCTGTAGTATGAAGTAGGAATAGACAATAGTACTATGTTACTCCTTAATTTTTATTGTTTTAACTTTTTGACATGTTTGTTCATGTGTGTGTGTCTGTGTGTGTGTGTGTGCGCGTGTGTGCAGGAATATGAAGAGAACAACTTTCAGGAGTGGGTTTTTTCCTTCCTCCATGTGTTATTGAACTATTGAACTTAGGCTCCCAGTATTAGTAGCCCACATCTTTTGTGCTGCATCAGCCCTCATCTTTTCTTTTTAAATTAGAATAGAGACTTTGAAAAATACAGTCATACCTGATATGTAAACATGTCACCATTTTCTTTACTTTTTGTGTAAATAATCTCTTTGGTTTTAGAAATAATTCATTTTGTGCCAGTCATGATTTGCTTAAGCAAACTGTAGTGAGCCATTTTCCTCTTTTCTCATATTCCTTGTAGAGATATGAGGATTTGACTAATGCTGTAATACAGTACAAAGCATGTCTGTAGAAGCATATATAACTGTGATCTATGTTTCAAGTAAAACAATATTTTTCCAACACTCAAAGAGATATTAGGAAAGCAATTCATATTTCCCATTAAAAATCTAAATTTGGTAATAGAAAGTTGACTAAAGCATAAGTTGAATTTCTCAATAATGATATGTTTGGATACTCACAATGAAGCATGACTTTAATTGCTAATTCAAAAATAAATGTAACTATAAACTAATAGGCAAATCTAAAATTATAGATTATAATGTGGCCAGTGAAGGAAAACCTAGAGGTTACATATGCAGGCTTCAATGCTGGTACCCTAATTCTAGTTGTATAAAACTCTCTCAGGACTGCACAGTCTATGGACTGTAGCTCTTGAAATAAGTGCTCCAGCTGATATAACTGGAGAATGATGTACAATTGAACATACTTGTTTTCCTCTCTGCTGTCTTTCAAACAATAGAAATCTCCAGGAGTCCTGTCCTTAATGGCAGAAAAAAAAATCAAACGGTGCTGACAAAGCAGACTTGAAAGGACTAGAAGTCAAGAAATTGCAAGTGAAACTCAGAAGGATTTGCATTTGCCGTGGAAGTTGGCTGATGTGGCAAATCACATTTAATGCTGACAACACTTAAAAATAATGATAAATGGAGACCAAAGTAAGTAGATAAGAGAAGCAAGCAGAACAGACATTGAACTCCTACTCGATGACAAAAACACTGACATCGATTGACATTCTCTAGATGATAAGAGATAGGGAAGGAGATGGGAGACAGAAGATATCTAAATTTATAAGTCTCAACAGTGCAAATTCTAAGTGTGTATTGTTTCCACAGTAATCATATCTACTTCTGTCTAAAGTTTTGGCTGAAGTGAAATTTAATCAAGGCACATCCTTTGTTATGTGAAGAGGTTTGCTTTTGCAAACATGTGGAAAGAAGTTTTTTTTTAAGTTTCCTTTAAAGACAAACTATAGTCAGATTTTTAAAGTCGTTTTATAGCAAATGTCCCAAAGTCATTGGCAATTGTTTTTGTTCTTTTCCATTCAGTTCTGAAAGCACTTAATGTGGAAAAACTTTTCACCTTCAGAATCTTGTTTTATAGGTCCTAATGTTGATTCATAATAGACATCTAAATGACACTGAGACACTGCTTGGATGACCAGGACCTGGAAGCTGGATGGCTCAGCGACCTAAGGTTGAACAAAACATGACTGACAAAAAAAAAAAAAAAAAAAAAAAAGTTAATGAGATGATTCCTAATGGCATTTTGCTATACTCATAGAATTGGTGCCTAGCCCAACTGTCACCAGAGAGGTATCATCGAGACACTAATGGGAGCAGTTGCAGAGACCACAACCAAACATTATCTGGAACTCTGGGAACTCCAAAGAAGATGGGGGAAAAGGATTGAGGGGGAAGAGCCAGAGGAGTGGAGGAAACCAGGAGAATATGGTACACAGAATCAACTAAGCAGGGCTCATAGAGGCTAGAAGAGATCAAAGTGACAATCATGGAGCCTGCATGGGTCTGCACCAGGCCCTCTGCATACATGTTGTGTTCTGTTAGCTTGGGGATTTTTTTTTTGTTGGACTCCTAACAATGGGTATTGGGATGTCTCTGATTCTTTTGTCTACTCTTGGGACTTATATCCTCTTACTGGATTCCTCGTTCAGCCTTGATATGAAGATACATGGCATGTCTTGTTATACTGAGTTTGGTTGATATCACTGGAAGGTCTGCTCTTTTCTGGAGGGAAATGGAGGATCAGAGAATCTAGAGCAGAGAGGAAGTAAGAGAGAGATTGGGAGAAGGGGAGGAAGGGTAGATTGTAGTTGGGATATATTTTATGAGAGAAGAAGAAATTGGGTAGATTAGATAGATAGATAGATAGATAGATAGATAGATAGATAGATAATAGATAGATAGATAGATAGATAGATAGATAGATAGATAGATAGATGATAGACAGACAGACAGACAGACAGATAGATGTTGGCAGAGGTTTCTGTCCCACCTGGTCCCACAGTCTTTCAGTCCCAAAGAAATACACAGAGGTCTACATTAATTATAAGCTGATTGGTCTAGTAGCTCAGGCTTCTTATTAATTAATTCTTACATTTTACATTAATCCATTATTCTTGACTGTGTTATCCACATTGCTTGGTACCATTTTCGGTGAGGCAGTCACATCTTATTTTTTTTTTTTTGCTTTTTTCGAGACAGGATTTCTCTGTGGTTTTGGAGCCTGTCCTGGAACTAGCTCTTGTAGATCAGGCTGGTCTCAAACTCACAGAGATCCACTTGCCTCTGCCTCCCAAGTGCTGGGATTAAAGGTGTGTGCCTCCACCGCCCTGCCACATCTTACTTTTTCTATGTCTGGATGATGACTGCAGACTGAATCTTTTCTTTTCCCAGAATTCTAGTCTTCCGGCCTATACTTCCTGCCTGGCTACTGGCCAATCAGATTTTATTTAAAATACAAGTGACAGGGTACAGACCATTGTCCCACAGAAGACAGATAGATAGATAGATAGATAGATAGATAGATAGATAGATAGATAGATAGATGATACATAGATAGATAGATGACAGGTAGACAGACAGGAAGGCAGACTGACAGACAGATATATTCTGAGCATTGTCTTTACATACCTGTAACACAGAGGGCCAGCTTGTTTGGGTTTCTGTCCTGCCTGGTACTCCACAGCTGGCAAGCTCCAAAGAAAATCACATAGAGATCTCTATAAGTTATAAAGCTGATTGGTCCATTAGGTCAGGCTACTTATTAGCTCTTGTAGCTTATATTAACCCATTGTTCTTATCTATGCTAGCCACATGATTCAATACCTTTCTTAGCAGGGCAGCTCACATCTTGCTTCTTCGAAGTCTGGGCAGGAGTGTGAGGAATCAACTTCTTCCTTTCCAGAATTTTCTTCTTCTCATTGTATCATTTCTACTTCATGTCTGGTTTTCCTGCCCATACCTGGAAAGGAGAAAGATGTTTTGGGAGGCAAATGTTTAATTTGTCTTAATTCAGTGTTAGAATACAAATAAATTATACATTTCTTAAATTAATTCTATGCTTTAAGTATTAGGACAATGCATTAATTTACAATCATACATGTGGTAAATGACTATTTTAATCATATCTAGAAAAAAATCACTTCATTGGAGTTGACTACATATTTCTTCATGTTTCACTAAATGTCTTGGATTTGTTCTTGAAACCAATTTTTAAATCTCATGTTGGTGTATCTGTGTGAAACAGTCTATGCCATGATTATTTCAAACTCACTACCCCTGGGAAAGGCAGCCTTGACTATTTACTTGATTTGATAAGCAACTGTTTTCATGCCTATGACAATGTGAGACTCAGGACAAAAATGTCTTAGTTTCTGACCTGTTGCTTTGAAAAGACACCATGACCAAGGCAACTTATAAGGAGAGACATTTAATTGAGGGGTTTGCTTGCAGTTTTAGCAGGCTAGTCTGTGAACATCATGGTTGAAAGGATGGCAGCAGGAAGGCATCGTGCAACACAGTGGCTCAAGATAGAGTTCGAGAGAATGAGACTGGCCCTTATGTGGGATTTTCAAACCCCAAAGCCCACTCATAGTGACACACCTCCAACAAGCCCACACCTCCTACTGCTTCCTAAACAGCTTACCAGCAGGGAACCACCTATTCAAATATGTGAGTCTCTGGGGCCATTCTCATTCAGACCACAGGAAACCTGAGAATTAAAGTCTGAAAAAAATTAACAAGAACCCTGAAACAGCTTTTGCTAATAATCAAATCTTTGTACTTGCAGATGATGATATTGAAGCTCTAATAAATGAAATGACTTCCTTAATAAAACCGAGAGCATCAAAAAAAAAAAAAAAGACTGCAAGACAAGTCAGCTTTTATCATTGAATGCTGGGTAGCTGGTTGAAGGTTTCCTTGAGAATATAAAGTTGGCTAGTGTTTTTAATGAGTGTAAACACACGTAATGTTATTTGTTGCAGATACAGTTAATTACCTTGCCACATAGGCTAATCTGACTATGCTCTACTATTGGTGCTTTTTCTTTTATGAAAACAATATAATCAAATGTTATAATTATATTTCTGACAGTTTTATTTTGTTCACTTAGCTAACAATACTTTTTCTATTTGTCTTATAGTGCTGCTATTATCAGTATCTCCAATAAAATAAGTAAATTATAAAAGTGGGTGTAGGTGATTGTTCTTTGTTGTAAGAGAAATATTTTTGGTGTAAAATATTGGCAGATAATTTAAATTAAGCAGATCTTTATCTTGATATATTATGAAACATTTTCACCATGTATGGGTATTAAAATTTATCAAATATTTTCTCTACCTTTTAAGTATCCAATTATTGATGTTTTCTTTCTGCATTTTCATGACTGACTATTAAATAAAAAATTTGCATTCTTTGGATATGCCTATCTAAGTCATGACATTTGATTGACAAATTCTTAGCTTTGTTTGTTGTTAAGGTACTCACACATGATTTTATATTGTTTACTTATTTATTTTTCTGTTTTCTATGTTATTCTTCCTCATTTATAAGGTTCACGGTAAATCCTGGCTACATTCTGAGCAGCAGAATGCTTCCCTGTTCTTCTTGCTCTGAAGTTAGGACTCCTGCCCATATCCAATGAAGCTACTTCCCACTTTTTCTTCTCTCAGGTTCAGTATGGACAGATTTATAGTGAGGTACTCATCTTTGAGATTTCTTGACTTTGTTTCATGGTCACGTACCAGCTCACTCTTTACAAATTTTTCCTACGTGTTTCTGAATATAGACCCTCTAAATGTTACATAAATAACTCTGTACATTGAATTAACCTAATTGCTTTTTCTGTCTAACATTCAGCTTCTTAAATAGATGTGTACTGTTGTTTTAAAGATTACACTTTCCAGGGGTATGGCAATTAATTTTGCAATTACTTATCATAATTCTATCAATTTTAACTCATTATTATATATCATATATATTCAACTTTATAACTTTTACATCTATAGTGCTGACCATTTTACCACATTATAGAGATATAATTATTCTTATATTTATATAAAGTCCATTGTAGATAAGAGCACACACTAGAGTGCACACTAAAGGGTCCAGACTGCTACAAAACAGACATGACAACTTTTCAGGGTGTGACTTCACTGTCATTTCTTTTTTATTATTGCTTTTTATTTATTTAATTTATTTTTAAAAATGTAAACAAACTGTTTTCATTTTTACATACTAATCCCAGTTTCCACTCCCTTCCCTCCTCCCATTACTTCCACCTTCCCCTGCCCCTCAGGTCCAAAGCCCTCCCTACTATATTTAGGCTGAGCAAGGTATCCCTCCAAAGAGAATACATTCCAAAAAGCCAGTACAAGCAGTAAAGAAGAATCCTGGTGCCACTGCCCCAGCCATGCAAATGTCAACCACATTCAGAGGGACTAGTTTGGACTTATTCCGTTTCCTTCCCTGTCTTCCTGGATTTGGTGAGCTTCCATTAGCTCTGGTAAACTGTTTCAATGGGTGTACCCATCATGGTTTTGACCTCTTTGCTCATATTCTCATTCCTCTCACTCTTCAACTGGACTTTAGGAACTCAGTCCAGTGCTCTGATGCAGGTCTCTGCCTTAGTTTCCATATGATGCGGGATGCAGTTTCTATGGTGATATTTAAGATATTCATCAGTCTAACTACATGGCAAGGCCAGTTCGGGCACTCTCTCCTCTATTGCTTAAGGGTCTTTTCTGGAGTCATCCTTGTGAATTCCTGGGAATTACTCTAGTGCCATGTTTCTTGCTAGCCCCATAATGACTCCCTCAATCGAAACATTTCTTTCCTTGCTCTAATTTCTGTCCTCCTCCATCTCAACTATCCCATTCTCTCAAATTCTCCCCCTGCCTCCACTTTTCCCCTTTTCTTCCCATTCAGTCTTTGTACTTCCCCAACCCCCAGGCTACCAATATTATCAGACGATCTTGTCTGCTTCCCCCTCTCCGTTGGAATCTATGTATGGTTTTCTTAAGGTTCACCTTGGTACTTCGTTTCTCTAGGATCATTTGAGATACATCTGTTGAGAAATTTCTGTTTAGTTCTGTACCCCATTTATTAATTGGATTATTTGGAATTTTGACGTCTAATTCCTTGAGTTCTTTGTGTATTGTGGAGATCAGTCCTCTGATGTGGGGTTGCTGAAGATTTTTTCCCATCCAGCAAACTCAGTCTATTTAATGCTACCAGTATGTATATTTTCAAGGATGGCAATTTGGTATTGGATAATTGGTGTATTCTTTTTTGAGAATACTATTTTTCTCACTCTCAGAATTCCTTACATGTTTAGTTCTTTGTGTCAATTTGAAGCCTTGGCAAAGGGGAGACTCACTGCTCTCAGTCAGAAGGGCCATACCCCACTACCTCTAAACTCAACAGTCTAAACTCCTCAGAAAAACACTGTGTGCCAACTAAAAAAACTCTCTTTTTGTCATTCTATGTAGAAAATGTACACCTTTGGACTTATTCAATTATAAGGGCTAAAAATAGAAAATTAAGAAGTACATAATGATTATTGATGCTTTTATATGAAAATAACACTAATCATTCCTGTTGACACTTATCTGCCGTAGTCTGTCACATGGTTGTGAATAATATCAAAAGGGGATGAAAAGATAGAATCTTGGCATGTTCCCTCGCTCAAAAAGCTCTGAGTATTTGGAGAGCATAACTAATATTAAGCATATTAAAGGAAATGATAGTTTATACTGAAAACATGAAAGGGATATATTGAATTTTAATACACTTGCATATAGAAGCAACCAAATTTGTTGCGGAAACATTGTGTAAAACTTGCAGTATGAGCAGCTTAGAAAGCCAAGTGTCAATCACAAATGTGTGGGCAATGGGTTATTATGGTTTGGATATAAAAAGTGCCTTCCAAGGAGGCTTATTTGGTGAAACTCGGTTCCAAATACAGTGGTACTTAGAGACAGAGCTTCAGGAAATAATCAGGTCATGTGTGTTCTGACTTCATCATTTGATTAATTAATTCATTGATTCATTATTTGTTGGCATATTTGAGGAAGTAGAAATTAAGTCAAGTTAAATGGAAATAATAAGTCATGAGGGGGTTTTATCAGGAAAGATTTACTCGTGTCTCCTACTTTTCTATTTCTCTGCTTCTTGGCTGCCAGGAAATAAACAGTTTTGCTCCACTTGCCTGTTACTCTCCACCAAGTATTCATTGCTCACCATGGGTCCAGTAACAAGGAACCAAGTGACCAATGGCTGAAACCTCAGCATGGTAAAGCTCACCACCACTAAGCTACCTTTTTCCCCTCAAATGTTTACCACAATGATAAAAAGTGCTATTAACTCACATGGTGCTATATCTTAAATGTCCACTAAATGCCGTAAGTGGGCATCTTGATAACAAGTTTGTAGATGCTACTGAAGAGAATTGCTTCAGGGGAATATTGAAACCCAGCTCTCCTCCTCCCTGGCTCCTTCTCCTAGTCTTCCCCATCCTTCTATGTACCCTCCTTCTACTGCTCTTTCTCCCTTTCCCATCTTTCCCTCCATCCTTATTTTCCTGGTACTCACCTGCTTACCTACAACAAGCACTTATTTGATACACCATGCATCACATGCCATGACTCTTGGCCTCACCAAAGACCTAAAGTATTGGAACAATGCAACCATGATCTAGAACTCCAGAACTTTTTGTTACCTGAACTGTTTTGTCATAGTAACAAATAACACACACAAGGGGGTGCTGCTTTTAAGTCTCATGAAGACAACTTCATGTTTAAATACAGAAAATTAGATTAAAATAATGTCTATTGTAACCCTTTATCTGTGTATGTTCTTCATGCTCATCAACGAAATGAAATTCCCAGGTAAATTTTACTTCTAAGAACTAAAGTTAAAACAATGGGTAACATGTTGTCATACATATTGTCAATTCACTGTGTTTGATTTGAGTAGTGTAGATGCTGAGTTTTCTAAAAAGAAAAACTATAATTTATTAAATAGAACTAGAAGAAAACATATGTGTCGAAACAAAAGTAAATGAACAAACAAAACAGAGGCTTCCTGTTGTGCCAATGTCTGTTGGCTGAATTCTGAGTTGAAAGTTTGTGTTTTTTAAGAAGCTCTTGTACTTTAAATTTCTTAACTGCCAGGTACATTGGTGATGTGTTTCATCTCACTGTGTCAAGCCTATCACTTTATCCCTGTTCAAAATGAAAGAATGTCAATTGGAAAGACATGTTTGGTGAAAGACTTCAAACTAACTAAACACTGTGTTTACTTTTTTAAAGGAATTATATAAAATTTAACATGAACAGTGGCATCCTGGACCATTCAGATCGCAATTAACTTTGATCATGTTCAATTAATTACAGCTTTTGTTCATATTACACTGAGATTGTTTCTCACATAGAAATAATCACACATTCCCAAAATGGTTATAGAATAAATACCAAGATTATCAAACTCAAAATTATTTTGGCTCAATTCTTACATCATAGACTCACATTCCCCTAGCTTATTACAGATGTACACTCATGTGTGTATTCACTTATTTCAAATTAATTAAGCTATCTCTATTTAGTAGAGCATGGTAACATTCTGTCAAACAGAAAAACATTTCCAGTAGCTTCTGGAGTAGTCAACACACATTGATGAAACATCCAAATAATACCAAGGAAGATATTACTTTACTCCACTGAATTGCCTGTTCATGACTAACACATTTTCTGTGACCAGACTATGGAGTTTCAGCTGTGTTTAATAAAAGATACAGACCAGAGAGATGACTCAGTAGTTAAGAGTACTGCCTGCTCATCCAAAGGCCCTCAGTTCAATTCCCAGCAACTACATGGTGGTTCACAACTATTTGCAATGAGATTTGGTGCCCTCCTGAAGAAGAAACCTTGTCAGTCGTCCTCATCAACTTAGATCACAAAACTCAATATGGTCAAGTTCAACAGAACTACCATATATGGGCTGCTCAAGCATGTTTCAACATTGCCAGGGCATAAGTTATAAAAATTTTACAGTCAGAAGCAAAGAATAGAGATGATCGAGCTCAAATCAATCCTATTATTCTGAACAATGATAGAACAAGAATTTCAAAAAGGGGACACATTAATAAGAACTTCATATTAGTCAATTTTGCACATGAGGATCTAGTATCAATAATAGCTCACAGAAATATGAAGACTGAAAGTACTGTGTCCCTTTGTCACTTATATTGGTCATGAAATTATTGAAATGCACTGACTATATCTACTATTAATACTAGTTAATAAAAAATAATGAAAGAAAACTGTGACCCCTTGTCTGTTGTCTTGTTTATTGCATTGAAAGAATGCACTGAGTATAGTCAGTAGCCACAAATAATATACTAAGAAGAGCAACAGAAATGTCTATTCAGTACATTTCCTATTTGTTTTTGAATATTTCCTTTGTACCCTTTGCTACCCAGTTCTTTCTGCATATCATTTTTCTTCACTTTCCTCTTCACATTAAAGCTTTTTTATGGCATCATGTGACCATTGGCTCAAAGTTAATTTGCAAGAATTGGAACATATTTCCATTTCAACTATAGTAACTGATCTCTGTGCTAAATACTGCTTGAATCCATGATTCAGTAACTAGGTCATTTGTCAAGATAAGCCTTCTCTACCCTTCTTCAAGCACACCAAAATGAAGAGCAGACTTCACAGTCACGATGTTTAGAAAATAGAAAAGTGACTGGTTTTGAGTTTTCAAAATCACAAATGTATAAACATTTTTATGTTTTGTAAAAGAATTATGGCCAGGTAGTGGTGGCTCACACTTTTAATCCCAGCACTCAGGAGGCAGAGTCAGGAGGATCTCTCTGATTTGAGACCAACCTGATCTACAGAACTAATTATAGGACAGCTAGGTCTGTTACACAGAGAAACTCTGCCTCACAAAACCGAGAGAGAGAGAGAGAGAGAGAGAGAGAGAGAGAGAGAGAGAGAGAGAGAGAGAGAATTATCTATAAGATCCATACAAATTTTATTGTTAGCCTACAAATAAAAATAGAAGAAATAAAATGTTTTAGCTCATAGGTAATAAAGTTGTACAATTAGAAAACACTAAGCATCCTACCACTGAACCACTAGAAGTCACAAGTGTAGAAAACACAAATTCAGTGTACAGAAATCAATTGCACTATTTTCTTTTCTTTCAATAGCTCACTGAGGTAAATGAACTGCTTACATTCAATATGCAGAATTAAATGTGTATGGAAACTATATACCAATACAATTGTCACCAAGTCAAGATGATATATTTACACCATCAAAGAGACCTTGCATCTATTTTTGTGTTGTTTTATTTTGGTTCTAAGAACACATAGGAAATTCCCTCTTTAAACAACATTTTAAGTGTTTATCATAGTGTTAGTAAATCTAAGGACTTGATTTTACTTCCAGTTTCAAGAAATAATTTGCACGGAGGAGGCGGAAATTTTTTCAATAAAAAAAATTAAAAAAGAAAAAAAGAAATAATTTAAGTTTCAAAAGTGAAATTTCAGAATTTTACAGTATTTATCCATTGTTCTAAACCCTCATCACTTGATTACCCATCCATGATTCTATTTTTTATTTCTATGCCTGAAGATATGTTCAGAAACTGGCCTAGCAAAAAATAATCTTAAAATTAAAGTATAACTATATCATTTTCAATACCATCAGAAGCACAAAACTATTGTGAAAATTTTAGTGAGAAATATGCATGGCATGTATTACAAAAATACTTCTAGAGGAAATATAAAAACAACCCCATAAAAACTGCACAAAGAGTAAGTCATTTATTATAGAGAAGAAGATTCACTATTGTTAAAATATTCCTCTTTCTAAAATTTCTGCTTTCATTGTAACACCAACAGTATGCTTTTGACAAATGAAAAATGAAAATCTGATATTTATATTTTTAGGGAAATATAAATGTTTAGAATAGTTATATAAGTAAAAAAGAACAAAGTTTGGGGACTTAGAATAATTTATTTCAAGATCTATTCTACAAAACCAAGATTATATGATATTATTGTCAAAATGAACACATAGTAGGGTCAAAGACTTAGAAATAGACTCATATTTGTACTATCATCTGAAGTTCATCAGAAAAGTCCCATAAATTAAAAAAAATGATGGCAAGATATTGTCAATGGAAATGTGAATTTTGACTATGACTTCATCTAACTCTACATGTTAATTCTGTGGTGTAAGTTAACCTTATAGTCAATGGTAAAATATGTTTCCAGAATGATAAATTGAAGAGAACATAAAAAAATCATCATAACATAACATTACTTTCCTTGTATAATAACAAAACTAATATCAAAACAAACACAAAGCACCAACCATAAAAGTTACAGAAGCATAAACTGAACTTAACTAAGGTTCAAATTTTCTTAGAGTCAAAGACCAGAAATTACTCAAGTGGGTAAGAGTGGCTTATCTTTTAGGTAGACCAGGACAACGATATGATTCTATCTGTGCTACATGTATGCTTGTCAATGGCTCTAAAACAAGACTGAGGTAGAGAAACACATAATGTATAGCTTGTTATTTATACTTTGAAACACTTCTGTGGCCCACTGTTAAAAGCTTATTGAGGATGCTTTTGCCATGCTTTAATCTGTAACCTAGCCTTAGCTACGTGGCAAGTGCAGCCTATGACTCCAAAGTAAAGTTGTGCTTAGGCTCCCAGGAGGCTGAATTATGCTTATCAGGGTAGATCTTATTCCAGAAATGAATGAACCTATGAGGCTACAGGAGTTTTCATAAAATGAAAGCCTTCTTTTTTGTTTAAACAGAAAAAGGGGAAATGATGGAGGAGAGTCATTTGTCTATGTGTTACTTTCATTGGTTAATAAAGAAACTGCCTTGGCTTTTTGATAGGGCAGGATTTAGATAGGTGGAGTAGACAGAACTGAATACTGGGAGGAAGAAGTCAGTGAATGAGTCGCCATGGTTCTCCGACATGAGATGGACGTAGACTAGAATCCTTCCCAGTAAGCCACTATCTCGTGGTGCTACACAGATTATTAGAAATGGGTTAAGCAAGATGTGAGAATTAGCCAATAAGAGGCTGAAACTAATGGGCCAGGCAGTATTTAAATGAATACAGTTTCCATGTAATTATTTTGGGTAAAGCTAGCTGGTGGCCGGGAGCTGGGTGGTGAGAAGGGGCCCGCAGCTCCTTCTACAGTAAATGGTGGTTGCATTTTCTGTCTCCTGTTATACTTTTATATCTAGCTTCTCTAGGGTTGAAACCTCCTGGGCCTTACCTGGTCCACTTTGGTATATCCATTGGTATAGTCCTTATTCAGCTATGATTTGCACAGTCATGCCTTATGAGTCTATAGATGTAGCTTCTGATGTTACTAGGACAAGCAAACTCCCTAATTTTCTGTCTCTTGTAATCTTTCTGTCCCCTCTTCTAAAATGATCCCTGAGTGATGTGGGATGTCCTTAGGTATTTGTCTTGCTTTTATTGGTTGATGAATAAAGTTGTTTTGGTCAGTGACTTTAGCAGAGTAAAGTCAGGCAGAAATCCCAACAGAGATATAGAGAAAGAGTAGGCTAAGTGAAAGACTATTCATGTAGCTGCCAAAGAAAAAAGATGACAGAACCTTACCAGTAAGCTTCAGTGTCATGGTGATACACATATTAATTGTAATGGGTTAATTTAAGATATAAAAGCTAGGAATGAGTATTCCTAAGCTGTTGGCCAAGTAATGTTGTAATTAATATCGTTTCTGTGAGGTTATTTAGGTCTGGGCGGATATAAATGAAGGTACAGTCTCTGCTTTCACCTGAGTCTTAGGTGCCATAGTGTCTTGTAGATATATCCATTGAGATTGGGATCCACAACTCTGCTGGCAATATAATAACTGTAATTAAAAGGTTAATCACATACATTTTTGTAAAGAATAAATGTAAGGCATTTGGAATTATGCCTGATTAGTCACAATATTATTATTTCCTACAATCACCATCATTGGTGCCTCGAATGACTACTACCACAGTATGGCAAGTGCCACCACCTTTACCATTACAGCCCTTCTTCTCTTCCCTTCCTGAAAATAGTTTAGAGAAATATTCACAGTCACATATGTTGAAATTAATGAATATATTCACTGTCTTCTCCAATATAACACCAAATTGTATTTACAGAATAATTCACAACTGGGTTTTTAGAGAAAAATAATGCTACATGATGGGGGGAAAATTGCCACTCAAATTCAGTGATCTGACTGAGACACACTGAAGTCTTCATTGGTACACACAAGACTCATGCTGAACTGTCTATATTTAGTTCCAACATAGCATAAAGAACAGCTCCAACTTGAGAAGAACTAATTTATATAGTTAAAATGGAAATGATTTGAGCATACACTAGAATAAAAATTGCAAAAAACATTAAAATATTTAAGAATGTATTGTGCTTATTCATCAGGTACTCTGGAATAAGAATTCTTTGCAAACTGAATATTTAGTGAAAACACTTGATTTCCATAAGCCAATTTTAATTATAACTTTATTTTATTTAAATAATTGGTTGTAATACCTTTCCATGGTGGACAGGACATCTTATAATATTGTGCCTAAATTAAATTAAATCTTACCAACTACACTTATTAGATCATAATGCTAATATTTTAATCACATTTTAAAATTCCCTGAGTCTTTGTTGAAACCAATCTGATTAAATTTGAATCTTTCTCATGCCAATTGCTCATTTAGTCAGAATATGCTTGTATTTCTGACAACAGATTGAACAAATACTGAAGCATTCACAAGAAAGATTTCAAACTATGTTAGAAAACTTGGATTCTATACTTGAAAGTAAGAGCATTTTTACAAGTGATATAAGTTTCTTTTCAGTAATTAAACACATACTCAAAGTAGTCTAATGTGATCTACTAAGAATTCTCACTCAAGTATGACATGCTTCTATCAGATTGAACAACATAGTTTTCTTTAATAAATCCCTGTAATCATATTAGAAAATGTGTGCATATTTATTTTTCAAGAGGCAAAGTATGTAGATCTTATTCAAGTTCAGTTTTAGTGCACTGGAAATTATCTAGCCCAGTTTTAAGTAAGACATGAGATTTGTAATGACACAGATTTTCTTGTAACAAAATGCTTTCAATACTGTGATATCAATTTTTTTATTTTTATACTTGATTTTAGTGATGAGGGAAATTCTTTTGTGCACTGCTTGCTTCATTTTTCTTATAAATTTTGTCAAAAAAAATAAAGGTCAAAGGGAAGGGAAAAGAAAGAAAAAGAAATCAATACTGTTGTGCTAGCTATATTTACATTATTGTCATCAAAATTCCTTAGAAAAAGCATTTATAGAAGAAAATTATAAGGTTCAGTGTGGCTGGCATTATATTGAGTTCTTTGATCCATTTGGACTTGAGTTTTGTGCATGGCAATAGATATGGATCTATTTTCATTCTTCTACATGATGATATACAGTTATGCCATTTGTTAAATATGCTTTCTTTTTTCCATTTGATATTTTTTGCTTCTTTCCAAAAATCAGGTGTTCAAAGGAATGTGGATTAATATCTGGGTCTTCTATTCATTTCCATTGGTCCTCCTGTCTGCTCTTATGCCAATACCAGACTGTTTTCAGTACTGTAGCTCTGTAGTAGCGTTTGAAGTCAGGGATTGTGGTGCCTCAAGAAGTTCTTTTTTTTGTACAGGATTGTTTTAGCTATCCTGGGTTTTTTGCTTTTCCATATGAAGTTGAATACCGTTTTGTGTGTGTGTGTGTGTGTGAGAGATCTGTGAAGAATTTTGCTGTGATTTTGATGGGCATTGCATTGAATCTGTAGGTTGCTTCTGGTAAGATTGCCTTCTTTACTATGCTAATTCTACCTACCCAAGAACATGGGAGATCTTTCTATTTTGGGGTGTCTTCTTCAATTTTTTTCTTCAAAAATTTAAAGTTCTTGTCATGCAAGTCTTCCACTTGTTTGGACAGAGTTAGTCCAAGATATTTTATGCTTTTTGTGGACATTGTGAAGGGTGATGTTTAACCAGACCACAAATCACAATCCCATAGAACCTAGACAACAGTGTGGATCCTAAGAGAGACATACATAAATCTAATTGACATGAGAAATAGAAAAATACAAGATCTCCTGAGTAAATTGGGAGTATGGGGACCTTGGGAGAGGGTGGAAGAGGAGGCGAGTGGCAGGGAGGGGAGCAGAGAAAAATGTAGAGGTCAATAAAAACAATTTTAAAAAAAGATTATTAGCACTCCTGGTCAGCAGGAAGTAGCCTGGAAAGTTATGCCCACATTCCCCCCCAAAATAGATCATGGATGTTTGTCTTTGTTTGGAGGGTTAGTTACAAGTTGTTATAGGTAATGGTCAGGAAAAGAGTTAAACAAAAGAGATTAGATTCAGAGTTCTTGTTTTGAAAAAAAAATGGGGGAGTTCTCTGTGACAATGGTCTTCTACTCTGTAAAGATTTGTCACTTGTATTGCTTTAATAAAACACCAATTGGCCAGTAGCCAGGCAGGAAGTATAGGTGGAGCAACGACAAAAAAATGAATTCTGGAAAGAGGAAAGATTGAGTCTGCAGTCATCACCCAGACGCAGCAAGATAAGAATGCCTCGCTGATAAAAGGTACCAAGCCATATGGCTAAAACAGACAAGAATAATGGGTTAATGTAGGGTGTAAGAGTTAATAAGAAGCCTGAGCTAATAGGCCAATCAGTTTATAATTAGTGTAGTCCTCTGTGTGTTTCTTTGGGACTGAATGACTGTGGGACAAGGAGGGCAGAAACTTCTGTCAACAGCCCTCTACATGTGCATGACAGTATTGTAGCCTGGTTTATTTGTGGGATCCCAGGTAATGGGAACAGAATCTATCCCCCATGGATGAGCTGGCTTTTGAAGCCCATTTCATGTGATGGAATGCCTTTTTAAGCCTTAATGTGGGGTGGGGGTGGAGGAAGGCATCAAGTCAATATGTTAGACTTTGTTGATTCCCCATGGGAGAACTTACCCTGTAAATAGGGACTGTTTTCATGTTTTCTAGCCATTCAGACCCAAATAATTATACAAAACATTATTAATTACAACACTCTTTGGTGAATAGCTCAAACATATTCCTACCTAATTCATAGATCTTAAATTAACCCATTTCTATTAATCTGTGTGTAGCCACTAGCTATGACTTACCAATAATGTTCTGGTATCTTTTTCCTTTGGCAGCTACATGACATCTGCCTAAGTCCACCTTCTTTCTCCCTGTATTCAGTTTAGTTTTCCTGCCTACCTATATTCTGTTCTGCCACAGGCCAAAAAATCTTCTTAATTAATCAATGGTGATAAAATATATTCATATTGTACAGAAGTGAATCCCACATATTTACCCTTTCTGAGAAGTGAATAGGGGTAGGTTGGGAGACATGGGGGAGAGGGGAAGAAGGAGAGGGAAGGGGAATTGTGATTGGTATATAAAATTAATAAAAAAATAAAATTGAATATAAAAAATATTCATACAATAAAAAACATGATTGCTAAGTACCTAAATAAGTAGGCACCTTGTGTTTATATATTAGAAAGCTGAATTGTAGCAAGGAGGTAGCATTTCTCAAACTGAGGTATAGATTCAATACAGACCATGAACATTTCTTCTAGTTTTTTGTTAAGAAAGAGACAGGGAGATTTTAAATTTTACATGTAAATGCAAACAAAATACCCAATGTCATCTTTAAATAGAACAAAATTGGAGAGATTGTATTTGTCTATATCAAATAATAAAAGGCATAAGCAATAAAACACTGAATTATTGGCATAAGCAGATATTTGTATTGACAAGTTGTTGAGAAATTTCAAGGGCAAATGATAGTATCTTTTACAAATGGTACTGATACAACTGAATGTCCAGATTCATGATTGTAAATTTGGACTCTTAGATAATATTACAAAAATAATAACTTATAAAAATTAAAATGCAAATACAAGCTCTTCAACCATAAAATAGTTCAAAATGAAATTGACCATTCATAATTGACCATGATAATACCAAACATTTGCCAAATGGTTAAATAAAATGTTCTATATCAGGAGCAGGATATCATTCACACAAGTGGAAAAGAAGAAAAGCTGATATCTATTATGTTATGAATTAACCCTGAGGCATTACTGTAAATAAATGAAATGATTGATAGCTACATGGCATATAGTGTTTACATGTAATGCCCACAATAGACATCTGTGGAGGTAAGGATTGTGAAAACTAATTGTGAGAGATTGACTTTAATCTATCGTATTAGCGAGGTCTTGGAATAAATCTGGAATTAGATACCACTAATTGTTACACAAAATTAAAAACATATCAAAATTCTTAATTGTATAGTTAATTAAATTTCTGCCTATTATATTACAACAATGAAACCAATGAAATGAAGATATAGATTTGTAGATTGTTTGGAAAAACATACCGTTTTTAGAAGTATGCCATTAATGTTTTTTAAAAAAATCCCATTTATGTGCTTGTTGTTAAACCCTAGCACTGCAAATAAAATCAATCAAATACCTGGAGATAAACCTATGACAGCTGCTGTGAGGATAAAGAAAATGAAGATGTGGTTAGTCCCAGACACATAATCAGTTAACCTTTCAGCAAGAAAAGAAAAAAATAAAAGAAATGCAGAAATCAAGAGAAAATCAAAGTGTAGCAGAGTCTTTGAAACAACATTTAAAGTACCTTAAAATATAGGATAAATGCTGATCATTTAAGAAAAATATTTAAGAAAAATAAGGTATGAAAAGTAGAACCAATGGCATGAGCAAGGATAAAGCAATGACAAAATGGAGATAAGGGACAAAATAAAAAGTACATATTGAGATGATGCAGGGTGGGTGCTGCTTCTCAGAATGGACAATTTTTTCTTGTCATTTGCTATTATGTAGCACAGTTCCATGGTATAGCCCAGTTTGACCTCAGGCTTACTGTGTATGCAAGGCACACTGAGTTCACAATCCTCCTGCCCCAGCCTCCTTGAATGCCAATATACTTTGCTGTTGAACAGTAGGTATATAAAGTAATAAATTCAGATAATAGTTTACATAGTTCATTATCATTGCCATCATTTTTTCTATGAAAAATTGCAAGATTCCTTAACCACTATTGCTAAAATTTGAATATCATCTTTGGGGTTTGGGATGTGAGTAACAGTCAGCTGTCAACAGTTTTGGCCAGGAAAACTAGATTCTTTTAAAGTTAGATAAATTTAATTACTTGTTTATTGCTCCGATTTTGATAATTGTCATTTTTCGCTAGTTTTTAGAAGAAATACATTTAATTCTACTTTCAAGCAACAGAAAAAATCCAACTGGGTTTTCTTTTCTCATGCTCAATATTCTCTCCATCCTTTGGAAAAAATATAAATTCAGTCTTGGATTGTCATCACTTGTTCCCTTTTTCGCTACCCAGGTGTCCAACATTTCAGGAAATTATTTACCTGCAATATTAGAACAAAATGAAATGGCTAGACATTTCCTTAATGGAAACCCTGAGGAGTGAGTAAGCTTACACACTAACATTCAAGAAGACTGTGGAGGGCAGAAGTGTTAGCATTCTCCACGTAGTAAGAATAATTTAACAACTTGAAAGACCAGATTATAGATTATAAAACAAGACAAGACAGAGATGTGGTTCTATGGCAAGCTTGATTGAGGCTTATTAAGGAACTGTATTAACTGTATATAAGGAGGTATATTAAGGAACTGGCTACACAAATGTGAACAAGAAAGTAAAATAGGAGGCACTGTTAAGGTTGTTCTGTAATGAAGAACATGGAGACAACATGGGTCAAGAAGCCAAGTTTGCCTACCAATCAGTATGCTGCAATGTTGAGACAATTTCTGGGGGAGAGATGTCAGGAGTGAAAGCAGAAATTATTAAAGAGTGTGATGATTAATTTTGGTTGTCAGGTTCACTGGATGAGGGACACATAACCTTGCTAAAGTACTTCCATGGGTGCATCAGTAAGGATGTTTCCTTGGGTAGTTGTCATAAATATCAGTGAAGTGAACCAATAGAAAGTGAAGCTGATTTAAGAATAATGATAGGACAAATAGAAACAGATGGGAAAACAGAAGTTGTCCCTAGACATCAGTTCTTCTTAGGTGGGCATGTATATTTATGGTTATTGCTAGGTTTTTGATGCTCTTCACTATATTTTTTGTTTTGTTTTGTTTAGCAATACCAGGAGTTGAACTTAGAGCACTGTGCATGTTAAACAAACACTCTAACACCGAAAACACCCTCCGCCTGTGTATGTTTGTTTTCTTCTGTCATTGCTCATAGATATTGAGATACATATTCTTTAGCGCTGAACATGGAGTTGTACAGACCTTTAACCTTTGACAGTGGTTGCATCTTTAATACCTTTTTCTGGGCCCCAAGTATCATGGTCTCTGCAGCTACTATATTCTCTTTCTCTGCAGCCTGTCCAGAGCCATTGTGAAGGTATCCAGCCCCTAACTGTGTAAGCCAAGATAAGAAATCTCCTCTTATAATTACATATACATCCTGCTGGCTCTGATCCTCTAAAACACCTTGGCTAATACACTGGGTCTGGTGGCTCAAATAATGATTTAGGAACAAGCTCTACATTTGAGACACGGCAGTATAAAAACAACATTTAAGTCAATAATAATGGATATGGAAACAGCAAACATGAATATCCCTCTTTACTGTTTCTAAAGCACCTTTACATAAGAATACCTTATAAACTTTAAATAATGAAAAGAGATGCCCAAAACATTGAAATTCTCCAACCAAAATACTTTAATGCTATTTTGTTTGGCTTCTTCGTATTTTCCTTTTGTGTTTTGTATTTCTGTGAATCCAAGCTAGTGGGGCCATACATCAACCATAAGCTTTCCCTGGAGGCTTATGGCTCTGAGACAGCAACGTGAAATGCCTCCCTGATTTCCTTCCAGGATTTAGCTCAGACTTTGCCTGACAGGAGCTTCTTTTTCAATGCTACATTTAACAGCACATTCCTGTCCTTTCACATCGCATCATTCTAGACCTAATCATTTTCTCTGAAGCCTGTACAAAGTAAATTTTTGTTTCCATTATTTAATCAAAACTAATCTTGTCAAGGTCACCCGTGAGTGCACACTGCCAAATTCAAAGCTCAAGTCTATGAAATCGTCCTCCTTTCCTTCCTGGAGCACTCGAAGCACTTCACGCTTGTAAACTTTCCTTGCTGGGCCTCTCTGAAGGACTCTCTATTGTTTCCCCCCTCCCCTGCCACCTCACTGACCTCCCTGTCTAGCATCTTTCCTAAGACTCTTCTTTTCCCACAGCCAGATCTCAGCATAGGTATCTGAGTTCTCCCTCTCGGCTTCACTTCTCTACCTACATTCAGTCTTCCATTCATCTGCCCTTTTAGTCAAGATGTTTAAGCTGACATAAGTAACTCAGAAGAATGATTTACAGGAGAGAGAAGCTGCTTTGGTTTTTAGTTTCAGATGTTTTAGCCCTTGGATGGACAGCTCTGTTTGTAGACAACGGAGAAGGAGAATCTTGTTGGAACATGTGGAAGCTTCTCTTTTCTCAGCAGCCAGCAAAAAGAGAGATACAGAAAATACCGGTGAAGAGTAAATGAAGGAACATACCCAGGGCCTGTGTCCTCCATCTAGGACACTTTTACATAGCCATCATCTCCCAAAATAATTTTATCCGCTTGGCAGGTGGATATCTGCAAGATGATGAGCATCCTGGTATACAGAGTGAACAACAGGGCTACAAAGGGAGACCCTGCTTCAAAACAACAACAACAAAGGGTCGTTTAAACTATGACTTCCTTTCTTGTTTGGCTCAGTCAGGCTTCACTGTACACTGGCCCTGTTCCTGGCAGACATCCCATGGTCCTGGCATCATTGATATCCAGGGCTCTGTACTGTAACTCAGCCTGTACATTCCCAATGGTCTTGGCTGACCTCAAAGTCTCAACTGTTCTCCATGACCACTTCAATCCTTTACGTTGCATGCCACCAAAACCCAGTACAATTTAGAAGAGTCTTGCACATTACTTGAGTTCAGCTGCCAGGTGGAGAAGCAGAGTTGGACTCCTCCAGACTATGACAGATTCTGTGTGCCGACCCTGAGGAAAACTTCCAGAAGATTTCACCTCCATGATGCTGGTTCCTTATTAGTTGCAGTTGATTACTTGGCCTAGCATCAGTTGTCACAACAAAATACAGGATTAACAGATTCTTAATCCAAATAATCACCCGAGGAGCCCTGAGAGAGGTTTTGCTTCCTCTTGAAACTTTACAAGATAGGCCTCCTCATTATCTGCATTTCTCTCAGCACTATCTTCCAAAGTCCTACCAAACAACTCATTAAACACTCAACACCCAATTACTTTTCTAGCTCAAATTCCGAACACTTTTACAGTACTCAAACAACAACAACAACAAAACAGACAGACAAATAAACAAGTGCACACATTCACACACACACAAATCCATGGTCAGATGTATCACCATAATGTTGCCATATTCTTTGACATCAATTTCAGTATTAGGTTGCTTTCTGTTGCTGTGAATAGACACTATCCAAAAGCAACATGGGGAAGGAAAGTTTTAATTTAGCTCACACTTCCAAGTAACAGTATACAAGTGAAGAAAGTCAGTGCAGGAGGCAGGAACTCAGGGAAGGAAAGTGGAAGATGGAACCAAAGTAGAAATCCACAGAAGAATTCTGCTACCTGACTTTCTTTCCCTGGCTAGGTCATCTCTTTCTCCTACAGTATGACTCACTTGTCCTAGTATGGTGCCACCCACACTGCACTAAGCCCTCCTGCATCAAATAGTAGTTTTGAAAAGTGCACAGTAGATGTACCCATAGGCTAATCTGAGAATACAATTCAACTGAGACTCTCTCTTCCCTTTGTCTGGGAGTGTGTTAAGTGACAGAACAACTTTCTTCAGGAATTTGTTGGAGGAGGGCCGCTTGTTGGTTCCTGGCCGGCCGGCTATCTTAGACGCAAAATAATCACACAGAAACTGTATTAATTAAATCATTGCTTGACCCATTAGCTCTAGCTTTTTATTGGCTAACTCTTATATTAATTTAACCCATTTCTAGTAATCTGTGTATTGCCACATGGCTGTGGCTTACCAGGTAAAGTTCCCAGCATCTGTCTCCAGCAGCTCCATGGCTTCTCTCAGACTACACCCTTCTTTCTCCCAACATTCAGCTTAGTTTTCCTGGCATAGATTCTGCGCTGCTATAGGTCCAAAGCAGTTTCTTACTCATTAATAGTAATCACATCATACAGAGGGAAATCCCACATCAGGAATTCATCTTGCTTATTTCCAAACTAAATTCACATCGTAGGTTAAATTAACCTAGACCAGCTCCCTAGAATGTCCTTTCTATCCCTCGCCTTTTTACACTTTCTTGTCCTCTGGTACACGTAGTATTAACTACATTTTATTATAGATTAATTTTGCCTCTTTAGAACTTTACTTACTATGGTAGCAGATGATTTTTTATTTGGCCACTGCTTTGTCACTCAGTACCAGAACTGTGTTTTCCACAAATAGCATTTGTTGAAGTAGGGAATGAGCAAGAGAATATTATTATTATTGTGAGTTGATACAAAGGATGAGATGGAAACAGGCCATGTTATTTAATTGATAATTGAGCTTTAGTGACTATCTTGCACCTGTGATTCTATAGATGAAGTACAGATAAAAGAGGAAATTGTTATGCTGAAGATGCTGAAAATCAATTATTGGTAGAATAAAACATAATTTGTGAAAACAGAATTTAGTATTTTCCTCAATATTGTAAATAACCAGTTTCTTCTCAGACTGAAGTTCTACAACAACAACATATTAAAGGTAAGGTTTAAAAATAATATTGGAAATTTCTCATCCAGAAACATTCATTTTATCATGATAAGTCTATCTTCAGGCTAAAAATTTTCTAAATTGACAACATCCCAAGATATGAAAATGGAAACACTCCGTTCTGGCTAACATCCTACAAAGGACTTGAAGATATTTATCTTACTGTTCTGATCTACAGAAAACAATTACCAGTTTTATATGAATGAATTTATGACATCTCAAGAAAGTATTACAGAATTTAGTGACTTTAACTGTACAGAAAAATTAATATGAATAAGGAAGAGCACATATTACCATGAGTGTGGAACCATACTAAAGTGAATTAATGTATCCTTTCCTATACCAAACTTTGTTGAATTCTTTTCTTGCCAATACATTTGACTTTACAATGGGTTTTGAGCCTGACTTGCTGTCAAGAAAATTGAGCCTTTGAATCCTTTTTCTAATCTGCAGTTCCACCCATTCTGGATAAACTCCAAAACCTTTGTTGCTACTAAGAGAAGAGACATCAACTTCATAAATATCTGTTATCCTTGGTAGATAAATACCAGGAACATGAAGGAAAGGGCCAGCTCTTCACAATAGCAATGTGACTTGCCATTTATATGTCTTCCCTCTTGCAAATATACATATACCCCCTCTCATATTAGCAAGAAAAATCTTTAGTGTCATAATTACACTGAAATGACAAACATTAATTTGAAAATAGTTTATCAATGCATGTTTAGAACAATCAAAAAGTATATACTGAATTTTGCCTTCATACTTCTCACAAAATTGTTATTATACAGAATAATATTTTATTGGGACTTTGCCTTTCATTTCCAGCAACTGTTTTGATGCAGAACTGTAAAGATAGATATAAGTAGGGCAACTTGGTTGGTTGGAAGACATTTTGGGGTATCCTGTCAAGATAAGAGTATTCCTGCACTATTTTTATATCTTCCTGTCAGACAAGTCCTATTCCATTTTATCTGACACTCTGCTTCACACTATTAGATTATATTATAGCTCAAACTTGTCATTTGGGGGAAGGAGAAGCACATAACATTATTATTCAATGCAGCCTGGCTTGCTTTAGATCAAAGGCTGGTTCCTGGCAATTTCTGTAATTAAGGAAATATCTATAAACATGAGACTTGCAATACATAATTTGAATTCAGCATGGGCTGTTCTCTCCTAGTATGTGTAGAAATGTGTCACTTACTTTTAAATGAATAAACATGACTTTGTCAACACAGAGTTTGCATTAATGGAAACATACTGAATATTCTTTAAAACTGCATAGAATCTTGAAGTTCATATAGTTAAGGGATGGTGTTGAGAGTCAAGTACTTCTTTTAGTCTGGCATGTTATTACAAATTATTATCTTTAATCCCAAGGAGGATTAGAAAATAAATTTTCATACTTTAGAGCAAACTTGCTTCTAAGTGGAAAATTAAAAATCCCTATAAAAATCATTTTACATCCTTAACCTAGATAAAACTTTCTTCATGCTATTCAGTGCATTTTCTTTTTATGTTGAATTGGAGTGGAAATTTAAGCATAAGGATCTCTGTGAGTTCGAGACCAGCCTGGTCTACAAGAGCTAGTTCCAGGACAGGCTCCAAAACCACAGAGAAACCCTGTCTCGAAAAACCAAAAAAAAAAAAAAAAAAAAAAAAAATCCATGAAACAATGCATTGCTGAAGGAGTTATATTTTTTCACACTGTGTATTATTTTTAATATGTTTTCATTGAAATAGATTCTATCACTTTCCCTCTTCCATTTTACATTCCAACCCTTCTGGTTATTTCCTTTTGAATCTCTTCCATGTTGATAGTCTCTTTAAAAATGAGCTAAAATATTTAGAAATTATATAACATGAAAATAACATAAATCAAAATTAGAAAACCAAGAAATGAGAAAATATAATTTGAAGGAGTAACAAATTGGAGAAAGTTCTCAGATATGAAAAATAAACATATTCTAAGAAAAAGGCCATGTAACACAGCCAAGTCTCAAATAGTAAGAAAATACAATAAATTTAAGAGTACACAACATATTCTCAAGATTGTTTAATAAAATCAAGGCTAAATAGAAAGCATTTAAATAAAGAAAGCACTTACAGAAAATCAAAGCAATAGAACAGAGAGATGAATTATAAAAACTGTGAAGAAAATAGTCACAAATAAAACAGATTTCAGAATATCGTATTTTCTATACACCAAAAGATATTATTTAAGAATCACTAACATCTAAAGAAAAAAATTTATGAAAATTACTGGATTTAAGAGACAGGGCAGAAAATGTTTTAAGAATCTAGGTAAGAGAGCAACATATTTGAGGAAATCAGAATATGCAGCGAATCAGAGGAATGTCTAGTGCTCACTCTGCAGTAGTTCTCTCCAACACTGGGCCTGGGCTGAGCCTCTGACTTGCTTTGATTAGTGAGACAAACAAAAATGAAAATCAAACAGAGAGCTCAGGAATGCCTTCCTAGTGGTGCTTGCCCTTTCCTGCTTCTCTTGGAAGCCTGGAACCCGGGTGAGGAAGTGCAGGCCAGAGTGATGGAGATGACAGATGTGGGGGTCAGTCATACTCACCACCACAGTTGCAACATCAGGAGCCAGACATTACCACTGGCTAAGAATTAAGGAGATCAGGTTCCAAGAAGGTTGGTGGAGGTGATGGGTTGAAATTGATGAAACATTTTAATATGTAAGTTCCTAAAGATGAAAAAGAAAGAAAAGAAACAAAAGTAAGAAAGAAACAGAGGCAGAGAGACAGTAGAGAACAAATGGGTTATTACGTAAACAGGAAGTAGAAGGAAAGAATGAGAAAGCATGGCATGTCTCATCAATATCATCACATACCAAACTGCTAGCTGGAAATGCTTCTTTTAATGTGATTATTGCATCTAATGGGTAGGCAAGGAATGCCAGCAATAAACTAATACTGTTTTACAACTCCCACCAAATTAGAGAGCTTAGCCATAGCATCCTCAGTGGTCAGTGGAATAAAAAAGGACAACCAACCATAGCCCTCCTAGCAAAAGAACACAAATACAAATTGCATTGTTGCCAAAAGGACTGAAACCGAGTCTAGCCAAATGCCTGCCTCATCTGTCAAATGGTAAGAAAAAAGGGGATAGAAACAATCAACACTACATGTCAAAGAGATCCCATTATCTCACAAACAAATAACAGTGGAAGATAGACCATAGAAGACACTATGGTATGGACTCACTAGGTACTTTTCTAACTTTTGAGACCAAGCACATGGTAGTTCACACCTGCCTCTACCTCCCACACCAAGGGACTCAACACCTTCTGCTGTTCTACATGTATACAGACAAAAACATACACATACATACATATAAATAAATTAGAAATATAACCTTTTTTCATCAATCCTGAAATCATACTTATAACTAACATTATACAGACTGAGATTATATTTGGGATCTTATATGCACATGCATCTAAGCATGCAATAACAATCTATAAAAGAGGCCATGAATTTGAAGCAGAGTGGGGAAGGCTATATGGGAGGGTTTGAAAAAAGGGAAGGGAAGGAATAAATTATAATATTAAAAGTAAGTTTTTTAAGTCAGCAAGATTTATTTTGACTCACATTGTAGGCAATACATTCCAACATGGCAGGAAAGGCCTGGTGTAGATTGGATTGCTCACATATGGGTGGACCAGGATGCAGATAAAAGGGAAACCAGTGCTCAGTCTCCTTTCTTCCTCTTTGTTTTCTCAGGTCAGGACTGCTCCATGGGATAGTCCTACCCACATTCAGGTTGGATCTTCTGTCTTCAATTCAAAGTCAGTAAAAAACAATCTCAAAAGACACAAATAGAGGTATGTCTATTTAACAGGCTGTTACAAATGCAGTACACTTGATGAAGATTTCAATCACAGTGACCTTAGAGAAGCATCCAAAATTCACAAAAATATTAAACCGAAAGTAGTAGTGGGGCCAACAAGACAGTTCAGTGAGTAGAGATATGTGCTGTCAAGCCTGACAATGAAACTTCAAGCCCCAGAAACCACACAGTAGAAGAGAATCAACTCATACAAGCTGTCCTCTGACCTCCACACATGATCCATGGAGTCTTCATGGATACACACACACACACACACACACAGTTTTTAATGTGTAAAACTCTGTAAATATTTTAATTAAAATGGACACAATTGAACATTTAAAAGTGACCTCACTTTAAAAATGCATAGTCAATGGCAACTTACTTAGGAGGTAAGAAAGTGTGTGCTGTTTTCAAGGCTTTGATCTACTTAGTCTAAAATTTAGGTAACAAAACAATAAAGAAATGAAGAAGGCTGACTTCTCTAAGTAAAAACAGTAGCTACTCATAAAGGAAAAATGAGTTCTGAAAGTGTGCAGCAACCAATAGTCCTGGATATAGATCCTTGTCTTAATACAAGAGGTCTCAGGCTACTCCCACCATATTTTTTCTCTGTCTTTACTTTGTTTGCAATATAAAAGCAGAAAACACAAAGGTAATAGATTATTTCTGGACAAAACTCAAAATCAAATCTGTAATTGTTATCTGAGGTTTTTGGGTTGTTTTGTTTGTTGTTTTTGTCTGTTTGTTTTTCCTCTTCAGGAGTAGAGAGCATGGTAGTGATACTGGGGCCATACACGAGGCTCTCAGTCCATATTTACTCACAGTTATTTCTATATGTGTCTGTAGTGGCTGCAACAGACTGAAACACATAGCAAAATTTATTGTATTGAGTTAGTTAATTTGTAAGCACAAGAACTGGGGCCATACACGAGGCTCTCAGTCCATATTTACTCACAGTTATTTCTATATGTGTCTGTAGTGGCTGCAACAGACTGGAACACATAGCAAAATTTATTGTATTGAGTTAGTTAATTTGTAAGCACAAGAATTTTCAGAGCTCCTAATTTTTTTAATTTAAAATATACTTTGTAAAAGAATATTGAAACTGAGGAGGAAAGATTTTTTTGCAAGATTCATTGTTAGCTCTATAATTTTGGCTCATCCCAATAACTTGTTTATGAATATATAGTTGCTGCTTCCATACAAATTTTCAGATGGACTTTATTATATCATCTTTTAATTACTTACTGTGTTAAAAGACTAAATCATCTCTTATTAATTTTAGTTGCTTAAGATAAACTATGGCTTCATGGATCCTGACATAAAGCTTTAAGAATTATGGCATTAAAGTATTGACAAATTTCATCTAAAACCTATAAATGAGTACAAGCTTTCCTATCCTGGGGACTTCAGGTTTCTTAGTTCTTAAAATCAAATAAAAATGAAAAACAAAATAGACCAGTAAATATTAACATCGTTCCTTTATTTCCCACACTGAAGCTTAGACCCAAAAAGTAATGCAGCCAGGTTTCAAGTGAAATAGTTGCACGCATTAATAGCCTTAAGCACAGTCAAACTTTCAATTTTCCACTCCCTAGAAACAATGACAGTAGGACATAAATGAAAATTAAATGGAAAAAAAAAGAAAATATCAGAGAGTATCTTGTCATAAAAGCTTTAAACAAACAGGAAAATCAAATCAAAACAAAACCACAATACAGAGTCGTTAAAATCACTAGAGCCAATGAAAAAACAATTAGGGTAGATGATACCCTGGGGGGACTAGGAGCTCAACAAAGGAGAGCAAGATCCTCACATATTAAGCTTTTCTTTATTCTTTCAAAGGTTCACTTATATTTAGATAAAGGCTCTAATATCAATCCTCATATAAGGTGAACAAATTTGGCTTTCTACATCAGAGAATACATAGCATAGGAAAATGATTAGCGTACATAAGAAATCTAAAGTTGGCTTAGTGTTCTTGAAGGTCCAACAAGGTCAGGAAATAGTGACTGAAGGCTGCTCATCTGTAAGCATCTGATGCCTTTTCTTCAACTTTTCTTCCACAATTTGTCTGCATGTACTTGCCAGCTCAAGAGTGGCAAAGCTGAGAAAAATCCAAAACCAACGGAGTAAGAGATCTATGTGGGAGGTTTGGCCAGGGCGGGACCTCGGATTGTGATGACTGTGTGACACAAAAGAAAAAACTATGCACCAAAATAGTCAACCTGTATTCCTGATGCATTAGAATTTCCTTTACGGATGTCTCATAGCTACAGCTCCGGCATCAGGGCAAATTCATCCTCAGAGTGGATGCTATACTTCCCTAATTGATGGAATTTAGAGATTCCACATGATGTGACATAGTTTAAAACTACAAGCAGAATCACATGAGGTAGAGATCACTCCATAGTGATGACTTTGTATATCACTTGTTTATTTAATAAAAGTATTCATAATTCTATTTTAAGATCTTTTAGTATTTTTTTTTTCTACATTTATTTTTGAGATGCATTTAAGGCATCCATCTTTCTTGGCCTTCCTGAGGTTTTTCTAAGAACACTTACAGTTTGAAATGAAGTCTTATTTTTGCCTTGGGCCCTACAAACAGGATTTTCCAGTGAGACAAACACGTAAATGTCTTTGCAAAATTTTCAGTTTTTTATTGTATTTCTTGTATTTGAAGCTAATCTGGAAGATTCAGTTCTCAGAATCTTTAGTGGTGAAGTGGTAAGCTATGATAAAAAGCTTAAAGCTCACTGGTCAAATTACAGAGTTGACTATCAGGTAGTTAAAAGACAGAAGAGTCCAGGATAAAATAGTCATTATTTCTTCAGTCCTCAGGCATAGCACAATGGGTATTATGGAGGCAGAGATGAGAAGGCAGGTTTTTCACACACACCTAGCAATAGGAAGTGAGTAAAAATAATGTAGAAATTTTTATTAATGTATGTTTAAACAGATTTATGTTTTAATAGTAGGAATGAGTTCTCAGTATGTTTTGTTTACATTTAGGGAAAAACTTATCTCAAAAAAACATTAAGATCGGCCGGGCGGTGGTGGCGCACGTCTTTAATCCCAGCACTTGGGAGGCAGAGGCAGGTGGATCTCTGTGAGTTCGAGACCAGCCTGGTCTACAAGAGCTAGTTCCAGGACAAGCTCCAAAGCCACAGAGAAACCCTGTCTCGAAAACCCAAAAAAAAAAAAAAAATTAAGATAATGAGGAAAACTTCATTTTTTCTATTATTGAAAACAGATATTTTTCATACAATGTATTGATTACATTTGCTTTTATTGGTCAATAAATAAAGAAACTGCCTTGATTGTTGGTAGGGCAACACTTAAGTAGGCAGGGAAAACTAAATGCCATTCTGGGAGAAAGGAGTTGGAGTCAGGGAGAAGCCATATAGCCCTGCCAAGCCAGACAGAAATTTAGCCAGTAATCCACAGCCACATAGTGATACACAGATTATTAGAAATTGGTTAAATTAATATGTAAGAGCTAGCCAATAAAAAGCTAGAACTAATAGGCCAAGCAGTGATTTAAATAATAGAGTTTTTGTGTGGTTATTTTGGTTCTAGGTAGCTGGAACAAACAAGCGGCCTCCTCCTACAAATGTATGTCAAACAGATTTATGTTTTAATGTTAGAAATGAGTCCTCAGTATGTTTTGTTTACATTTAAGGAAAAACTTACCTCATAAAAACTTTAAGATCATGGAG
This sequence comes from Chionomys nivalis, assembly GCF_950005125.1. Lineage (NCBI taxonomy): Eukaryota > Metazoa > Chordata > Mammalia > Rodentia > Cricetidae > Chionomys > Chionomys nivalis. The sequence continues at coordinate 175,967,709 of NC_080086.1, read as the reverse complement.
AAACTTTTTTCTTTTTTCTATTATTGAACACAGATCTTTTTCATACAATATATTGACCACATTTCCCTTCCTCCAACTCCTACAACATCCTCCCCACCCCTTCCTACATGAATCCACACCCTTTGCTTCTATCAAATAAACAGACTTCTAAAACATTAAAAATAAGACAAAGCAAAGACCAACAAACAAGAATAAGACAAAATAAACTGAAGAAAAAAGCCAAAGAAAAAGCACAAAGAACATATATAGATAAAAGACACGATCAAGCAACCGACAGTTGAGTCTACTTTGATGCACCTGCCCAGGGCAAAGATGTTGATATCTCTGAGTTTCAGTTTTCAAATTGGAAAAATAAGGACACTGGGTACTTGCTACCCCTGTCCCCCACCCTCTCCTTTGTCCCAGCATCCTACCCGCTTGCATTTTAAATATCTCACATGCCCATGTACCCTGCACAGCACCTGCGTCCTGTGTCCTCTCATTTCATCTTCCATAAAATCCTAACTCTCAAAGAGCATGTTCTAATGTCTTGGATTAAACAGGTACCCAATTTTAAAGACTTGAACTACAATTTGCTACCACGATCCACATATGAGAGAGATTATATTGCATGTGTCTTTATCAGTTTGGGTTACCTATTTCGAAAAATACTATTTTATAAATACAAACCTTACTATTTTATAAACTCTCTCTGTAGTTTAGGCAGTTAATTCTGCTCCTTCCAGATGCCAAAGGTTATTAAACAAAAAGTCTAATAAGAGATGTGGCTTCAAGTCCCTTCAATTATTAGTCAAAAAGGTCCTATAGATCTCCAAAAAATACAGTATTGGTTCTAACCAAACATGACGGTAAAATCGTATTGTTTAAAATGCCATATATTTGAGAATGGTACTTTCATGTTTTCCTCATTTCTACCCTACTGTCTAGCTTTCAACATGAATTATTATACAAGCAATCATGGAAAAGGTCAATAGTAGTCTTGCCCAGCTGTGGAAGCTGTGAAGACCAATGACTAGCCTGGTTATAAATGCGCATGTTGTAATAGTAGCATTGCTGTTATAGAGATCACCAACTTTCAAATTATATTGAAGGCCTATTCAATGGGAAAGAACACAGGCCTTTAAACTGTACTAATAAATCATGGTTGGGAAGGTCATAGGCCCTAGTGGAGAAGCTACTATTAATATTTTGCTAAGTGGACATAGTATTAGTATGTCTTCTAGATACTTGCCTTTATATCCTTAGATGAGTACAGCTATCAACCCCAATTGGAGAAGATTCTTTTCAGAGTAAACAACCTTTAATATAGAGAGCTATAACTCATCAAAGTGCTAAGAATAAATGCCTCTGGAATATATAGCACTAAATAATGCATCTATAACATCACACTCCTTTCTCTGAATGTCCAGGGAGCTTCAAGAATGAGGGATCAGAAAATTATAAAAGCCAGATGGTTGAGAGGACTGTAGCAAAATAGTGTCCTCAGAAATGACAAAGTCCCTATAATGTGCGGGCCTTGCACAAGATAAGTCAGTCAAAAGTCCACACAGATGGAGAAGCCTGGCCTGTAGCTTGGGAGCTATTAGTGGTTTGTGAATAGGATGGAAGCAGATGTCAGTTTTCTTCAGGGACGCAGACTTTAGTATATTATTCGTGCACCAATGGAAGGCCCTTTACCCATCCACCTACTGGCAGCAGAATTGGAGTAAATTGGATTAAAAACAAGTGTACACAAAATTGAGAAGACTCAATGTGCGGAAGGGAAGGTCTTCAAGAAGTTAAGAGTGAGGTAGTAGGGTTAGACTATGACCAAATCTATTGTCTTCAAATGTGGAATGCTTAACAAATAAATAAAAATATATTACAAAACAAAATAATTTAAATTACTTTAAAAATTCTATAGACATTTAAAATTAGGTGACTTTTAACATTCTGGGACCTTAGTTTGTTGTTTAAATGTATATTTCTGACAAACCTATAGATTTGCTTCTTTTGGGTTATCATATACACTTACCTTTTAACCAACAAGAGAATTAGCTGGATATAGTCAGCCACAGTTTCATATTTGCTAGAAAGGAAAGATTTATGAGAGCTACAGACTTACAACTTATAGTAATAAAGCAAGTAACAATTCTTTAGGAATCTTTTAAAGCGGGAGAGTAGAGATGGTCAACAAATCACATAGGAGGCGACAGAGAAATAAAACAGGATTTCAGCAAAAATTATATCGATTAAGCAAAGCATTATAAATGTGTGTGTCTAAGCATACTGGCTCTTCACTCTCAGCAATGGTTCCCTACATGTAGCACATCTTACCAAATGGCACAAAACTAACTTTACAAAAGCTCTCAGCGGCACAGAAGAAAACGGCTCCTATCTCGGTTTGATATCACTATTTTCATGACAATAGAACAATAGGAAAATCAAACACTTTACATGCCATGTTATTTTCACTAGCTAAAACAGCGACTTTTTTCTGAAATTTCCTCCAGACTGAATTATTATAACTTGACTTCCTGATCTCCACAAAATAAGCACTACTTTCACAAACTCATTAGGGTCACCGTAAATATGTGGCTATTACTGAAAATTATACAAACACCTGATTTAGCATCTTCATAATAAAAGAAAGCTTTTCCTTTGACAGTAAAGCAAACTTTAGGAGTAGCTATAATGCTTGCCTCCCTTACCTCCTGGGAAGGAAGAAGTCTCACTCTAATAACATTCTTTGTCCTTTCCCTGGTCCTTGGACTCTCAAGGAGGAGAGAAAGGCACAGCTTTCCTGGGAGGCAGCTTTGTGACTCACCCTTGCTTAAAATAGCACTATTATCCACCATATCCACCACTTGTCCTGCCTGGGCACAGCCAACACTGATAGAGATATACTTAAGGGAAGGAAATGCAAACTAATTAAGATAAATGTATAGACAAACTAAGCGAAACATTTATGAAAGAGATAAAGTGAGATTTAAGCAGGAACATCAAGGTCACAATCTATGTGTGGTTATCATCAAATATATTTATGTTGTTAAGATGAAAGAAGAAGCATGAGATAATTGAAATGATACATATTTTATAGGGAAAAATATGCTATCGTGACAAGCTTTTAGATGATCACCAACAAAGGCAGGGCATAGGGTAGACCCTTTCCAGAAATAAAATCTTAAACATACAAGGAGAAACTAAGTAAGTCAAGAAAACTCACTCAAAGAAAGAATAAAACAGCTAATTCATTTATTTGGATAATTTAGAAAAATTACAGGTGAAAATACTTGCTGTTGAAGAAACAGAAAATATTTCCACCTTATTATTCAAGTTCCTTAACTGCATTATTCTGATTTATTAGATTGACTGATCACTCAGCATTGTTTTATCATCACTGCTTAGATGTCCTAAAGCCTTATGCCCCATGGGGTACACATTGCTTTCTTCCTTTCCAAATTGAATCTGTGAATCATTTAGTTACAGGCTAATTATTGCGCTCCAAATAGCTGCGTCTCCCAAACAATGCCATTTGTATTGAAAACACATATTGGCAAATATCAACAACAAACTCCAATTCAATATAATTATTTTGCAAAAAATTTACCCCAACAACTAATGACAATTTCCCTAAGCATGAGCCTCCCTATACACTTGTATTTGAACGATAGCTTCTTTTCTCAAAACAAGTTGTACAATTTTATTTAAATAATCCATCCATTGAACTAGACGTTCTTGTATGCTCCTCTTGGAAGTCTCTGCTTAACCTTTCTCTCTAATCCTTTCATATCCAATCTTTCTCTTTTAGAGCTGTTCAGAGCAAGCCATATTTTTCTCTCTTCATTTTTGAGAAACCTTAATGTATTCATTTGTGCTTTGTGCAACCTCATGGCCACTTGTTGACCTCTTGCTGTCTTCTGATCTATTGTCAGATCTAATTTGGATAATGCTTTTCTCAAACAAATTCATCCAATAGGAAAAACATAAATATTTCCTGAGCATCCCAAAATGTCTCAGATCTGGCTATTATTTTAACTATTTTTTTTCCTTGCTGATTTTTTTTATTAATTAATTAATTTAATTATTAAAGATTTCTGCCTCTTCCCCGCCACCACCTCCCGTTCCCTCCCCCTCTCCCAATCAAGTCTTCCTTCCTCCTCAGCCCAAAGAGCAAGCAGGTTTCTCTGCCCTGTGGGAGGTCCAAGGACCACCCACCTCCATCCAGGTCTATTAAGGTGAGCATCCAAACTACCTGGGCTCCCACAAAGCCATTACATGCAATAGGATCAAGAACCCATTGCCATTGTTCTTCAGTTCTCAGTAGTCCTCATTGTCCATTATGTTCAGCGAGACCGGTTTTGTCCCATGCTTTTTCAGTCCCCGGCCAGCTGGCCTTGGTGAGTTCCCGATAGATCATCCCCATTGCCTCAGTGTGTGGGTGCACCAAAATCTTGAGGATCGCTGAAGGGCAGGCTTACTTGTCTAAGGCTAACTCTGAAGGTCTGAGGTTGATCATTCAGAGTGAGAGAACTCACTCCTGACAATTGTCCTCCAACATCTACACTCATGCTATGGCACAACCCACACTACCATACAATGGTATAAATTAATTAAATTGTGAGAGTTTTTAAAGAAAGACATTCAGAGGTAAATTAAGAGGGGAAAAGATAGTGTGAGTAATGTAGCCTTGCAGTTTCCACTTGAAGGAAGAGTTTTACTATCCTCTCTATAATTTAATCTTAAAGGGCTAGTTCAAAAATTCCCAAACACATGAGAGTAAACTCCACTCTTACAATGTGTAAAGTTCTGATCCCCTCTCACTTATTGTGAAATTCATAGTGGAAAAATAGAAAAAGAAAAACTGTTACCTTCTATGTTTTAGGCTGTTTCACTGATTTTTTTTCAATGTAAGCCACTCAAAGACATAATACCATTTAAAAGCAAAAGTATCTTTCATCATTATGCACCAAATGCTTGCTTCTTTTATCTCATAATAATTCCTTCTAGATTAATTAGAATACTGGCTTTATATCAGTAAAACTCTTTGAAAACATCTATGAAATCTGTTCCCCATCTCCCCAAACTTAATATACAATGCACTTTAAAATGGAATTCAAATTGCCTTATTAAAAACATGACAAATTAAGCATCAAATAAGAAGCGGCTACTTCTCCTGACAGCTAACCATTTATGAATCAGTCATTTCTTGGATCTTGTGCAGCTAGTTAGTACCTAGTTATTCTTGAAGCTAATAGCAGAGCAAATGAAGACAGTAGGAAATAGTTTAAACCTATTTGCACATGGAAATTAGTGCCACCTCTGGGGTTATAGATACATTTTGTAATTTTAGGGTGGGGTTGGGAGTGAGGGGTTAATACACATGTATATGTGTGTATGTGCAGGTATGTGCATTCATGCATGTACATTCAGGGGCCAGAAGAGGACATACGTATCTTTTTCTGTGGCTGCCAATTTATTCTTTTTTTTTTGTCAACTTCTTTTATTTTATTTTTTATTGAAAAAAAATTTTTCCGCCTCCTCCCCGCCTCCCATTTCTCTCCCCCTCCTCCCACCCCTCTCCCCCTCCCCCCACTCCTCTTCTCCTCCCTCTCCAGCCCCAAGAGCAGTCAGGGTTCCCTGTCCTGTGGAAAGACCAAGGTCCTCCCCACTCCATCCAGGTCTAGGAAGGTGAACATCCAAACTGTCTAGGCTCCCACAAAGCCAGAACAAGAAGTAGGATCAAAACCCCGTGCCATTGTCCTTGGCCTCTCGTCAGCTCTCATTGTCCACCATGTTCAAATGGCCAAAAGACACTTAAGGTCTTGCTCAACCTCCTTAGCGATCAGAGAAATGCAAATCAAAACAACTTTGAGATATCATCTTACACCTGTCAGAATGGCTAAAATCAAAAACACCAAGGATAGCCTTTGCTGGAGAGGTTGTGGAGAAAGGGGTACTCTCATCCATTGCTGGTGGGAATGCAAACTTGTGCAACCACTTTGGAAATCAGTGTGGCGGTTTCTCAGGAAATTTGGGATCAACCTACCCCTGGATCCAATTTATTCTTTAAGATAGAATCTCTCACTGAAATTATTCATCCTCTACCATAAGGCTGGCCATGCAGCAAACTCTCAGGATTTACCTATCTTTATCTCCTCTGCTAATGGTAGAATTACACACATGTGCAACCATGCCAGGATTTTCCCCCCTGGGTTCTGGAGTCTTGAACTCTCAGGTCCTCGTGCTTGCATACCAAATGAGCTTATCCAACAAACCATCTCCTCAGTTCAATTATGAATATTGTTAGTGCCCTTTCTAATTCCATAGGTCAAAATCTGAAAAGCAGAGATTTCCCTAGTTAGCACTGTTTGAATGTTGCTTACAGACAGAACTTTTAACCAAATCATCTATTATCTAACCCTTAAGTCACTGTATGGGACCTTGCAAAGGACCCTACCTATAGTAAAGGATCACAGCAAGGTCAGACATGAAACTTAGACTTGATTAACCTCTTTCACACCAAACACTATAAGCCTATACACATCATCATATGTGCCAGCATATAACAGAAGAAATCTCTTTTAAAATTCGGAGTCATTTTGGAAGAGTCACTTTATTTTTTTGCTCATGGAAATAGCATATATGTCAAACAATGCTAAAATTTTTAATTTACAGGAACTTGAGTTATTTATATGAAATATTGACTATTCAGTAGACAAATGCTAGAATTTGAATAGGTTATAATAAAAACAAGGATTACTGTCTATTTGAAATGGTGTTATGTTTGTTGTTTGGTTTCTCCTTTTTGTTTTCTTGTTTTGAGGCAGTAAAGCTTATGATGGGCAATCTCTCAGAACTTCTAAAGACATATCCTAATTTCCGAGAGGTTCAGATTGGTTAGGTGCAAAGACAATGGGGCAGCACTTACAGAACACTGACATTTTGCATCATAACTGTTAAAATTTTATTATAAACCAGGTTAGGAAAATAAAGACAATACAATATTAATAAGAAGAGGGACAATTTTATAAAAGACAATAATGTAGAGTACAAATGTTCATCATTTACTAAGTAGATACTTTCTAAGTATCTTGTTATTTGTTTTAATTGATTTTCTCCCTTAAACAGGTTTTTGTTAAAACATATCACTTTGGAAGTTAGACCTCAGGGGTAAAAGACTTTCATATGAGAACCAGCTTGAACCATGCAAGTCCCTTGTGCTACATGCACATTGCTCTCTGTAGTAGAAATCTACCCTGAACACGTGAGAGATAACCGGGGGCTATATCTATATACTCTGTGTTTTGGGAGTCACTTGAACAAGCCTGACAACCACTCAAAGGTAGTTTTTCATAGCTGGTATTGGCTTTTTGTTAGTTTATGCTTCTTGTGGGCATCAGTCAACCCACATGACTTAACAGAAAATACTATGCAAACTTCAAAGGGAGGAAGCAATGACACAGTCCTACCCATTTGCAACACTTATAAACCATGACAATTGCCAGCATGGTAACAGGAGCATAAAGGTATAATAAGAGACACTTGCATGGTGGTGTCAACCAACAGCTGCCTAATTAGACGTAAAGCCTAATTGATAGAGGAGAAGTTATGCTTGATACTAGAAACCTAGCCTGCTTCCAGGGACTAGTGAGGTCATGGGCATTTGAAAAGAAATGACTCCTGCTATTTTGCTAGACCAGGAAAATTTGCTACTATATTCAGTGTCTAGTCCTTATACCCACAGATAATTGCAACTACTGCCACTCATCAAAGAAACCTCTCTACTCAGTAAATGGAAACCATCACAGAAAAACACAACTGGACACACTATGGAGATAAACAGACCAGGGGGAGCCCAGCTCCTATGAACACATTTATGGCATAACTATACATATACTAGGGGACATTGTGGAAGAAGAGGTGGAAGAAGAATCAGAACACCAGGAATTTTGCCTTAAACTCAGGTTCTTATATTTCTTACAGAAATGGCCCCACAAACAAAAGTGAATAAGTTGTAATAACAACTAATGTGGTAATTTGAAAAGAGCATATTTACTGAGGTCTCACTCCTAAACAAAGAACTAAAGGCAACTAGTGACTATTTAGAGGAGAATTAACCTCTCCCAGGGAAGAGTCTCCTTATTGGTTGTCCAGTGCAGAGTGGACAGCCTTGAAACCATTTACATAAAGACAGCAATTAATAGATGCAGCGTGGTGTGTTTGCACATAAGCACACATAAAATATATGTATATTTATAACAATAATAAAGAAGAAGAGGTTACCAACTTGACATTGGGGGAAATTAATGTGGGAAGTCTAAGAAGAGAGGCTAATGAAGCTGGGTGATAGTGTCACATGTCTCTAATCCCAGCACTCTGGAGGCTGATGCATGCAGATCTTTGTGAGTTCAAGGCCAGCCTGGTCTACAAGAGCTAGTTCCAGGACATGCTCCAAGACTACAGAGATACGCTGTCTCAAAAAAAGCAAAAAGAAAAAGAAGGAGAAGGAGGAGGAGGAGGAGGAAGAAGAGGAGGAGGAGGAGGAGAAGAAAAAGAAGGAGGAGGAGGAAGAGGAGAAGGAGAAGAAGAAGGGCTAAAGAAAGGAAAGGAAGGAGGAAGGATGACAATCAAATTATTTTATTTCAACATTAAAAATATGAAAAAAATAACACTATCAAACTCAGTTTAATATACTCAAATATGTGACAATAAGACTACATTGAATAAATTCATTAATTTAAATAAGCAATATGAAGCAAATATTTGAAAGGAAAGAAGAATATGCTTTGGGGCAGTGGTCTGTACTGTGTGTCTTATATTATTTTTAATAAAATTCTGATTGGCAAGTAGCCAGGCAGGAAGTATAGGCATGGTTACCAGGCAGGAAGTAGAGGTGGGGCAATGAGAACAGGAGAAATCTGGGAAGAGGGATGCTCAGTCTCCAGTCATGACCCAGACGCAGAGGAAGCAAGATGTGACTGCCTCACCGAATAAGGTTCCGAGCCATGTGGCTAACATAGACAAGAATAATGGGCTAATATAAGTTAAAAGAGTTAATAAGAAGCCAGAGATAATGGGTCAATATGTTTATAACTAATGTAGACATCTGAGTGTTTCTTTGGGACTGAATGACTGCAGGACAGGGTGGGACAGAAACCTCTGCCAACACACTTTTCTACTGCAACAATATATCATGAATTAATGATTGACTCATAGCATTTACCTTTATGAGTAATCTTTTCACTTTTTTAAATTCAAATTTCTCAAGAAAACAATTATCCAACCCAGTCAATGCCTTATGCCATGATAAACAACCTATTGCACTAGAAAAGACATGCAAAGATTAAAGTTTCCTTGTTAATAGGAAGCAAGCTTCTCCCTCCACCATTCACTTTCTTCACATATGCACTTAATTATTCACTTAATGTAATTTTAATAAATGTAAAGAATGCTGTTTGACTGTCTTTCTGCACTCATAAGACAAGCATGAAAATTACCTGCCTGTATCTACTAGATAGGGGTGATCACTTATTACTGGCCTAAATTATATTCATTATTGGGCACACACACTATCATTAGAAGTAATGATTTGTAAACTGAGACAAGTAAACATCAATTATTTTGGATATATCTGTAAATTATTATGACCCTCTGATATTTAGTCATAACTAAAATGACTGAAAACAGATAGGTGTAATTGGTGGACAGCTATGATCTGTTATAAACAATGAGGGAAGAATTTAGTACTTAATAGGATAGCTAAACCATCCTGTGGTAGGAGATCTATCAACTAACCCATTAATAGGACTGCTTACATGGTGTTTCTTTTGCTTTTGAATGAAAAATATTTAATAGATCAAAAATGTATTCAAATTAATACAGAAAGAAGAGTAAATAATATTCAATAGTCTACACTAGTGACATACAGCTAAAAGATTTTTAAAGTAATAGTGCAAAAACGTATTTTAGAGTCATATATCACTCTGATTGGAAAAATAAAATGTGAAATAATCCTGGACATCTACTTGATGTAAAATTCTCAAAATGACAAACCATGTCTATTTATGATAAAGTAAGGCAGCTGTGTATGTGAGCTGGTGCACAGGGCAACTATCCAGGGACCAGCGGCACTCCTTCGAACACTTTAACCAACAACTTTGTACTGAAAGCCTGGCACTGAGAACTGAATCTCAGTTAAGATCAGCTTCCACAAAGAAAAAGAGTCAATTAAAATTGATAAAATATTAAACATGCTTTTTTAAATGTGTGAAAGAGAATGCCCTGAAATCTGGGTACAGCGACAAAACCAAATTGGGTAGCCAAAAAAAAAAAATGTTTTTGTTTAGATTATAAGTCCTCATTAGCTTTCTGTTGTGATAAAATGCTTACCAAAATCAACTTAGAGAGATGAAGAGTTCACGTCATATTACAAGACCAGATCACAATCCATCATTGATGTAAATCAAGGAAGGATACAGAGGCAAGAACTGAAAGAGAGGCCATGAAGAAGTGTTGTTTGCTTTTCTTTTTTTATTTTATTAATTTTTGTTGAGCTCTACATTTTTCTCTGCTCTTCTCCCTGCTTCTCCTCTCCACTTCAACTCTCTCCCAAGGTCCCCATGCTTCCAATTTACTCAGGAGATCTTGTCTTTTTCTACTACCCATGTAGATTAGATCTATGTATGTCTCTCTTAGAGTCCTCATTGTTGTCTAGGTTCTCTAGCTGGTTTTCTTCGCTTTATGTTTGAAAACCACTTATGAGTGAGTACATTTGATAATTGTCTTTCTGGGTCTGAGTTACCTCACTCAAAATGATATTTTCTAGCTCCATCCATTTGCCTGCAAAATTCAAGATGTCATTATTTTTTTCTGCTATGTAGTACTCCCTTGTGTAAATATACCACATTTTCCTTGTTTTCTGCTTGCTCTTTATTTGCTCATTCTGCTTTCTCATTTATCCCAGGACCACCACCTAGGAATGGAACCACCTACAGTGAGCTGGAATCTCCTTATCAATAATTAATTAGAAAAATGCTCACAGACTTGCCAACAGGCTAATTTTACAGAGACACTTTCTCAATTGAGATTCTCTCTTCCTGGCTGAGCTCTATCAAGTTGGAAAAAACAACAGCATAAATAGAAATTCAGTCTCAAGGGGAATTTGTCCTACACAAATTTGGGTAAGAATCTATAAACCCTAGAAAATGGCACCCTAATTCATTTTATACTCTGAGTAGAAAAACTATCTCTTGGAATTAACACAATCTTCACTGTCTCACAGTTTTCAGTGATGAGACCATGATAAAAAAGAAGCCAAAAATATTGTCTAGAATCCAATAAATGAATAAGAAAAACTGTATAACTGGATCATGAAAATGAAGATATTACTTAGTGGTTGCTAGTGCTTTTTGTTCTTCCAGAGAATAAACTTTAGTTGCCAGCATTCACATCATGAGGCTTACAATGTTCTGTTACTCCATCTCCAAGGAACGTAACATACTCTTTTGGCCTCCACTGACACTTGGACATGTGTGCCCTACACACTCAACATGGAACATACATAGATACACACAGATCTATTTGATCTTAACAAAATCTATTTGAGTATCTTAACAAAAAAGCAGCTTCCAGTTCTTGTTATTTGATTCAGCATAGCATTCACAAGAAATTCTAATTATATTTGATTAATTTTTGATATAGCAAGCTATTTAAATTTAATTCAATATAAAAGCCAACTCCCTGTGATTTTGTTTGAATATATCTCAATAAAATATAGATACATGTTTGAAATAGAACAATTATTATGATCAATGGGGAATAGAAAATAATTAATTTGGCATAAACAAGGCATGTATGAACAAAGCCAGTTATAAACAGGTACTCGGGGTCTTCAGTCATGTGATGTGTTATGTCACTCTCTCCTGTCACTTTGCTATGTGTTAAAAGCAGCTCTCTCCCTCCCTGAAAACATCTTTAACTCTGATGGTTACACTTGGATTTTGCTTCCTATTTTTTTGTTTTATCTTGATATTAATATTTTTTATCAACAATATTTCCTGTATACAATTGAAGCCACTGTAGAAAGTAAAATGCATCATATTTAACTGTTTCTGACCACTTTAATGACTCTTTGGCCAATATAAACATTTAATTGAGAACAATTATAAATAAAGACTAACAAGGCATTATGAAATGTCACAAAGAAGATTTGTGAACCTGTCCCAAGTGTATAAAATGGGATATCTCTAGAGCACTTTAAATTCAAAAGACTGATTAGAATAGTATATTTCCTATACTGTAGACCTGGTACATCTTATTATGCTTGTATTCACTCTCTGTTACTTGTAAGGGTGATAGTTGTCACATGAATAGATTCATAGAATCCTTATAAAGAAAATGCAAGACGGTCCCACCACTCCAATCAGTCTTCCCATGCTATCCTTGTATATTCACACCTGACCTTTTCTTCTATAAACCTTCATAATCACTAATTTTCTGTATACTTCATGATTGCTAGGTAAACAGCATCACACAGTAAACTAGCTCTTGAGACTAGATTTTTTCCTCCAAGCGTAATATCCTCATAAAAAATCAATTCATCAAATGTGTCAGGATTTTATTCCTATTTATCACCTAATAGTATTGTGTTTTCTGGGTTTGTTTTGTGCCATTCTTGCAATAGAATACTTTATTCATTTCCATTTGAGGTGTAAAAAATAAACCTTATATAAATATTCATGTGCAGACTTGCATAGAAACAGATGCTCATTTCTCTAAGATAATTGCCCAGGAGTCTGTGCTGAGTCATATAGTAAATATAGGTATAGAACAACAACAACAAAAAAGACAAGGTAAACTCTTCAGTGTCCACATTGTGTCCACATTAAGCAGAAATGCGTGAGAAATCCAATTAGTTTAAAACCTCATCAGGAATTGACATTCAATACACACACACACACACACAATATTATCAGCATGTATGTACATATATATATACGATATATATATATATATACATGTATATACAATCTAAGCCATTTATGTTACCCAAATATATAGTTATTTTTATTGCTGTCATAAAGTATCACGGCCAAAGAATTTTATCAAAGAAAGAGTTTATTTGAAATTATGGGATTCAGAGGAAGAGTCCATAATAGCTGGAAGGCATGACAGCAGTCTGGCAGAGCAGGAACTAAGAATTAACTTTAATTAGAAGCACAAAACAGAAAGAAAGAACTGTAATAGGTGTGAAGTTGTCAAGTCTGCAAGCCAATACCCTCAAATATGGCTGTACCACTTCCCTACTCAGTGCCACCAAATGAGGACCAAGTGTTCAAATACCTGGGCCTATGGAGTGCATTCACATCAGGTGTGTGGCAGTGCCATTTAAATTTGCATTCTGTAATGGCTAACACTGTTGAAGATCCCTTCCTAACATTATCACTAATAATATACAGGAATATTTAGTTCATTTTCTTATTGGATGATGTGCTTCTTACAGACAAAGCAGAAAACTAAACTGCCCTCTAAGTGTCTGTGCTTATATCCCCAGACAAAAGACTGCTCTAAATGGAGATACTTTGAGAGCTCAGTCCTGAGCAAAGCATGTATACCACCCAGTCTAAGGCTTGGAGGCCCTACTACTCATCTCTGAACTACTGGGGTTTGATGGACTCAGGGAAATGGAAATCAACTTTGAGCCTACTGCTGAGCCCATCAGGCTCCAACAGATAGTTCTAGACTCAAGGTCACACAGACAGCTCTGTTTAACTTCAGTGGGTCAGGGAAAACAAATGAAAAGTCACGATTGCATGAGAGAAACTGGTGAGAAGGAAGAGGAAAAATTGAGCTGTATGGTAGTAGGGGTTGAGAGTAGTCACTATGTATACCATCCCTGGGTATTGTATTCACATGTATTATCTCTGGATGAATGGCTTGTCTCTTCCTTTATTTAGCGTCATGAAATGTCACTACTAGGCTTTCATTAGTGAAATTAAATACTTGAGGGAGAAAGTTAAGGAAGAAGATTTATTTTAGCTAATGTTTTCAGGTTGTTTGGTTCACCAAGATAGAAACGACATAGTCAAGTAAACATCTTACATTGTGGCAGAAAGGAAGAAGAGAGATAAAAAAAAAAAAAAAAAAAAAAAAAAAACAGGGAGTTGTGAGCAGAAATACAGTCAAATTGGTATGTCTCCAACACTTGCTTTCTCCAATGGCTTCACCTCCTACTTTTGAAGTACCTCTCAATAATATATACTGAGAATTTATCAAAGGTTTATTGGTTGGTTAGACCAGAGCTTCATATATAATCTTCTACGAAAACTGTTTCCAGACACAAACATTGTCATACTTCACTAAGAAATGTATTGATCAAACCAAACTGACAATCAAGACAAAGTGTACAATAATTACTTGCTTTTATATATCTTAACTTTAAGGCCTTGGATATGATTCCAAGGCTCAGCTAGTAGAATGATTGCCTTATGTACATAGGACAGTGAATTCAATCCCCAGTCTTTCAAAAATAAAATTCAAGTGACTAACAAATATAGACTTTGACTTTCATGTTATTGATAGATTTTCATATCCTGATATTAGGTCTCTTTGCTAATGCAATAGATCAGATCAGGCTAAACTAAAGTCTGAGCAAAGCATTCCTGGGTGATCCCAGGGTAAGAGGAGAAACCAAAAGGGAGAAACACATGACAGGTTGGGAGACCATACCTAAAATAGCCTGTAGGCGTTGTGGGGGGGGGATCCCAGACGGAGGAGCTGACCCCCAGCAGGCGGTCTTTGGGTGAGATGTGGAGAGGGCAGCTCTAGGGGACATCCCCAAATTCCAACCTTTTAGGGTCTATGTGGACACCAGTTCAAGGCAGTTTGCTAGGAGAAAAAAAAAAAAAAACAGATTATTATCATCAGGCCTATAACTGGGCTAGCTGTGGGGAAAGGGAAGACTACCAGAAAGAATAGAATGGAGAAGTGTCCTGGTTTTACAAAAGATGCAGGGTAATGAGTGAGATACAAGAGCAGATATACTCTTCATTGGGACATATAGAAAACCAGGTTCTAGTTGCTGGGTAGGTGCCTACTTGAGCCTGAAGAGGTGGCAGCAACACTATGTCCCAGGAGCTTGGGATAGTGGCATACCAAATAAAGGGATTATGTGTTCTTTGTGCACATGAGCCATCACCTCTGTTACCTCCTCGGAGGTAGGGAATGCATCCATCTCATAAAGACGTCAACAAGAAATAATAGAGATTTTATGAATGGGCACATGAATAAAGTGAACCTGCCAGTATTTGCCCAGTTGAAGATTGGTGTCCTCAGAGCTGGTGCAGAGACTGGCATATCTGGAAGGCCCCCTATGACTGGCCATAGCACTCATCTGGCAGGAGGAGTGAACCTGTAAAATATGAGTTTGCAGATGGGTAGGATCAGAGAAGGGTTTTAAGAAATAGAACACAGCTTTGGGGCCTATGTGTAAGGTCTGGTAGATGGCTGAAATGATGGACAGTGCCTGGTCCTAAGGGAGAATGAGGCAATTATTTAAGTAGAACCATCCATCCTTTGTCTGTGTGACCCCCTTTTTCAGGAGTTCATCCTTCTTCTCTGGTTGATAACAAGACTCGTAGGAGGGTGTCAGAAAAAAAAATGTTCTGTCGATCCAGTAGCCCCGGAGGTCAGTCCTCAGGCTACTGAGTCAGCCCTGTCCTTGTCTGAGGCCACCAGGACCTTGGAGTACAGGATTCTCCAGCAATGGACTATGTCTGCTTCTGCAGGGAACTGGGGGACCTCTAAGAGCTTGACTATAAAGGATCTGTTAATTATGGGAGTACCCTTAGTGAGGAAGCCCCTTTCCCTCCAAACAATAGAATGGGTAGGAACTATTAAAAGGGCATAATTAGAATCAGTATAAATGTTAGCCAGTTGACGCTTGGCTATAAAGAGTGGTCTAGTCAACATGATTAATTCGACCTTTTGTGAAGAAGTCCCCCTTGGCAAATGGGTCACTTCAACTGTTTTAGTGGAAGTGACCACTGAATATGCAGTGGAGCATACCATAACTGGCTGGAACAGGGTGATCTTGACAGTCTCCGAGGTGAGTTCAGCTACTGCTGCTGGGGCTCTCAAGCATGGTTGCCATCCACAGATGGTAATGTCTAGTTGGTTGGACAGAAAAACAAAGGCCCAATTTGAAGGCCCGGCTTGTTGGGCTAAAAACCAGATTGTTACTCCCAACATTTTATCTGTATAAAGTGATAAGGTTGGGTAGGGTCTGAAAGAGCAAGTGTGGTGGCTGTTAGGAGGGCATCTCACAGTAGAGAAGGGGCAGCGGATGGTAACTGAGTGGGTGAGAGGCTCTGTGCGAGGGTCTCTCTGGCTGCCTGGTGCAGGGACTTGGCTGCAATGGCAAAGTTAAGGATCTAGAGGTGGAAAAATCTCATCAGGCCCCAAAATTAGAGAATCTGAGCCACTGTGTGGCTGGGGTATGTAAATCCCACAGGGTTTGAACTCTGTCAAAGGTGAGGTTCTTAGACCTATGGCTGAGTTAAATGCCCAGATACACCCCAGTGGGAGAGCATAATTGAGCTTTAGCTGGTGAAGCATGATATCCCAAGAAGTCAAGAAAATTTAGAAGCAAGAGGTGGCCTCTTGGCACAGAAACAGGAAGGGGTCTCAGAAAAAGAGGTCATCGACATTGAGGAGTGTGCTAGAACCAAATCAAATGTGGAAAATGTCCCAAACCAAGGCTTGGACAAAGAAATGAGGGTTGTCCTGAAAACCCTGCGGGAGAACAGTTCATTCAAGCTGTCTGCAGGACTGGGTGCCAGGGTCTTCCCAGGTGAAAGCAAAGAGGAAGTATGAGTCAGGGTGTAAAGGAACGGTGGAAAGGGCATTCTTCAGGTCCTAGACAGTAACGTGGGAGGATGTGGGAGGACTGCTAGACTAAATTCGTAAGGGTTATGAACCACTGGATGAATTAGAGTAACTGCCTCATTTATGAGGCGGATGTCTTGAACCCAACAGTAAGCACAGAGGACTTATGAACAGGAAGAATGGGGTTTTGTGGGAGAAGTTCATAGGAATTAGAAGTCCCTATTATAGAATGCAGCTGATTATGAGTTTGAGGCCTCAGTGACAGGTATCAGAAATAGGAAAGAGGTTTTGGAAGAGAAGGAGAAGGGGTCCTTAAGACTGATTGATGGTGAGTAGAAACCATGAGGGCAGAGAGATTCCATACTTGATGATCCCATAGAGGTTAGAGACAGAACAGTCTGGGCTAGCAACCTGTTAGACTATTAAGAGAAGAAGCTGAGAGACAGTAGAGAATGTGGGGGTCAAGGTGAATGTGGCCTCAAATTGACTGAGAAAATCATGACTGGGTAAAGGCAGTAAGACTAGAAATGATGACTGTGAGAGGATCACCCTGCAAGAAGGCAGGGACCTGACAGGATCTTAAGTGGGAAGGAGAGGGTTCTGTCCACACCTGTGACAGAAAATTGCAAGGAAACTTAAGGACCTGAGTGAGAGGTTAAACAGAATAGGTCGCTCCTGTGTCAACTAGAAAAGTGATGAACTTAACCACTACCTGGAGCATTACCCTAGACTCAGAGGGGGTGATGGGAGTCACCAAGTCTAGGCTAATCTCTGCCCGACTGAAGAGTTCAAAGACTGGAAGAGTCTCAGATACTAGATTTAGTGAGGTTGGACCTCGACTGGCATGGCAAAGAGGATCAGCCACTTGGGGCATTCTGCTGTCCAGTGCCCAAAGTCTCAGCAGATGGGGCAAGCCCTTGTCAATGGCTGCGGGTCAGGGCAGTATTATAAGCAATGACCTTTCCTGTCACATTTGTAGTAAGTTTCTGGCAGAGTTGACTTGGGCTAAATATAGCAGGATGGAGCCTCGTGGATGTCCCTGTCCCCATTATGGTGTCTCTGGTAGCCTCAGGGGAGCTGCCAAGGCATGGGCCTGGAATGTAGCCTTCTGTTGCAGTCAAACATGTCAGGAAGACTCTGTTGCCTCCTCTTGGTCATTAAAGGTCACCTTCTCCAATTCCTGATTAGGTGACCCTCCTCAGCCCTATTAAATTTCTTTCTAATATTTGGTGCTAACTGATAAATAGAATGGGTGGTCAGAGCCATGGACCTGCTGCAGAAGCTGGGTTAAGTCAAGTATATTGAACCATGGTCTCTTGTGACTAATTAAGGAAAATGGCTGGATTTTCATCAGTTCACTGTGTAATCTCTCAGAGCTTATCAAAATTAAAAACTGTTACTGAGATCATCTCCATCACCCTGAAGCAGGAAGCAGATCAGGAGGTTCCACCTCTACCAGCCATTCTGACCTGGTTGATGGTCCCAGTAGGGTTCTGTAGTTGGCACTGCCACATGGCCCACAGAGATCATATTGTTCACTAGGTGGGTCTGATCTGCATGCTGTCTAGTTGCTGCTTGAACTTGACCTTACTTCTAAGGAGTGGAGGCCCTGACAACAGAGAGATCCTGCAGGATGCAGGATAGATCATAGACTTGGGACAGATAGCAAAACTCCTTGATATAAACAGAAAGATTTGCAGAGAAGAAACCCAACCACTTTTCTATCTGTGAGAGATCCTGAAGGGAGAAAGGAGAATAGATTGAACAATCCCATTGGCTCCAGATTCCTCTCAGAGAGGGCAGAGGAAGGTAGGGGTCTGGCAAAACTAGATATGAGAAGAGACCAGGGAGAATTCAGGAGATATAGGCCAGTATGTGGAAGGGGACCATGATGTAAGTTGTGGCATAGAAGGATAGGGAGGGGTGGTAGCAGGAAGGGGAGGAAAGAAGGGTGGATAAGGGCTTTGAGGGAGTTGCCCCTAGACCTTTGTCCTGGAGGAGGAGGAAGGGGAGTGTTATAGATTTTGGCTACTGAATGGAACATGTGGTTCCATAGGAGGGAGATCAGTAGGCAGAGTTCAGTGCCAGTATCTCTGGCAGCATGGTCAGGGCAGAATTTTCAGGGTCCCAGTTCCCAGATAGGCAGGAATCTGGGGGCACTGGGCTCTAGTCAAAAAGACCAGTGTCATGGGACACCGGCTACAGAAGGAAGGGCAAGAGTGTAATATCAAGAAACCATGGGCTTATGACAGTTCTATACGCTGAAAAAAACATTTTCAAGGTCACAGAGGATGGCAAATTCAAAAGTTTCCTCCAGTGGTCATCTGGATTCGTTGTCAAGAACGTATTGTGACCAGGCCTTATCGCACAGAGAAATCAGGCGTTCAGGACATATGATGTCAGATAGCACCCTTTGAAAGATTTTGTAAAAGACATCTCAAAAGTGTTTGGGGATCTGGCTTCATTCTACATCCACCCATGTCACAAGCCCATGTTGGAATCCAAAGCCTAAAGCCCTGAGTCCAGAACTGTAGATTTTGGGTCAAAAGAGGGGTGTACTCTTGTGAAGGATGTCTCCTACAGAAGAAATCTGGTGACTTGTTGGGGCCCTGGCGTGACTACATCTTTTGCAAGGTACCCCAAAAATCAGAAGAGGCCCTGGACCTCTAAGGCAGTGACTTGGAAAGAGCAATTTACCAAACTAAGAGCTGATCTTGCCTGGCAGAAAATGTGTGTGTGGGAGGTGCATGTTTCCCACCATTTGACTCAGGGCCAATGGGGGAAAATCAGCCCCTCCCATTCAAATGCACCTGATGAAAGGTTTCTTTACCCCAATATTAAACCTCCCCATCAATGCAGCAAATCAAACCAAGCCCAATGAAACCAAATTAAGAAAGAGTCCAGATTTAACAAGTAAAACACTTCCGGATAGTCTCCTAGCCCCCAGAGAGGAGATGAGGAGAAGGAACCAGAAAACTACCTGGCCTTTCTCTAAGGGATCATTTAAATGCCCGATAGGCGTGGTCTTGAGCTTCTCTGCTGGAGGAGTCCATGTTTCACAGGCTTTCTGAGACTGGGCAGGTTATAGAGTGAGGGCAGAGACCCAAGGCAGAACTCCATCCAAACATCCCAGACTCCTTGGGTAAGGTAAGCACTGCCGCCTTCCAAGCAGTTGACCTGGGTTTGGTTGCTGAACAGCACACCAGATGATATATTTTTTCCCTTTTATACATGGATATTAATTCTCTCCACTGATGCAATAAATCAGGTCAGGCCAAATCAAAGTTCAAGTTTTAGTCTGAGCAGTGCATTCCTGCGTGGACCGAGGGGAAAAGGAGAAACCATGAGGGAGAAACACATGGTAGATTGAGGGACCTTACCTCAGACAGAATGTAGATGTGGTCCTGAGCTTCCTAGGGGGAGGAGCTGAAGCCCAGCAGGCTTTCTTTGGATGGGCGCTGTAGAAAGAAACTCCGGGGAAGGGGTTGCCTCTTGGTGCACTAAGGGCGTGGCTTGGAGAGGGTAGCTCCAGGGTTATACCTAATAATCTGCGGCAGAATGGTAATGAAGATTTATTTCTTAAGTTATATAATTTTATATGCATGTTGTTGTGTGTCTTGCTTATTTTACTTAGCAAGATGACATCCAAATCCATTCAGGTTCTCCCAAGTAGCAGAATTCAAATACTGGGAAATATCCCATTGTGCCTGTGTTCCGTATTTTCTGATGACTAGCTTGACCCTCAGTTACCTCCATTATCTGACTGTCTTAAATAGTTCTGCAGAAGAGCTCAGATGTCTCTTCAACCTGCTGATTTTAAGGAAATACAGCCTTTTTTTTTTTAAATGTGGAAATGTGTTCCATTAAATATTGGGTGTCTATTGTATAAGGAAAGAATAATGAATATTCAGGGACAATTAGAAATCTTCAGACAGTCTTAAAAACAAAGCCAAAGCCATGATTCATCAGTTTGGCAGATTTTCTTCCTGCCAAGATCTGGCATAGAAACGGCATAGCTAATATCTCTGAGGGCTGAAGTTCTCCAAGTCTTTCTGCCTGCCTCACTGTTTAAGCTATAATATTGAATGCCATCCCTTTGTCTTTACTCCTCCGTAATTAGATGCTAACTGCAGAAGCACAGGCTTGAGTTTGGTAAACCACCCCTGAATTATTTTTTCTTGACTCCACTTCATGCATGGTTTACAGTCTCTGACCCAACCCAAGTAAATTCTGGAAGATATAATAGTTACTGATTCACATATTCATGCTAAAGGTTTGTTTTTACCCAGCAGTGAGCATTACCGGGGAGAAAAGAGTGATGGACTTAGAAAATGGTGCTGAATTGAATTTCTGGGGAAAGACACATTTACACCAAGGAACCTCAGGCCAAAGTTACTTGGGGCAGTTAGGAGAGCAGAGTTGACTGTTTCTCATCTTGATTGAAGGCAGTTGGTATCACTTGATATTTTAAATGGTGCCCGAGAGTTCTCTGACATTTTTTACTCAGATGGGGAATGAAATATAATTAGAAAATGTGATCATATGATCACACACTGAGCCCTTTCTGGTTCCAGGGGAGGATCACACTGGTCTGCATCCAGGAGACTTGGCGTTAGGTTGAAGCTGGAAGGGAGCTTGGCTGGAACAGGCAGTGAATGTCATCTGAAGATGAATCAAACTGTCTGTGACCCACTGGGGGAGGAACTGACATTCCTGTTACTTTATTTTCCTTTTAAAATTGTTAAACCTTGTCAGTGTGAACTAGAATTTCTCATGATTGACAGAGAGAGAGAGATCAACATTGAGAATTCTTAGGGGTGCCTTAGAAGATGATTATACTGCTTTTTTTAGCATTACAAATATTATATTTAAGATTCCAAATAATTTTAAAACAGGAAAAAACTGAGGATTTTGATCAGTCGGTGATAACCGTATCAGCTTCAGTACTGGCTTATATGAATATGTCAAACCCGTTAAGTACTTTCAGCATTACATATTCAACTTGATCATTAATGGCAGGTTCATTTTGACACATTTATCAATGAGTTTTGACACATTTACAAGGGTATGTTCAGCAATCAGCTTGACTTACACTTCACAATTTGAAGTATATTAGGAAAAGAAGAAACAAAAGCAGTTGCTTGTTTGGTAGAAAGAACTTAAGAGATGGGGCTTTCAGGCCAAATGAACTAGTTCTAATGCTGCCAACACTAATAGCTAGTTTTCTCAGGTGAAACAATTAATCTCTGCATTCATTTATCACAAGTAAATTAGGACATTGATTTAAAACTACATACAAGAGAAACATTAATCCATTCAAGTTATAACTGTTGAATTTTTTTCATTTAGATAATGTAATAAACTCTTTCCTAAGTATCTTTCATTTACTTACTCATTTATAAGTATTTAATATCTAAGTATCTCTTTGAATTCAGCTGGCAATTCAGAATTTAGTGGTGAAAAAACATTTTGCTCTTGAGAAGAATATTTACAATACATTTTTAAGTTTTAAAGACACCCTCAAATATTTTGCCACATCAATTTGTTTTGAAATGGGTCATTCAACTTCAAAACTTTTTCTTGTGTACATGATTGTACAATCTGCTGTTACAATAAGGACATTTTCATACGTATGTATCCTGTCCATTGAGCCTAACCCACAGATTTTGGTATTGTTAGTAGAGATGCAGTCAACATTGTTATCGAAGTATCTCTGTGATGAGTGAACTTGGAGTATTCAGGTAAGTATGTAGGGATGGTATAGCTGTATCATTTAGTACCCTCTTCTTTACTCTTTCTTCCTCCCAGGAGTTCCCTTTGTTCCCCAAACAGATTCACTTCTACCCTGGTGTCATATTTTATAATCTACACAGCAAGAGTTGCTAATTTTTATTGCATCTGAAACACTCTAACATTGCCATGAGTGTTATCATTCACTTTGGTCATGCTTTTCTTTCCATTGATTGCTCAAAGAACTTAGACACAACTCCAATGCTGCTTTGATTTAGTGGAACACAAATCTTTTATTAACTGTATATTTGGAAATTGCTATGCATAGATTTTAAGTGTCTTAACTTGAAACAAGAAACATACAGAGACTACTACAGGTTAATTATCTTGAGTTGGCTGTTCTTCACATGTTAGCACATTACATCAGATACAGTATATACACTTAATTTAAATTTGTAGTGTAGTACATACATGTACATGTAAACACTACTTTTTTTTTCACTAAGCAAAGGAAACCCTTAGATAAAAGCTTGTTAGTAGGGATTTGTTACTATGGGGAGATACCAAAGCAACATTAAATTTTATTTCTTCACCTTTGACTCTACTTTCAAAGAGGATAGGACAACATGCCACTTGCTATAGTTCTTGATGTTACTCTTCTCATACCAGGGGATGAGATATTTATAAATATTCTGAGAACACTTTTTATTTCTTGGGAAATAAGAACAGACGTTCTGGACAGGGCATCATTAACTACATATAGCTTTTTTATTTAAATGATTTATTTCTATTACATAGAAAACTACACTTGGATTTTTTATTTTATTACCAACAATCTAAAATAATTCACTGGTATCCCTCTGTAATGGGAAATGGAATCATGAACTTTGCAGGTTAATGGATGTAAACTAGACAACACTTTACTGAATAAGGTAACCAAGACAGAAAGACAAACACTATCTTTTCTGAGTTCCTCATTTCCAAATCTTCAGATGTGAGTCTACAACCTTGAGTGGCCACAGAAACCAGATAAGTAAAACGGACCCTGTGGGAGGGGAGAAATACTAGATTTACTTAAAAGTACTACGTAGCCTAGCTAGGATTATGCAGCAAAACCCTGTCTCTAAATAAATAAATTATCTAACAGAGTAAATAGCTAAATGTCTATGTCTGGAACTCACAGATAATCTTCTGGGACCCAAATGCCTCGCCCATCTCCACTTCTCTGGCTTTGTCCTCTTCAGCACAATAGTCTCTCGTTAACTTATGCTAGCCCTACCCCACACTTGCCAGTGTCCCTGGCGGTCATTCCACGGTGCTAGAATCTCCAATATTCTTACATGTCCACTGCAATTGAGACTGCACCTTCAAAATAGTTTCTCCTGGCATCTTCAAGGCCTCTGGCTCTGACTCATGGTGCCAGGACTCAGCTTCCCTACCTAATCCACACAATCCTAAGGGCACCGTTGCAACTTGATGGAGGTGGGTCTTGTATTTATCTGTTGCTTTCATTGGTTAATTAATAAAGAAAACTGCTTGGCCCTGAGAATTAGATAGGCGGAGTAAACAGAACAGAATGCTGGGAGAAAGAAGCCGAGTCAGGAGTCGCCATGATTCTCCCACTCCAGACAGATGCAGGTTAAGATCTTTCCTGGTAAGCCAGCTCGTGGTACTACACAGAATATTAGAAATGGGTTAGATCAATATGTAAGAGCTAGCCAATAAGAGGCTGGAACTAATGGGCCAGGCAGTGATTAAAAGAATACAGTTTCCATGTAATTATTTCTGGGCATAAGCTAGCCATGCGGGTGGCCGGGTGCTGGAGACGCAGCCCTGCCGCTCTTATTACAACAGAGTGGCACCCAACGTGCTAATGAACTCCACGTAAAACCTGAGAGGGCTTAAAAAGGACACAGAGAAAATTTAAGACAGCTTTTTGCTGTTTGTGGGTTGCATGCGGCAAAGAAATTGTCCTGACTCAGCAACAGGAAAAAACTGGCTATTTTAAAATGCCGGCTTTCTGGGCTGTGCCGCCACTGCGATCTCTGTCTGGCTACTGCAGGAGACAGAGTCTTTGAATGGAGCATTTGGAGTAAAGTGTTATGATTTGTTTGATGGCAACTAGACTCACTGTGTGCCTAAAAGGAAGTGATTTTGTGCTGCGGCTCAGAGGCACAAGCAGCTCCACCACGTTACTGGTGCAATGTGCAAGGATCAGAGGCACGAGCGGCTCCACCATGTTGGACTACCTGTTTTTGACCTAGGAATGTCACAGCTTAGATTCTTAAGCGCTTAGCGATTTAAAAGCACAAAACAAAGTGCTCCTGGATACTAAAAAAATTTCAGATTCACAATAGAACTGATTCAGACACTGTTGGATGAATGTATGTAGGCTTTAGAGAGAAAAAATATATAAAGAATAAAGTTAATGTCTTAAAAAAGGGTAAAGTCTTTAAAGAGACAGAGTACAGATAGTTATAGATAAAAAGAAATAAAGAAAAATAAGCCACGTAAAAATGGAAAATTCACAGAGAGTCTGGATTCTTTGTATTATTGTGTTTTCTTTAAAATTTTTGACTGTAAAGGAGCTAAGTACAGAGAGACATTTCATTATATGGGCTGCCAAGCTAAACCAGAATGGATATAAGGGTATTATGATTTCAGAATATGGGTCTAAGGATATGATGCTTTGGAGAGGGTCTTCTTTTGTTTTCACAGAGGATGAGACTCTGTGGATTGCGTCTATCCCAATATGGTATGATAGACCACGCCATCCTGAAAGGTTGCTGTGAACACCTTCAGAAAATTACTTCACTCAACTGCCAACTGAGATGACCCTGACACACAGGTTACACCATGAAAGATCTGAATACAGCGCCCCCATTCAGCAGGAAGCAGTTTGGAGAAAAAAAAACTGCACCCATGTTCCCAAATATTGTTTATAAATGTTCTTTTACATTTAAAGGGAGATATGATATAGATATGAATAATTTGCATTGGTATAGATTTTAAGGTCAATTTTGTTATATGTATATGTATTTCTGATCTTGATTAAGGTATTGTGATTGTGTAGTTCATTTAAAAATGTAATGTATAATTAGGAAATATAGGTTGCTAATGGAAATCATAAATAATAGTCAAGCTTGTAGTCATGTTAGTTAGATTTTCTAGATGTGCATAGATATATTTCAGATAGGCATTCTTCATATCTTTCAAAGGCTACAGAATATGGCATTTAAGTGTTTTAATAACTTAGGGCTTTTCATGACAATGAGACACGTCTGCTCCTGGCAGCACCAATCTACTTCAAGAGGATGATGGGCATCGAAGAGGCTCCTTATGGAGTTTGATAGCCATTTGGGCAAGAAACTGTTCTTGCCTGGATTGTTGCATAAACTGGACACAAAGAACCTACAGAGAGAGGACTACTGAACTTGCCTAAAGGTGAGATGGTCTTTCGGGGTTCCTGACTCATGAAAGAGTCTGCGAGACATTCTGCAGGACACAGCAAAAAATGACTGAACTGTCTTTAGAATTTCCTGCTTAATGACAATGTCTGCTGGATACTATGGGCCTGTAGGCCGAAAATGGATGCCCCAACGGTACAGAAGAACTTTGGGTGACTGTACAGGCAGCGAGATGTCTCTGTCATTTCTAGAGTTTTGGATTTCTTGTTTTCTTAGGTAATATTATATGCTTCTGGAGTCTTTGATGGAGTTGCAGAATAGATAACGATTATAGTTTTCCTTAGTTATGATAAAAGATAAAATAGATATAAATATTGTAACTGTAATTCTTGCTTGATAACTGTTTGCTATATGTAATCTTACTATGTTAAAGTGAAAGCCTTTCTTTTTTGTTTAAACAGAAAAAGGGGAAATGATGGAGGTGGGTCTTGTATTTATCTGTTGCTTTCATTGGTTAATTAATAAAGAAAACTGCTTGGCCCTGATAGGACAGAGAATTAGACAGGCGGAGTAAACAGAACAGAATGCTGGGAGAAAGAAGCCGAGTCAGGAGTCGCCATGATTCTCCCACTCCAGACAGACGCAGGTTAATATCTTTCCTGGTAAGCCAGCTCGTGGTACTACACAGAATATTAGAAATGGGTTAGATCAATATGTAAGAGCTAGCCAATAAGAGGCTGGAACTAATGGGCCAGGCAGTGATTAAAAGAATACAGTTTCCATGTAATTATTTTGGGGCATAAGCTAGCCATGCAGGTGGCCGGGTGCCGGAGACGCAGCCCCGCCGCTCCTATTTACAACAGCAACTAAACTGCCACTTCCACGGTGACCTCCCCTGGCCTTTTGTAGTGTCAGGTCTCATCTGCTCTCCACAAACTCTCCATTCCTTCAAAACCAGTGTGGTGTGTGGGACTCACTCACATTGCGAAGTTTGACTGTGAGCTTGAAGTCAGTCACATTCCCCCTCGATCAGAGCTTCTGCGTAATAAGTCTAAAGGAGCACATTCCAGAAGATTCCACATTTGTGGTGCTGGTCCCTTATTAATCACATACAGTTTCTCAACCTCAACTAAATAGCATCAATAATCCCAGGAAACAAAATATTTTATTCTAGTTGCGCAGTTCTTCTGTTAATCACAGCTAATGCTTCAGCCCCAACTGACAAGAAACCAATATTCTTATTTAAAATATATCACAAAATATCCCTTGAAATAAAACAAACCAGGCCTTCCTCATCTGCTTTTTCTCAAAAGCCTTATCTTTCAAGCTCCCAAAAAGCAGCTTATAAGCTTAGAACATTTCATGGCTTTTACTTCCCAAAGTTCCAAACACTTTCACAATCCTCCCCCAAACAACTGACATGGCCAGGTCCATCCTAGCAACAGCAGCATCTCTGGTACCAAATTCAGTCCTAGTTTGCTTCTCTGTTGCTCTAACAAACACTGATCAAAATTAATGTGGAGGAAGAAAGGGTTTGTTCAGCTTGCTGGCTAGAGTCTGTTATCAAAGGAAGCCAAGGCAGGAACCTGGAGGGGGGAACTGAGACAGAGACATAAAACAGAAAACACAGAGGACCGGAAGAGAGGATGGGAGAACATAGCCTGCCTTCCATGTCTTCCTCTGTCTGCTTTCTTCTACTATTCTGGACCACCTGCCAAGAAGTGAGCTGGACTTTCCCACATCAATCATTAATCAAGAAAAGGACTCACTGACTCACCTAAAGGTCAACCAGATGGGAGAGTTTTCACAACTGAGATTCCAAAATTAAACAGCATGGGCTGAATAAAATTCCATTTTAATCTTTATTTTGAGACAACCTAAAATTGTTCAAGCTACCTTCAATCTTGAGGTAGTCCTGTCTCAACCACTTGAGTGGACATTTTTTTAAATATAATGTAAATAATTAAAAAGTATTATTTCAGATATTTGTTGTGTTAGGAGCGGCGGGGCTGCATCCCTGGCACCCGGTTGCCCGCATGGCTTTACCTGAAATAATTACACGGAAACTGCATTCTTTTGAACACTGCCTGGCCCATTAGTTCCAGCCTCTTATTGGCTAGCTCTTACATATTGATCTAACCCATTTCTAATATTCTGTGTACCACCACGAGGTGGTAGCTTACCAGGGAGATCTTTTTTTTTCTTTTTTCTTTTTTGGTTTTTCGAGACAGGGTTTCTCTGTGGTTTGGGAGCCTGTCCTGGAACTAGCTCTTGTAGACCAGGCTGGTCTCGAACTCACAGAGATCCGCCTGTCTCTGCCTCCCGAGTGCTGGGATTAAAGGCATGCACCACCACCGCCCGGCTACCAGGAAGATCTTAACCTGCATCTGTGTTGGGTGGGAGAATCATGGCGACTGACTGACTCAGCTTCTTTCTCCCAGCATTCTGTTCTGTTTACTCCACCCACCTAAGGGTTGGCCTATCAAATGGTCCTAGGCAGTTTCTTTATTAATTAACGAATGAAAGCAACAGATAGAAAGATGACCCTCCTCCATCAGATATTCCTATTTTGTCTTATAATGGAGATGACTGGGGGAATTAAGTGGATAATTCAAATTATAAAAATAGTTTCCTTGAAATCAGATAACTTATTCTTAAATCTGCTATCCAAATCTCCCTGGATACTTTTCTCTCATAATTCATAATGAATAAACGGACACATGGAGTGGCTTATAGAGACAGAATTCTTTGTAGCCTCCCCTGCTCCTTTGGAATTAAGGAACCCACTTAGGAACATGGTCAAACCATGCACTGCTACATTGTAATACAAATGGATTCAGCATGGCAACATTTCCATCTAAATTTGCTGATCTGGTTCCTGTTCTATGAGAATGGGAGAACTTTGAGTAGAGACTGTGTCCTGATGACCATTGTTCTCCAAATCTCCTTGTTTTCAGGGTTTTGCTCAAGCCCAAGAAGCTTTTCTGAGGGTTCATCATAAAGGAGAAGTGTCTTTTCAGCTCCACACAGCTACTCTTTTTGACATAATGCACTTGATATTGTCATGAGCTTGCTGTTAGGGGTGGGTGATAAACACTCCATCTTTAGTCTATCAGATTTAGGCAGGTGTGTCTAAGAGTGCAACACTTGAAAACTGAAGTGAAAATGGGTTTAGAAAAAACTTTTTTTTTTTTTTTAGTGCACTGACAAATTTAACTAATGTTAGGAGAAATATATCACCAGTTTTACTTGAATTTCTTTTGACCTTGCTGGTGTGTGTATGTGTATGTTTAGGGGTTTTCTTTGTTTCTCCTTTGACAGTCTGCCATTTTCAAGAAACACTTCATTTTCTAAAAAAAGGAGAGAGAGAGAGAGAGAGAGAGAGATTCAGAGAAGCAGTTACTCCAAACAATCTCCAGAACACAATTTCAGCTCTCAGTCTAAAATATTTGGCACTTTCAGGTAATAATTTATAATCCTCCATCAGACCATGCCATTTGAAGTAATCACAGTTTTGTTATTTTATCTCAAAAAATTGTGTTCTCTGGGACTGCCATTCAGAGAAAAAAAAATATACCAAAATACAGATAAAACCAATCATTTTGTCATCCCCTCTTCTACATCTTAGTGGAGATGATGGTGACATATGAAAATTCTTTGAAAGAAGGATTGCCTCTGTCTATCAGCACGAGCACAACTTGTTTTGTATTGTCAGATAACAATGCTGACGAGAGCAATGGAAACACACACGGACAGGAGCGTCGGTGGAAAAGTCCATCACTCAGTTCCTACCAGTAACAAATAAATGGAGAAAAATATACATTCATTACATGGTTGAAAGACTCAAAGCCCATAACATTTAGGAATGCAATTTCCAGACAGCCAGTGAGCATTTTTCAGAGCTGTAGCAGAATTTCAATAGGACATTGGTTCGTCCTCAAAGCCCACTCTTGTTTGTTTCTTTTCCATGTTTCTGTATAGGACATTCTGCTCCAGTCAGGAGGAAATGCTGACAAGGTTGTGGTTCAGAACCTAATACAATAATTATCAAGTGAATAGAGAAAAAAGGATTGATCAGGTTTGACTATTGGTCAGCTAATGTCGTAATCATTAGATCAGGACTCTCAAGGTTTTGCAGTTTTATTAACAAGATGTACTGAAGTGTTCTTGCATAACGAATTTTAAATAAAGGGTAACACAGAAAAGGGTATTTTGTATTTTAAGAAATCTAAATGTAAGGCTTTGAACTGAGGTATACAGTTAGAGTTCTTACTGGATGAGTAGCTAGTACAAAGACAATCCAAATAAAGATTCACTCTTGGTGAAATGGAGCCAGTGTTCTTCAGAGCTAGCAACTGAGGGACACTCAGTTATTATAATTTCTGTTTAAGCTTAAATAAGCTTATTTTCTCTGTTTACTGATTCATTGTCCACAAAAATCAAACAATAATCCAACTTCAAGGATACACATAGAATATGTATCTTTTCTAACCTAATGTTTATAGTACCATTCTTCAGATATTTTTTATTGTTGTTTTATAACATAGAACAAAATATTTAAATATCAATTTATTTTATACTTTACAGAAATCAAGTTGATCAAGGGATTAGGTTTTCTCTCAGACTTTTGCTTCTGCAAACTTCCTGCTATTGGACATTCCCCCAACTCGAGTTATGCTATGGACGTAATTATGTTAACTTCATATATTGAAGCCTAAACTCTGGATGTCATGGTATTTGAAGATGGGGATTTTAGGAAGTATAGATGTTGAGATGTAATCATGAGGATGGGGACCTAATACTGGTATTAGAGCCTGTATTTTTTTTAATACTTGTTCTCTTACTCTGAACTGTGTGAATACACCCCAGAAGGAACCAAAGGACATGTTGATCTTGGAGGTCGTGGTCTCCAGAATGATGAGATATAAAAATGTGTATTATGCAAGTTCCCAGTTTGTGGTATTTCGTTATAACACCCAGATTAAACTGGAGCATCCTTACACTAATAATTACGTTATATGAAAAATGTGATTCCAGTTATCATTGTTCGCTACATTTTCTGAGGAGATGTGTGTTGAAGAACAGCTATTCAACCTCACCTACACAGTATTCTATTTAGTCTCTGGTTTATTGTCTTGTTCTTGCCAAACTATGCCTCGTTCAACCATATCTGGTAGGGTAATTGTAATTCAGCATATCACAAACTGGTGGTGTGCAGTTTCTTTCATGTAGAAAAGTAAAAACCCAACATATAGATTCATTTCTTCTAATTAGCTCTAAAGGATCATCAGAGAGAGTCATTTAAGTGATAAAAGTAAAATTAAACTTTGGGATGAGTTTGTTCTCTTTTGGTTTTAAAACAAGACCAACTCAATTTCCTGAGAAAAATGATCTTTAATAACTAAATTCCCAGGGATTAAAGTCACGTAATGTCTAGACATTGTGAGAAAACTAGAACTGTACATTAAGCAGCAGAAACCAGAGACAGAGGTCAGAGGAATGTTTGCCTTTGAAGTCCTTCCTGTTGCTTAGAGAGTCTGTGATGCCTTCGCCCAAGCAGGGGGGAGGCTTAGCCTTTTGTGCTCAGTAACCAAAGGCATATATTTGCCACCATGCAGCTTTTTGATACTGAAATATATATTATCATTTACTTGCAATTTATATAGTTTAGTTTTAATGTTGTCTCTTTAAAATCAAACCATAAAGAATAGTACAGAAAATATGTTTAACCTGTTTGCAAAAAAGGATCAAACAGAAAAACTTGTTTATACCTTCCTTGAATCAATTAGTGTTTTATTACTGCCAAAGCCGCAATAAAGGCCATTAAGAAAAACTCCTTCTGGTCAAGACAATATATTCTCTGGTCTGGGTAGAGACCTAAATATTCCGGTTGGTTCAGGACAGTCACCTGGTCAAGGAATCTCCCATAGGGAGGTGGGTTCACCTCAAACAATGTTTGATCAACAGAATAGTTTTTTTTTTCTTTTATGTTTTTCCTTCCTCAAATTCCTGCTCCCCAGTTATGTCCTAGTAACTACCCTGAGGTTCAGCAAGGTTTGCCCAAATTTTAAAGCCTGAGTAAGAAACGCATAACTTTTCTTTTTGCTTATTTTGTTCAAAAATATTTTGTTAATTCTTTTAGAATTCTATACAATGTACTTTGATTGTATCTACTGCCAATTCTTGCTCTAAATTCCTTCAACTTCCACTCAGTTTGTGTCTTCCTTTTTTTTAATTTAATAATCTGTTTTTTGTGCTGTCCTTATATAGTTAGTTGTGGGAACTGGGTCCTGGATGATCAACCAGGAGCCTCACCTTAAAGAAAATTGACTGTGCTTCCCCATAAGACATCAACTATTCATAGCTCTCGGCTAACGGTAGAGACTTATGAATCCCCCCTCCTCCAGGCTGCATTGCTGATGTCTTGATTATGTGTGGGCAGTGTGCAGGTAATGACACTTGCTGTGAGCTTCCGAGTGCAACAGTTCTGCTAGTGCAGAAGACACTGAAGTTTACCACTTGGCCCTGGTAATTTACCTTTAAATTCTATAAAATTGTCCTTGAACTTTCACTTTCATTCTTAAATTCTTTTATTAATGAGATTGAATCTCCAAAGGAGACCCTGATCCCCTGGAGTCGTAACTTGATGCTACTGTTTAGGAATGTGGAAAGTTAAAACCAGTTGTGATAGTAGAACAAAATGATGTTTCATAGACAGAAGTTGGTAATTGGGAGTGATTATGAAGTTAGAATGCTCTGGATGGAATGCTATTTCCTAGCGCTGATCCTTCAGTTTAGAAGCCACTTGTCCTATGCTCAGGGAAACTAGAGAAAAGCTTTGTGTCAAGCGTTTCCTTAGCATATGAACAACAGCATTAAGTCTCTCTCTCCCCCCCCCCCGACCCCCCCGACAGCTGATGTGATGGTGTTCAACATTTACAATGCTAATTACAGAATCCACTAGTCACATAGGGCTATTGAACACTTGAAATGGGGATCAAGTGATTAAGATATATAATTTCAATTTTCACATATAATAATAACCTAAAAAAAAAACTGTACAATCAGTTAATCCTCCTTCTGCCTCCATCAGTAAATACTATCAGTGTGCGCCACCACAAGACAAAATGGCAGCTACAGAATGGGAAAAGATCTTCACCAACACCACATCTGACAGAGGGCTGATCTCCAAAGTATACAAAGAACTCAAGAAATTGGTCATCAAAACAACAAATAATCCAGTAAAAAAAAATACATTGAGACCTAAACAGAGAACTCTCAACAGAGGAATCTAAAATGGCTGAAAGATGCTTAAGGAAATACTCAACATCCTTAGCCATCAGAGAAATGCAAATCAAAACAACTCCAAGATTCTATCTCACACCTGTAAGAATGGCAAAGACCAAAAACACTGATGACAGCTTAAGCTGGAAAGGATGTGGGGTAAAGGGAACATTCCTGCTTTTCTGGTGGGAGTACAAACTGGTACAGTCACTTTGGATATCAGTAAGACAATTTCTCAGAAAAGTAAGAAACAACATTCCTCAATACCCAGCAATACCATTTTTTGGGCATATACCCACAGAATGCTCAATTGTAACACAAGGACATGTGCTCAACTATATTCACAGCAGCATTGTTTGTCATAGCCAGAACCTGGGAACAACCTAAATGCCCCTTGACCGAAGAATAGATAAGGAAAATGTGGTATATTTGCACAATGGATTATTACACAGCAGAAAAAAAAATAATGACATCTTGAGATTTGCAGGCAAATAAATCAATGGATCTAGAAAACATCATATTGATTGAGATGAATCAGACCCAGAAAGACAAATATCATGTTCTCACTCATAAGTGGCTTTTAGATATAAAGCAAAAAAACCAGACTACAATTCACAGCCCAGAGAACCTAGACAATAATGAGGACCTTAAGACAGACATACATGGATCTAATCTACATGGGAAGTAGAAAAAGACATGATCTCTTGAGTAAACTGGAAGGATGGGGAACATGGGAGAGGGTAGAAGAGGAGAGGAGAAAAACGGAGGGAGCAAAGAAAATTGTATATATCAATAAAAAAGTTTTTTTAAAAACTTAAAAATCACCTGTGGCTATGGGTTAGAAATAGCATTTGTCTGGCAAATATCATAAGTATGCTACTTAATACATTTTATTGGGGCAATGGTGACAGAAAGGGGTATGGTCCTTGGATATGTGCATAAATGTCCCTATGTCTTCCCCAAAAGAGGGCACCAAGAATGAGTCCCTCCCGGCCAGTGGGTATACATCAAGAATTAGATAGCAACAGTGACATCCACAGAGTCCCTGCAGCACTACAACCAAGTGAGTCCTTCCATCCAGATTCAGTGTTTGTTCCTCAGTATTGAGAATACAAATATACAAATTGGAAGCAATAAACGGTAGATATACATCAAGAAGTAGATAGTACCAGTGACATCCAAAGAGCCCTAAGGAAAAAAGGGCAATCTCCATCCCATGCTTTGAAGTGAGAAAAGTTGTAGGCTAAATCTCATAGTTTCTTAAGTATGTGTTCTGTATACCATCACCTTTATTCCAGATCAAATTCAAGATACTTAGAAATCATTGAAAGAGGATGGCATAATATAGCAACCACTTTGGAAAGCAGTGTGGCGGTTTCTCAGGAAAGTCGGGTTCAACCTACCTCTTGACCCAGCAATATCACTATTGGGAATATACCCAAGAGATGCCCAAACATACAACAAAAGTATATGCTCAACTATGTTCATAGCAGCATTGTTTGTAATTGCCAGAACCTGGAAACAACCTAGATGCCCTTCAATGGAAGAATGGATGAAGAAAGTATGGAATATATACATATTAGAGTACTACTCAGCAGTAAAAAACAATGACTTCTTGAATTTTGCATACAAATGGACGGAAATTGAAAACACTATCCTGAGTGAGGTAAGCCAGACCCAAAAAGAGGAACATGGGATGTACTCACTCATATTTGGTTTCTAGCCATAAATAAAGGACATTGAGACTATAAATCGTGACTCTAGAGAAGCTAAATAAGAAGGTGAACCCAAAGAAAAACATATAAGCATCCCCCTGAATATTAACCTTCATCAGGCGATGAAAGAAGACAGAGACAGAGACCAACATTGGAGCACTAGACTGAAGTCTCACGATCCAAAGGAGGAGCAGAAGGAGAGTGAGCACGAGCAAGGAACTCAGGACGGCGAGGGGTGCACCCACACACTGAGGCAATGGGGATGTTCTATCGGGAACTCACCAAGGCCAGCTGGCCGGGGACTGAAAAAGCATGGGACAAAACCGGTCTCGCTGAACATAATGGACAATGAGGACTACTGAGAACTGAAGAACAATGGCAATGGGTTCTTGATCCTATTGCATGTAATGGCTTTGTGGGAGCCCAGGTAGTTTGGATGCTCACCTTAATAGACCTGGATGGAGGTGGGTGGTCCTTGGACCTCCCACAGGGCAGAGAAACCTGCTTGCTCTTTGGGCTGAGGAGGAAGGAAGACTTGATTGGGGGAGGGGGAGGGAATGGGAGGTGGTGGCGGGGAAGAGGCAGAAATCTTTAATAATTAAATTAATTAATTAATAAAAAAAATCAGCAAGAAAAAAAAAAAGATAAAAGTACCCAAACAGGAATACTTCTCACACTTACCTCTTTTGTGAGAGCAGCCACGTCTACAAATATTGCACATATCTTCAGGCTCCAAAGACACATTTTATAAAAGTCCAGATGTTCACAGACATCCCACAATCAATTTCCACCTGGGATAATTGCATTCCTTCTATCCAAGGGCAGTTTGAACAGGATATGATATATTTTGTTTTGGGGTTACTGTAAGTACCAATAGCTCAAGAGGTACTGCTGTAATAATCTACTTTATCCAGCTCTTGGCTGACCTCCAGGGAACTGTAGATACTTTATTATTAGTTTCTTATTAGTTACTAAACATTGAGGTCTTCTGCAGAAAATAGAAAGTCTTATTACTTCCATTTTACAGATAAAGCAATCAAGGCCCAAAGGCTAAATGATTGTTTTGTAGCCTCAAAGAATCTAAACCCCTTGTGTTTCTCAGGTCAAGGGTGTAAGATCTTAAATAAAAATAGCGAAGTCCTCCTGTATGAAATATCTGTCTTGTCATCCACTAACTTGAAAGGGAGTCAAGCTTTCTACTTGACAAATTTGTCATAACTTATTTTTGGTTTATGAAACAGCAAAACATCTCTTTTTTAACGATTTTAATTGGATTTTCTTCTGTTGAATCCACATACTATTAAATATCAACTTTCTTTCCTTCTTTCCTTCCTTTCTTTTTTCTTTTGTTCATTCATTCATTTTTATTTATTTATTTCGGATTTTTTTTTGAGAGAGGATTTCTCTATTTAACAGTCATGACTGGAATTCTCTTTGTAGACCAGCCTTGTCTCAAATTCACTGAGATCTGACTGCCTCCCTAGTGCTGGAATTAATGGTGTGTACCACCACCACCCAGCTAAACACCAACTTTCAAAAAGTCTAACTTGGACTTTTGTTCTGAATAATCAAAAGTGTTCAATAAAGCCTCCCTGCCTGGAGCTTTGGGAGAGTGCAAATACACCTTAGAAACTTGGTCCTACTCTGTC
This sequence comes from Chionomys nivalis, assembly GCF_950005125.1. Lineage (NCBI taxonomy): Eukaryota > Metazoa > Chordata > Mammalia > Rodentia > Cricetidae > Chionomys > Chionomys nivalis. Next base: position 175,931,058 of record NC_080086.1, on the reverse strand, counting down.
TATTTTCCTGTGTTCCAGCATCTTAGCTCCTGGTATTATATAGGAATATTGTCAGTCCCTAGAGTTTCCTGCTTTCTTCTGTTATTTATGCTGGTGTCCGTATCTCTTATGGCTGGCCCAAATTGATCCTTCTGGGGAAAACCCATTTGTCCTATGTATGGAATCACTTACCTGAATTTGTACTCCATTACAATCTTCTAACTTAAGGTACATTTTTAATACACTTCCTGCACGTAATGATTTCAGTCACGTCCATCTCATTCATTATACTCTCACTTCAACTATGACCAAATATAAAGCTCTTAGTTTGGTTGAGTACCCTAGGATGTGATAGACTATTCACAGACTATTTGTGTCTAAATATTATACTTGTTTAAAGGTTGAACAAGTTTGATTGTCTTTGAGAAGAGAGTTTGTGGGTGGGTCAGTGTGTGCGTGTGTGTGTGTGTGTGTGTGTATACAGATGTCCAAGAAGGGTGATAAATGATATTGGATCTCATAGAACTGGAATAACAGATGTTTGTGATTTACCCAGTGTGGGTGTTGAGAACCAAACATAAGTCCTCTACAAGAAAAGTGTGTGTTCTTAATTGATGAACCATCACTCCAGCCACACAAAACTTTTTTCTGTAATTCCAAATAGTTGAAATCTTCAACTAAATTCAATTAAAATCACAATACTGATAATATCATAGATACTGAGTATAGATGCGCAATAACATGGATACTCAGGAGTGTAGGCCACTTTAGATGGGGGTTCCTGTAACTCTCCAGCTCCACCCTATTTTCCCCAGGCAACTTTTGTCAGAAGCAAATAAAATATCACATCGCCCCTCTTTCTTTTCAGAACTAGATCCCTTAATCTAATCTCCTTTGTTTAGCTTTTTTCATTACCAATAACAACACCCCCAAATCATTGATAAAGATCCCAGTTTTCTGTGAGGAATGTGGGCATCATTTTTATACTTCTTGCTGCTGATGGAGGGAACTGGCAATCTTTGGGAGACCCTGAGAAAATTCAGGATTATGGTCAAGTCCTGAATTTTGTGAGGCTGCATCATCTCTGCCAGCAGCCTTGTAGCCTTTCTGGGTGTAGAACTCAAAGGAAAGCACAAAAGAGTCACTCCAGAAATGTTGGATCATCAGGGCCCTCTGCTCCCACCAGAGATTTTTAGGGGATCTTCCTCAAGCACCCTTAATTTTCCTTAACCCAGAATAAATCCACAGTTTCTCATTTTCTGTGGAAATAAAAACAAAAACCCTTCCCACAAATAACATATCTTTTGACTTAAAATTTGAAGTCAAGATGTTTTTAAAATATAGAAATTGGATTAATCCAGCAACATCTATAATCAAATATCTCTTAGCAGCTCCATCTTCAGCAATCAAATAAATCAAAGACAGTTCAATAACATATAGCCTCTCTGTATATTTTCCATCTATACATGGCTTACTATATTTTTATTAATCTATTTTTTAAGGGTTTTCTCTACCTTTTTCTTTTTCTCTCCCAAGTCTATGTATATTTTCAAAAAACTGTAATCTCTTTTTGTCTTTACTGCACATCTCTATCTTTTGCCAACCACGGGTCTTTAAACTGCTAAGCATTGACTTTGGTTTCTGGCTCCACCCCACTTTGTTCCATGAGTGCCTAGCTTCAGGGGGAAGTACTGGCTGGAGCCATGTTTACCAGCCCAACTTTGGCAAGTGTCTGAGTCCATACTGCTACTGAGTAGCATGCTGCCCACTGCTCACAAACACCATTTAAGGGTTTGGTATTAGGACCTCTTAAAAGAGCTGTCCATTTTTGTCACTAGCCCTGAGTTGGACAAAGTCATCTCTTAAATAAGCCATGCCTCGACTCACCAACAAACAGGAGGAACAGCAGCTATCAAGAAGCTGTGCTGACTCCATTCTTGTGTATTTAGAATCCTTTTCAAAACTTTTTCAGGTTTTATTTGGAATTTGCAGCCCTTAGGGGGCGTGTTCGCCTCAGGCTAATGTTTACCTATAAATCTGGGGAGGTGCTCGCAACCTTGCTTTTGCTTTCCTGGTCTCCACAGGAACAGTGGTTCTGTAAGTCTATTCCCCCATTAAAGCTGTATATATTTTTACAATCTGTCTGCATTTGTTTATGTCGTTACATTTTGGAGTCCAACATCGGGCTATTTTGCCCCCGACTCAAGCGCATAGCCCGCTAGCTAACACAGCAAGCTCCTGGGTGCCGTTTTTTAGTTTGTGACTTGGGCCCCAGTGCCTAGTCCGAGATACACTCGGCCACACAGGCCCATTCTGCCCCACCTGCTCTCAGGAGCAATTAACCCCTCCCTGCCTGCCTTGGCTAAGTTTGCAGTGGAACCCCACTTCCTGAATTAGCGGAAGCTCAAGTACCTGCGGTTTTGCAACAAAAGCCGCCACAGCAGCAGATTTGGTCTTATACAAAGTGACTTGGCCAGGCGGTGGTGGCACACGCCTTTAATCCCAGCACTCGGGAGGCAGAGACAGGCGGATCTCTGTGAGTTTGAGACCAGCCTGGTCTACAAGAGCTATTTCAAGGACAGGCTCCAAAACCACAGAGACCACCACTGGCAGGAACCAGTCATTGCAAGTAAAAAATTTTCTTTTATGAATAAAATGTCTGAACACGTTACCATTCAAGAATTTAACAGTTTTTTTAATTGTACCATGTGGGAGATTTTACAAGAGGTGTCTATCACCCCACATCTATGGATCCTTCTGGGATTCGTAGTTTTCATTGGCACTAAATGGTTTGATAACAAAAATATGATAAAGTCTTTACGAGACGAATCCAGGATTCTTAAGGCAGAGATTGAATGCTTAAAAACAATTGAGAATGACAACAATCTTCTCAAGAATCAGTTTGAAGTTCTCCAGGAAGAGATCAGATCTTTGTTTAACATGACTCGATCAACCGAGCAAAATTTTAAAAAGGTACAGGCTGATGTTAAGGAGAAATTCATTACTATGGAAGAGGGAACAGCTGATTTGGATCGTAAGCTTCAGTCCCTTTCTGTAGGAACTGAAACATTAGTGACTGATATTAAGGAGAAATTCATTACTATGGAAGAGGGAACAGCTGATTTGGATCGTAAGCTTCAGTCCCTTTCTGTAGGAACTGAAACATTAACTGAGAGAATCAAAACTGCTGAATGTGACAATCGGATTTTGTCTAAAGCTTATGATAGATTGGTGGAAAGATTGTCAATACAAGAAGGCACGGTTTATGCTATAAAAATTATGTCCAAAGATGAGATGTTATCTCTAATGGACAAACTTCATACTTAGAATCCTCAATGAAGGCTTTGGAACATAATTCTGGACAGGAGATTCAGACATTACAGAAGGCAATGGTGAATAGAATTGAAAAGATTGAGGAATTTCTAAATTCTGATGAAGAAGAGCAAAGGGTAGAAAGGTAAATTTTAACTACATCTGTGGGTAAATCTCTCTGGGACAATTTCCACAAAGCTCTACCTACAGCTCTACCTGCCTTTCCAGTAATAACAACAGAGAAGGTGATTGGTTCCAGAAACCCTACGGTCATCAAGGAAGATACATGGGAGCCTGTCCGTATGAATGATCTCAAAGAAATTAAACAGGCTGTCATGACTTTTGGGATGCACGCCTCTTTTGTTAAAGAGATGCTAAAATCTTGGGCCATGACAAGCAGAGCAACCCCCTCAGACTGGCTCCAGCTGAGCTCTGCTGTACTTGAGAGTGGACCGCAATTGAAATGGAAATGCTTATTCAGGCAAGAGGCTAGACTTTTAGAACAGTGGGAAAAAGCGAAGGGAATTGACATTTCCCTAGATAAAATTCTAGGTGAAGGGCTCTTTTCTGACCCTCAGGAACAAGCTAATTTGGATGAAAACACACTCTCCATGTGTACTACAGCAGCCTTAAGGGCTTGGGACAGGGTACAAGACCTAGGACAGAGAATGGAATCATTTGTCAGAGTTAAACAGGGTCAGAGAGAACCCATTAGTGACTTTTTACAAAGACTAACTAAGGCTATACAAATAGGGATATCTGACGCAGAAGCAAGACGTATAATGATTGAGTCTTTGGCTTATGAAAATGCAAATGTGGAACGTAAAAGGATTTTGGGGCCTTTAAAGCTCAGATCAGCGCCCTTTGAAGAATGGGTCTTGCATACACTGAATGTTGATACATTTGATTATGGCACTGAAGCATGGCTAGAAGAAGCAATTTCCAATGGTAAAAGGAGACACCAGAATACCAAATGTTTTAATTGTGGCAAAATGGGTCATATGAAAAGGAATTGTAGACAATGGATTTTCAGAAATAATAATAATGCATCTTCTAAAAATAACAGAAATAGGAGGACTCAGCCTTCAGGTTTATGTAGAAGATGTGGAAAAGACAGACATTGGACAAATGAATGCAGGTCTACAAGAGATAGACAAGGCAACCTGATACAGATGGGAAACGTGGGGGGGGGGCTCACAGGCCCCCATGGCAAACATGGTTCAGTCATTTCCAGTTTCTGCAGAGAACGTGCCTCGTCAGGACAATTAGGAAGCCCCATGCCTACTGTTACAAGCAATAATGATCAGAAAGATAAGTTAAGTGTGTTTTGGCAAATTTCTATAAAAGATCAAAGACCTAAACTGAGAGTGCGTGTAAATGGCATTTTTATTACTGGCCTGCTGGACACAGGTGCTGATGTAAGTATCATTACCCCAGAATCTTGGCATCTGTATTGGCCTCTTCAGAATGTAAATGTTCAGCTTCTGGGAATCGGAACCCTATCTTGAGTAAGGCAGAGATGGGTTGAATGTATAGGGCCAGAGGGACAAATAGGAAAATTAAGGCCATATGTAGCCAATATTGCAATGAATTTATGAGGTCGTGACCTATTACAACAATGGAATACCCAAATTAACATTCCTGCTACTTCTAGAGCCTATATTTCTGAGAATAATATTAAAAGATATTACAAACGGAGAAAACCGGCCATTCGGGCTGTACAAGAACAAGCAATTGATGTCCCTTCAGAGATACCAACAGCCTTGCCTCTAAAATGGTTGACTGAGAAACCAATATGGACAAAGCAATGGCCTTTAGCTGAGGAAAAGTTACAGGCTTTAGAACAGCTGGTACAAGAACAATTAGATGTTGGACATATAGAAGAATCTACCAGACTTTAGAATTCTCCTGTATTTGTGGTTAAGAAAAAATCAGGTAAATGGAGAATGGTGACAGATCTCAGGGCCATCAACAAGGTTATTCAACCTACGGGCCCTCTGCAATCTGGAATTCCTTTGCCCTCTTTATTACCAAAAGGATGGCCTCTCATAGTTATTGATTTAAAGGATTGTTTTTTCACTATACTCTTACAAAAAGAAGATAGAGAAAAATTTGCCTTCACTGTGCCTACTTATAATAATTCTCAACCTTTGAGGAGGTACCACTGGGCCGTCCTCCCCCAGGGTATGTTAAATAGCCCCTCCCTGTGCCAATATTTTGTGAACCAACCATTGCAAATAATACACAAGAAATTTCCCAAATCTATAGTATACCATTACATGGACGACATTTTGTTATCCGATTCAAACATGGATACCTTGAACAGACTGTTTGAAGAAATAAAGATACTTTTACCTAAATGGGGATTGCAAATTGCTCCTGAAAAGTTTCAGAAGGGAGATTCTGTTAATTATTTAGGTTATAAAATAGGTTTGCAAAAAATTAAGACACAAAAGCCACAAATTAGGAGAGATTGCCTACGGACTCTCAATGACTTTCAAAGACTGTTAGGAGACATTTCTAGTCTATGACCAGCTATTGGGATAACACCTCATCTAATAATTCATTTGAACAAAACCTTGGATGGTGACAAAGATTTAAACAGTCCCAGAGAATTAACAGCTGAAGCAGAAAAGGAACTGACAATGATTAAGGAAAAATTACAACAGGCACATGTGGACAGGGTGAATCCAGAGCTCGATTGTATTCTTGTCATACTACTATCAAAAATTTCTCCTACAGGAATTTTAATGCAGAGAGATGATATTATCTTGGAATGGATCTTTGTATCACATAAACCAAGTAAGAAACTGAAAACTTATGTGGAAAAAGTCTCTGAGTTAATTATAAAAGGCAAGCTGAGACTTCGTCAACTAGCAGGCATAGACCCAGCAGAAATTATAGTGCCTTTCACTGCTGATGAACTAAAGAAATTATGGGAAGATAATGAACCATGGCAAAGAGCTTGTGCTAATTTTTTGGGAGACATTAATAACAACTATCCAAAAAACAAGAGGCTTAACTTAATAAAGAGAACTTCTTGGATTCTTCCTCAAATCGTCCGTGATACTCCAATAACTGGAGCCCATACATTCTATACTGATGCCAATAAATCAGGGAAGGCAGGTTACAAATCAGAAGACTTGGGTAAGGTGGAACAACGTCCTTATGATTCTGTCCAGAAGGCGGAATTATATGCCTTTCTTATGGTGCTAAGGGATTTTAAAGAACCTATTAATATAATTACTGATTCACAATACGCAGAAAGAGTTATTTTATATATTGAAACTGCTGAATTTATACCTGATGATACAGAACTAACCTCATTGCTTCTCCAGGTTCAAGATTTGATCAGGAACAGGCTTTGCCCTATGTACATAACACACATCCGATCCCATACGGGTCTGCCAGGTCCTCTAGCGCAAGGGAATGCAGAAATTGATGAATTATTGATTGGTAGTGTGCTACAAGCCTCTGAATTTTATAAAAAACATCATGTTAATAGCAAAGGTTTTAAGAAAGAGTTTTCTATTACATGGCAACAAGCTAAGGAGATTGTAAAGAAATGCCCTACTTGCTCTTTCTATAACCAAATGCCACTGCCTGCAGGGGCTAATCCAAAGGGCACCCAAAGGAATGAAATCTGGCAGATGGATGTGTTCCACTTTGCAGAATTTGGCAAATTAAAATATGTTCATCACACCATTGACACTTATTCAGGCTTTCAGTGGGCAACTGCTTTAAGTTCAGAAAAAGCTTATTCAGTAATCACTCATATATTAGAAGTCATGGCTATCATGGGTATACCTACACAAATAAAGACGGATAATGGTCCTGCTTACGTCTCTAGGAAAATGAAACGGTTTTTTGATTATTACAATATCAAGCATGTTACAGATATACCATACAATCCTACAGGTCAAGCAGTCATAAAAAGATCAAATCGAACTATAAAGGATATGTTGAACAAACAGAAAGGGGTGGAAAACACCCTCAGAAATAGGTTACATAATGCTTTGTTAACCTTGAATTTTCTCAACGCTAATGAGAGGGGAACAACAGCTGCAGAAAGACATTGGATAATGGAAAAGTCTACTGAACTAAATCAACCAGTTTATTTCAAGGATGTGCTGACCTTACAATGGAAGCCAGGAGATGTGCTGCATTGGGGAAGGGGTTTTGCTCTTATCTCCACAGGTGAGGAAAAATTGTTTATATCGTCAAAATTAATAAAGGTTTGGTTTGAAGAAGAGAAGCCACTTGGAAAAGATAAATAACAATTCATTCACAAGGATGGCGAGCATACTGATGGTAAGAAATACAGATAGGTTGAGGGCAGGGTTCTTTTCTTATCTCCACAGGAAAATACTCATCTTCAAAGAAATTAAGGGACCCTGAATATTTAATTACTGATGGATTGATACATTTTGTAAGTATTAATTTACATATATATATATATATGTCTTATTAAACATTTCTTTATAAATATGTAGAGCTGGTTTTGAAGTTGGACTCTGGCTCAGTCCCTGTCCAATTCCAAGCCTGTTAGTAAGAAAAAAACCCAGAGTTTCTGGAGTTTCTGTCTCATGTCAAGAGCCATGATATGGGACAGAAAGAAATATGAGTTTAGAAAACATCTTTGCTTTTCTTCATATCTATCATACTTTTCATTGAACATATCTATCATGCCTTTCATTGAATATATATATGTATGTCTATATGATTAATGTTTAAGTTTTTCACAATGAAAAATGAGTTTTTCCTGAAGTGACATTTGAAGTTTCCAGGAAGAAGATGGGGCCCCACAACAACAACTCTACCTGGTTGATATGATGTCATGATACTGATAGTGCTACTACAAGACTTGTTTTGGATACCAGCTGTACAAGATGATCCCAACTTTGTTAGCCGAAATGGTGCACATCTTGTACAACATTCTGGCCAGACCTCCACAAAATACTCAGAGACTATTTGCAATTTTAAAAGACATTGATCTTGAAATTTAACCATCATTTTACTTTCACAGGATCCCCCAGAAAGAACGTCGCTCCCATGACAGCTGAAAGTAATTCTAGAGGACGACATCACCTCTCCCAGTAAAGTTTGCCCCTGGGGTTAGGGACATCATTTTGGGTTTGGGAGATTGGGGAGGAATTTTATAAACTCAGGGATCATTTTGAAAAAAAAAAAAGAAGAGTGAATGATGGGATAATATTTTTATAATTGTGACTTACTGTTTTTAGACAAATATATTGGTATTGATTCTTGTATATTGATACAAAGTTAAATTATATTGACTATTGTATGCATGCATGTTTCTACCTCTGTTTAAAACATTTTTATGTATTGACATATATTGTATTGATATATATTATATATATATATATTTACGATATTGCAGTGTACATTTCTACCTCAGATTAAGATACTTATATAATGTTTGTGTATTGATATATATTTACCATATTGCAATGTATATTTGTACAGTGTTTATATTTGGAGGTCATTATCCTCATTTGTTACACAGTTGTTTATTGTCTTAGTCTTTAAGTTAGATAGATATTGAGAATTATATAGATTAATAGTCATCTAAGTTTGTCATTTATAATTAGACTAATCAGGTTCTTTAGATATATAGAGATTATACTCAGTATAGATAGATAATCTTCAACCTCTTCAAAGAGCTTTAGAAAATGGCCCTTAATCTAACTCAGGTTTTGTGATAGTGAGACACAATTACTTCTGGCAACACCGCTGTATTCCCGAGAGAATGTTGAGCACCAAAGACACTCCACCTGGAGCCTTTCTTTTTGGCAGAACTGGCCTTTGGGCAAAGAAATGCCCATACCTCAACTACTGACAGAGATACAGAGCGTGCATCAATGGATAAAACAGGACTGTCATATCCTGCCAAGACAGGGTAAAATAGTTTTGAAAAGTTCCTTGACTTTAATAATGGTATGTCAGTTATGTTAGGCCTTAGCCAAAGTTGGTTGACTCAACATTGCAAATGAGACTTTGGGTGATTGCCCAGGTAGTCAGTTGTCGCTGTCAATTGTTGCCCATTTTGGATATATCTTGTTTGTTAAGTAATATTTATTCCCTTCTCAGATCTTTGACGGAGTTGAAGATTATATAATTGTAGTTACTCTCGACATTATTTAGACTCCTTGAGATAGAATGTTTAGCAAAACTTTTGTTCTCAATATTGTTTGTTATAGTTATTATTTGTTATTATTGTATATAGTTGTATTTGGTTTAGTTCTGTCTTATTTAGACAAAAGGGGGAGATGTAGGGAAAAGTCCCGCCCCTTAGGGGGCGTGTTTGCCTTGGGCTAATGTTTACCTATAAATCTGGCGAGCGTGCTCGCAATGCTTGCTTCTGCTTTCCTGGTCTCCGCGGGAACGGTGGTTCTGTAAGTCTATTTCCCCATTAAAGCTGTATATATTTTTACAGTCTGTCTGCATTCATTTACGCCGTTACACAAACCACACACACAAATAAATATTTCTTTTCTCTCTCTCTCTAACCCTACTGAGCTCACTTAATTCCACCTTTTTGTATTTGGGTGTAGAACCATCTAAGGGAGCTTTCTAGCCTCTTAGAGACAGCACCCCTAAAGGGGACAGACTCCCTCTCTTCACAGTGGTCATCCATTCCCAATACCTCCTCAGCTGGGGCTGGGGTTTCATGAGCTGTTTCCTTGTCCATGCTTGGATTTGGTTGGCCTGCTCTTGTGAAGGCCTTCTGAATTCGGTTTCAATCACTGTGAGTCCATGTTTTGCAAGGGCCCTATCATGTCCAGAAAGAACTATTTTGCTATATCAGGTCATTACTCTGGCTCTTGCAATCTCTCTTTCCCATTCTGCCACATTGATCCCAGGAAAAAATGGGGAAAAATTCAGATGAAGATGTACCATTCAGAGATGAACATCGATGATCGTTTCCTTTTGTTGTTTTTGTTTTAGTTTAGCTTTGTTTTGTTTTGTTTTTGAAACAGGGTTTCTCTATATAGGCCTGGATGTCTGAGAATTCACTACATAGATCAGGCTGGCCTTGAACTTGGAGATCTGCCTGCCTCTACCTCCTGGCTGCTGGGATTAAAAGCATACACCACCACAGCCTGGTGGCCCTGTAGTTTCTTAATCTCCATGTGGAACACTTGTGGGTCTTTTTCTTTTTATATATGTATGTATGTATGTATGTATGTATGTATGTATGTATGTATGTATGTATAAAGTACCCCGGCCACAGGCCAGAAGAGGGCACCAGATCTCATTACAGTGAGTTGTGAGCCACCTTATGGTTGCTGGGAACAGAACTCAGGACCTCTGAAAAAGCAGTCAGTGCTCTTAAAGGCTGACCCATCTCTCCAGCCCTTAGTAGTTGGTCTTTATGTTAATTGTTACTTATTACAAACAGAAGTTTCTCTGATGATGCTTGGGAGATGTGCTGACCTATGTGTATAATATAGATAAGAACTTAGAATGTAGTTGAACTATAGCATTAGGTTCTCACCAGCACCTGTGAAATAACTAGTCACAAATTTTTGGAACAGTTACCAGTGACAGTCATTAGTTCCATTAAAAATTTAATAAAATAAAATAAAACCAATCTGTAATCTTTGTAATTTTTTTCCAATAATGAAATGTTTTTAAAAAATTAGCATGTGCCCATAGAAATGACCTTTGCACAGCCTTTAAACAAAATGGTTCCATTAAATAAAATGCCCCCCATTAAATACTTCAATTTCATAGCATAGTTGAACCTTGTGATTACTGCATGTCCACAGCAATTTGAAGCATTTATCGAGCTTAATTCACCATGAATCATTTTGTTCTGGTTTTTTAATGCTAACCTCAACATAAAATGATTGAAAAAAAAGAAATCATTATCATGTTTAAGTGGTGAAAATTAAGTTAAAATATACTTTAACACACTCCTGTGTTTCTAAAGCTGACAGCAATAATGAAGGCATAAAAATGACATTTTCTTGTTATTATTCATATTAAAAATTCCACTTTTCTGTAGGCAGAATGAGGTCCATAATATGGTAATTGTATTTGAATAGTATCAGTCAAGATAGTTAGAAAGTAAGTAGAACCATCTAAATTCTTCTCTTGTTAGTTATTATTACAAAAAAAAAAAAGAAAGAAAGAGAAAGAAAGAAAGGAAAGAAAGACAATTCCCTCTCCAAAGAGAGACAGCTGCCACTGTTAGCTAAAAACTTCTCTTGTGTATATTTATATTTAGGCGCTTTTTAAAAGCTGAGGGTTTTGTTTTTGTTTTCCTCAATAGCTTATTTCATCTTCTTCACAACAGCTAAGGCCTAACACATGAGTGTAGGCAGACTTCCCTTTCCCACCCACCAGTTCACAAATAACAGACACAGACTCTAGACATCAATTATAAAGGAGGGGCCAATAGCTGGCTTTTTACTAGCAAACTTTCACATTTAAAATTAACCTATAATTCTTATCTACCCTCTGCCATACAGTGGCACTTCTTTCAACATGGGATGTTCATCTTACTTTTTCTGTAAGTCCCTCAACTCTTCTAATTCACCCTTGTTCTTCCCCATGTCCTTAGTCTGGTTTTCCCTCCTAACCATAACCTGTCCAGCTATTGGCCTGTCAACTTCTTTACTTACATTGAGAGCAACACGTCTTCACAATGCACAGAAGGATTATTCCAGAACACCTGAGCCCACAAGTCCTTCTGTGCTCTGGTTTACCAATCCAGTCCATAAAATCATTATGGAATTTTGTACCCATACAGCAGCCCCAAGGACATATTACAAACCATTTTGGATATCAAATCCCGGCTGCTAGAGGGTCATATTCGAAAATTCAAGATATAAAATGGAAGGAGATAAATAGGAATTTGCAAAATTGAAATTTTCATTTTATATACATTTGTAAGTGGAGTCTAGTTTTACTTCTTTGAAATTAGTCATGAGAAGGAGGAGAGAGAGGGAAAGAGAGGAAGAGAGTTTGTTCTTGTGTGTGGGCTCTTGAAGAGAGGAGAACAGGTTAGGAGGACCTAGACATTCAAAACTTAAAACAGTTTGAAAAACTGCTTTGGAAAATTGATTGCTGAATCCAGTCTTTCAGAAGTCAGTGTCCTGCCGGGCGGTGGTGGCGCACACCTTTAATCCCAGCACTCTGGAGGCAGAGGCAGGCGGATCTCTGGGAGTTCGAGACCAGCCTGGTCTCCAAAACCACAGAGAAACCCTGTCTTGAAAAACCAAAAAAAAAAAAAAAAAAAAAAAAAGAAGAAGAAGTCAGTGTCCGAACACCTTGCTTCATCTTGAACTAGAAGATTTAGGCTTGTATTGTCCTATTCTGCTAAGACTTTGAGAATGGTCACAGCATCTATTAAGAGGGGGAAAAAAAAAAAAAAACAGTAAGAAGGTTTTAGATCCAGAAAATTATCACTAGGTAGTAATCATGCTTAAACTAAATGATAATTACTGGGCACAGTTTGAGTTTGCTCTAGTAGAGGAATGTTAACCCAGACTTGTGGATCATGAGGTTCTGTTCCTGGCCTCATTACTGGTGTATGATTTGACATTGAGTTTTACTAGTTGTTCAGGCCATTTGTCCCATGTGCATGACATTATAATAATAATACACTGTAACTTATCAAGAAATTTATGCTCTAGTTAACTAAGAAACTACTTGGGCATAAAAAAAATCATAGTTTACCATCTGATGGGTATAATAAAATCACCTCTATAAACATATTGGATAAACTTCTGAAAAACATTATCTTAAAAATAAAAACTTATGTAACCAGGGTAGCATGACACTAAGCTGAAGTAAGTCCCTCAGTGGTCTTGACATGTTTCCTAAATTCTTTCATTGTATTTGAGAATTTTTAATAATATGGCATAAAAAGTTAAAAAACAAACAAACAAAAAAACCATGAACCATGATAAAATGGCCTACATATGATCTGGTCTTTCAACATGCATGGAATCCTAAAATCCATACATCAAAGGAAGCTCAATGAAAACAAAAACTCCTAATCAAACTGAAATTTGCAACTAACTATATAATTCATCCAAAATATATCCCACAGATACAATGTACTCCCCAAAGATAAAAAAAAAAAAAAAAAAAAAAAAAAAAAAGATCTTCTGGAATCACGCTGTAATGTCCGTGGTTGATAGCTTCACCTATTATGAGCATTGTTAATATTATTCATGTAAATTCTATTATTCGGTGCTTTGTTATCCTCTCCATCTCGTAAGTACTTTACTTTCTTTACCTACTGTTTACCACTCTAGTTGGCAGCATGAGCCTGGAAGACAGGGGCCTTAGAATACAGCCGACTCATGCAATAGCAAACTTTATACAGAACATCAGACAATCTTTAATCTGCAGCTTGACAGGTCACCTGAGCAAAGCTCTCATGTGTTCAAACTATATATAATCACAAGGACAAACTTCATGCGACAAAAACATGTTTTTTCCATATAGTCCTATGAATAAAAACAGCTGGAATAAACTCACTCCTCTCTGCTATACCCGGGAGGAGCATGAAAACACATTTCAGGAACAATTCTGTGGTTTGAAGAAACTGAGAAAAAAAAAACTCTGGCTGTGTTTCTTAGAGTTTTCTCATGAGCACTCAGAATCCCCTTCTCAGGACTCCATTCTTGGACAACAACCTACAAGTCAAATAGAGGACTTAATAAATAATTTTTACATTACCCTTATTGTAAGAATGAAAAAGTGAATGATTAAATGGGCAAAATGATGAAAGAAAATTTTGGCAAACCCTTGAGAGATAAGGAACTGTGGCCATAAGGTCTTATAGCAGCTAAAGCAGCACATGCCTGCCGGCTCTGGGTACTTGTGAGACCAGGCAATATACCCTCCATCTATTCTGTTTCAGAAAGATAAACTTATTGAAAAGCCACTTACCTCATTGAGATGATAAAGAGAAAGCAGAAATGTAAAAATCAAAGTCAACCCAAAGATTCTCATGCACACTAGTGAAGATCAAAGCAAAACATCCATAACAGCTAAAACAACAAAGCAAAATTTAAAGTAACCACAAAAGAATTGCTATCGGACTCAGAACAAAATACTATCCTCATAGTCTTTCATGTCCCCAAATTTGGCCCTGGATTTCTACAGTTTTTCAAGCCAATAATTCATGCATCTTTAAAATGCAAATGGAGAAACCTAAGAGAAAAGAGGCCATGGGCGTTCAGACTGTAGTAGTAACTCTGTTGCCTGGAGCGCATCTCCTCATAGTGCAACCCATCTTCATTAATTGCAGTGTAGTCTTCTCACTGACTCATAAAAAACCAGACATCATGTTTTCCCCTCAAAGTACTGTAATTCATTGGCAAGTCAGGAAGCTCTCCCGCCAAATTGTATCCCAATGTCTAAGCCACTTAACATGATCAGCAGTGTCCCTCCCAGCAAGTGATGGTCATTTCCAACCTATCACCTCAGAGTCTTCTGATCGTGTATTCTTGCAATTTATGCCTCCTTACCATAGAAGTCAGCAGAACTCACTTAAAATTAAGACTCGAGTCATCCATCTCTTTGCTCAAACTGGATTTTCTCTGCTAGTTTTACATCCAATGTGGTAAAAGTCACAGGTTTTTCAATGGTATATAAAACCTTAAAATCTCATAATCTACTCTTGTTCTTGTAATGATGAGTCTGGATGCCTCAGGACATCTCTCTTCACTGTTCTTCCCTAAATTTCTCTTCAGTAAGATGCTGTCCATATCAAACACTCATTTCTTCAGATCACAACTCAAATATCTCTCTTTTTGGTCAGGCAAATTAAAATGCCAATCCAACCCTCTACTTCCCACTGTGACTTCTTAACTGTTGTTTTTGTCAGTGGTGATCACTGTCTTAGCCTTATTTTTGCTTACCATATTTTCTCTTCTCTTTTGCCAAAATTTAACGGTCATGACAGCACAACAGAGATTTGATCCACTGCAATATTCTCAGCATCTGCACGATGTCTGTATCATTGTATCTGAGCAAAATGCATGAATAGATTATTTCAATAATAATAAAGTATGTTATTTAAAATCCAGCTTCTATTGTCTCCCTAAGAACTTCTAGAATGACTCCTTATATTTCTGTGAAGATTGGATGAAGAAATATTGGGTATAAAACAATCATTTGGAACCGATATGTTGGTACCCATTAAACTACTAGTGAGTCAGCAGACTATGGTAGAAAAAACTATGGGTCTCTGAGAACCTAGAACATACACTGAGCACTTGGGGGATATTAGCAAGTGTTACAAGAAAATTGGATAGCATAACAAGGGTGAACCAAAAATCAATAAACCACATCTCATCTACTTCGTAATTCTGCATGTTCTAGTTGCTTACCCTTCCTTCTCCCAGGAGATTAGTAAGGATCCCCGATGGGACTCTTGAATGCAGTAGATTCTAGTCCTCCACTCAGGAAAGAATACATTTGAAAATGGAGCTTTGAAATTCTCTAATCACCATTTTTATCCTGCTCTGCAGAGCCAGGGTGAGGAGGAAAGGTGGGTTGTAAACTTGTCGCTTTTGAATAGGGAACAGTCTTCATTGGTGTTTCTTCCGCCTACAAGGTAAGACCCTAAGAAAGGCTTTGCTTTTTTTAATTAAGGAAGTTCCTTAATCATTAGTGATAGGTAGAAGAACTCATGGACAAGTAACAAATTGTCTCATGTTTGGCATCTTCAGGGGCACTTTTGAAAAATTGATATCTGGAAAACACAGGAAGCCCCGAGCCAGTTGCTTGACACATTCCTTGGTGTGCCTGGCTGAGGCCTCTACTGCTCAGGTGCTGCAGGCACTGAAGAAGGTTTCCCCTCAATCTATATGCTTCTGCTCTGACTGGTGGTTTCTGTCAACCTACAAAGATGGACTTATTGGTGAGGGCAGCTGGACAACTCTGAGAGCAACTTAGAGCAATGCATCTTGGGCACATTTTGTAAGGAGTTTTTGGAGAAAAACACCCCATGTAAGTACAGAAAACAAGAAACTCTCCTGGACCTACTACTTCCAGCTTCCAGTACCTTGACGGCTGAAGTTTGTAGGATTTGACAAGAACTGAGCAGAAAGAGAAGATGGAAAGGATTCTAGCAATTAAAAAAAAAAATGTCATAGCATTATATCTTGTGACCCTTTTCTTGTTGGTGGTTTGATTTATTTGGGAGATAAAGACAATAATGAAGCCTATGACAGTTTCATTGGGTCATACTTCAGTTTATCAAAATGTTTTCTCTGTCTCTACTTTTTATGTCACAGTTTGCTGACCATGTTCAGCAATGATTCATTTGTTTCCTGTTAATGTTTGAAACACTGTGCATCTACCATTAGTCCTGAAAGACAGACATCTTATGAGGAGTGAGAACATTCAGGTCTTTTCCTCCCATGGAAATTTGGGCTATTTACAAAACAACTCTCACAGAAGAAAATTAGATGTGTTTCAGAAAAAAAAATGACTATATCATTTCATATGGTGTGATATTAACTAAAATTTAACTAGCTCTTAAGTCTTAAAATAAAAACTGATATCTTTTCTCAGAGAAAGATACTACAAATTTAGAAAGAAAAATATATATCAGAAAGAAGAATTTCTACAGGGCAAAAGATTAATTTTCTTAGATTATTTGTGGAAGACACAAGCAATTATATATTTATTTATTCAGTTATTTTTCTCACCGTGTTATACACCCTATTCTGAAATAGAAATAGAGTTGAGAATAAACAGATAAAACAGTTGCATCAAGAGTCTCCCATTACATACTGGGTTAGCAGTAAAACAGAGAAGAGTCATGTGTATTGGAGATATGGTTCCTCCAGTGAATTCCTTCCAACACAGCTGCACTTTCAGGTAGAGGGCTGTAGGCAGAGGCCACTAGTTTATTCTCAACTGCCCAGACCCAAAATAACCACATAGAAACTGTATCCATTAAATCACTGCTTGGCCTATTAGCTCTAGTTTCTTATTGGCTAGTTCTTACATCCTAACTAACCCACCTCCATTAATCTGTGTATTGCCGTGTGGCTGTGGCTTACCGTCAAGATACCATCTCTGGCAGAACGATATGTGGTGGATGTCTCTGGCAGGGCAGCATTGTGAACAAGGGGAATGTCCTCTGGCAGGGCTACATGGTGAACAAGGGGAATGTCTCTGGCAGGGCTACATGGCATGACTTTGTGGTGTGTCTTGACTCTGCCTTCCTTCTCGCAGCATTCAGTTTAGTTTTCTCTGCTTAGTTCTACTCTGACATATCACAGGCCAACGCAGATTCTTTAATCATTAACCAATAAAAGCAACATATATACAGAAGAACTTCCTACATCATTGATTTTTTGTGGTTTTTTATTTTTTGGTTTGGTTCTTTATTGTTTTCGAAAGCAGAAATGTAATTCAAATTTGGAGAAAGACTTTATATTATTAATAAACTGAGACTAAAATGGAGAAACGTTCTGAATGACTTATAGAGTAAAGGAGAGGAAAATTATGCAAAAGTGAAGTTAGACCACCATTGAAGACTATGCTGCAGAAAAAAATAAATCCGGTAATACGTCATTGGATTTATTTTAAAATCAAATTATAAGCTGTGTTTTCTCTTTATCCCAGTAATAGGACCCTTCAAAGTGTCAGTCAGCATGTTTCTGAAGACTACTAGATGTGAGTCTCTTTTGAAGGTGTCGCATCTTCTGAATGAGCTCCGCTTGCCTTTCACTACTCTTATTGTCATTAAGTGACAACCACAGAGACAACTAGAAGCCTTCTGATGATCACTCTTCAGGACTAGAATATGAGATCATTAGGAACCACGTCTCATTCATCCTCCCTTGCAACCTCATTGTTCCCTTTGGTCATCTCATTCTAGAACATGGATGAAAACACTGATATTAAATACAATTCAAAAAATTAAATGAAGCCGGGAGGTGGTGGCGCATGCCTTTAATCCCAGCACTCGGGAGGCAGAGGCAGGCGGATCTCTGTGAGTTCGAGGCCAGCCTGGTCTAGAAGAGCTAGTTCCAGGACAGGAACCAAAAAGCTATGGAGAAACCCTGTCTCGAAAAAATCCAAAAAAAAAATTAAAGGAGAAAAATGATGATTGCATAACAGAAGCTTAAAATGTCACTTCTACCCACAGTCTGAATAAAACATAAATGTTAGATAACATAGTTCATAAAATTGTTATTCTTTTCGGTGTCAAAATGTATTGGTAAATATGCAGAATACTGAGTTAAAAGCAGGAAAAAAAATCTAACAAAACTTCTATTCCTGGTTAGGTATTTTGTACTATGGTAACTGAGAGGAAAAAAAGTAAAATCTTGTTAATTTTAAATGTTAATTTTTGTAAAGAGTTTTTAAAATACAACAAATTAAGTTAGTCTGCCATTCCTATTCATATCTTAATGGTTACCCTCAAGTTTAAATTACTTAAAAAATATAATTAGTTTGTGGCATATTGTCATTGATTTAAGCCTCTAGTATTCTCTATCATAACCAATTTTTCTTAAACTCAGGTCAGACTTGGCCCAAGGTCACACTAATACATCTCTCATTGTCTACAAGTGACATTTGCTGAATATTACTTGAAGTTACATTTTTAGCATTCCCTCTGGCATGCTGAGATTAGATATGACATTTCTTTCCAGAATAAAACACAAGGTCAATTCTAAAGAATATAATACTGTATTTTTTTGTGCAACTTTGCATTTGCTTATCTATGGGACACAGGCAGTTCATTTCAAATCACAGGTCTCATGGACTACTACCAAACACATGCTAAATCCTGCTCACAGGATGCAACCGTTGGCCCAGTCTTAGGAAAAATCACCATAGTAGAGGGCAGAGTGCTCTACTTTCTACTGTAAGAAGGTTGCTGAAATTTTCTGCCCTCTGCCAGGGAGTATGAGAGTGTTTTGCAGGAGGCCATTTTCCAATGGTGCAGTGTTAGTGAAGTCGATAGGTATATACAAATTCATTAGAACCACTATACACACTACTAATAGTTAAATCAACATTCTATAAAACCAAGTAAGTCTTAGGTACTTATAAAAAATATCCTTAAGTAATACAACCCATTGTAAATTTATAATACAATTTTGAATTGGTAGGAAGCATACTTCACATTTTGTAAACCATTAACATTTTAAAGCAATAATAATAAACTCTTTCAATTGCCCTGTGAGATATCTTCACTTTCTGTCACCTTTTCATGCCTGCCCTCCCTGATCAGTGGTAATCAATAGTAAATCGTACTTGGGTTTTTTTCCCCTGTGAATGAAATGCAAGAATTATTCAATTCAACCATTTTTCTTAATTAAACATGGATATTTAGCTAAAATCAAGTAAAAACATTTAATGCATCATCAAAATCTTCAATATGAAGCAAATGACCAAATTCAAATGAAAATCTTGGCATCTCTAACAGTCCTGAGCCACATGGTACAAAAATAAATAAATAAATAAATAAATAAATAAATAAATAAATAAATAAATAAATACAGTGTTGGTTTTATTTTTTCCCAGTTCAGGTCTCTTCCAAAAAGCACACCCAGAAATGGATTTTGAAATTAGACTATAAAACTATATTTTCCTTAGTTCAGATATTTAAGAATGATGTTTGTTGTTTTTATTAAAATGTTACCTGCAAAGAAGAAATATTATTTGGGGAAACTCAACAGAAAGCCAATCAACAGGCATTTTCTGCTGTCTATGGCTGTTTTCCTTCTTGGGGATCTAGAAAATGATTCTCTATATAAAAAGAGCCTACATGAACCTTATGAATAAAATAAAGTGACTGCTAATGTCCGTACTGAAGCTACAGAGATAGCTCTGTGTATCTATAGGGAAAACAATGAGCCGCCTAAGCTAACTCAGCATAGAGAACATTTACTAACAAAATGATTGTAAGGACCCATTGATTTGATGAATGCCTGGGATTGTGTGTAATAGAGGAACCCAGGACAAAAATGGCCGCAGATTTGGCAGCTGTTAACAGACTCCCCATATCTGCCCTAGCATGGTTTATTAGCTCCAGACAAGCTTACTGTTTTCTCTCTCTTTAATGATCCTGTTTTATGAAGCAATGAATATTTTCATTTGGAAAATAAGAATTCATTTACAGGTTATCTGAACTGTGGTTTCTTTAATGACGCCAAGGGAATAAATGCGCTAATTAAGAGTTTTGACGAATGACCTGGGTAAGGCCCATTACTGATTTCGGTTACAGTTAGGCCCAGGTGAGAGATGGCTAACATCACATAGCAGGGAATATTTCAGTATGTAAAAGTTTTGAATTAGAAATAATATGGAGTAATTTGGCCAGGTGTTGATACAGTTTTCTGTGACAATTTTTATGATATATTCTACAAAGTAAAGTTTAACTCACCATCTGTCAATTATAACAACCTAAAGAAGTTTATACTTAGTTACAACTTGATTCTTCATAGGATAGATGTTATGAAAATCTATTACAGGAATCAAAAGTATTTACAAATTTTATACAAGTGATACCTTTTGGTAGAGCAATAAAATTCTCCTCATGAACACAACAATCCAAAACCATGCCCTGAAGGATGTAGTATCAACACGGGGCAAGGCAAAGACCTAAAAACAACTGGAAAGAGGAGATTACCCAATTTTTAAAACTGGAACGAAACAAAGCTCAACATTTGCAAAACATTCCTTTATTATTAGAAATAAATTATTTGTATAAAAATTGCATGCGTCAATCATTGCATTTATTTTGTAGCACAACCCAGGGCTTCAATCCGGTCAGCCATTACAAGAAACAGACTCAGAGTCTTATACAAGTTGAACAGTGTGGGACAGGAACAGGAGTTCTCACAATCACAGAAAAATACTTACAAGAATAACATCAGACATGGTTTATTTCAACAGCATTTTTTTCACAAGCTAACATTAGTTTTCCTTTTGATTTTTTTTAATGCTCACAAGTAAGCAATATTTTAGCTTGACACTCATTGGTTGTATTGTATAAAATTGGTTTCTTTGCTCCTCATTATTGATACTTTTGGCTCATGGCTAATTTTGTTCCTTACAAGACTATTGATCTGATTGATTGTAGTCCATGGAGATCTCCAGAAGTGACTTTTTGCAGTCTCATGTTCAATATTTGAGAACACGCACCACCTTTCTTCAGATGGTGTCATCTCCCTATTCAGATTGAATGATTGCTGTAGCTAATATATGTTGTCTTGGTAGAGGACGCTGTTAAAAAAAAAAAAATAGGACAAGTTAATAGTGCCTAATAACTACTTTGCTTGTATGATTTCAAAATCCAAATTCTGCTAGGGCTGTCTGATGATAATGTTTTGCAACATGTTACTTAGGATTTTAAGACATGTAGTGGAAATCCAATGAGAAATTCAACCAAATTGTTAATCCACAAAAGCTCCCAGTCCAGTGTATGGATAATTATCAGAAGAATGAACACAGAAATTGCTAATCTTTAGAAAATTTAAGTGAAGGTACATAAAAATGCTACCTTAACAGATAAAATTTTCATAAACATAAAAAGAAAGAATGCACCAATATCCTACAATCTAGACATTAAAAAGTCTACCAGATTAAATCAAAATTTTTAATTACTTTAGCCAATCCTGTAACCAAATGGTTATAATTATATGTACCTTAACAATGTATATCTTCCATTTAAAAATTAATAGTAATTTCAGATTTTAGCAATTAACAAACCAAAATCTCAAATACACACAATTTTTAACTAAATAGTGACACAGTCAGCAGATGTCTATGGCTTTTTAAAAAAATTATAACTAAATTATACATGGAAATAAAGTCTCAAATTGTGACATTAGTACTTAATTGTTCCATTGCCACTTACTATTAAACAACACTCATTGATGAAAGACTATAAGAGATATGAATAACAAACATTCTCTCAAATTTACACTCATGCTGACATTTCCAGAGAATAAAAAATACAAATAATTGCACAATTCAAACATATATTGTGTAAAAATGTTCAAAACTGTTACCTAATTTAAGTTAAATACTCAATTATATTTAAATACCTGAGCATGGATTTCAATGCATTAATTTAATTCAGATTGAAAATATTTTTAAATAACATATTATAGTTGTGTCCATTGGACACTGCTAGAAATCGTAAAGCTGCTGTTTGGACACACTTGGTAATCAGACTTATCCCTCCATAATGCAGAACACCTGTAATAGACCTGATTATAGACAAAGCCATGCTGATTCTATCACTAAAGTTAATACAGTTAAGGAAGTGTTGATTATACATAGCTTTAATAACTTTTATTATTTTGAATAATATCAAGTACATATTTAAAATATGTCACTCTTGTGAATTTATGCTATCTTCACTGATCATTCTCGATTATTATTATGGGATAGTGGAGAAAAGCGGACTGGACTCCAGCAATACATTACATTCTGTTTCTACAAAGTTAATAACAATTAAACAAATCCATGTGCATCACCCTCACTATTAATTAAAGCTACAGCATGTTGTAAGAATAGAGAGAATACTTGGAGGAGAATTATTATTACTTTGGGAGAAACACTATAGTCTACTTTCTCTGCCTTGTGTGTGCGCGCGCGCACGTGTGTGTGTGTATGTGTGTGTGTGTCTGTCTGTCTGACTGTCTCTCTGTCTGTCGTGTGTACCTGTGGTGTGTTTGACTCTGTATGTGTGCCCCTGTATGTATTTCTCTGAGTGTGAATTTGTATGTGTCCCTGTGGGTATGTCTGTGTATATCACAGTGTGTGCATGTCTCTGAGTGTGCACGTGTCTACACATAGGCACGCAGGTGGAGGCCGGACCCCATCTCAGATATCATTCCATGAAGTCAATCACCTTGTTCTTTGAGACAGAGGGTCTTCCTCAAAATGGGGACTACTGATTAAGCTAGGCTCAACCAGTCAGCAAATTCAGAAAATCACCTATCTCTACTTTTCCAGTGCTTAGATTACAAAATAGTACCCATGTCCAGATTTTTATATGAGGACCATGGATCTGGCTCAGATTTTCATGGTTCTATGCCAAGCATTTAGTGACTGAGTCATTCCTTGTCCTCTCTAATCTATTTGATAGCCCTCTTTCCAAAATGTAAGTTGGCTACTGTATTTATCTTTATTTTTTTTGTGTGTGAAAATGAGATACAATAATGTTTATATTGGTTTATTTTTAATTCTCATGTTTTAATTCATATAATGCATTTTTGCTTCTAAATTTTTCTAAGTAAATAAATTCTACACATTTTTGTGTTTTTGATAGATTTTTCATTTATCACTTATAGCTGAGAGGAAGAAAAAGGACTGTAAGTAGGAAACTGACAGCAAAAGGGTCACTGAACTTCCTGTGCTGTTCAGCATCGTCAGAAGAGTCTGGGAGTGTAGGAAAGCTTTGTTAACTGTGAAGACTGGTAAAAGGGCACCATCAGACACGTTAAAGTGGAAGGGGTGAATCTCACCAGGCCACAGTCCTAGGTAAGGAAAGCAGGCAACTAAGGGATGCTGGAAACAGGAGAAATAATTCTCTCCAGGAAAGAGCACACCAACTGGTTATACAGCATGAAAGTGCCACTCTGGGAAATACACACATACAACTAACACAAAAGATTGAAAAAGAGGTCATGGGATGGAAGAAAGCAAGAAGAATATAGGGGAGGCTTGGACGGAGGAAGGATGGAAACTATGTAATAATACCCTAATTGAAATTTAAAAGGGGGAGAATCAGAGCTGTAACAGGGAAAATAACCTCAAGCAGTCTGACTTTCTAAAGATGTTATTCAGCAGGCAGTGACAGGGACCAGACAGCCTTTCAAAGTTATTGTAACCTAGAGGGTTTATCACAAATCAGGTGTGAAGAATCCATACTTCATTCTTCTAAGTGTTTTTGAACAAGATTTGGAACCAAAGCATTAAAAGCAATTTCTAGGGAAAAAATATTGTACAACCATGTAGAGTCTCATTTTGAGATTTGTAGGGGCTGGATTATACAGGCCAATATTCCTACATTTTTGGCAGTCAAAATTCTGAGCAACCTGGCAAGGCACAGTTTGCACATTCCGGTGGTCACCAAGCTTTTGATAGTGAGATAACATGAAGCCATTCTAAGCAAATGGTCAGGATATGTTAATGTCGTTCTGCTCCTTCTATTGTAATCTAGGAGGTCACCTGGGGAAGAGATGTTTTTCAGTCTATGTGACAGAGCAGGTATAGATAGAAAGATATGACAATATGGGCATAGAAAGGTGTGGACATGACCTAAAACATTCTCCCTGCAACCTAGAAAACAGAATGCTAAAGAACTTCTCTCTAAGTTTATGTTTTGATATAAAAGTTGTTTAGAGAAAAACACAGGATGTGAACTCAGGATTTCATGAAGGATTCCTAAAAACTCCCTCCTGATATAGTCATGTGAGTTATGTTTTTATTCTCACAACTTCACTCTGGTATGAGAAATAATTTCACTCTGGTATGAGATTATGATTCACAGAGAAACAATGTCAACTTTCCACTGGCTTGAGTAAAGCAAATCAAAATGCTGGAAACAGATACTTTAGTCAATATGAAAGCAACAATAGAAATGAAAACAAACAAAGAATTTTTTGAAAAAGGAAAAACCCTGACATGGCCTTATGAGACAAGGAAGCTCTAAAGATGTCATTGAGTTAGTTTTCCCTTGGCTGTCTAGTGCTAGGCATGTGACCAAATTTCAGAGCAGTTTGTTTCTCCAGTGAGACTCCTTTGGTGGAAACTGAATTTTCATTTACAAGTGATTATCACTGGAGAAAGTGTCTGGGTTAAGCATGGGGGCATGTGCCCGTATCTGCTTTCAGCTCTAGGGCCCCACTTGGTGCAGAACTGTGCAGGCTCTATGCACGCAGTTTCAGTCTCTGTGAGTTCATATACACACTGATCATGTTGATTTAGAGGGCTTTGTTTCCATCTCCTCTAGCCCATACACTCTTTCCACAGCCTATTCCTGTGCTTCCCTGAACTCTAAGGGAGAAATATTTGATGGAGACATCCCATTTAGGACTAAGGATCCCAGGGTCTCTAACTTTCTGCATAACATCTAACTGTGGATTTCTGTGCTTGTTGCCAGCTGCAGAAGGAGGAACCATCTCTGTTGGTGGCTGAACAAGTATTGATCTATGAATATAGCAGAATGTCATTAAGAGTCATTTTATTGATTTTATTAATACTTTTCTTTTAGACAGCATTATTTAGTTTCACCCTAGGTTCCTAGGAAGGTATATATATGGAAATATATCTATATGTCTCCCTCTCTTTTTGTCTTATGGCTTTCAGTTTAGCATTTTTGAGGAATTTTTGAATGTGAAAATGAGTGGAACTCATATCTTTTACTAGTCTCTTTTCCGTTTGTTGTGTTCAATTCCAATATCTTAGTTTTGTTTTATATTATTGTGCTTTATTTGATTCTATCTTATTTTTATTTTATTATAATTCAAAAGCCTGTTTTCTAATAGACAGAAAGGAGAATGACTCCAGATGGGAAAGGAGGTGGGGAAGAGCTAGAGGAGCAGAGAGGGAATCTATAATGAGAGTATATTAGAGGAGAAAAAAAAATCTATTTTCAATAAAAGGAAATAAAAAGAAAGCAACAGTAAAGAATGACTCTGGAAGTCAGATAACTTTCATGAATCACTGTTTCAGAATTATTATGGATAAAATAAAATAAAGATATGAAGATAAACCAATAGGGGAATTGTTCTGACAATGTTCATCCATGTATATATGTTCTGTAGAAAACAAGCTTTCAAAAAGGAGAATGAGAAACTTCCTTGGGTGTACCACACTGTGTTCGTAGGCTAAAGAAATGGCAACTGATGTCATTACTAATGAACAAATATAGCATAAGAAACACAAGTGGTGCAGTGGCGAGGGAATGGTGGAAATCTTGTGTATATAAACTTTGTTTCCACTCCCCTCTCTGTTCTGAAACAACAGGATCTCTTGTTATGGAAAATGCAGTCAGGAAATCAATTAGCTTTCTAGCTTTGTACTCTATAAATTACTTATATGGAGTTCTGAAATGTTAATCCATGTCATAACATGGAAGTCTAAGATGGGACCCACAGTTCACTTTTAAAGTGACTCTTCTGGGACTGGAAAGATTGTTCAGTACTTAAGAGTACTCCCTAACTTAATGGTATTGATGGAACTAGAAAAGATCATCCTGAGTGAGGTAACCCAAGCCAGAAAGACATGCATGGTATGTACTCATTCAGAAGTATAAACTACTTCTACAATCCACAAACCCAGAGAAACGAAGTAACAAGAAAGGTTCAAAGGGGGATGTGTGACTAGAACAGACTTGGTGTTTAGACAGGGAGAGTGGCCTGGATGGGGAGTAGGGATGGGAACAATCAGGATCAAGTCAGGGGAGGATGAAGGGAGAGAGAACTGCAATCTGGGGTGATTTCTAGGATGAGCTAAAAAGCTAGTGCAATAGAAACACTCAGCAGTCTATGAGGGTGACCCTAGCTAAGACTCCCAGCAATGGGGGATATGAAGCCTATACCAGCCATCTCCTGTAACCAAGTAAGACTTCCACTGGGGGGATTATGACACCAAGAAAGCCACCTTCCGTCCACAATTTGTCCTGCCTACAAGGTGTGCTGAGGTAAAGGTGGCACAGAAACTGTGGGAGTGACCAACCAATGACTGCCCCATCTCGACTCATACCTTGAGAGGGAGCTTACCACTGAGGGCCAGGATCCAGATGTGGGTTAGCCCAGAGAGCTGGGATAGAACCAAACAGAACTGGCAGAAAGATAGATTAATAGATAGAAGGATAGATAGATAGATAGATAGATAGATAGATAGATAGAGAGATAGATAGATGATAGATAGATAGATAGATAGATAGATAGATAGATAGATAGATAGATAGATAGATAGATAGATTCCTAAAGATATTCTGCTATACTCATTGATTGGTGCCTAGTTCATTTGTTTTCAGAGGCATCAAGCAGCAACTGATGGAAACAGATGCAGAAATCCATAGCCAAATGTTAGGCAGAGTTTAGATAATTCTGATAAAAAGAGGGAGGAAGGATTATAGGAGTAGTGGAGTCAGGAACACCAAAAGAAATTCCACAGAATCAAGTAGCCTGGGCTCACAGGGGCTCATAGAGACTGAACTGACAGGGGAGCTTGCATGGAACCGACCTAGACCTTCTGCATATATGTTATTGCTGTGGGATAAGCCTTCTGTACACTGTGATTATGTGTTGTTCTCATTGGTTGATAACAAAAGTTTCTTTGTCCTATAGCAAGATAGAAATATAGATAGGTGGGAAAGCCAAATGGAAAACAGGAAGAAAGAAAGATGGAGTCAGAAAAGACATGAGCAGCCTCCCAAGAAATAAGATTCCAGCATACTGGTAAAAACCATGGACTCATGGCAATAAACAGAATACTAGAAATGGGTTAATTTAAATGTAAGAGCTAGTTAGTAATAAGCTTGAACTATAGGCCAAACATTCTGCAATTAATATTAAGGCTCTGAGTGATTATTTAGAAGTGGTACAGGGTAGGACAGAGAAAACTCCATTTACATGTACATTGAAGTTGTATAACTTGATCTTTCTGTGGGACTCCTAACAGTGGGAGCAGGGCCTGTTTCTGACTCTGCTGCCTGCCTGCCTTTGGACCCTGTCCTCCTAACAGGTTGCCTCACCCAGCCTAAATAGAAGACTAGAAGAGGTGCCTAGTCACACTGCAACTTGATATAGAATGGCTGACCGATGTCCATGGGATTCCAGCCCTTTTCTGAAGAGAAATGGGTGAAAAGAAAAGAGAAAAGGATGAGTAGATGTGGGGCAGGAATGAATGGCGGGTGGGGAGGTTCTGGGAGAACTTTGTTTGGAGCATAAACACAGTCTCAAAGACAGGCAATTTTGACTCTCTGGCACAAAATGAGGGTATGAGAGTAACTGTTTACATTCCCCACAACCCTCCAGTTTGCAAAAGCTGTCAGAAAATATCCACAGGAAAAGTTCTTTCCCTAATGGTGTGCATTTTTCTTGCTCCAGGATAATCACAGAAAAGCTCTGAGGGACACATGTCTGTACACACAGGGGTGGGGAGAGGAAAAGGGACAGGAGAGCAGTACCTGGGGAGCCCTGCATGGACAAGACAGGGCCTGGTCACCTACAGAACAGAGGAATTATGGGATGACTACTGACTGAGGCCTGCAGTTCTGTTGCCAAACCTGGGCTTCCAAATTCCTGAATTATTTATGCAGGTATTTACTGCTCCTTGGCATTTATTAACACAAAGATGATCAGAAAACAACAAAAAACACTTTTTCTCATTTCTTTCAATTGTTCTGTGGGGTTACTTATTACATTTGCTCAAAATAAACTGTCAATATAGTTGGTGAAACAACAACAACAAAACCCAAAAAATGAAGGAGCATTTGCTTCCAGAGGACTTGCGTTTGGTTCCAGATACCCACATCAGGCAGCTCACAACCATCTGTGACCTCATCTTCAGGGAATCAGTGGCCCGCTTCTGGATTTTACAGGTACCTGACTCATACATAGCACTCACTTACACACAAATACATATGTATACATATGCAAACACATGCACATATATCCATACATATTAAAATAAATCTTAAATTAGCTTTCTGAACACAAAAAGCTGTACTACATTGTATATATATGTATAATGGACATATACATAGATGTGTATGTATATTATATATGCATACATACATATATATTTATATATATTACTATTTAGGCAGAATCAAAAATTCCAGCAACAGATTAGTAGCTAAAGTTATCAAGATTTTCTCTATACTAAAATCAAGGGAGTATGTGCTAAAATAATAGTTGTTGTTTAATTTACATTAACCACATCCCAAACTTTCATCAAGTCAGTAATTTGAATTATCTTAATCCATCATTTCTGTTTTCCTTTACCTTCCAAATGTGAACTTCAACTTTTCCAGAATACAATAAGATCACCCCCACAAGAGCCTCAATGTTTATAATCTTTCTTATTTTAGAGAAATCAGAGAAATGCACATAGGTTACATAATTTCCACTTTAGCATTCACAGAAAATAACAAGGAAAAGAACCAGTGTTGGAGACGTATTTAACAATACAAGACTAGTGCTTATTGATAATAGGAATTTTACTTTAAAGGGAAACTGTTTGTTCTTCAAGGGATTGGAAAAGGCTATTGATTTTTTCCTCCCATCATATCCTCAGGTGGGCCTGGGATGATTGCTGTTTATTCCACCCAAATGTTAGTTGTTCCCATTTGAAACCCATTATGTCCTCTTCTGGATTGTCACAAAAATACAGGTAGCGCATCAGACTCTGGTGAGTCATGTTCCCAGTGCCAATGTTAAAAGTGCAGAGTGCTGTGCCAGCAGTAGCTTGCTGGCATCTGTCCGGGTTTTAAATCCCCACACTCATGCTTTCAAGTTGGAAAACAGATAAATTCTGTCCCGAAATCATCAGCATTTTGCTAATATCTCTGTCTTTGTTGAATCATTTATCTATCATGGGAGCTGATTATAGGCAGTTGTTACTAACATCCTTCTTGTTGTTTGCTCTTGCAGGTTCTCGAGGCTGCTCTTTGACAGGATGTTGTCTGTGTAGGAAGTGTTTCTGTACTGATGACTGAGATTTTTATTAGATAATCTTGCCAAAGTCAAGATGGCTTTAGATGATGGCTTAAGCCATGAAGGTTTTTTTTTTTAATTTTTGTTTTAACATTTATTTATTTGTTTGCTTGTTTGTTTGTATACTGGTGTGTGTGTGTGTGTGTGTGTGTGTGTGTACCTCAAAATGTATGGGGAAGTCAGAGGACAACTTTTGGGAGAAGCTTCTCTCTTTCAACAGTCTGGGTCCCAGGATATACTTGAGGTCATCAGACATGGTGGTAAGTTGTTTTACCCACCCTGCCACCTCCCTAGCTTTTAAGCTAATAGGCTTATTCAACATGCTTATATAACAGAGATTATGCATAAAATTTTATAATTTGCAATGTTCACATAGATATCCTGATACTTCAACTCAGAAGAATTTTTTTCAGTCCAATGGAAAGTAAATTTCTTTAGTAATTAAACATAATATAACCAATCTTTAGTCTTCTTTTAATGTCTATGATGGTCTGAATGAAAATGGTCCCCACAGACTCATTGAGAGTTTCATTTTAGGAGGTGTGATCTTGTTGAAGAAAGTGTCTGTAGGGGCAAGCTTTGAGATTTCAGATGCTCAAGTCAGGCCCAGTGGCTCATTCTCTCTGCCAGCTCTCTACACATCAGGATAGAGAAACCTCAGCTCCCTCTCTAACACCATGTCTGCCTGTGTGCTTCCATGACTCTTGATGACAATGTACTAAACTTCTAAACTATAAGCCAGTCCCCAATTAAATGTTTTCTTATGAGTTTCTATGGTCATGGTGTCTCTTCACAGCAATAGAAACATTAAGAAATATTGAAAAAATAGCAATCAGGGAATAGAGCCTGATAAAGGATTCCAGGGAAAGGGAGCATTTTTGTTGTTGGATATTCTTATTTTTCTGAGATGGGATCTTGTGGCATAGCCCAAGCCATAAATACACAATTCTCTTAACTCAATCCTCTTAACCCAATTGCTTAGATTACAAATATGTAGCACTAACAAAAGCACTTATATTAATTATTACAGACTTACTATGGCATTCCCAAAAGACTAAGAGCCATTCTAGAGTAAAGACATTAGCTCTAATTTATTTCTCTTTAATTTGTTTATGTAATCAGGTAATGTAAATAAAACTTTTATCATATTCTACTTTCTCAATCTTTACCATACAAATATCTAACCTGTCTAATGCTTTTATTTGGATAGCAGTAAAAGCTTTAGCTGATAAAGTAAATTTAAATGGATTATCCTGGATATCAGTGCACTGTTACTATAAGATGATTCTGGGTCAACCACAGAGCAAAGAAAGGTAGGTGAGGAAAGTGGTAGAAAGGATTCTACCTTCAGGGTCAGGAGACTTTCAAGGCTTATCATATTCAGGAAAGAAATTGAGCAAAGTCAAAAAGAGAAGAAAGAACATGGAGGAACCAAGTACTTACAATGACTCCATTATACATGATGACTAACTACACTTTTCACATTTTCCCAAAGACCTAACTAACTTGTCATTTATTCGTGCAAGATCTGGAGTACTGCATTCTACAAATATCACTGATAAATTGGAATAACAAAGAGCAGCCAATACCAAAGCAATAAATCTTGTATAATATTTCCTAAGTTTCAAAAATGAATTTTGCCAATGAAATCGCATTCCAAATGCCAAGCCCTGTGATACCTCAACATAAGAGCTAACTGCCATATTCTGTTAAGGAGCTGAAGTTGGCAGTTTGTGTGCTGGAAACACAACTCGTCTTGTATACATTTAGCCCTCATCCATTGTTTCTGATTTTGTGACAGTCTCAGGGTGCATATACACCATGCCCAGAGAACCAGGTAGTATAGCTCCCAAGACTAGTAGAAGAATGTTCAACGTACATCTATTAGGAAGTGCTCCCGCTCTTGACCATCTGAAAGTCTACAGATGACTTACTGTTGGTTTCAAGACTCTCACAGAGTTCACTTTTCACCTCGCCATTTGGTCTGTCATTTCCTTTTTGGATCAGTTTGCTTTGCATGGTAGCAGCTGTCACCACAGCCTTGAAGCTTCTCTTGCGTTTTTGAACATTCTGCTCTGGATGAAAAATTATGATATAAACTTTGGGCATATAGAGCATTCCCAGAGACACCGAAGCACTTAAACTCATGGAGACAGTGAGTGTTGTTGTCTGGATGTACATCTGAGAAGAGGAAAAAAGAAAAAGCAACGTGGTTATTAAATCTGACTAGTAGGAGAAAAAGTAAATAACACACCATTTTCTAAAATTGTTCCGGTTTCTTTCCTATCGCTATATTGGAGAATATTTACAGAAATTGCCCTTGACTACAGTCAAGCTTTCATTCTGACAAACTACAAATAAAAATGAGTGACTTTATATTTTAAAATCCTTATTCCTTAAGATGAATTGGAAAAGGGTGGAGCTTATGATACGTTTTAAATGATAAACTGCATGAAGAAAGGGACAAAACACAGTCTGAGAAGAGACTAACACTTCCTTCCATATACATCGTTTTTAAAGGGTACCTGTGGACCAAATGGCCACCTCAATACTGAAGCAAAGAGTAAAGTACATGTAGTGAAGACAGAGGCTGTGCAGCAGTGTAGGCTATCATGATTCTCATTGTGTGGTTCCAATATCCATACCTGCTTGATAAATGGGGCTGTAATTTGTTTCTTGTGATTTTTTGTTTGCTTGTTATGCTTTGTTTTGTTTTAACAACCTGTCTAAAGAACACTTCCTGGGATTTCTCAATGTTTATATCACATCAACATAAATATAGGAGCTTCAACAAAATGCGAAAGAGTTTTCCCTGGGGTTAGAGAGATGACCTAGAAGTTAAGAACACTTGTATTTCATGAGGAGTACCAAGGGTCAATTCCCAGTACCTATATGGTAGAGCACAACTATCCATAATTACAGATATAGGGGATACATCATTCTTCACTGACTTCCATAGGCACCAGGAACACATATTATCTGGTACACAGACATCCATGCAAGCAAATCATGTATGCTCATAGAATATAATAAACATATATTTAAGAAAACAAAATATCTCCTCCTTTCAGATGTCAGATATCATCTGAAACACATACAGTATTTCTCCAAATAGTACTTGATGGTAGGTTTTAAATGTCAAGTTAGCACCATCTAGAATCACTGACATCAGATTCTCACTGAGGGACCATCTAAATGAGAGCAGTCCCTTGACATATCTATAGAGGATTGTCTTCATATTGTTAATTGATGTTGCTAGAATCAGCCTACTACAGATGGCACCATTCCCTAGGCAGAGAACCCTGGGCCCTGTAGAGACAGGGCTGTACACAAGTAGAATACTTGCATGTATTTTCTCTTGATTATTCATTGTGGATATGACTAGCTGATTCAAGTTCATGCCTTGACTTCTACAAAATGATTGATTACAATCTGGAAAGAAATATGTTTCATCAAGACTTAAGTTTTAATTCTAGCACCTCCCAAAACTGTGTGTGTGTGTGTATGTGTAGGTGTAGGTGTTCAGAAAAGGAAGTTTGAAAACTCTTCAGTTTACCTGATTTTTGAACAAATGTAGATCTAGTTTTCCTCTCTAGCTATTAATTTATTTTCTAGAAAATCACACTTATGGCTTGAATAGGAGTGGCCCCATAGACTCATGTCTTTGAAGGCTTGACCCATAAGAAGTGACACTATTAGAAGGTGTGGCCTTGTTAAAGGAAGTGTATCGCTGCAGCAGTATTGTGCGGGGGGTGGGGGGATGCTTTGAGGTCTCATATATGCTCGAGTATACCCAGTACACGCGGCCTCTCCTTCTGCTGCCTGTGGATCTAGATGTAGGACTCTCAACTCCTTCTCCATCACCATGTCTGCCCGCATGCTTCCATACTTCTTGTCATGATAATAATAAACTAAACCTCTAAAACCATAAGCCAGCCCCCAATTAAATAGTTGAATTTAATGGTTTCCTTTACAAGTGTTGCCATGGTCATGGTGTCTCTTCACAACAATAGAAACCCTAACTAAGACAGGGTGTTATTTAATAAAATAATATATCTTTGTTTAAAATATACACACAAAATACTTACTTGCCATACAACTTTAAATTTACAAAGGTACTAACAGAACCTTCTTCCAGGTGTATGTGACAAGAAAGATAATCCACAGACAACAGAACAAACCAGGAAGTTTTGAGAGTGATGAATAGATAGTGGTATTCTACCAGATATCCAAAAAAAGATCACGGTAATTTTATTTTGAAGTAGGAAAAACATTTTTTTTTTCAAATTCAACTTGTTTTTTGATATTGAGAGCTACATGCCTGAATAACATCTTCTTAATGTGATGGGTCACTAAGCAAAGGAAAGGTCTATGTTAGCTCACACTAAACTATATAAGTTCATCAAGAGATGCTGACAGTAATATGGCGTTAATAATTATCTCTTTCTATTCTTAGCTCTTTATCCTGCCTCCTCCCCTAACACTCCCATAACCAAGGAAGCAGAGTTGTTTTTCTTCACATCCTCTAATGGCCTGCTATATCATCTGCTTCCAAACTCCATTAGTATTTAAAACCTGAAACAGTCAGATGCACTGAACTGGGTGTGAGCACTCTCTGGAAAAGTCATAGAGAAGAAGCCCAGGGTACACGAATATGATATCTTTTCCTAGGAGTTATAACAAACTTCATTCTGAGTAGATCAGTTGCACGCATCCAAGGTCTCCTAAAAGTAGGTCATGACCTAGAATCCTAAAGGAAGAAAGAAGGTATTCTAGTTCTCTGTGATCATCTTCTATTTTTTCTTTCAAAAGCTACTTGAATATAGACCCCCATAGACGCCCACATCTCAACTGGTACTTTTTAACCTCTTAGCGACTAAGGCAATCTCTTCTGAGAAATAAGAAACAAAGCAGCTTATGATAACCCCCCTTCATTTCTCACACCAAAAACACTGGAGAGTGCTGCCCTTTCAAATCAACTTTAGCCTTTTTTCATATTAATACAAACACACAAAATACAAATCATTTAATTGTAATAATTAATAGTCTTCCATCTTCTTGATCTTTTGATTAAGATCAAATGAAAAATAATCTCTTTTCAAATTATTTTTAAGCTTTTAATTAAAATAGAATTATGTGCCTTCCCCTAGTACCTTTCTTCCCTACAGCCTGTCCACGAGCTACCCTCTCTCAAACCCCTCTCATGACCCCCACACTCAAATTGATACACTCTTTTCTTTGATTATATTTGTTACACATTTATAAATGTGTGCATATATAGTGATATTCTATTTATGCTTTAATAAATAAAGCTTACCTTAAGATCAGAGAGTAAAATTAGGCCACTAGAGGCCAGGCAGTGGTATCATATACCTTTAAACCCAGCAATAGTGGGGAATATAAATCAGGAGGAGACAGAGGCTCAGGGTACAGTCTGCAGTTGCCCAGCCTAGGGAGAATTAAGACTTCTCTAGCGGCCACAACAGGAAAAATAAGTATTCTTTATGCTTGAGTGAAATTCTGGATTCTGCACATTCAAATAATCATGTTAAATTTTCTCTCTGGGAAAAATCACTGTCCTGGGTGTTGTCAACCTATCAGTAGGTTAGAGATGTCACTATGATTTCATTAGAGAAGACCCAGATGTCTTTCATCAGAATTATTTGCTGATTTTCAGTACACTCTCTTTGGGATTAGAATGCATGTTTGTGAAATGGAGTGTCAAATCCAAGGTTAAAAGTGTAGTACTATAAATAAAGACTATCAGCATACTATTGGTCCGGTTCATGAAAAAGCTCAGAATCCTTAACTTTGAACTATTGGTAATGGTGGTTAGAAGTTATAGAAAAAGATTGTATGATCAAATGACGAGTAGAATATAAACTTTGTTAAGAGCTGAAAAGATGTTTTTTAAAGGACTTTAAAGATCCTGTAGGTGTATGTGCAGATACACACTTGTAAATCAAGAAGTCGGGACCTGAGGCAGAAAGAAAGATTGTGTGGCTCTGGCCATAGCCATGAGCAACATGACATCAAAGCCACAAGACGTTAGTACATAGAGAGGCCATGCCTCATAAAACCTAACATGTCACTGCATGGACACCCTGCATCTCTGAAGTCACCAGGCACAAGATGGTAGGACAAAAAAACTGAGATTCACAAATTCAGATAAACATACAGCTAATAACTAAAAAAAGAAAAAAAAACACTTAGAGAATCATGAAAAAAAATGATTTTCATATTATGAAAAACAGTATTGATGTCTATAAATAGAAAAAAAGAGAGACAGACACAAAACTAAACAAGCAAGAAGACATCTAACACACATAAAACTACAAGTTTTGGAGAAAAAGTCTACAAGATACAGGAAACTTTAAATAAGTATTGAGGAAGCCAACCTTGCTGATAAAAATAGTAATGAAGGATTCATACAATATCTTTATTTTTACTGTTCCTGGACACTGGTTGTAGGCATCAAAGAAAACCAGGATTCTCCATACCACGTTCCAAGAAAATAAAGGATTCATGGACAAGAAATGGTCATTCTCTGTTGTTATGGGAATTATTCAGATTCTATGGATGAGTGCAAATAATTATGAGATTATAATTTATTTTAGAAATGTAAATGTCCACATACAGGGGTCAAAGGGACAGCTCAGCAGTTAAACGCACTGGCTGTTCTTCCAGAGGATATGGGTTTGATTTCTAGCACCCATATGTTGACTTGCAACTGTCTAGAGCTCTAGTTCTAAAGGAACTATTATCCTCAGTTGGCAGCATACACATCCAAGGTTCACAGACATACATGAAAACAAAATGTTCATACACTCAAAAATGTGCACAAATAAATCATTTTTTAAAGTGTAAATATAAAACATGCAACAAAAGCACATATTTTTAGACAATTCAAATAATAAAACTGCCATCTACACTGCATTATTTTAAAATTTTTACATTTACTTATTTTATGTATGTGTGTGAGTGTATTTATATATAGCATCTGTGTGAAGTACCTATAGCAATCAGAAGAGAGCCCTGCCTTCCCTGGAATTGGCTTTGTAGATATCTGTGAGCTATCATTTGGGTGCAGGGAACTGAATCCAGATTCTCTGCAGCTGTAACAAGTGTTTGTAACTGTTAAATCATCTTATCAGTGCCCCAATCCCTGATGAATTATTTTATAATGTTAGTGGGTTCGTCACAAAAATTGAGCATGAACTAGATTTTATAAAAGCAGAAACAAAATTTGAGGTGGGATTCCCCTGTGTAGTCTATGAATATGTTTTATTATCATTTGGTTAACAAAGAAACTTCTTTGGCCTATGGCAGGGCAGAATAGAGCTAGGCAGGAAAACTAAACTGAATACTGGGAGAAAAAAAGGCAAAGTCAGGAGATGCCATGTAGCTGCTGAAGGACAAGGATGCCTGAACTTTATTGGTAAACCACAGCCTCTTGGCAAGACACAGATTAATAGAAACGGGTTAGCTTGAGACGTAAGAGATATCTAGGAATATGCCTAAGCTATTGACCAAGCAGTGTTGTAATCAATACAATTTTTATGTGATTATTTGTGTTTTCATTGTCGGGAAACAAACAAGCAGACTCTGTTTACAAAAAAAAAATTTCAAAACAGGAACTATTATTTCAACCACAATAATTGTTTGTTTCAACAAAAAACAAACACCTCCAGGCACAAATCCAGTGCCACGGAAGGCAATAGAAGAAAATCTTCAACAAAAAGTGGGTAGTCACAGCTAAAAAACACCACAAGAAATAATGTGAGGGCCCACAGATGTGAACCTGTTCCACTTTGACTGGAGATCAGAGAGTTCGAGCTTATTTTTGCTCTCTCAAAGTTGTTGACAACAGATGTGGCTACAAACAAGATATTCAGACCTAGGATATGGTATTAGTATTTTGAGTATAGAGGTGGATCTGCTCCACCTGGACCAAAGGTCAGAAAATTCAAGTCTATTCCTTATGTCATGTTAAGGAAGTCTGTTGTCTCCCCCTCCCCTTTTGAAGTAAAGTATATAAGCACTTGGAAAATAAAGGATGCGGGATTCAGGATTTAGTATTCACTGAATTTCCCTCCCAGTGCTGTTCTATGTTTATTTTCTGTCTCTTATTTCTCCCATATCTTTGTTCCTTTTGCTTAATAACTCTAATCCTCATGTTTCTACCCTAGAATGTATGAATTTCATTGATGCTGGCCTTCAACAAAATAAATAATCCCAGATCAGCAAATCAAAAGATGAGAAAGATACACAAGCTACCACCAGCACTGGCAGCACCAACAGAGCTGTAGCGACAAAATAACAGGAATCAACAGTGTTCATTGGTATCTCTCAACATCATTGGTATCAAATCCCCAATAAAATTGACATAGATTAAAAAAATGAATGTGAACACAAGATCATTCTTTTGCTGCATCCAAGCAATACATCTTTACATGAAGGTAGACATCACCTCAGGGTAAAATAATTGCAAAAGATATTCCAAGCAAATGTACCTAAAGGGCAAGCTATTGTAGTCATTTTAATATGTGACAAAACAGAGTTAAAAAAATAAAACTCATCAGAAGAGAAAGGGAATGACATTGCAAACTCTGCACAGGAAATATCCATTAAGAAGGCATTGCAATTCTCAACATCTATGCACCAAATACAGTAGCAACCAAGTTGATAAAAGAAACACTGCTACATTTTAAATCACATTTTGACACTCACACACTGATATTGAGAGTCCTTAATATCCCACTCTCACCAACAGACAGTTCATCTAGACAAAAATGAAACAGAGAACTGCTGGAGCTGACATCACAAGTCAAATGGACCTTCAGATAGCTACAAAACACACCATCTAAACACAAAGAATACACTCTTCTTCTCAGCACCTCAGGGAGCTTTTTCTAAAACTGACTGCATACTAAGATGCAAAATGAATCTTGAAAGATACAGGAAAATTGAAATAACATGCACCACAGATTAAAACTGGTCACCAACAAACACAGAAAGTTAACAAACTAAATGATTCACTACTCAATAAAAATAGGCCAAAACATTAATTAAGAAAGAAATTAAAATCTTTCCAGAAGTGAATGAAAGTGACAATGACAACACAATAGACTCAAATTATGGGAACAATGAAGGTACTCTATGAGGTAAGTTCATAACACTTACTGTCTACTTAAAAATACTGGAAAGATCTACAAGTAACTTAACAGCACCCAGAAAGCTCTAGAACAAAAATAAGAAATCACATTAAAAAAGAATAGTATCAAGAAATAATCAAATTTGAAGTTAAAATAAATACAATGAAACAACCAAGCAAAAAGCATATAATTAATCAATGGAATAAAACGTTAGTTCTTTGACAAAAAATGAATAAGATTGAAAAACTCTTATCCAAATTAACTAAAAGGCATAGAAAAGTTCCAAATTTACAAAATTAGAGATGAAAGGTAGGCATAAAAACAGATGCTAAGGAAATCTGGATATTCATAAGGATATACTTGATAAACCTGCACTCTACCAAATTGGAAAATCTAAAAGAAATGGATAATTTTCTCTATATGTACCACTTACTAAAGTTGAATTCATGTGAGATAAGCAATTTAAACAGACATATAACCCCTGGAGAAATAGAAGCAATTGATGCTGAACTCATTGAATGGGGGGAACGCAAGTCAAATAATCCCAAGATAACTCCAAATAGAGTATTCTAAAGCTTTTTGTTTATTAAAAGGGACAACTCATGAAACAGGAATGGGGGTCCAACATCAAGGTATGAAGCACTGGAACAAAGGGATGAGTGAGCAGTACTGTGGCCTTTTGGTACCCCACAGCCATGCCTCAACATGATCCAGACTTTCAA
Organism: Chionomys nivalis; assembly: GCF_950005125.1. NCBI lineage: Eukaryota > Metazoa > Chordata > Mammalia > Rodentia > Cricetidae > Chionomys > Chionomys nivalis. The sequence goes on along the minus strand of NC_080086.1, from coordinate 175,891,188 downwards.
AGCCATTGGCTGAAGGAGGTTCCCCAACACCTCCCCATTTTGTTTAAACAAGAGAGTTCCAAACCCAATACAAAACTATATATATTACGAACAGATATCAAACTGTAAGTATGACAAACATGAATGACTATTGACCTGTAACACTTATTGCCTTACTTAAAGACTAAAATTTTATATTGTAATATTAAACAATCTTTAAACTACTGTGCAGCAATTGAGGACAATGACCTCAAAATGTAAACAATGTACACATAACATATCTTGATCAAAAGTAGAAATGTGTAAAGCAATATAATAAATATATCCTAAAATTGGATCAATATACAAAATGTCTTAAACAGAGGTAGAAATGTGTATGCATACACTCTAACAAAATAACTAGCAAAACAGTGATTCCTAATGACTGGGTAGAAGTTCCATCCCAACCTCCCTCCCTGGGAGTTGCCTCAGTCTAGGCTCCACCTCCAAGAAACCCCACCAAATGATTACCTCTCACCAGAGATGCTCAAGACCACAAGCTATTTGAATCATATCCCAGAGAATAAACATGTAGTCTTCCTGGTCTTCCTTTTCCTTCTCCATGGTTTTCCCAGTCATCCTTTCTGGTCTCATCTCTGGAGGGCTGCAAGGCCACCCTGGAGCATTGGTAGCCATTAAACCTGGACTTTTTCTAAGTTGGTTTGATTTGGTCTGATTTGGATTATTAAATCAGCAGAAAGGTTAATTGGAACACAGAAACTTTTCATCTGAAGTTGCCACCAAGAGGGCTGTTTTTCCCTGTCCAGAGCCAAGTGTTGGGCAAACACCCTTCTCCCTTGCACCTGCTCTCTGCCAGGCTAAGATTGGCTTTGTCTGGGTAAATTCCCAGTTCCAAGTCATTGCCTTAGAGGCCCAGTTCCTCTTGCAATTTTTGGGCTGTCCTGTTGAAGATACAGCCACTCAGGTACCTGACAGGGACAAGAACCTGCCTTGTTCCTGTGAGGTCCCTTTGTTAAGAGAAGACCTTTCAAGGAATTTCTCACATACCTCTGGTTTTCTGACACAAAGTCTACCACAATGGATGAATTGCGTTAGGCTTTGGGTTCTGCGTAGACTTGCAAAACAAACACAATTCGAGGCCTGATCTCCAAATTCCCTTGAGCCGCATTTAAAAAATCTTTTTAAATTGTGGTTATGTGACACCATATGTCCCTTAACAAACAAACACGCCCCCAAATGCCCATGGTTTCTGAACGCTGTGCCCCTGCTCCCTCTCCCTATCACCTTCCCCACTTCTCTTCTCTGTTTGCTGATTGGTTGCATTCCTGGCATGTGATCTGATTACGCTGGAAATCTCCCTACAATGGATCCACCCCCTGCCCTTCTACTCTAAACTGTATAGTTATTCCACCCTTATGTTTCTGCTCTATTTTACAATATCTACTGATCTGGTTCTTAATGGGATTACATGTGTGATGGAGGAAGGTCATTGCTTAATTAATAAAGAAACTGCTTGGCCCTGGTAGGTTAGAACATAGGTGGGTAGAGTAAACAGAACAGAATGCTGGAAAGAAGGGAAGTGAGCTGAGACTCCATAGCTCTGCTCCCCAGGGCAGACACGATGAAGCTCCAACCTAGGATGGATGTAGGCTAGAATCTTCCTGGTAAGAGCACCTCAAGGTGATACACACATTAATAGAAATGGGCCAGGCAGTGTTTAAAACAATACAGTTTGTGTGTTGTTCTTTTGGGGCATAAGCTAGCCAGGCAGCCGGGAGCTGGATGGCAGGAATGCAGCCCGCAGCTCCTACTACACATGTGTGCTTGCCTAGCTTCAGCAACCTACTCCAGGATTTTTAAGTTGGACAGCTAACAATTTCCTGGGAAAAGTTTTGTCTGTCTGTTAATATATATGTATAAATAAAGTGGCTTATTTTATGTCTCTGTGTGTATATGTGCTTGTTTTAAAATCTGTAAAACTCATAACTCCAGATTATAACAGCTCTGGAAAAATTCAAACATGTGGATAGCCGCCATTTTTGGTTGAGGTCAAAGTGAAAATCTCAGTGCCATTTTTAGTAAGAGTACCCACGTGTTCTGGTCCTACCAAAGAGAAATTATGCCTCCAATATACTTTGCTTACTAAAATATTCCTTTTAATCCTCTTTCCTTTACTAACATTGGTAATATGTAACTGATTGGGTAAACTATATGTCCAAATTTTACTTATATGTCTAATTTGAATATACCTAACAGGTAATGGTACCCTGTTGCTCAAGTGCCTTTACAGATCTGAGAGTATGGCATTTAACAAAAGAATGTCTTATGACAGAGAGACATGCCAGCTCCTGCAGCATCCTATAGCTCCTCCAAGAAGATGGTTGGTTGTGGTAAACCTTCTGCCTGGAGGCTTGCCTTTGGATATGGCAATGCCACCCACACAGCAAAAAGCTGCCTTCCACCTCATCAGCTTCCTGGACACTACACTGGGGGATCGGTTAGCTCATTCTGCCAAGACAAGTAGTCTGAACCCGACCCCCACAGGAAAATCTTCAAACCTCCTGGTCTCATCAGCTAATGGCAAATACAGCTTCTAAGACTGTTGTTAGTCAAGGACTACGGAGAGACTTGGGGTTGCCTGTGTAACTGAGAAAAGCTGTTTATGTGTCCCCTCTCAGATCTGTAGGATGGCATTTGATGACTTAAGGTACTATTCGTGCTTCATTTGTTAAGTTTCCTGCTAAAAATACAGACAAGTATGCTTCTTTCACAGGCTTCATAGTCCAGAGTTAACAGGTTTCAGGTGTATCATCAGAGGTTTAGAGTTTCCAATTTCCTTTATCTGGTCTGGTAAGAACTAACAGTCTCCAGAGGCCATTTTAACACCACCTTTCTTCAAGCATATTTTACAGCCTACTCCTGTGGTCTGGGCTAAGACTAACTTATTGAGGGCTCTCCAGATAATGCCAACACCTATACCAGCTCCTCAGACTTCATCATTGGTACTACCTCTCCTGGCTCAAATGGACACCTACCCAACACTAAAATCTGGTTTTAAAGGGCATATCTGCTCTCATGTCTCACTTATTCATTAGTGCCTCTCTTATACAACTAGGGAAGTTCTCTGTCTTATTTTTTTTTTCTGGAAGTTAATTTCCCTTCCCATGGCTAGACTCATTCATAGGGCCAGTAATAACAATGTATTTTTTCTCCTAACAATCTGCCTTCTCATCTTCCTCAAGGAACAAATGTCTGAGGTCTCCAAGATGACAGTTAACTGGATGTCTCTCCACCCACATTTCCCGATGAGTGTGAATTCACCAACTCCAAACTCTCTCCTCTCCCACGTCATTCCATATCCCCAGGAAGTAGCCAGACTTGAGCCAGCATCCCTATACCCAGAGTCTGGGATGTTTGGGTGGAAACATCACCCCACCCTCTGGCATTCATATATCAAAATCGTCTGAGATCTTTGGATGAAAGCATCACCCCAGCCCCTGGCATTCATATGCCTGAAGAGTCTGGAATGTTCAGGTTAAGGGTTTGCCCAGCCCCTGGTATCCATATACCCAAAGAATCTGGAATGTTGGGTTAAGGCTTCCCCTCAGCCCCTGACATCCATATTTCCAAAGAGTCTCGAATATTTAGGTGGAAGTTCCATCCGAAGCCCCCTCCCCTGGGATTTGCCTCAATCTAGACTCCACCTCCAAGAAGGATCACCAAATGATGACCTCCCCTCCCCAGAGATGCTCAAGACCACTCCCAGGGAGTATTTAAATCATATCCCAGAGAATAAACATGTGGTCTTCCTGATCTTCCTTTTCCCTCTCTGTGGTTTTCCTGGTCTTCCTTCTCCATCTCCTCTCTGAGGGCCTAGAAGACCAACCGGGAGCGCTGACATCTGCTAAACCTTGACTTTTTCTAATTCTGTTTGATTTGGTCTGATTCGGATTATTGTGTCAGTGGAGAGGTTTACTGGGCTGCAAAAACTTTTCAATGACATTCTGCTAGACAGACTCACACACATTTCAGTTTTTAAGCTCATGTTTCAGTGCCTTGCTCATTCGTTGTCACAAAAGTTTCATCCTGTAGAAGATGGGAGCGAGTATAGAGCTGTGCATGGAGTGATAGGACTTGGAACACTCAGGCCTAAATAGGATGTCTCTATGAAATCCCTCCCTCAGGTTTCAAGGAACCCTTGTGAAATAGGATTTCAGAAAGAGTGTATGAGCCAGATGTAATGGAGGAGACCCAGAAAATAAGTACTTCTAAACACAACAGGTTTCAGGTATATATAAAGTCACAGCAACCAAGGTAGAATGCACAGTTGGCACCTATAAGGGTCAGCAGTGGTGAAGTCCTAGGGCTGAAAGGGGAAGTGGACAAATGCCTCCATCCCTAACCAGATGTTATTTCAATTGATAACTACTTGAAAATGAAACATTGCCAAAATCATTTTATAAGGCTACAATTACCCTGATACCCAAACCACACAAAGACATTATTAAAAAATAAAATTACAGACCAATCTCATTCATAAACATTGATGAAAAATACTCAATAAAATACTGGAAAACTGAATCCAAGAATACATCAGAAAAATTATCTACCACGACCTAGTAGGCTTCATCCCAGAGATGCAGGAATAGTTCAGCCTACAAAATTTTGTCAATATAATCTACTGTATATGCAAACGGGAATAAAAAAACCACTTGATCATCTCATTAGATGCTGAAAAATCCTTCGACAAAATGCAACACCCCTTCATGGTAAAGGAGCAGGGATACAAGGAGCATACCTGAACATAAAAAGGCAATATACAGCAAGCCAACAGACAACATCAAACTAAATGGAGAGAAACTCAAAGCAATCCCAAGGAAATCAGAAACAAGACAAGGTTGCCGACTCTCTCCATATCTGTTTAATATAGTACTTGAGGTTGTAGCTAGAACAATAAGAAAACAAAGGGAAATCAAGGGGATACAAATTTGAAAAGAAGTAGAACTCTCACTATTTGCTCATGATATGATAGTTTACATAGTGATCCCAAAAATTTTACCAAGAGATGCCTACAACTCCTTAAACACCTTCAGTAATGTAGCAGATACAAGAGTAACAACAACAAAAAAAATAGCCCTCCTTAATAAAGGTGATAAATGGTCTGAGAAAGAAATCACAAAAATATCACCCTTCATAATAGTCACAAATAACAAAAACAAGTGGAAGACCTGTATGACAAGAACTTTAAGTCTCTAAAGAAAGGAAAAAGATACCATAAAATAGAAAGATTACTCATGCTCTTGGGTAGCAAGAATTAACATAGTAAAAATGCCAGTCTTAACCAGAAGCAATCTACAGATTTAATGTAATGCCCAGAAAAATTCTTCAAAGACTTCTAAAGAACAATACTCAATTTCATATGGAAAAGCAACGAACCCCGGATAGTCAAAAGAATCCTGTACCATAAAGGTATTTCTGGACTCAACACCATCCCTGACTTCAAACCAGAGCTACAGTAATGAAAACAGCCTGGTATTGGCATAAAAATAGACAAGAAGGCCAATGAAATCAAATCAAAGACCTGGGTATCAATCCGTACACCTACAAACACCTGATCCTTGACAAAGAAACAAAAAATATTTAAAAAAGAAAGCATATTCAACAAATGGTGCTGGCATGAAGAAGGATGCAAATAGATCCATATCTATTGTCATGCACAAAACTCAAGTCCAAATGGATCAAAGACCTCAAAAAAAAAAACCGCACTGAACCTTGTAGAAAAGAAAGTGGAAAGCACAAGAGACTGCTTTTTAAATATAACCCCAGTAGCACAAATACTGAGAGGAACAATTAATAAATGGGACCTCCTAAAACTGAAAAGCTTCTGTAAAGCAAAGGACATGGTTAACAAGACAAAATGGCAGTACAGACTTAAACAGAGAATTCTCAACAGACAGACCTGAAATGATTGAAATACACTTAAGGAAATATTCAGGATCCTTAGCCATCAGAGAAATGAAAATCAGAACTTTGGAATTCCACCTTGTACCTTTCAGAATGGCCAAGATAAAAAAGAACACTGATGACAGCTTATGCTGGAGAAAATGTGGGGTAAAGGGAACACTCCTCCACTGCTGGTGGGAGTACAAACTGGTACAGCTGTTTTAGAAATCAGTATGGCAGTTTCTCAGAAAATTGGGAAACAATCTACCTCAAGACCTAAGAATATCACTTTTGGCTATATACATACCCAAAGGATGCTCAATCATACAGCAAGGACATGTTCTCAACTATGTTCATGGTAGTATTATTTGTAATAGCCAGAACCTGAAAACAACCTAAATGCCCCTCAACCAAAGAATTGGTAAAGAAAATGTGGTACATTTACACAATGGAGTACTACACAGGGGAAAAAATAATGATGTATTGAAATGTGTATGGACAAATGGATGGATCTAGAAAACATCATATTGAGTGAGGTAACCCTGACACAGAAAGACAAATATAATACGTACTCACTCATAAGTGCCTTTTAGGCATAAAACAAAGAGAAAACAGCCTGTAATTCATGACCCCAGAGAACCTAGACAATAAAGAGGACCATAAGACAGACATACATGAATCTAATCTACATGGGAAGAAGAAAAAGACAAGATCTCCTGATGAAATTGGGAGCATGGGGATCATGACAGAGGGTAGAAAAAGGGAGGAAAGAAGGTGAGTAGAGAAGAATACCTAACTCAATAATAACATAAAAAATAAAAGAAATTATATATTTATAGAAATAAAATAAATAAATAAATAAGTTGGATTTTAATTTTCTCCAAGGGAATATTACTGGGGAATCAAATTACTCTTAGAGGTAGGTTGCTTTCCCAGGACAAGATGGCCAACAGAAAATAAACTCAATGGTATCTATAGAGGTTTCTTGTCACATATTGTGGTGTTAGACTTTTATTTATCTTTTTTTTTTACTTTTATTTTATTTTTACCCTAAGGGTTCTTTGCATACATATCATAGCTTCTAGTTTTATGTTTTTATGGGATTCCTATTTGTGCAAATAAATGGTCTCTGTGTCTATATCTGTTCCTTTTGCCTTTTCTTAGACTCTTTGTATTTGTCATGTACTATTATTACATGTTTTTATTTGTTTTGTTTTATTTTATCGTATTATTATCCTTTAGAAGTCTGTTTTTTTTATGAACTATAAAACAGGAGGAAATCTGGATGAGAGGAGAGGTGGGGAGTATTGGGAGGAGTAGAAAGGGGGCAAACATAATCAGGATATATTATACAAAAATATATTTTCAATAAAAGAAAAAAGTGGTAATGTATGGCTAATCAACATAGAAATGAGAAAGAAGTTATAAATACAGGTACAAAATTAGATTTTGAAATTAAATTGCAAATTATGCATAACTTCATGCCTTCAACTCTATGCATCTAGAAAATGCATAATTGCTTGGGATTCCAAGGATAAGGGGTGAATCTGAAGTACTCCAGAGTGGAAAACAGAAAGAAAGTATACTAACATTGTTCGTAGAGCACGTCAAGGACACACAGAAAGAATTTGTCCCATTATCACTTCCTGCCCTTTGAGAAATGTGCACCAATGTTTATTGTGGATTTTGTCCTTCTATCTGTAGGGTATAAGAGTTTCAAACATGCAGAATTCCTTTTGGAATTCAAGCTCCAAGTGCTCAGAAACAGGCTGGCTACAAGAATTTTCCTGGCCTCTTCCTCTAACGCTCTCTAGCCCCTTGCCGCTATTTTAAAGGAGGGAAACCATGAAGTGTATGCTTCTTTTGAGTACTGAAGGCACAAATTATTCTTGACAATGCAGAGCTTCCACTGACCCTCCCTTTTCCTAATCCATCTCTGGAGAGCCTAGATATTTATTGTTTGGTCTATTAAGTTTGATTAATCCTAAAGTGATGTGAGTTGGAAAGATTTAAGTGAAGCTTTATTGGAAAAGGCAGTGAGTACAAAATAGCTATCCACATCCAACTCTGCCCGAAGGACTCATAACTCCATTTGTGTTCTAGACTGTGATGGATTACATCTTTTATAACTTAGTTACAAATCTACAGTACCTTCTCTTTCCTTAGATATCTTGATCCTGGCATCCTAGGACTAATAACGAGACCATTTCTAAGCCACTCTATACAGAACTATCTCTCACTATATGAGATCCCTATTTCAAAGACCAGAGCCTCCAGAACATACAGATGAATGTCTGAAATTGAAACTGTCCTGGCCTCTGAAGAGGAAACCCTCAGACCTACAGCTTTAGACTGTGTGTGACTGTCTGATGTTGTGCTAGATATTAACAGCAAACACTGCCTGGAAAGTATTTCTGGATTTTTTTTTCAGAATAAAAATTTCAACCAAATATATGGTGACTTCCTTGAGTCATCACACCTCGCCACAGTGAAACGACACCTTCATATCAGAGGAAACGATATATTGTTTACTCTTCCAAAAATGGCGCTAGGACTCTCATGTTGGAATTGCAATCATTAACGCATTGTCATCTTGTTTCAAGACAAGACAAAACTATTTCAAGTGGTTAAAAAGAATACCCAGGGATCATACCTAAAATGTTGTGGGTGCCATGTCCCAACATGTGAAAGGTACAGAATAAATTTCCTGCTGTTCAGGTTACAGGAAACACCTAAATGTTATATACCCTTGTACAATATACTATACGCTCCATGTTGTGAAAGAGGGTTTAGTCATTCTACAGTCTGAAGGCTGTAACCGCTTGTCTAACTTTAGCAATAGGTCTTGAAACACCTAGACAGATGTCAAGATTCTCATTAGGAACACAAAGTAGCCATATGTAAGAGAAGGAAACAAGAACTTTATGTAGCTTTCAGTGTAGAATTCTGCTGAGAGTTTCCCACAAGAGTTCAACCAGATATCAGAACCATTTTCTTCAAATTATTCTTAAAGACATTCTAATTACAAGCCGTATGACCCATGAATCAAGATATTTTCAAAGACTATTCTAAAGACTATGAAGCAATCACAACTCTCAAGCTTTTAACTCTGGGAAAGTAAGCTCAACTACCTTCTCAAATTTCTCTCCTTTTCATAGCATCTAGTTGGTTTCATCTATACCTTGGCAGCACGTCATTCTTTTCATTCAACACAGGCTTCTCAATATGCTGTTCAAGACTTACGTGGTATGACCCATTGGCAATCCAATTAAATGTCCCCTTTCTCGGTATCCATGGTGGGTCTAGAGTAGCACTGTAGTTTACTTCTCCAATCATCAAAGCACTCACAAATGACATTGATGTTTGTGGAGACATTGACCAGAATATACTAGATTTTCTCAAACCCCCACCTGACTCTTTTCTCTTTGCTCACTTGTAGATCTGTTTAGAAACTCCTACTCCACAAAGAACCAGCTGATATCCCCAGCGTCTCCTCTCTGTCCCCACTTAGTGGACTTGTAGAAATCTTGTGCTCATGAATGCTTCCTCTATAACTTTCAAAGTGGCTGTATTACCTCTTCTTAGTATCCATCAAGAAAGATGATAGAATTTGGTCTTCTATACTCCCCTATGTTGAAATTGGTCCAAATACCCTGACATTTAAACGATCATAATCTTGATTATAAATATTCCTTAATCCTTGTCCCTGTACATGTTATCTCTTGGTTTTTTTCTTTCGTGGTTCAGTTCTGATTCTGATCACCACATGCTTTCAACTTTAAAAGATGTATTAATTCTGAGTCTGAGAGCATAAGGGCGATAGGTTGTCACTAACAGAGCTCTTTGTTTCCAGTGATGCTGTTCCTTAGCTCATCTTAAGACCCTGTCTCACCAAAGTCTACACCTTCAGCACTGTTCATTTTCATACAATAAATTCTGTACAGCATGCTTACATCAGTATGCTGTTTGAGATGAAGCAGTATTTATTATATATTATTTTCCTTTAAGCCAGTCTATTCTTCTCTTAAAAGAAATATAAAATGTTGTAGGTGATTCACCAGTGAAGAGTTCATACCCACATTTGTATGTGTATTATTTTCTTGAACTTGTTCTTTAAAAGCCCACACTTACGTCCCAGGGTGTGTCTTGCTCTATTTGAGTACCTCTCTTTCTCTTATTCTACATGTCTAAGACTATACTTAAGCATCTTTATTAAATTTCCCCCACTCAAAAAATAAGCTATTATGCTGAGAGGCTTGAATGATATAAACGCTGTATTCCAGGAGTGAGAAGTTAATACACAAAGGGGGTGGGCATTATTTATTTCTCATCAAAATTATTGACAAAGAATCCACCACTGTACAGGAACTGATAGAAATTCAGACACAAATATTTTCTAATGAAAATATTGGTAATTTTTACAAGTATTTGAAAGTTGGGACTAAGTGTGACTACTTTTCACTCTGGTGGGATGTGTGCTTTTCTAATAAGGAAAATGTAAATATTGAATGTTATTCATTTTTCCTAGATAATAAACAAATAAAACTAGCTATTACCAAGTAACCTGCATGCCACCATTATAACTATTCTATACATGATAGTTTCAACATTTTAGTTACCGTTACCTTATGTTTAATAGATCTGTTTGTTCATTGTTTTTTTGTGGTAATTACTAACATCAAAAGAATATTTAGTCAAGTATTCACTGAAGGCATTTTCAGTTCTGTATTTCAGCTAAATCGCTAACCTAAAAAATTGTGATTTGTATAAAAAGAGTTATCATATTTGATATGATAATTTGATATGATTTGATATTTGATATGCAAAATAACTCTAATTTCACAAGTAAATTTACAAGCAAAAATTTAGAAGGCAATCTGATCAGGAAATGGCATCCCATCTATATAGCACTTAGCCAAACTGTGGTCTTAGGTGTAGGGTAAAGAAGTGCACACATAGTTATTCTATTGGTAAAAATGACAGAGTAAGTTCTAGATATTTGAAACACTAATGTTTTGGTTTTCAGACAAATTGAGACCAAATTAAATTTTGAATTGCCACAGTGAAAACAATGAGTATTCTTTATTTTAATATTATGGAATGAGTTGTTTTAAACCTTATACCTTTCCCCATTTTGTTATACTCATCAAGAAATCTTTAAAGTATAGTAACTTATGAAAGAAAAATAACAAGCAAAGATAGGCATTTTAACAGGAAAAAGGATTATGGCAGAGAAAGTCCAACATGCACACACATTCCATTGTCTAGAGATTCTGATGAGTGCATGGTTACTCATGAAATGGTCTCACTAGATGTGGTGTGCAAATTTGGACTAATTTCTCAGCTAATACATTGTAAAAATGAAAATGTCATAAAATTAACTATAGCATTTATTGTAAGAAACCAAGAGTATGTGAACTTTCTGTATAAACTCTCACAATTTTGCTGCCTCTCTATTTGTGGCAATCAGATAGAAACAATAGAAGTTCCTTAGTAGCCACATGGAGTTACCACTTACCCTGACACTATCTTAGACTATTCAATAGGAGAAGATATATATGTATTTTAATGTTTCATTTATTTATTATGCAAAGTGTTCTGTCTGCATGTAAGCCTGCAGGCCAATAGAGGGTACCAGATCTCTTTATAGATGGTTGTGAGTCACCATGTGGTTGCTGGGAATTGAACTCAGGACCTCAGGAGATCAACCAGTGCTCTTAATCTCTGAGCCATCACTCAAGCCTGACAGCAAATACATTATATATTCAGAGCATGCATCTTAAATTGCTTCTCTATATTCATCAGACAAATGGTTAGTCAGCCCCTCTGACTAATGGGGGGTGACTGATCAGGATTAAGAATGATTTCTAATGCTGAGACAGAAAAAATGAAGTTATAACATCCTCATATGGACTAAGGTAATCAACCTTGCTCACACCATTACCATGTTCTAACAAAGTGTCTTGTCTATCAAACATAACCGCAAGCCATTAAATCCATTCCTAGGTTCAGTGACCTCGGTTGCTGATTGTAGAGGGTTCTAAACTATATTTCTCTTTAAATTTTCTAGGAAGACCATTTCACATGTATTACGTAGGCTACAGAACCAGAGGGAATTTATAGAAAAAACACGTTTATATCACTAGGCACCTCCAGAAAGAAGCAGTTTTGTCAAAAACAAAGCTCTGTGCTTAGACCTGCTTTACGTCTTTCACTCTGAACTCATTCCCAAAGATTGGTCACAAGTGACATTGCATCTAGAGAACTTCTTTGCCTCTAGAAAACTTCCAATTTCTGAATATCTAAAAAATAAACTAAAATTGTCCCTTGTAAATATCCCCTGCCTAGTAAATTTTCCCCAAGTTCTAAATTTTCGCATTTCTGTTTTTAGCATTGATTTTTTTTCTTTGCATATTTACTGCAAAGGCCTTTCACATCCTATTGTTGAATTCATCCCTGCCATACACAATGCTATCACCTTTAATGGTGTAGTCCGATTCTCTATAACATGATCATGGATCAGACCATTAGATTTTCTGCTTGTTCCATCTGGAAGAACTTGTTTTTCTTCCCCGTACACGTCAGAGTTCATTGTGATATGTTTAGAAAATGAGTGTTAGCAAAAGTAGCTTCCATTGCACGTGACCAGAAGTTTTGGGTATCACTGAACACTTGGTCATCTTCTGGCAAGAGATGGTTTATTCCAGATGCCAGCTGTCCACCAGAAGCAGCCAGCAATGCTGGTGAGTCCGTAAGCCACTGATTTGAGGGGTGTTTGTTAGAACAGTACATATAAATGCAGTCTGGAGATGTTCTGGAGACTAACGTGCAATCCATTTAGAGCCATTATACATAGAAGACCAAATTAAACACTTAAACTTTACCACCCTTGGATATGGTAACTCCAGGGCAATAAATTACCTCCTGTGAGAATATCTGAGAAGATTATTCCTGACCTGATGAAGTCCCATGATTAGCTGTGAATACTGAATAAAATAGTGTTTGGAAGTACTGAAATATCACAGAACTGTTGGGTGCTAATATCATTCAGTATCAATACCTTCTCTCAAGTATTTCTGCGTTTAGCTTTTCTGTCAAATATTGGCCATTTGCAATTCCTGGCTTCCACTAAATGTTGATCAGAGAGAATAAAAGGGAGTTATAGATACAGCCAGGCCAAGAGAGTAATTAGAGGTAATGACCCCTTCATCTGACCTAGGACATGATCAAAGTAGGAATCATAAAAATCCAACCAGTGTAGTAAAAGAGAGTATTCTGATTTACAGATAAGATAAAAATGCAAGATGCAAGCTGTACTGACAGTAATTTCTGTCCTCCCTGGTCCCACAGCTATTCAGCCCCCCCAAAAACCACACAGAGGTTTATATTAATCATAAAATAGTTGGCCTATTAGTTCAGGCTTCTTATTAACTAATTCTTATATCTTAAATTAGCCTGTTTCTCTTGTCTATATTACCCATGTGGCTTGGTAACTCATTCAGCGAGGCATTCTCATCTTGCTTCCTTTGTATCTGGGTGACAGCTATAGACTGACTCTTTCATCTTCCCAGAACTTTCCTCCTGTTCTGGTTGCCCCACCTCTACTTCCTGCCTGCTCACCTCACCTATACTTCCTGACTGGCTACTGGCCAATCAAAGTTTTATTAAAATAAAAGTGACAGGGTACAAACCATTGTCCCACAACACTTCCCCCTGCCTTTTTCTCTTCAAAACAAGATCTCTGAGTTGAATCTCCTTTGTTTAGCTCTTCTTTTTTACAATTATCCATAACAATTTGTAATCAACAGTGTAAACAAAGGCAAATATCCATAATCCATTTTTTTTTTTGGAATGTGGGCATTGTTTTCCAGGCTACTATCTGCTGATAATCTTACGGGGACTTAAAGAAAATTTAGAATTTTGGTCAGATCCTCACTGGAGTATCCTCTGAAGCTTGATCATCTCAGCCAGCAGCCTTGAAACTGTTCTGGATATAGAACTCAGACATTTGAGATTTCTCAGGGGGTCTTCCTTGATCAAATCTGATTTTTCTTAACCCAGAATGAATCTACAGCCTCTCATTTCCTCTGGAAACAAAAGCAAAATTTCTTCTCCAATGTAACATACCTTTTGACTTAAATTTTGAAGTCAATGCATATTATATCTCTGTGTGTGTGTGTGCGTGTGTATGTTGGATTATTCGAGCAGCATTTATAATCAAGTATCTTTTAGCAGTTTTTGCTCCTTCCTCAACTATCAAACAATTTAAAGACAACACAATAACATACAGTGTCCAGACTCTCTGTTGCTTTATTTTAAACTCTATTTCTTTTATTTTTATTTTTAATTTTTGTTTATTTGAGATTTTGTCTCTCTGTGTATTTTTGTATATACTGGGACTCTCTCTGTAGACCAGGTTGTCCTTGAAGTCACAGAGATCTGCCTGCCTTCGCCTCCCAAGTGTTGTGATTAAAGGTGTGTGCCACCACACCCAACTACTCTTTTTTTTTCTTTTTTATTTTAGGGACTTTATCCTTTGTATTTTCCCTCCCAAGCCAACATATATTTTTAAACACACTGTAAACCATTTAGAAGTTTTCTTCATCTGAATCTGTCTTTACTTTATTTCTTTATTTTTCTGACTGCATGAGTCTTTAATTTGCTAGACAATATGGCTAGGTTTAAAGCCATGGCTTTGATGACTGCATCTACCCCATTCCTTAGCTTTCTGAGAGTCTAGCTGCCTGGCAGAGGTACTAGCCAGAGCCATGTTTATTGCCTCAACTCTATGGCATTTCAAGGTCTCTGCCACTATCAAGAATCATGCTGTCAGCTATTCATAAACACCTTTTAAGAGCTGTAGGTTGCTGTTGAAGCTGAGTCATGAAGTCTCTCTTAAATGAGGTGCACTTGCCTCTAGCAAACAGAGCCCATCTGAGAAAATGTTACCAAAAAGCCACCATTAACTCTGTTCTTTTTGTGTCTAGAATTCCTTCTCAAAATTCCTCAGGTTTTATGTGAATGCAGTTGTCCATGTTGACACCATTTGTTGACAGAAGTTTCTGTCTCTCCTGGTCCCGCATCCATTTAGTCCCCCCAAAATACATAGAGGTCTATATTAATCATAAACTGCTTGGTCTATTTTGCTCAGGCTTCTTATTAATTAACTAATTCTTATATGGTAAATTAGCCCATTATTGTCTATGTTAGCCACATGGCTTGGTACCTTATTCAGTGAGGCATTCTCATCTTGTTTTTTCTGCATGTGGGTAACAGCTGCAGATTGACTCTTTCCTCTTCCCAGAACTCTCCTGTTCTGGTTTCCCCACCTGTACTTCCTGCTTGGCTACTGGCCCAACAGTGTTTTATTAAAATACAAGTGACAGGGTACAGACCATTGTCCCACAGCAAAGCTGGACAGTAGTAGTGCATGCCTTTAATGCCCACACTTGGGAGGCAGAGGCAGGCAGGTCTCTATGAGCTTGAGGCCACTCTCATCTACAAGAGCTAGTTCCAGAACAGCTAGGATTGTTACACAGAGAAATCCTATCTTAAAGAAAACAACAAAAATAAGAACAAGAAAACCAACAAGATGCAGCATGCCAGAGGGAGAGTTCATAAAAAATACAAGATTATAATCAACTATTTTTTTCATTGCTGGTTGTAAAACAGACCCTTTCACCACTTTATATGTAGCTACACTTTATGTATAAATTCACACACAACTCTTTGAGGGGGGACTGTATTTGTTCCAACTCTTCAGATAAATAAACAAGTATACCAATGTTAGGTCCACTTGCCTAATAACAGAAAAGAATCCAACTTGGACAACGAAGGTATCTATCTACTTTGGTACCATAGTATGCACATTTTCTCTGAACCAGTCAATAGATCTGAAACTATAATATGTATTATAGTTTACTCACAATAGACACAATGAGAAATGAATGTGAGTATCCATCAATGGATAATCAGGTGAAGAAAATGTCACGTACTGAAAGTAATACCATTATCCCACAAAAGAAGGAAACTTTATTGTTATTAACATGCATAAAAGCAGAGAGAGTTTGTTGAGTAAACTAGGCAAAACAAAGCAGGTACTCCACAATCTTAGTCAAAGGAAGAATCTAAGTGTGGACTGGATAGATGGCTAACTAGGCAAAGTGGCTTGCCATCAAGCCTGATGATCTGAGTTCAATCCCTGGGACACATATGACCAAAAGAGAGACTTGACTCTTTTAGGTTGTCCTCTGTTCTCCTTTTTTACTTATCTACAGTCCAAGAGACACAAACTAATGTATAAAAGAAATTGTCTTAATCAACAAGAACAAAAATACAAGGGAGGGACTGGAGAGATGGCTCAGCGGTTAAGAGCATTGCCTGCTATTCCAAAGTTCAATTCCCAACAATTACATGGTGGTTCATAGACATCTGTAATGAGGTCTGGTGCCCTCTTCTGGCCTGCAGGCATACACACAGACAGATTATTGTATACATACTAAATAAATAAATAAATATAAAAAAGACAAGGGAAAAGACAATGAAGCATTATATAATATTGAAAGTTTTAGCAGTTGCCTAGCTCTCTCTCCATTATTTTTACTAACATCAACATCTTCCTAAAAGATCGACCCAATCCCTGGGCATCGAAATGGTGCCATTTCTCATTTGGACTAGTCAGACCATTCATCTCACTATTTCTTAATAACAAATGAATAATCACAAATGTCTCAACTTTAAGCATTCTTAGATCTGATTGCCTTTCTGCCTTTCAAACCTACCCTTTCCATTATCTTTGAACTATGCAATATCATCCAATAAACCAATACAGGAGTCTCCCCTAAATTCTCTAATCCTTCTTTATCAGTCTTAGACTTCACCATCAATCATTCCAAGCTTGACTTTGAGACTTCCTCACACTGCTTAGCTCTGTCTTATCATTGTCTGTGTCTAGAGTACAGAATGTCAACCTAATTTACATAGAACTCAACTGCTGCTTCTGTGACTGTACATGCCAGAAAGTTAAAGTTCTACTTTGTTCTAAGATAATTTTCAGCTGCTAATGGTGAGTCTCACTTAGCCTCAGGCAATCTACCATATGATTACATTGGCCTGTCAGTTCACTCTCCTCCTTTTCGAGTATATAAATAATTGAAATCTCTTTACTTAAAACCACAGTGCAAACTTTTCTCCATACATTTTTCTGATAACTAGTTCCTATTTCACCAGGAAAAGAGAAGAGATAATTGTAGAGTCACAAGATTTTATATCACTTCCAGAAGCCTTCCATCTTTTGTGATAATTATTCCAGTCTCAGCTTTGCTAAGATCTCAGGCCAACACCCCACATATACACAACACCTCATACCCTTGACCTATTAAAAAACAACACCTTAAATATGTTTACTGCTCTCACCAATGTTCTCATGTCCTCCATTTTTTACCACATTATTTTCATCACATACAAATAAGATCCCATATGTCATTTTATCAAAAACCTATCATGACCTCATAAGGTAAAACCATTAATAATAATTTTTATAATTTTACATAATTCAGTGAGATTTTTGTTCATGCATGATAAATGCGTTCACTTCTCTCTTTTTCCTTATTGAACTCATTCATATCTGTCTGTCCATCTATCTATGCATTTATCTAGATGTATATCAATCTAGATGTTTATCTATCTAGATAAATACAGATTAATAGATAAGTATATAAATACACACACACACGCACACACATATATATATGATGTGGGAGTGTCATATCAATCTGTTGTTTCATTGGTTAATTAATAAAGAAACTGCTTGGCCTGATAGGTTAGAACATAGGTGGGTGGAGTAAACAGAACAGAATGCTGGGAGGAAGAGGAAGTGAGCTCAGACGCCATAGCTCTGCTCTCTGAGGCAGATGCAATGAAGCTCCGTCACAGGATGGATGTAGACTAGAATCTTCCTGGTAAGTCATCACCTCATGATGCTACATACATTAATAGAAATGGGCCAAGCAGTGTTTATATGAATACAGTTTATGTGTTGTTATTTCAGGGCATAAGCTAGCCGGTGGCCAGGAGCTGGGTGGCGGAACACAGCCTGTAGCTCCTACTACCAAAAGGCAGCCAGGAACTGTGCGGCAGGAACGCAGCCTGCAGCTCCTTCAATCATATGCATACATTCATATCTTTCCTAAGGTGACCCTTTTGAAATGCTGAAAAAGAGGTTAAAGCAGGCTAGAGAATTGTCAAGGTTGGATGCAAATTTTCTTAGAGACACCCAGAGAACCACTACAGCTTTTCCCCAATATCCCTATAGATAAAGGCTGATCACCTGTCATAAAGTTGCTAGAAAGGAATTCAACAGAACATTAAGAGAATCAGGCACTCTCAAGTAGGAATTATATCTGATGCAAGGATAGTTCCACACAAACAAATCAATAAACGTGACATGATAAAATAATAGGGTGAAGGATAACATGTCCACATGCAGCATCATGTTCAGTGATGAAAATGTTAACCATCCACGAAATGTTTATGTGAATTCGGTGTTAGCTTTGATTTTCAAGCTTTTCTGACACAACATCTATTGTAAGATATGGATATGTAATCCAGGATGTGTGTGTGTCTGTGTGTGTGTGTGTGTCCAAAACTAAGATGTTATGAAACAAAGTTTTTTCTAGTATCCACTTCATAATTTTTTGTTTCTTCCTTTGCTCATCCCTGTTTTCCCTTTCCTTCCTTTTCTCTTTTATCCCTCCTTATTTCCCTTCCTCCTTTCCATTTCATTGTTTGTCAAAATCTATTAACAGATCTTATGATCTACTGAAATACTAATTGAAACAACTGGAATATCTAGATTCTGGAAAATACTATTAATAAATTGGGGAGAGTTGCATATTACAACTTATTAAATAATTTTATCAAATATTCATTTCCCCCAAATCCTTATAGCCAAGACAAGAGGATCAGCTACCACAGTGTTTATTACAGGTATTTGAGGATAATGCTCTGTTTCAACAATAATTGCCCCATCGGAAAGCCTCAATTTATAAAGCATTTAGTTACTTAGTGCTCATGACGTAAATGTCACAGTTCAAGTACTTGATGGAGAAAAATATTAAATGAAGTGCACTTGTTTTGAAGATAATTTCATTTAACATCTCTAAAGCAGGGCATAATTAAGTTACTCTGTCATACAAAATGATGGAAGCTTTAAATAAGTAACAGCTGGTTACCCCAATGATGGAGCAACTGCAGGGAAGCCCTTGGCAAGGACAGCTGTGCAAACTGAACCCATACAGTATGCTAATAGACTTTTATTATGGCTAAGCGAAAGAGCTGGAATGGAGTGATATCCAGGGATGCAAACACTCCAACAAGTCTGTACAATTCTTAGCACGCATTCAATATCATTAAGTATGAATAATGAAAGGTCATGTTTTTCATTTTTGTGGTCAAAATGTTTTTTCTGTGCAGATAAGCCAGTTAGTCTAGGACAGTCAGAACATTTGCAGGATAGTCCACTCATTTTTGTATTTGAAATAAAACTACTTATTTTAATTAACTCACAAATAAGCATCATACTGCAACTTTAAAGTGATCGCTAAAATTCTTTCCCAGTTCCCAAAGTCTACACATCTCAGCCAACTTCTCTATAGCCACACAAGCCATTTTGAAGCAATGGAGCTCAAGTAGCTTTTATGGGTCTATTCAAACAAAATTAAAAGAATATTATTAAGTTTATTCTTTATTTTAACACTATCATAATGTTTTTAATTGATGTTAAAATATTATATCAAAACGACTTGATTTTTGTTTTCTTAAAAACTTTGGCATAATAATTTTCATGAGGTTAAATTTTCATTAACCATTAAAGTTATTGAAAGGTTAAGGTATTAAGATTAGTCTTTGTAACATGTAAGTGGCATTAAAATAATAAATAAAACACATCTTAGAAAACTGGGTAAAATAGCATTTGCAAGGCACTACCACTTGATGCTTTTGTCAAACTTTTAAGATTCTATCGATTAGTTTGTATGTGCGGCTGTGCACATGAATGAAGGCACACACAGTCCTGAAGACTGTTGAATTTTCTGGAATTAGAGTCAGACAGTTTTGAGCTTCCATATTAGTCCTGGGAACTGAACCTAAGTCTTCTGCTAGAACAATTAGTCTTCAGAACGACTGAACCAACTCTCCAGCACCCTTTTGTCAAACTTTTAAATGTTACTTGATTTCTGTTATAAAGCAGGACAAAGTGAATTTGTCAGATGCATTCATTTTTCTGTTGGTACATCAAAATTGCTTTAAAATCATACTGTTTATCTTTTCAGACTTGAAATCATTTTGAAGGGTTTAGTCGTTCATTCTTTGAACTAATATTTCATTGCATCATTTATTAAGCGAACAGCAGGGTTTTGCCAGCAAGGTAAATGGCACAAGTCTAAGGTGTGAATAATATTGCAGGTTGGGGTGTGTGGGCTGTAGTCCCCACCAGTAACAGGCTTGTGAAATGAATAGTAATTTCTGAGGAAGAAGACAGAGGAACCTCTGCAGAAGCGAAGGACTGAGAAGGTGCTTGGTCCCCAAGGGGACTTAAAGAATAATTTAATCCATTGTTCTTTAATATACTTTACTCATACATTACACCCTGACGACAGTTTCCCCTCCCTCTACTCTTCTCAGTCACCCCATCTCCAAGACTCCCCCTCCTCCAGGTCTCCCATGGGTATCCACCAAACCCAGCATAACAAGTTACAATAAAACTAGGCACAAACTCTCATATAGATTCTCTTTTATAGAATTCTCTTTTATAGAAAGGTTAAAGTAAATGTGCTAAATTATCAGTCAATAATCTCTAGGTCCTCAAGTCCTTTACCTGCATAGAGATGTTTATGTATACATGAGAGCTTTTATGTATAAGGGTTACTCCTCTTGATATTTATGAAGAATATTCACTTATAAATTCATTTATAAATTATAGAAAACCATTGCCTATTCCAAAGTCACATGTTATAAAACTAACTTTAAAAATAAAGCATTATCAAGTTGTGGCCACTTTTGTTTCATTTTTGTAATGTTCTTTCATTCCTACCTTAATAAAAGATAATTAGTCTTTTTTGTTTTCTTCTGAAGCTAATGCATATTTTTTTAGTTAAAGCTATTATGAAAACTAAGCTTTACACAAATAATAAGATTGAAAAATGAAAAAGTATTTTAATAACCTTTCCTGATAATTATATTTTTATGTTACCAAGTTATTTGACTGTGGTAGTTCTTAAAGGTTAGATGTGATGAAGAACCCAAAACAATGCAGGTGACCTTTCCATATGCTACTGTGTCAACAGCTTTTGGTCCAGTTCGCACTTTGAATGGATTTTTCAATTTGGCATCTATGTATTCACAATAATTTCATAACATCACACATTTATCAAGTGGCAAATACTCATTCACTAGGCAACAGAAGCCTTCTTACTGACATATGTCATTGCACCATGCCCCAAATATTACATTTCTTAATATCACTATTAAACTAATCAGAAAATGAACAAATAGAAAGTTATCAAATTCATGGTGATGGCATAAGTCTTCCCAAAAACTTATTTTTCTGCCTGAAAGCTACAGTTTAACCATTAGAAACAAATACTGCTGGTTATTTTCCTCAGAGTGACAAGTTTAGCCAATTCAGTTTTTAAGGAAATATCTACCTTCTATCAAAGTTTAAATAATCCTAATTTATGTGACAGTCAAGTAAAAATGTCAGCAAAAAAATTTATTAGTCCAGCTGCAGCTTAACCTTATAAGAGCTTGAAACAATGAATATTTTTGGCATGAGAAGTATTTCTTTTTCAAGATGTAGAAAACTGGTAAAATAGTCTTTAAAAATTATAATTTTGACTGTTTTATCAATAGCACTGATGTGAAATGTGTTGTTTAAAGACCTATTGTTGAGAGTAGCTCATGCTTCTAAGGCCAGTAATCAGGGGATTGAGGCAGGAGGCTTGTTACAAGTATGAAACAACTCAGGTCTCATCATCACTATAGAACCATATATTCAATTCCATACTATTTGTACTTTTATTTGGGAATAAGAATTGCATCCACTGCTAGATTGTTAGTTCACCAGAGTGAGGACTGACTTAAAATTCTTCTGCTTTTCCTGCATTTGTCCAGAAATATGTATATGATAATGATGATGATAATAATATTTGAAATTAATATCAATATTTCTGAGGTCACAAGCATACATATAATACACTGAGTATAATTACAGAGAAAACACTTTAAATAAGTTACTTAGATATATTTTATGTTAGATAGTTAACATATGTCAAAAGCATATTGTATTTGCTATAGAATACCAATTTATAAGCATTATTTAAAGTATGTAAATATTAGGATACTGCAGCTTTATGCACTGAGTAGAAGAAATAGGACTAAAGCTCAAGATGGAAAGTAAGCCTTAATGTGCCCATACAGTGGAGACATAAAGAACTAAATGACCTTATAGCAGCCACAAAACTAATCTGAGCCTCAGTATCTATAACAGTAAAAGGCTCTCTCTGCTAAAACATTTGAAGGAGGAATTTATTCTTGAAAAAACAATAACCATCATCACCCAGAATTGATGTAGGTGGGCCTTCTGTCTATGTGTTAATTTTATTGTTTAATAAAGAGACTGCCTTGGCCTTTTGATAGGGCAAAAAATTAGGTGGGCAAAGTAGACAGACAGAATGCTTTGAAGAAGGGAAGTGAGGCAGTCGCCATGATTCTCCTACCCGAGACAGACATAGACTAGAATCTTTCCCAGTAAGCCATCACCTCATGGTGCTACACAGATTATTAGAAATGGGTTAATCAAGATGTGAAAATTAGCCAATAAGAGGCTAGAACTAATGGGCCAAGCAGTGTTTAAAATAATACAATTTATGTGTTATTATTTTGGGTATAAAGCTAGCCATGCAGGAGCCGGGAGGGAATGCAGTCCGCTGCTCCTCACAACACAAAATATTATGTTGATAGAATTGTTAAATGTTGATATAACGGTTGTCCTGAACTACCATGCTGATTGTAAACTATTATCAACTTTATTATGATTAAATGAACATCCCAGAACCTAGGAGAACTTGAGACACTGTTGACATATATTGGAAATTTAAATCCAAGTGGCTTGAGGTACCTAGCACTCCATTTAGAGAGAACTGCTTCCATATTGGTAAGGTTCTATGTGTGCATATATTTGATGTGTAACACACATATAAAGAAAGGGTCCAGTATTAGTGGTTTGACATGGGAAGCCTTGAAAAATACCACAATGGAAGAAGGGCAAATCCTAAAGTATATATTACCACTAAAAAAAAAAAAAGTGGTACATATCACTAAGAAAAATTTCAAAATTCTAAACATTTATTGTTTAAATTTCTCTTTTTTATTAATTAATTTATTTATTAAAGATTTCTGCCTCCTCCCCACCACCACCTCCCATTTCCCTCCCCCTCCCCCAATAAAGTCCCCCCTCCCTCATCAGCCCTAAGAGCAATCAGGGTTCCCTGCCCTGTGGGAAGTCCAAGGACCACCCACCTCCTTCTAGGTCTAGTAAGGTGAGCATCCAAACTGCCTAGACTCCCACAAAGCCAGTTCGTGCAGTAGGATCAAAACCTGCCTGCCATTGTTCTTGAGTTCTCAGTAGTCCTCATTGTCCACTATGTTCAGCGAGTCCGGTTTTATCCCATGCTTTTTCAGACCCAGGCCAGCTGGCCTTGGTGAGTTCCCGATAGAACATCCCCATTGTCTCAGTGTGTGGGTGCCCCCGTCGCGGTCCTGAGTTCCTTCTTTAAACTTTTTATCCCCATTCACTGCTTCTGTGTGTAACTTTCTGAAAATTCCCTCTGGGTGGGTTCTTTGTGTTAGATGCCCAGATGACTGGTAAAAACTGCTTCTGGATGTATTCATGAAGGTGCTTCAACAGCAGAGTAGGATTTAACTCTCTGTGTTAAAGTAGATTCACCCTTAGCAATGTCATGGATCACACAAGTGTTCGAAGGCAGGAGCAGAAAACAGAGGGGCTTCTCTTCCACCCCCCATCCAATGACTGAGGATATTCTCCTGCACTGATACATTGGCACTCCTGGTTCTGAACTTTAGATCCAGGACTTACACCAATGAATCATCTTCCCTTTAATTTTTGGACATGACCTTTCTGTTTGTCCATCTTGTAGATGACAGTGGGTCTTCTACTCCACACAATTGCATGAGCCAGTTCTCACACAGACAATCTTTATGTTTTTAAATCTATATCTCATTATATATGAATAACTTGTATGAATAACTCTGACAAAGATTTTTACCAATGCACTGTGCCCTGGTTAATTTGTGTCTCTCCTTATATCCATGTTCCTGCAGGTGCCCACCGTCTTCGCTTCTGCCAGGTCCTGTCTAAAGACATTGACTCCCATGCTGACCAAGAGTTTCTTGAATACAATAGCCACATAGTTCTTAACTCTCAACTCATTATTTCATCTGGAAACCACCACAGTGAAAAAACTAGCCTTGGAGACTTTTGGTAGTCAAACCTCTCTACCATAAATTGACTGTATTTAAGCACATGACTATTTCCTAAATTCCAAAGGAAAAAAGCCCTACCTAGAAGTAACTATGTTGTGGACAGTTTTTCTGGTCTCTTGTTACTCAGAGAGACAGGTAGGGGACATAGAGCTCTCCAGAGCTGGGGCTGAGGGAATGCGCACTATGATGATGTTTTTCCATTTTGGCCTGGTCTCACTGCCCCTCCCACACCCTTGTTCCCAGTTTTTCCTTCCTAGTTCCACTCGTTTCTTTGCCTCAGGCTTCTGCTTCCCAAGAAACTCAAACTCAGACAGCCATCACTTTTTATGGAACCTGCATGATATATTAAATACTCTTCAAGCAGATGAGCTCTATCAAATTCTGGAACATTCCTGGTCAGCTCCTAATTTAAGAATAGAAGACAGTTTTATTTTTAAAAGTCGTTTGGTTATACCTTAAAAACCACAGAGCTAATTCATATCATTCTGGATATGAAAAATCATACAAGTATTCAACTTTAACTTAGCCTATTTTATCTATTTTATGATGCTTTCATCAACGATTAGAATGAAACTTAAATCCCTCTTCTGTTTTATCCTTAGGAAAATAATGTCAAACAATTAGAGAGGTTTGCTTAATTTACCTTTATCCTATATACTGTAGTTTGAGTTTGTATGTTTCTGATCAAACTGATTCATCTTAAGATTTGAGCAGTAAGCAATGTCCTACAAACACACATTCTGTATTGAGAGTTACACAGCCTAATGTGCTGTTTCACAAACTGCAATTTTTTCTCTATAGACCCTAGAATATTTCCTCAGTATAGTCCATCTTCTGCTTTTACTACAATAAAATTTAATCCAACACTGTTATAAATGCTTGAAAACTAAATGAGTCTTAAAATACTGTAGATCTGTGCTCTACATTTTACAGTCATTTAAATCGAAATGGATATTGTTGTTTGTCATTTGTGTTTTCATAAAACTTTTATGTGCCTCTTCAAGAAACTTTAGGCAAAAAGATTACTCACAAATTCAGAGTGCTTGCATTTTATAAGTATGTAAAACTAAATGCATGGAATTTTTTTTTGCAAACTTTCATAGTGTTAGAAAGAATGAGGTCATAGAAACAGACAAATGCTGAAAACAAAAACCACATATATTTTGCTTCATACTCCTTTTGTATCCCTTCTAGAAATCTTAACCAATTTAATTTACCTTCCCTATCCAGAGGTGTCTTGTGTTTAAAATAGAGTTAATGATAAAAGGGCCTTTGAAAGTAAAGTATCAGTTGGAAATAATTTAGCAATAAAAATTAATGTAATTGTAGATGAGGAAAGGGGCCTTATTATATACATCTATCCTTCAATACATTTCAGAATATTTAATCATTCACACAGATTTTTTTTACATTTTTTACATTTCCATAATATCTATTCCTCATTTGTTTTTCTTACTGCTTCTATGTCTAAACAGATAAGTGGACCTCAAAGAGAAAAAAAATCAAAACTTTTTGTCTTTCTTTGTGGAATATTAATTATGGTGAATATTTTCAAGGCTAATAAACCAAGTAATTTCATAATTAACAATTATGATGAACTTTTATGAGTCAGGCATTTTGCTCTAAGCATTACATTCATTATCTTATTATAACATAGTCCATTTACAGCCCATTCATTGGATAATATTCTTATACAGTCTACACATGAAGGAACTTGAACTACAAGGTGTGGGATCCCTGGCTGACAGCAGTAACACATTGGTGCAGCTGGTCCCTAACTCAGCTTGCTTCTCTCCTGCATCCTTCTTCCTCCTCCTTTGCCTCATGCCAGTTTTCTATTAATATGGTAGGTTTGCATCAACCGTATGGTGATATATCACTAAGCACAATTGCTCTTCAAAAATTCAGATTAGCCCACAATTTGAATTTAGATATATTTATTAGATTGTAAGTGTTGATTCTAGAAATAGAACTATACTTTACCTACACTTTAAACACTTATAAGGTGTTTCTTATAAAAAGAAATCATTTAATTTCTTTACAATTAAATAATTCTATTAAGTGAAATCTTTTTTATCTTGGAAAAACAAATATATAGTCTAAAAGTACCATGAGCAGAAGTCACAAACACATGAAGCTCAGAAGACAGTTGCAGATGGCTGTTTTTTCCACAGTGTGGATCCTGAGGATTGAACTCAGCTTGTTGGACTTAGTGGCAGAGGCCCTAACACACCGAACCATTTCACTTGCCCACTTATTTGTTTCTACTCCAAAATAGAAAGCCATAATATCTTCTCTTAACAAAATAGTTCCACTATTAAAGTTTCCTGTCCCTTTTTGCTTAAGTATCTTAAGCAATATCAATATATCAATGTAGAAATGAAGGTTAAAGGCATCTAATTTTAGGAAAACAGGGGCTTTCTTACAAGATGCATATGTAGGACTCCCAGCAGGAGAGACAGAACACTTCAGATCTAGAACAGAGCAGAAAGGAGAAGCTTGAGGGAAGGGCAGGGACCTTCAGCCAAAAGAGATTGTCCTTCAGAGTTTTGGTACAGATTTTCCTAGACAAAGGAGAGAAGCCTGTACCAAAGATACAGAGGATATGCTAAGAGAGCAATTAGCATCTTTCTCTGAAGAACAAATTAGCACAGGAAGGGTCTGGGCCCTTGAAAACTCCCTTGGCAGCCTCTCTGTGAGAAGAAAGTTAGTAGGGGCTTACAGCTGTGCCTCTTTGATATGGCAGCCTCGCTAAGTAGGAAACCAGACACTTAGATCTATCAGCTACTAGCTCTGTGACCTTGACCAAACCTCTCACCTCTGCTAGGTGACTTTGTTATTTTTCTGTGTTGAAAAAATAGCCATCTTAGAGCTTTTCATTAGGAATTCTATGTGGAGGTTTCACTAAACTATCCCCGGCCCAGCCATCTCCTGTGTGTTCCCCACTCGAGAGGGTATGTGATTTCTCTGATCCCTAACATAGGGCAAAGAAAGAAAGGTACACTTGAGCTGCTCCAGGTTCTCTTCTTTGGAAACAACCGCTGGGGGAGGCATCTGAGGCTTTCTGCTACAGCTCTCATGAAGAACAGCTTCCTCTGGCATGACTGACAGGTGAAGTCTAAACTCTGGGTTGTTCTATTTTCCTCTGTCTTAAAGAGTTCAAGAATCAGGCAGTATGGACACTCAAGGAAAGGTAGTATTACCAAGGCAATGTCAAGCTCTTGGATCCATACAGATTCTGTTGCCAGTAATGTAAGTTCTCGGCAGTTTTACATCCAAGATTACCTTACTCAACTAGAGGGGCACACAACTTAAAACTGTGTGAAGAGAACATTATTTCTATTAATAAAGCCTCTTAGCTGACTTCACAATGTCACAACTCACAACTGTGCTGGTTTATAGTAGCCCTGGCTTTCTACCAAACCATTAACTCTCAAGTTTTGGGCTCACACTCTATATTTTCATTTCTAGAAACAGAACAACAAGAACAAAAATAAAATTTGCATATTTGTCTCTTTAAACAAAATCAGTCAAATTGAAAGTCAGAGTAAAAGCCTGGCATGTTGGCACATGACTTTAATCCTAGCACTCAGAGGCTGGGGAAGACAGATTTCTGTTAGTTCAAGGCCAGCCTGTGTAACAAGATAAAACCAAGTTCCAGGAGAGCTAGTGATACATAGTGAGATTCCCATGTCAAAGAACCAAACAACAACAACAACAACCCATGGTATAATACAATGATTTGGCTGTGCCCTCCTGTATGGGTGAGCTCTTTCCTCCAGGGGAAGATAAAGCAGGCCATACTCTGTACTTTGAATTTCAAGGAAATATATATATATATATATATATATATATATATATATATATATAAAATCTTCAATTGTTATTTAAAATATTAAAGAAAAATAGATACTTCAAGTCTTCAAAAATAGAATTTTCAAACATTTCAATGTCTCCTGTAGGGATTCACAATGCAGACAATTCAATGTTTCTTTTCTTGAAAATGTGTTGGTATTGTGCTGTCCCAGGTCACTAAAATCACAAAATGCATATTTGAGTATTTATACATGTTTTCCCTTTGAATAAAACTTAACACTTGGAAATGCTATATGTCTGGTTCAAGTAAATGACTGCCAATAAAAAGTATGCTCCACTAATTTTACAGAATAAATAATTGTATGTGAGAATTCACTAATGCCTTCTTTTTATAATAGCAAACAATTTAAAAACCAGCTAAGTAAACAAAAACCACAGTATATAAATATTATATAGCTGTTTTTTTCAAGTGGAGATGGCCCATTATAACAATAAAATAAAAAGTATTTGTAAACTGTGCTACAGCATTGAGACAGTCTTTGGTCCAGGGCCAAGAAAGAACCCAAGAGAGAAATGCACCTCTGACCATTCCGAATAAAAGACTCAGTGAGGCATCAGAAACCTGTTTGCTCTAAAACTAAGGTCAGTCTGCAGAGGCTTCAAAAACAAAATTGCGTTACAGTCAGCTGAGCAAGCTGAAGTCAGCTCCCACCAATTGCAAAGCCAATGACTTGTAGTAGAATTCAGTGCAGGGAGACCCAGAGCCCTGTCTCTTCTATTTTATAGTAATAATCTTATGAGAAATACCATCTTACATAAGATTTTTTTTCTTCCCGAGAAGAGGGAGTGAGGAAGCACATATAGACTCCATAGACGAGACCCAGGAGTTCTAAGGGTGCTCACTGACTGACGTTTCCTGCGTTCATTGCACAGACAGAGCCACACCTCCATCCTCATGTCCTCAATTCTTCTGCAAGGAATGTTACCAGTGGCTCCGCTTGTGCATTCAGGGGAGTTCTCAGGTTTTGGAATCCACAGTGAAATCAAGGCACATGTTAGTGACTTTTCTGAATCAGGAAAACTTCTGGTGGGGCCAATTTTCTTGTGCATTTTTAACTACATCTGTAATTTTTCCATTTCTTTTTCTGAGTGTAAATCACTAGGAGGTCTGTTTCACTTACATCATGTGACTATTACTATCTCCATGGTCCTGGAGAAGTCACTGTAGCCCAAAACTTAATGTCCTATATTTAGGAGCAGTTGTGCAATAAATTGTTCTGCCTACCCTGCTTTCTATTGCTTTGATAAAGACTATGACCAAAATCAACTTAGGGAGAAAAGGATTCATTTGATTTCCACAATTCATCATTGAGGGCAGCCAGAACAGCACCCAGGGCAGCAACCTGGAGTCAGGAATTAAAGCAAAATCAAAGAAGAGTACTTCTGACTGTCTTGCTCCTTAGGGTCACGGTCACTGACCTGAGAGATCTCAGGATAACCTGTTCTCAGTGGGATGGGTCCTCCCACATCAGTCATTGATAAGAAAGTTCCCCACATCCTAGCATACAACCCAATCTGATGGAGGCATCCTCTCAGTGAAGAGCTCTTCTTCCTAAATGATTCAGTTTGTGTCAATTTGACAAAACCCCTAGCCAGTATGTTGGGCCACCCCAATTAAACTGAGCAGTGCTACTCACCTGCTTCTCACAGAATTGCCACAAAGCATCTTTATAGGCATGTTTTGTTAATCTCTACCAAATGAAACTTAGATATCACAAACAAATTGCATGGCGTACTGAATATATATGTGTAGGTTATTCATAAAATGAGATGTGTTTCTGCTGCCCCCAACTCAATTTTCAGTTTACTTGGAACAGTACTCTCTCCATGGAGAAGGCACAAAATAGGGCAATATTAAGTACTATGTCCACAGGAGGAATTTAAGAAATGTTGCACATCATGGCAATCAGGAATTTCAGCATCTGTGCAGACCATTTGAGCACATTCTTGATAACCTGAAAAAGAAGCACCAATATACAAAAACAACATAGGTGCATCAGAGCAATGTTACCAATTATTACAAAACTGCACACTCTGCTTTAACTTTACATCTGTACATTTGCTGCTTTGTTTATGTCCAAAAGCACCTTATAAACTTCAAGTACTAGGAAACTTTGATGTAGCAAGTTTAAGTTAGCCACTTAAAGCCAAATAGTGGGTCAAGGAGATGCCTTTCCAGCATGCTTGTTTTTGCCTCCAAACTCCAGGTTCTTTCAGTCAGCACAATGACACTTACCTACCTTTTAAAAGCATTTAAAACCATATTAGCCTAAATTTCCTCATTTGTAAAGATGAGCTGAACAGTTACTCTCATCAAATGATTAGTGCATAGTCCTTTCTCTCTCCTCCCACCCACTACTCTCTCCCTCTTTCTCTCTCTCTCTCTCTCTCTCTCTCTCTCTCTCTCTCTTTTCTTTTTTTTCAAGAAAGGGTTTCTCTGTGGTTTTGGAGTCTGTCCTGGAACTAGCTCTTGTAGACCAGGCTGGTCTCGAACTCACAGAGATCCGCCTGCCTCTGCCTCCCAAGTGCTGGGATTAAAGGCGTGTGCCACCACCGCCTGGCTTCTCTCTCTTTTTGTATGTAATAACATTAACAATCTCAGTTGTAGTTGCCGACCATAAGCATTTTGTTTGACCTGTTGCCCCCTGTCTATCTTCACAACTACTCAGAAAACACTTTACAACTTTATTTTTTCTAAATAGAACATTATGTTCTCTGAAAGGTTTACACTCTATCTGTAACTGGTAGAGGAGAAACAGTTTATTTGGCAACAGCCAATGCTGTTGGAACTGTGTTGGAGACCAGCTTCGACAAAAATACCACTTACCAAGGTTGGGGCATGGGAATCAGAAAATAAGCAAAGAGCACAAAGGTGTGAGTGAAAATAATAAAACAGAAGACATAGGAAAGTACCAGGAGGGAGTTCCAGTAAATAATGAAATCCACCCGCATTTAATTTTCAATTGCTTGAAATACCTCTGACCCCAAAAGGTAGGAGTAAGATTAAAAAAAAAAAAAACCTGCATTAATATGATACAAGGAAATGCACACACAAATTACAGGTTGTAGGCTACATTCTTAGGTAAAGATTTTGTTGCTAAAACAAGACAAGTAATGTTCACTTCCTGGACCAAAACATTCTGTAGGCAAATCACTTCCTGGGTGAAATCCATTGTTATCTCCTTAAGGGAACAGAGATTTAGTTGGATCTTTAGACTTTTGTTTGAGGTAGAACCATATCTACTTCTCTGTTGCTGACATACAAGGAATACAAGGTCTGGATATTAGCCGTGCCTGTTGACAATAACTGTGAGAGAACAGAACTCTCTGCTCTAAATCTAGGTGTGACCTTTGAGGTAGAAACAGACCATAACCTTGAAGGAGAATAAAGGTCAATTCCAACTCTCTGACCTTTCGTCAAGGTGGAAATAGGCTCACATTTTTGGACTTCCACAGAACTGGCAAGCATTGTAAATCCTAAATGATAGACAACTGGAAGCTGTATCATTTTGAGAGCTTCACATTGCAAAGCATGGGGGAATCAGGGAAATCAGTGTATCCGACAAGAAAGAGGAGCAACGCGCGGCCTGTGTCAGTAAAGCATAGGAAGGACCTCTGATTCTTAGAGAGAATGTAAAAGTCTAAGAAAAACTCAAAGTGCAGAAGAAAGATTTGTTGATGAGAACTACAGTCAAGCTTAAGGTAAGGAAATACCCTCACACTGACACATCTCCTAGAGAAGACAGGAATCATGCCGGAAATTAAAAGAAGCTCAGCACATTTATCCAAAAGTTGCAAGGTTCTGTGATGAGATGTAAGCTCGGGAGCATATAGATTTCTAGTTCTACCTCACTTCAAAGCAGGGTCATTAGTCCTTTGGCTCACGATCATGGCAGGGTCCCCGGGAGAGGAATCTTGAGGCAAGAGTACTGGGTTCCAGGACTCCATTGTAACAGCATATGGAGATGTTTCCCGCATGCACCCCAGGGCAACTAGATAGTTCACAACAGAACACACTCACCAGCACAGGAGACATTGTGTCTCCAAGAAAGTCAGGAATGGCATTGCTGACTGCAGTTACTGCTTGTCTGATTAATGAGCTGACAATTGATATTAAATATTTCATAGCATAATTTAGTCCACTTTTCCACCTCACTTCTTCCCTGTTCTATAGCAATACACACACGCTTTCCTGGCAGTACCTGTGGAGGATGAGCTCTAATGGACATAATGTAGCCATGGTGTCAAATTAGGCCTTTTATTATGTGAAATTTGATTATGGGTCATAAATTATGTATTTCTCTTACATTAACTGATGAAAGTAACTTGTTAATTAGAAAAAAATCAAAGGTACTGACCTATAGTGAGCCTCTCCTGCACTTACTGCTGGCACAAAGTAAACTATCATGACAGGAATACAAATGAATATTTATTGTTTTTAGGCATGTGTAACTTATAAAGTACCCACTAAAACAAATACAAACTTCTCTTCACTGGTAAAAATCCATTTGAGAGTCATTTAGAGTTCACATTATATATCTTTTCAGCCTATGAAGTTGCATTCTCTCTGAATTTGGATCTCTTTAAATGTATCCTTCTGCATGTTCAGCTTTTGCTGATGGAGCAGGCTTCCTATAAACTTCTTTTCTCCTCCTCCCTCTCATCCTTCTTAACATTTTTTGATGATACTAATGGAAGCCTACTTTTTAAAGCTAGATGAAATAGAATTGTTATTAGCTCTATTATTCGTAATCTTACTGTGCAGCAGAACACAAAAACCTGTGCTCTAATTGAAAATGTGGTCCAGTTTGAGTGACATTTTTCCTTTATGTCCCTTCTTCCTCCACTCATTAGTTACCACCACTATACTCTTAATTTCTACGTCTCTAGATCCAAAACACACAATTTCTTCTTGCTGCTTCAATTTTTGATTTTTTTGAGATAGAAAGTGATGGAGAAAGGGGTACCCAGCAGTGATCCACATACCACCAGCAGCCTTTAGGCTCCTCAACACTTCCTGAGGAGCTTTATGTGTCCCCATTGAGAGCTAACCCAGTTAGTAGCACTCTTCCAAAAACGACTGAGCTCCAAGTCCAGTGGGTCCATCTGAAAGCTTCTGGAGCACCAGAGGCATCTGGGTGGTCCTCTGTTTTCTGAAAGTCAATCTCCCCAACCACCACCACCAAAGACTCCTGTATTTCAGTAAGCCTTCTTGTCCTACATCTAATATTTAACCACAGGTTTACTCTTCCACCAGTTGCAAGGTTATTGTAGTTCAATATTTTCCTTTGCCTTATTAGAACTAGCATGCAGATCTCAACTATTAAACTTACTGTGAATTAAATTAGCACTTTCTCCAATATTTATCATTACACTCTCTTTTCAAATTCCTCTTTAAACTTTTTCTCTAATACTTATTGTTGTTTTTTTTCTTCTCTGAACTCAAATTGAGCATAGTATGCATGTGTGAAAAGTCTCACTGCATTCAGATAAATGGTGTCTTAAATTAAAATTAATTTATTCAATATTTAATAGCTTCTTGGCATTTCTTCAAATGGAACAGACCACAGCCCTAGAGTAGCCATCTTTATCAACTGCTTGTTTATATCTATAAACTCTTGGATCTTCAGATTCTTGTCTTTCATTGTTAATTTTTAATGAATGTATTACAATATAAGTTAGATTTGGTGATATGACTCAATCTTATGTTTACAGCATACTTAATTGCACAGGCACATACAAACACACACACACATAGATCACTTCATTACCAATACCTGAACCTACATACCGTGTAAGAACTCCAAGGCACATGGTTCTTTCTAAGACATCAAAGGGAAAGAATCATGTTCCTGTCCAAGAAAGAGCACTTGAAGTTGGAGGTATCAATGTATGGGTAATTGTTGAACTATTTAAAATTAAAATTATGGCTGGCATTATAGATTTTATTCCCTTCTGGACGTAAAATAACTGTTGATATTTTAACATATTTATATAATCTAAAATTCTGAATTATCATACACACACACATACTTATGTGTGAAAATCATCAAAAATTCCTTCTTTGAGCAAACCAGCATGTAAAATAGTAAGAATATCAATATGAGTCTATCATAACTTATTCAGTGAATATAGATAAACAAATTGGGATGCAAATTAAGTTTGATGGGGATAAGAGGAACAGAAAGAGGGGATTCTGGTGTCTCATGATGTCCTATGTTTTCCACATACAAATAATGAAGAACATGTCTCAACAGAAAACAGGTCTAATAGCAGTAAATGTCATGAAGGTCACAACCTAACTAGAGTTGAGGATTGAAGAGAAACAGTATGCACGAATGAAGGTGAAGCCAACACAAAATCTGTGATAATTTTCAAACCCTTGGCAAGCTTCCCCTCCCTACATCCTTTGTAATAAACCATCACTGGATTTGGTGAAGGACAGACTTTAGGTGGCAGAGGTGATCAGCAATCAGGAGATGAATAAGGTTACATAGGAGTCAGTGTTCGTGGGCCAAGGACTGTACCAATACCAGAGATTAGACTCAGGAAAACTGCTCATTTCCATTCTTGGTTTGTTCTCTTTCTTCCAGATGCAAGAGCCATTTTTTCCCAGCACTGACTAGAAAAATACAGAGCTGGCACTTAAAGAAGAGGTCAGAAGTGAAAATAGTATGGGAGAGAAACAGCATAAAAAGAGATACTGTGTAAAATATGCCCTGCAATTTAATTCACAAGAAATGAAATAGTGCTTGGCACAGGGTAATAAATGTAAAAAAGCATGACCAATTATTGTACAGCAGAGACTCATTCTTTGCTGGTAATCTGAGTAGGCCTCCCTTATATAGCTCTTAATGCATTATAAATATAACTTATGAGTCATGGTATTAACCCAAAAGGCATTCAACTTAATTTTAATTGTGTTGGGTCAAATTAGCATTCATGAATGTTTGTATAACTTGTTGACCATTAAGTTATCTGGTTTCTTTTATATTCTCAGTCAGTGTTGGTTTAAAAAACCACATTATTTAATTTTTCTAAATTTTAAAAGTAAATCATTTAATTCTACACTTTATTTTCATAATTCTTCTATAAATGCCTTTTATTAGATTTGCAAACAATCATTATTAAGATATTTATTTGTACACATAGCATGTCATTTGTGAATGAAAACCTTCTGCATGGGTTACTTATTTGTAACTGCATGGAGGGTCATAAAAGTAAATACAAGTGTTTTAATTTTTCAGATCTTCTAGAAAGGAATAAGCAGGTGGGGTGTTATCTCAGTGGGTAGAGTATATATCTAGCATGCTCAAGTACCTGAGTTCAATTTCAAGCACCACACACACACACACACAAAAAGGCTTTTAAAATACAATTTAAAATGAGTGTGGAGTTAGAAATTGATTTTTAAGAACTCATATAGTAGTTAAAAGAACTTGGCTGTATGCAGAGGTTCACAAAACATCAACTCTCCATGAATTAGTGTTATAGAGTAATAGACCACATTTGAGGAATATTCTAACTCTAAAATTGTGGGCATATCAAAAGTATCATGTGTCCGATGCCTCATTTCATCATGCTGAAAAGAATCAAGACTCCCAAGGAAACACTTCTTACATTAAGATTAGATAAGCACCTAGATCCAAAGAACTATTCACAAAAGCTGTCACCCTGGTGTCTGGATAATATTAGACGAGGCCAGATGAGGCTGGACCAGCTCTAGAAATCTAGAGAACTCACTGAGAGAGTCAAAGCCCATGTCAAAGAGCAGGTCCAGACAAGTAGTTGGTGTCTGAGAACATGACATCAGTGTAAGCTGCTTCATTGAAGAAGAGCATGTTGATGGGCCCAAGAAGACGGACAGCAGACCTGTGCAGGCCACCTGTGGGTAGTATGGATTTTAATCAGTCAGAACTCAGGGGCAGCAGCAGGAAACGTGTTATGGGGGGATCAATGTCTAGCTGATACGGTGCTTATAAAGTGTTTACAGGGGTTACTGGCTAGATTTGATTTACTTCTTAGAGCAGGACCAGAAGCAAGGTTGGATTGATTTCAGTTACCACACAACCTGTAGAGAATAGATATAAACTCCTTTTCTTAATGGAGAAGAACTTGCCATTTCAGGAGTTCATGGCTACCGATAAATATTTAAGTTTCAGGGACAAGGAATAATAATTACAAGAAAGAAAAAAATTAACAGATTACTAATTTGATTATTTCAGAATGAGGAGAAAATGGAAAACAGCTACTTATTTATTCATGAATGAATGCTACAGTGATAACATGCCAAATGTAATGACAAGCTAAGGAATGACATAGTAAAGTATGCTCTTTGACAGTCTGCAAGGGCAGTACTCCTAAACAAAATGCAAATGAGTCTTCCTCCAAGATGTGTTTACAGGAGAGAGAAAATTTCCAAAACTATCTGATTAAAGTCTGTGAAAAAAACTAAACTGCAGATACTCTCTTTTTAATGTGCAAATGTGTCTAAATTAGCATATGCAAAACAATACTAATTTTAAAGAGTAAACTTGAATATTTGTACTTGATTTGTAAAGAAGTCTTGGCAAAATATTGACAGAAAAATAAACCACGAGTTCATGTGTAAAGACTGTCATACTAAAAATTCTGCAGATTTTGGTGTCCTGATTTTATATTCTAAAATAGAGCTTCATTTTTTTATTTCTCATGAGTTGTTCTGGTAAATTATTAGAGAATGCTCTTATCTCCAGCTTTCTGCTTAGTTAATACAGTTTAAAAACTACAGGCATAAAAATGCTGCTGACTGAATACATACTTTACAACAGGTAATTTGGGCTATTCGGTATGGACAGTTAGGAGAGTAGGCATAAAGACCAAATATAATGCAGCATGTACTGATGACTGAGATATATCTGTTCCTTGAAGAATAGTCCCTACTTCCTGTTCCATAAAAAGACCCTCATAGTCATTGACCTTGGATTTTATATAGGAAGAGACCACATTTCTCTAGCAACCCAGATTAGGTCAGAGTTAGGGAATGAGTTTCAGGGTGGCTCCATCAGAGTCATTCACAAGAACAGATGCACATTTAATTCTCTTTCTGCTGGAGTTGCTGATCTGGGAGGAAATGATGTGGGACTGCTAATCTTGATGTTCTCCCATCACACATCTGCAGCTGTGAGAATGCAGACAAAGAAAACAGCAACACAGCAAAGGGGTAACAGGATGGAGAAAGTAGGTCAGGGCACACAGTGGTGAGATGAACATCAGTGACTCTGGTAAAAAGAAAACTCACATGAGGCAATAGTGTTCACATCATTAGCCTAGTGTTCCCTTCATGAATAAAAGTTTAAGCGAGCAAAATGGGATGACTAAGTTACTTATGTCTTACAGAGGCATTTCGGGAAAGAGAAATACTGATGTGAGCATCACACTAGATATAAAGGAAGGACTGAAGAAACCATTACACCTAGCATTTTTGTTAAAGACTTTTTTTCAAGCAGGCAGATATGGTGATAAATTATTGATAAATTTTCAAATTCTGGCATATTTGCCAACTACAAATTAAAGTTTAAGATATGTTAATTTAATGCATACTTCAAAAATAAGTATAGAATATACTGAAAAATTAACATAGTCTATACATTAAATACATTATTGCTGTACATATAATAGGACTCTATTCATCCACAAAGAAATATTGAAATACATCATTTGCAGGAAAGTAGACAAATTTGCATGTTAAGTGAAATCAGTCAGACTCATAAAGACCAGTATGGCATATTTACTTTCATCTGTGTCTTCTATGGAAAAAAATACAACATGAAGTTTAGAAATTAAAAGGGTGATTATTAAGGATGTTGAAAAATTTAGAATTATAATAGAAAGGTAATATAAAAAGTTCATTATATACAAGTATAAGAATTCCCTTGTTAAGAGCTAGTTCTAGGACAGGCTCCAAAGCTACAGAAGAACCCTATCTCAAAAAACAAAACAAAACAACAAAAAAATTCCTTTGTTATATAATTATTAGGTTCTAATTTTCTAATATGGAAAAAAAGAAATTGTTGAAAAGTTAACCACCATAGCAGAGAATTACCAGTGTGATAGAATTCTTTACCCATACTCATGTAAGAAGAGAGACACATGGCTAGTTCAGACCAGCAAGGCATGAGAAGAAGTAGTATCAATCTAGTACCAATCTCACAGATTGAAAACTCCATGCTCCAAGCCCTAAACCTCTGCCTTCATCTTCCAGGTGGGTCCATGTCTCTAATGAGTAACCTTCTTAGAAGACTGTGTCCTTAGAGAGTCACCAAAGCCACTTCAAGCTTTCCATGACTGAAGATGTCACCTCTGTCCTTAAGGAACATTGAGCCTTGAGAGTTACATTGACACAATGTATTATCTATCTTTCCAGTTTCATTTTCCTCATGAGATTTACTTTGATATAATGTGAATAAGAAATTTTCAGAGAGATCCCAAAAATTTTCCATATATGTACCACTTTGAAAATGTCTGAATGTTTTCTAAAAATTTTAATTCATTGTAATCATAAAATGTTTCATAATTGCTGACCAACTGGTACATAAGTAGCTTAATAAGATACAACCTTCTTAAAATTAAAATATTATGTTTACAAGTTTCCTAGTATATGTAATATTTCTTTCCATTATAACACAGATTTTTTCTAAATGTATAGACATATTTTTTATGGATAAATATTCTTCAACTCTTTCAAAGACCTACAGAATATGGCATTTAAAATGTTTTAAGAACTTATACCTTTCTTGACAGTGAGACATATCTACTTCTGGCAGCACCAATCTACTTCAAGAGGATGAAGGGTATTAAGAAACTCATTGTGGAATTTGCCTTCAATGTGAAATGGTGAGCTTAGCCTGATCTTGCCTGGACTGCTTTATGGTAGGCAGTATGAACTGAACATGCAGGACCCACAGAAAAGTGACTGCTGAACTTTTCAGAAGATGGAGTGGTCCTTAAAGGTTCCTGCTTTACAGGAGAAACTGCCAGGAATTCTACAGGACACAAAAGAAAGCAACTGATCAATTCTGCCAATATTGGCCAAACAATCTTTCAAACTTCCCGCTTCATGGAAAAATCTGCCAGATACTATGGGCTGGTAGGCTGAAAATGGATGCCCCAATGTTGAAAAAAAAACCCTCTGAGTGACTGTCCAGCCAGCAAAATATCTCTGTAAATTCTAGAACTTTGGAAGTTGCTTACAACTTCCTGTTGTAACTAAGTAAACTTCCTGTTTACTTAGGTAATATTATATCATTCTGAGATATTGAAGAGTTGAAGACAGATAGTTAAAGTTCTCCATAGTTATGATAAGTGATAAATTAGATATTAAACTGTAGACTCACAAAAATAAGATAGATGACAGAGTATTTTCCTTAATTATCCAAATACAAGTAGAGTAAATATTGTAACTGTAATTCTTGCTTGATACCTGTTTTGCTATATGTAATTTTACTATGTTAAAGTTAAAACCTTCTTTTTTTATTCAGACAGAAAAGTGGAGATGATGTGGGATTCCACTCTGTATGCTATGAATATGTTTTCTTACTATTTGTTAATAAAGATGCTAATTTAGCCTGTGGCAGGGTAGAATATAGTCAGGCTGGAAAAATATAGAGGAGTAAGTAGAATTAAAGAGATGCCATGTAGCTGCCAAAGGAGGAAAACACCCTGAACCTTTCCAGTAAATCACGAACTTGTGACAAGACACAGATTATTAGAATGGGTTAATTTAAGATGAAAGTACTAGATAGAAAGATACCTAAGCTAATTTGTCAAACAGTGTTGTAATTAATAAAGTTTCTCTATGATTATTAGGGTCTGGGTGGCTAGAAAATGAAATGCAGCCTCCGCTTACAGATACTGACCTTTCTAACCTTTTTTCAGCTTGATGAGAGAATCCCCTCTGTGTGTTGCTTGTATTGGTTAATGAATAAAGAAGCTGTCTTGGCCTGATTGGGGAGAACTTACGTAGGCGGAGAAGACAGCACTGAATTCTGGGAGGAAGAAAGCAGAGTAAGGAGATGCCATGGATCCGCCACTGGAGATAGATGTGCTGAATTTAACTGGTAAGCCGCTGCCATGTGGCATTACACAGATTAGTAGAAATGGATTAAATTAAGATGTACAAATTAGCCAATAAGAAACTAGAGCTAATGGGCCAAGCAGTGATTTAATTAATACAGTTTCTGTGTGATTATTTCAGGGCTAAGGTTGCCTGGTGGCTGGGACAAACAACAAGCACCTCCCTGCAACATAGGTTTTAATTCATTTTCTAAATATTTATGTATTTATAAAACATCATTAATTCTAAAATACATAGTTTGAGGTTAGGCCTTAATATACATACACATTATAAATTGATCATTGTGTAATGATTAGGTTTATGACATGGTAACTGTTTTATATTCTTACTGCATAGGAGAGGCACAGTAAATTTAAAGATTATAGCACATCAGTTAAGCATAGTCACCACACTGTTCATTAGCTATCATATATTAAAACTTTGTACCTTTGGATTAGTTTTCCCTTTCTCCTTTCTCCAATTTCTGCCAAGCACTAGTCTTCACAAATGGTTCTCAACTTCCCTAATGCTGTGATCCTTTAATACAGTTCATTATGTTGGGGTCATCCCCAACCAGAAAATTATTTTTATTGCTACTTTATTACTATAATTTTACTACTGTTATGAATCATAATGTAAATATATACCATGTAGAATATCTGATATGTGACCCCGTGAAATGGCCATTTGACCTCCCAAAGGAATTGTAACCCTTAGGTTGAGAACCACTGTCTACACTGTTTCTATGGATTTGCCTTACATATTACACATATAAGTGAAATTATGAAGTGTTTGTTGTTTTCGTATCTACACTACTTCACTTACTCCCTAATTTCAGCTATGTTGACACAGTGGCATGATCTTCTCACTTTGTAAGGCTATGTAACACACTACTGTACACATGTACCAAGTGTTCTTATTCCATCATTACTAGACATTTCAAATGTCCCTACACATCCTTATGATGCTTCCGTCAAGTGTGTTCATTGCAGAATGCTTATCTTGTAAAGTGTTGCATCTATTACACTTTCTATATGCTTTCATAAAGACCAACTTTCTAGAAAACCATTTTACTTCTGTACAAATCATACTCAATGTTTAAAGTGTCATTGATTTAAGAATTTTGTTTTATTTGGTTTCTTGAGACAGGTTTCACTGTGTAACACAGGTTGTCTTAGAATTGTAATTTTCCTGCCTCTGCCTTGCAAGTATTCACTGGTATGTATCCAGTGAATTTTTTGAATGTGTAGCTGTATAGCCTCTGCTAGACACGAGACTATATAATAGAGGTAACTCCTCACTTTAAGAAAAACATAATCTAGCAGTGATGACATTGATGGAAATTTATATGTACAATATAATAATGCAGTAAATTACAAGGGTAAGGGAACAAGAACAACATAGAAATATAAGGAGTGAAAACTAATCTAACCCTATGGAGGTAAATTGTCTATAGCAACAGTAAGTGTCCCTTCACCTTTGTAACCCATATATTTTGCCTAAGAGCCATGTTCTCTACAATAATAACATGAATTCTGCAGCTAGAGGACATAACTTCAAACTCCAGACCTGCCTGTCTCCCATCTCTGTGTCTTCATCCAAATTGCCTCCCCTGTCTGTAGATAAATTTCTCTACCATTTCATCTATCAAATTGAATAAACATAGTTCATGTTTCACGTTGCTGACTGAAGATTAATTGGATCAATACTTTTAGAATACAACGACAATAATGTTTACCCCTAAATAATTAATAAATATTGACTTTAACATATCAGTTCCTCTTCAGCAATCAGAAATGTATTTATATAACCACAACCTTTAATAAAACTAGTTTTGATTCAGAAAGTCCTTCAAATTGACTAAATGAAAACAATATGTGCTCAACAGTTTTTGCAGGTGGGGGACTATTTTTATAGATCCCGGAGTTTCTTGTATTTAGTCAATTTTTATTAAGCTGATATACTTCTGAACCAAGGTCAACAATCATGTCCTGAGCACAGGGAAACTTTCGCATCTACAAGGAGTTCCCTTTGCTTGGATTTTTTTCCCTTCCTTTCGGGAAAATGTAAATGAATTTAAACCTCACCATTTAATCCTCAACCCTACTGCCCTGATGTGGGATTCCCCTCTGTATGCTGTGAATACCACTGGCTAATAAAGAAACTGTCTTGGCCTGTGATAGGGCAAAAGATTAGAGCTAGGTGGGAAAAGCTAAACTGATGTTGGGAGAAGGAAGGCAAAGTTTAGAGAAGCCATGAAGCCACCGCCAGAGACAGACATACTGAAACTTTACCGAGTAAGGAACAGTATCCTGGCAATATACAATGAGTCAAATTAAGATATAAGAGTTAGCCAGAAATACGCTTAAGTAATTGGCCAAGCAGTGATTTCATTAATACAGTTTCATTAATACAGTTATTTTGGGAGTCTGGGCGGCTGGGAAATGAACAAACAGCCTCTGTCTCCCTAGTATTTCCTACAATCTCAGTTGTTCTACCAAACCTGCATTTCTAGCCACTGAAGCATATTCTCTGGGTCTGTGCTCTCACTTTTCTGAGTTTCCTTCCTCATTTTTAGGAGAATTATGTTTTCATTGTTTTATTCAAACTGATGCTGAAATGTGCCTGAATGCTGGAAAGACAGGATGGTAACAAAATGAGCTCATCAGCATATTAATTAGGCTTGAAGAAGAAAAGCACATGCCATATGTTTAAAGTCTATGTAACTCCTTAGTCCACAGCCATGCTACTGGGTGGTGTGTAGAGAATTCAAAGCTCCTTCACAATTCCCACGGTTAAAAAGCCAAAAACCAAACGCATGAATCTTGCAGGGACACCATTCTGCAACTTCATCTGACAAAAGTCAAAATAGAGACGCTCATCATAAAAGCGCTATACAAAATGTATGCATTCATGAATACAAACCCCTCATAACCAAAAGTCTCCCATTAGTTCCACCTCTCCGGACTAAAATTGAGAAATAAATTTCAATGTATTTGAGTAGACAACTATGCAAACCTATTCATTATAAATTAATTAAATTATCTTATTATTTTATCTATATATTATTTTATCTATATATTAGGTAACTTTTGAAGCAGACTGAATTTTTCTTCAACTGATGCAATAATAGTTATCAATCTGCCATGACTTTTCTGACTCATAATTAATAAGTTCAGTCTTTTACTAACAGTGTATCTTGCCTCTCTAGAGGAAAGGTAAATTGGTTAAGTCACATGGACTGCCTCCCAAATGATCTAACATCTGTTCTGAGAAATAGATGGAAAATATAAAATCATTTAAGGAAATTCTGCAAGCCTAGAAATGACATAAAATATATGAACGTATAAGCACTGCTAGCATATATGAGGTTTAGGAAGGAGCAGCTATGTATGCAAGAACTAGTACAATCATATACAAGATGTTAAAATTCTCTCATTGTCACTGTTTCCTATTCATTTTATGGAGGAAGGAACAAATGTTGGCTACAAAAAAAATGGGAAATCATATTAGAACTCTGAAGATAGGAGTAGGAAGATAAATAGTTTGAGTTTTAAAAAGGTTTTAATATTTTTTTCTTCTAATTAATGCTTAAAACATTCTGGAGGAGAATGATTGGCCACATAGGTAATGTCATAGGATAGTATTATGAGTTTTGAACTGTGTCTTATAATACCAGAAAGCTATATCCTTGAGGAAACTAAGTACATTTTTTCATGAGAGTCAGAAAACATATATTTGTTTAGAGAATTGCTGATGGACTTATAATTAATTTAAATTAAACATGGGGGGAGATGAATAAAAGCCAAATTAAGTTGTGAATCAATTACAAGCTAAGCACATTAAGAAGATGAATACAGTGTAGAAACCTCAACATCACAAGGTAATAATAAAAACAAGTACTGTTAGCACCCACTGAGGACATACCATTTGCCAGGTAAAAGAAACCTGATTCAAGGTTACAAAATACTTTTGATAATAATTCTTATACCCAATACAAAGTTTTTTAATTGC
Source organism: Chionomys nivalis (assembly GCF_950005125.1). NCBI lineage: Eukaryota > Metazoa > Chordata > Mammalia > Rodentia > Cricetidae > Chionomys > Chionomys nivalis. Next base: position 175,846,721 of record NC_080086.1, on the reverse strand, counting down.
ATTTTTATTGGTTTAATGATACTAAAATCTCACAGGTAGTAAAATGTCAGCATTCAAAACCAGAACCATCTAATTTTAGAGCTAAACACAGTAAATAAACATATCTAAGATAAAGGGTAGAATGACATCCTAAATTATAGCACTCATCTTTATATGCATAGCAAAATTAACAAAACTATGATGATAATGTAAGTGAAGAATAGAATTTCTGAGCTACCAAACATGAGAAAATTGGATAATTATTATCTTTCTGATAATAATAGCAGGAATGTTTACCACACACAAACACATGCACACCATCTAGTCAAAGAAGGAAATGTGAAATCTCCTTGAAGTACAGTATAGAAATAACTAATTATACCTGGGCCAAGTGACACATAAAATATTTCTAATACTGGCACAAAATGACCTTAGAAACTAAGGTTTATGTCTTCCTTTAATTATTATTGTAGAATGTCTTATTTCCTTTGATAAACTCTGTTGCCTTTATAACATGTATTGAGCCATCAAGCAACATTCAGTGACATCTCCAGCTCAACAAAAACACAATTTAAAAAAAAGTTTTTTAAAAAAGTCAACATTATTCAAGAGTAGCCACGATTTCCATATAACAGGGATGTGATTTCCTTATTAATAAAGGAATATACCAACTTTTCCTTCACAACAGACCTAGGTTATTACAATTCATTCTTGTTAAAAACTTCAAGATGAATCCATCAAATGTTGGAAGTCATGAAACAGAATGAAATAAAGAATCTTTCGAAGAAAATAAGCATATTTAGGATGAAAACAAAATACAAATGAAGCAAAATGGCTGTCTTCAAGTCTACTGCTTTCAAAGTGGAAGAAATTAGCTTTGTCATATTGTTGTTATATGTTATATTTTTTGATGACTCTATCTGTTTGTATTTATAAGAGAATTCTTCAACACAGTATTGACCTGGAGTCTTAAAGATACCTTAAGGTACTAAAGAGCTCTTCTAGACAGGCATTGGAAGCACATGCCATTAATCCCAGCACTCGAGAGGCAAAGGCAGGCAAATCACTGTGAGTTTAAGGCCAGTCTAGTCTGTAGAGTGAGTTACAGGATAGGCAGGACTGTTTCACAAGAAACATTGTCTCAAAAAAAATAGCAACAAGAACAAAAAAGAGCTCCTCTAGGCATCATCTGGACATACAAAGTTAACCATCAGTTCATCATGGAAAACTGGACTCAGAAACTCTGAGGATTCTTTTCTTATATGTGAGAATGAATGTGCCCTGTGTGTGTCTTTATGCACATGCATGGAGTGATGTGTTTGTTTATGTGAAGGCAAAAATCTGACATAATGATATCTTCTTCCACTACTCTCCACCTTATATTTTGAGGCAGGGTTTCTCAGAGAACCTGGAGCTCCCTGATTTATATAGACTGTCTGGCCAGCAAGTTCCAGTCATCCACCTGCACCTACCATTCTAAGACTGGGTTTATAGATGTGCACCAGTGTGCATGGATTTTTACATGAGTTCTAGGGATCTGAATAAGCACGTTATCAACCAGGACATTGCTTCACCTCCACTTAAGATAATTATTAATATTGATAGGGAGATCTCCACAGATTCTTTCCCAGCCCCTTCCACAATGGCACATACTAGTGAAATATTTGACTAAAAATAGTAATATCTCTTTAGATATAGCCAAAGGATGAATCTGAAGGACTTATATTACTGGCTACTTGGGATTTAACCTGTTGCCTTGCCGTCATCAGTACCACCACATTCTTGCAACCTACTATTATATGGCCCTGGCCAAAGAATATGAACAAAGAAGATGTATAAAGACAAGTTATCATTAACATTCACAAATGTAAAATATTGAAAAACGCACTTCATTCACCATGAAGACACCTTTCAAAGGGTGTGGGAATAGGGAGAAGAGCATCAGATTTTACAGAATTTCCATATATCCGGAAGACTCATTCCACCATGAAAAAGCTCATGAAAATACTAAGAACTTCAAGGCTCTGCTGCCTCCTCATGTCTGTCTATGACAAAATAAACCTCCATTCCCTGTCTTCCATTCCTGACAAATTCTAGTAGCTGCTGGAGCTGAGCATATGGTATGATGAACTTTGACATAATCTTCTCCTTGAGGATTTTAGGTTGAACTCAGACCATTTTTTCATACTTCTTGTGATTTTTAAGTAATTCTTTTTCCCAGGGGCCTTGTGATGAGAAAGGTACTGTGAGTTCTGCCTTTTATCCCGATGAAAGGAGGTTGTATAGAAAGTCACCACAGAAACCGCCAAGAAGATGAACAAGATGTGGCTAGGAACTGTCGGTGTTAACTTTGTGTTAATGGGATCAAATTCTTTGAAGATAGGAAAATCAAATGTGGGGCAAAGGACAAGAAATGCACTAATAACAAAAGCTGAAAAACCTAAAACTGCAGTGAAAATGTGTGTGATTAATGTTAGAGAGAAGACTTCAATTAACCTGACAAATGGTAAGTGCTAAAGTGATGTGCTACCCCAAAGGGATCTCTGATGTACCTGTGACTTGCAACCCCTAAAAAGGCCAAAAGGCCAAGCAAAAAGTAAGCGTTAAAAAAGTGTCAAAATCATATCTTCTGCTGAGAGAGCTGCTAAGTGTAGGAGAAAGTTTTAACATATAGAAGACTGATTACGTTAAATGAAAATAAAAAATGTGATATTCTGAAAAAAAGGGGGGGTTAGCCAATACATGATACCAAAGTTACAGAATAAAAACTTCACTAGAAATAAATAAAAAAAAATGTTCAGAAGGAATTTTCTCCCTGTGGGCTGGTAATAAGTATTGGAGGATTAGAAATACAACCATACAGATTAATCTGTTCTCATTTCTCAAAGCAGAGAGAAAGACCGTCGGCCATTTTTGTTCTCCAAGCTACTATACTTCTGCCCAGAGGAAATTAAGGACTTGTATTAACTTGATGAGCAGTGTGAAGCAAGTAGTTCATGAGCTCATTCATCTGAACAACCCAAAGTGTTGACCTCATGGAAACTGAAAGAAGAAATGGTGGTTACTGAAGGCTAATAGACTAGGAGTAGGTGGTTCTAAAATACACACTAGATTGCCATTACACGGCAGCAAAAAGTTCCAGGGTAATGTAACGTAATAGGGATGCTACAGTGATTGTATACTGTGCAACTCAAAAAGCCACAAGCTAAATTTTGAATGTCTCCAAAATGAAGGTTTAACAAGTGTTTGGAGGGATTGATATGTTTAGCCTGAATCTAGAATATCTATATGTACTGAAACATCATAGGTATCCCACTAATAGGTGTGTTTTTGTGTTGTATGTCTCAGCTAAAACAAATTCATTTTTTAATGGAATATGTGGGACTGGAGGAATAACTCTATAGTTAAGAGCACTTGCTGCCCTTGCGGTGTACCTGGAGTCACGTCTCATCATTCACTTCAAAGATACAGCTCCTTCTGACCTCCACAGACACCACTTGCACCTAGTGTATGGATGGGCAGCTGAAGAGTCAGACAGATACACACACACACACACACACAAATCAATAACAAAAACATTCTTCAAAGAAGGCAAAACAAAGAACTAAATCTAGCCAATTAGTGCATTAACCTGACACCCATTTAACTAGGCTGTATGGGGGGCTACTTTGTCCAGGTGTTCATACTCATCACATAGTGTGGTTCAAAGGGAACCTCACATTCACTGGCAATAGTACAGAACACGACTAATGAAATAACATGTCATCCTGGACCACACACTTAATGACTGGTCTCAATGTGCTGTGGCTTCTAGTAAGCTCCTTGTACAGATGCATATTCCCATTAAATAGAGATTAGTGGCCTGCTATCTCTTCCAATTCATATATTATGTCTCTGTCTGATGTCCAAATCTTTCTAGATAAATGCTACAAACCCATAGTTCAAACACAGAGATAACTGCCCCTTTTCCTTCCCCTGATGTATCCAGGACTTAAGAGCAAACTTAAAGAAGAGAAAAGTTGAACCTTTATCTTCAAAAATGTATTTGAATTTGATGGGAAAATATAGGAACAGTGTTGTAAAACACCATTCTGAGGACACACGCTGTAGTTCCTTCCACTTTGAGATATGCCATCACACACAGAAAGAAACAGGAGGCAGAGGCTGGAGCTGCTGCTGCTGCTATGTCTTAGGCAAGAAAATCCACAGTCTGTAAACACGCACCAAGTTTACCTCAGTGTCTGTAAACTGAAGATTTTAAGGTAAACCCATTATTCTCAGACACCCAAATCCCTAAAGCATAAAATGACAGTGCTACTTTGATGTTCTGTTTCAGAATGTCAGTTATGAGATGCCTGGTATTATTTTGTAATGACCAATTCTCTGGATTAGTGTGTGGCTCGTTCAGCAAAATCATTCTCTCTGCCATTGTTGTTAGTGTGTAAACATTAGTGTTATTTGATATATGCAAGTATTACAGTAAAAAAAATAACTCTTTCATATTAAAACAAGACTCATAAAAACTATTTCTGGAACCCCCAGGGATTAAACCCTGTGCTTGCCACAGTATAATCATATTGTTTGAATAAATGGTCACTTACTAGAAGCTCCGAGCAATTGTCTGTTAAGAAGCCCAAGGGCAGCCTGTGCAGACACAGCAACAGCGTAATATACCACATGTGTATTTCAAAGGTTAATACAACTAATAAATCCCAATCTAAATAGCTCTCCTTCCACAGCTATCTCTCCCTGCTTTGTGATGTCCAGCTTCAAAAGTCACAAAGTGTCCTATGGCCAAGTTCTCGGGATTACCTCTGTGGCACTAACTTCTTTCTGCCTCTTCCACGTTTCAATTTTCTTATGGCTACACTGGACTCACTGAGACAATCCAGCAAAATTTCCTTGTTTTCTCATCAGTGGGTGATAAATAAGCTTAATTCCATCCCTTACCTCAATTCTCCTTTGCTATATATCACAATATATTCACAAATTCAGGTGATAAAAATGTTCATATGTTTGAGAGGTCTTGTTTCTACTTACTATGACTATTATTCATCAACATAATTTATGCTGTTTAGAGATGGAACACTGCTATATTTCTTTTTTTTCTTTTTTTTTTTTCTTCTCAATCAGAACTTTCATTGGCAGGCTGCGTTTTGCAGTTACAAAGAAAGGACTGATCACTTTATTGTTTATCTTGAAAGGTAAACTTATAAGGAATCTTAAAGAAATCACAAACCTAAGCTTTTATACATGAGAAACAATTAGTTATCTCTACTTTAAATCTTTAGCATACATACCCACTCATCAGTAGTTTTTTTTTTTATTAAAATTTCCACCTGCTCCTCGTTTCCCATTTCCTCCCCTCCTCCCAAATATTGCCCCTCCCCCCACTTCCCTCCCCCTATCCCCACTCCTCTTCTCCTCCCCCCACTCCATTCCCCCTCCCTCTCGATACTGAAGAGCAGTCCAAATTCCCTGCCCTGCGGGAAGACGAACAAATTATATTTGCATTAAAATACTCAGTATTGAGACTATTCCTAAGGCTTTATTCAATTCTCATGGCATATAATTTGAGGATTTTAACCTTTTCTTATTACTTGCATTGATCTCATCAGCGGGTGCTCATCAACCTAGTATAAACCTGCCTGACATGTGGTGGCGCATGCCTTTAATCTCAGCACTCGGGAGGCAGAGGCAGACGGATCTCTGTGAGTTCGAGACCAGCCTGGTCTACAGAGCTAATTCCAGGACAGAAACCAAAAAACCTATGGAGAAACCCTGTCTCGGAAAAACAAAAAATCAAACAAACAAAAAAACCTGCCTGACAAAATGCAGGGCATTCAGTTATGTTTTCATTTCAGATATGCAAACCATACTCAAAATAAATATCTGTTGTTCATCTTAAATTCATATTTAATTGAAATCTGTATTTTTATTCCCTAAATCTAGCAACTCTAATAAAGCACTCTTTTTTAAATGTTAAAAATATTGATTTAATATATGCTGAGTTGAGATTTGAAATGGAATGATACATTTTAATAGCATTCCACAATAAAATAGGATATTCTATTATTAAAAATATTAATAATTGTCTTTACATACACATTTAAAATTTTCTAATTGACTTTAATATTCGAGGGCATTGAGATTTCAGAATGTTTTTCTGAAATTTTACTTTAGAAGAACAATATAGCACTTTGTTATTAGGAATATAGAACTATAATTCAATAATTGGAAAATATAATTGAAATGGACCAATTATTCTATTCTATTAAAAAAATAGGTATAGCTGGGCAGTGGTGGCGCACGCCTTTAATCCCAGCACTCGGGAGACAGAGACAGGCGGACCTCTGTGAGTTCAAGGCCAGCCTGGTCTACAAGAGCTAGTTCCAGGACAGGAACCAAAAAGCTATGGAGAAACCCTGTCTTGAAAAATCCAAAAAAAAAAAAAAAATAGATATAAAAACAGAGCTTCAGTGATTAAGAAAAAATACAGGACTGGGACCCGTTGTAAACTGTTCTCCAGTAAGTGCCTCCCAAGTACAAAGAAAATGAATATTGCTGTTCTGTAGAATTGCACTGTAATCCTCAGCTGGTAAGAATGTTCATGTGCAAATGAAATCTATATGCCAGATGCAACTGATGTAGAGATGGTTCCAAATGTAAGAACAAGGTTATCCAGAACGTTAGATGATTAAAAATAAATATTCAGTTAAGTGATGTGTTATGTGAGATTAAACAGACCAGGGTTCCATCCCTTCCTGATGCACAGTTGTTAATTCCAAAGATGGAAGGATAAAGACCACTGACCCAAATCATCATGGCTGAATTAATTAAAGCAATATTTTTTGTTGTTGTTGTTTAAACCCATGTATGGGGTCTACCTCCCCTGAGGTAAGGATGGAGAGGTCAGCCTTGAACGTAGAAAAAGCAAGGATTTTAGAGTTCAGGGATAATGGGCTTCCAAAGGGACGATTCGGCAGACAAAATAGATTGGGGTACAGGAGTAGAGTATAAGCATACATGTTAGTCCTAATGACCTCCCAAAACAAAGACATGGTGGCAAAGTGATCATAACAAGGTAGTCAAAACACCATGTATCCATAACAAGTTAGTCATATAACCTTTAAAACAAAAGTAGGATTACAAGATGGTTATAAGCAATGCTTTGAAGCAAATGCATGATTACCACTCCTGGAATAGGTAGTACAGAACCATTTATAATGAAGATTATAGGTGAGGCTTAACTCACTCCTTAAGAAACAGAGATTTAACTATAAACAGAAAAGAACCTAGTTTGTTTTTATTATAAGATGACTTTCAAGCCTAGAATGGAGGCAGGCTGGTTCTTCATAATGTGAAGGTGGAGTGACAGACAATGGATCTTTTGGGTATAATATTTAATCATATGGGGAAGCTTTATGTTATTATAATATTCTATAAACAAAAGCACATGAAACCATTTGGAAAAAAGCAAGCCTTAGGACTTTCCAGTGTCAATGAGTTAAATTATAAAGTGCTGTGGTATAAAAATATTAAAGGAAAATATTTTTCTTTAAAAGAAAGGCCATAAATCTGAGAGAAAATGAATGGGCTAGAAGGTACATGGGATGGATCAGAGGGAGAAAAAGGAAAAAGGAAAATGTTGCATATACTTATTTTTTAATTTCTACAAACTTCTTTCATTATGATTCAGTAGAGTCTGTGGCAGGTATATTTTATCCAAGGCATCTTCCAAAATGATTGGAAAGTGGATTTCACTATGAAGAAAGATCTCTTTTGTGTGTTAGCTTACATTTAACAGGTATATCTGATTTTCTTCAGAAAATCTATTATTAATTGTTCTTAACTCCATAAATAAAAGATATTATTTTTAAAGTATCACAGCTAAAGATGGATACCTGCCCCCCCCCAAAAAAAAAACCCCACAATACAGAAAACATGGGAGAAACATCTCATAAACAAACTGAATTATAACGCAGTTCTATTTGGGTTTCATAGCTTCACTGTAAGTATGAAATCATGTGATATTGAAAACTAGACTCTTCTTCATCAAACCACGTGAGAATGTGCACAATTTAGAGTTTGTTTGGGGTAACTTTATATTAGAAGAAGAGTTTTTTTGTAATTGCAAGACTTTTACATGGTATTAAATAAATGAATCAAATGCAAGCACTTTAGCATGAACGTTGGGAAGACAGGGGTAGAGAATATCAAAGAGGTTAGTATCATTGCATAAGGAACCTGATAGCTCCCTAGCTCCTCACCATTATGACCAACAATGGGACAAAGAGGGCTAGTAACCTTGCTGAATGGCCAAACCCATCATGTGTGTCAAACATTGTATCGCTTTTCACAATGGAGAGGTGTAGCTTGGAGAAGTAACAACTGGAGCATCATTTGGTGCGTGGCTACAGGAAGATTTGTGTGCAACATATGCAGGCTCAGAAGCCATGACTGTAACTATGGCACCATATCTCAGCCTTCATGCTAGAAACTGAATGCAATTTACTTTATCAGGTATTATTCAAAATAATGCAGAGTTAGTATCTATCATACATGTAATCAATTAACTGTCATGATTGGCCTAAAAAGTGTGTTGACTTTCATTATTTAAAAAAATGAATGAAAACCTATATAATACTTCCATTAATATCTTCAGGGAAGATTTGTGTGATCCCATAAAGTTTGAGAAATGAAGAGTATGACAAAGGCAGCTCTTTGGAGTGCTTTCAAGTTTAAGCTGTATGTGTGTATTATATGTACACATAATACATATATTATATATGGATACATAATAAAGGTAATATACATAGTATATGGAATATATATATTATATGGACAATATGCACACAAATTTACCTAGTAGCAATCTTTAAGAAAGAAAGAGAACTCTAATATCTGGCTTTTTTTGTTTGAATTAAGCCTTAAATTATAACTTTTTTCCTCAAGAAAATAACAGCCTTTCTTGGTAATACATGAGTTCCTATTATCAAGAGATTTTAAAATATTGGCTTTCTCTCAGGGCCCACAGGTTGAGTAATATTAGAAAAAGAAAACAAGAAATCAAATGAGAAAAAAAATCAGAGGCAAGCAAGGAACTTAACAGATTCTTGTTATCAAGACTCACTATTTATCAGGACAGGTCTGCTCCACAGACATAATTTCCCTGTCTTCCTTAGGCATTGTGGGAGAGCGATTTATGATACCACATTAACTGGAAGTACAAGGAAAATGTGGTCGAAGGGGATAAGGAGCTCACTAATGTGAGGTGAAATCAAAAGCAGTCTCCAGCAGAAGATTGCTGAATATGATAACTTCTTTGGAGTCACATCCGAATCTCCCAGCCCTTGGCTCAAGTTTTGCTAGCAAAAGAAACGTGATTGGAATGAAACATACAGAGGGATGAGTCAAATGTGGCAGCGAGAAAAATCTGATGACCCAGGCAATGTATATCTGCTGTCAGTCAGACTTCTCTTTCCTTTTCTCTTGTCCTTCTTCTTCCTTTTCCCTTTTAAAGCAGAGGACAGAGATATTGAGAATGCATTCAGTGTATTTCTCATTTTCTTGCCTACGATATCTCATGAAACTGAAACAAGCACATAGTGTGAGTGGAAACCCCATGGACTTTTCAGAAAAGTAATGCAGATTCTGCGACACACATTTGTATTGTGTTATGTTGATGCGAATGATTTTGACTGAGGTTTATGAGACCAGTAATCTGCCTTAAGTACATTTATCTTCTAAAATGATTTGTCCATTAATTTGCATCCTTTATTGCATATACACAACAATCTTTCTGTGAATTTGGTTAGAAATTAGGTCATGCCTCTAAGTGGTTGACCATTTCTTATGCAACTGCCAATTTTCTCTGCAATGAGAGCATTTTACAATTTCAGATGAGATGGTCTCATTTTTATTTGAAATGAAGAAAATAAAATTCAGAGAAGATAACTTGCATGATCAAAACCAAAGCTCCACCCACTCTCAATTTTGCCAAGACAAGCTGATCTCTCTCTCTCTCTCTTTCTCAATCTCTCTCTCTAATATATATTCTAATATATAATTCTTCTTCTGAAGAGGCAGTGTCTGCTTCCTCATTTTCCCACCTTCCACTTCCCTCCCTCTCTCTGTCCCTCTCTATCTTTCTTTCTCTCTCCCCTCCACAGCCCACCATCCTTACACCTTACCAATACCCACTAAATAAAAGTCTCCATACCCAAGCTCCTCACATGGGGTATCTGTCTGTCCCTTACCCGCCATTTGGTCCCCCACACCAGCTGAGGGACCTGCCAGGGTTCCTTGTCCCACAAATTTTTCATTGGTGCTGTGAACTTGGCAGACTCTCCCTTGCAGTTGAGGACTGCTAGGAGATGGAGGAAGGTCATTGGCTAATAAAGAAACTGCTTTGGCCCATTTGATAGGCCAGCCTTTAGGTGGGTGGAGTAAACAGAGCAGAATGCTGGGAGGAAAAGGAAGTGAGTTCAGACGCCAAGCCTCTGCTCTCCAGGGCAGACAGGATGAAGCTCCAACCCAGGATGGATGTAGGCTAGAATCCTTCTGGGTAAGCTACTGCCTCATGGCGCTACACACATTAATAGAAATGGGCCAAGCAGTGTTTAAAAGAAGACAATTTGTGTGTTGTTATTTAGGGGCATAAGCTAGCCGGGCGGCACGAACGCAGCCCACAGCTCCTTCAACAGCCTGGGATCCTGTAACCTTTAACCCTTCTATAAGGCCACTTTTCGAATTCAAAATAGCTAAAATTCTACACCCAACATCAACACTAACAGTAAGTCCCTGCCTCCATGAGTGTAGATTTGCTCAGCCATAGTTCCCTGAGTAAAAAAACCCAGTATTGGTAGACCACTTGCCTATGGGCTTAAAGACCCTCACTCGAGCTCCTGACCCTATGTGAAGGTGTAGGGGTTTTCTTTGTGCCCATCCAATCTCACGGCCTTTGGGACTTGTAAATGATGATCCAAGGTCAGCCTGAGCCTCGGTCCATGCTGAATCTCTGGGATGCTAGAGTTCTGTCTCTTGGACCTTCTTCTTTCCTCATGGAAACTGTCCCTACCCTCTCAGATATCAAGCTACATAGCTGCCTATTGTAAGCTTACTTTCTGCCAGTGACCGGTAGTTGGAAATGCAGCCTCTGCTCTTTCTCCCTTCTCTGTTTGTCTGCCTTTCTTTCCTCGCGTGTAATCACAGTCATTCTAAACTCTGTTCCAAGGGGTCCACTGCCGCTTTCCACTGCAGCTAAGCCTGCCTGCAGCAGACTCTGTCTCTCTTCCATTCAATGAGCCCTGTCTGTGCCACCACTGTGCCCCAGAGTCCATTTTTGGCCATCGAAGGCATGTGGGGATCCTGGACCTGGACCTGCTGCCAGCTCACTTTCCAACTCCCAGTCCACTGGGACAATTGGTAAGATCGCCTCCTCCTGGTCAGTTTTCACTGACAGTCACCTCTGGCACTTCCCACAAGCAAGGACTTGGGGCTTTGCCTGAGCACTGCCCTCACAGAGCAGAGCATTTGTTTTTCAGGCTAGGGCCCTAGCACCATCCAAATGGTGCCTTCGCTGTTCGAATCTATGTATCCTTTTCAGGATACAATTCCCCTCTCAGCCTAGTCCCTCTTGGGCGACTGCCCTCCCTCAGCCCCCATTGTCTTTGTGGACAAAGGGATAACAGCCTGGCCAGTCTTTTATGTTTCTGCTTCACCCATGGGAAACAGGCTGACAAAACCATATACATTTCTAACTTCTTCCAGTGGATGGTTAAATGTAAAGAGTTACAGCACAGGGGCAACCACGACCTCCACCATTTTGTTTGAACTTAGGAAAGGGAAGAGCCACAGACTCGTATGGTTCTGTCCCTAACCAAATGGCTCAGGCAGCAGGTTCCTCACATGATCTGCTTTAAACCATTAACTCTTCTTTTAAAAATTACTTTTATGCTCTGTTACCCACCTCTGCAGGACATCTGCTCCCTCCCCCACACACCCACCTGCAAGGACTCTACTTTCCAGTTCACAGGCAGCATTATAAATATCACTTGTTAAGTTAAAAGCTAGTACAGGCAAGTTTGGACCAAACTCTCTGGGCAGATTCTATACCGTAGCCAAACTTTTAAATATATATCCGATAAACAGCCCTCAAGTGCTCAGCGATCTGGGCAATGGCATTTAAATGTTTAATTATTAAGAGGCTTTTCATAACAGAGAGACAAGTTGGCTCCTAGCAGCACCAACCCATTGCCTGCAAAGAAGACAGAAGACAAAAGGTCACAGAAGAACATCCATCTGCAATGCTCTTCATCAAGTGAAAGTGCTAACCACTAGGTAAACAGCCTTTATCTAAACTCCTGAAGATCTCTAGACAGTGGACAAAGAAAAACTGAAATCTACTGCCTGGCTGCTCAGAGCGAGGTAGGCTTATCTTCCTATAAGTTCCTAACCCCCAGGATCTTCGGAAGCCTGGGAGGCCCTACACTAACAGAAAAAGGCAAATACAGCTCTCAAATCCCTGCCCTCGATGACCACAGAGGACCCTGAGGAGTGGCTCTACGTAGCCCATCGAGTAAGTTCTCTGTCATTTCTTTAAATCAATAACTCAAGAAAAATTGTATCCTTCTCAAAGACCTCTGATGCAGAGGTTTTGCCAGTTTAAAAAGTAAAACCTCACAAAACAGATATCAGCATAATTTCTTACCATGTTTTAATAAAAGGTGTTTTAAGCTGTACCAATGCAAGTTATTAAGAAGGTCTGAGGACAAATGCAAGTTTTCAAATTTCTCTCTCATTATGCTGTCATTCATAGTCTTAATATTATCAATAAAATGCTAATAAGCTATTAATCTAACTCTGGCAGAGTATTACCACTACTACACTGCAAGCCCAAGATTTTAAATTCTCCTTGGTCATTTTCTAAAGATACTCTTCATTGTACAGAAACACCTGTCACAGTCATTCTGGTGTATGCTGTCGTTTATACAATGTATGTGTGTAAAACTTCTGTTTTCACAAACTCAAAGAATTCATGTGAGTTCCAGGGAGCCAAATTGAAGGACTCACCTTAAACAGGTCAGATACACCCCTCTCTCAGTTTCCTGGTCCTGACAGCCTCCTCCTTAAATTACCTGGCATGAGTGAGAAGGAAACACAGAAAACGCAACAAAGCCGCTTAGGCGTTTATTAGAGGAGGCTTGTATGGGCCTTGGGAAGTCAGTGTGCAGAGCAGGGGCGAGATGGTGTGTCCAGCTTTTAAAAGTTGCCTAGCGCATAAGCACAGGGGCTTGACATGACTACGTTATACGCAAATAATGGGACACACACACACACACGCAAGGGTTTAGCTGAGTCATATGTGGATGATGCAACTACACCACACATGGGTCACGAGGGCCCTTTAACATCCCTGGGGCTATTAGGCACTTCTGCCTGAGGGCTTGCCGTACATGCATGGCCCTAGAAGCCAGAAGTATCAGCCTTATTGTGGCTGAAATCATAATAACCGGGACCTAAAGAAATAATTTTCTTCCTAAACTTAAACTTGACCTCTGCTCTGCCAACACTTTGCCCGGTCCAAGAGACACCAGACAGTTCCACAACACAAATCCTGGACTGGAGTGAAGCCAACAGATATGCCAGAACATGACCAGCACCCAAATTTCTCAGTTCTTCCAAGAATTCGATGCCCACAAATCAGCAGAAAGCAGTCTTGCAAACTCAATACCCTTATCCCCTTACATGCCTAAATCCTTGCCTTTTTATCATAAGAAAAAGTTGAAAATGTTATAATTTTCCTGCCTGTCCTGTCACGTGGGTACCCTGTTCCTTTAAAAGACAAGCTCTGCCCAGTCCCAATGTCCCCCTTCCTGCCAAGACAAACTGATCTTGTGCCACCTTTCTTCCTCTCTCTCTGTCCATTCTTCTGAAGAGGCAGGCTCGGTCTCCTCCTTCTCCCTCCTTCCTCTTCACTCTCTCTAGCTCTCTCTCTGTGTCCCTCTCTCTCTCTCTTTCTCTCTCACCTCCATAACCCCCCTATCCTTACACCCTCCCAATATCCACTAAATAAAACCCAAGCTCTCTCCACATGGCCTATCAGTCTGTCCCTTACCTGTTGCCTGGTCCCCCACACCAGCAGGTCACCTGTGCCATAAATCTTTCAGTTACTAAGGAGAGTTAGAACCATAGTGTTGCAGAGTTCGAGACAACCAGGAAAGACAAACCAAATTGAGACTCTATTGAGACTTCAGTCAACTATTATTTAAGCTGCAGTTGACTACAGTTTTCTTAGTTGGTTTTGAGACTGTGGTCCAACTAAAAGGAGAGGACAGCTTTTTAAAGGCAAAAATCCACAATCTGTTCATGGGGATTTTCACTTTGTAGAGGTGTGAGAGACCATCCAGGTCTTTGGAACTGTGGGATTGTCTTCACAGCCTCAGGCTTCTGACAGGTTTGGCCTCAGCCTTCTAAGATGGAGTCTAAAATTCCATAGGTGAATAATAAAACACAATTTTAGAAAGGTAGTGTAGTAGAAATCCAGAAAACATACTGAATGAAGAAAATAAATAAAAAGGAACAAATGGACATGACTGCTCCTAGGTATGGTGAAGGAGAAAGTTTATGGTAGAGAAAAGGGGGAGCACAATCAGAGACAGAGTGGACATGACCAGACTAAGCTGGGCCATGTGGGGAGGGAGGGAAATGAGAAGCAGCAGGGAGAGAGAGAGGAACCAGGTGCAGCAGCTGGAGGTCAAAGATACAAAACAGAAAGGGTAAACAAAATGTCTGGATTATATAGGGTTTAAATGTCTGCCTCTGGGAGAAGAGCAGTCCAGCCTCTGGGTTTGACCATTCAGAGTAGCTGGTGGGGTATAAAAGCCATACCCTATAACAGGTACACACTGAGGGATATTGGAAGACACTGGCTACCAGGTCCAGCTTTGATATGCTAAATAAGCATATATGTAGAATGTGAAATGTTTGCAAGAAAAGATTTTATGGTTTCGTTAGAAAAATAATTTCAATAAAATTAAAGGTAATGTTGGGAAGACAAAATTTAGAAATTTTAAGTTTCAACTAATGGAGTATAGATAACAATTTAGTTTAAAACTGATAATACAGATAAGATTTATAGTGAGTAATGAATTCTGCAATTATACATTTTAATCCAGGTGCTCTACTAGTGATATTTAACTTCCGGAATGCAGCCCATATCTGGCTCAATTGCTGCTATCAGTATTCAACCAGGTGAAGGTATTAAGTACAATGTGGAGAGCTATGAAGACTGACAAAGCAGAAATATTATCAAATTGCTTCATGACAGAAATCAGAGTAACTAACAAATAATGTCATGGTTTTCATAAGAATGGCCCCCACCAGTTCATATATTCAAATATTTGCTAGTCACTAGGTAAAACTGAGAAGGCTTAGGAGGTGTGGTCTTGCTGGAGGACATGTGTCATTGGTTTTAGGCTTTGAAGTTTTGAATAACCTAAACCATATATAGTTCACTGTATCTCTGATTGATGCTTAGGGGTCAGATGTAACTTCTAAGCTACTGCTCCAAGCCATGCCTGTCTGCCTGCCTGCGGCCATGCTCTTTTCTATGATGATCATGGACTCACCCTCTGAAGCTGTAAGTCCTAATAAACTCTCTTTTCTGAATTGCCTTGGCCAGACTGTCACTTCACAGCTATAGGAAAGTAACTAAGAAAAATAGCAAGCCAAGGAAACTAACACTTACACCTCAACAGTAGCATGGACATGAGCTGGGGATTTGACCTTGGAAGTAAGGGACAGAGTGAGGGTACAGTAGATATTTCAATATAAAACACAATTATGCAATTCCGTAATGAATAAAAAAGGAGTGAAGGAAAAGTCAAAGTCAGGTACCAATTATAAGTTTCTAAATATCCATTCGATGTTTCTGGAAAAGAAGGAATAAGATAGAAAGAAAATAAACACAGTAGAGAAATGTGAGGTTAAATATAAAAACCCCAAAGCTTGTGGACAGAGTAAGTTCAACCACAGGTCCACCTTCAAGACAAATGCAAACATTTGCAACTTTTTTGCAAAATTCACTTCAGTGACTTAGAGTCTCTTTGAGATAAAAGGAAATGACTTTAAATATGAAGAATTTAACCATTTGTTGTAGATATAAAAGCAATACGGTAAGTAGTGGCTATTTTCATTATAATAGATTTCGCTTTTTTACATGGCTTAATTTTACAACTTGAGTCTAGAGTTTGATTTTCAGTGTTGTTTTGTTCCAGACCCTTCCTTTGAACATGGAAAGGGCAGAGCTGAGGAACACAAAGCAAGTCTGCCTAGCAGAAGCTATGCTGATGATGAACACTTCAAGGGAATGGTGTTGGGAGAAAGGCCAAAATCAGAGACAAGTAGAGCAGAAGGAAGATAAGACAAAAAAAGTAGAATTAAAGCAGCATGGTTTCTCAGAATGTAAACAAGGGAAAGCTATAACACTAAGGTCCTTGGGAAAATATATATATTGCAGTATGTAAAATACTGTCAGTTATAAGCAAAGCAGAAAATCCCAAATTAAGGCCCCATTTCTGAGAGGCATGTTGCAACCCTGTGGTGCTGACTGCCTCTGCTCGTAGCTGCATCTCTTGCCATGACCTAGAAGACACTTTTGCATTCTGATTGTACTTATTTCATGCTTTGTCATTGTCAGTTCTTTAGAATAAGTGCCCAATATGACCAAATGTTCAATAATGAGGAATCTGATTGGTCATTTTAGCCCCGGGAGAGTGTTGATTTGAAGAAAGGGAGGATTTATGGTCATAGGTTGCTTGCTGATTTAGTCAATACTTCATGAGTTTTGATGATAAGCTTACAGCTTCCAATACTATTTTCAATTCAAAGCATTTGAGAACTTTTTAGAGAGAAAACAACTGGCAAGAGAAATATGTTACAGTGAAAATTGCTTGAGAATCTGAAATCTTCTGCAGAAGGTATATGTGTGGGAGTGTGACTATGTGGTTTTATACACATATACGAGCGCTAGGTGAGAACTAGTTGAAAATTTTAAATTACAAAATTGTATTGTAAACACTAGAAATGGAGGAAATTGTACTGTGTCCCACTCTAGATGAAGAGCTAGCAACAATTAAAAACTGCTGTGAGAGTGATGTGGGATTCCCCCCTTTATGCTGTGAATATCATTGATTAATAAAGAAACTGTCTTAGGCTTGAACAGAAAATAGAAATAGGTGGGGAAAACTAAACTGAATGCTGGGAGAAAGGAGGTGGAGTCAGAGAGAAACCATGTAGTGCCTGCCAGAGACAGATGCCGGACAGAACTTTACCCAGTAAGCCACAGATTACTAGAAATGGGTGAAATTAAGATGTATGTGTTAGTCAAAAAGAAGATAGAGCTAATGGGCCAAGCAGTGATTTAATTAATACAGTTTCTGTGTGATTATTTTGAGGCTGAGCAGTTGGGAAACAATCAAGCAGCCTCCTTACAACAAGGAGAGGGAGAATTAGCCTTCTCCAAAATGAGCAACCTAAATGATTAGTTTATCCTAAGTGGTTAGATAGACACACAAGCAATACTTAACAGATTTGGCTGGTTATATTTACATATTTATATACGCATATATGCATGTATAATGTAACAATAATAGTTACAGAATAAGAGGTCATGAATTTGAAAGGAGTAGGAGGTTGTGATAAGGTTTTGAGGGGGAAGGAGTAAAGATAAAATTATATTTTAATTAAATAAAAAAGAGAGTAACCAATCTTCTACAGAGACAATAAAAATGCAAACCTACAATTAGTAGTGATTTTATTTATTGGTTTAAAACTAATCTGTTCCCAAATTTCAAGACCCTGTCAAAAGATAAAAACTTTCAGACTGTATTAAGGATTCATTTACAAGAACCTTAAAAAGTAATTTTAAAGAGACAATAAAAAAACTAGATTTATTTGCAAGATGCCAAAATTATATACAAGTATCAGAAAGGAAAACAGATACTGAGTAACTTTTGCAAGAGCAAATAAAAAAAAAAAAACAATATTACCCTAAAAATTTCACAAGCCTACTTAATACTCAAATTTCTTAATAAAAACAGGATTATTTATTTAGATGAGATTTACCATTTAGAAATAATTTGGGTGGTTTTTTTTTTTTACTGAAAAATAAGATTTTTTGCCATGAAATATATTCTGACCACAGTTTCCCCTTCACCATCTCCTCCCAGATCCTCCCCACCTCTCCACCCATCCAATTCCATGTCTCTCTCTCTCTTTCTCTCTCTCTCTCTTTAGAAATAGACAGGCAAATAAAAGAAAGGAATAAACCAGAATCAGTAAGAAAAAGGACAACACACACACAAATGAAACCCATAAAAACATAAAACCAGAAACCTGAGAAATCATAGTATACAAGCAAAAAACCAAGAAGATTATAAAAAAAGATGACCAAACAAAGCAATATGAAGAAAAGAAAAAACCTACAAAAATTTCATTGCTTTCATTTTGTGTTGGCTGTTTACTTCTGGGCCTATGCTTAAGTGTGGTTTGTATACAAAGTAAGATTTCGCTAGAGAAAAATAACTTTTCCTTTGCAAACGATTGTCAATATATGGGTTATGGAATGTGAACTCATGCCCACTTCCCTTCTTAGCACTGGGACACAGTCTTCCTTGAACTTGTGGAGGCTATGATATTTCAACTGTGACGATTTCTTCAGGGACCAGCAAAAGGGCTTCTCTAGAATTGATTTCAATCCCTGAAATCTTCATTGTGGAAGGAGAAAATCAACTCATACAAGTGGACCTCCGACCTTCACACAAACCCATAACACAAATAGTATGTAAATTCAAAGATAGTTTAACATTTATTTCATTATTTGTTTTTGTTTATTAAAAAATCATAATCCAGTTAACTGTATCTTGGTTTTTATTTGTGAGAAGTATTTTTACTTTTTTTCCATGCCTTAATCTCAACTATGCCTCTACATTCTTGGCTAGATATAATAAGCAGAAATGGAAAAGAACGACTTCCTAGTGGGAATTAAGAAGAAAATTTTAAAGGGCTCAAGGGTAGCATTTGCCTAACATAAGTGAGGCTTTAGGTTCTGTCTCCCTGGGGAAAAAAAAATGTTTTCTTTTTTTTAGCCAAGACCAGAAGAAAACCTCACCTCCCTCAGAAGAAGAACTGGATAAAAGCCTCTCCTCTGCCCAACAAGCTGTGCAATTGCAGGTGAACTGACAGCCTAGACTCTGGAAGCCCTGCCCTGATTTGTCTTCTGTTCCTAATTCAATCCGAAATACATCCAAACATTTCTTGCCTGAATTTCTTCAGTAAATTTATTTTACTTTCTCCTTATCTTCGTGCTTTATAATTTATACAATTCACCAAGGGTGGAGAAATTTTACATATAGTTGCCCTGAGACTATCTTAAAGTTTTGAACGGTTCGAATATACAAATATACTCAAATCCCTGATAAATAACACACAAACTTGGCAGAAGTTCTTCCTTGGAATGACTCCCAATTATTGGCTACCCTAATCTTACAAGTAACCGCATAATTTATTGCCCATAATGTGAAATACCTTTTCAGAGTAAATGGTGTACTATTAGTAGAGGCATAAGGCCATCCAGCCCTCTGGTGACCAGTCTAATCTTAGGATAGCTTCTCAACAGGTTTTGCAAGTGATATCTGCACTTCTCTTTCCTGAATATTTAAACCAGTGTTGGCACAGTTCAGGAGGCTATTTCCATCTGTTGCTCCCACCATATCCCCAGGCCTACTTTAATTCTACCTCTTCTGCAAGACTTGCTTCTTTTCTCAAGGGAACACTCTGTTTTCTTCCCTACAGGATCTCTGGCCTCAAGGTTTTATTCTACCCTCCGCTTTGTATATAGTACCCGTGTGCTTCATACTCACCTTTACTCAATGCTAAGAAACTTGATAACAGTTCCTTATTCATTCATTTTCTTGAATACAAAACAACAGGGCAACGATGCATGCATATCCAAAATATTTAACAAATATTTGTGACAGAGTGCAGTCACCAGATTTAAGGTAAAGTAAACCAATGTGTCTTTGTATATACATATATCAATAAGATTCCTTAAGATACAGTAAACCCTAAAGGTTCCTGATATGAGAGTATAAGTTCATGTTGTCTTAGGAAAGAGTATTGAGATCTTCATTTTGTCTTGACTACATACAACTATTGTTATATCACATGGATTAGGTAATTAAATCTATATATTTAATTTACAAAAGGATTCTCTATTATCCATCTACCTATCTTCTGTTATCATTTTATGAAACTGATAAGCTTGAATAATCTTTCATTTCATTTTTACAGAGAGTGCAGTTATCTGTTTGGAATCTTACATTTAAATGCCACCTGTTAGTCATTCAAAGGATAAGGTGGGTGATATGATGAACTGGCATATTCTACTCTCTTGGATTTCCCTTACAGACTTCCTCTTTTGATTCTTTGTTCACTTTGTATTGTCTTGTTTTGGTTTACTGAAGCAGGATTTCACCATGCTCTGGCTAGCTTGAAACTCAACGTGTAAATCAGGCTTTTTTAGAACCCATAAAGATGCACCTGTTTCCTGAGTGCTGAGATTAAAAGGTGTGCATCACCACACCCACTTACACTACCAATTCTTAAGTCATATAACAAATTTTGAAATACAGAGCTAATGACACTTACTTGCATTCAAGTAAAAGAATTCCTATTCTATGTTTTGTCTTCTTGATCCTTTTAATAACATAAGAATATTACCAACTGTGACTATTTTTAATAACTGCTAAATATTATTTACTTTAGACTCATCCAAGAAGCATAATTAGATTTACAGATAAAAGGGTAATCAAAATTTCTAGCATTTCATAATCATAATCATGAGTTCTAGCATTTCAACCAGGCTTAGTGGTACATTTGTGTAACCCCAGAAATATGATAAGAGGCAAAAGTATTGCTTGTTCAAGACTGTCCTAAACTACTAATAGAATTCAAGACCTGTCTGGGATACCAAATGAGTTAAGAATCAAACTGATGGCTTGGTATACCATGCTAGATTCAATCGTCAGCAAGACACACACACACAAACAGAAAAAAAGAGGAAAGCAAAGGGAAAGAAGGACGTAAGAAATAGAGGATGGGAGGGAGAGAGGGAGGAAAGAAGGGAAGGAAAGATGAAAAAGAAAAAGCATGTAAAATTATCTGACAAGATCTCAAATACTTTCATATTTGAAATTACTTCATAAACTGATTTACTTCCACTGGATTCTCTGTGATTATCGACAGTATCTGGTTTCTCATATGCATTTTTATGGTCACATCAATATTTAGATTATTTCTCTAGCACATTTGCTTCTATTTTCCATGTCTAGGATTTTCCCTCACCTGTGTTGGGGATCCTGTACCTAGGCATATGTGTGCATATTCATTGTCTTTTGGTTCTACTTGAGAATGCTGAATGTTAAAATTCAAATATCTTCTGAATTACTTCTGTGATTTTTTTTCTCCTTTGGAATTAGTTTTTTCTTTTCTATTTGTGTTGTAGTTCTTTATAATTTGTATTATTGCTTTTGTTTTTTAGTCTCAATAAGCCCTAAATATTGATGTATAATTATGATTGTCAGGCCAGGTTAATTAAGAAAAATTACCAGTAGAGGTCTTTTCCTTTGCTTAGGATGGATGGAGATGGACTTGTGGAAAAAAATGATTATTTCTTGGCTGGTTTCTCTTTTAAATATAAGGACAATAGCTAGCAAGAACTTATGAGAGGACGGATGTGTTCAAACAGTTGGAAACTATATCAGCTCTAGAAGATGCGTATTTCCTGTACCCCTCCCCTACTTTTTTTTTGTTTTGTTTTTGTTTTTGTTTTTCGAGACAGGTTTCTCTGTGGCTTTGGAGCCTGTCCTGGAACTAGCTCTTGTAGACCAGGCTGGTCTCGAACTCACAGAGATTCACCTGCCTCTGCCTCCCAAGTGCTGGGATTAAAGGCATGTGCCATCACCGCCCGGCCCTCCCCTACTTATTTATGACATAAAAGTACTTACATCCTTCTTCTGTGCCTTATACCCAGAGAAGACCGCCTCTGACAGATACTCCTTATTCTTCAAAACTATATAATTTTAACATTCCCTCTCTTTACACCTTAGTTGCTAGAAGGCAGAAATTTGGGAGTCGCTATTCTGAAATACATTTCTTTGCATGTTTATCTGATGGTCATCATAGATATTTCTGGTTACATGTCCTTTCATCACAAAATAGTTTAGGACTTCCTTGATGATAGCTACTTATGGCCTTTTTTTTTTTTTTTTTTTTTTTTTTTTTTTTTTTTTTATAAGGCATACAGGGAGACGACGACTATTGAGTTTTATTTTCATTGGTTTAAATGCTTGAATATATTTGGTTTACTTACATCTTCAATGAGTAGAATTTATGTTAGCATTTGGATAAATGTTCTTCACAATTTAAGGTGAGTGATGTTGACTTATATGTGATACACCATTTAGATATATGTTTTTAATATCTGCACATAAAATTGTATTATGATTTTAGCTCAAAGGAACTATTTATTTATTGTCATCTTCTCTTTCTGGCATTCTGTATGCTTCCATGAGACACAAGTCTCTACTGAATCCTGAAAAATGCACCTTGAATTAACAATAAGTAATTAGTCACTGCTTCCCTATTATCAAATGGTTGGATATCAGCAACACTTTATCAATACAGAAAAAAATGTATTTTTAATCTGAAAATTTTCCAAATATTT
Source organism: Chionomys nivalis (assembly GCF_950005125.1). NCBI lineage: Eukaryota > Metazoa > Chordata > Mammalia > Rodentia > Cricetidae > Chionomys > Chionomys nivalis. Next base: position 175,823,953 of record NC_080086.1, on the reverse strand, counting down.
CTAAATATAACCAAGTCTATATATTCTGAAAAATAATATTAAATAAATAATTATCATAGGGTTTTGGATCATATCAACAACTATGATGCTAATGACATGTGTTAGCTCTATGACCAACCACCTTCCCAACTGACTCGATAATGATACAGCTCATAAAGTCATTGCAGTTTGGGCACAGACAATTACAATGTTTTAAAACTCAGTTCAGTTTCAAATCAAAGTATGAGAAAATACCACAACCCCATAGTAACCAAATGTTTACAATTAAGAGCCCTGGTACCATGTTTTTTTCCCTGGAGTCCCACACATGGCACTGTGAAACTGAATCAGGATTTATTGAATAAATATCCCTTTGTAGTGTCAAGTAAGGTAAGAATCTCCAAAAGAATTGTATGAATCTGAAAAGCTGAAGTTTTCTGTATCTAGAATATGTACATAACCTTAAAAAAAACAAACAAGTCAGACAAGGCAGAATCAACCTCCTTCCCAGCCATGCCTATATGCTTATAAGAAATTCATTCGCCTTTTTCTTCTAAAAGTTCATACAGGCATATCCTTCAGTTTACCTGAAAATGCAAGATCAAATAAATGTTTCTTTTCAGTTTTCTGTTCTCATTTGTTTCTCCCCTTCTAAAGAAATATTAAAACATCCTGGTGCAACTGATATTACCTAAGAAAAACTTCCCACACCACCAGAGACAGTGCTGTAACCTGAGGTGTAACTGAAGCCTCCAAAAGGAACCACTTCAAATGAGTACAAGGTGGCAAGAAAACAAGATCAAAATGGTGTATATATAGAGTTCAACAGCAAACAGTACAACAGACAGGTGCAGACATGCAAAGCAGAGTCTGTTCTTTATTTCTACTCTCCCTCTTATTTTAAAGGACACATGTGGCTGTAAGGATATCTGGTCCGAGCTGTGTGTCCAGCATCTTTTTCCATTGATAGCCAGGCTATGTAGACATTGGCACTCCAGGTTCTGAAAGCTCTTGATTCTTGTTGACTATTCTTTAGGGCAGGTATTTTATTACTAGTCAGAGAGATCTGTCTCATAACCCCTTTTTAAAGCTGTTCACATTTTCAATTGGAGCAAAACGATTTTGGCAACTGCTTCGTGGGCTTTCCTCCATATTTTTTTTCTGCTAAATATTTGAATCCAGTTACATATTGCATTAGAAATATCCCCTTTCTCCTGCTACAGATTTTTGTATCCTCATATCCCTCTTTCACTGATGTATTTATACACATATAGTGGCAAGCACATGCCATGTTTGATAAAACTCTTACGGTGTAGATACTAATGGCTAGAGAAATTGAGATTAACTGTCTATCCAAATCAAGTGAGATCCATGACTTGCATTTATTTTTATACTTTAGTCATTAAACAAATATTTTAATACAGTTTTAGGCTTGTTATAATCCATACGCTTAGAATGCAGTGGTGAGCAAAACCAAATAAGCTCCCTGTCTTCATGGAGGACACCTTACTGGTGATGATGCCCAGCACAGATTCACTGCTTACTGTGTGTTAAACACTTTAATGACTCACAAATTGTGTAACTGAAAAATTAGGATAAGGTATCTATTGGTTCAACAGATAATAGTGAGACAAAATTATGTTTTAGAAAAGTAAATCATCTTCCTATTCTTTCTCAGAATATATAAAATCAAGTGTACTCTCGGTTGAGAATAAGAAGGACCAAAAGCAGAGGGTGATTGTTTAATACAGCTCTACAGTGGAATTTGTAGTCTTAGGGGAGTTTATACAGCCTCGGCTTACCCAGAGGATCCAGAAATTAATTCCCATCACTGATTCTCCAGAGCTGTGCACTTCCTTACAATAACTGCAGCTCCATATTTCCTTTATTTCCTTACCCCTGCATTGTTTTTATTTTGTGATATATTGTGTATGACAGGCAGATATACAGAAAGCACAAGGAAAAAAGGAAGAAGTGAAATGCCCAAAGCAGCAGACCACTACAGAATTTCTTCTGCTTGTGAATTTTACATAGGAAGAAGAACAACTATTATATTTTTTGCCCTTTGCTTTAAGTATTTAGTAGCCCTACCTTAAAGTAAGCGAAAGTAACACATGATTTTGAGAGATAAATATGGCTAATCATTTAAATAGCAAAAATTCCAACAAAGGGTTTAATGTTGATCACAAGAGAGGTATATGAAAGACTCGAATTAAGCATTAACCTAAAAAATCCTAAGCAAACAAATTTATTATATTGTATATTATTATAAAACAAAATTATTATATTGTACTATATTGTATATTACTGTATAAGATATGACAACCACTAATTTAAAGGGCATTTACTGAGAATGTATCATATACAGGACTCTATCTGGGAATGTATTCATTCAGATACGAATCTAATAGACAGGCTCTATGGTCTACAAGTTTAGATGGGGTGGCATTTGAGGTTGAGACAAGCAAACAATACAGCAGAGCTACTAGAAAGGTGGGGTTGAAGATGACTCTAAGTCTCTGACTTGAGTTATGGGGTAGATGCTCTACATGGCAAGGGGTCAAAGCTGGTTCAGATGTACTGGTTTGGCAGAGTTGTGGAGGGGTTGTTTGTTTGTTTGTTTGTTTTTTGCTTGTTTTGCTAATGTTGCTAGATAGTTTTACATCAACTTGACAGAAGCTAAGGTTATCTGAGAGGAGAGGAGGAAACTCTGTTAAGAAAACAACTCCTTAGCCAGGCAGTGGTGGAGCAGGCCTTTAATCCCAGCACTTGGGAGGCAGAGGCAGGAGGATCTCGGCGAGTTCGAGGCCAGTCTGGTCTACAAGAGCTAGTTCCAGGACAGGAACCAAAAAGCTACAGAGAAACCCTGTCTCAAAAAATAAAATAAAGAAAGAAAGAAGAAAGAAAGAAAGAAAGAAAGAAAGAAAGAAAGAAAGAAAGAAAGAAAGAAAGAAAGAAAGAAAGAAAGAAAAGGAAAATAACTCCTTAAGACTGGGCTGTAGGCAAGCCTGTAAGGCATTTTCTTAATTAGAGACCGATGACAGAGGACCCAGCCCATTGTGTGAGGTGCATTCCCTTGAGTGGTAGTCCTGGGTTCCAAAAGGAAGCAGGCTGAGCAATCCATGGTGAGTAAGCCAGTAAGCAGCACCCCTCCGTGGCTGCTGCATCAGCTCTTGCCTCCAGTTTCCTGTCCTGTTTGAGTTCTTGTCCTGACTTCACTTGATGATGAGCTATTGTGTGGAAAAGTAGGTTAAATAACCACCTCCCATTTCCTCCCCAGCTTGTTTTTGGTCATGGTGTTTCATGATAACAATAGAAATACTAATACATCTGTCAGCTTTATGTTTTTCGGTTCTGATATTGCTTTTTGTTTGTTTTTGCTCTATCCATCGATCTAGTTGGAACATTTTACTACTCGGCAGTGTCACAACAAATATCTGGTTAACTGAATTTTATGGGCCCAATTAGGAAAGATAAAATGTCTTTAAGAGATTTCTGCCACCCTTTGAGCCTGTAACTACCAATAATGATTATTTTCTACACAATTAGGTTAATGATTTTAAATATATTTTTTTGTCTTTTCAGCACAATTATGTGACTTTGGGTATAACTACAGAGTACCTCATAATTCTATATTTTCTTTATGCTGCTTCCCCAAAAGAAAGGGAAAGTAAATTTCTTCCAATATTTAGAAGATTTCAGAAGTATGAGCAAGTTACATAATTATAAATCTAAAGAGAAAACAGGTGGACAAGTTAAATGGTGTTTGCTACTGAAAACAGGCACGACACACATCAAGAGCTATCAGTCTTTGTGGTTCTGTACTGACTGTTCTTTGTATAACTGCTAACTTGGTTACATAGAAATGTTTTCCAAACCATCTTTGTAGATTATCCAACTCTCTTTACTTCTGTTTCTTGCTTCTTGCAATTTCAGAGAGACCTGCATGGGTCAACAACTTTCCTGCAGTAGACACTACTCTCAATGGCATGTTGATGTGTGCACTGGGAGAAAATGTGCACTGCTGTTTTCCATGGTACAAATTCTGCGTTACTAATGTAAAGTTAGAGAATGCATAGTTATTTGCTTTCTCATCTCCAATCTGACCTCTCACCATCTTTCCTGCCCTTGAGCCTGGCATCTTGCTGGTGCTGGCAGGCAACAGGAAGGCATGGGCTGAGAGCCAAGCTGATCCTTACAAGGACACTCAGAGAGGTAGACTGACATGGGTTCAATAATTAGCCCAATGCCAGACACAATGTTCAATAAGAATCTGCTGAATTAATGGATGTGTGTGTCGCCTGGCTGTTGTAAATGCTTCAAGTTGATAACCTGGGCTAATTGGCCGAGCATTATAAATGAAAATGGACGAGTGATCAGCTCTTCTTTCCTGCCAAGTCAATAAACTTATTTAAAGACTTCTTTTAGAGACAGAAATGTCTAGTTCATTTTTAATATCCACGTCAATAGCTTTAATAATGTTAAAAATACTATGAAGCATTTTATCTATCATCTTGAATAACAAAGAAAAGCAGACAATAAATTTTAAGGTAAGTTTTAAGATAGCACATAATTCTATTATATAAAGTACTTCAGTGGCAAGGACTGTTTATGATCCAATAGCTCTTGCTATAGTGGCAGTCTAAATTCTACAACACGGAAACTAAATGATACATCTCTATAACATTCTGAAAATCCCAACAGTTATTACTTATTATTGAGTTCTGCAGACTATCTCCCATTTAATCGCATCATAAATACAAAATAAATTCCAGTTAGCATATTTTTTATTTGTTTTACAATTTGTTTCTAAAACATACCTTTACTCCACAAAGGTAAGAAAGAAAAAATAATGAAATTGGATAACCACATTCAACCAAGTCTCTGAGGGCATGGATATGTACACTCACAAAAATAAATATAACTTCCAGATTTTAACATAGATATACACCTCTCAAAGGCTCAGCATCACAATGGCAGCCTCAATGCCTGGCAGGTTTCTGTGTTCATTTCGTGTTTAAATCTTTATCTGAATCGTTGCTTTTTAGAAGACAACTACAATCTATAAACTTATTGTTTGGGAAGCAAATATTTTATTTAGAAAAAATTTATTCTTTAGGAATTGTATGTATGTGTACAGTGAAATATGATAATATCCATGCTGTCATTTATCCCTCCAGTTCTTCCCCAGGTTCACCATCCAATAAAAGTCCCTTCCAATTCATGTCCTCTTCTTAAAAAAAAAAAAGAAACAAAAGAAAACAAAACAAAAAGCCCACTAAGTACAATTAATGCTACCCATATGTGAATGCATGTGGGGGTTACCCACTGGAGCATGGGCAGCCTCTATCACTGCCACATCCCTGAAGAAGAAAGACTTCCCATCACCCAGCGCTGTCAACTAACAATAACTCATTTGTTGTGGCAGGACTTCATAAGCTCCTCCCTGGGAGAAAATATTTTAATAACTTTATAGATCCACTGAGAATTCAAATTTGTAATACTCTTTTACCCAATAACTTGATACAAGATGATGATTTTATTTCTTCTAATTCTAAAGCACTGAATTCTCAAAAAATACCTCAAACATATTCACAATTGTTTTAACCTTTCCGTGTAGAAGTCACTATATGAAAAATAACAGTTCTATAGTTTAAAATGTAAGAGAAAAGGAAGAATAGCAAGCTAGAATACACAGAAGATATCCTCTGCTCGGATACTTGTGGGTCACCAGAAGCACAGTAAATTGTTGTGATGACCTCTATAGGTAACGCAATGGGCCAGAAGAGGTTACAGCACTCAATATAACAACTGCTTACACTGTCGTCACTAGAAATGTGTTTATTTGAGCATTTTCAGACTCTGAAAAGATGCTATTTTCTATGACTAAACCAACAATTCTATTAAACATTGAAGACAGTTATTTTCCGGCTTGCATATCTTTCACAAGTTAGATTTATAGGTTTAATTTCTAATACGTTTTCATGCTTATATACTGAAATACATATTTTCATTACTAAGGGCCTAGCTCCTGACTGTCTTACTTTTATTTATTTTTTTCTTTTCTTTATTTTTTATTTATTTATTTATTAAAGATTCCTGCCTCCTCCCCACCACTGCCTCCCATTTCCCTCCCCCTCCCTCAATCAAGTCCCCCTCCCTCATCAGCCAGAAGAGCAGTCAGGGTTCTCTGCCCTGTGGGAAGTCCAGGGACCTCTCACTTCCTTCCAGGTCTAATAAGGTGAGCATCCAAACTGCCTAGGATCGTGGGTTCGTGCCCCATGTTGGGTGGTCTACTCTTTGTTGGAGAGATGGCTCAGACGTTAAGAGCACTGGCTATTCTCCCAGTGGTCCTGAGTTCAATTCCTATCACCCACATGGTGGCTCACATTTATCTGTAATGAGATCTGGTGCCATCCTCTGACATGCAAGTAGAGCACTGTCTTACTTTTAATTTCCCTCTCCATGTTTGATCCCACACTGAATGTCCATGGCCCCCGTAAAGCCAGGCTGTCAGGGTAGTGCTGGAGGTCACTAATTCATGGCAAGTTTATGCTAGTCATCAAAATTTAGTAAAGTTCTTTTTTTTTCTGATCAAATATGATTGTAGGCCCCATTGATCCAGTGAGTGCTGAGTGGTCATTCTAATAAACTCGCCATCCCCTTGTGGAAGACTTTCTATCTGACTAGCTTGAGGTTTTAAGTTATGCAGGACCTCACCTGTATCTTAACAGTCCCAGCACTCTAACCTCCCACGAGATAGATGATGTCTTCCTAATGATGGAGGGTGGGCAGATGTTGAAATCCTCTCTTTGAGAGATCTTTCTTACATACACATTAAGGCTGAAGGGTTATCACTATAGAAATCTAACATCTCCTGGAGTGCTACAAATTTCTTCATCCAACTTCCCAAATCTGGGAACTCAAGCTAACTTTGGTTCTCCTCTTCCTCGTGTGTAGAGCTGCATGTATCTAGATCAACAAATACCAGATCTCATATGAAGACTTTCTCTACTAATCAGTGTTTTATATGGGAAAATGTGGACTGAAGATTAATGACAAAGTAAATTACTTCAAGAGGGTCATTGATCTTTGCCTACAAATTCAAACAATTTTATATAATTGTCCACTGTTATTGTAATTATCCACCACCATGATCATTTGTAAATGTAACATGAACAAGAATAGGAGCCAGGGAGATGTGGTAAGTGGTTAGGAATGTATTAACACATCACAGTATGTTTTGGTTTTGGTTGTGTTACTATAAATTCTGCCTCTGTGATTGCAATCATAACTATCAAGGAATGGCTTTTTCCCAGAGTTTCCACAAAATAGAAAAGATGTCATTTGCTTTGCAGTGGGATCTCTCAGGGACAGCTCACCCCTGTGAGTCCATCTGCCCTTTCTGCCTCTGTCTTTTAATTAACATTTGGAAAAGAACAGTGACACTGTAGATAACAGGGCAGAGAAAAGAGGCACAGAAAATGATACGAAGCCTGTCAATCTTCATCCCTGCTAAAGAGAATGCAATGGTGGTACTTAGCGGGGGTAAAAAGTCATTTGTAGGCCATACATACTCAAAGCAATGTAGTCTTCACACACACACACACACACACACACACATACACCACAGACTGGAACAACTTGAAACAATATAAATGAACTAAAAATAGGAAAAATAATTCTAAACGAAGTTACATTTCAATACTTCCAGGAAAAGGGCTGTCAAAAGGATTTCCTGGGGCTTACCTTCTCTGCTGACTGGGCTGTACCAAAAAAGATGGGGATGAAAGCTAACCAAATGATGCAAGTGGTGTACATGGTAAATCCAATAGGTTTGGCTTCGTTGAACGTCTCTGGGACTCCTCTGGTTTTAATGGCATAAACAGTACAAGTGACCATCAGGAGGATACTGTACCCCAGCGAACAAATGAGTGACAGATCGGAGATGTCACACTTGAGCACTCCTCTGGCATTCTCGGGATCTAGTGTCCGCTGTTCTCCATAGTCAATGATGGTGTGTGGAGGATCCACAACAAACCACACAAACACTCCAAGGAGCTGCACGGAGATGAGGCTGAAGGTGATCACCAGCTGGGATGCCGGACTGATAAACTTAGGTGCTGTGACCGATTTCTTCCCCTGCTCAAATATTCGGTGGATACGGTTTGTTTTGGTCAAAAGTGCTGCATAGCTGAAACACATCCCAAGTCCCAGGAAAATCCGCCGGAAGGAGCAGATGACTGTGTCGGGTGCTGCAATCATCAAAAAGGTGATTGAGTAACAGAGAAAAATCCCTGTCAGGAGCACATAACTAAGTTCCCGCCCAGAAGCTCTCACGATAGGTGTGTCGTTATAGCGGACAAATGTCACAATCACAAAGGTGGTGGCAATGATTCCCAATATTGCTATGAACACAGGTACCACCGCCCAGGGAGAATGCCACTCCAACTTGATGATAGGGATCCTCTGACAGCCTGTGCGGTTGATGTTGGGTCTCTGATCCAATGGGCAGAGTTCACAGGAGAGTTCGTCTGCCTGGTAGTTATAACCCTCACAGCGTTCACAGTGCCAGCAGCAAGGGACCCCTTTCACGGTTTTCTTCCTTTCCCCGGGCTTGCATGGCAGGCTGCAGACAGATGCTGGGTGTGTGTGTTCTCTATTAGCCCACTGCATGTCTTCTACCTGTGGGCATAAAAAATTAATGAGCCTTTTATTTTTCCTCATTTATAATATCCTAATCCTAGCCACAGGTTTGTAATAAATCACAGAATGGTGACAGTACAAATACAGTTTACCATAATAAGAGTCTCATTTCTTTACCTGATAGTGACTTTATAAAACTGTTAAATGATTGGATCCAATCAATCACTTGGATCATCAACTAGATGAGTGTCATTACTTTCTACTTACCTCTTCAAGGCTGACCACTATGATATCAAAGAAAGATTTATTGGCCCAAACAGTTTTAATACGGAAGCCTTGTGAATTAAATAATAAGGATAAAAACAAAACAAAGCAAAAAAAAACCCACAATAAAACAAAACAAAACCATCCCCATAGAAAGATATTTTAGAGCTAATCACAAATCTAAAAGTCAAAATCTTTCAAATATTAAATTAAGACACAGAAGTGATATGTCTTTAGAAAGACAATGATTCACGTCTTTCTAAAATAGTTGGGGAAATTCAGAAGACAATATGTTGATTTTGAAAGGAAATGATGCAAGTAGCTATTCTGACTTCTCATTTGCTTATGTAAATAACCATATTTACATGTTAGGCATACACTGACACACATACGTTGAATAAAAGACTTAAAGAAAGTGTTTATTAATGAACACTTGCAATCTTAAAGGTGGTTGAAAGCAATGAAATTATTGCCAATGAGGATACAGAAGGGAGAACAAAATGGTCCCACACAGAGATGTGACAAATAGAGAGCTAATTTGAAAGTGCTGGAATTTGGAAGACTCTTAAGGGCACAAACACATACAAAATAAAGAAAGAAAGGTAAACCAGGTAACAGTAGTCAGATACTTGAATCACCAAGTGTGCAATGTCAGCCTTCCCCTCCTATGCTTTTGAGGACCAGGTAATTAGGTTATTCTTATGGAAAATGACTTAAGATTTCTTTCCTTCCTTAAATCTTCGCTGGACTGTTGAGGTCTGGAATTGGAGTCCCTGGTCCCTAAACTCTGCACTTGTTGGCGATATCTGAATCTACCCAATGTGGAGTACACCATTTAAATGTCTTTAATTCACACGTCATTTTAAGAAAGGTGATGTCATCATCACGGAAAACTTCCAGAGCCATCCTGGCTGCTTCCCATGAAGTAAAACTATTTATTTACTTGGAGGGTTTCCTTGAGACAGAAGGAAATTTTGAACTAAAAGCAGAACCTTTTCAAAAATATTGAAAAATGAAATATTCTATTTTGTGACTGAATTACTGATTTTAGACCATAATGGATTCATAATAAAGGACACTTGAATATTACATTTAAAGGTAATTACTATAAACTTAAACTGCAATTTGTCTAAGGTTTCTAGAGATCTAGGGTAGCCTAGTTCAAAATAGAAATTAAAGTCAGCAAAAATCTTAGAAACATTAAACTTCACAACTAACAGAAAAAAATGTCATCTATAACTACATTTCTGATACTTAACTCACAACACATTTCAATTTGTTTCAAAGGATGTAAGACTTGTTCACAAAAATCAGGGTTGCAATAGGCACTACACTGTCATTTTCAGTTAAAATGATTTTTTTCTGAAGTTTTATGTGAAATAAACCAATGAAAAATCTTTTTTGTAAATGACCAATAAAATCACAAGATTATTGAATATAGCAAGGCATGGTGGCTCATAACTGCAATCTCAAAACTCGGGAGTCTGAAGCAGGCAGATTAGCAAGAGCATCAAGACAGTTTGGGTACAGAGTTAGCCTTCATTACACTACCCTGGACTACAGCTGGCCTGGAAAGACATGGCCACTGGTGCAATAGTGGCAAGAAGATCATGGGAATAACCAACCACTTTCTGTTTGAATTTAAGTCTAATATAATAATGAAACCCATTATTGTCCCCATTGTCAGGCCAAGAACCTATGACTTGATAGGTTATTGGTACTAGGTAAAAAAAGCTAACAACATAATTCTGGTAAATGGATATAGTGTTTAACCAACTCCCAATGATGTATTATTATACCCATAGTTTAAGCCATCTTCTAACTCTTTGACAAAATCAGTATACCATGAAAAAGTACTAAGTAATAACACAGGAAAGAATTAAACCTCAATCTAATAAGGGCTATATGCCAGAACCATAGCCAACATTAAACTGATAAAAACCTTAAAGCAATCCTATTAAAATCAAAATTAAGAAAGGGTTATCTACTTTTACCTTTCATTTATTTATTTGTGTTTATAAGCCCTTACTAGATCAGTAATACAAGAGAAGGCACTTAAAGGAATAGAAATACAAAAACAAATAAAATTATTATTTGCAGAGAAATGATCAATACATTTAGCAAAAGTGGCAGGATAAAAACAATCAGCCTTTCTGCAGACCAATAGCATGCATGCTGAGAAGGAGAGCATATACACACTTCCTCAATAGCCTCAAAAATTTATGGAGCTAAACTTCAGGAAGTCAAAGTATGCAACAATAAAAAATGTAAATATCTGAAGAAAGAAATTGAAGAAGGTACTAGAAGAGCAAATCGTCATTTTTGCATAATATTTCATACTTAAACAACATTTAAAATGCAACAGAACAAAACAAAAAACAGAGGGAGGCTATGAAAACATGGCTCAACAGCTAAGAGCACTTGCTGCTCTTACAGAGGACATGAATTTCATTCCTAGCACTCACATGGCCATTCATAAATATCTGTAACTCTAGCTCCAGAGAATGTGATACCTTTTCTAGACTCTGTGGACATGGCACACACATGCTGTACGGACATAAATACAGGCAAAGCACTTAAAATAAAAATGAATAATATTTTTTAAAGAATGCAAAACAATTTATTTTAAATGACAATATGAAATGAAAATGAAATTGATTTCATTTATTGTAGCATTAAAATTAAAATGCTTAAAATAAGCTTAGCTAAAGCAGTATGATGTTTATTCACTAAAACTATAAAGTTACTAAAACTAAACCAAATAGATATTTAATCAATTAAAATGCTCATAGACAACAACACCTACTATTGCTAAGATGATAACTCAAATGTATCTACGGAATAAAAACAATGTTTGTTGAAATCTCAGGTAGATTGTTTGTAGAAATTTAACAGTGGATCCAAAATTTCATGTTAAGGGATCAAGAAAATGCAAAATTATTTTGAAAACGAAGAAGAAAGTTGGTACTCACATTGGCTTTTTAGAGCAGTGATTTTTATGTGTTCTGCCTGCATATGTACATATACAACATGTGCAGACCTGCTTCAAGCAGAAGACAAGAGAGGGCATCCATCCTCTTTGCCTAGAGTAACAGGTGATTGTGAGCTGCCACGTGAGCACTGGGACCTGAGTTTGCAGGCTCTGGAAAGGGTGGCAAATGTTTCTAACCATTCAGCAATCCTGTTAGCCCACAAAACTGATTTTAAAATTTGTCCAAAGTATTATGATAACTGATATAAAAATAAACAAAATAGTAGAATAGAAGAATAATTTAGAAATACATTCATGCATATGTGGACAATTTACTTTTTTGAAAATATTAAGATTCTTGGGGCACTTACATACAAAAGAGTGAAGAAGACCCCTGATTACATTAAGTAAAATGATCACACATATTTAGCTCAGATTTAACTTTTTTCCCCCTCTGGAATAAGAGCTGTCCTTCACATCAACATAGTAATAAAGATGGTAGTACAGACTTGAAATGCACTAAAAACAACAGAAATAGATGAGAGTGAGGGCCAGAAAGAAGTCAACATGACTTTTAGATTTCTGACCTGAAATTCAGTCATGGAAAGTCACTCCCACATCTTAAGTTTGAGCCATCACTCACCTCCACAGCCATGTATAACCTTGATCCCGTGCCTCACCAAGGTAATGGATTGCCATTATGGATCAAGCTACCTTAGTACTTATAATATTCTTATGTAGCATTTTAATGGCATGCAATTATATACTTATTTGATTGGTTGTAATTTATATAAAGGAATGTGCTTTTAAGATTATAGGTTATAACCTGGGAATCTTTTAAAAGACTTACCTAAAGAACACATTCTTCCTTACTAAAGATTATGGTTCAATAGGTCTTGGAAGGGACACCAAGTCTTCCTTTTAAAAATCCTCCTTTATTCTTAGTGGGCTTTGCACAGCAATTATGAGCCATACTTAAACATTTATTTTTAAAATTGTATTTTCCTCAGGACACTATGAACCACTTATCTGCCATTACAGTCTCCATCCTGCTGTGATAACTAATCCCTAAATACCTTTGGTAAATATTTGTTTGGTGAATAAAGATGAAATGGAAGAACAAGAATGAATAGTGGTGGTCTTCAATGAAAAGGGTGGTACAGAAGAACAATTGATATTAAAAAGCAAATTATGACTTAGTTCATGAAAGTCTGCATCAGAATTGCCAAGAAATAAGATTATAAAGGCTCAGTCATATGCAAGGCAATTCGAACAATAAATATTTATAATGAAATTCTAACCCTCAGAAATGGTAGAAAATATGAAAGGAAAATGTCACAAGTATAACCCAGAAGACAGTAGAGCAGTAGACTCAGGAAACTCAGTGAAGCAGGGGAAGGTCTGATTGGAAGTAGGGAAGAATCCAGTCTAACACCCAAGAACCAAGTAGATTCAAAATGGTAGGGAAGAGGAAGTGGTGAGTGATACCCAGAGGTAGTCACATTGTAGGAGGAAAGAATTTGAAAAGTATCCTTTGATTTCTTCACAAGATAAACAATAGTTTTTCTGTGAAATTTTCCTTCTTCTGTTCTACTCCACACAAGTAGACATTCCCCTGCTTTTCGTTAATATCCGGTCCATACATCTTTTACAACTCGTTGACTTTATATTGTTATACTGCGTGTTTATGTTTATATTGGGCAGAGAGCAAACTGATCTAATGGCAAGACACCAATTTTGCTATGTATGAGTTTATGTAGGTTCAGAAGAATTTCATGCTTGGCATACACTGATGAATAAACAATGTACAAAGAACTAGCCTGTAACTATACATCTGTAACTCTTCTTTTCGGTCTTTTGAGTTTTCTGGCTTTGAGCAAGAGAAAAATTCTTTCCTACATCTACTTGGTAATTAGATGTTGTTTTTTTCTTTTTTTCTTTTTTTATATTTTATTAATGAAGGCAATTTTTAAATTTAAATATATTTTGATCATATTCTTCCCCTCCCCAAAGTCATTCCAGTTCCTCTCCCTCTCCCAATCCACTCAATTTTAAATTCTCTCTCAATGAAAAAAACAAATGAATTCCAAGACGACTGGAACTATAGGGAGAAGCCCTGTCTTGGAAAAAAAACAACAACAACAACAACAAAATAAACAAGCAAAAAAAAAAGGCAATGCAAATAAATGTTGAAAGAAAGAAGACAAAATAAAACACCACTCCAAAAGAAAATCAAACAAGCAAATTCCACACCAAACTGTATTTAAATAAAAGCACTAAAAGACTGGAGTCCATTATGTGTTGGTCAACTGAACATAAAGTCTGCCCTGGAATGAGTGATATACTCAGTGTTACTCCATTCGCAAACTATACTTTTCCTTCTCCCAATAGGTGTAAATGATAGCTCAGTCATTAACCCTTACCTTAGTGGATGTTTTCATCCATTCATTCACTCATTCATATAAAAAATTATTCCAAAATGAATTTTAAAATAAAACAAAAACAGCATCTCATTGAAGTTGGACGAGAACAACTGACAGAAGGAAAAAGAGCACAAGAGAAGGCACAGGAATCACTCTACTCTTTTTCATACTCCGGAATCCCATGATAACACTAAACTAGAAGTCACAACAAACACAGACGCCCTGGTGCTGACCTGTGCAGTTTGTGTGAGCTTATATGAGCTTTGCTAATATTGACTTAGTAACTAGAATGTTTTTTCCCATAGTTTCAAAGATACTAATTTTAAGGAGACTAGTCATTCATCTGCCATGTATGTTGAAGTAATATTAGAAAAATCTCACAAGATCTTCAAAATGTTGTGTGAATCAAAAAATACAAATTCCTAAACATAGAACTGAGGAGCAGCGTTGAGAAAATCCCACATTCTATCTATAATTGGTTTTTTGTTTTGTTTTGCTTTGTTTTTGTCTAAAATAACACGAACAGTGACAGGTCAAACATTGTTGCTGCTGCATTTCATCAAGGTCTGCTATACTTTGCTTTTATCTTTCCACAACTTAGGCTCTGCCTGCTGCTGTCTGGCAATTAGCGTATGGGTCTTCTGTATTTACCTACACAAAGGAAGAAAGAGTCTAGCTCTTGATTTTGAACCTAGGGAAGCAACGTCCAGATTCTGAATGTGAGGTTATATATAGCAGAATATGAGGGCTAATAAACAGTGCAGGAAATCAGACTTGCAGTATTATTTCCAACTGGGAAGTACACAGCAATCCCCAAACAGAACCTCTTCCCAGCACCATGCATGTGCAAATCAGCAAGCTCCATGAAGTATTTGCCACAATGATATCAAGACAGAATCTTAGTTCTAAATCTATGGTCATTCTAATTTGAACACCATGGAATGATAGTTTTTAATCATAAGCCCTTGAGGCATGATTGTTTTGCTATGTGCTCTATTAAATATTCTAGATGGCTACAGTTGGAGTTTCAATATTTCTTTGAATAATGTTTCATATAGGAATAATTTATCTAGATATTGTCCATGAAAATTAGTACTTTAAATTCTCAGATTAGTTTAGTACATTTACTTATTACCTTAAAAGTATTTATAGCATTCATAATTTGAACGTAAATTCAGCTAAATATTAAAATGCAATTTAAAGGTCACATGACCAATTGCATTAAACACAGTATCAGTGTTTTACGGGAGCTAAGTTCAGTTAAATGGCTCTTTCATTACTAATTAGAAGTAAAAGTCAATAATGTGTAAGTCAGTTCAGAACTAAAACTTACTGATGACAATTCTTTAAATTTTCAGATTATTCCACTTAATTATGCACAATTCTTACTTTTCTGACATTACATGATTCTCAGATTCATGCATATACTAATGTAGTTCATTGCAAAATGTTCTGTGTTTGGTTTAACATCAAACTCAATAATTTGCTCATTAAAATACATTACATTTCCATTCAATCTTAGGTCATATGATTTAATGGATATATAGTTCAACAAATAAAAGATTTTGGGAGAAGATGCTTTTAGAATATTAAGATACACACATAGAGTCTGGGAAAGTTCAGTGGTTAAAAGCACTTGCTGCTCTTGCAGAAGACCCAGCTTCAGTTCAGAGGAATCATCTCCCATGGAGTCCCAGTGGAGACTCCGTCTCTCCATCTGAACTCAGGTACATAACACATGGGCATACACACATACATACACACACACACAAACACCCAACACAGAGAGTATTAAAAATAAGTCTTAAAAATAAAAAAAAAACAGAAACATGCACAGGTGGGTTTGGAATGCCTATATTTAGCAGAAATTTTGTACCATAAAACCTACAGGCATAAAGACAAGAAGACTGATTGTATGGTGGACAACATTTACTGAGGGCCTACTTTAAGCAGTGTTCTTAGACTGAGCAATGAGAGTTTTAGCAATAAGGCCTGAGTCTTCCCCAACCAGGTTAAGGAAGATAAGACTGTAGATAACATCGCTTGTATAACACTTTATTTAAAAAGGGTGAGTGGACTCAAGCCCAGGCGACAATCAATAATGTTCTTTTTCCTCTCTGCATAGTTCCCAGAGCAGTGAAGGACAATAGCAGTCAGCTAAAATTACATGAAAATTGGCTACATTAAGTACATACAACATAGGATGTAGAGGAGACAGGAAACAGAGTAGGCACACAGTTTTAATATGATAACCTAGGTGAAGGGAGACTCAGTTTACTGGAGATGGGAAAGAAAAAATAAGTAGAAGGGATCAATATATCTTATGATTTTATTCAAAGTTTTATTTATATTTTTTCCTCACATGACATGTTATTATTTGTATCTTTAGTGCCTCCCTGAGCTCAGTATATGAAAAGTTTAGTCCCCAGCATGGCTTCTTTGAGAAGGTATGAAAACTTTAGAGAGGAAGCTTATTAGAATATGTCTAATGACTGAAGGTTTTGCCTTCCTTAGGGACTGTGAATCCCTGTCTTTCTCATTTCTTAATTGTGAAAGTGACCGTTTTCTCTTCTATGCATGCTCTACCATTACCATGTGAAAATCCTTTAGAGCAAATAGCAGTAGGTTCATTTTATTTCATCGTGGGCAAACCCCCCTTTTTTTTCTTTGTAAGCTGAGTGCCTCATGCCTTTTATTATAGTGGTGGGGAGCTAATACAACACACTTTAGATAGAAGATTAAAAAGAAAATTAAGTCCTGGATCAGAATCCCTACACCCTGAGACTCTCCTCCCCTCAAAATTACTTCGGTAGAAGTTTAATTCTGCCTAGGAGAGGTCTAGATGTGTTTTTTTGATGTGAGAGCATCACAGAGGTTACATTATCCGCTTGGCCTGTTGTATTGAAAATAGTTCTAATTGGTACAGTTCCTGAAAGTGGACTAAAGGTTTGTTGGATCTTTAGCACAGTTGGAACAGGAATATTAAAGCTATTATCTTGGAACATTCCAGTCCAGCAGATTTAACAAATCAAATTTGGATATGTTTAGATTTGATATCAGGTGTTTTCCAAAGAAACAACAGAAACAGGAATACTCTTGTATTAAAAGGTTTAAATGAGCATTTATTTTCCTCTAAAGGGATTCCAAAGATCCCAGTTCTTCCAAAGGCATTGGAAGAATTTTCATGATGGAAACAGATATTAAGCAAAAAGGAGACACTTGGAGAAAGTAGAGGCAGTACACAGAGAAGAAAGCATAAAAAATTTTAAATAACTTCAGAGATACCCTTCTTTTTACATTTAGTGTGTGAATGAGTGACTGCACATTTGTGTTTCTCCATTCAGACATCAGAGAAGGAATCGTTGAGGTCAGTTTTCTTCCAACTACCATTTTGCTGAACCATCTTGCTGACTCCAGAGATGTCTTAAAGTACATGTATGAAATGTTCTTTTAGTAAAAAAATATTAAAACAACATTAAAGAACTTATAAGCTATAATCATCATTATTAATAATGAGTTATTATAGTTGGAGTGATTATTGTGTTAATTTATACTGCATATAAATTATATATTATATGCATATATATTATATGCAGTAATATTAATTATTCTATCATAAAATGAACTAAACACAAAAATTAAAAAGTGGACATGAAGTAGCGTACTGGAAATTAGAGTTAAAAAAAAATGAGTGAGCAGTAAAGTGATAATCAAGTAAAAAGAGAATCTGAGAGTCCCAACCTCTCCGTAATATGCATCTACTTGGAAGGAGAAGAGAATATTAGACAAAAAAACTAAGAAGATTGGGCAAAGTAAAATTGCAGAAATTTTAGGTCTAATAATTTTGCTGAAATTACCACACACACATACATACACACACACACACACACACACACGCAAACATTAGGTCTTAAAATGTTGGAGTTCCAAAACCCTGGGTGTAAACAGATCTTAAATAATTCTGAAGATTTCACCACCTTGAGCTTCTTCTCCCCACCAAAACGTTTACACAGCATAGTCTATTGGAAGCCTGAGATACAGAACACAACATAGTACCTATTCATCCTGAAGTAAAATTTTTGGCCTAGATCATGGAAACTTATTGTTAAGAAAAATAGCAACACTTCAAGGATAATAGAAAACATCTTTATGTATTCACACTCTCAGAAATCTTTCACTTTTGAGTCCTACAAAACCATTGATAAATGTGATTTTACAATAAACAGGCAAGATTCACAGGATTCTCCTGAACGGAAGATCTCTCATACAGCTGTGTTCTCAACTGAGTGGTGCAAGTTAAACCAGTCACAGCAGAGACTATCAAAGAACATAAAGCTATAAACCAGTCAGCTATCCTTTGAAGAACATTTGAAGTTATTTCATATTTTTTAAAGTCACTAAGAAATGAAGCAAATAACCATTTAAACTGATGGTTATAAGCTACATGGACAATACAAATTTCCAGGAAATCAAAAGAAACTACAATATACTTGCGAGCACATTTTAAAACAGCAACCCTATAACCATGATAATGCAAGGGAAACTTGCATTAATGTTGGAATCATCAGTTACAGAGGAGGACAGGTGTGGGAGAGAACCAGACAGTCCATTATAAGGAGTTATTCAAAACTGACATAACAGAAAGACACAAGCCAGCAAGTACGATAAGAATGTATTTTAGAAAGAAGTCATAAAACATCAAGCAGTCTCTCAGCACTGAAGAATAGATACGTGTACAAATGCAGATATTTTGTGTTTAGAACACAGATTGCATGGGCTGGTTATTTTCCACATATGTTTTATTTAAATAATTAATTTGAAATCATGTGTATAAAAATTTAATAAACATTTTAAACAAAATCAGTTGAAATAAAACTATAAAAAGCCAAGTAAAAAAGGATCATAAGATATTGCATTTAGAGAGTTAAAAACATATGTCAAATACAAATAAAAAATGGAAATATTGGAGCATAATATACAGTTCACATAAAAATGAATTACTATTGAGAGGCCAATTTCTAAGGCTCAAACAACGGAGGAAAGTGGTATGGTGTTAGAAAATACAGACCAAAACAAGAGACATAGCAACTTAAAAAATGCAGATACGTATATTTCTAAAGACAAAAAGTAAAATTAATTATATGGAAAGACAACAAGGAAGGTAAGGGTATAAGTGAAATTAAAAAATCTTGTTTGGGCCACATTTCTTGATGACAGTTTTTAGCAAAAGTAGAAATAAATAAATTCATAAACATAAAACATAACAATTTAGATATGAATAACTCTCTTCCACACAAATCTGGTTAAAACTACAATTAAAACCACTTAGAAATACAATGTAAGAAAAATACAGCAAACAAAGCACGTGTAATATAGACAGACAAATCTGTGTTTAGACACAAATTTTCCTTTTTCTGTGTGTTTATTATAACACAGAGAAGATGAAATTTAAGTGAACTTACTTAGCATTCGGTTCCAGGAAGAAGGCAGAGATAATATATATATAAACCTCCATGGTGCAGGAGGGACAGGATCTTCACCTGGGAATCCAGTTAGGACTCCCTATTGCCCTCTTGGAACTCCAGTGATGTTGGAAAATGCTAGAGTATGTTCCATATGGAAGGTTGACTGAAGGAGGTACTACAGGTTGCGGAGTTTAAGAACACCAGTTCTTTTAAAGTCTGGTAGAGTTCTATTGTAGGTCCTTCTATCATGGACAGCTTATTCTTCAGGCTTTTAGTCGCTGTCTCCATGTCTTCCTTTGTTATAGGTTTGTTTAGGTTCTTGGTCTCTTCTTGGTTTAATTTTTAAGGTTTGGATGAATCAATATATCATCAATTATTTCTAGATTTTCCTACTTAATGGAGTACAGGTTTTTAAAGCATCCCTTCATATATTATACATTTTTTTGGTGTTTGTTGCAGTGGTCCCCTGCTCATTTCTGAATCTGTTAATTGGGTTCCCCTTTTCTTGCTTTTGTTTAATTTGGCTAACGGATTGTACATCACATTTATTGGCCCAAAGAACCAGATCTTTGTAACATTTTCTTTGTTACTATTTCATTAATTTATGCTTTGATCTTTATTATTTATGTTTATCCACTGAGTTTTGGATAATTTTCAAATTATTGAGTAGCATTGCTAATTTATTTATTAGTGATCTTTCTCATTGTGTGTGTGTGTGTGTGTGTGTGTGTGTGTGTGTGGTTTTTTGAGAAGGGTTTTTCTATGTATCTGCCTTCACTATACTGGAACTTGCTTTGTAGACCAATCTGTCCTTGCACTCAGAGATATGTCTGTCTGTCTCTGCCTCCTGTTTCTAGGGTTTAAGGCATGTAACACCATGTCCAGCTTCTTTCTGATTTTTTTAATGTCGATACTTCGGGTTAAAAACCTTCTTTCTTAGAACTATTTTTAATGCATCCTAGAGGTTTTGTATGGTTTCACTTTCATTATTTCTAAGGATTTTTTCCTCTCTTTCCTTATTCTTCTTTGACCCAATCATCATTTTAATAACGAATTCTGTTGGCAGAAGCTATTCATTCGTTCCCAGTAGCTCAGACATGAAATAATCACACAGAAACTATTATTTGTGATATTGTTTGGCCAATAACTTAAGCGTATTTCTAGCTAGCTCTTAGATCATAAACTAACTCATCTCCATTAATCTGTGCATCATCATAAGGTCATGGACTACCAGCAAAGTTTGGCAGACTCAGGTAGAGGTATCTGTCTCCTGCAGCAGTTTCATTGCTTTTCCTTCTGACTCTACCCCCCTCCTCTCTCTCTCCCCATATATATATACCCTTTCCAGCCTGTCTATATTCTGTTAAGCCATCAGCCAAAATCAGCTTCTTTATTAGCCAATGGCAATAAAACATATTCACAATGTACAGAGAAGAATCCTATATCCTTCCTTAATGTCCATGAGTTTATATGTTTACAAAAGGGCATAGCCACCCTGGAAAAGATTATGGAGAATCCTCCAAACACAAAAGTAAAATCCAGCATATTACACAGACATACCACTTTTGATATAGTTCCACAGGACTCACCATCATACCAAAAAGACACTTGATTGCTAATGTTCGTTGTCACCCTGTTCACAGTATCTAGGAAATGGTAACAACCTACATGTTCTTTAATGGAGTACTATTCAGCTATAAATGAAAAGGAAATTATGAAATCTTTGCAGATAAATGGATGGACCAAGGAAAGTTCGCACTGAATGAGGTAACCTAGACCAAGAATGATAAACACCATTCACATGATTTCTCTCATCTGTGGCTCTTAGCTCAATTACTCAAATATAAGTGTAGATCCCACCCTTCATCAAAAAAAGCCTTTCTTTATATCAAGTCGTGACCATCACAGCAAACCACAATGTCACATAATGCAGAGATCAACAGATGTTGAAAACCAGTCCCAATAGATAGATCTACATAAATCACACAGTTCCTGCATATGACTGAGGAAATATCACAGAAGGGGAAGCAGAAAGAATGGAAGCCCCAGAATATCAGAATTCTGCTATAAAACAGTCTTTCACAGAAATAACTGCATATAAAAGAGTGGAACAATAGCAATATAGATGGACATTTTAACACAGAAGAAAAACTGCATAGGGCCCCATACTTAGACAATGAACTACAGCAAATAATGATAGGAGAATTAGTATTGTGGGACGTTCTTCTATATACTGTGAATATGTTTTATTAACATTGGTTAATAAAGAGGCTGACTTGGCCAACAGCCAGGCAGAAAATCCAAGCAAAGATTAAAGGAAAAAGAAGGTAGAGAGGGAGATGCCAGTCGCTGCCAGGGAACCAAGATGTGAGCTAATGCCATGGCCATGTGGCAATAAATAGAATAATAGAAATGGGTTAATTTAATATGTAAAAGATAGTAATAAGCCTGAGCCATCAGTCAAACAGCCTGTAATTAATATTAAGCCTCAAAGTGTATATTTGGGAACTGGCAAGCAGTAGAGAAACCTCTAGTTATAAATTAGCCTTTCCCAGGGATGAGCTCGTTTTTCGGTTGGATTCAGCAGGTTCCATTTTCACACACACAAACATGTATGCAGGTGTACATACAAACATACACTCCCCTAAAACAATAGTAATCAATGAATAAGAGTTGACCAGCTTGAGAGTGCAGCAGGAGCATGGGAATGGATCTGAAGAGGGTTGCTGCTAGGGGCTAGAGAAAGAAAAGTCAGGGGAAAAGTGATGCAAGTGGATTTCAAATGAAACATTTAAATATGTATTCTGCCTATGTTCTAGTCAATGGCCCCATTCACACCCATTTAAAGCAACCCTAATTAAGGTAGGAGGATGATGGACATAAAAGATCATGGAAGTAGGAGGAGGACTTTCTGGCAAGTAAAAATTTTTCAGTGGACAAGGAACAATAAAAAGTAATGGGGTCAAATTTCACATGCACATATAATTTCATACATATGAAACTCTAATAATGAAATAAATACATAATATGGATCCATTATTGGGATTACAACAACTTTATCTTGGCTTTTCTAAATTTGAAATGAATTGTATAACTTATATCAGCCACCATGTATAGTTATTTTCCCTGTTACTCATCCATGGTTTTAAAATGCAGCCCTCTGAAACCACTCATCAAACTGCCATCTCTTGAAAACATTAAAAAAAACCACGCAATTTCCTATTTTTTTCTTTTCTTCCATCTTCCAAACAGAAATTAGGACAAGATATGAGAAATATTCCAGCCACATAGCAAAATGCATAACCTAAATGCCAGTACCTGGGAGACAGAGGCGTGAGGATCTTGAGCCTGAGATCAGTCTAGGATATAACAAAAGATTCTGTCTCAAGCCAAAAGCAAAATATTCAAACACTATCTTGCTTATACACCCTTATTGGAAAGTTGCAAAAATTCTAACTGGTTATGAAAAAGTACTAAAGATTTGTAACATGACTTTGAACTCTTGAATTTTTTTTCCAACTACCCTAGTTACATTATAAAAATATTAACCCTTTTTGCATCTATATTTTCCTACATACATTTCTACCTTCTTTCTTTGACAATTTATTCTTTGGTTATTTCTACCTAAAAGAATATTATTTCAGTATTTGTCAAAATACTATTTTTCAAGCATGATTTTTAAATGTGTCTCCCATAAATCTATTCCCTGATTATGTAAACCATAAGTAGTTTTTCTCTCCTCACCTCATGCATTTTCTTTGAATCATTTGTGTGAAATTTTATTATGTTTTAATGTTATAATTAACTATGTTATTAGCTTTTTAATCTCCTTTAAGTTGAAGATAATGTCGAATATGTCCTGTAAATATACCTTATACATTAGATCCATATTGTATTACTTAACCTAGCATTACATGAAGCAGGTGCTAATGATATTTCTAATGTACAATCACAAGATAATGTAATCTAATTCTCGACATTGGGAAATAATACCAAAATTCAATAATGTAAATATGCACTTTCACCTTTTGTGCATTTTTGAGAGCTGTACAAAGCACATAAATACTCTAAAATCCATTTCTGTGCATTTTCTCTTTATTACAAATGATTGCCGTGCTTGACTCCCTAGTTAACCTCATTCTGAATTATAAAATATAACATATAATGACAAGATCTTCTAGTAATTATGGTGTATTAGGTGTTTCTCAAAACATTTTTTCTAGTGTCATACACTGGAAATGGCTTTATCTGTTGCAGTTTGGGTTTACCCTTAAATGTGAAAATTCATCTTGCTTTTTATGTCATTATAATTTTGCAGCAACCAGTAAGGATATCATCCTGTATAACTAAAATTTGCTTTGACTTGAGCACCTTGAAAATCTCTATCTCTAAATTAACATTTGGGGCTCAAATGAGATACAGTTTTACATCCGTGATGGGAAACTTGCTAAACATATAACTCTGAGCTTCCATTCTGCTATTTATGAAAATTGGTAGATTAAACCTCACTTCAAATGAGTTTCTTGGAATTGAATGCTGACTATATAAATGATCTAGACAAGAGAAGTCATTGCCGGCATAGGGATCCCCATCCACAGTTACTATCAATCCCCTCCTCACATACTTATTCAACCAAACACTGTGGTCGCTGCTTTTCTTCCTCAAACAATGTGTGTTTGTGTTTGACACAGGGTCTCTCTGCGTATCCCAGGCTGGCGCTCAATCGTTCATCCTCTTTCATCCACCTCCTAAATGTTCAAGTTAGAGACAGGTACCGGCAATCTGACTCCAAAATCCAAAATGAAAATAAATTTTGGTTCTTATGTAAGCAGGATAAAGATTTGCTACAATAAAAACATGTTAGTTACTTGAAAAATCTCAAACATCAATTCACTTATTCAATTTTTTTTCTCGAAAATAAATAGCTGTGAAGCCTCATCATTACAATTTTATTATAATTGTGGGCTAGGTGGGTTATATACACTGTATTCTTTTTTATTATGTTAATTAAATAAAAATACTTCTCTAAAAATTCTTTTTCATTTAAATATGATGATAGAATGATAAAATATCTCTGTTACCTTAAGTTCTTTAAGACATTTCATTTTGTTATATCCTAGGTGTTCTGAGAAATGAATCTGTCCTGTGGATGAATGAAGCCAAATGGGAAGTTTGGCTTTGTCTGGGCTATAATATTACTTTGTCTCCAAAGCATGGCATGAACGCTGATACATCTAGTCTAGCCAAGTATTTGAAATTTATTCATTGAACTCCAGGAGATTAAGACAACCATATGGGTCATTTTTAAAGCAAGTAACTATACTGCATGTAAGTTATGAGCACTTTGTCCTAAGGTCCCCAGAGATTAATTAGATGATGATGATTGTGTTAGGAGCGCATACATAACACACATATAATAAGAAATAAAGGCAATATCCTTACCAATTAAACTATAAGTCCATGTGGAGTCGAGATGAAATTGGATGCTCTTTGAATTGCCAGCGGTGGAACAGTTGTTTTTAATTCTCACCAAGCCTCATGGGAGGTTATGGAGGTCCCCCTTTCTCAAAACTCATGATAACCTTTTGAATTTTTGTATTTTCTCATAGCTAAGGTTGTCTTCAAACTCAAGTTCCTCTTTCTTCAGGCTCCTGATATCTAGTCTAGGATTATAGATTATAGTACCATGACATTCAGAATTTATTTATTTGTATTTATTTTATTTTTAAATTTCAAATTCTATTGTTTGCATGTACATATGCAATAATTTTTTAATGTTTTATAGGGTGCCAAGAGTGACCAAAATGATCATATACTATATGTATTAAACTTTCAAAGAATTAAAATTATACCTCAACAAAAAAAAGAAAGAAAGAAAGAAAGAAAGAAAGAAAGAAAGAAAGAACCAGTGTTCAGTTGAATAGAGACTTGAAGTAGGTTCTATTAAACAGAACTTTCTACCAGTACTTTTGATTCAGCATGAAGAAATGGAAAGTTGTATATCTATAATCAGTAACTGAAGACCAACACAATAGCTAGACATTTATAGATAAGAGTCAAGCATAAAGATGGTGCTAAGGAACAGATAAACAATCAAGTGAAAGAAAGGTATAAGAATAAGAGCCAAGGAAGATATGTGCATAATGCAACTGCACTTAGAAAGTTATTAATTTTTAATGGGTAAACAGAATAGAAAACATGGTTAACTAAAGTCAATTTATACATGATTTTAGAGATTTTCTGACTTTGATTCTTGTTTTCAGTATTCTCTATTTTCATTTCTGTTATTTTCTAGGACACTACAGTTTATAATTCTATTTAAAGTATTCACATTGTGGATAATGTGAATATCACAAGGCTAATACCTGCCTTTTAGGCAAATAATACAATGGATGTAAAAAGACACCCACAAAAGCTGATATTGAATTTTCTCTTGGTAAGGCAAAGAGCCCTATTGTTTCCAGAAAAAAAAAAATATCACGGGGATGATTAATGTGTTGTCTACAACCCAAAATGAAGGAGTGAAAGTGGTGAGAATAAAAATTATGATCTCCAAACTAGGAAAACAGTTTAAAACAAAACAAACACAAGGAACATAAATGACAGCATTAGGAACAGACACACCACTGGAGCAAAACAGTTGCAATTTATCTTTTTGATGGAGTCATGGGATGCTTAATCTAATCCATGTGAATAGAGGAGAGCAAGGCACAATTATAGCCTGATCCCATGCCAAGTTACTGCAAGCCGAGAGTTCCCAGACATATCTGAAGAAATGAATCAGGAACAAATGCATAGGAAGAATACAACAGGACCTGGCGGAAATTATATATCTTTGAAAATTAGACCATCCAAGAACTAACTATGAACTATACTCCCTCCTTTATTATGCAAATAATTCTGTTTACAAGTTCATTATCAATTACTATAAACACTTAATTGACTGTATTTCTTATATTATTCCATATTCTTAATTGTTAAAAGTGCTAAAGTATTATATAAAATTATGATTGTTATTAAATTGTTATAATTGTCATCAGTCATTTCATTAATTTAAACACTAATTTACTTATAGTGATTTATAATTATTATTATTATGAACTTAACACTTTTAGAAGAAAGAGTTTGTGATGAGATGTAGCTTTTACTTTCCTTGAACACATTGGCACTGGAGTCCACTTTCTAATTATAACACCAGCAGCACACACATTGAGAGCAGCAATCAATAAATGGAACCTCTTGAAACTAAAAAGCTTCTAAGTCAAAGTACACAGTAAATAAGACAAATGACAGCCTACAGAATAGAAAAGATATTCACCAACCCCACATCTGACAAAAAAAAAAAAAGAAAAAAAAAAGAACTCAAGAAACTAGACATCAAAATATTAAATACCCCAACTAAAAAATTCTGTTGAGAATTCTCAAAAGAAGAATCTCAAATTACCAAAAGACATTTAAGGAATTGCTTAACATCCCTAGATACCAGGGAAATGCAAATAAAAATGACTCTGAGATACCATCTTATACCTGTCAGAATGACTAAGATCAAAACCATTGATGACAGCCTATGTTGGAGAGAATGTGGAGTAAGGGAAACACATTTCCACTGCTGGTGGGAGTCTAAACTTGTACAAACACTTTGAGTATCAGCATGGTGGTTTCTCAGAAAATTGGGAATTAATCTACTTGCAAAGATTTTTGACAATCCAGGTTATTAAATAAAAATATTACTAGAATTTTGTTACTGGTATTTAACTTTCATAACTTTGTTTTGTTCTTACATTTGGTGAGTTGTTTGGTTGTATAAATGCAAATGTCCAAATATTTTATTTTTTCCAGAATAAATGTGATTATTAGTTCTCTCAGATGGATCATGTATTGAATATCACATTTCAAAATCTTCAATTAACATTTGGTAATGCCTTTGAAAAGATAACTAAATTTTCTTAATGAGTAAATAAAAACAAACCTCACATTTCAGAATACCAAATAAAATAATACGGTGCTGACAGCAAACCTCAATGACACACAGATGGAAAGCAAACATAGCTGTATCACAAAAATTCCAAAACCTGAGCTTTGGGGGTTTCCTCACCCTTTGTCCCTGAAATAAATTCTTCTGGCTGCAGACACACAAAGCTCAAAAATTATACTCTTCTGTTTAAAGTTATTGAATGAAGCCATTGAGACAAAGCACTTTGTATCTATGAAATCAAAGGATTCTGTAGAATAGATGCAGGTTTGAATAACAACTATTTCCACAGTAAGGGAGGCAGTTTAAATTAATTATTGTTTTGGGCTTCTCAGACAGACACTCATATCATAAAATTTCAAATGATGACTGCTTTAAACAAATCAGGGATACCAGTGAGAGAAAATTGAGAAGAGTGCCCAGGTTTATAGAAGGTATTAGCTAGAAAACTTTTCTCTCTTACAAAGGGTGCATTAGTCATGATTGAGACAAAACAAAACAAGTTTGGAAACAAAAGACTCTAAACACAATTTTGCTGTAAGACAAAGGAGAGGGAAGTATGTGCCTCTAAGACAAATGATAGTTCTATTCCTTTGTCTTTATTTTGCTAATCTAACATAAATGCCTAGATTTCTTCATTGCTATCTTCAGTTTTATATAAAAAAAACTTGGAATGGTAGAAAAACTACAGATCTAGTAAAATGTATATTGCTGTAAATGGCTAGGCCAAAGGATGAAGCAAGAAAGACCCACAGCGAAAACCACAAAATCTTCCATGGAAAATGACCAGGTGAAGAAAAGCAGTTCTTCCTTTCCAATGATGTTCATGGGAATACTCTACCCAGAACATACTGGCAAGTACAGAGGGTACAACTAAGTTTGGTTGTTTACTATCTCCTAGTGAAGTCATTTTTAAGAAGAGAGCTTTGAAATCCTAAGACAGAGACAGGTGTAGCTCTGTAGACAGAATAAGAAGAAGTAATGTCCAAGCCCAACACAAGAATGATAGTAAATAATATAAAAAGTAAAAGTTACATGTCACCATGAGCTCTTTCTTTTAAAAAAATCTTAAGGTAATAATAATATTTTATATAACATATTTATATAATTATATGCAAACATATAATAACTAGTAATGTAATAATATTATTATGTGTGTATATGTTCCATGCATGATATGTGGGAGTACATGCATGTCATAGTGCACACACTGAAGTCAGAGACTAACTTTATGCAGTCACTTGTTGGTTTAAATGGGTTTATGGAGACAAACTCAGGTCACCAGGTTTACACTGCAAGCATCTTCTCTGCGGAAGCATCTTCTCAGCCCTTGAACTCATTCTGTGATGCTTTCACTCTCTTTGTATACTTATCTCTTGCGACAATAGGAAGCTGTTGCTCCTCCTGTCTCCATCTTGTCAAAATTCATCTTCAATTAGAAAAATATATCCTTCTTTCCACATTTAATAGAATCATAAGAAGCAACTATGAGAATATCATGTCTGTGACTTCATAACTCTCTTACTACAAGATTCACAATGAAGAATTAAATATGAAAATAGCTAACAGCAATGTAATGGCTTTTAATCTAAAGGTAGTTTTAAGCTTTCTCAGTAAGAATATCTTGGTTATTCTTTATTCTTTATTATATGCATGATATGATGGTTAAGACTGGCTGTTAACTTGAAAGAAATCTAGAGTCACCCTTAGATAGTCTTAAGACTATCTTCTAGGCATGCCTGAGAAGAATTATTTTGATTATGATAGCCTTTGGATATACTCTTAAAGGCTTATATTTAATTAAAGTTACACAGTAAAAGTGGGATACACTCTTTCCAAGTCTTGTATTCTGGACTGCATAAGACAGAAAACTAAATGAGCAGGAGTGTCCATTACTCTCTTCTTCATTACTGTAGTCACAAAGTGACAAACAGAGGCAAACTCCTGCTGCTTTGACCCCCTTGTTATGATACCTTAGACTGTGAGCCAAAAGAAACCCTTCCTCCCTTTAATTGCTTTTTATAACTATTTTATATCAATAAACTAAACTGTGAAGTAATTAAATGAGACAATCGGTACCAGGGATGGGGTTGTTGCTATGATAGACCTGGAGATGTGGTTACTAGACTTTGGAACTGCTTCGAGAAAAATGTGAAAGTTTTTGAAATTTTGGGATAGAAAAGCTCTAAAAGGCACCTGTTGATCCCTGTTTGCTATTTCAGTCACCGTATTTCATATAAGTATTACTAAGATTGACTTAGTCCCTACGTAGAATATCAGTCATATACTGTAATTAGACACCAGGGACAGGTACAGAATCAGAAGTTTAAGAATAAAAAATGTGGTACTAGCATAAAAATCAGTAACAAGACAGAGATCAGTGTAAAGTGTCCTTCCATCAATTTTTCTAGAACATCTAAATCACACAATTCATGTTCACAAAGGGAATATGTTGCAATTAGTTGAAAATCTGAAGAAGAGGTAAGCCCTGATCTTAAGATAATATCAGCTGCCAATAATTTCCATACTAGGGATAGAGCAGCAGGAATTCTTCAACTTGAATCAATCTCAACCCAGTCACAATTACTGTATTGCTGGATAATTCCTGATCAGATCCCACAGTTTGTTTTTTTTTTTCTTTTTCTTTCTTTCTTTCTTTCTTTTTTTTTTTTTGTGCCACAGTTCTTTCTAAAATAGCATAGAAATGGCTTAGCAACTTAAATTAGGGAACATGATCCTCATATTAGAACTAAAAATTTTTCAATTGATTCTGTACGTTGTCCCACCTGTGTAAATATATTTGTAAGTGAGAATGTCCAGAAGCCTGCAAAGTAGGAATATAAACCATTATTTTAAATTGGAACTGAAATTTTCAATCTTAGGCTTCTGCTGTGTAAGCTCAGGGTAACAGTGGTGACTTCACTGCCTCTTTGAATGGCACACATCTCTATTCCCCATGGCATGTGTCATGTTCTTTTTTCAAAATTCTCTTCCATCACTCTCTAGACTTTAAAGGGAGCATCTGTAATTGTGTCAACAGACATGACCAGTTTGCCAGCTAAGAAAGCTGGAGCAACAAGTACATAGTCACTTGAAATGTGACCCTAAAACGAGAGCTGTATTGTCAGAGCAGAGGCAGCTCCATTCTTTGGCCACAGCACCTGCATCCTGCACCACATTTACCCCATTTTTTAAAGGCATGGCTGAGCTTATATAAAGAAAATTAGAATGTTTCCCAAACCACATAATTTTTGTCTGTATTAGTTGTTGTGTTAAATATGATTTTTCACTGAAAGCCACGTTAGCATCAAGGTTTCTCCTTATTACAACTAATTACTAATGTTTCATCTGATTCATTGAGTGAAAAAAAATATCATTATTCTATTTAATGGAAAAAAGGAGCAGAGAAAAATTATATAGAATTACTGTATTTCTGAAGTTGGCAACTCTAAACATTTTTTTCATTCCTCTGTGAGATTTGAAGCATCTGGGGAAAGCGCCTGTAGTCAGCCTTCTATTGTTACTTTTGAATGAGCCAATAAATAGATGGAAACTTTTGCCTAGAGATGAAATGAACCAGAAAAATAGCAAAGAATACAATGTGTAATATCAAAGTAAGGACAATGATAGGATTTACTCATCAAAATATAAGCATCTTCAGCAGGAACACAGAGCGATAAGTAGGTAGGCCCAGTAGAATAAATAGGTTCCCTTTGGTAACATGTTTCTGAAAAATCAAAGCATTGTGAAGCAGTGTTGAACTCCAGCTCTAGACTTCACTATGAAGCACTTACATCGAGGCAGGAGCACAGGCTCCTGGAATTGATAATATTGAGAAATATGGTCAGGATGCTTTAACTGCTTAACAAAAAATAAATACATATTTATCAGGTTGGATTACAGGAAGGCGAATAAAACTAAATCCATAAATGACAATTTTGTAATTAGTTGAATTTGAGCAGCTTAAAATTAGTTAAGTTTTCCTAAATCATTTGCTTAATTTCA
Organism: Chionomys nivalis; assembly: GCF_950005125.1. Classification (NCBI taxonomy): domain Eukaryota; kingdom Metazoa; phylum Chordata; class Mammalia; order Rodentia; family Cricetidae; genus Chionomys; species Chionomys nivalis. The sequence goes on along the minus strand of NC_080086.1, from coordinate 175,792,228 downwards.
GTTTATTGTTAAAAAAAATGTACTTAATTTAAAGTACAGTTTTATATTTAAATTCATCTACTTTATCATCATCTATTTTATGTAAGTCTGCAATAGTTCTCTCTTCCTTTCCATGTCAGACATGCCACACAAGCTACTGAGCCGTCCATGTGTATGCAAGTGTGTGTGTGTGCGCATGTATGAGTCTGTCTGTCTGTCTTTTCTCTAGGTCTAGCAGAATTATCATTATTAAATTAGGCAGGGAAAACTGGACATCCACATATAGAATAAAGAAACTTGACCCCCACCTCTCACCCTTTAAAAGTTGTCAATTCCAAATGGCTTAAAGACCCCGAGGAAAGAACAAAAATTGAGAACCCAGCTAGAGGAAGAAGAAAGAAAAGCACTTCAGGCTGAAAATATCTGGCATAACTTGCCGAAAGGATCATAATCACTCAGCAAACATCCCAGGACCTAAAATGGATTGCATAGAAATACAGAGCTTCTGCACAGAAAAGGAGTCAGGAAAAAGAGACCGTCTAAAGAACAGGAGAAAAAACTTTGTAAACTAAGAACCTGACAGAGAATTGCTACAGAAAATATGAAGGAATCTAAGGAATCAAATATTCAGAAATCAAACAAACCAATAATAAATACATAAAGGAGAGAAATGGAGAATTTCCAAAAGATGGAGCACAAATATCTAATAATGTTCATGATCCCAAACTATCAAAAAAAAAAAAAAAAGAAAGAAACTATATTGAGATTCCATTTCACTCCGAAAAAGGCAATCATTACAGAAAAGAAAACTAAGAACAATTGTTGATTAGGATGAGGGGAAACAGAACTCCTTTACACTGGTAGTGGGAAAGAAATTAATCCACCCACTATGAAATTCATATAGAAATTTATTTAAAAAACTAAAAATACACCCATTGCATGACTCATCTCTTCCACACCTGGATATCAGTCATAATATTCTATGTGAGTGGATCACAACAGACGATTGCACAATGATTTTGATTTCAATAGTATTCACAGTAAACACTAATGAAACCCAGTTTAGTGTCCAAAACAGAATAATTATGAAGAAAATGAAGCACATATACATGAGAAAATTCACTTGGCCATGACAAAAACTGAAATTATGTTGTTTGTAAAAAGGAATTCAACAAAAAATCATCTTATTAAGTGAATTAAATCAGTCTCCGAAACACTCTAATAAATCAAAATTTTGTAAAGTGTTTTAAATAGAAAATAAAAAACATGGCTGCTATTTAATATCAGTTTAAGGCTTTCAAGTTTGAAAATAAGAACAGAGCAGCAGAGAAAGAAGGTAAAATGAGAAGTTTCAAAATTGTGTCTCCTGTTGCACACTTTTCCAACATGAATCCATTGCACAGAACACAGAGAACTTGAAAGACACGGAATAAACACATTTATGTGAGCAGGATGAAAGATTTCCAAAATGTACACCTAATAATATGTTACTCCTTTTTCTTTTGAAACTCTTGTTTAATAACATTCACAGTGGATGCAAATCTTCACACAATTTTAGATTACCTGAGTAGCCTATAAGAAAATCTACCTCTGTGGCCTGCATTTTTTAATCAAATTATCTCTCCTCTGCATTCATATCTCCCATAAATATTTGTTCCTTCCCTCCATCAATGGCATATTATCTTAGCTTTATTCAGTTACAATTCTTAATATTTAAAAACAGTATTTAAGTAGGGTGAACAGTTATCCTCCTGAATTTGTATACACATTCTTAATTTGCTCTCTGTTAAAAAGTATTATAAAATATTTGCATTGCTTTCTGCTATTTTATGTTATAAATAGCTAAAATTATGTTAAAAGCATCACTCAGATAAGAAAAAATAAGCGGAACTCTCCTTCCATAAGGTTTTTAAAACATTACAAACAAATAAAAACCTAGGATGATGTTGCTAGACCTGTTTGGTTTCTTCAGCTTTGTAAGAATTGATTATAGCACATTCGTGAATTAGAAGTCATTTATAGGGGATTGCGATCTGGCGAGGAAGAAATGTACTATGCCAATGTGAAATCACTATCAGGGCTTCTTAGTACTGCAAGGGAACACTAGAAGAAGGAGGAACAAATTAACTCTAAACCATGCAATCCCTGAAAAACAGAGCTGAGAACAATGTCTTTGGAAACTAGTCATTCCACTGTGATAATCCAAACTTCATAGCCTTTCAAAGTCCCTTTCCATCAATCCTTGTTATTATTATTTTTAAATTTCTACCTTCACATTGTCTCCTCCAAAGGGACACACAAGAGGTTCACAATTATCTAACAATGAAAAAAAATGTGTCTCAAAACAGTAGACGTTGTGAAAACTGGGTAGTTTGATTTTGGTGTTTGCTTTCTGTAATTTAGTAACAAGCCTGTGATTCTCTAATTTGCCTCATAGAACGAAGCTGGCAAACAGGCCAAGTAGACATTGTTTGCTAAGAGGTACTTTTCAACTTGGGTGTTTAACAAGTATGACAGGCTCTATGTAACTGAACTTTTGTTCCTCTAAAATATACCAAAACCTTCAAACAGGAGCAAAAGTGCTGAAAGAGAATTTTAGTTTAAAGTTATTCTATTATGAGAAGGAAAGGACACTGTGTATTCAGATCTGAACTGCCAGTCATCCACATGCTGACAAACCAGTACTTTTCCAGCAGGGTGTGAATGCTGTCTCTAGAATTAGAACCACAGGGAGGAGGGGCCCTTGCCCAGACAGTGGCATAGCTAATAGTAGTATCTATTAGGTATGATACTAAAGGAGGGCACTGTAGTCATACCCACCTGACTGCCTAGATTATCCCAAAAATGTGGGCTAATCTACTTAGAAACAAAGCTCTATCGTTGCCTCAAAAGTGTCAGAGTGTAAGCTAAACAACAACAACAACAACAACAAAAGTAAATTACAGGTTCCAAAGCCCACCAAAGATCTAACAGGCTTTTTGTTTGATTTTTGTTTCTTTGTTTCGGTTTTTTGAGACAGGGATGGACAAGATTTTTAGATTTAAACAATATTCTTTTAAAAAGTCCAGTCCTTAAAATTACTTGGAGTTATCTATCATGCTCTGAAAAGTATCCTATCTCTATGGAATCAAAATTCCCTCTTCAAATTCACTTGAATGGGATTTTTGCCTATTTATTTAGATATTGTGACCGGGACAGTTTGTATTTTTTCTCTTTCTTTTTCTTTTCTTTTTATTTCTTTTTCTTATTCTTTACTCTTTATTTTTTTTTCCTTTTTGGTTTTTCAAGACAGGATTTCTCTGCATAGCCATGACTGACCTGGAACATACTCTGTGGTCCAGGCTGGTCTCGAACTCAGATCCAGCCTGTGTCTGCCTCCAGAGTGCTGGGATTGAAGGCATGTGCCACCACCACCTTGCCTGTTTCTGTTTAACCTTCCTTGGCTCCCGAGTAGATCCCAACGTTCCAGTATGCTTGATATGTAAAGCTCATAATTCTTTCTTCGGCTTTCAATTAGATTTTTTCTTCCTCAGCTACTTTTCTTTTTTTTAAAATTTTTATCAATCAGTACATTTTTCATGTCCATCCTTTACATCATATATTTATATTTTTACCTTTGGTTATTATTTTATATTTTAGCTCACATGCACTCTTGTAATAGGATATAATATAAATAGCATTAGTTGAATAATCCTTGCATCAACAAGCATGAAATATGAAATAAAATTTAGGTGTCTGTCAAGTAAGGTATTTCTTAAATAATGAGGTCTTAAGCAGCAACCTACCCCAGCAGTAATAGCCTTGCTCATATCATGAATATAAAATAAACTAGAAATTAGAAATTTGTCCCATACTATGGTAGCAACTCACCCAACCCACAAAGACTAGAAATCTTTAAATACATTATTGGAAATAGAAGCAATGAATAATTTACTCTATTACTATTCCTATTATCCACTTTTGGAAAGTTGAAGAGCTCTTGAAAAACCTTTCTTTGACTGTCACCAAATTCTAAAATTAGTAAAAATGTGAGGAGCATTCTTTCGATTCTTCCCAACACCTCAACTTATAAGAAGTTACCAAGACAGTACTTCTTCCAGCTAATTCATTCTAGGGGAATCAGGTACTAAGCTCCCCAAAGGGAACTCCATGAAAGCCTACTATAAGTCAGTAATTAATCTGAGATTTTGAGACTTAATTGACACTAGAGACTTATCTGAAAATAAAGTCAATATAAAGAATGATAGAGTATAGACCACAGACCAGGAAATAGTAACCATATCTTTTGATTAACACTTTACTTGTAAGCAAAGACTCTCAGGGCTTCTCAAACAGAAATTGAAAAGGAAATCAGAAAATTCTGATTTATATCATGTTTTTTGTCTTTTCTATTAATAAAGCATCCTCTTCCCCTGCCAAAATTATGTTTTATCATTCTGTGACCTTTTTGATCAGCTATCCAGAGATATAGATATCCATCTACTTTCCAAACATTAGAGGAAATTTAGTCTAATCTTAAAGAAATTACTTAAAGTAGTATCCACAAACAGCTAAGCAATCAATAAAAGTAAACCTTATTGGTATTGTAGGAAAATAAGGTAGCCTTCTACATTTAAAAAAAAAAATCTAATTTAGCTACTTCCCTTTAAGTTTTTGGTCAGGAAGGTCCTTGAGATCCCAAAGTAATATAATATTCTGTCTCTGTTCTTGGTTGCTCACTAGAAGATGATTGTTCTATACCACACTGCCTATGGATCATAGAGACTTGAATGTGGAACTAAGTTGGCAGTTGCCTCCCAGCTGGCTAGCTAGCTTCACAGGCTGGATGGTGCTATGTAAGCTTCTAGAGGAGAGACGAGGGAGTCATCACCAGTCTTACCCAGTTGTGAGCCTTGCTAACTACAGTGCCAACCTGTCAGACAAGATGTGTGCACTGACTCAATAGAAGCATGCCGACTGTGATTGTAACCAGCTAGTTTAAAATTGGATTCGATATCTGCCCCCAAAGGAAGAAATTTATTTTTCACATTGTAAACATGATCAAAAGTCCATGACTAAGGCCAAAATGGGGAATCCACTACTGATCTCCTGTTAAATGGACTCATTGTGTTCATAAAAGTGCGTTCAAAATATTTGTGTTTATGCACATAGATAGTATTGTTCCCAGCCTTAGTCAAGAAGCTTCTTTCTGAGTGAAGCCATTTCTGCAGAATCCTGTCAAAGTGCTGTAAGCACGTGACTCTTTAGTTTTCATCACTAACTTTGATATCTGCATGATGCCTTATAAGGCTTTTGGAACAAAAAGAGAGAACAGAAAAAAAAAATGCCAAAGAATGTGGAATGTGTCATACTGTTTCCTGGGCAGAATATGGCGTTGCACTCATGAATGCTCACACCTGCTGTGATTACCTGTATCACCAAGTTCCCAGCAGAACTCTGGATGGAGCAGGGACTTGTATATGTAATTCCCATTCCTCCCTGTGGGTTTATAAACAACTAAACAATTGCTAATATGGAAAGACTCACAAGGTCTCCCTTTCTCCCTCAAAACTATTGGCAGTGAATAGGTGCTGGGTGATGGAAATATTTTTTTTTTTCAGTGCTGAAGTCACAGGAGAAAACAGAAAATGTAAGTGTGTGTGTGTGTGTGTGTGTGCATTATGTATAATACATATGTTTTATGATTATTTTATAATAAATGAAGTGCTAATATGTGTAATATGTGTCATAAAATTTATGATATGAAGTAGAAACAAGAAATTGACATGTATATATTTGGGTGTGGGAAAAAAATTCATCATGGCAAAAAATTTAAATTTAAAAATTATATCATATGCAGACATTAGGAAATGATAAGAATGAAATGAAAAACAAAATTTTACATTAAATTTGTTCATTAACTCAATAAATCCTAATAAATTAAATATTTAAAACATAAAAATAATATCTAGTGTAACACCTCAAATTATGATAAAATAAAGGATATTTTTTTCCTTTGATCTGCAGTGGTGCAATTAAAACATTCTTATATTCTACTCAAAGAATTTTTTCTAATATCAAACCAAATTAAAGGATAATTCAAAGCAAAAAAGTAACATTTTAAGAAATACTGTTATTATCATTTTATGTGCAAAATATATGTTTGTGTGTGTGTATAATTTCTAGGTACAGAAAATGTACCCATGCAATAAACCATTTTTAGTGGTGTGCATCTATAGTCACAGCCCTTGGGATGAGTCAGACCCAGGAGGATGAGTTCAAACTTATTTTTAGCTACATATCATATTCAAGACAGAACACAGTATATGAGACTCTGGTTCAAGTAAAGCAAATACATAAAACTCTGAGAAGGGGAGGATAGAGAGAACTTGGGGGAATGGGATGGTTGGGATAATGGAAGGATGAATATGGGAGCAGGGAAGTATATTTCTTAATTAAGAGAGCCATTTTAGGGTTGGCAAGAGCCTTGACTCTAGAGGGGTTCCCAGGGGTTCAGAGAGATGTCCCCAGCTAGTACCTTGGGCAGCTGAGGAGAGAGAGCCTGAAATGGCCCGATCCTATAGCCATACTAACGAATATCTTGCAAATCACCATAGAACCTTCATCTGGCGATGAATGGAGATAGAGACAGAGACCCACATTGGAGCATTGGACTGAGCTCCGTAGTTCCAAATGAGGAACAGAAGGAGGGAGAACATGAGCAAGAAAGTCAAGACAGGCCGGGCGGTGGTGGCGCACGCCTTTAATCCCAGCACTTGGGAGGCAGAGGCAGACGGATCTCTGTGAGTTCGAGACCAGCCTGGTCTACAAGAGCTAGTTCCAGGACAGGCTCCAAAACCACAGAGAAACCCTGTCTCGAAAAACCAAAAAAGAAAAAAAAAAAGAAAGTCAAGACCGCAAGGGGAGCACCCACCCACTGAGACGGTGGGGCTGATCTATTAGGAGATCACCAAGGCCAGCTGGACTGGGACTGAAAATGCATGGGATAAAACCGGACTCTCTGAACATGGTGGACAATGAGGACTGCTGAGAAGCCAAGGACAATGGCACTGAGTTTTGATCCTACTGCATGTACTGGCTTTGTGGGAGCCTAGCCTGTTTGGATGTTCACCTTCCTAGACCTGGATGGAGAGGGGAGGACCCCTCCTACCTACAGGGCAGGGAACCCTGACTGCTCTTTGAACTGGAGAGAGAGGGGGAGGAGAGTGGGGTGTGGGGAGTCGGGGGAGGGGGGAGGGAAAAGGGAGGCGGGGAGGAGACGGAAATTTTTAATTAAAAAAAATTTAATAAAACTCTACTTCAAACACATCACTATTCCTACTAGAAGAATACTGAATGCTTAACAATAACAAACATAAGCAAACACACTGCTATCAGCTAGGCTACACTCCTTCAATAGCTGTGTCTAGAGACTTTATCTTCACTCACTGAAGGGCAGCAAGTCACCCAGTTACTGTGAGTACTGTATGGCAGAGGAAACACAGAATGCCTGGCATATGAAATAAAGATACAATTAATGCAATCAAGGCATAAAAATAACTACTTACTTACATTCCAAAGACAGATGCAAAGTCCCTGTTCTTAGGAGCTCAAGCTTTTCCCTCTATATTATGTGTAGACAGTGGAGAAGTTTTATCTTCAGTACAGGACTCTTTTTTACTTTCATTAAAAATAGATTTTTAATGTAATATGTTTTAATTACAGATTCTCCTCACTTTACTCCTCCCAGTTCCTCTCCATATCACCTCTTATCTGCAATTACTCCCTTTCTGTCTCTCATTAGAAAACAAACAGGTTTCTAGAGGATGATAAAATATAGTTCAATGTAATATATTAACAGAATATGAAAAATTAAAACAAAAAAAAACACATTGGGTGCAGCAAAACAAACAGAAGGAAAAGAGCCTAGAAGAAGGACCAGAAAAGACAGAATCAGAGACACTCTTGTTCACACACTCAGGAATCCCATTAAAACATAAAACTTGAAGTTATAATAAATATGCAAGGGACCTATAGGGTAAGATAAAAGAACAAATTTTTAAAAAGGGAAAGGAAGGAAGGAAGAAAGGAAGGAAGGAAGGAAAGAAGGAAGGAAGGAAAGAAAGAAAGGAAGGAAGAAAAAGAAGAAAAAGGAGGAATGGAAAAGAAAAAAATGTAAAATGAAAGAGAAAAGAAAAAGTTTTGTCAGTCTATTTGGAGACAAGGAAACTATAGATGCCATTGTGTTGCTTTGTTGTTGTTGTTGAACATCTACTTCAGGTCAGGCAGCTGAACCCTAAGGGTAGTTTCCCAGTGAGCTTCCCTTGCAGAAAATTGAATCTTCATTTGCAAGTAGTTGTCAACTGGAGATAACTTCTGGTTTATCTCCAGTAAACACATGGAGCATGTGTCTACTTCTCCTGTTAGCTATTGGATCCCATCTGGTATGGACCCTTGCCGGCCCTGTTCATACCGCCTCAGTCTCTGAGTTCACATGTGTGCCAACACTGCTGTGTCTAGAAAGCCTTGATTACTTGGTGTCCTCCATGCCCTCTCACTCTTAAACTCTTTCTGCCTCCTCTTACAGGGTTCTTTGAGCCCTCAGAGGAAGGGTTTTATGGAGAAATCTTCTTTAGGGATGCCTGTTCTGAGGTCTCTAACTGCATAGTGTCTGGCTGTGGGTCTCTATGCTTGTTTCCATCTGTGGCAGAAGGAAGCTTCTCTGATAATGGCTGAGTAAGGCAATGATCTGAGTATAGCAGAATGTCATTAGAAGCTATTTTCTCATGACATTTCTTTAGGAGAACAATAGTATTTGTTTTTTTCTCTAGGTCCCTGGGCTCTCTAGTTTCAGGTTCTTGGTCACCTACGCAGGGTCAGGTATGAGTTCCGTCTTGTGGAGTGGACTTCACATCAAGTCATATATTGGCTGGTTAATCTCACAAGGGTTGTGCCAACATTACCCTCACGTCTTTTGCCAGGAAGACATTATTGTAGATATAGAGCTTTTAGCTGTGATGGTGCTTATGTTTCTCCTTTGGTAGCGTGCAGAGTGCCTTTCTTATTCCAAAGATGCTAGCCCATAGGGGTGAAGGCTCTTGGTAGGCACCAGCTTGACTTCTCCATGTTTAGTGAGTTTGTATAGATGTTGTCTTCAGCAATGGGGCCTTGCCATCAGTCAGTTTGTAGACACAACCTATATACTTGGCAAAAGCCTGGGTTGTTTTGAATTCTCTTGGGACCTCTTTGACCTACAACTCAAGTAGATTATTGTAACCTATTTCCCATAATGGAAGTTTTCTTGATAACAAGACATATCCAGATGGGGCTCTTTCAGGTGTTTAATGAAGATCACTTTCATATGCATATATACTTTAGGACACTTCTATTGCATTGGTTTCCCATTCTGCTCCTCAAACAGCACTTAATTTAGCTGTATCTCCTAGTATTCGATCCTTCACCTCTCTCTTCTTCCACTATCCCCCCCTTTCTAGTTTTCCCCTTATCTGTACTATCTATTATTCTTCCATTTCCTGTCTCTCTTCCCCAGCCCTTATTCTATACTTAACTTGTGTTTCTATGGATTATAGTTTGGTTTTCATTGACATAAACATTAATATTTACATATAAGCAAATATATACCATATTTATCTTTCTGAGTGTGAATTGCCTCACGCACAATGATTTTTTTCTAGTTCTATCCATTTGTCGCAAATTATATGACTTTATTTTTTAAACATTTAGTGATACTCCACTGTCTAAATGTACCACATTTTATTTATCCAGTTATCTCTTGAGGGACATCTAGGTTGTTCCCAATTTCTGACTATTATGAACAGAGCAATAAAAACCAGGTTGAGTAAGTGTCTCCATTCCAGGATTAAAAGTCCTTTGGTTAACAACCCAGGAGTAATGTAACTGGATCTTGAGGCAAATCAGTTCCCATCTTCCCAAGGAACCACTACACTGATTGCCATGGTGGCTATATGAGTCAGCACTTTAATTTATGTGTTTTCCAGTGTATGCAATTTCAGGTTTTTGTTTGCTTGTTTGGTTGGTTTGTTTTCTAGAAAATTAAATCTCTAGGTGCTTGGAGATCTGAAATCTACCAAGGCCACTTAAGTTCTCTTGTATCTCTTTTATTTTTAAAAATCAAATATAAAATTTATTTTATTTTTTCCTTGAAAGAACAATAACAAAAATGCTTGAAGAGTTTGCTTTGCACATTGGCCTAGAGTACATCCATTGACTGACTTAACTGCTGAAGTGTGAAATTGACACTTCCTGTGTAGAAGATCCGACACGAGTGCCTACTCTGTTTGGCAAAAATAGCATAACAGATCTCACAGTCCTCTGTCAGAGCTACTGAACCCCAAGCTCCATCTGAGAACTGGCTTGCTACTGTTAATTTATGTGGTTGTTCTTTATAGAGCAGTTAACTTTGCACTACCATAGAGTACCATAGTTTACTAACAACTGATTCTTTAAGAAGTGAAAAGACATTTGATTCTAGACCCATTTATCTTCATACCTAATAGGGTTAAAAATACTGATATAATGTGATAATCATAGAGGACTCAATAAACTGTTTGCTTATGTACACTATGTTTCTGACATAAGATCATGGTACTCATATTTATGAACCATCATCTCTTCAGAAAACAAATAGAAAATAAGACATATTGAGAGTTTGACTCATTTTCATGTATTTACATTTCTTATTCTAATAATTTAATTTCCTATTGGTATTTTAAGACCTTTAAACAAGCACACTTCTAGACTTTCTTATTGTCAACACTATCCTTGACTTGCATCTACACATCTCACAGATGGTCCATAAGAAGAAATGTGATGGAGGCAGCTACTATATAATATGATGCAGTCTCTCACAAATGTGAGAGCTGGGTAATTATGATACAGACTTTCTATTTTACGACTCTGGGTCCCCATATCTGGAAATGTACTTACACTTATGTATGAGGGTTTCAATTGCTGTGAAGAAACACCCATGACCATGGCAACTCTTATAAAACATTCAGTGGGGTGCTTACAGTTTCAGAGATTTAATCCATTATCATCATGGTGGAACATGGTGGCATGCAGGATTACATGGTGCAGGAGAAGGAGCTGAGAGTCCTACATCTTGAGCCACAGGCAACAGGAAATGAACTGGGATAGCTTCAGCAAAGGAGACCTCAAAGCCTGCCCCATGGTTACCCACTTTCTTCAACAAGACCACACTTACTCCAAAAAAGCCACACTTCCTTATAGTACCACTCCCTATATGAGCTTTTGGGGGCCAATTATATTCAAACTGCTACAACCTGCAAAGCCAGTCTACTGTGGGAACTAGGTCAGGCACTGCATAATATCTCAAAAATATATTTCCACCAAAATGTTGAGACTAATCAAAGTACTTCTTAATATTACTCACAGATGGCAGAAGAGGGTTAAATTTATATCGTAAAGCAGCATCCTTCCCTTCCCTTCCCCAGTCGAACAGGACACACACACACACACACACACACACACACACACACGTCTAATGCATTCAGCTGTTTCCATGCCTTCTATTTCCTTTAAAACACTAGTAACTTCTCCTAAAACAAAGCAAAATGTGCTTGTTTTTTTTTCTGCTCTCTTATAATATTGGTAGACTCTTTTACTAACCCTTAAAAATTTCAAATAAAGTCTACTTTCATAGGTCCAGGATATGTATTCCCACAGTCTAAATGTATAGGTGTAAGTCAAACTTTATTATCAAAGCCTCAATATTGAAAAAATAATATACTATATTCTCATTCTCCACTGCTCCTGCTGATCTTCTTCTAGGTCAGTAAGGCAGTCTTCCTCAAAATTACTAAGTAAAAACAGTCTTTGACTCTGGGAAAGCATCCACATCAAACTTGCAATCCCTCAGTGTGTGGCCTTCACTGTTTACCTCAGCTGTCTTGTTCCAGTAGGAAACTATATCCATAATTCAGAACCTATTTTCTATCTTGGCCCATCATTTCTTTAAATTCCTAGCAACATTTGAGTGTTTTAGGTGTAATTTCTAGAAATAGAATTCTGAGACATAAGGAATTCACTATGAACTGAATAATGGTAACTCATTTTTGATACACCAAATTCAAAAAAGAAACTTACAAAATTAAGTATGTTCTTTGTTTAGCCAAAAGAACTTTCTAGAAAGTGTTGATTTAGTATATTCATTTAACATTATTTATTTTAAAGTAACTAAAATCCAAACAGTATATCAATCCAAGTAATTATTCTCTTAAGAACATGTGTGTGTGTGTGTGTGTGTGTGTGTGTGTGTAATGTCTATGTGGGCATTGATGTGCACATTAATAAATATACAGGCATATGTCTTTTATGGTACAAGTATAGGTGAGAACATAATATTGATTTTAGATGCTCCTATTTCTTCTTGTTTGAGTCAGAGCTTCTCTTGTGTTTCTGCTGTACATTCTATATTACCTATCCTGGAAGTTTCTGAAACCTCTCTGTTTGCCCCCATGAACCTAAGGAAGCTGCCATTACAGACATTCTACACATGTTCATCTTTTACATGAGTTTTGGGGATTCAAACCACTAGAGCAACAACTGTTTTTACCCACTGAGCCATCTCACCAGCCCACAAGGCATTATTCTAATCTCCACAGAAAAGTTGCCTTTCAATTTTGGTATAACATTCCAGAAACAATCACTGACAAGAACTAGTCATCTTGAAATGCCTATAACATGTCCAAACTTTAAAATTCTGAGAAGTGATACTTCTTTTCTATGTCCTACATGATGATCCACTCCAAAAGACACAAATATGACATTTAACACTCCAGTGGTAAAACCTCAGGAACTCATTCACCTCACAAAACTATGGCATAAAGTCAAAATATCCAAAGCATAATTTGAAGGCAACTTAAATATTCATTGAAATGTCTCAGCAGAGACAAAATATGAATCTCAATGAAACACAGAAGGTCAATATAATTTCTTAAATTCTTGTTTCTTCTCTCCATCTTCAGAATACTTTTTTTTTCATAGAAGAGTTCTTACATGTTCCCATATGGGTCGGGCATTGATAGTGCATGCATTTAATCCAAGAACTCAAGAGACAGAAACAGATGGTCTCTTTGAGTTCAAGGCTAGTTTGGTCTACAAAAGTGAGTTTCAGGACAGCCAGGACTATTACGCAAAGAAACCTTGTCTCGAAAACAAAGCACAGCAAAACAAAACAAGCAAAAAATATTCACATATCATCAGTTTGTCATTCCCTCTCAGTTTCACCCTTTGTCCAGCCATGCATTTTTCTCACTCTGTAGCTTCCCCCTAAGCATCCTTGTTCAGTTTTTCTATGTCTCAGGGTTTCTCACCAAGCCCAGTCAATGCTCATTCTCTCTCCTCTGTTTCACCTCCTAGATGCATTCTGTCTTTTCCTAATCTTGTCAGCATGAATCAGCCAGGCTGATTCATTTATTACTGGTCCTCTTGCCATTCATCACCCCACTTACAGGTAGCAGCAATGCTTCTGTTTGAAAGACAGAGTAGAAACTCTGAAATAGTGTAAAATCATATTTTTCTTGTTCTATATAGACAGCGATATTTACCCTAGATGATTGGAAAGAAATAAAGAGATTATATATGTGATATATATTACTTATATAGATTATATATTTAATATTATCTATGCCAGAAAAAGTCTGTGCCAGATATATTGCTCAAAGAAATAATACTGAGATAATAAACAAGATACTTTGGTAAGAATTATGCACCTCACGGGGAGCAGTCTTTGCTTCTCCCTACTGCGTTCCCACCAACTATCCTGAAGTCAGACTGTCAATAAGCTAAAGGAGAAGGCACTGCTGGAGAGAGGTCAGTGGTTCTAAGAGCATGAGCTAGTGCTGCAGAGAGGGACACAGCTTGACTTACTGCGTTTGCAACTCCAGCTGAGCCGTGTACTTGCCAGGTGGTGAGGAGGGCAGAGGCAGGCACTGAGCTCCAGAACAGCTGCTCCCTTCTCTCCTTCCACTTAATATTTGGGAATCTGGGTAGTTTGGAGGCAGTCACAAGGGAGCGCTAGCAGATGGCTACCATACTGTGGGGGTTTATTCTTGAATGGAGAGATCTTCTTTGACTAAAAGCAACTATATTTATATGCTTTAAATATGATCTATTGGGAAGCCGGAGAAAGATACATTAATTAAGAAATTAACATTCTTTAATTTGGGCTTTTAATTCGGTTCTTTGTTTCCAGTCATATTTCATACAGTATATCAGCCATAGGATAGCAATTTGGCTGGCATCCACAACATTTTAAAAAGACAGATAGAGATAAATGAAAGGACTATTTTGTCTCTTTATCACAGCTTTATGTATTTTAAACATGCCATAATCAATTGACAGACCTATGAGGAAACTTCTTAAATTCAGCCAACACTGACTGTGAAGTATTTTATATTTTAAGTACAGTATAAGAAATTTTTCCATTGGCATGACCTTCTGTAAGACAGCTATGGAAATTTTTTTCATTTTTCATAAAGAGAAATAAGAAACAAAAATATTATAATTTATTTCAAGCTAAGTAGGTTCAAATCCGATTTTGACTACATTTATACTTGCTACAAAATATGTCAAAAATCCTCCTAAAGAACAAAGAGACAAATTAGAGTTTGGGATTTTTTTCAGTGTTTTTGTGTGTCTGTTATTTTCTTTTCAAAAATATCATGTCCTCCACAAATAAGAGATTACAATTATATAACTTGTTGAAGCTTATAAAGTGATTTGTACTTCAGAACATTTTTATCTTTAAAAATTCTTATTTAAAAAGGCATCTCTATATACTAAGAGATGTCAATCCAGGGATGCTGAAAGATATCAAAATACTTGGCTGTCAGCTTTGACACAATAAATCTTTCACTTTTCTACTGAACTGAGGCAAAGCCTAGATGTCTTTTGCTTTTATCCACTAAAACATTAGTTTTCCATGCCAAAACATACTGTTCAAGGGAATAGCAAAAGTTGACTATTTTAGCAATAAGATATTTATGTAATACACTGATTCAATAGTTATGGTAGAAATAACTATCAAAAGGATCTAATATTGCTATCCCTGTTATGATATGAAATATCAGATTTCCCCAACCTTCTTAAAATGTAAGCTTTAAAATGTTAGTACATTAATATTAGCTTCAAGTTAATCCTCCAGAAAGATGAGCTTATAGATCAGTGGCAGACTACTCAACTAGCAAGTATGAGGCCCTGGCTTTGATTGTCACTAAGAATACATTATAATTAAAGTAAAAATATTCTTGCAATAAGTAAACTCTAAATTAAAGACATTTATATTCACTAATAGTTTCAGTGATCAAGTAGCACCAATAAGTGATGATTGTCTCTAAGGATCGTCGTTTTAAAACTGAATAGATGGCTAGATTTAATCTTTCTAATGTCCAGTTGTAATCAAGACATTTATTTCTAGTATCTGATTCTAACACAGGAGGAATCCACATTCAACATTACTTCCTATATAAATCCTCAACTTTCCTTTCAAAACTTTTACTTCTTCGTGAATATTCTCCAACTTCCTCTGTCTGCTGTTCACTTCATAACTAACCCATGCCCTGGCTTTCTGAAACTTGTCCAGAACCTCCTAGGATCCAGAATCTAGGTCCACTGAGTTTATATGTGACTTACTAGAAGCTGTTTCTGCTTTCCTTCTGCATTCTGAACTACCAAAATCCTGCAACATTCTACTTTCTCATTGCTCACCATATCCAATCACCAGTTTCTGCTTGATGTTACCTCTCTGTTAGTTCTAAAAGCATACCTTTGGGAGCATATAAATACATGTTTTTAGTTTAGATCGATGTTTTCAGTGGCTGAGTGCTCTTAAATAAATGGTCATATCTAATGACAACTACCTCTGTAAAATAACATTTTGTTTATTTGTTGTTCATGTTTCTTTTTGCAACATACATCTTCACTGTACAGCCTAGGCTGGCAGAGATTTTGCTATGCAGCCTAGGTTGGTGTGCATATGTGATCCTCCTGCCTAGGTGTCACAACTGCCAAAATTAGAGTCTCGTATTTCTGTGCTCAAAATAAAGGAACCTATATGTAGAAAGTACTTCAATCCTGGATTGAGATAACAATCAAATACATGAATAATTGTAAAAGTCACCTCAGGCAAATAATCATTTAGAACCAAACTTCTCAAAGTAGAATGTGAGAGGCATTGGTTCCCGCATGCTCTTCATATTAGAAGAATTTGAAGTTGTTATAATTAATTAATCAGTACTTCCCATGGTCACTTCTCTCAGTCATGATGCACGTTAACATGTTACAAGATTTGTAATATGTAGAGAAAAAAAGTCAGAACTAGCAAAACAGTTGTCCTAATATCCATGTGTGTATGTGTCCAGAAAGCCAGCACAAACACGAGTAGCAACTATTTAACGCCTGCAGAAACACGGCTCTGACAAAGGGTTCTGAGAAAATGTTGGCCTGGGCAAGAAATACAATTATCTATCATCTTGGAAATTATTTTCAACACATATTTTAGGCAAATAAATAATGTAAAAGAAACCATCTCCTAATATTCAGAGGAATTACAAATTACAAAATAGGTTCTCTCTAGTGGGTAGCTATGGCCAAGAACAGTAAAACTGTATTAACCCCCAGAGAGCAATTATTTTTAACAATAACTTCGCGACTCTGAAAATATTCTATTTTGCATGCAGTGCCCAGTCATTGCTTATCCAGCCAGCAGAAGATGCAAGATTTCATCTCAGCATAAAGGTTTAGCACACCTTTTAACACAGTATGGGAGACTGTATGAAGAGTGAACCAAGCTCTCAGGAGTCTCTGGAAATGAGGAAGGCCCTGTCTGTGAAAGAGGCAGTATGGACGCATAACTGCCTGAATTCTGAGACATTCACTTCCCAACACAAATCTGTTTACTATGCACAAGGAAAGGGGCAATAAGTGCCTGTGGGTGAATGTCTTGATGTTTAAAGCTGAATGCAACACATTTTAGATGGCATGGTGGGAATTCCAAAATCATCTTATTTTTTTCTTTTTCTGAGAACAAAAACAAAGTTGTGTTCATCTTTATTGCTCATTCATGACCTATTTTCTCTCAACAAGGGCATCACTAAAGCACCTCAGGAATACAGGCCTAAACTATCCTTTTATCTCAGTGGAAAACTGCTTTTCAAATAAATTATAATTTCACAAGTCACATCAATCTTATTTACTTGTCATTCTTCAAATTCAGTTTATTCAATAGAAGAAACCTCACCCCCACCTATTTGAAGCACAACCCTATTTTTAAAACAGGTTATTAAAATCTGAGAATAAAAGTAAGCTCCATGTCATTTTAGTAAATTTTACCTTTCTTATTCCAACGAAAGCCAACACAATTACTATAACATTATCCTTTTACATTTCAGATATGGTAAAGAATCTTCTTTAAATACTCAGACATGTGGCTTCCCACTGTGATCATACACCTAGTATCCCTTCTGTGTGTATGCATGGTTGGGCCTAACCCTTAGATATCATATAACAGAAAGAACACGTGTCCAAACCCCACCCTAGGTATCTGAAATATCCTATTGCAAACCAGAGATTCGGAAGAAATTTTAGTTAATATAAGAAATTCTTAACTCTATAGGCAAGTGAATTGAGGCACTACTTATTGAGTTAATAAATTGAAAATCCAGCTGAGAGTTAGTCCCTTAACTCCAAATTATGTTGTCTACATCATTAGAAAAGTGACTTGGATCTATTAAGAGTGACATCTTGCCTCAGAACTGAACAAAATCATGCCTATGACAATTTTCAGAAGTTTTATTTAACTGTTTAGTATAGAACACATTCTAAAAATGTTACCTTTGGTGTCTGCAAGTTCACTCGAGACAAAGGTTTGTAATCTTAGGCGTGTGGGTGAGAGTCCTGTGAACAACCCACCTTCCTGCTCTATCCATCCTTAAACATCGACAGCTTTAAGGGAAATGGTCAAACTAAACATCTGATGGCGTCAACAGGCATTATAACTTCATTCTTTTAGGTTTTATACTCGTGCCAGCCAGTGACCTTTATCTACAGCTGGGGACTACGTATTTTATTCGTAGATCATACTTTTGAGTTCTTACTTGTAATTCTCTTGTACATTGTTGATTTCACATAACACTGATGAGTCCTTTGAGCTTTTAAAAGTACCATAGGATCCAGAGTTCACATACATTTCAGTAACACTACCATACAAAATGATTTGTGCTGGCAATTCTTCTACTACAGAGTATCATTTTATGTTTATAACCTTATTTTAACCTTACTTATTCTATGCATCATGTTGAAATCTAACTTATTTTACTCTTTCCAAGGTTGTAATCAGTACTGGAAACCATTTTTTCTTATCTTTACTACTTGATAGTTTCCATAATAGTCTGGAAAACCCATATTCATTTATCCTTCCTTGGAGTTGGTAGAGGGAGACATTTTCTAATTTTGCCATACCATTCTTCACATCATGTTCTTTCTTTTGCCTTTTCCGATTTGACACCATATTATTTTAGCTTTATTTATTGTTTTATGGTTATTTTAATTATTATTTAAAGAATTCAGTAGTCCTCTGTGACTTAGAATTTCAATAGGCCATTGTGAATTCCCCTGTTTGTACCAAAGGATATTTTAAGGACCTAATTTTATAAAACAAACTAGTAAATGCCCTTAATATCATTAGAATACTGTAGAAATCTGCCTCAAACTGGATCTAGATATTGAATCTAACCTCTGACTTCATAATCAGATTCAAACACAGTTGATAAAGCATAGTGTTGCAGTGTTAGTTATGTCGTGGATGGAGGAAAGGAACTGTTAAGAATCTAGAAGCCCATGAAATTTAAGACGTCCAAGATGTCTAGAAAAGTATAGGACTTATACAGCCCCTCTCCAAGGTTATGCTATAGGCAGTTGCTGAAGAGAGGGAGACTATTCTGTGGAACTGCCTTCATGTTGGGCATCAACCTCTAGGACACAGTCAAGCATCACCAATGATAATAGACTTTTCAGTGACACGGTTACCCTTGAGTCACTTGTGCTGTTTTAAGTTAACTCTTCATCTATCTCCCTATAAGAATTTCCAATAAATGTGATGGTTTGTCTAGTTAGGTGGAGGTGGAATTCTTCCTTTGTGTTGTCATCAGTAACCTGTCTTGAAAAGGCATGAATTTCTCTCCAGACAATGTTACATAGTATACTACTTTATAAAAGGGCAGCACAGTTCATTTACTCTACTGAACAACTTAGTTGAAATTTACCAAATCTCTTTAACCTTTCTTTCTTGTGTCTTCATTTGCTTATCGTAGAAGGATAAAACTTACCTACTAAATGTCTTTATTTTTTATTTTTGTTTTTTTTTGCTGGAAGAGGTTCGAATAAGTAAATGAGACAAGGTGAAAAGAATCTCAAAAATTACACAAAATAAGAAAAAATAATTTTATTCAAAGTCTTTACCTAATTCATAAAACAACATTTTCTTTTTTTAACATATTTTTGCTGCCAAAATGTCCTCCTAGATTCAAAGCTGATCTTACTCTGGAAATCTCACAATATATGTCTTACACCATGACTAAAACTGTCCCCATTGTAAAAGAGACACTACAATACGGAGAAACCCTGTCTCGAAAATCCAAAAAAAAAAAAAAAAGAGAGAGAGAGAGAAACACTACAAAAGTTAGCTTACAGACATCTTTACACATTTCCTACAGTGTTCTCTCATCAGACTGGCCTCTAGTCTAGGAGTTCAGGGTCACTCAGCTTGTTAAAGAAATCATTGTCTGTGATTGGCTTAGCAAAAGCCTTGATCAATATCATACCATTTACCTCAAGCATCATGAAGTCCTTGAGGAGGATCAGTGGGGCTGCCAGTCCATGAATACTGCTTCTCAAAATTATGTATGGGAAGCTATTCAGAGACTCAAAGGCCCTGCAGAAAGCTGTGCAAAAGGTATGCAAAGGAGTAAAGACCAGTGGAATGTTAAAGTCATGCCAGTATCATTTCATGTGGGTTCCATCAATGCATTCTCCTTAATTCTGGGTTGAACTTTGAACTTCTTAGCTTTTATCTGGGTTGAGTACACAGATGTTGGAGCTAGGTCTTCTGTTCCAGTTTGCTTTCAGCTCCCTTGATGACATATGACTCTACCCTTACTGTAGTGAGTGCCTATGTTACCTATTTACGCCAGCATTAAGATGGTAGGACCAACTCCATTTTACTATCTTGTGAAATAGCAGAACATCAACATTTTACTTTACCTCACTTACTGAAGCCCATACTCTGCTTATTGTTAAGTATATAAAACTGAATAGAGCAGATGTCTTTGATTTTGTTAGAGGTCTGAAAAGAGGAAGGCTGGGAAGTTATGACTATCAGGCTTCCTTGTCAAAACATTCAAAATTGAAAACATCCTTGATATAGCTTCACTAGGATTTACCAGCCAGCTAGAGAAGAGCAAGATAGTTCTCTAATTTTCCAGTCTTCCAACATTTCCTTGTGAATATTGTTTCTATTTGCCTAATAAGAATTTGTTCATTAAATCAACAATAAGAAAAATGTCTGCTGTATTAGAGCTCATGCAAGAAGTATGTGTTTTCCTTCTTTTTCCATACATCACTGCTGTTTCAGAGATGACACTATGGACTGAATCCGAGACACCTTTAAACTACCCCAGAGTCTACCAAAGCAATGTCCACATCTGAGGTGTTTTATTACAGAATGAATGAAGAAAGAAATGATTATGTGGTAGGGAATAAAGGATATCTGGGTGAATTGATGCTTTTTCCTATCTGATATTCTCTTACAACAATTTTTAGGCACAAAATTAATTAAGAGCTATTTTTAATTTCATCTATGTAACAAAACTTTATGCAGGGTTTCTAGTTAGAGATATCCACTGGAGTCTCTTAGTTTCCCAAATTTTTATTTGATCTACACCTGAACAATCATTCTTTTACTGTTGTTTCTTGAGTGTATGGTAGCTCTTGATATATTGAAAGTCTTTTGATATCTATAAATACACCTTATTGAATCACATATTACTGAATGGGTTACCATTCTGTCTAGCAGAAAGTAGTTAGTGAATAAATAATCAGTTCACAGGGTATTTCTTAGTCAATGTTCATTAATCATCTCTCATAGCCAACCTTATTGTAGAAAAATATCAGGGTATTATGTATGTATATCCAATAAATGTTTACTGGACAACAATTGTGGTGGGCCTGTCAAGAATACAAATAAAAAATTAATCAGCATTTACTCAGCATGTCAATATATGATTTTATCAATGATTTACATCATAAAAGGATATATAAGAATACTAAAATGACATTTTAAAGCTGATTAATTGATACCTTAATAGGCATCTATTAAATGGGTATCTAATAATAGAATACAGGCTTTCAGATTAACCATCTTATTATAAGGAAAAGAAGCCAAAGAAAGGGTTTTCTCAGTACTGTACAAAGGTAGCAACCAGAGTGGTGTTTAAAGACCCAAGACTATGTATAGAGGGTCACTTGAAACTGATTGTCATTTATACCTGTAGGAAAGGGGGTGTATATATAATTATCTCATTGCCAAACTTTGGCAGAGGGACACCTAGAAAGTAGCCTAAGAAAGTAGGTGCAAGCTACATTGCACACAGAAAAATAGAGACGAAAGGAATATGACTAACCCCTGAGAACCCAAGCAAGTGAGTCTCCCTTCAATACTTCCAGCTCCATTCAATTCATCACGCTGCAAGACTACTTTAATCTCCTTCGTTCCATCAGCTTTCAACTGTATTAAACTAATGAATTTAATGATTTTGGTTAAATCTGCTGACATTTATCTAGAACAACAAACCCCTGAGGCAAGGTATATATGCAATTAAAATGCCTGTTATAGGGACCACAGCACAGGCTATAATAAATAAGGCAATTTAATGGGGTTCATTGCCACTATAAATGTTCTCAAATTTCTTTTTATGAAACAGAATTTGAATGATCAAGGCCATGTTACTTTTTATGTGACGTGTACTTTGAAACTTGGTTCTTCATGAATAGACACAAGTTACCATAGAATATCACCTTCCTTTTATCATTCAATTTTCAGAATATCAAGACATGAGGCAAAAATTGTAGTTTTAATATGCTATTTCTATCTAGTTTCATGTTGAAGAATCCATGGTAAGTCCTTGTGGGTAGGCTAGTTATGCTGTCAAAACAGTGCCATCATTGTGTTTCTTTAACTCTCAGTATGTATGTACAATGTCCTACAGTATCTCAATGACTCCAGGAAGTGGATGTGATTGTTTGCATGCAGACTGTAGATGAGATGTGAGACAAAATCAGTAAACTAGAGGTCAGAATTCAAACATCGTTGGAACTCCAAACTTTTATTCTGTACAATGATATAACAATGTATTTAGCAGTCACAGACACTTTTATTACACTAACAGCTGACAAGTCCATTCATAGCTCAGCATTCATAGTTTTATTGGGAATTACTCCCATAGAGAAGGTTCCACTAAGCAATTAAGTCAGGCTCAGAGATATCTTTTTCCTCTGCAGTATGAATGGATTCTGTTATATGAATAATCCGGATTGAGTCATTGAGATACAGCCATCTGCTACTATTTTTAGTTATTTTATTCATTTAGTTTATATTTATTTTCATTTAGCTTAGTAAAATGACAAGAAAGGCAAAGCGGGCAAAAATCTGTGTCATTCTTACAGTAATTTTAAAAAGAAGCACCTCTGATTGGAAGCATAAACTAGTGGTGCCTGGGTTACCTTTAGCCCACACAGTAACCTCACTGCCCCTTCTCCCTGTGGACTCAAAAGCAGCATATGGCTGCTCGTCTTGCAGTTCAGACTGCTCTGTTTAGCCCAAACCTCTAGGTTACAATCTGTTTTATCATCTCCATAAGGATCACTTTTCTCTTGAGACATTCATTCCTATCAAAATAGAGACCTAAATGTGCAACTTCACTCCCAGATAGACAGATACACATTTCACACATAGGCCAAGCTTCCTGGGTAGAAATCCTACATCAAAAGAAGAAAATTGCACTAACTGCTAAATTAAAATCATATAATAATTCCAGTAAAAGGAAAAAGAAACAGTACTATTTCCAACATTAAGAGTGATGTCGTTGAGGATCTTGTATACCTGAGACATTTTCCAGGGTAAAGAATGGTTCACTTACTTCAAACATTCATTGACTTCACTAGGATGTATTCAGGAAAGTTTTGCTGCACTCAAATGTGCCTGATCATCTATGTGTGAATATGTGGAAAATCGTCCTGTGGTTGAATTCAGCCAGAGGAAAACAAAACCAAACTGGTCCTTTGAAACCAAGAATGCAGCCCAATAAATGGCTGATAAATGCTCACCATTGAGAGTGTGAGACCAGTTGTAAATCTGGCTTAGTCGAATAAGGAGTAATGGCGAATACGCCAAATAAATCCCCCTCACTGTGCTCTCTGACAGTGATTCCAGACAGTAACGAGACAGGTAGGCACCTCTTACCAGGCTGCTATTCCAAACAATATGTGGCTGCCTTCATCAGGATACCTGTGTCTTCATATGAGAAATTCTGGTCTAAGTCTGTCTCCCGTTCTAGCATAGAGTGCCTTAAGGCAGAGATCACATATCTACTCTACATCCACATAAACTCTAAGCAGCACAAGTGAGCTTACCAAGCTGGTTCTTCTTATCACTCCCACTGACCTGAAACTCAGTAACCTTTGAACACAGAACAGTCTCTCTCTCTCTCTCTCTCTCTCTCTCTCTCTCTCTCTCTCTCTCTCTCTCTCTCTCTCTCTCTCACACACACACACACACACACACACAGATAATAGTAATAATAATAATAATGTTTTGCATATTTCAAATTTTCTCTTATTTTCCAAGAAAACCAGCAAGCCAGCACTCTTAATTGTGGTTCAGACTGCCTCAGACTTGACTTATTTGAGCCCAAGAGCTATATAATGCTGTAAGTACTTGACCATTTTGGACAGGCATCTATCTCCTCCACTCCAGGCTTAGTCTACTACAGGAATGTGTGGTTAGCACATGCCAAAGTGTGCAGCTCAGGCTGGCCATGAACTCATGATCCTCCTACCTCTGCCTTCTTTAGCAAAATCTCTCAGCATGCACCACCACAGCAGATTCAGTTTTTCTAAAAGTAATGATTTAAATGTCTTTCACAAAAATTTTAGTATACAAGTAACATGTTAACTTTGCTCATTAACTTATCATAACTATTCCACATTGTGATCCTTATTCAATATACTGCATATTATGTGTATGTATGTATTATGTATGTATGTATACGTGTATAAAGACATTAAAAATGAAATTTTAAATTCTGTTTGGAAAGAAAGCATTTTATGGTTTTCAAATGAGATCTTGAAAACCACTCATGCCCAAATGACAATATCTATCCAATACTACTAAAGGAAGAAAAGAACTATGCATTTATCCTATGTGAAGTTTACACTTTAAGTGCAGAGAAAATTTTCCAACTATCAGGAAAGTAAAAAGAACTGATTGCGTTAACTTTTTAAATGGATGTATTCTTTGTAAGATTTCTCCATATTGCTTTCTTTCTCTCTTGTTTTCCTTCCTCCCATTCTGAACTTTCTAAAGAAAACTCAAGTCTCTCTTCTAAAAGGACTTCAATTCTCTACTTCCTAAACTCTATTAGAACCCCACAGCTTAGACAGAATTCTCAGATAGGGAGTAATACATGAGACAGCGTTAGGGCCCTCATGAGCATCAGGAAATGAACTAAATGATTTCTTTATTTCATTTAATTTTTATTACAACTATATGAAGCAGTTGCTACTGTTTTTACCTTGGAGTTTATGAAACTAGAGAAAAATAATGCTGTACATTATACAGATATCTAAGCAGAAAGTTTATAAATCAGTAGCTCTCCAATGATCCCCACTCCTCCTTCAAACATGACTCCATTTCAGGTTCTTAGGAGATTTACATGAACTATCCTGACATTCTTCAGAATCTAGTCCTTGCTTTATACCTGCCCTCTACAGCCTCTTTCTCCATTGCTCCTGAGAGCAGTAACTTCATTCTTTCAATGAGTCTAGCCCTACTGTATAGTATAAATGATCACAGCTTGCATGAGAAATTGTACAAATTGATTTCCAAACAAATTGAGTTCCAAACATAAAGCATTTATGCATCATTACATGTACATAAAAGCACAGCTTAAAATTCAACATTAAGTTTTAGAATAAACAGATTATGCATATAGAGAAGAAATATATTTGTATTCATTTGTGTGTATAATTATTTGGAGCTCTTGGTACTCTGCATAGTACATGAGAGTCCAAAGCAATTCATTTTACTATGGAAATTCTTAACCAAAACAATATGAAAAGCATTTTGATATTGACAAAAGTCAGATAAAAGTTGCTTCACTATTTAAACCATTCTCAAATTTTTCATTGTCACATTGAGTTTACTTCATGGAAATATACTTCCAAAGGATTACTGTCAAATAGATATTGATTATTGAGATCATAAAAAAAATCTGTGACATTTTTCAAAGTTCAGTTTAGATAAATCAATTTGAGTTTCAGAACAATATAAGAGTTTCACAAAGAAACTACAGTCCTAACTGTGGCGACTCAGGTCTGCCTTTGCTTTAGCTAGAATCAAAGCTGCCCCTGCATGGCAGAATGAGAACCATGGCAGTGATCAGGAAGTTACTCCCAAGAAACAAACTCCGGTTCTGTAATTTATTATCATCACTTCTTGACTGTGAGCTTGGGTGACAGATACTACAAAACGATGTCACTTCAAGAGACATTTGAACATACAGGATGAGAAAAATGTGTTAGTGTAGCACCCAATGTTTTGGAATGGCCTCAAATAAAAGAAAACACATGAGCATGCCCCTGTGATTGTGTGTCTTTGAGAAGGGTTCTTTCATTACAAGAGAGAATTAAATACACATTGCAAATGGACAGCAGTGTAGAATCAGTCTCTAGGTCAGCAGAAATACTTTTACAGACATCTTATGGCCCTCAAAAGAAAGTACTACCTATCTCAATGATTCCTCTCAGGTCCTAAGTGTTGGACATAAGCATTCTTAAGCATTGCAAGAATGGTACAGTATAAGAACTGCAATTCTTGGTTGAGTCAACAGAACTTACTCTATACCTGAAGTCAGCGTGCGTTAATATAGCTGTAGCTGTTTAAATGTGAAATGAGTCTTTTCAGTTGGGATGAAGGACACTACAATCCTTCTCTCCTACCTCTGCCCCTGCCCTTGCACTGTGGGTTTTTCAAGACATCTCTTGACCTTCAAGGCCAAAGCTCCTGCAGTAGTGTTGAGTGCCATCATGGAATATCATGCCTCCAAATTCTCAGGACATTCCTTGCTTAAGAGAGAGATTCTATGAGCTGACACAGATGAAACATTGCTTGGGTCTGTTAGTGCCTGTATGGGAAAAGATTGAGGCCAGCTAAGTGATAAAACACGGACAAATGCATGGCAGCTGCCTTAGACACAGGGACCCCACATTGGGCTGAGCTCTAAGTGCATATAGTCCAAAGAAGACTAGACTTCATCTATTCTTATGAATATTGTAGGTTTTCTCTGATGATGTTCAAGTGTAGTGTTTTAAAAGGAAGCATCCCCCTTTAAGAGCTAGATAGAACAATATTCACAAACAGTAATACTTGCTTTTAGATGAAGTTGATTGGTCCACTGTCCAATGATTTTGTATTCTGTACTTTTGTTGTTTATCTGATACTGGAAGATATCATAGCGTCCAGGAGCATCTCCATTTTCATTAAAAGTGACAGGTGTACCCGCACTGCCTATAAAGATTAGGAAAAGAGTGTTAACAAGGTATAAAATATCCCAGTGGGCTTATTTTCCTCTTAGGAAGAATGGTAGATAAAATATTTTCTGTGTAGTAAAGGATGCAACAATTGTAATCCAGACAATATTATTCTTGATAGTATAATATCTTTTACATGAAAATAAACTTAGATGCACATATAAAAATAAGATGGACTTTATGTATACATTAGAAAATAAATGCTGAGAAGTCAAGCTACGTAATATATGTACAAGCTAAATAAATACAAATTGAAAGTCTGAATATTTAATACTAGCTTCATAGAATTTGACTTCATGGGGAAAATGTGCATGTATTGATGTATGACATCCGCTGTACAATACAAACTGGAAACATCAACCCCAAATAGACAGAGCCTCCAAGTGAGAAGCCTAAGTGCTTTACTTATGGACAGTTCTGCTCCAATATGAAGCAGGTGCACTTTTCAGCTCCACTGCTTCTGAGTAGATCACTGCAGGCTGCTCTTGGAAACCTCCACTGGGCAAGGCTTCGAGTGAGCTCTGGAAAAGCCTAGCTTCGCTCGGATCATCAAAGCCTCATGATTCATTGTGATGAGTGTAATGGTAGCAGAACAGCAGGAAGCAATGAATTTAGTCTCTTCTAAACTCCATTTCTCTTGAAAGCATTTTTTTTCTCCTGATACTTCTGCTCACCTTTACTTTCCTTCCAAGCACATCTATAATCACAGGTGTAAGAGTAGGAAGGAATGAGCACCACAGCGCTTTCTCTTTCCACCTCACCACACTCTCTACACAGATTTGATTTTTCCCTAACAGCTTTCAGACCACCCTTCATCTTCATGGATTATTCATTCTCAACTCAAAATATACAGTTGACAGCAATCCCTTTATTTGGTGCCTTCTTCTTTCTGCAGGCCCCATTACCTCAAAGGGAATTAGATCTAATTTATCTTCTGTGATGCAATTTCCTCATCTTGCTGTCCCTTTCTACATTATAGTCTTTAAATTGCATACAATTTACAAATTAAATTATGTATGTATTTCACTCTTTGCTGATGATATGATAGTTTACATAAGTGATCCCAAAAATTCTACCAAGGAACTTCTACAACTCATAAACACATTTATCAGTACAGCAGGATACAAGTTTAACTCGAAGAAATCAGTAGCTCTACTGTACACAGAAGATAAAAGTGCTGGGGAAGAAATCAGAGAATCAACACCCTTCACAATAGCCACAAATAGCATAAAATATCTCGGAGTAACTCTTACCAAAAAATTGGAAGACTTGTATGACAAGAACTTTAAATCTTTGAAGAAAGAAATTGAAGAAGACACCAGAAAGTGGAAAGATTTCCCATGCTCTTGTGAATTAACACAGTAAAAATGGCAATCTTACAAAAAGCAATCTACAGATTCAATCCAATGCCCATCAAAATCCCAGCAAAATTCTTCAAAGACCTCAAAAGAAGGGTACTCAACTTCATATGGAAAAGCAAAAACCCCAGGATAGCCAAAACAATCCTGTACAATAAAAAAAAACTAGAGCCATCACAATCCCTGACTTCAAACACTACTACGGAGCTACAGTACTGGAAACAGCCTGGTATTGATATAATAACAGACAGGAGGACCAATGGAACTAAATAGAAGACCCAGATATCAATCCACACATCTTCAAACACCTGATTTTTGACAAGGAAGCAAAAAAATATCAAATGGAAAAAAGAAAGCATACTTAACAACTGGTGCTGGCATAATTGGATATCAATATGTAGAAGAATGGAAATAGACCCATATCTATCACCATGCACAAAAATCAAGTCCAAATGGATCAAAGACCTCAACATAAAGCCAGACACACTGAACTTTATAGAAGAGAAAGTGGAAAGTACACTTGAAAAAATTGGCACAGGGAACTACTTCCTAAATATAACCGAAGCAACACAGAAACTGAGAGAAACAATTACTAAATGGGACCTCCTAAAACTGTAAAACAAAGGACAGAATGAGAAAAGATCTTCACTAGCCCCACATCAGACAGAGGTCTGTCTACAGAATATACAAAGAACTCAAGAAATTGGACACCAAAAGAACAATTAATCCAATAAAAAAAATGGAGTAAAGACCTAAACAGAGAACTCTCAACATAGGAATCTAAAATGGCTGAAAAACACTTAAGGAAATGTTCAACATCCTTAGTCATCAGAGAAATGCAAATCAAAACAACTCTGAGATTCCATTTTATACCTGAAAGAATGGCCAAGATCAAAAACACTGATGACAACTTATGCTGGAGAGGTTGTGGGGGAAAGGGAACACTTCTGCACTGCTGATGGGAATGCAAGCTGGTGCAACCCCTTTGGATGTCAGTGTGGCGATTTCTCAGAAAATTAGGAAACAACCTTCCTCAAGACCCAGTAATATCACTTTTGGGTATATATCCAAAGGGTGCTCAATCGTGCCACAAGGACACATGCTCAACTATGTTCATAGCAGCTTTGTTTGTCATAGCCAGAACCTGGAAACAATCTAAATGCCCCTTGACTAAATAATGGATAAGGAAAATGTAGTACATTTGCACAATGGAGTACTACACACAGAAAAAAATAACAACATCTTGAATTTTGCAGGAAAATGGATGGAGCTAGAAAACATTATTTTGAGTGAGGTAACCCAGACACAGAAAGACAATTATCACACGTACTCACTCATATGTGGTTTTTAAACATAAAGCAAAGAAAGCCAGCCTACAAATCACAATCCCAGACAACATAGACAAAAATGTGGACACTAAGAGAGACTTACATAGATTTAATCTACATGGGAGGTAGAAAGTAGAAAAAGACAAGATCTCCTGAGTAAACTGCTAGAGCATGGGAACCTTGGGGGAGGGTTGAAGGGGGAGGGGAGAGGCAGGGAGGGGAGCAGAGAAAAATATAGAACTCAGTAAATATAAAAAAAATACAGCCAAAAATATGTAAAAGCTGGGCAGAGATGGTACACACTTTTAATCCCAGTACTTGGGACACAGAGGCAGAAGAATCTCTGTGAGTTTGATGCCAACCTGGTCTAAAGAGTGAGTTCCAGGACAGCCATGGCTACACAAAGAAACTCTGTCCCAAAAACAAACAAACAAACAAACAAACAAATTATGTATTTCCATCCAATAGTGGTTTTCTTAATTTATTTGAAAAGTTTACCTTAATAGTCATAAAAACTTTAACTATAACTTATCAACTTGCATGTAACTAGAATATGAGTGGCAAAATTGTGATCACAATGTTTGCACAGTATTAAACAGAGATGGGATTGTTATAATTCCATATT
The DNA here is from genome assembly GCF_950005125.1 of Chionomys nivalis. Taxonomy (NCBI): domain Eukaryota; kingdom Metazoa; phylum Chordata; class Mammalia; order Rodentia; family Cricetidae; genus Chionomys; species Chionomys nivalis. The sequence continues at coordinate 175,762,034 of NC_080086.1, read as the reverse complement.
CTTGAATTTATTCTGAACTTTGAACCTGATATGAAGTATCTAAGGGGACCACAGATACCTAATACTATCAAGAACTGATGAGCCTACAGGAGATGGCACAAAGAAGGACAAAGGGCCACTGGTATAAGAAACAGAAGGCTACACGCTCATGTTGATTCCCCATTTATTTTAAGAACTCTTTTCGTGTGTAGCAAAAACTGAACAATGAGGATGAATGTGCCTTGAGGTCATGAAGAGCAGCACACATGGGCTTTGTTACTAATTATTATTTTCAGGCATTCAAGAAGGAAATGATTTTATAAATAAATAATGAAAGAAAATCAATGTTTAATCAGCCAGTATTATCTTCCTACTCTTTAGATGCTCAAGAAGAAACCTATTTTCTTTTCTTGAACAAAACATTTCTCAGACTGTTTAGCCTCTTAAGTATTTCCTGTGGACTTCTGTGACGCAGGAGTAATGACATTTTTCCTCAGTGATTTTGTGAAATTTACGTCAGTTAAATCTTGTGAAATATTTAGAGCAATGCATAGGTTAATTAAATATTATGATGCACCCATTGCTCATTATTAGTAAATATCAATATATTGGTAAGAAGAATATGTAAGTTTTTTAAGTGATGCCTAAACAGTTATTATGATTCAGTAACAGATTTCTGTTTGAAAAAAACACATATGTCATGAACAATATAAAAAAATCACTGTCTAATATTTATATATCATTTTTAAAAATAAGACTATATTTAATCTTCTCTATCTAAAATAACTACTGCTGTCATATTGTTTATCAAATGACTGCTTTTCAATCTTTCATGCCACAATTGTTCCCATGACAGAAGGTGCCACTTTAGTAATGTACAGATGATGACAGCATGCTGGGTCATGTATAAATTTATAGCCAGCTGCTTCACTATCTTATTTCTCCAGTTAAAAGAATGCCGGTTGGAAGTTAATGAGAGACTCACTATCCCCAAAATAATAACTGCTAATATCATTTTACTATCAACTTCATCAGATTTGACAATACATTAAGGGGGAAGATTTGAAAGAGATCAAGAAGCCGAGTGGTGGTGGCACATGACTTTAATCCCAGCACTCAGGAGGCAGACATAGGCAGATTTCTGTGAGTTCGAGGCCAGTCTGATCTACAAAAGCTAGTTCCAAAACAGGTTCCAAAGCTACAGAAAAACCCTGTCTCAGAAGAGCAAGTGGTCAAGAAAACGGATTCTGAAATCAGCTTGGGTTCAAACTCCCAATCCCACCACTTAGTAAATAGTGGTTGCTATTGTTTTAGGTACAGTCTCAATTTCACTATATCTCACTTTTCTTATCTTAAATTAAACTTATAGTAATCTTTACACAAACAGTTACATGATTAAATGAAACAATCTGTGTAAATACACAGTGAATATCATGTAAATATGCATTAGTGCCATTTTTGTTTTCTGGCAGTTTATGAGCAAATAAAATTTCCATGACATTTCTCTTACGGATCCCTACGAGTTACCTGAATTTTCCACAATTTGATTCATCATTCTGTCTTTTCACACATAACTCCTTGTTCTTTCTCCTAACTTCTCTTAATAATTTGTTGCGTAAGTCACACACTTGTAGAAACTTGATCATACAAAACTGGTCAGAGAATGAACAACCAAGCCTCTTCCAATGTGGACCCACCAATTCTCCACTTCCCTCTTCGTACGTTATTATTCTTCTCACATATGATCTTAAATTTGTTAGAGAGATATTTATTGAGGGCCCCCTATGTGCTCAATGCAGCAGAAACTGCTTTGGTTTTTTTTTCAAAAGCCAATGGTCTTTTTGGTACAAGCAGAACTGTTATTGTTGCAAGCATTATATCAAAGTTAGAGCTCAATACAGAAGAAGCATTCCACAAATTACAGGCTAATAAGAAAAGAACTTCCTGCTTATATTCTCAAGAAAACTCTTGCTCATATTCTTCATAATATTATCAACTTATCTATATCACCTCCCATCTATCACGTTGTCATCACTGTCTCAGTAGAAACCAACCCCAAACTATGGCATATGTTTGAGTGGTCTTCGAGTTAATTACTTGTACTAAAGCATGTTTTATTCCTCATGAGCCTTGCATCTTGGTTTCCTAATCTGCTTTCTGGTCAAAACTAAGAGTTCATTTGAATTACTTCAACCTTCTCACATTGGGAATTAGTACCACTGAATGTTGACTCACTGCAGACAAATCCCCTAGTACTCTGAACTGTGAAACAAAGAACAAACTTGAATAGCCAGGAAGGGCTCCTTAGTAGCTCAGTCCTTTCCACATTTTAGCCATCTGTTTAAAAAAATCATCTTTTGTTCTGAAACTGGCCACCCTGAAAAATAAAACTAAGTAAAATTTGCCTTTGAAAAATTCAAGTATTTATCAATTTATTGTGGTTTAATAACAGCTATCATAATAAATATAACGTATATTTGAATTAAGACTATTTAGATATTTGATATATTCTAAATTATAGCCCATCAGATTTTCTGAGTTTTCTTTCATTTCACCTTGCACTATAGATATTTTATACATTTTGCAATACTTTACATTTTCACATGCTTTCTATCCATGTGGGCCTGTGAAAAAAAGGAGAACAAACTCATAGATTTGTGAGATGACATTTTTACTAGTCAGAAATTGCCTTCAGGGTCTAAAAATATCCTTGAGAAGTTTCTGTTCAATTGCAAATGTGTATAAAAATTATATTTTTATTACTCAACATGTACTTCTAATATGGTTGTGTAGAAAAATTTTAATGTCAAAATGTTGGCTCCTTTGAATGTTATATAGGGAAAGACTAGTCTTGGGATTTGGAGACTGAAGTCTGACTTCAAATTAATTGTGGTTATTTAAGCAAGTGACGTTATTTATATGGAACTCTTTTCATCTCTTATATGACATCATAGTATCAGCTCCTCCAAACTATTGTTGTATGATATGGCAAATGAAATGCATGTGACCGGCAAACAACAGAACACTGTGACTGAAACTGTCTTCAATACAGTTCATCCGTTGCCTACACTTTTGAAGACTTGGTTCATGCTGTATTGTTTCATTAGTGTGAGGGGAAGAATGCATCAATAATTTGTTTACTTTTAAATGTAAAAGAAATAAGACTACTTTTAATTATCCCTCATGCATGTCTCTTTAAATCTTTACTTTCTTTCCCACTTAGAGGCAGACGTTACTGGTTAGTAATCCCATTACCACCTACAATATTAGGCAAGTAGAAGACTTAAGAATGTAATCAGTTAATTTTAGTTTCTGTACCCTAAGGATTTCTTGAGATTTAAATCTTTGACCCAAATCCAATAAAAATAATGCTCAATAAAATTATTGTTATTCATGCCTTCCTTTCTTTTATACAATTTATCAAGTATGCATTACAACCAGTAAACAGTATCAAATATTCAAATTGAAATGACATCATAATGTGTTTAGGAATCAAAAACACTTTCCACAGACCTTAATTAGTCTCATTCATGGGAGACTTTTGCACTGGATTTAGCATATCCTTCCCCATCCACACTTTTGCTATCATATCTCAATGGCTTTACATTTCCCTATTGGCTTCTGGATTAACTCAATGCACTTCCAACTTTCATTTTTCTTCTAATTTTCTTGCATATAATCATCTTCTATAGACATTTCCATCTTAAACTTGTACTGTGTAGTAACTAATGCTTCAGAATTCACTCATTCTGGTTGCTGTAGCCATTTTAAACAGAGAGGGTTGAAGGGGAGGAGAGAGGCAGTGAAGGGGGCCGAGAAAAATGTAGAGCTCAATAAAAATCAATAAAAAAGATGAAAAAAAACCCCAACGTAGTCAGATTTCACAGACAAAGCCTCTCTCCTGAATTCGACTTAAACTTGACTTCATATCTTTCACTTGTTTCTCCCTTTTTAAGTACGTGAATTCCCCAAGTTTGACCAAGGAGTCAAGAGATGCCAGATCTGGCAATGAGATCCTAAAATAAAAGCTGCAGTGTTCCGCAAGGGAAAAATAAAAGCAAACGATTGCTCACATATGTCCATTAACAGATCCAGTCTCCAAATGACTCCTACTTCACACATTTTTTTCTTTCCCCCTAAAGACTCCAGACCATGATGGTATTTCTATGGATCCTAAGAAAGTACTCTGTGTTCACACTGAACACTTTGTGTACTTTTGACCATTAAACAAAGCAGTACTGTAAGAGACAAGCCCACCTCCACTGCTCCTCTTCTTAAAACTCATCCAGTGACTCCCTGTACAACTTATATTAAAACATAAAAGCCTTCTCATGGTTTTTAAGGTCCCTCATTTCTCTTACCTAACTCATGTTCTGCATTTATCCATCTTAGTCTTATTTCTGTCCCCAAAATCATGAATCCTGCTTCATTACAACCACTTTATCATCTCTTCTTTTTCCTAGTATTCATTCCTTGGATCTTCAGCCAGACCTCTTTATTATCCATATTCTATTTCAAATAGCACAGAGTAAATTCACAACTTTTAGAATCAACATCCTATCCCCACAACTCACTATAACGTACAATGTTTACTTTCTTCGTGACATTTATATGTATCTAAAATATACCAGGTTTTTAAATGACTTGATATACAATTGACAGATTATATGTGCTTAGGACAAAAGAGAATTTTCTCATCATGTTTACTACCATGTAAGCAGCACCAGACAAATGGTTAATGTTAGAGTCTGTATTAAATTTTTTCTAAGTAAATGGGTAGGTTGTATTTGTAATAATTTCACTCAGGTATTCCCAAATGATTAATTTTACTAATCATATATGAGGGTATGCTAGGTGTACTTCAAATTTATCATAAGCATCCTAAGTGGACTTCTATGTTATTTCCTCCTTCCAAATGAGATTTTGTGTAAATTGAGGGTCTATATGTTAAGCATGGCAGAACTCGCAAGAGCATAGACTGTAATGTGAGAAGGTCTGTGCTACCTTTGTTCATCCAGTCTTTTATATAAAAATAAAATATTATGCTCTTCCAGTAGACAGCCGTAACTCCCTGTCTAGGATGTTGAATTCATGATATGCAAAACTCAACAAATATAATCAGATAATCACTACAAGTGAAATGTTTCACTTAATGCTACATAATACTCTTTAAAAACACTAGTACATTAAAGTTGAGAATCAAAGATACTGGGATAAATTGGTAATGGACTTCATAGTTCTAAGTATTGATGCCAATTACTACCATGTATACACATAAAGTGTGCAACGTGTATACGAATTATACATAATAATATATTCTACATAATGTAAATTCATTCTCTAGAATCCTGTTGAGTAACTCTCTATGCTAATTTTTGCTTTTCAAAATGAGTACTAAGGTTCTCATGCAATTGGATGTTCCCATTAAAAGTAAAACACGTGTTAATTTTAGGCAGAAATGTCAGTTTTTTTCTGCTAAGTGAAAAATAAGGTAGGATAAAGAATATAGTTGAATGGCATTTCTTATTCTCTGAGTCAAACCTCCTCCTTGATTTTTCCATTAAGAAACTCAGTTTACAATAGCCCTCTCTCTTGTGTAAATGTCTTCATGATCCTCGGATTAAAGGTGCACTATGATTGCAAAATGTCATCATTGTTAATGAATAGCCCCATTTGAGAAGGAGAAATACAAGCTATAATTGCATTTATAGAACTCAAATAAGCTGACTGAACATTTAACATAAGAAAAGTTCCATTACTTAGTGATACACATCTCAGGGAAGCAGATGTATTAGGAGGTTTAAAAGAAATCTCTTGTAAGAAAAATGACCAAAGAGACTATTAAGATATCAAATGCGTGGTTAAAGCAAAGGAATGGGAATAGGAACATTACAATTAAGTGAGATTAAGTAATACATCTTAAGAGAACTTTCAGGAAAAAGTAAAATATCCTACTACTCCACAAATTCAATATAGTCTCATTTTGTATGAGAAACTCTCTGTATCTTGTGCCATTGGATTTTCTTATGATATCTTTCAATGCATATTTGAATATATAATACTTAGTAATTTGCATGTGAAATCTTTATTGAAAGAATAACTGTGTGTTTTAAATAATTCTATCACTGTCAATGATATTGATACACACATGAGAAGAACAATTAAAGGAGGAGGAAAGAAGAGAGAAGAAAAAAGAGAACTTTGGACAATATACTCTCAGAAGAGAATTTTAATCAAATAGTCAATTGTATCTTTGACATCAGAGATTATCTTGCTATTTAAATTTATAACTGAATGCATTGACTTTTGCAGAGCATGATTTTATTCCTTTGTAATTTTTTAATATAGTTTTACTGATACTTCTTAAATTTATCATTTTTAAGCACATTGTATTTAATTCTGGTTGATATATAAAGTAAGGTAGGGATACAATTTCATGTTTATGTAAGTATACTGCTGCTTTAATTACTGTTTTTTTATTGTAAAGAAACACCATGACCAAGTCAATTCTTACAAAATAAAGGATTTAATTGGCAGCATCTTAGTGTTTTGGAGAATTCAGATCATCATGGAGGGAAGAAGACAGAAATGACATTGGAGCAGTAGCTGACAACTTTACATCCTGAATAGAGGATGTCAAGCAAAGAAAAACACATCAGGTTTTTGAAACATCAAAGCCTAGCCCAAGCGACACATCTGCTACAGCAAGGCCACACCTCCTTAACCTTCTTAAACAGTTCCACTAACTGAAGACCAAGTATTCAAACACACGGGCCTATGAAAGCCCTTCTCATTCAAACCACCACAGATATATAACTGAAGTTATCAATTTTTGCTGTGAATGATTTTGTTTCCATGTAATAATTTTATCACAAAGTCTAAATGTTATTTAATTGTATTTTTATTGCGATTTTTCACATTTAAAATTTCCATATGGATTTTGATCCAACTATAAATTATACATGAAGTAATTATGAGATTAAATATTTATTTATTTTTATATAAAGATAATTTTCTACACTTTCTGTTTAATATCTTCTTTCTTATTGCCTGGACAGCTACAATGTTTGTACATGAGCTCTACAACAAAATCACCTTATCTTTTCCTTTATTATTCTATTGACCCATTTGCCAATTTTTTATCCATGTTAGAAAAATTACAGAGATTCACACAAAGACTTAAACTGGTAAATCACCTATTCATCTTAATAATTCTTTTGTCTTCTCTTTGCTTGATGCTTTGTTTTCTGTGTAAAAATTAGGACCATAAATGTGGCTTAGGATTAAAAGAGTGATAGAATATACATATTATCTAGGGAAAACTTAGTATATTTCAACTCTCTTTCTATTTGTGAGTTTCTGTTTCCTGAAGATTGTTTAGTATTTAGTCCCTCAGCAAGACTTAACACCTTTTTAGAATGTATATTTCTCTTCTCCAATTTTTTTCTTTCTCCAGTTTGTTGGTAGGTATTAAATACTGAATGCAGAAACTTACACATTAATAATATACTCTATTATGGAGCTACTTCTACAGATATATTTAAATTTTTTCTTTCCATGGTAATTTCCCAATATTGTAAGTGGTATCATATATAACATTTGTATTATTTATCACCACTGTAAGTGTAAAAATAACATTATCAAAAACTTTACTACAAGTATATGAAATACAGTTGACATTTTTATGCATCTGGGAAAATTGTTCTAAACTAAAGGTGAATTTATTTCCCAGGACATATGCCACTGACAACTAAAGGAAGAGGTCAGAGGAGCCACTAAGTGCCAAAACAAGCTCTGGCTGTTTCCTATAAGGAAAAATAACGTTCAAAGAGACAATAGTTGCAAAGTTTAGAGTCCTTTCAAAGACTTTCCAGTATACTTAATGAATTATCTCTAGATTTCTATTTCTATATAAAGAATAATGATATGCATGAACATACTTTTGTTTCTTCCTTTATAATGCTTAGATATTTAATCTTTTATTTTCTCCATTTTTTCTGGTAATGGACAAGCTTTTTATTCTCTTATTACTGTACTTTTTAAAATATTATATTTGATTAATTTACTCTGTGTATGTGATGGAAGAGTTAGGCCATAGTCTATATAAGTATATCAGGTATCAAGTTGCTAGAGTGGATTCTCTCCTTACACCATATAGGGTTTGTCAATTAAACACAATGTGTAGTCTTGGCAGCAGAAGCCTTTTATTTATTTATTTATTTATTTATTTATTTATTTATTTTATTTATTTATTTTTTTTTTTGGTTTTTCGAGACAGGGTTTCTCTGTGGCTTTGGAGCCTGTCCTGGAACTAGCTCTGTAGACCAGGCTGGTCTCGAACTCACAGAGATCCGCCTGCCTCTGCCTCCCGAGCGCTGGGATTAAAGGCGTGCGCCACCATCGCCCGGCCAGCAGAAGCCTTTTAGTGCAAAGCCATTTCACCAGCTCGCACCTCTGCGACCTTTATTCTAATAAAGGTTTACCAAAAAAAGAAGTAGTGGACATTATTGTTTCTGTCTTACTATCACTTTTGATCTTAGTGTCTTGAACAACTTTTATCAGGTTAAAAAACATTTTTCCAAATGTAATAGTATTTTTTAATACATTTTCTTGCAGATTTTCATTTTATAAGTGATTTTTCCTACCTCTGTTGAGATTTTTTTCCTCTTATTTCTGCTAATGAGTTATATTTCTGCATTTTCTTATGTTAAATAATGTGACTAAGTATGAATCCAACTTGATTTCAATGTCTCATATTTATATGCATTATTGATTCCATTTCCAATGTTTTGTTTAGAATATTTTTATTTATTTTCATGGGTAGATTAAGTCTGAATTTTTATACTATTTTGGGATTGTATATAACCTAAAAATATGATGTGTTAAGTAGTTCTTCTCTTGATAGAAAAATTAATATACAACTGTACTAATACTTTATTTGAATTTTTTATAAAAACAGACTTGAATTCATTCGAAATACTTCAAAGAATAAATAAATCAATAATGGTATATAGAATATTAATGTAATAGAATATCACATATCAGTCAAAAGGATGAACTATACATGTAATCACTAATGTTGGATGAATTTTAGTAACATTAATTAAAAATGTAATTTCATAAAATATAATTTCCAAAATTATCAAAAGTTAATTATTAAGTATACGAGGATATTTGTACAGAAAAATCACAAGGATATGTATATAGTTCAGTGGTAGAACTCTTGCCTAGTGTGTGTGAAGTTCTGGGCAAAGTAATGATTTCAATACCTAGCACATCCAAAATATAATAAGTAAAAAGTATTTCAGTTAAAAATCCAACAACAAAACCGGACTCGCTGAACATAATGGACAATGAGGACTACTGAGAACTCAAGAACAATGGCAATGGGTTTTTGATCCTACTGCACGTACTGGCTTTGTGGGAGCCTAGGCAGTTTGGATGCTCACCTTACTAGACCTGGATGGAGCTGGGTGGTCCTTGGACTTCCCACAGGGCAGGGAACCCTGATTGCTCTTAGGGTTGACAAGGGAGGGGGACTTGATCGGGGGAGGGGGAGGGAAATGAGAGGCGGTGGCAGGGCGAAGGCAGAAATCTTTAATAAATAAATAAATAAATAAGCTTTTACTAAACTTTAAAAAAAATCCAACATGATAATAAATTAAAACAATAGCAGAAACAAATAGACAGAAGAAAAATCCATTTTAAGGAGCAATTTGAATGGCATGCTGATGGAAATATGTGTTTGGAAATAACTGTCTGAGATATGGACACATTTGTACTAATTCATTGTTGAAATATTATTAAATTACAGTCTCTTATTGTCCTTCAAAATTAATATTGTGTTAATATTCACAGAAATACCATGAGCTAATCAAATACAGACAACTTAATAGGAACAGATGTCAAATGTCTATAGTAATGAATAAAATATCAAATAGTAGAGATTGACTCATTTCTGACAAAAATTTATGGGTAAAATTTAAAAAGGATATAACTCATTTATTTATAATAGAGATGATTTTCTGCAATTACAAGAACTGTCAATGTACATTCAGCCACTGTGATAAATATAAATTGTCTGTATTACCATGGTGATTTGGAATTCTATACTGCACCTACAATAATTTAGGTGATAATTAAAGAAAACACTGAAACATGTGAGAAAAGTTGCCATAATTTAAACCATAATGATATAATCTGACTTTAGCATACTCATTGAAGATGTGATTCATAATATGAAAATATTGTCTAATAAATAATTTTTTATATTTTCAAATCTAAAAAAAATATTTGTTAAATATTTAAAATTATCACTTATAGTGACTGTTTCCTGCCAAAATTAAAATATGGATGGTTATTAATTATAAACTTTAATTCATATTCTCTTACCAGTGTGACATAATACTTGTTTTCAATTTTTTCAAAATATTGAAAAGTTAAAATATCAAATGAAAAAAAAATTATTACTTGCGCGAAAGATTTAGTAAAGCAATTAAGAATTTATTTGAATCAATTCTTTGCTCAGAAAAACTTAAAAATACAATTATAGCTAGGACCAGAAGATGGTCAGACATTTTTCCCCTGGCAGTGAATTTCTGTGAGATGCTAATGCTAGCTCTTGGCGTTGACTGTTTACTTTTGTATGATTAAATGATAGATGTGTAAGTATAATAACATCCAGGCACTATTGTAAAGACAAGTACAAAAATACCCTTTGAACCTTTTTAATGCAGAAATAAGACAATCAAAGTGTATACTTAATATAAAAATCTAACGGTATGCATATAAAACACTGTGAACATATTCATCAGACATGGATAAAGAAATAGCCACACAAGAAAATGTGGTATAGCCCCTGAAATTGTCAAATAAACACGTTATTAATAGGAACATATTTCTGATATTTTGTTTCAAATATACATATATATATACATATATATCCATAAGTTTTCTTAAAAACTGATGCATATAGATCTATCTACCTGACAGATAGATAGATATCTATCAGATATTGGATATCTGATATCAGGTAGGTAGGTGGATAGATAGATAGATAGATAGATAGATAGATAGATAGATAGATAGGATACAGATGTAGACATAACCTTTTAAAATTTAGTATTTTCTATTAGACTTAACACAAATACAATGAAAATGCCCACTTGGTGTCAAAATAGAGTTATAAACTTCAAGTCTATGCTCAAGATATTTTCAGCATATTATTTACTGTACTTCACAGTGGAAGGCTACATAGAAATTACCTCCAATAGGGAATGAACTTATCACTTTCATTTAAAAAGAGAAAGGGGTATATTATGAGTGCTTCCTAGATGAAACAACCTGTTGAAGTTTTAAGTTTTATTTTATGAAATTCACTGGGTTTTAAAATTGGAAATTTAAAGTGGTTAAATGTCATTTGTAAATATATTTGCAAATATATAATGCAAAGCTGTAAGCTCTCAACATCTTCAAGTGTTCTCAACATTCCCATCTTCAAGTCATGAGAAGCCCATAAAATAAGTACTGTCTGAGGACTATCTAGTTCCACTTTGGAAAGTTTTCCAACCCCAGATATCTCCCCTTCTCTGTCATCACCTGAACAGGTGTCCTGACTCCCCAGGCTGTGAGACTTGGCTTCTCCTTTTCCTTGTTCTTTTGCATTTAGAAATTTAGCTCAATTCTGTTTATTCTCAATATTGCCTGAAGCCTCTATAAGGACCTCATTTTTCTTTCTTACAGCATGTCTTGACTGAGCCATCTAGAACCAGTCCCCAGATCAGATCTCTCTTCCCCCTCCATCACCAGCTTTTCTGCCATTTCAGGGAGCTGCATGTCATCTCGATTGTTACCATCACCAACAATCAAATCATGATTAATCCATCATTTGCTACACATTGTGAGTTGGAATATAGGACAGAGGTAGAGCATATGCCAAGCATGTATGTGATCACCAGGTTTGATTCCCTTTAGCATCAAAATTTTTAATAGGTATAAATAAAATTTAAAAGATCATTAATTAGATTTTAATGATTTTCTTTTTAAATTAATGATGCTCACGTTCACTTATAATGGTGCAATGTTCATTTACATCCATGATGTTTGTGCAAACACAGACATAGAAGGAATGGCATGATTGTAGAAAGAGAAGCATTTGGAGCATTAAACGTGCAGGAGCTGTGTTAGCCCTGAGAAACCTTAGCTGAGCTGTGCTAGGTTTCTTATTTCACTTGAGAGAGTATTACAAGATGGCAGGAAAATTCAGATATGAAGCATTTCCAAAAGTGGTATATGTCAATAAATTATTATATTTTCCATCCCTCCATGCCTTGTCTATGAGAGGAGTATTAATCAATAATCTTACATCAATAATGTTGTTCATCTAGATAACTAATTAGCTTAGAAATATAACTTTTTTGTTCATTGATTTGATTAAGACTTTAAAACAAATTAACCAAGCTGACATTTTGTTTTTGTCAACATGAATTCCCATTTGAAAAGAATTAATACCCTATAGCTATTTATGTGCATATTAGTGATTAGCATCAGACTTTAATTTTACATTTGGCTAATTGAGAAATTGATCTGCTGAGTCCAACCAACTGTAAGAAAACATAATAATCCAAAGCACTGAACCCACATGACCTTTTCCATTGGGCTTCATTGCCTTCTATCTGGGACCACATTTACTGGAGTTATACTGCAATTATTTGCTCTTGTGAATAAAATCAAAATTTGATTAAAAATAAAAAACTACATTTCATAAATACACATAAATTTGAATAAGAGTCTGAAGAACAAATAATTTTCTTTTATCAATGTCTCACTGTTACCTATCTTTCTCCAAGAATGTCGAAACACTGTTAGACCTAGTACTTCTAGTTCCAGAGTAGCACAACTCAAGTGGTTAACCTTTCCATAGCAGGCAGGCAGAGAGGAACCTGGTCCCTGGTCTTGCCCTGGCTGTCACTTGACTTACAGACGCAACTGTTGAGCACCACACTCTTGTGACTCAATTCAAACATCAGTCACTCACTAATGGTAAGTGAAACAATACATTTACTGCTATACTGAAGCAATATTAGATTTTTCTGAATACACACCAGTATCTACTTATCACAAATTCAATAATAAAAGCAGAATAAATTCTCTTTTAGGAAGCTTATACACCTCATTGATGAACACAACACTCTATTGTTTTATTTTGTTTATTAACACAGTAGCAGCTTATTTATTCTAAAACAAATGCCTGAAAATAAAAACAGAGATTTTCTTTGGAGTGTTGATGAACATCTACTTTTCTTCCTTTGATATTGTTAAATGCTTCATGCTCTCTAATTTAAATGTCTTCCAAAATTGAGTTCTCAAGTTGATGGAGAAATTTTCATAATGAAAGCACCCTCATATCCATGTAAACTATTTTATTTTGTTTTTAAATCATGACAATAACCTGGAAAGTAGAGTATATAAAATACATTCAAGAGACTCTGGTAGGTCTATTTATCTGAAGCAAATAAAATCAGAGACCACAGTTATGTTTATTATTTTTGTTATCTGATAATATGTAGGTATTCTATTTGGATCTTTTTGCTACTTCATATTTAATTTTTTGTTCTTCTACCCTAACTAACATTAAACATAAAATGAGTTCAAAATTAAGACCAAAAATCTGAAAAACTCCACAATAATTAGAAGCACATTTTAATGAACTAAAAATCTTTCAGTATTTTATCCTTTAGCCATGAATAAACACATAGAAACATAGATATAGATGATATATAGGTAGGTAGATACATACATACATGCATGCATGCATACATACATACATACATACTCAAAGAAGTAATGATTTTAAAACGCAACACAGATGCTCTTCCCTTGTGAAACAAGCAATAAAAATGATCAGTTTAAGCTCCTTTTTTCCTGTTCACTCATTGCCCAGGGTCATGCTCATACAGTACACTTCTCTCTCAGGGTCTGTGTGCAACCTGCACACAGAGGCAGACAAGTGTCTGTCATCTTACTGAACAAATGAAATTGAAAACCATTAGAAAAAAAACCTGGAAGTTAAAGGATGGACACTATTAATTCTCTTACAACAGCTCCCTAAAATTGCTTTGAGGCATGACAAAGCTAACTCCCCACCATTGGCTAAGAGTCACCACAGCTCCAGAAGGTTCACAGGTAAAGTAAGGCAGCCAGGACTAGACTAGCCATTACCCTGTGTATCTTACATATCAGCATACCACTTCTCATTTGTAGTAATGAATGTTTAGGTCATATTCCAGATGTTCAGACATACTTTAAATCATAAATATAAAATCGGTAAGGGTAAGGTGATAACAAGTAATTGCATAAAAAAAAGTAAGCTAAAATGATGTTTCTTTATGCATACAAAATTATATTAACAAAAATGGGTAAGAAACAAAAAAATGAGGTCTCTTAGTGTGGCAATATATGGTACCGATAGTTGCACAAGGTGACTACACTTAATGCCATTAGATATTTAAAAGTGATTAAAATGACAACTTTTCATTATTTATCTTAACACCAATAAATTACAAACAGATAAATTAAATAAAACAAATTTATAGAAGAATGACTCTAGGCACCTTTAAATGTCTAACAACCAAAGGCAAACACACACAAAAAAAATGATTTTAAAATGGCTACTTTGCTTTAAAATGTCTGTTTCTCCTTGCAGAGAAAATTACAAATAGAGCACTCATGCCTCCCAGAACATGTGGTGAGAAAAGAAGCCTTAGCCTCTTGTTTAGGCCAAATTTAATTTGTGTAATTATGTTCTAGCTGCCTCGGAGTCCCTGGAAGTCTCTCATGATCTGTGTCACTTCTACACATAATCTGTTTATAGCAGTCTTTGCTCTTCCAAGTGGTCATTACCATCTGCCCCTGAGGTAGCTACATTTCAGCAGGAGGGAACATGATTCCTGTATTACAGAACTATTCAACATGAACAATTATAGCTGTGAAGTTTGATGATGTAAATCTACCTGATAGTATCTGGAAAGAGCTATTGTCAGAACTGATTTTTGTCTCCTATGTTTTTCCTAGGTGACAAAATTTATTTTCATTAACACTTTTCATCTCAGAAATACACTCTGAAAATGAAAATAGGAGTACTATAAATAGAACTTTCCTTTACCATGAGTATGTATATGATATTTGTATATATGTGTGTTTTACGTATGCTTTTTTGTGTGAATGTGTATATCAAATGTATGTGAGAGTACACATATCTGTGTGGAAGACAGAGTTCAAGGGTCAGGGTTAAGTGTCCTCTCCAATTATTCTCCATCATATGTAAATATACATTATATTAAATAAATGTAACTATAAAATTAAATCTCACTGTACGTATTCTAGCTGCATGCTCTACTGTAGCTATCTACTGTATTCCAAAAGTACAGCATACACTCATCCAAAATTGCTCAAGCACGTCAAACACTCTCAAGCATGTACATGTCTTTTTTTCTCTCCTAATAAGTGTTAAATCCCATGTCAAGTTCCCCTCCAGATGCTCACTCCTTGGTATTTTCTCAAGAGAGTGTTACCACTTTATCTACATCAGTTTTTATGGCACTTGTTTTGTATAAAAAAAGAGTCTGCAAATTATATCATCTCTTTTCTTACAGTGGGAAATACATAAGCTGTGTATCTGCCCATTCTATAGCACAGCGTCATGCCAAGCACATATATTTAGCAACCAAGTACTAAATTTATTTTCTGTCTTGTAACTCCAAAAGTCAAGAGGGAAGTATTCCATAGGTATAAAGGGATAAAAAGAAGCGACATATAGAGAAAGTATATTCATTAACTTATTTCTTAGGTTCCTTTGCACTCTCCACCACAACTTTTTAAAGAATATTATCACATTAGTAGGGGCATCCATTAAACTCAGAAGCTAGCCTTGAACAGAAGCAGTTCATTTTGAAGTTATAGCCAAGCAAGAGAAGGTACAGTTTTGGGCATATATTCCTTTCCCTCCAAGAATATGAAGCATGTTGTTGAAAAGAAAAAAAGCTTGAAGTAAGATACGCTGAAATAGTATGACGAGGGTACAAATTAGAGGCTGCGATCTTGGGATTCATACTAATCATGATCGAATGAATAATATAGCAATGTCTACGGTGTCATTAGCTATTTCCCACAGTAATCACTTGGTGTTCAGTGGGCTCGGAAACTATGATGTGAACGAGACCTTCCACCAGGAACTAAGTGCTCGCTGCCTGCATGATGTGAAGGATCATTAACCACATCTTGCTGAAGAACATTACAGGTTATAAAAATGTCATCTAGACCATGCCGACAAGCCCATCTGTATTTAAGGCTGAATCCCTTTGAGATAAAAGCACTCCATGTGGCTCAAATGGGGCTGTTATTTCAGATGTCAGAAAACTATTAACACATACCCAGAGCACATGAGCCATAATAGAGCAATTGAAGAATGTAGGATATGAAATCTTTTCAACAGTTCCATTTAGAACCTAGTTTATCAAAAGAATACACTTTATAAGACCCAGAAAAAATAAAATAAAATAATGAAATAAAATAAAACAGAAAAGCTTTGTAAATGTTTCAAACATACCAGTACATTTGCTGGGAATCTGATAGTTTGTTTCACCATTAGAGGCCAGGGCCCTCCTTTACAGGATGGTAAGGGGCAGGGGTTAAAGAGTTTATGGTTGTTCACATTGGGTTTCCTCCACCACAGGTGGGTGAATATTTATGAAAATAGCCAAGAGGAAAGTAATATTTCAATCCCTCCTCCACCTCTTCAACTGGACTCCTGGAGCTTGGCCCAGTACTTGGCTGTCTGCTTCTGCTTCCATTAGTTACTGGATGAAGGCTCTCTGATGACAATTAGGGTAATCACCAATATGATTACAGGACAAGGCCTTTTCAGGAAGAATTGAATGAGTCAAGGGGAGTAGGGGGCTCAAAACCAAGACAGGGAATCCACAGAGACAGCTGACCTCAGCTAGTGGGAGCTTACAGATTCTGGACCGCCAGCTAAGGAGCCTGCAGAGGACTGATACGCTCTGCATATGAGTGACAGTTGCATAGTTTGGTCTGTTTGTGGGGACTCTAGCAGTGGGTTCAGTACCTGTCCCTGAAAAATGAGATGGATTTTGGGAACCTATCTCTCATGCAAGGAAGGCTCACCTAGCCTTGATGCATGGCAAGGAACTTGGTCCTGCCTCATCTTGATATGCCATGCTTTATTGACTCCATGAGAGGAGGAGTGGATAGGGGTTCAGGTAAATGGGAGTTGTGTGAGAGGGAAGGATAATAAAGGAATTGAGGAAGTAGGAGAAACTGTGGGTGGTATGTAAAATAAATGAAAACATAATTAAAGAAGAAAATTTATAAAATATTTTTAAAGAATATTATTTCAAAACAGAAAAATATGAAATAAGCTTGTATTTTTTCTGGGAAAATATAAATGGATTGGATTGATGTTTGAAGAAAAAATGAACTATTCTAGTATCTGTATATGTGTGTATATTTATCTATGGATAAATGTATTCTTATATTCGCTCCTTTCTCTTCTCCCTTGTTCTATAATAGTATATGCTATGGTGTACAAATGGATATTTTCTGTAGTATTTGTGTCTAGCAGAATAGAGAAGTAACATTCTTTGTTTCATTTATTTATTAATGTTTCTTCTTTATTATTTTTACTTAAATTTTTTTCATACAACATATTTTGATTATATTTCCCTCTCACTTAACTCCTTCCAGATGCTACATACTTATCCACTAACTTTCTCTTCTCCACCCACTCTCATTTTCCCTCTCCCCAAAAATAAAACCACAATGCCACAAATCAAAACAAACAAAAAATAAGACAAGAAAAATGCCTAAACATATGGCATACATAAACCAAATAGTTGAGTTAATCTTGTCACTGTCTTTGTCACACACCTCACCTCAGGGCTTAGGGAAATGAAAGAGAGAGACTATAAGAGCCAGAGGTGTTTGGTATAGGAAATAGTGTCTATCAGTCACAACAGCACTGATCATGCACATATAAACTCACAGAGACTATTGCAGGATGTTGGCAGAGATTGCTCGTTTGTTTCCTGGCCACTCAGACCCAAAATAAGCACACAGAAACTATATTAATTAAACAACTGTTTGGTCTATTAGTTTATGCATATTTCAATCTAGCTCTTATATCATAAACTAACCTATCTCCATTAATTTGTGCATCACCATGGGGTCACGGCCTACCAGCAAAGTTCTGACACACTCCAGCAGTAGCTTCTGTCTCCTACAGCACCTAAATGATTTTTTTGACTCTGCCTTCTTTTACACAGCATTCAGTTTAGTTTCCCTGCCAATCTCTACTCTGCCCTATCACAGGCCAAAGCAGTTTCTTTATTCATTAACCAATAAAAGCAATACATATACAGAAGGATTTCCCACATCATCAGGATAAGACCTGCATAGGTTCAAGTGAGACCAGGTCCCAGGATTGAGAGAGGAAAGTGGACACAGAATCCCACTGTTAACTAAGAAGCCATTTGCAATTGATAACTGCTGGCAAAGAAAACTCAGTTCTCTCAGATGGAAAGTCATTGACATATCAACTATACTCCAGGGCAACCCCCATGCCCAGCACTAGTTGGCCAAGATATGTATCTTTTAACTCATTCCATCACTGTCATTTTCTTTAAGTGGTAATGTTCTCAAATATCATCCTGTAGACTCACATTTCTGTTTTTATCCCTCTTCTTTTCTGGTCCCATGCTCCTTATTTCATTTGTACACAGGCTACAATGCTTATAAGAAGAGAGTTCCCAATTAATTTATATTCTAAGCATTTCTTGCTAAATGTTACAGCATAAATAGCATGTTTGCCCGAACACTCATGGGTAAATCTGACTGGCATTATGGTGGCCATGTTGAGAAATGGATTCTTTAAGAGGTGATTATGGAATAAGAGAAAGTAATGCCTTTGTCCAAGGACTGGGTAAATTCTTAAAAAGGTGAGAGAGTTATAGTTGTGCTAGAACTGCATTAGAATTAGAATTGTTGAAGCTTATGAGAATAAGTTTCAACAAAGGAAGTTCCTCTCTATTTTTCTAGTTTCAATTACTCCTCTTTTTCCTAATTCTTCAGAGAGCCAATGACAAAGACTTCTCCAAATGCAATCAGTTTTTGAACTTTACCATGAGCTTGTGTTAGGCATGTCATTATATCAACAAATACTGTAGTAAGAAATCCACCTTAAAATAAAAGCATATACTCTCTGGTAATACATATCAAAGTATAAATCCTTCCAATCAAGACAAATTTCATTCCTTAATGTGGCTCAGTTTGTCCTAATATCATTAGTAGTGTTCTAAAAAATGCATGCAAGTGTACCTTAAAATATCATTATTCTCTACTCTACATTCTGGTTTTTTTTTTGTTGTTTTTTTTTTTTTTTTGTTCACAGGGCATCATTACTGTTGACATGAACTTTGATTAATACTTTCTGGTGTTTTGCTGGTAATGGAAACTGCTTGACTATCCTTAGCTTCTCTTGAATAGATTGTTTCCTTGCTCTTTCTCTCCCTTGTGCAATGATCTGTGACTATTCAATAAAACCTTTTGAACTGTCTATTGCTCTGAACCCAAAACAAAGAAAAAGTCTGTAAATCTGTGAGACGAATTGAAGCTGGCAGGAAATCTAGAATAACTTATATTTTAGTCCAACGTAAACAAATACTAAACATAAGCAAGGGTCATTCAGTCTTGTGATATTTCTCCTTAGTTAGTAAGGAGAGTAGGGTTATTATAATTAAAAATAAAAATAGCATGTGGTGTCTAGTAAACATGGTGTATAGAGCAGTTGCAGTGAAGAAAACGAAAGATGGCTTCATATGAGCACATGAAAATCATCTCTGGGGAGCTCCTATTTTTGTATTGGGTACAACATGAAGTGATATTTTTCACATTACCAATTTAGTCCTCACATCCCTAACAAGCAGAGAGTGTTTATAATGAGAAAAATGGAGTTTGGGAAAAACTCATTAGTTTGACAAAGAAGAAAATCATCCAAAGTAGTTTGTCAACAAGATATCATTCCTCTATCATGTGAGAAGACACTAAAGCCTGACAGAAAACTGGATAGGATGTGTGGAGGTAAGATGTGCAGATGACTCAGCATGAGATGTGACATAAATGGAGAAGAAATCAATGGATTCCAGTCCAACCAAGCTGAGTCTATCTTGTGGCAAAAATGTTTCTTTGTGTCTAGTGAAAATATGTGATCCACAGACTTCAACTCCTGTCTTTCTAATACATTTCACTGAACAACTGATTATAGGCCTCCTTTGGTTATCTAGGATGGACACATCTTAAGCCACAAAGACAAATGAGATTACATTAAACCAAGAATAATGAGTAGATATTAGACTGCCTCTCACATTGTCACACTGTCTTTAATACATAGGACTCAGTGGGGGAAAGGCAAGTGTTAATACTTTTAATTATTATTATTAAATATCATTAATTCTTAAAAACACATGTTTCAAAATTCAACTTACTGTTTTTGTGATAAAACACCATAACCAAAAGCAACTTGGGGAAGAAAGGGTGTATTTGGCTTATACTTCCATACTGTTATTTATCAAAAAATTAAATCAGAATGGAAACTCAAACAAGCCCTGAACTAGGAGGCAAGAGCTGGTGCAGGGCCATGGAGGATGGTCCTTATGAGCTTGTTTCCCATAGCTTGTTTGGTGCCCAGCTCATATTTTGTAGAGCTCAGGACCACCATCCCAAGAATGGCACCACCTACAATGGATTTGTCCATCTGCCCCCTTCAATCACTAATTAAGGAAATGACCTACAGACAGATTTTATAGAGATGTGTTCTCAGTTAATTCTACATTCAGTTAATTCTAGCTTCTGCCAAGCCAACATAAAACTAGCCAAGATAACATGTCACATATACCCAAATATTTAAAGTATATATGTAATTCACAATGGATGCCAGTGAAAACATGGTAAACCTGGTTTTGTGTTGAAAGTAATTAATGCTCATCTCTGTATCACCACGGTGAAATTATTTTCACAAATTATACCATACATGCTTGTTCTTTGCATTTTATTTCTAATCACTATACAAAATGGCATTGAAAGAGACAATCCAATGATATAGCTGTAAAATTAAGGTCTACTGCACACAACAAGACAAAGATGAAGCTGAAGACAATAAATCTATAAGAGGTCACATTATTAGTGGTCACGAATCTGGTGGCTGCAAAGAGAATCTGTTGGATTTTCTGCTTCCACAGTGGAGGAGCTCTGTGACCTTGTGAATTCACTTTATCTCTTGTGGATCATCTATAAAATGAGTGTGACAACAAAGTCAGGATGAGGATTATGTGAGTTAATAGAGCACAAAGAATTGCATTTGGCATCCAGAGAACAATAAATAAATGTTGGCTAACATTATTACTGGTATCATTTTATGTGATGTTTCATGGTAGGGAAATAAATGCACATTAATATTATGTTTTAAACCCCAAGCAAAATGCTTTACGATTGCTAAGGTAAAAGATATACACATATGCGTTAAACTCGTGTGTAAATATGTGTGCATATATTTTAAATTTATGTACATTTACAGTTATAAAATAATAGAATCAAATATGAAGGAATAAGCAAAGTAGTAGAAATTGCCAAATATCTTAGAATTAATCATAGGATTTTTAAAGAGTGAAGAGGAATTCCTGAGATATATAGAGTTTCATTAGGACTAAGATTCAGTTACTGTCAAAAGGCTCTAGGAGGTATTTAGAAGAAATTATTTAATATCCAGCAATATATGTTTCTACTATGGAAAAATTGAAACTGCAAATCCAACCAAATAGGAAATACAGACAAAAACTGGTGCTCCTCAAAGTGCTTCCAAATTATTCTGTCAATCCTAAAACAAGTCAAGGGGTCAAAGTCATCAGCAGAGGTCCTGGGGTAGTAGGGGACAATTTTGTACTCTTTCAATTATGGTTTAAATAAACACAGATTGGCCAGTAGCCAGACAGAAAGTAGAGGCAGGGAAATGAGAACAGGAGTATTCTGGGAAGAAGGAAACTCCCTCCACAGTCCTGCCCAGACCACCGAAGAAGCAGGATGTGACCTACCCTGCTGAGAAAAGGTACTGAGCCATGTGGCTAACATAGATAAGAATAATGGGTCAATATTAGTTTAATTAATTCTTATTAGCTACAAGAGCTAATAAGAAGCCTGAGCTAATGGGTCAATCAGTTTATAGCTAATGTAGACTCTCTGTGTGATTTTCTTTGGGACTTGCCGGCTACAAGAACCAGGCAGGACAGAAACCCCAACGAGCAACGCTACATTGGGGAAAGCATGTTAATGCACTGCTGAGGTCTGAAGGCCATGCAAAATGCATGGATGCATGTACCAGGGAGGCTCACCCTCAGCTTTTGATTGTGGTCCAGATTACACACATTAAACAATGTGGCTTGAGTATGGGCATAGAAAAACAGGACTGGTTAAAAAATTATATCTATCATGGCTTTCACTTTTTTCAGAACTGTTTATGAAGTCAAAGGTGAATCTTATATTAGTTGAAATCTTTAACAGTGCTCCAATTCCAAAATTTGTCCTTGAGAACTCCAGGCAAATGAATTATGTTGAACTTTATCTGCAAAATGACATTCCATTTTAATATACTTTATGGTTGAATTTAAACTTTCAAACATAAATCTAAATCTCTTATAGCAGCAGCTTGATATTTTGCTAATAAATGCTCCATTTCTTGTAATTTGGTTGAATTTTTTGGAAGGGATGTAGACAAAGTGTGAGAACCCACATCATCTCCTGGTTTTTTGATTTCAAGATCTAAATTTCAAGGATTAAAAATGTCTGATATCACAGCCATATGGCAATGTTTTCCACAGGCATAAATATCTCCCTAAGCCCCTAAGTCATGCAGCAAAAGATGATTTTCCTACTCTGAAAAATTAGTCTATTCAGTCAAGATCTCATGGAAACATTACTTCATTCTCTGTGATAACTCACACTTCCCTTACAGTAGACAGTCACCTGAATTGTCCTTACTCTGAAAGGATGAATCTACCATGCAAGTACTATAAGTTGTGGCCAATTTCCAAATTCTCTTTAATGCCCCCTGTGGGAATAGAACAATTGGCAACCTAGTGAATTGTTGTGGTTTAATATTCATTTCTCAAGACAAGCAGCTGTTTCTTGAAGACAAGCTTTACCAAAATACTACAAATTCCCAACAAATAAAAAATGTGGACAGATTTTACAAAACTTTTCAGTTTCATAGATATTTTGTAGCTATTTTTCTGATGGTAAATCAAAGAAATATATTTTGTATAAAAAGGAAAAATAAATAACATCACAGAAACATTTATTTTAATTCTTTCTTCCTCTTTACAAGTAATAGCAAAAACCATTTAATCACAAAGTTTACATTACACTGACCACCCCATGACTCTTTGAAATACACCTGAACACATTCAACATACATTAAATGCTTAAAGAGGCTGATGGTTGGCTTCTGAAAATAATTAGGTAAATTTAAAAAGATCCACAGAATATCTGGTGGAAACCTCACTTATCTGCACTGAACAGGTGTTCTGGCTCATCTTGGACATGAGGGAACTGATAACAGAATGGAGGGAGAGAAAAAGAAAAGGGAAAAAATTGGAGACTCTTCCTGTGAAGGTTGATTCCTAATGAAGTGCTACTTTTGTCTGCTTATTCTCTGGGCCAAAACCTTAGAGTGGCTATGTTAACAACACTTCTCCTTCATTATGAAGCCTTGTACTCTCACCCCCTTATAACTGAAGCTTCCTGCATAGTTTGGTTTGAGCCTTGTCGGTCTTCCAAAGGTCTTTGTATGGAAAGGTAATACAAGCTTATGGGTAGAATCTATACAGGAAGTTATATCCCTGGCGCATGCCTCTGAAGGGATTATTATGATGGGTTCAACCACATTCTGTCTTTCTCTACTTTTTTCTGCCATGATTAGCAGCTTCCTACCCTGCATTCCCAAACCATAGTGTGTCCTAATAAACCCGAAAGCACTGGGATCAGAAACTCCTGGTATAAAAAATCTCAAAATCGTGAGCCCAAACAAACCATTCCCCCTTTTAATTTTAGCATAGGCATTTGTTCTAAGGACCCAAACTGCCTAACAAACTTTCAAAACTAGTAGAGACATAAAAATTCTTATTTTCACTGCTTTGAACTCTATTATGCCACTCGCATGGCTAAACAATGAGTTCCTCTACCTTTTGTAAATTGAAATCCAAGGCCTACTTCCTATCGAATTCACCTATCAACTTAACTTCCTCATCAATGAAGTAAAGACAGCAGTTATTCCCCTCCATGGGATTTGAGCAATGACTGAATGAGATAATCCATACAAAGTGGCTGATGCTGGCACCTTAGCAAGGATTCTGTAGCTTAGTTTCTAAAATTGGCAGTATTATTGCTAGTGTTTTTCCTTAATTGTTCCAGGAGTTGCAAAGGGAGAGCGATGGCTGTTCACTTTCCTGTATGCAGCATACAGGCTACTGCGAGTCTAACAGCAAGACACTGAGAGTGTGCCCTAGAAGATGTCAATGGGAAGAAACTAGGGCTTCCTTACTCACACAGAGGTACTCATGAAAAAGTTTATGAATCTCCCAATATTCCCTAGTAAATGTCTTTTGGGGTTGAATTTGCCTTCTTTGTCTTTTATTGCTTACAATTAAAATTTCCTTTTGTTATGATGCTTAAATTACTTTGTTATAATGAACTTACAACAAAAACACCATGCAGCTAATTAGCATAGCCACTCGAACAAACATTTGCCTCATTACCAAACTCTATACATTTTAATGATCAATACAGTTAGAATGACCCTTCTGAAGCCTTGGATCTTTGCTTAGGGTTTTACAGATTCATTATCAATTACATATTTTGCACTTATCCACACCAGAAAAGAAAAAGAATGACAGTTAAAACTAGAGAAAACATTCACTCTTTATCATTTTTCTCAGCTCATGTGTCTTTTACCTGCATTCCTTCCTTACATATATAAAAGAAATATTATTCAAATCCAGAAAATGAATTCATAAAACTTATAGAAAATGGGTGGATATAGAACCTATAATATTAGGGGAAGTCAGTCAGTCTCAGAGAGAAAAAACACATGTTCTCCTACATATTTAGATCCTAGCCTAAGATATATACTCACACCACATGCACGTGCACATACACACACATACAAAGAAATTTACATGTGAGTAGTAGCATTAGCATTTAGACAGGAAAACAGAGAGGGAGATGAAGTTTCGAACTGATGAATCAGTCTAATAACTCACCTTATTCAGATATTTTCTACCAAGTTCAATTATAATACAGAACTAACTATTGCTCTTCTTGCCGCTTCACATCCATCTGACTCAGCACCTCCCAGCACTATCCACAGCTGTCCACCTAATGAACACAGAATCTTCACTCATTACTTCATTTATGCTTCATATTTTCCAAGTGGACACTTTGGGCTGCCAACTGCAACTTAAATTTGCTTACTTTTCATTTAAAATATTTGTCTTTTCTCCTCTGGGTCAAATAACGGTTATCTCATAAGTGAACAGAACATCTAAGCATTCCTCTTTATAGTTCCACTTTGATATCTTTCAGTGTACTTACTATTTATTTCAAGCAGAGTCTCCTGTAGCCCAGAATAGATCAAATTGACTATGCAGCTGAGGATGTGCCTGCCTCACACATGCTGCGATTATAGGCATGCACCACCACACCCATTGCGTGCAGTGCTAGGATCAAATACAGAGATTTGCACATAATAGTGAAGCACTCTACCAAACTGAGCAACAAGCCCCACCCCTCTTCAACATATTTTCACAGTCAAATAAATTTTAAAGAAAGCATGTGTTATACCTTTCCTTAAAATTTCCTCAACTGTGTGGGGTGAGGACATACATACATGGCATATGCCTGCTTGGTGCTCATGCAGGCCCAAAGAGGGTGTAGATTCTGCTGGACTGAAGTTGTGGGCTCTGAACCAAACTTGGCTCCTCTGCAAGAACAGCAAGGATGCTTATACATCTCTTCAGCCCCTAGGAAGTGGCATCTAAAATCACTTAAACTTTATCATATTGAAGGGGTTCATTTTTTATACTCCAAGTGTTTACAGTTAATTGAAAACTTGCATTATCTACAGAAATCTATCTTTTCTAAAGTAAGCCCAAGTAATTATTGACACTTTCGAATAATGTTTTATTCATTTTCCATATCAACTACAGTTCCCCCTCCCCTCGTCCCATTTCCTCCCACCTACTCCCTACCCCCACCCATTCCTCAGAAAGGATAAAGTTTCTCATGGGAGTTAGCAAAGCCTGCAGTTGAGGCAGGACCAAAACCATTCCAAATGCATCAAGACTGAGCAAAGTATAGCACCTTATAGGATGGTCTCTAAAAAGCCAGCTCATCCACCAGTGATAGACCCTGGTCCAAGTGCCAGGGGTCCCACAAACCTTAAAAAACAACGAAGGACACACATGAAAAAATTGACCAGGGCAGTTAATTTGTAAGAATATGTTTTAATAAACTTCAATTCAATACATCATTTTTTTCTTAAAAAAAAAGAGCAGTCCATTATCTCAAAAGTAGTAACTGAAACTATTATGGCAATATGTTATAGGAAAGCAGGAGAAATAAGTGGGCTCAGAGCAACCTCAGATAATGCAAACTATATCATTTGATAATTGTGATACATCCTATAACACATGTATTAACAATAGTTTAGTTTAAAATCCAGAGTTCTGACTCAAGGATCATAAGAGGGTTAGAACTTTCCTGAGAAACTAGAGAAAACAGCAATAGACCAAATGCTGCTTATGGGAATTTCTGGGACAGCCAATCCCCTGGGCAGGCCCCTCTGTACTCACATGCTCTCTTACCTCTGGACTAAGGCTAAGAAGACAATAACGACTTTTCAGACAAGCCACATATTTGTTTGGTTAATATCTTTAGTTACTATGGCGTGGATGAACCACAAGTCCACCCTTCTGCTTGAGAACTCTTCTCTAAAATAAGTGAAAATACAGTACTTTAAAATTAATCACTAGTTTCAAGTTCTCAACCAGAAAACATATGTCAGGTTTAAGAAGATTATTCATGCCCTACAGAATTGAACTAAAAAAGACTTGCAAAAATAAGCAGCAAAAATCACAAGAATAATGCAAGGTACATTTTCCACCAGATTGAAGACATGTGTGGCCAATATTTATGTGAACTTGAAATTTCTTAAGTGTTTTTACATATAAAATGAAGCCTTTAAATTATTTGCTGCTTATCAGCATAAGACACAAAGAACATTGAAGAGTGAGGTTTTTTTCAAGCAAAATCCATCACTCATTTTATAACAGTGTCATAATTTATTTTTTCCTCTACTCACAACATCTCTAAGGAATAATCTGGGGTTTAGAAATCTTTAGGTAAGTGGGAAAGTTGAGCTGGCAAATCAAATGATTAACTTTAAGAAAGTTTTATAGGTATTTAAGGCTTGAGAAAACTTAATTAAAGTTAATGAAGAATTTAAAGAGGAGTGAAAATTAAAGCAGTAGGAAATGCTTAAAAAGTTACTATTCTGATGGAAAACAAAACCAAAAACAATACAAGAAAGAGCCACAGGGAACTGATGCTAATTATCATGGATTTGGAACTGACTCTGGAAAACACAGGGAGTGGCTGTAAGTAGTGGCAGTAAGGAAATGTGCTATAGAAATACCACTGAAAGAGATATTTCAGGACATACTAGATGTCATATTCAAGAAGAATGTTAGTTACAAATCAATGATAATGTTTGGTTCAGATACTCCTCTCTGTATGCTGTGAATACCATTGGTTAATAAAGAATCTTCTTTAGGCCTATTGCAGCACAGAATAGGGCAAGGTGGGAATTCCAAGCAGATAGAGAAGGAGAGAGTAGGCAGAGCCGAAGCAAAGTTATGTAGTCATCTCAGGAGACAGACTCCGGAGAGAAACTTACCCAAAGGCCACAACCACGTGGCCATATGCAGATTAATAGAAACGGGTTAATTTAAGATATAAGAGCTTAAATGATTGGACAAGCAGTGTTTTAATACAATTTCTTTGTGCTTATTTTGGATCTGGGCAGCTGGAAACGAACAAGCAGCCTACAACTACAGGTTCATAAAATTGATACCATCATTATGGAGACCATATCATTCTTAACCCTTCACACTCAATCACTGTCCTACCAGTCATCCATACAACATTATATTCAAAGTTCAGCCCATCCTATCAGCATGTTAAATTTCATATCAAAAGTACCCTACCCTCATGTGCCATAGAGTAGATCTAAGTCCACACCATCGTCTTATGAAATAAATTGGGAAAGCTTAAAACATCTCATCCTCTACAATTTCATATTCATTTTGATCCAGGCTAGCTCTTATACAAAACAATCAGTAACTACATGTAGATGTTATTTTCTCAGATATCTTATAGGAGCATATATTGTCATTTGATTTGGTATTACTATTTTAATCACTGAATTACATCTAAAATGTAAAAGTAATGGAAACCAAATAACTATTACAAAATTGAGAAAGATGTCTAAACAAAAAAGAAAATATTAAACTGTCAATAAGTGATTTAAATAATTCCTGGGATAGTCACATTTCCAAGCATGACATATGCGCATATAGAGCATTAAAATCATGCTCTAAGAAAACTGCATTAAAGAGATTTGCCAAAACTGAGCTACCCTTAGCATTCTCTTCTCTAGGAAATAGACTTTGTACATGCACACTTCACAAATGGTAAAGAAATACAAATAGCAAAACTATTCTACATAATTTATCAACCATCAGATTCAGGAAACTGACCCTTGAATTTTTCATCATTGGCATTCTTTTCTATTGAAGGGAGAATTATATATTATAAAGGAGAATAATAAAAGATAAAAATATCATGAGTCATAAAAGCTAGAGCTTCAGAAATATGGGGAATACGATATAAGCTAATGGCATCATTTTCATCACAGGGAGTATTTGAGGGTCTGTGATACCCATGTCCTCCCTGGAGGTTAGATCTGTGGGATAAAAATAAAGGGTGTTGTCAAAGGTGAGCTTTGAACACCTAGAAATTACCCTGTGTTTGGTGTGAGCCTCTCCTCATGCCATCCTTTTGGAAGCAAGACCACACTTGCTAAAAAGCAGACACTAGAAGAGGATCATTTAACAGGTGGGACAGAATGGGGATGTCTCTGGTTATTATAATGTTTTCTTTTACAGACCAGCTCTGTGTTATTCAGAATGAAAAGTAAAAATTTCCTTATCCCAATGGTATGAAGATTGTCTTTGAAGGGTACAAGTACTCAGGGGAGCAAATTTGTATGTTTCTGATATCAGCTGCAGAGTTTAACCCCTGGCAGGAGATTAATGTGTTGACCAGGAATCCAAATGAAAATTACTTATGCACACAACACAATAGCTGTGATTTAGTAATGCACGTGCAGCAATTTATATTTACTGAGTGCTACAATGGTTTCTATTATTTATTCTCAGAGACAAATGCATGTGGTGTTACCTCTATTTCATTTTTTTTTAAGTGAGGAAAATAAGATACAAAGTGGCTAACACGGAGTCATACAGAGTGAGTCAGGCTGTATCTGTATACTAAAATGCAACCTTTTGGAACCCAACAAAAAAAGACTAAGAGACTTCTTGACCCAAGAGTGAGTGACAATGTTCTTATATACAAAAGCTTTAACCTTCTCAAAAGTTTCAGTTCTGCTTTACCAAGAAGATAGCTACATTGTACTGTTATGATTTATAAACAAAAAATTCTAATTTACTAGTTATTATGGCAATCATTATATTCATGATTGTTAAATATTAAATCAAGAGGCATGACTAATATAGTTCTGGACTTATATTACTCAGTATCTATGAATGCCAGAAGCTCTGGATTTTAGAAGTCTGAGGGCATTTGGCTAAAGGGAGGAAATGTTTGCCTAAGTTTAGTAGTTAAAAAGTAAAAATTTTCTAAAATTTATACCAGCGTGTAAATATATTTCCATGATGTATAATCCAAGGGACCCTTAAATTCAGCCATTTAATTAGTGGATCATCCTTGTGGGTGGATGATGGAGGGAAGGGGCAGCAGAGGCAAACCTCTGTTGAATGCTGCATGGGGTGCAGTAAGTAAGGTTTTAGCCCATAGGGGGGAAATCTTCTATGTTCTTTATTTTTGATCTGCTCTCCCTGAAGCCAGAAACTAAATGCAATTATGTGAAGAGAGGCTAATGCCATCATGTTTTCAAAAGAATAACAACTGGAGGCCAAAATTCACTGGGCTGCTGAGAAAGGATTTAGTACAACTAAAGCTTGTGAGTTTGCAAGGAGAAAATGTGCAAAAATAAACAAGCAGAGAGAAGCAGGCAGAAAAATGTAGACTAGATTTTGCTGAGTGAAATTGACAGCATAATGTTTGCTGAGAACACAATTTCTTGGGGCAGTCCAGAAGCCACAGGCTGAGTTATGTCTTACAGAGCTGCAAAAGGCAGTTTCCAGAGGAAGCTAAATGTAGTGAACTTGCAATCTACAAATGATAAGAGCATGCTCCTCCAGGGGCCAAAGAAAATGATCTGACCTTGGACTTGAGGAAGTAACATGAATTACAAATGAGGTAGTGAAGCAGTGACTGCAACCACAGAGTAGACCAGATGAAGGGGGGGAATCCCTGAATGTCAGTTTACAAAGGGACTTAAAAGACTACCTAACCTGAGACCTTTGCAGGTGATGCCAGAGGCACGCAGAACACCACTTGCCTGGTCTCATAGTCTGCCTGAGTTTTCTGACCTAAACCAATATCAACACTACTGTGCATTAAGTGTGCTTTCTGTGTCAACTGAGGTCAATTCTCTGGTTTACTCAAGAACAATGGAAAACATATTCTAAGAAACTTGAAGGAAACAATGACAACAATTCCCTATAGTAGGCTCTTTGGAAAAGATGTCTTTAACCCCCAGACTGGTGAGCTAGAAATTTAAGAAGTTAATGCAGCAAATCTTTACACCGTATCCCCTATATACATGCAATTTTCATTTTAAATATCAAAATAAATTTTTAAATAATTAAGCAACCATAGACTTCACCAAGACCCTGCATGGACTAGCACTCCTGTTAAATGAGGAAATGTGCAAACTGAACTATGCAGACTAAAAATAGCTAGAAAATAGAAGGGGAAGATACAGAGAAGAAAGGTACATTCAACCTTACACTTTCCATTTAGAAATGACCACTGTAAAGATCATATGTCGTAATGCAATCTTGAGTTATCTGCACACCTGTGCCTTTATACAAACAGAAGTAGGGCTCCGACACTTTGTTTTTTATTTGGAAAAAAATTATGAAGTTTGTGATTTTATTATAAGACATCCTTTTGATCCTACTACATAGAATCTCCGTGCTTCTACCGCGTTTAGCCTGTTTCCTGAGGTTAACACGTTTCTCTCCAAATGTAAACTATTGTATAGATAGCTGTCAGCTAATGTCCTTAATTCTATTTGCATTACTTTGGTTACAAATAAGACTGATGAAGAAAAAAATAAGACTGATGTATTTTTCTAGTTTAGCCATTTATTCTTCTTTTCTGAATAGCCTTAATGTTTCTGCTCATTTTCCTCACAGTGCCTTAATCTGTTTCTAAGAGCTCCTATACACTTAATGCATTAATCCATCCTCCTCTGTCATATACTTTTGAAATATTGTTGATTTGCTTTTCTTATGACATTTTTTTGTTTAACATGAGAAGACTTAAGCTTTATTATGTAGCTGAATATTTTCCTTCATGGCTTTTGTTTTTGGTGTCAGGCTTTAAAAGGTGGCCTTTCTGCTCTCCTCACAAACCAGAACACACAAAGACTTCTTTATAGGCATTAAGGTTAAGAACCCAGGGATTAGAACCACCTAGTGCTCACTTTAAATGCGTACTCTAATTTACCTCCACTTGCCTGACACTTAATCTGACTCCTGCCTTAGTTTCTTCATTATAAAGTATGACTAATTGGTGTGGGAGGTCCTTTTGTCTATGTACTGCTTTCATTGGTTAATGAATAAAGAAACTGCCTTGGCTTCATAGGGCAAAACTAAGGTAGGCAGAGAAGACAGAACTGAATTCTGAGAAGAAGAAAGCAGAGTGAGAGAGAGATGCCATGGATCCAATGGAGACAGATGCTGGGAATTTTACCTGGTAGGCCACTGGTACGTGGCAATACACAGATTAATAGAAATGGGTTAAATTAAGAAGTAAGAATTAGCCAATAAGAAACTAGAGCTAATGGGCCAAGCAGTGATTTAATTAATACAGTTTCTATATGATTATTTTGGGGCTAAGCCAACCAGGCGGCTGAGATGAACAAGTAGCCCCTTCTCACAACAACTAATATTAACATCTGCTCAGACCAGTTAGGAGTACATGGAAAAATCCATTTAAAATGTACAACATAATACCTGCCACATCAGGTATGATAATATCCTAGATATTTTAACTCCCTGTACATGGGAACATTATTTTGGAGACTATGACAAAAATTAATTTAAATTTAGTTTTTTCAAGTTGTGCCAATACCTTATTTTGAATAACACACATTGTATCCCATTAATTTGTAATATAACTCCATTACATACTAAATGCTTACAGGTGTTTGGATAGATTTCTTGCCTTTTTATTGAAACTTATTGATCTGTTGGGTTTAATGCAACAGTGGTACCATATTAAAATCGGTATGGCTGAATAATGCTTTAATTACTTTCAGTGCAATTATCTCCCCATAATTATTCTTTTTTTTTCCAGAAAATACCCTTGACTAATCAGGCTGCCAAATTTCATGGTTAAAGTTCCAAGAGGGAATTAACAAAAGTATATGAAAAATGTCATTTCTCTAAAGAGCATGCCAAGTATTATTTTTAGGGAAATTTCAAGGTGCACTTTTCTGCCAGTATCAACTCTCCCACCCCTGATCATTTCCAAGGTTTGGATAGTGAATTACAAAAATACCAGGAAGAGTATGAATGTCAGTATAAATTAGTGCAGGAATCAGGGTCTAAATGCACCCATATCAAGTCCTTAAGGACTATATCGGAGAACTTTCTTACTCTCTGAACTCACTTCATAATCCCAGCTACAGATAACATCAGTCAAAGAATACTGGCTCCCAACCTAAGCAAATGCTGCTTTATCAGTCACCACAAGAAAGAGAGCAAACATCTACAGCCTAAGAAAGACCACACCAGTGCCAGTCCTTCATGAGTATCTGTCCAGCAAGGAATGAGTCTAGGGTTTTCTATTATGCTTAGCTTTTCCTTATCCTCTTCCCATCTCCCCTTTAAATCTTAATATGTAATACAGGCTGGCCCCAGCTTCCCTATGTAGCTCAGATTGGAGTAACTAAAACAAACCATAATATACAATACAATTTTGAACAAGTTAAGGGAAGTGCTAGGGTGTCATAATTTCATTTGAACTACATAAAGTACAGTAAAATAAATGAAAGCATCATTGGGTACTGCCTCAACAAAGAGACTCAAAGACCAAAACAATTAAACATATATCCCAGAAACCAACCCACGTAGTTACAGCCACAGATGTGAAAACAAGTTCATATTAGACAAGGGAACAAGTTGTTGAGGAGTAGAGACACTGGTCTTCAGACCACCAAGAGATTCTGGTCAATTGCCACATGGTGCCAACGCTGGGCATACCGTCAGACCCAGCCCGAGGCATGAAGCCTCTGCTGCTACTGCAGTTTGCACTGTCTGTCCTGATGGGGATGAGGGTGAGCTGGGGGTTATGGAACTGCCTGCTGGCTGCAAACAAAATGGTCGTGTCTGGAGTAATAGCCAGTGCTGAGGGCAAGGTAGTGTATCAAAAGCCTGGAGATCATGCCCTCTGAAACATTGCCCACCTGACTGAACACCCTGACTGACAAACAAGATCTCTGAGGTGAGATCTTGTTAATTCTCCTAGAAAGACTTCTGTGGTTTATGCAAACCATGTTGAATACCACGATCTGTGCTGCCACAGAGAGCATGCTGATGTCCATACTCTGCACTGCCTCCAGAGATGAGTTTGCTACCCTTGGTCCATGCTACCAAGTTGATATCTGTGATCTGTGCTGCCACAGGAAATCAGCTTCATGTCCATAGTCCAAGCTGCTGCCAGAGTCCAGGTTGATGTCCAGGACCCTTGCTGCCATTATTACTGTGAGCAGAGAGGCTTCTTTTGCAATAATGTCAATGACCACCGACCCATAATTGAGAGATGCTGGCCAACATCTCTCCTTCCGCAGCAAAAAAAAGAAACAGTTCAGACATGAAGCTATTGAAGAGAGTCTGTAAAAATTGTGATGAAGATGTTGAAGTGTAGCCCTTCACAATATATGGATTCTGGTGAAGGATGGGGGAAAGGCTTAGTTCTCTTTCACTGGGAGTTTGACTGAGCTTCAGTCAGTACATGGAAAATACAAATTGGATTTGGTGGGTATGTTTTGTTTTGATTTGGTTTGGTTTCTGAGGATTACACAAGAGTAGAAGGGTGGACTTGGGAATGAATGTGAAGCAAGTGTGATCAGGGTACATTGTATGAAATTCCCAATGAATCAATTAAATGATTATATTGTTGGAAAGAAAAGAATTGTGAAAATTAGGCTCAACAGAATATATAAAGAGGAAGCTATGTTAAAAATTTATTTTGACTATGGAGGAAGGAAGAAAGAGAACCAAAACAGAAACAGGAAAAAGCCTCATGGGAGCTATTGATTGAACTGTTGTTTAGTAAGATGTGTAAAAGTCAGAATGGCAACTTTCAAAGTCCAAGTAAAATGAAAGGTTCAACCACAGCAGAGTTTCTAGAGTGTGGGGAAAATTCAGGAGAATAATTGCATGATGAAAAGCAATTTCCAGATTTCTTCCACAAATAAGTCAGTAAGCAAAGAATGTTATAGGTGCAACATGAAATGATGAATAGGAATTCTTGGCAATCACAATGTTTTGATATAGATATGAATAATTTACATTGGTGTGGATTTTAAGGTCAATTTTGTTATATGTATATATATTTCTGATCTTGATTAAAGTATTGTGATTGTGTAGTTCATTTTTAAAATGTAATGTATAATTAGGAAATATAGGTTATTAATGGATAATCATCAATAATAGTCAAGCTTGTAGTCATGTTAGTTAGATTTTCTGGATATATATTTCAGTTAGATAGGCATTCTTCATATCTTTCAAAGACTACAGAATATGGCATTTAAATGTTTCAATAACTTAGGACTGTTCATGATAATGAGACACATCTGCTCCTGACAGCACTAATCTCCTTCAAGAGGAAGATGGGCATCGAAGAGGCTCCTTATGAAGTTTGATAGACATTTGGGCAAGAAACTGCTCTTGCCTGGACTGATGCATAAACGACACAGAGAACCCGCAGAGAGAGGACTGCTGAACTTGCCTAAAGGTGAAATGTTCTTTCGGGGTTCCTGATTCATGAAAGAGTCTGCGAGACATTCTGCAGGACACAACAGAAAGTGACTGAACTGACTTTGAAATTTCCTTTTTCATGGAAAAGTCTGCTGGATACTATGGACCTGAAGGCCGAAGATGGATGCCCTAACAGTACAGAGGAACTTTGGGTGACTGTCCAGGCAGCGAGATGTCTCTGTCATTTCTAGAGTTTGAAGTATCTTACTTCTTGTTTGCTTAGGTAATATTATATCCTTCTGGAGTCTTTGATGGAGTTGAAGAATGGTTAGTTATAGTTATAGTTTTCCTTAGTTATGATAAAAGATAAAATAGATATAAATATTGTAACTGTAATTCTTGCTTGATAACTGTTTTGCTATATGTAATCTTACTATGTTAAAGTGAAAGCCTTTCTTTTTTGTTTAAACAGAAAAAGGGGAAATGATGGAGGTGGGTCTTGTATTAATCTGTTGTTTTCATTGGTTAATTAATAAAGAAACTGCCTAGGCCCATTTGATAGGCCAACCCTTAGGTGGGTGGAGTAAACAGAATAGGATGCTGGGAGAAAGAAGCCGAGTCAGGGGTCGCCATGATTCTCGCACTCCAGACAGATGCAGGTTAAGATCTTTCCTGGTAAGCCAGCTCGTGGTACTACACAAAATATTAGAAATGGGTTAGATCAATATGTAAGAGCTAGCCAATAAGAGGCTGGAGCTAATGGGCCAGGCAGTGATTAAAAGAATACAGTTTCCGTGTAATTATTTCGGTGCATAAGCTAGCCATGCGGGCGGCTGGGTGATGGAGACGCAAGCCCTGCTCCCCTTATTACAACAATGTTTAGCGATTTATACAAGTCATGCAAGAAAACAGAATAAAAAGAGAATGTTTGTTGAATATAAGTCATAGGTAAGTTACAGTTTGATTAATATACATGACAGGAAAGTATTACCCTTTTAAGCAGTTTCATAAATGCAAGAAAATCCATAGAAGCAATAATCATTTTTTATCATTCCAGGTGTTAATAAATAGGGGACAGTTAAGGAGTGGGGTATCAATTTTCATTCTCTTCTGTGGTAGAGGGCAGTAATCAGTTCATTCACGTTCATTCACGAAGCCAGTGACATCAAATAAGTTAGGTTAGAATATTCTAAAAGTGATTTCCTCAATGAATGAATGAAAGATTGTCATCTAGGCTTGCTTACGGGTCACCATGCATCCCATCGGCCTCAGGGAAGCCAGGTGTTGCTTTGCCTTTTGACGCAATTATTGATGAGTACTTTTTCACTTTAAATTAACCTTCATTAGGATACTGAACAGCATGGTTATCTCTACCATGCACCAGCGTGTTGAGAGTGGTGAATGATTTGGGGTAATCTTTGACTAACACAAGTGGCACTGCATATGTGGAGTTCTCATTTTTGAAAGTAGAAAGAAAAAATTGTTGCAAGATCTAGCAAAAATAAATAAATTTATAATTGTAAGGAAACTATTATGACACATTATTTTATTCCTTTGAGTGGGGAGGAAGTGACCTGTTGTTAAAGATTCAGGTGAAAACTTCTTTTTTTCATAATTATTTCCTTTTTCACAAGGGTTACTGCAGTCTGTGCAATGGGGTTTTGTAGATTAGGAGTGAATTTCAACAGGATCTCAAATAAAAATATCAAAAATGTTCGAAACAAAAATAGAAACACAAACTGTCATATAATGTGATGTACTGTAGTATTTTAAACAGTGCTGACCAATAATCTCTAATCACAACATCAATTCTGTCATTTGTGTTTTCCATTTCTCACCAAATTTTTTGAGGCATGCTGATCAAAGTTGCATCTGATGCTTGACAGTGACAGACACTGAGATGACAGAGTCAGGATCCAAAGTTATCTCATTAGATTTTAAAAATATGCAAAACATAAAAAAATTACATTTTTAAGCATGGCATGGAAAGTAATGTCATAGAAAGAAACTAATGTCATAGATAGAAACTAATGTTATAGATAGTACTGTATTTTCTAAACACAAGTAACAAAAAAAAGGGTCAAGACTTATATGGAAACACGTATGAAACAGAAATACAAAACTTAATCACTGATTGTAGTGTAGCAAATTGTCCACAGAAGCATTCATGTCATCTCTAAAAGGTCAAAATGCCAACATGTCAATTCCATGTCACCCAACTAGACACATTCTATATAATTTGTTCCTTTCTATTAGCCTCACAGTAAACATGATAGTAGTAAACTGAAAACAATTTACAAATAATCAGAAAAATGAACTATAATAATTATTTTCAAAAAAGTAATGAAAAATCAATAATAGTAGTTTTTAAAATTAGAATATATTCTCCTCAATTGTTGTCAAACCTCAACTTGAAATATGAAAAGACATGTAGTCTATCTGCCCAGACTGCTCCTGTGGCCATTTGCAAAAATGCCAAGGTACTACCATAAGATTATACCTTATGCTTCTTTGAGAAAATTAATGTTACCAATGTGTATGTATCCATATTGCCTTTTAAACAAAACTTCAATAATAAGCAGTTCAAAGTATATCTACTCTCATCTTTCTATGACCCAAGCGATATTAATAAAAATAACTAATAATAATTAATAATGGATCACACAAAAGCAATTACTAGGTGCAGAGCACTTTTTTCCTGAGTAATTTCTGCATTTTAATTCATTTAATTCTCAAGACTTGAAATGTTTGTATTAATACTGTTATTCCCTCTCTAGAGCTAACTGAATCAGAGAGATTTATACAAATCCACATGATAGTAAGCACAAATCTTTATCTTGATGAAATGTGGTCAGATGGAACTGATTTATTGATAGCTGTCATCAGGCAGAAAGATGAATTAATTAGTAGGACACATTCAAAGGTAAGTTTAATCGTGGTGCTAATGCAAATTATTTTTTAAAAAATTAACAGCTTCCTTAAATATATCTTGAAGTAGATCATGTGTTTATGTGTGTGTGTGCGTGCATGTGTGTGTTCTTATGTGTGTGTCCATGTGTTCTCCCTCTGTGTCTTAGAAAGAAAAAGCTGTCTGTGTAAACTCTTAAGGAAGAGAAATAACCATAAAATACATGATTTTGGACTGGATCAAACCACAATTTCATAACGTTGCTACAATGTAAAACCATGACTTCTGGGAAACAGATTAAGAATCTGATACCTGACCTCCAGGAGCCAAATGTATGGAGATGAAATAAGGGAATCACATATATACCTACTTTTTTTAAAAAAAGAAAGAAATCAGGCTATGTAAGTTCACCTCTGAGACCTAAAGTAGAAATCTACAGACATAGATGTTGGGTACAGTCACTGACTGATGCTGCAGGTATAGATGCCAGATCCTGCATTAACAATTTGTAGCAGAATAGCTGAGTCTGTCTTCTGTGAACACTGTCAAGGCAACACCCAGACAAGAGAAGAATTCATCACGGC
Source organism: Chionomys nivalis (assembly GCF_950005125.1). Classification (NCBI taxonomy): domain Eukaryota; kingdom Metazoa; phylum Chordata; class Mammalia; order Rodentia; family Cricetidae; genus Chionomys; species Chionomys nivalis. Next base: position 175,723,026 of record NC_080086.1, on the reverse strand, counting down.
AAAGATCAGAAGCGAGCATCATGTGGCTGTGAACAGCAGCAAGTGCACACTGTCGGATTATTGCAATCTTCTTCACCTGGTGCTGGAAGCAAAGTCACACCGGAGACACACCAAGTTCATCTCCACTACAAGTATACAATGAAGAGAAAAGGCTCAAAGGGACTTAGAGGGCATTTAGAGGTGTCTAACAAGTTGTGCCCCTTTCAGTTATAAACTATGAGCAGGGTTTTAGAAAATCATATAGTATCACTCAAAAACAGACTGTACTGTAGATAGGAGAAATTATGAAGACGAGTATGGCAAGAAAATACATGAGTGCCCATGTTCCTGCTGACTTTATTGAGAGGTGAGGGAGCCTGGGGTACCTGAGGATATAGTCTGGGTTGTTATCTTTCCAATGAACAAGTTCATGCTTGAAAAATTGTCATGCTAGATCCCAAGTTTTAATAATTATCAACACTAGTTGAAAATTTCATATCTTAATCCCATCCCTTTAAGTAAATTGTTCTGAATTCTAAGACTTGGAAATATGTCTTGACATAAAACTTTAAGGAGACAGTGCCCGGAAGGAGGAGACTGTGACCTCTAAGAGACATTCCAACTCAGAATCTTTGGTTTTATGAGACACTCTGAAAAAGTATTACCTGTTATTAATATTTCCCCTAATCTTAGCTGGCATTCTATTAGCCTTCTTCAGTGATGCCGCAATGTGAACACAGAACTGAAATGTATCAGTGTAGACCTTTGTCCTCCGCTCTGTTACAGTATTTAGTGAGATATAAGCTGCACTCGAGTTGAACATCATTTCACAACCTAACACAAACACCACAATTCATTCACTTCTTATTCTTACTCTACCTCTCAACCCTGTATCCACTTTCTCATTTATTTTCTCCCTATCTTCGTGCTTCAAATTCAGAAAAAGAAAAAAACAAAACAAAACATACTCTCCTTCACTGCCTGCCTGAGAACCCCGAATTGCCAAGGAACAACAGAATGGATTTATAGCTGTCAGAGTCAGGAGGACTGGGAGATAAAACAGGAATCGTGTTTTCCCTAGCTATAGTGCTTAAATACAGATCATTACAGTCTCTGTGATTTGTGTGTGTGTGTGAGAGAGAGAGAGAGATTTGTTCTCCTTTAAGTAAGATGTCATGTTACTCTTCCTGAAATGAGTATTCACACCCCCATGTTTGTATCTATAGAATTGTTCACTAAGTTTTATCTAAACTCTAGACACCGCGGTAATTCCAGGTCCATGTTCATTATTATGTTCTGTTATAGTGGTTAATGAGTCAAATCAGTTTCTAAGAAACTTTCCATCCACTGCAAACTGATACCAGAGAAACAATTTTCTGACCTCTGAGAACTCGCATGTTTAAAAGAAGAATATGATTTAGTATAATTATAATAATGAAAGAAACTGCAATTGGCTAAATCAAGACAGTCTTGAAGGGAAAACAGCATTTGTTTATTGCAAGCTGCTATGGCAACAACAAAAAAGGCTATTAGATAGCTAGACAGATTCCCAGGAGAAAGTCACCTAGCAACTGCTATTGGCTTATAAATACCTAACAGTAAAGGTAGAGGAAGGGAAATAACTGAGTAAATAGTAAATGAGTATTCATGGTTTCCTTTCTCTCTCCTTGCTCTGTGGGTGAAGATAGGGCAGACATTCCCAGAGTCTCTGCCTCTACAGTTCTGCCACCCCACCAGTTACCTGGCCCTGAGGAACAAGACATCTCAGACCCTGCTCTTCCCTTGCATACTTCCCCTTCTGGCCAGCACCCAGTCCAGAAGTTAAGGAATCACCAGTCCTCTTGCCTCCAGCACACCCCTTGCCCACCCTGCTAACACACTGTGTAGACAGCAAAAAGGTCTCTGAACTAACACATTAACTCCATATGGTAATCCCCAGCGTACAAGCACTAATAACATGAAAGTCAAAGACAAAATGCCACGACCCCAAACTACTAATCCCATAGTAGTTGACACCAAATAGCACTTTACAAACAAGCAACAGAGAATTTTAAAAGATTAATGAGAACAGAGTGGGTTCTTTAAAAAAAACTAAACAAAATTGACAAATCTTTAGCCAAATCAACCTAAAGAAAGAAAAGAGAAGACCCAATTAATAGGATTACGAATGAACAACAGATAGCAATGGAATCCAGAAGATATAAGGACACACTTGAAAAATTTGGAAAACCTTAAAGAAATAGATGGATCTATAAATGCATGTGACCTATGAAAGTTAAAACAAGAACAGACAGAAAGTTAAAGAGATACATCACAAACGAAGAGACTGAAGCACCAATTTAAAAATAAAGAAAACATAAAACAAAAACCAGATGAATTTACCAAAGAATCTGTCTCTCAAAAAATTCTATAGAGAAAGAGAGAATATGTCTAGATTCTTTTTATGAAGCCAGAAACCACACTGACAACTAGAAAAGATAATGATTCATACACAAAAAGAGAAAATAATAAATCACTTGCTCTGATACACATTGACAGAAAACTTTTCAGTAAATACCTGTAACCTGAACTCAAAAAGCATTAAAAATATTCCCTGCTTTATTCCAGTGATACATGGCTATTTCAACATAAGTAAATCAATAATGGTATTCTACCACATAAATGAACTCAAGGATACAAACACATGATCTTCTCAGTAGATACAGAAAATGCCTTTGACGAAATCTAGCATTCCTTCATGATAAAAGACCTAAATACAGTTTCTGTGCCCCTTTTTACCCCAGTGTATCTCATAGGCAGGACAAATTTATAGACTGAAGGTTTTGTCACTCACTTGGTGCCCCAATCCCTCCACTGGAAGTCTTGCTTAGTTATAGGTGAAGGCAAACTCAGGCTCTGTATCCCCCAATTCTAGGAGCCTTAGCTAGGGTCACCCTCATAGATTCATGGGAGTTTCCATTACACTAGGTTTCTAGCTAATCCCAGAGATCCTCTCCCCATCCTGATTCATATTGTCTCTCCCAGTACTTTCTCCCTCTATTTTCCCCTGCCCGATCACTAATGTTCCCATCCCTACCTCCCCATCCACACCCCCTCCTGGATAACAGCGATGTCTGCCAGGTTGCCTTGTCCAGTCTTGATAGGGAAGGAAGTTCCTAGTCTTATTGCATCTTGATAGGCCATGGCTGGTTGATATTCAAGGGATGCCTGCCATTTTCTGAAGAGAAATGGAGGAGGAGTGGATGTGAAGGGGGTAGGAATGGAAGGAGAGGAAGGAGGGATAACTGCAGGCAGGATGTGAAAATGTGGATAGATAGATGATAGATAGATAGATAGATAGATAGATAGATAGATAGATAGATAGATAGAAGATAGATAGATAGATAGATTAAAAAGTCCTACCTGGGTTAGGCATACACAGCACAAACTTATTTTTTATATTAAAGGCTATATGCAACAAACTTTTAGCCAACATTGTACTAAACAGAAAAATCAAATCATTCCCACTAAAGTCAAGACAAAGATAAGGATGTCAATTCTCTTCATTCTGTTTCCATATAATGATTATATTTCAAGCAATGTAACAAACAAAGAGGATAAAATTAATACAAAATAGATAAGGAAATCAAGGACTCCTCACTTGTAAATGACAACTCTCTAGAGAAGAGGTGCTGAAGACTTCACCAGACAACTGCTACACCTTATGGGAACTTCCAGCAGAGTGGCAGTATATAAAATTAACACACAGAAATCTATAACCTCCTATATACCAATTACAAACAGAAGAACTAGTAATCACAATTCTAGTATCCTCAAAGAATTCCATAGAATAAACATAATCAAAGAGGTGAAAGATCTTCACAATGAAAGTATATCAAAATAGTAAATAAAGAAACATTGGAAGACACTATAAGATTGAAAAATCTTCCCAGCCGCATGAATTTGTAAACTTATTATTGTAAAAATTACATTTTTTTAAAAAAGAACATTCTATCAAAAGCAATCTGCAGATTTAACATAACCTCAGTCAGAACAACAACTCCATTCTTCATGAAAGTAGAAAAAAATTCAAATTTACATGGAATCACATAGAGCAATCCCAATAATAATAATAATAATAATACTGGAAATGTAGGTACTACGCAGAGTTGATAGATTCTAGAAGAGAGAGAGCTGGTTTTCTTTAAAGATATGACTCCAAGTATGTTAAACACACTCTAGTGGGTAACTCCACACCTGCAAGTATATGAGTAACACAAACTGGAGTCAATTGTTGTAAATATTTTTTAAAATAATAAAAAAAAGAAAGAAGACATAAAGTCGTGGGCAATAGGAAGGTAGGAGCAGTCTGAGACTGGTTAATTCAGGAGAGGACTTGAAATAAAGGTAATGAAAATATATACTCTGTGAAATTCTCAAAGAATGAATATAGCATTTTAAGAAGAATATTGCTGGAAGTATTATCTTGTCTAATTTTAAGTTGTGCTACAGAAAACACATTAATAGCACAAGAAATTTTGACACAGAATAGATGCAGATCAATTAAATCAAATCAAATATAGTTGAATTAAATCAAACATAGGTCCAACACCTGATTTTTAACATAAAGGTCCAAACTGCACATCAGAGAAAAGGCAGCCTCTTCAACAAAGGGTGCTGGGAATAATCAGATACACATATGTAGAAGAAGAACTACGTTTAACAGCTCCAGCCAGATTTAGAACCTTTATTTAAAACCTAAGACTATGAGCTTCTAGAAATAAAACAGGGGTACCTGAGAAGATATAGGTTTATGCAATGAATTGCTAAGTAGGATTACCATTACTCGGGGATTAAGTCCAATAACTGATAATCAGAACTTCATTAAGTTAAAAAGTTTATGTACAGCAACAAAAACTGTCAATAGAGCCACCTATGTATTTAGAAAATATATAATATCTAGAATATTCATATATATATTCTGGATATATATCCAGAAACTGAATAACTCCCCAAGTTAGAAATATTTTAAGACTTACCTTTAATTATGTGTAGGTGTGTGTGCGTGTGTTTGTATGTGTATGTCTGGGGTGGGGGTATGTATGTGTGTATGTGCCTGTGTGGGGGGGTATGTATATGTGTATGTGCCTGTGTGTAAGGGGGTATGTAGGTGTGTGTGTCTGTGAGTCTGTGTGGGGTTATGAAGGGATGTGTGTCTGTGTGGGTGTGTTTGTGGGTATGTGCCTTGTGTGTGTCATGGGGTGAGGAGATATGTGTGTGTGTCTGTGTGGGGGTCTATATGCATGGGAGAAGGTGTCTGTGAAGACCAGAGGTTTCAGATCTACTGAGCTGGAGTTACAGGCAACTGTAAACTACCTTACATCTGAGTGGTCAACCCGTATTCTGGAAAATCAGAACGTACTCTTACTAAGCCATCACTCCAGCCTCTCAAATTAGAAATATTAATGCCTAACAAATTTTGAAAGTGTTCAGCGTTCTTAGCCACCAGGGAAATACATCTGTGCCCCAAGAGGACTGGGTTCCTCCATCTGGTAACAGAACTTGCTGATGTTGTAAGCATTGTCCACATAGGACTCGTTTTAACAGCATAAAGGATGCAAGGTTGAGTGAACCAGGGAGAAGAGCTGAGACCAGGCACCAAGTCATAGAAATGGAATCCCTGCAAAGAGGCACTGGGAGGCCATGGCATAATAGCGTGAAAGCGAAGCCTCAGTTGGCAGTGGCTACAGCAGGATCCTAGAGTTCCCCGAACATGGAACGTTTGCCAAGAAAACTGCAAATGAGGGGTAGAGCCATTTGAAGCATAAGAAGCTATGCGTGTTTCAGCTGACAGAGCCAGAAAGGGAAATAACTAGGAGTTTTAGAGTCAGGATAACTATGTTATAGGCTCCAGATGCTAGACGTGTAGTTACATGTTTGTATTATTCTGACAAATGTGGGTTTGCTTTGGTGTTGCTGTTCTATTCCCCGGTTACCCTCTTTCAGCATAAGAAAGTACATTCTGTGTCATTATATTTGGGAAATAAATGTTTTTTCTTTTTATAGAAGCTCACAGTTAAGAGACTGGGATTTTAATACATTCAAACTTTAAAGACTTTTGCGGACTTAAAGTTAGACTGTATTTGTTTTATGAGATAAATATGAGACTATGGGGACAAGGGATGGAAACGTAAGTTTTAAAGTACCATGTTTGTGGACAAACTGAGGTGAAGCTGTAATATGTACTGTTGTCAGTTTCACATGTTCTATAACCATCTGCTGTAGAGAGTTGCAATAAGGAATTGTTTTGATTAGGTTGGCCTATGAGCATATCGGTGAGGAATTCGCATGGCTATGTGAATTGATGCGATTCAACCTACAAGTGAGTGACTCCATTCCCTGGGTTCAAGTCCTAGCTTAAAAATGCAAACATGAACTGAGTTTGAGTTGAGTGCATGAATCTATTTCCTATGCTCTTGGCTGCAGATAAAACTAGATGCTTCAAGTTCCTGCCTAACTTAATCATGACATTGAACAGTAACTTGAAATTATAAGCTGAATAAAGCTCGGAGGAGCTATATAGACTGCTGGGGATATATAATACCATTGGTGCTACTCAGATGCTAATCTTGCAAGCTACACTGCCAACTTGCTAGGAAAGCTGTACCAACTATTGCAATAGTGGCATAATTGTTAAAGGGTATCCAACTGTGTTTTGATCAGATTTGAGACCCAATCTATAAGAGAAAATACATAACCTCTTTAAAACCAGCCAAATTTTAGTTACTTCAAAAACCTATAGCTGAGGTAAGAGACCCAAAGGGGAAGCTCATCATAGTTGTAGAACTAAATTGAAACAGCACAAGCTACTATCTAAACTTTCATGCTCACACCCATAGAGAAATGATACTCTCATCCATGAAGAAGCTTCTCTTTGCAAATGAATGGAAAAATTGAGAGAGTCATGACTGTTCAGGATACTTAGAACAATGACTGAGCACTCTGTCCTAAACCAGGGCATTTATATCACCCTCTCTAACCCTTGGGGAACTCTTTAGAAAAAGGTGTACAAAAAAATTAAGGAACAAGATCTCAGAGAGGCAGTGGTTGCCTGCCCTGGACCTGTGTAAGACTAAGCTTCTTAATTATGGATCTGGAGGGGTTCATAGGGCTCAACTCTCCCTGCTGAACTAGTGGTCAAAGGCCACTCTTGGATTTTGCTGAGGGGAACTCAGGGCATTCAGCTGTGTGAAGTTCTAAATCTACTGCCATACTAACAGTAATAGTTAAAATCAGTAGATCATAAAACAAAAAAGCATGAAAGTGGAGAGGAACTTGAGCAGGAAGGGAGGATGACAGAGGGGAAGAGTTAGAAGAGATTGGAGCTAAGATTCAACAGGGTACAGTATATACATGTATGAGACTTAAGTATTAAACCATCACTCCAAACTCATATAAGAAATATTATTATTTTCTTAGAAATAGGCTTGCCTGCACCTCTGAAAATTATTACTAAAATTAAAACTCCCACTGGCAAGATTGAGCATGCCTGCAGTTCTAGCTTTGGGGAAGCAGAGGGTGGAGGCAGGTAAATCCAGAGTCTGATGGTGGTGCTGCCAAAGACTCCCAGAGCAGTGCTTCTTCCCGCTTCCCTAACTTTTTCTTCACCTTATCTTCCCTATCTAATTCAACAAATATTTGTGCTTTCTTCCAACATCTGTGTTAGAATTAGAATTTCAAAAGATAAGTAAGCATGTTTCCTCCCCACAGGGGGCTTATAGTCTTCCATCACATGTTTAATGAGTTCAATATTTCATTTTCATAACACTAAAATGATCACATAAAATATACCTGCTGCAGGAAATTCATCCCAAATGGATATTCTATATATTATTATAGTTGGAAGCACAAACAATTTAAGAATAAAAGCCAGATTTTCCTCGGATATAAAGTTTTAAATGAGAATACATTGCAAGAAAATTAATGCAGAACTTTAGGATGTAAAAACTCTAAAGACATCTCATAGTGAAATATTCTCTAACTAATGGAAAGACTGATATCAAGAAAGGGAAGGAACTTTTCTCAATAAACACGACTGGTGCATCATCATATGCCAGGCAGTAAGGCAGAAACTAGAATTTCAGTGATGAATAGCACCCATATTGCCCTGCTGTAATTAACAAATAATTAAATTATAATCACAGTAATTGGGGACATAGAAATAAAAGATGTTTAGAGAGTATAAAACAGGGTTATGAAATCCAGTCTGTACATTCAGAAGCTATATCTCTCCCAGGGTCTAATTAAAGATGGGACTTGGTGAACAGCAGAGTTTTCACAATGGCATAGCTAGTGAGAGACACAAGAGGAATGGAGTGAGGTTTGTTAAACAACAAGTGGTGTACGTTTTGTGACAGCAAGTTCCCAATGAGTGATTTCGTCACAGAGTATTGTAAAGGAGACTGTCAGCAGAAAATTATCTACTTTCTTTATAAGCTTGTCTCTGGTCTGATTATCAAGTCAGCTCATGACTAACTTAAAATTTATACATTTATAGTTAAAATATACCATATTTCCTTTCATTAAAAGGTATTTGCTATCACATGTTGTAGTTTCTAAATAACTACAACTTTCTTTTTTTCACACCTGATAATGTAAAAGCTTAAGGGTTCACAGTATATTATCATGTATTAAATGCATGTACATTTCTGCAATATTTTTATCTTGTCTCTCAATGCCGTATGATGCAATTATTAGATCATGCAAAAAGTAAAAAATTATAGATCTAAAACATTAATATTTTATAATTATTATAACATACACACTTTATTAGAGCTTTCTATTCTAATGAATTTGTTAGTTGTGAGCCTTGCTTAAGAAGATTCAAGAATAACTAATTTTATAATGTTTTCATAGAAATATTTATTGAATGTATCTTTTAGTACTATTATGGTAACAAGGCACATTCCTGGTACAAGTAATACAACTTCAGTATTAGTAAACACACAGAGAGAGAGAGACAGAGACAGAGAGAGAGACAGACAGAGAGACAGACAGAGAGACAGACAGAGAGAGAGAGAGAGAGAGAGAGAGAGAGAGAGCTGAGTTTTGAACTTTATATGATATAGCTGCCTAACAAACTGAAATATCAAAATTTTATTTTAATTTTCTGGACCTTAAGTATTTTGGAAATATTAAGAAAGAGTTTTAAGTTCAGAAAAAAATGGCTCTAAAGTCAGTTATTTGCCTTCCCAGTCCATATATTTATAATTACTTATCTATGGGTCCTTACCCCTTTCACTAATGCGGAGAAACAACCTATTCTACAGATGTATCACTACCTTAATACTCTCCACTAATATCTCACTACTAACAAAAATTCTTCTGTACTTCTAAGTAGTGGCAGATCTACATTCTTCTCCATATAGGGGCACTTTTAGAAAGCTATCCATCCTCTATCTTCTCATAATTTTCCTTTCTGGAGCACAATCACACATGTACTGCATGAGAACTGAACCCCCAAGACCTCTAGATGCCACTATCAACATTGTTATATCAACATAACATTGAAAATCAGTCCGAAAGTACATTGTGCCCCAGCTCCTCTTCTTTAACGTGAAAAAGAAAAGCTAGTTTGAAACAAACAGATAAGAATATAAGAGTTTTCATCCAAACTGAACCAATCCTCTGTGAGAGAACAGAAACCTATTATCACTGACAATTATGCAAAATACCAAGCATAGCACTGACATGAATTGACTTATAATTACTAGATATATATTTTTAGAGTTGGATATATGAAGGAACTTGTGTAAGCTTGCTGTTACTAGGTAGCTGAGATAATTCCAAAAAGGGTTTATTGGCTCATAATTTTGGATGTTTCTGTCAATGAGTAGTTGGTTCCACTGCTTTGAGTTTTAGAAGAACACCACGGCAAGAACATACTGCTGTGCTGCAGAATCACTCAAATAATTTTCAGGTAGTGAAAGAAGAAGAAAAAGGGATCAGAAGCCCACCCTACATCTCTGTTGCATCCATACCTTAAAGACTCAAAACTTTCTACTTGGTTTCATCTCCTAAGATTTCTGTCTCTTCCCATTAGCAGCATGCTGGACCCCAGCTCTTTACATATGGATATTTAAGACCCACACTATAGCAGATGTCTCTTGACTATCAAATTTAATGATCCAGGAACTTAAGTGATGTAGTAGTTCCTTTTTTATTGCTGTAATAAAATACTGTGACCACAAGTCCAGGAGTATAGGAATCTAGTATGGTAGGGCATCACAGTACAGACGCTCGGCATTGTTGCAGAAACAGTTGTCTCTCAAGGTGTGAGCAACAAACAGTAATCTTGGGACAACACTGGTATTTAAACTCTAAAATCCGGTGACATATTTCTTTCAACACTCAGGTCCTTCAACAACATGTTTCCTCCTAAATCTCCCCACACAGCTCCACCTACTGGAACCTAAGTATACAAATTCCTGAGACTGTAGGACACCTCATTTAAACCACAAGTGATTTCCCCTCTTCAAATCCATATTTTTAATTAGCATAATTATTCATCCAGTCAGATATCCATAAAGATGTTTTATTTTACTTTAGAAGTTATTTTTTATTTTCCATTTATTTTGCTGCTTTGATTATTCCTGGTTAATTCTCAAGGGCAGTCAAACCAATCTTTTTACAAGTGTTGTTTACTTGGATTGTCAGAGCTACCCTAGGGGTGGAGAGGTGGTTCAATTAATAAAGTATTTAGGTTTTAAGCACAAGCTTATCCTAAGAATCCCCAAATAAAGCTGAACATTCTAGTACATGCTTATAATCCCACCACTAGAAGAACTTCAGAACTATAATATATATTTTTAGAGGCAGGGATATTTTCACAGCAATCTAGCCCTATTCATGATTGTACTTGTGTTAACATTATTCCTGTTATACCACATGGTTTCTTAGATCAGGAATATTCATATCATTGCACCCTTAACCTACCAAATGCCTAATGTGCAAAAAGTACTAAATGTCTGCTGTATGAATGAATGGACAGTGAGAACTAATGATGGATGTATCTTTCAAAAGTATAAAGATTATCAATTAAAGTGTTGGGAAATTTAAATGCTCTATACATTTCTTGATGTGTTTTATATATGGGAAATTTTTGTATCATTAATTCTCATGACTTTATAAGTCAAGCATGATTATTCCAAATGCACATATTAAAAAGAAGATACTTAGAGGGGTTAAGTGACTTGGAAAGTATTAGCAATCTTGTGAGACAATTATTTCAATATTTCTGAGGTTTCTAGATAAACCAAACTAAGTCCAGAAGCTAAGAAATTGTGAATTCCGTAAAAAGAATCCTGTTAATTTTTTAATACTTTATTCTGCATTGCCACATACATACATTTCCCAGAACGTGAATTATATGTGCATAAGAGAAGGTAAGCATCAGCGAAGAGGAAAGAAAGATGAGATGTAGAGGAAGATAAGAGTGGATGCCAGATAAAAGGTCAGCACAGCAAACTCATCATAATGGAGATAAGGATCTACACAAGGTCTCTGAACCTGGTTCTTGTTTTGAAAGGAAGGCTAATGCAGTCCTAGCAGTCTGTGACCACTACTGAAATATCTCCAATGATGGAGGCCCCAAATGCGGGAAGGAGCATTTGTGTATTATTCTTTACTTATAGTGACTTTGACTAGATAATTTTTTAAATTTCTTTTCTTAGTTTTTATTGGGCTACACATTTTTCTCCACTCCCTTCTCTTCCTCCCCCTCCCCTTCTACATTTTTCCATGACACCCATAGTCCCAATTTACTATGGATATCTTGCCTTTTTCTTTTCCTTCCTATGTAGATCCATATATTTCTCCTTAGGGTCCTCTTTGTTGTTTAGATTGTCTGGGATTCTGGACTGTAGGTTGGCATTTTTCTTTGCTTTATGTCTAGAACTCACTTATGAATGAGTATATATTACATTTGTCTTCCTGAGTCTGAGTTACCTCACTCAATATGTTTTTTTTCTAGATCCATTCATTTCCATGCAGCTTTCAAGCTGCCATTATTGTGCATTTCATTGTGTAAATGTATCACATTTTCTGTATCCATTCTTTGTTGAATGGCATCTAAGTTGTTTCCAGGTTGTGACTATTACAAATAATGCGGCTATGAACATAATTGAGCACTTGTCCTTGTTGTATGATTAACCATCCTTTGGTTATATACCCAACAGTGGTATTGTTGGGTCTTGAGGTAGATTGTTTCCTAATTTGCTGAGAAATCGCCATACTGGTTTCCAAAGCAGCAGTACCAGTTTGCACTCCCACCAGCAATGGAGGAGTGTTCCCCTTACCCCACATCCACTCCAGCATAAGCTGTCATCAATGTTTTTGATCTTGGCCACTCTGACAGGTGTAAGAGCAAATTTCAGAGTTGTTTTGATTTGCATTTCTCTGGTGGTTAAGGATGTTGAACATTCCCTTAAGTTTCCTTCAGCCATTTGAGATTCTTCTGTTGAGAATTTTGTTTAAGTCTGTACCTGATTTTTTATTGGATAATTTGTTCTTTTGATGTCAAGTTCTTGAGTTCTTGGTGTATTTCGGAGATCAGTCCCCTGTCTGATGTGAGGTTGGTGAAGACCTTTCCTCACTCTGTAAGTTGTTGTTTCGTCTTGTTGACTGTGTCTTTGCTTCACAGAAGCTTCTTAGTTTCAGGAGGTCCCATCTAGTAATTGTTGGTCTCTGTGCTTCTGGGGTTATATTTAGGAAGTAATCTCCTATGCCTATGCGTTCAAGTGTATTTCCCACTTTCTCTTCTGTAAGGTTCAGTGTGGTTGTTTTTATGTTGAGTTTTTTGATCCACTAGGACTTGAGTTTTGTGCATGGCAATAGATATGGATCTTTTTGCATTCTTCTACATGTTGATATCCAGTTATGCCAACACCATTTATTGAATAGGCTTTCTTTCTTCCATTTTATATTTTTTCGCTTCTCTGTCAAAAATCAGGTGTTCATAGATGCATGGAATGGTATTCAGGTCTTTGGTTCTCCTGTCTGTTTTTATGCCAATACCAGGCTGTTTTCATTTCTGTAGCTCTTTAGTAGACTTTGAAGGCAGAGATTGTGATGCCTCCAAAAGATTGCTCATTGTACTGGATTATTTTGGCTATCCAGGATTTTTTTTCCATATGAAGTTGAGTATTGTTCTTTCGAGGTTTGTTAAGAATTTTCCTGGGATTGTGATGGATATTTCCTTGAATTTATAGACTGCTTTAAGTAAAATTGCAATTTTTTTACTACATTAATTCTATCTACCCAAGAGCATGGGAGATCTTTCCACTTTCGGTGTCTTCTTCAATTTCTTTCTTAAAGGATATAAAGCTCTTGTCATACAGGTCTTTCACTTGTTTGGTTAGAGTTACCCCAAGATATTTTAAATTTCTAATGACTCCTACCCCTATCATTCTGTGAAAGCCAAGCCTTAGAAAGAGTGCTAAATTTCTACACATGGGGATATGGTGTCCTTAAGCACTATACTGAAATTAGTCTGGGTTGGAAGCTATTTGTCCACCATACATAAAAGTCTGTCAGAGTATAAGATTTCAACAGGGAAGTAAGTTGCCTGTTGAAGCCAGTTTTCACAGTGCATTCTTGGTGGGAGGGCACCATTTGAAGTGCTTCTCTTCATGGAAAGAGGAATGTGCATAAGCCCATTTAATTGTGAGATTAAAAGTTACCAATAACAAGTCAGATTTCTCAGGCATAACTAGCTAAGAAAAAATCACGGAAAACTTGCCAGACAAGACTTTCCTGCTGGTGTAATAATGGCATGCTGTTGTGGGGGTAACCAGTTGCTTTCAGATTTGATCTGAGACTTGCTCCACAAGCAGGTATTTATGCCTCAGTAATGTGGACTTGGGCAATGGATAATAAGTAAGTTAGTCATGCACCCTACGGTAAGCCTCCTTCTTTTGACTTGCTAAATGATATTTGTCTTTACTACATCATTAATACTTATAATCTTCCATTGAATTTGTTCTTTGACAATTTTATACATATGCATGTAGTACATACTGATTACTGTCACCTTTGCTTACTCTAATCTTCCTCCCATCCTTATGACCTGTTTTCTCCTTTTTCTAAATCCCATATGTATGATAGTAACAAAACACAGGTGCTGCACTCTTCATCAGAAAAGCTTCATATTGCAATTAAACTTTCCAACTTTCTATAGTGTCTTCCCTAAACCTTCTGCCTCCTCTTCTGTGGATCCCTGAGCTCCGAGGACAGGAATTTGGTGAAGATGTCTTGTTTAGAGCTGTGTTTCCAATGTCTCTCTTTATTTGCCATTGTTTATTTTTTATTTGTCATTTCTACCAAGCTGTGCTTCTCCACCTCCTAGTTTAATGTTACCTGTTTATTTCTTTTTTATTTTGCTTTTTTTTCTTTTTGTAAGTTTATTTATGAAGAAATCCAATATTGTCTGACCTAATTGGAACTTTTTTATGACAAAATATTATTAAATTAATTTATCCATTTTATTATTTTTTACTTTACTTAAAAGAATCATCTTCTTCATTAGATATTTAGAATTTATTCATTTTATTGTGGAATAGTACTTTAATTTTTAAGTATCTAGTCAAGTGATGATAAATACATGTCTTATTTGTAGTTTGGGATACTATGCTGTAGGAATTTCTACTGCCAGTAGCCTTTAAGTTACCTGCCCACTTGGGTGTGGTCTCTTTTCCGGCTGCAAGATTTGGTTACTGTTTTCTGTTCCAGCAGAGGATTGTGATTTGTAAGTCTACCCCTAAATGAATAACCCTCTATTATTCTCAATTATGAGCTCATATGCAATTTCCTTTAATTGTTCTTCTTCATCTAGTGCCCCACATAGATTTTGACTCCACACCCACCTAGTGAATGGCCTGAGGGCCTAACCAGTCCATAGCTCAGAAAGTCTCCCAACTCTGCCTGCTTGGCTTGCTTTTTTGTCAGTTGTTTTGCTAAACCCCCACCACAGCAGAGCTAACTGCATGCAGCAACTTGGAAATTTTCCATACTGTGAACAACATCTCCTCCCCCACTGTGGCATTCCTTGCTGTGTGGCATATCATGTGCTGCTTCTAACTTGTGCTCACTGCCCGTGAGTTCTGGGCTTCTTGCTCTGCATATGGAATTGACTTAATTGCTTTAAATTTGTCAAGACAAGAATATTTCTCAGTATTTAACCAGTACGAAGGCAGGAAACTAAAGTGGCTCAGTACCCTTTGTGTCACCACTGGTTGCATAACTGCTAGTAGTGACTCTGCAACCATGCTATCTGCTGAACAATAAAGATTATTACACCTGAAACAATTTACCAGATCTCATAGCAGGTTATTAATAAATCAATATGGCAGACTATATTATCATTGAAACGTTTATTAACTTTTTTGCTAATACTATAGATTGTATTCTGCAAGGCTTATATGGTTATGGTGATACATCTATTTATTGGATATTGGGACTCAGTTTTTTTCTTTTTTTTATATCCTTAAGAAAGAATGAGGCACTTTTAGAAATGATGCAGTCTTTACAGACTAATAATGAACAGCAAGCTGACAGGATTAATACCATCAAAAATCAAAAATTACCTGAAAAAATTAATACTATTGAAAAGGGTTACATTAATTTAACAGACAAAATTGAATTAGAATCTAAGGGTACTGAGAAATTATCTGAAAGAATTCATATTGTTGAATTTGACAATCAAATTTGTTAAAATGTTATGATAGGTTAGCAGATAGAGTATCTCTCCAGGTGATAATCTGCACGCTATCCAAATAATGTCCAAGGATGAGGTGTTATCTTTAAAGGAGAAACTTCAGACCTTGGAATCATATGTGCAGAATGAGGACCAGAGGCTAGGTGCCTCAATGAAATCACTGGAAATATATACAGGCCAGGAGATTCAGGCTTTACAAAAGACAATAGTAAAAAGATTTGAAATAACTGAGGAAATTATTGGAGCTGATGAACAGGAAAAGAAGGCACAAGGACAGGATTCAACATCACCGGTAGCTGTCAGAGATGACTTACCCAGGGTTTTAGCTTCCTACCCTGTAATTTTTTTTTTTTTTTTTTTTTTTTTTTTGGTTTTTCGAGACAGGGTTTCTCTGTGGTTTTGGAGCCTGTCCTGGAACTAGCTCTTGTAGACCAGACTGGTCTCGAACTCACAGAGATCCGCCTGCCTCTGCCTCCCAAGTGCTGGGATTAAAGGCGTGCGCCACCACCGCCCGGCCCCTACCCTGTAATTTACTCTGACAAAACATCAAATTCTAAAGGTCCAAAAGGACCCAAAGCAGGTAGGTGGATACCTATAGGAATGAATGATCTAAAAGAAATTAAGCAAGTTGTCATAACTTATGACTTGCATTCCATATTTGTGAGGGAGATGATAAAGACATGGATTTCTATCATTAAAGTGACACCACAAGACAGTCTTCAGTTAGTTTCAGCAGGCCTGGATGAGTCTCCATTGATGTTTAAATGTTATTTCAAGTAAGATGCTAAAATTTTAGAACAATGGGGAAAAGCAAAAGGACTTGAAAATTCCCAAGATCAAATTCTTGATGTGGGCACTTAAGCTGACCCACAGGTTCAAGCATTTTACAATGGACAAATCTTGTACCTATACCACAAAGCAGCCTTAAATACTTGGGTTGGGATTCAAGAACTACTAAACCTAATTAAATCATATACCAGGGTTAAACAGGGCCAGAGAGAACACTTTAGTGAATTTTTATAAAGATTGATGAAGGCTGTACAAATAGGAGTAACAGATCCAGGTGCTGGACAAGTACTTATTGAATCTCTGGCTTTCGAAAATGCCAACTTAGAAAGCAAAGAGGTACTTGAGCTTTTAAAAGATTAAATCAGCACCAATAGAAGAATGGATTCTGCAAACAATGAACATTGAGACATTTGACTATAATACTATAATCTTGGGTAGAAAAAGCAATTTCCAAAGGAGTAAGGAGCCATCAAAATGCCAATGTTTTAATTATGATAAAATAGGATGTCTGGGAAGGGATTGTAGATAAGGAATTCCTAGGAATATATCACCTCTGGGAATGGCAAGGATAGGAGGACTCAGCCTTCAGGTATATGTAGAAGGTATGGCAAAGGTAGACATTGGACCAATGACTGCAGAACAACAAAAGACACACAAGGCAACACAATACCATTGGGAAACTCCTTGAGGGTCCTCTCGCAGGGCCCCAAACCAAAAGAGGTCCAGTCATTCCCAATCACTGTGGAGGACATGTCACATCAGGAAAAGTAAAAAATTCAGAGCCTTCTGTAAAAGACCATTCCTTCTGGATGAAGGAATAAACATGGAGTATAAATCAAAAATTCTGATATGAAATAGGAAATGTATATTCTGGCAGACTTCTATAAATGATCAAAGACCAAATCTAAGAGTGAATATAAATGATATTGTAATTGTTTGTTTGATAGACACAGGTGCCGATATGAGTATCATTACTCCAGAATTTTGGAATGCAATTGGCCTCTTCAAGATGCAGATGTTCACTTACTAGGAATTGCAACCATATCTCAAGTTAAACAAAGCACGAGATGAGTTGACTGCTTAGGGCCAGAATGTCAGAGAGGGAAACAGAGGCCATATGTGGATAATATTGCAGTAAATTTATGAGGTCATGACCTGCTGTAGCAATGGAATACCAGATTAACATTCCTGCAGTCAGAAGGAACTCAGAATTCTGGGAAGGATATTACAAGGTACTATACACAAAGATCACCAACCATTCAGGCTGTACAAAAACACAAAGCAACTCACAAACCTTTAGAGGTACCAAAAGCCCTACCTTTAAAATGTTTAACTGAGAAACCAATATGTGTAATAAAGTGGCCACTAACTAAAGAAAAGCTGAGGGCTTTAGAACATCTGGTGTAAGTGCAAATAGATGCTCACCATATTGAAGAATCAACCAGCCCTTGGACTTCTGTATCTATTGTTAAAAGGAAATCTAGTAAATGGAAAATAGTAACAGATCTAAGAGCTGTCAACAAGGTAACTCAGTTATAGACCCTCTACAATCTGGAATTCCTCTGTCTTCTCTGTTACCAAAAGGATGGCATTTATCGTTATTGATTTGAAAGATTGTTTCTTCACTATACCTTTAAAGAAAAGGATAGAGAAAAAATTGCCTTCACAGTGCCTACTTACAATAATTCTCAGCCTACTAGGAGATATCAATGGACCATCCTTCCACAGGGAATGCTCAATTGCTGTGCCAATTGGAAATAATACCTAAGTGATGTCTTAAGTCTATAATTTACCATTACATGGATGACATTTTTCTATCTGATTCAAACACAGACACTTTAGAATGTTTGAAGAAGTAAAGTAAGTGTTGCCAAAATGGGGATTGCAAATTGCTCCTGAAAAAAATACAAAGAGGGGATTAGGTTATAAAATGGGTTTACAGAAAATTAGAACACAAAACACACAAATTAAGAAATACCGGTTGCGGACTCTTAGGGACTTTCAAAGATTGTTAGGGTACATCTCCTGTGTATAACTGCCTGTTGGGCTAAGACCTGATCTAATAATTCATTTAAACAAAACTTTAGATGGTAATAAAGACTTGAATAGTCGCAGTGAATTAACAGCTGAGGCAGAAAACAGACTGACAATTGTTGAGGAGATATTACAGGAGGCACATGTGGATAGGGTAAATTCAAATCTTAATTGTATTCTAGTCATATTGTCTTTGAGAATTTCTCCTACAGGAATTTTAATGCAGAGGGATGATATTATCTTAGAATAGATCTTTTTATTAACCACATAAACCAAGTAAAAGAATTAAAAACTTATGTGGAAAAAGTCTCTGAATTAATTATTTTTTTAAAAAATATATTTATTTATTTATTATGTATACAATATTCTGTCTGTGTGTATGTCTGTAGGCCAGAAGAGGGCACCAGACCTCATTACAGATGGTTGTGAGCCACCATGTGGTTGCCGGGAATTGAACTCAGGACCTTTGGAAGAGCAGGCAATGCTCTTAACCATTGAGCCATCTCTCCAGCCCCTCTGAATTAATTATTAAAGGAAAATTGAGACTTCATCAATTAGCAGGTATAGACCAGCAGAGATTATGGCACCTTTTACTATTGATGAAATCAAAAAGTTATGGGAAGACAATGAACCATGGCAAAGAGCTTGTGCTAATATTTTGGGAGAAATTAATAGTAATTATCCCAAAAGTGATAGACTTAACCTTATAAAGGGAAGTTCTTGGGTTCTTCCCTGAATTGAACATGATGCTCCAATAACTGGAGCCCATTCATTTTATACTGATGCAAACAAATCAAGGCAGGCAGGATACAAATCAGAAGAATTAAGTAAGGTGGAACAAAGCCCTTATAATTCTGTCCAAAAGGCAGAATTATAATCTATTCTCATAGTGCTAAGGCATTTTTAAGAACCTCTTAATATAGTTACTGATTCACAATATGCAGAAAGAGTTGTTTTGCTTATTGAAACCACTGAATTTATACCAGATGATAGAGAATTAACTTCATTATTCATACAGGTTCAAGATATAATCAGGAATAGGTTTTGTTGCAGACACATAACACACATCAAATCCCATATGGATCTGCCAGGTCCTCTAGCACAAAGTAATACAGAAATTGATCAATTATTCATTAAAAGCCTCAGAATTTTAGAAAAATATGTCAATAGCAATGGTTTAAAGAAAGAGTTTTCTATTACATGGCAACAAGTTAAGGAGATTATAAAGAGATGACCTACTTACTCTTTATATAACTAAACGCCATTGCCTTCAGGGACTAACCCAAAGGGTATTCAAAGGAAAGAAATCTGGCGGATGGTGTATTCCACTTTGCAGAATTTGGAAAATTAAAATATGGACACCACACATGGACACTTATTCAGGTTTTCAGTGGGCAACTGCTTTAAGCTCAGAAAAGACTGATTTAGCCATCACACATTTATTAGAAGTTATGACCATCATGGGCAAACCTGCACAAATAAAGACAGGCAATGTTCCAGCATATATCTCTAAGAAAATGAAATGATTTTTTGCTTGTTATAATATTAAGCATATTACAGGTATAGCACACAGTCCTACAGGTCAGGTAGTTACAGAAAGATCAAATAGAACTATAAATGATATGTTAAACAAACAGAAAGTGATGGAAAATACCCTCTGAAATAAATTATAAAATACTTTATTAACCTTGAATTTCCTTAGTGCTAATTAGAAAGGGAGAACAGCAGCAGAGAGACATTGGATAATAGAAAGGTCTTCTAAATTAAATCAGCCTGTGTATTTCAAGGATGTGTTGACCTCACAATGGAAACAAAGAGTAGTGCTATGTGGGAGAATGTGTTTCATTCTTGTTTCCACAGAAGAAGAAAAGCTATGGAAACTTAGTAAAGATTCACTTTGAAAAGAAGAAACCTCTTGAAAAAGGGAAATGACAGCTCATCCACAATGGTTACTACCATACAGGTGGTAAGGAAACGCCATGAGGGTTGGGGTACGGTGCTGTTCTTGTATTTGGAGGAAAATACACATCTTCAAAAATTGAAGAGACTTTGGATGTTTGGATGCTGACAGAAGGAAAACTAACTATCCAATAAGGACCATCAAGAAAAAGAAATATATCTAACTATCCAATAAGGATCATCAAGGAAAAGGAATATGAGTTGTAAGGATAGGTGATCAAAACATAAACATTTACATATATATATATATATATATATATATATATATATATATATATGGCTTTGGATTTATACAAGAGCTCTGTCCTTCTCTAAATCCAAGCATGTTGTTAAAAGAAATATTCAGAGTTAATATCTCATATCAAGAGCTGTCTGGTATGGGACAGAAAGAAGAAAGAATATGGAAAAAATTACATTTCCTCATACCTATTTTTGTCTCTATCATACCTTTCATTGAATCTATATGTCTGTATAAATAATGTTTAAATTTTCCACAATAAACAATGGATTATCCTGCAGAAATCTTTGAAGTTTCTAGGAAGAAGATGGGGCCCCACAACAACTCCACCTGATTGATATGATGTCATGACGCTGATAGCACTACTATAAAACCTGTTTTGGGTACCAGCTGCTCAAGATGGATACAACTTGGTTAGCTGAAATGGTTCACTTTTTTACTTGCCAGAACTCCAAATAGGAACCTCAGAAAAATCCTATCAAATACTCAGAGACTATTTGCAATTATATCAGACAGTAATCTTGGAACTTAACCATCATTTACTTTCACAAAATCCCATAAAAAGAACATTGCCCCCATGACAACTGGAAGTAATTATAGAAGATGCTGTCCCCTCTCCCCAAGCAAGTTTACCCTCAGGGTTAGAAACATCATTTAGGGGTTGATTATAATTGGTATAGGGTTGGGGACTTGGGGGAAATGATGTAGGCTCAAGGATCTCTTTTGAAAAGAATTGGATGGGTTAATAGATTAGTGTGAGCTTACTCACACTAATAGTAGTGAGTAATAGAGTGAATACTTATGAGCTAGTATTTATAGGCAATTTACATTGGTATAGATTCTTATATATTGATAGAAACTTATATGCATGCATGCTTAACATTTTTATATATTGATACCATTTTAGAATATATTTATCACATTGCAATGTACAATTCTACCTCTGACCAAGGTACTTATATATTGTTTACATTTTGAGGTCATTATCCTCATTTGTTGCAAAGTTGTTTATTGTATAATATTCTAATGTGAAGTCTTAAAGTTATATAAGTATTAAGAATTATAGATCAGTAATCATCTATGTTTGTCATACTTATAGTTAGACTAATCAGGTTCTCTAGATACACAGAGATTGTATTCTTCTTAGATTGGTAATCTTCAACCACTTCAAAGACCTGTAGAATATGGCATTAGGGTTTTGTTGAAGTGAAATATGATTGTTTCTGGCAGCACAGATCTATTCCCGAGAGAATGTTGAGCACTGAAGACACTCCACTTGTAGCTCGTTTTCTTCTTACAAAACTGGCCTTTGGGCAAGTAACTGCCCATACATCAACCACTGATAAAATACAAAATGTCCAGACAGGACAAACAGGATATAAGAAAAGAGTATCAAATCTTGCCTTGAAAAGGTAAGATGGTTTTGAAAACTTTTTTGACTTTGAAAATAGTCTGTCAGTTACTCTCATTAGCCAAAGCTGGTTGCTCCAATGTTGCAAATGAGACTTCTGGTGATTGTCCAGGTAGTCAGTTGTCTCTGTCATTTATTGCACATTTTGGAAGTATTTTGATTACACTTTCTGCTTACTCAGTGATATTATTTCCCTTCTCAGATCTTTGATGGGGTTGAAAATCAGATAGTTATAGTTACTTTTCTCTCATGATTTAGCCAAGTTATTTATTATACAAGACTTAAATATATTAGGATACGATAATTGTTAAAATGTTTATCATTTGTTTCTTGCTTGATATATTTGTTCTTATTGTATACAATTTTATATTGCGCTTAGAACTCTCTTTTTTAAACAAAAAGGGGAGGTGCTATAGGAATTTCTACTGCCAGTAGCCTTTAAGTTACCCGCCCACTTGGGTGTAGCCTCTTATACTATTTATGCTGATGTAAAACACAAATCTGGTCTCTTTTCCGGCTGCACAATTCTGTTGCTGTTCTTTGTTCCAGCAGAGGATTGTGATTTGTGAGTCTACCCCTAAATTAATAACCCTCTATTATTCTCAATTCTGAGCTAATGTGGGATTTCCTCTAAGCGTTCTTCTTCAATATTATATGTAAACTGCTGCAAACAGATGAGTATTCCCAGTAAGTATGTAAATAAGAATGTAAATGAAAGATCAGCTGGTATCCATCTTCAAGCAGAGTAGAACATGTCCAATCAATTATATTTCTCACAGCAGTGCATAAGAATGCTTATAGCTTCAGACCCTTGGTGGAGTTTTCTTTCTTAATTTAACCATTTGTAAATCTATATATTGCTCTTTCTTTGAATATTTGAAAGAAATATTCTATTTCTTTCAGTTTCATTCTTTGGAATGACACTGGGTATATTAACCAAAATCTAGGGCATTACTCATGATCAGGAGTCTGTAAATACTAATTGGACACCAATGTTTAGTTTTGTTTTTAAGAGAGAGAATGAACATGAAGTCAGGCAGGTTGCATAGAAAAGGATCTGGGAGAAGTGGGAGAGGGAAATTAAAATGATAAAAATACATTGTATAAAATTCTCAAAACATAAATACATTATTTTTAATAAGAAAGGGAATGAATGGGAAAAAGTATGGTTTCCCTGAGGGTGAATTAGAGCTCAGCTGCATGGCACTGAGATGGATCTGGAGGAGTTGTGGGTGTAAACAACAGCTTAGCAAGTCTGGAGATAAGGGATAGCACCTCAGTTCTTGAGAATAGAAATGCAGATTTATTAAATTCTGTAGATTTCCTCTCTCTCTCTCTCTCTCTCTCTCTCTCTCTCTCTCTCTCTCTCTCTCTCTCTCACACACACACACACACACATACACACACACACACACAAGCACACACACTCTCACACACACACAACTATTTAAATTTTTAAAGTATTGCTGGAATATTTTCTTTTAGTCCTCTAGCTAATAATTTTTCGGGCAAGGGACAATTTCATATTGCCAAGAAATCATACTAAACTGTCCCCTCTTAGAGGAAAGATAGCATTGTCCCATTGAACTCCAAGGCACCCAGGTTCAGAGTAGCTGGTTTTCTCAAAGAATTAAAGAAAATAGTTGACAACCATGCCTGTCATCCAAATGATCTGCATTGCCGCCTCAGGCTGCTTTCTTCTTTGCTCTAAAAGAAATGAGAGCAACTATGGGCATTGGGCATTAAATAAAGCATAGACATAAATTGTCCATACCTGCTGCAATAGTCTGGCCTCTGGCCTCTAACATCTCCTACAGGAAAGTTAGGGTAGAATTTCAGGAGTCCCAAACAGACTCCTTTTCAGTGGTTTCTCCAAGAAAGCTCATCTCTTAAACATGTGTTTCTGTGAAACTTGTCTTAATCCATATTGACCAACAATGGCTGTAGTAAGCATCATTATTCTCTTTCTTGGTATTCTGCTGTATAAAGCTTGAATTATTCAACTTCAGTAAGTTATTGTTAAGACTGAACAAGACAAGGTGTTTAGGATGATCAGCACTTAGCATATTTAATAAGGCTATTAGAAAAAAAAACTGAGTTATGATTAACCTAATTCAAGCCAAAATCTGCAGTTTTTAAAGCAAGTGATAATGCCAAAGCTATACTTTCTGAACATGAAAAAAATAAGACAATAGAAGTGCTAAGTTCTGGAAGGAGCTTGAAAGATGATATTTTTGAAAAGTGAGGACCTGGAAAGAAGTAGAATTATTCTGCAAAAGTATACACCCAATAATATTATACATTTTATTTTTCAACTTCAGTAATCAACTGTTAGGTATTTAAATCGCTTGCATATGTTCATGTAATCTATTTACATATCAAACAAATGAGCAGAAATCTATTCAGAATTGTGGGTACATAAATGTTTATAGGACTGGAGTAAGTAGATATTATGTATCTATAATACCTGTCAAACTGAGTATTTGTTGGGTGATGTTTTTCTTTTGTAGACCTCCTGTGAGGAAGGTGGATCTCTATAGAGCAGATTATAAAGGAAATATAAAATATAAGCTTAATTTGTATAAGCAAGACAGTCAATGCTATCACAAATTGTAGACCTGATCTTCTTGTGTTAGAAATGAAGCTTACTTTAGAATTTGTCATTATTACTTCTAGAGCTGGTCAGAAAAACTGAGACAAGAGTACCAGCTTAGGACTACATGGAGTAATGAGATTCAGAGTGGAACCACTAAACGGAAAATGACTCAGAAAGGGAAAAAAGTGAACACCAAAGGGAGAAAGAGAATAGAATGATCAAGTTCATGATGCAGAGTCCTCCATCAAGACCTAAGCTAGTTGAGAAGAAAGAAGAAAAAACAACTAAACATGTCCCAGATTTTTGATAAGCCAAGGTGTTCTACTAAAAATTTAGCTACCTGAAGGTCTTAGAGTCTTTTAAGTGTAACAAGAACCAAGAGTGATAAAAATATGACAAATAAATTGACATTCATGTTTGAATATATAGCTTTGTGCTTTCTCAAAGACAATTAGGAGCAGAATGGGAGATAGAAACGACGACTAGAATTCTGTTGGAGCGGTTAAATCAAAGGAAAACTGAAAATGAGCTCAGGACTGAAAGACTCTAGGTTGCCTAATATCAGGAGATCATAATTTTTACTATGATGGATAGGTTCACTGATGTGGATGCAAAAGGACCATCAAACATTCTCTGAACCACAAGCCTTTCTAAGTGCCTCTCAGCAATCAACAAATCACCAATAAGGACCAGAATCTTGAACTTCGAAGTTAAACAAAGTTTGAATCAAACTTTAGGACAATAGCATAAGTGAAGTCATGATATAGACAAAACAACAGTGAAGGAATGGCTTCAGCTGAAACTAAAATTTCTGGTGATTTCCTGAACCAGAATAGTGATGACTGATGCCAGGCGCCATGTTTTTCATGCCAACTTTACATGGTCTGTGTTAAGAATTGTGAGAAAAGAAGAATCTATCTACAGAACAAGGCATTCTCCATCGGGAAAGTGTGTTCAATATGCCAGCCTGGGAAGATTAAGTTCTTCTTGCAGCACAACGAGAAAACATACTACACCACTAAGCTATTCACTGAGAATATATCAGAGTACCAAAGACACCTACCATCACTTATAACAGTAGAATACAGACTTTATCCTGGTATTAGTGGAAAAAAAATTCTCACTTCTCAATCGAGGAAGCTTTTTACTGACCTTGAATTCTATAAAGGTTACTTTAATTATTCCTACTGAATTTGATTTTCATCAAAGGTTCAAACAAAGAAATATAAGAATATCACCTTTCAATTATCAGTTCTGTGACACAAATAAAAAGTCAGTCAGTCAGTTAGTTGGCAATGCTTTACACTTAATTTCTTTTCATAACCTAATGCTATGTTTAAATATCCTTATTAAATTACTTTAGCACAAAGAATGGTGTTCTCTGCCTATCCCATTACTCAAAGCAACAGTGGAGAGCTGGATGAAAAAGCAAATAACATTATCATCACCTGAAACCAAATGGATAGTAATTGGAATGCTAACTGCTCTAAAGTTCACAGTAGCCATTGGTTAGAAAAACATTTAGTAGCACTGTGTCTGAGAAGGCAGAAAACAAAATCGTCAATGTGGATACAAAGGATCTAACTTACTAGAAGTGATGGAATCAAATGAATTATTAGGTTAACAATATTCTCTTAATGCAATTATTTCCAACTAGAGTTCTTTTATTAACAATGTTTCCTTTCCTCACTATAAAACTAATAAATCTCTCTTCCTTAAAGTCCAGAGTTAAAACAATTTAGAAGCTAAAAATATAGTAAATCATCAATAACAACAAAAATCATTAATCACAGATAAGTCAATTTGTGTTCTTCTTTCAGTATAAATAGCATACATACCAATAAGTACTTGTTTTGCCATTTCTACTCCTGATGATTTATTTTATTAAATTATTATAAGCATATATCTTTATACCTGTGTTTTATTCCATTTTATTTACTTTCATGCATCATTTTTTTTTTTTTTTTTTTTTGGTTTTTCGAGACAGGGTTTCTCTGTGGTTTTGGAGCCTGTCCTGGAACTAGCTCTTGTAGACCAGGCTGGTCTCGAACTCACAGAGATCCGCCTGCCTCTGCCTCCCGAGTGCTGGGATTAAAGGCGTGCGCCACCACCGCCCGGCTCATGCATCATTTTTAATAGAAGAGCTTTAAAGTGTTTTTGTGAAAATATATCATTTCTTAGAATAAAATTTTTGCAAGTAATTAACATCTGGAATTAAGAGTCATAAGACAATAAATGGCAAATTATACTTCTAAGAATAAATGTGTTTTAGAGCATTGTTGAGAAGTGATCGTGAGCTGTTGGAACGGACCAGTGTAAGTTCATATTTTCAGCTTTTAAAAGAAGGTTGTTAGAAATGCATGTGATAAGTGTAAATATCCAACATATTAAATAATTCCCTTGTATTTGAAACAAATACCCCTCTCACCTACTTTTTCTATAACTTTGTTTGGGATATATAATCTTTTTACTTGGTTAAATTTATTCAACCCTATGTAATGATCTCAGTTCACATGAATTTTGAAACATCCCTCCCATTCTACAGGGTATCACTGAATTCATATAAATACCAATAGGTAGCTACAATTTAACAATTAGCACTTGTTTTTAAAATATTACTCTTAGAATTATATGAAACTAAAACTTGCTAATGAAATCAGATAACAAAATTTTCCACTGCTGACCTGATATTATAAAAAATGTGGAGCCTATCATACTTAATGATGGGTAAATTTTCCCATGCTGGGTAACTGTGAAATAGAGTGTAACCAATGATTTGAGTGCTACTGTGATTAAACTTTCCAATGTTGGGAGACACTTTTAATGGAGGCTATTATCTATATTTATAGCTGTTGCATTTTTTACTTCAGCTATTACTTATTCAGTTCTTTCCCTCATTTTTGCAACTGATTCGCAAAGTATTCCATTAATTGCCTCATAACTGTCATATTTATGGGAAATTGTTAGCATGCCCTAATGTGATCGAGAAAGCACTCTAGTGTTAAAATATACTAACTCCTATTTTAGAGGTCTGTTTCTTGTCTAGATTTCGCTTAGGCAAACTTGTTAGATTTAAAAATGCTTTCATGTATTTGCTACTAGATTATGTCATTCTGAATCAGTCACAGCCTTGAGATATGCTTCCCCTCTAAGTTCTTTGCCTAGAAAAGGTGTCCTAGAAGTTCCTTCCCTGTGCAACAGTCCAGCCACGGGCATTTTCTCTAGTTAACAATGGTTTGTTGGTTTAGTAATGTCAGTAATTCTCAGGTTAAGAATGGAAAAGTAAGACTGGGGAGAATATTCAGTGTTTAAGAACATTGATTCCTCTTACTGGATTCAGTGCTCAATATCTACAAGGAAGATGACAACTATCTGTAACTTGAGTTGCTGTAGATCTGACTGTCTTCTTGAAGAGACATGATTGTGACAAAACAATCATCCACATAAATGAATAAATAAGTAAACAAACAAATACAAAAATTTTAAAACAGAATTTACCCTGGAGACATAGCTCAGTGGATAAACAGCTTGCTATGCAAAAATGAGACCCTTAGTTTGAAACCCCCATGCCCATACAAATCTAAGACCAATCTAGGAATGGTCCCTGTCTGAAATCCCAATATTTCTACGGTAACATGGAAAGCAGAGACAGGAGCAACCCTGAATGCTTATCTACCTGCTAACCAGGCATACACAGTAGCAAGACACCAACAAACAAACAACAGCAACAAAACCTAGACAAATAAAAAAAAAAAAAACAAAAAAAACATTCAATGTTACTGACGGCACTATTGGTTACCTTCCGGAAACTGAAGGTAAGACCATGGCTGAAGGCATCATATGCTGAGGCATAGAACATGGAAATATAGCTGGGTAGTGGTGTCACAGGCCTTTATTCCCAGCACATGGGAGGCAGAGGCAGGTGGATCTCTATGAGTTTGAGGCCAGCCTGGTCTATGAAAACAAGTTTCAGGACAGGCTCCAAAACTACACAGAGAAACCCTGTCTCGAAGAAAAAAAAAGAAGAAGAACAAGTAGATATTTAACTGGTACTGACCTACTGGCTCCATGACCACTGGCTAGAAAGTGATTCCCATATAATTTCTTCTAGCATTTGTAAAATACCTATTTTCTGTCCAGAACTGTATTGTGTGCTAGAAACACAGGGTTAGAAGATACAATCTCTGCTCACAAGTATCTCACAGAGTAGTGAGCAGGATATCTAGAAAATAGAGTTGAAACATGGGAAGGTGATTCTAAATGACAGAGGGCAGATCACATAGGTACTAGCTCAAACTGCAAACACCCAGAGGAATTTCTGGACAATGTAAACAGTGAGCTGAGTTCTAAAGGAATGAAATAAAAAGAAAACTAGAGAGTGTCTATTATATAAAAATAGTCCTTGACCATCCTGTAAGTGGTCCATTCTAAGTCAAAAAGGGGGTTGGAGGATTTTTACATAGTCTGAAGATATCATCCGATTTTTACATTTGAAATATATCACTGACTGCAATGGTGTGATGAATAGCTTGAGGAAAGATTGGGGACACACTAGACAAAAGTCATATTGAAACAATTCATGAAATATTGATGAGGGTTTCAAACATGGACAGCATTTCTGAAGGATGTTATATCAAGAGGAAAGGATGTAAAATATGAGAGTTGATTATATGGTCAGTGAAACCAGAACAGAAGAAATGGGGAAGTAATATCTGATATGGCTCAGGTTTATAGCTTTAGCAATAAGGCAAAATGCACAGACTGGAGGCAATGGTTGAGAGAAAGATGGGATTAATTGTGTCTACAGTTGGCCTGAGTTACCTTGAAGAAATGATTATTCAGGTCCCTGATAAGAATACACTTGAAGAGGAGAGTGGGGCATTCAGTTGGCTACCAATTTGAGGGAGAAAATACCAAGCACAAATCAGTGATACAAACTTCAGTACCAACATAAAGAGTTTAGTGGCAAATATTTCGGATGTGGTGGTTATTGCCATTTGGTACAAGCTGGAGTCATATGGAAATAGGGAGCCTCAATTGAGGAATTACCTCCATCAGATTTGTCTCTTGGTGTGTCTTTGGGGCATTCTCTTAATTAATAATTGATGTGGGAGGGCCCAGACCACTTTGGGAGTCGTAACGACTGGGCAGGTGGTTCTGAATAGTATACAAAAACAGACTGAGAAAACCACCAGAAGCAAGCAAGCAC
Source organism: Chionomys nivalis (assembly GCF_950005125.1). Classification (NCBI taxonomy): domain Eukaryota; kingdom Metazoa; phylum Chordata; class Mammalia; order Rodentia; family Cricetidae; genus Chionomys; species Chionomys nivalis. Next base: position 175,693,060 of record NC_080086.1, on the reverse strand, counting down.
TGGTCCTCTGGTTCTCTGTGGCCTCTGCTCCGGTTTCTGCCATGACTTCCCTCTAGGATGGATTATGATTTAAGTATGTAAGAAAAAATAAGGAAGAAATAAAAGAAAAATTATTTTCCTTTCAAGTTGTCTTTGGTCAAGATGTTTTATTAAAGCAATAGAAAACAAACTGAGACATTACTTTTTAAAAAGTAAGAACAAATACAAGACAAAAAAAATGAGCAAAACATCCCAAAAAATGAGCAAATACAGGCAAGACCACAGACAATGCCATAGTAAAATGGCACTGAACGATAAGGAAAACCAGCAACAGTGATCTTGGCACATAATTCAAGGTGATAACTGGGATAAAAACAACAACAACAACAAACAAAAAACTCTTTATAAAGGATCTATGGCCAGTGAGATAGAAAAAAAAAGCTAAATTTATTCCTTTTTACTTATGCATGTAATATGTAAACAATAAACATGTTTATTAGTTAAAGGCTGAAAGGGTTAACGACAAGGGAAGAGAGGAGTGAAGTCTGAAAATATTGACACTCCAAACAGTGGACAACTAAATGAAGACTAGGAGACGAGAAGATGTAGATAAGAGCAGAATAGAGGCCAGTCCGTCTAGAGTCATCTGGGATATGAAAGCAAATCACATGCTCTTTCCTCTCCCAGGAAAGGGACATGAGCCTACCATCATGTGCATATGTCCTTAGTCTTCACTGTGGCGTTATTGCTGCTGATGCCCAGAATAAGGAAAAGATCTACATGTTCAACAAGGAATGAATGGATGATTTAAATGTGATATATATCAACCATATTACACACACAGGAACATTGCTCAGCTACAACAAGGGAGAGTTTATATCACTTGTTACAAAATGGGATGGATCCAAAGAGTCCTAATAAAATAAGCCAAATGGGAGAAAGGCATATTATTTTTATTTACATATGGATTCACTCTTTTAAATGTACAACTCATCAAAACAGAGTATATCAATTCTTATTAGTTATTAGTGGAGCATTGATTGAAGAGATGTACATTCAAAGTTGCATTTATATTAGAAAATATTTCCTGTGCAGCAAAAGAAATGTAGTAATGTTGCATTGTGCACAGGAAATTTGCTGATAATAGTATTAGGTGCTCCTGTTATTATAATGATTAATTATTCCAGGAGCCAGTGAGATGACTGAATCAGTGAAGTGCTTGTTATGCAGACACCCAACATACATGTAAAAAGCCAAGAATTGGGCCAGGCATGGTGGCTCATGCCTGTAGTTCCAGCAACTCGAGAGGTTGGAGCAGGATTGGTGCTTGAGAGTTCGGGGCCGGCGTCCTGGGTTGCAGGCTATACTGTGTGAATATGGTCATTGTGGAAAAGCCTAGAATTGTAGTTTTTGCTTATAATCTCGGTGTTAGGGAGGCAAAGACAGATGGATACCTGGAAATTGCTGACAAGCTAGCCTAGCCAGCTTCCCTCCAGATTCAGTGAGATACCATGTCCCAAAACCAAAGTGGAAAGTGACTGAGGAAAACATCCATAATTATCTTTTTTTTTTTTCAAGACAGGGTTTCTCTGTAGCTTTGGAGCCTATCCTGGAAGTAGCTCCTGTAGACCAGGCTGGCCTCAAACTCAGATCTGCCTGCCTGTACTTCCCAAGTGCTGGGGTAAAGGTGTGTGCTACTACTGCCCAATCCATCATTACCTCTTGCTCCCATATGTGATATGCACACAGGTGAACTTGCACTGGCACACACATGTACACAGACAAGCACACACACACACACACATATATATGTATGTATGTATGTATACATATGTGTGTATACACACATGTACCACACATAAAATCAACTATGAGATATAAAATAAATATTAATTCTCTTGACAACTATATTATTGCAATTGACAAATATATTATTCCAAACTATGTTATATATTTTTCCAGGAGGGAGAGGAATGGAGGGAAGGAAGTGTTGAGGGAGGGGGAGATTGAAAGTGAAAGAGTAGTGTGTTTGTGTGTATGTATGTATGTATGTATGTATGTATGTATGTATGTATGTATGAGAGAGATAGGGAGACAGAGAGAGACAGAGAGAGAACACAACACAGCTCAAGTGCCTGTTTTGTTGCCTGGATTAGCAGATCTCTCCTTTGTGGGTCATTTTTTTTCTTCTGAATTGTTTATAGTATGTACTCATATCTTTCTGCCTCTCTCCCCATCCCCACATTTAAGGTAATTAGCAGGCACTGTTTCTCTTCCTGTGACTCTGTGTCTTTTGAGCATCAATCAGCATTTAGTAATGTGAAGCTTTAACAGAGGAGAACAAAGCAGCCTTAAAAACACCGTTCGCTGAAAAGAGCAGAAGTGGTAGTGCTTCATTGCATCTCACATCTCTTCAAAATGTTCTGACCCGACCTGCAGATAGAGATGATACTCAAGGCTGCTATGGCTAGATCCACACCTTCAGGGAAGCCTCTACCCTGCAGCAATTGTTCCAAAAAACAGCTCTTTCATTTCAGTAATGAAATCTCTACTAAAAAGGTGAGAAACGGGGCAAGCAAATGCAGCAAATGTTTGTTATTCGTGGAAGAAAGTTATTCCTTTGTTGGGCACTATTGTCTGAGCACAGTTCCAGAGGTCTATACTAATGGAAAAGATCTTAGATCTGCCCCTGAGAACCTCCTCTCGAACATGCTAAGTATCCAGCCTGTCAAATTAAAGGAGTCTCTGAGGCCCCCTCTTCTTTGGTCATCCTTAATTAGGCAATACTCTGAAAGCCTCACAGTTAATCTTAAGGGCTGTTTTTCTCCTACATTAAGTGGAAGGGGAATTTTTTAAGTGTTTGTAGTGGCCTGTTCTTTGTGATGTTTTTACTGAAAGAGTTCCAAAGGGCATGGGATATAATCAAATTGTTCTATTTCTCTGATTTAAATAAAACCTGCATAGCTGCATCATGAAAACATAAATATTTAATTTCTATTGAAATCATTTTCAATCACTGCATGTCTATCAACACATAGACTCTTCATAAATTCTCACTTCTCCTTTGTGCTCTGGAGTTTATTTGAAAGAGAAAACGTGAGGTTATGTGCTGTGCCTGGAATAAATCTGACCTCTGCACCACTGATGTTTTATCCATCTGATGCTACTAATCCTTCCCAGATAAACTTCTCTTTTCATTAATTTAACCATCATAAATAAATGAATTAGAGAAATAAGGAATTAATCATGAATTAATTCCCTGGTCTACATATATTTGTAATTCCTTTGTAATCTTTATTGTAACCCTTGCATAATTTGTGGTAAGTTACTAGAAACTTAGTAGGCCAAATAAATACTCATTGGATTATTAACTTTACATATGTTTATTGTATGAATTAAATATATTTCCTCAGAAAATTCTCCCTGGTTTGTGCTAGATTCTGGAGACAAAGAATCATGATCTGGAAATCTTGACCCGTGAAACCTTTTTGTGTACTCTATCTGCAAAGCTATACAAACATTAAACATTCAAAAATGTGGTGTAAAAATAAAATCAGAGGATTCTCTCAGAATATTGAGCTGCATAATAAACCTATCTTTGGAAGTCTAGCAAGCACTGGAACCTCTTGGACTGTTATCTAATCTTAACCCTGCACCTGACTGCCAGGCAAAGATCATCACTTAACCTCCAAGGGAAATGAGGGACTCATTTGGTTTTTTTTGTTTGTTTGTGTGTTTGTTTTTTATTTTTTTTATTCTTTTTTACTTAAAATTTCCAACTGCTCCCCGTTTCCCATTTCCCTCCCCCTCCTCCCACATATTGCCCCCTCCCCCCGCTCCCCTCCCCCTATCCCCACTCCACTTCTCCTCCCCCTAGTCCACTCCCCCTCCCTCTCGATACTGAAGAGCAGTCCAAATTCCCTGCTCTACAGGAAGACCAAGGTCCTCCCACTTCTATCTAGGTCCAGGAAGGTGAGCATCCAAACAGGCTACGCTCCCACAAAGCCAGTTCATGTATTAGGATCGAAACCTAGTGCCATTGTCCTTGGCTTCTCATCAGCCTTCACACAACATTACATCAGAGGACTCAAAAGTCAAAGACGAAAGATGGAATTCAGGTGGATTTAAAGACTGAACAAAGCTATCAAAATTCATGTAAACCCATTTTCCATTACTTCTCAGAAATGTAAATATACTATTTTTATGAGGAGAGAATTCAATCAAAAGAAGCTCATGTGAGCTCTCTTGTGCTAGTTTGTATCTATTGGATTGATACCCAATGTAAAATTATCTCCTATTTTCAAAAAATGTATACTGTAAAGCACAATGTTTTTATGGATGCCCATAGAGTTTGGACCTGGAGAGACAAAACATACCACATGATTTTATTAAGACGTCTAAATAAAAAACAGCACTTTATACATTTCATTTCATCACCTTCTTCCTTTATTTCCACTTTCATCTTTCTATTATATATTGGATTTGACTTTTATGATTCTGCGCCTTTGCCTTTTTCTACTCATAAAGCAACTGGAAGTTGTTTTCTGGCCCCAAGGCTCCATTTTCATATCTTATGAGGTTCTCCCTTTAGTGTCTTTTAAGCAATTATTTTCAGGCTCCAGACAAAGTACCAAAGTGACCCAGATATGCCCGAAGGCCACTAAGGGCTTACATCGCTGAGCTGTACGTCTCTAGCATAGAACATAGGAAATATTGCCTCAAAAGAGTGTGATAAGAAACTCCCTCTTCTAACAGCTATATCTGTGTTGGCAGGGTTTACATGTGGTTTGAGTGTGACTACAAAGGTTCACGACCTTAGTCATTATCACCATAAAGGAGGTGACAGAATCTTTCAGGGGTAGGGACTAGTAAAAAGCAGTCATGTCCCTTGGAGATCCAGCAACAAGATCATGGTGCAGACTGTTAGACACTCTGTTGTAAACATTTTGAAGGGGAAAAAAAAGTAGAATGAAATGAGTCAGCTGGTTTGGAACCTAGCTACAGGTTCAGAATGCTGGACATAGGCTCCTTATATGTGAGTAAAATCAAATGGGACTTTGGGTGAAAAGGGCACTGTTATAAGACCTATAAATTCATAGTACTGATTCTTCTACATCTCCTATCTTTGCCAATCCAAAGTATTAATTATTGAGCTCAATGCAGAGGTAATTTCACAGATGTCTCTCCTCATTACTCCTAAGTCGTACTATATCCTAGAAATCACTGGGAGTTTTCATAAGGCATGGATTCCTGGATTTCCCTAGAAAATTCAACATCACCTGTAAAGAAGTCATTTTCCTTTTGAATCTGTTTCTTAGAAAATATTCCCAGTGATTTCTAAGTTCTGTGTTTTAAAAGGCTCGTATTGGAAAATGTGAGCAGAACCCTGCTTCAAGATATAAGATACTCTTTTTGTTAAAAAATATCCTTAAAAAAAATTCTCTCAAGTTTATCTAAGTGAAACCTCTTTTCACCTCTGAAGAAAAAGAAAAGAACACATTTCTTTTGAACAGTCTGACTTCATGCTGTTATCTTAGTATATTGATAATGTCATTCATTTCTCTCTTGACTGTCCCTGCTTGGGCATGGAAGCTAAGTGGCCATCCTAAACACAGGACGCTCCTACCAGAGACTGATGAGCGCCCTCCAAGGGAGTTTGTGACAGAAGAGTTGTAGGTATAGGCTGTGCCCATCCATTCATTCGTTCACCTCAATGCAGCCGCACACCTGTGCTAACATTTACATATGCCAAGTCATGCTTAAGCAAAGACAGTTCCCTGCCTTGTGGTGGGAGATAAAGAAGTAGAAGCAATCAAAGAGACAGGCGGGCGTCAGAGCCCATTCTTTTGTGACATGAACTGCAGAAAGGCTTATCAGGAGGCCCGTGAGAGGACAAATGAAGGATGCCCCTGGAAGTGATCAGACAGAGAAGATAACTTTCCTCTTTTTATGTATGTATTTGGCTCTATCCTTATCTCACTAATGCCAATATTGAAATTCTACAATAACTAGGCCAGACTCCTGTTCACATTCCTCCGGTTAAAACTGCAGAGTCCCAGGCTAACACACTTACACCCTCTCTTCTCAGTCTTTCTATCTGCTCTCTTGCTGATTCCTTTCTACTACCTCTGCAGGCATTTCCAGCCAATCCTTAGTTTCTGTTGGTAACACCCTTAAAGATTAATTATTCACTGAGCACATACTTTCACAGTTGCTTAAAATTCAACATGTTTCTTAATTTCCTCACATGGATAAAACCTTTCACCTAAAACATATTTTATATCAGCACATCATAATATATTTGGATCCTCTAGAATATCTAGATATCTAGTAGGCTCAACAATTTATTCAAAGTGATTGAAGAGAATTAAGAAGCTTTTAAAGGTATGCATATAAATCAAGTCAACACTTGTCTTCTTGGTGTGTATGTTGGTGCATTGGTGACTTGTGTGTGTGCTTCTCTATGTACACTTATACCTGTATATAAGCAATTATGTATGCATTCATATAGCTGTTTATGTGGAAGAGAGAAGACAACTTCAGGGGTCATTCCTTGGGAGATATGACGTTGTTTATGAAACTGAGTGTGTCATTGTCTTGGATCTTACAAATTAAGGTAGGGTGACTAGACAGGAATCTTCCTATCTCTGGTGAGATGACAAATTCGCATCACTATACCTGGCAGTGTTACTTGGGTTCTGGCTTGTGTTTAACCTACAAGTATTTTGCCAGCTGAACCAAATGCCTTCACTATTCTGTCCCCTAAAAAGGGAACCCATTTTCTTTCTCAAAGCAGATTTACCATTGCTTACATGCAGTCAAGGGTTTAGACTCCTAACTCTGCAGTCTAATTGGTCTAATTTAAAAATCATGTTGGCAGCAACAATTTTTTAAAACTATCTACCATTATGAGATAGTTAGCCAGAGGAGTAGATCTGACAGCTAAGTCATTTCTACCCAGAAATGCCCTGAAATTTAGAAAAGTATCTGTTAGTCTTGTAATTTCTACCATTTTTCTATAATAGCCTCCAGTCCCCTAAGGCTATGTTATTCACAAGGGTCCTACAGGCAAGTGTTGTGCTAAAATATGACTTCATGGTGAAACATGCCTAATGTCCACTACTCCTTTCTGAAATTCCCTGCAGGAAAACAGGTTCTTATCTCGGTTTCCCTGCCCCAAACTCCAATTCATCTGAACCTTTGCAGCCAGCATTGTCTAATCCATCTGTTTCTGTGCTTAGAAATTTTAAGGACCACAAATGTCCAGTCTTTAATGGGATGTGTGTGAATATCTCTATGCTCTCAAGAGTGCAGGGGATTTTTAAGGATGTTTACAATGAAGCATCAGGGTGGAGGGGATGAAGGTACTGATAGGAAAGGCAAGAGGATTGAAGGAGAACATGAAGGAGCTCAGACAAGAATGGATTCTGCTCTGCAAAGAGAACTTAGAGATCCTTTTCAAGCAGTGTATAGTATAATAAGCACACCAAAGAGAGAAAACGGGCTATTATTGTTAAAAGCAGAGAAAAATTGCTCATACAGAGTTTAGCATTTTTCCTTAGGAAGTTGAGAATAAGAGCCCTCACTTTGGAGGTACAAGAAGTATGAGAACAATTTGGTACTATTTGGTGAGAACCATATTTAGGTATCAAGGGGAGGTTTATAAATTGTGAGGAGAGACAAGGAAAAGTCTGCGACACCAATGTACAAGGTAGGGTCGCGGGAACTATTGGCCTCTATGGCAACTCTGGGCAGGGAAGAAAAAGAAAACACAACGAACACCATTGATTTTAGAGGCTAAAAATCTCTACAGTGACAGAAACAGGAAAGACTGGTATTGCTGGCTGACAGGTCCAGGCTTGGAGAATGGAAGGTGAGACGATAGGAACAAAACACCTGTAAAACATCCACGACAAGTGTGGTGGCAATAGCTAGATCAAACCAGACAAACTCTGAGTAAAAACTTGCATCTGTTAGCATAACCTGTATATCTTCTTTAAAGAACTGTGGGACCTAGTCTTGAAAACACGTTCTTGCTCGATGTTCCCTAAACCTTGGAGGACTCTTATAAGACGCTCCATTTAAAACTGAACATTTATAACAGCCATTTATTCTTTGACCAATAATAACACTGCTGCTACCCAACACTCCTGTACACACACTGCAAAAAGAAGCCTCCTTGACAAAGTTCACAACAGTCTAACTGATATGCAAAAACATATTTATTGAGAAAGCCATTTGATGGCACATCGAGCCTATTCAGCAGAGTTACAGCAATAACTTCCCAACCAGGGTTTATGAACTTCTCTACCACAGGCTTTTGACTGGGTTTACAGTGTCAGGTGTTAGTAGTCAGATAAGAACACAGTTGGTTACCCCTATTACAGACTCACATTATAATACCAGTGGACTCATCTTGTCTGCCTGGTTGATATTAACGTACAGGCCCCAAAGATGAGTGAGGTATTCTGTGACAACTTTCCCCTAGCATCCTGCATAACGATTGTCAGCACTGTGAGATCTAGCCAATGGAGAGAAAGTCCAGGTCCAGCTTATTTTTCTATGTCCTAAAAACCAGGTATATGACTTTATTAGCTATAGTCTCTCATCAATTAATTCTAATGAGCAATTAACAATAACAGCAATTGCCTGTTAGCAGGCAAGAAGAACTAGATTTTTATCTAGTAACCTATGGCTTCTGGGAGCAGTTTTATCCAGGCACACAAGATATCTCCATTCAAACATTTATTTGTTTGTTTATTCATTTATTTTTATTATCTTACCAAGCATAAACTTTCATTATGGCTTAATTTTCCTTAATTCTGATTGGTCTTCCTACATCTCCTATTGTTCCCCATCTCCATGGCTCATTTATCCCTTAAACATTCATATTCTTACTGTCAGCCCTTTCACATTCATAGCTATCTCTTTGCCCCCTTAATGGATCTTTTGTTCCCCTCTCCTGGGGCCATCATTCAGACATAAATGCACATATTTAAAAGACAGAGCATTGTATCTCTGTATGAGAAAGTTCACACAGTATGGGTTTTTCTGAGTCTGTTAATTTTCTTGGCATATTTTCTAATTTTATCCCTTTCTCTGAAACTTTTTAATTTTGTGGTAGGAAAATAAAATTGATGTGGGATTCCCCTTGGCATGTTGTGAATATATTTTATTTTGATTGGTTAATAAAGAAGCTGCTTTGGTCTATGGCAGGGCAGAATATAGCAAGGTAGGAAATCCAAGCAGAGACAGAAGAGGAAAGAAGGCAGAATCAGGGAAATGCCATGTAGCTGCTGAAGGAAAAAGACACCAAAACCTTACTGATAAGCCGCAGCTTCATGGTGATACAAAGATTAATAGAAATGGGTTAATTTGTTGGGCAGTGGTGGCACATGCTTTAATTCCAGCACTCAGGAAATAGAGGCAGGCAGATCTCTGTGAGTTCGAGGCAGCCTGGCCTATAAGAGCTATTTCCAGGATAGACTCTAAAGCTACAGAGAAACAAAACAAAACAAAAAAAAAGAAAAAGAAAAGAAAGAAAGAGGAAAATAAAGAAAGGGGCTAATTTTTAGATGTAAGAGCTAGCTAGAAATATGCCTGCACCATCAGCCAAGCAGTATTGTAATTAATATAGTTTCTGTGTGATTATTTGTTCTGAGCAGCCGGGAAACAAAAGTGCTGTCTCTGTTTCCATAATATTTCATTGTGTGTATACTTGCCATTCCTCTTTTGATGAACATCTCAAATGACCACACTTCTATGCAAAGCTTAGAGAACATTACACAAGAAGCAGCAGCAGGAATGTAAGTGCTGAGAAAAGCAGGGAGAGGTACATAGAATGCCGGCTTATGGGCACGGCATCGATATTGTGCTCTTGAACTGTGATTATTGCACCCCTGATTGACTGCTCTAGATCTACATAAGTTTAGTATGTCAGCTCCTCATTGTGGGAGGGAAAGAGCTCATGGGAGTCCCATACCTCCACAAGAATTTAAGTCCAGATGAAGAGGAAGAGATATTTATTTCAAAGAGTACCCACTGATAAAGTACACATCCTACTGTAAACAGTCTCCCGCCACACACCTGTAAAGTGCCCTAATTAGCCCACTGCATCCTAGAAAAGGAGACATGAATGTTGAAGGAGTACTGGATGGGAAGAGGGAGAAAAAGAGGATTAAGAGAGATGAGAGGGAGGCAAGTGAGTGTATCATGGGGGTTAATATAATTGAAATAAATTATGTACACACATTAAAATGTAATAATAAAACACATTGTTATATATAATTAATGTATGCTAATAAAACATTAAAATAAAAAAATATATATATTCCTCCCAATTATGTATCAGCAGTTTATTTAAACTAAAAAAAACCCTAAAACTCACAAAACAACCAGTTTCAGTTAAAATTACAATAAACTGCAATCAGTTCCCCTGGTAAATAACTTTATGAAAAAAATCTGAAAACATTCAAAATTAAGCTATTTACCTACTTTATTTGTGGAAGTAATTTCCTTTTCAGAACATGGGCATGTGTATCTCTCAGTTTGAACTGTAATATCTTTTTTTAAACTCTGATGTTGTCATTCTTAATCTCCTTTTTGCTCAGTTTTCCAGAGGGAAGGCTATGCTTGCTACACACTGAGCAATTTTTGCAATTGATCTTCAAGATGAAGTATGTTTGCCCAATTCATTTTAGTTCACCATAGGTTGGGTTTAGGGCTTAGATAGTCTCTAGCCTGGGATGAGTACCAGAATTCTCAAGTATGCTCTTCACTGCCATGCTGCTTTGATGATTTGATGATAGATTTCATCTGGTTATTAGTGTGTCTACCATTTTTGAGGGCATCACAGTCAAGGAAGAAACATTGGTCATGTCAGAAATTATCTCTCTCCACCCTTAACCTCAGCATCATTTGAAGAGTCTACAATGATGGAACTTTTCACAAGGGTGGCAGTGTTGGACACATGAGGCAGCTTCTCTCACCTGACCTTTCCATGAACATGGCTATGGGTCTTTGTCATGGAACATCTTTAGTTAAACAGTTATCAGTATCTGAGTTTTAAGTCAAAGGAGATAGGAGTGCTATTCCTATTAACTTCCTACAAAGTAAGAAATTTCAGGAGTTATTTAAACGGTGTGCTCCTTCAACCTGTATGTAGTATAGCCATTATGGGGATATGTATTTGAGCAGTCAAGGAGACTCAGTATGTGAAAGCGCCTGCCGCACAAGCCTGAAATCTGAGTTCAATCCCTGGAACCACAATGAAAGAAGAGAACTTTCCTTTCCTTTGCATGCGATCCTCTGACCCCATGTACACTGTGGCATGCATGCACCTACACACACACACACATGTACACCATATACATGTACACACAAGAAAAGATCAAACTTTATGGAAGAATATACTTAGCAAAGTAATTGTGAATAATACATCTATAAATAGTGTATTAAATACCTTTGCATAATTTACAGAAAAATAAAAAATGTCAAAGAGTAGATTACTTACTTTTAATTTACTGAGTTCTTGCAATGTACAGATCTTTTGAAAGCAAATTTTTAACATAAATAGATTTCATTTTCTAAACAACATTAAATGCCCAAACGGAAATATTCATGCAACCTAGTATAAATATTTTAACCCCGCAGGCATTCTACCGTTAACTACTATACTCATTCACTGGGGAATATAGTGTAGGGTTTGGCCAACCCTTCATTCTGTTTCCACTAGAGCATGTTGCTGTAGTCTGAGACCATCAGCCCTGTGCAGAGTGGTAACAGGGTGCCTGGAACCACCGACAGACTTCAGAAGTGCATTATTGGGAAATGCTGAGAGCTGAGCTGCACCCAGGCTGCAATGCGCCGCAGTTCTTAGCCAGGCAATCTTCTTTTCTGGAAGAATTTTACACAATTCACCAAGCCTCCGGGGAGCTCGGAAATTACATATAGACAGAGATTTGAGGAGTGGGTGGATTTTTTTTTCTTTGAAGCACTAGCAGTCGGGATGAAAGGAGCTCGATCGAGACTTAAGAAAAGAAAATAAATCAAAAAATGTAAGGTGTTTGCTGATTTCTATAGCAAACTCCGGGTTTTATCTTTCCCTTTGCTAATTCTAATATTATAGCTTTTAACCCAATGGTCATAACTTCTACCAGAATCTTTAATTTATAATATCCCTAGATAAAGTGATTTTATATCTACATACTGTAACTCTACTTTTCATAATTTCTCCTCCCTCTCTCCTCTTCCCCCTTTCCCTTTTCTCTTTCTCTCTCTATTTGATTCTTTGTGTGTTTTTAACTCATGTTAATCCTGCAAGCTATGTCAAAGTGAATAGACAGTTATTAAAGCAGTAATCATGAGAATTATATAAGACCACAAGGAAGACAAATGTTTACTTTTGACCACACAGACTTTAAAATTCTGAGATTTCATAATTCTAGTTTTAAGGACTAACACTAATAAAATGAAATGTATTAGTCATTGTAAATAAATTAGGGGGAAATATCATAAAGCTCACACAAACATGAACTAATATAATACAGGAATCATTCCTTGAGCCATCCCTTTGCAATTCTTCTCTGACTATTATGAACAAGAAAAGATGACTTTTGGTAGACAGGGTTAGATTCTCATTGGCACCCCCAGAAGGACTTGGGGAGCCTTGGGGTTTTCAGGTAGCATTTGAGGAAACTGTTTTGAGGGTGTTTATTTTGCTGCCCTGTTCACTTTTTCCCTCTGGCAAACACAGGGATTAAAGATCAATGTCTTGGTCACTCACTGTCATCACAACACAAAATGCTTTCTGCTCTCCTGAGCTGCCATCTCATCAGTACTAACAGCTTGACCCTGCACCCCGACTGTATAGAGCGCACACCTGCCTTTAAAATGTGTGAACTGAATTTTATCTGCAATGATTTTTCTTTTTATCCTTTGATCTGTCACCATTTCTTCACAACGTCGAAAGCCTAGAAGGCTGGCTTGAATGGTGATCAAGCTCAGTGGCACACAATTCTGAGCCTGGGCCTGAATCCACACAATCAAAACCTGTTTTCAATTCAGACTCAACCTGCAGTAGTAAGGACAAAATCGTGAAGTCCCTGCTTTCTCACTTAAGCATTTTGGAGAATAAACATAATGAAATCATAAAGAAATGAAATAGATTTTATTTTTACTAATTGTGTTATAATGTATGTATGTAAAGAAATGTGTTTCTCTGTGACCCTTTGAAAGATTAAATCCCTTCTTAGTAGTATTGTCATGGCCATTGCTCAGAATATTTAGCTGTAAATTCCTTTTGGAGGGATTTCAAAAATAGTTTCCCAGGTCTGTTTAAAAAAAAAAAAGTCATTATCAAGTTATTTCACAAGATATCCAGTGTGCCTATTTTCACCCTCCCTTTCTCTGTCTTCATGTGACCTCTCTTTTTCTTCTGAATCTGCTGGTTCACCTTCATTTAGCAAGCATTCATGGACAGGCAAGCTCTAGCAGTGAACTGAACTTCTAACATGCAGGTTCACCTGCAATGGAAATGTCTTCCTCTGCCTCCCTCTACTCTCTTCTTAACTTCTGAAGGGGAGAATGCTGGCAGTGGATCCTCCTTTCCTTTCTAAGTCTACTGCTTCCTTCGTTTTGTTGATTTTATTGCTGTTCTGATGTTGTTGTTGCTGTTTGGTCTCTTGACAACTGGAAGAAGAGCAGACCTGCTAATCATGGAACCTGAAGGGTATGGTTGGTTGTATCCATGAATATGTCAGATATCTGCATCAGAAGTAGCTATATGCTATCAGTGTATCTGATAAAATTGTGGCTCAACTCGGTACCATGGACATAGAAGGCATTTAAGTGTCAGATCTTAATTTCCTCCACTTTGTTGCTACACTCTATGCTCCTTTCTCTTATTTGCAACTTAGTTATCACATGGGGAACTCAACCAAACATTTCCAAAACATGCACTTTCTCTCTGTAGATCTGTTCCTCCTTATGTATTGATTTTAATAAAAATTAGCCTTTACTGGGACTGGAGATATGACTCAGAGGTGAAGAAGTCCTCTTCCAGGTTCCATTCTCAGCGCCCACATGGCACTCACAACTGTCTTTCCCTGCAGTCCCAGGGTTTCTAACCTCTTTTCTGCACTTACATTGTGAACAAACATACATGCAGGCAAAATATCCATACACATAAAGTAATAAAATAACCTTTAAGTAACTGCTGTAAAAATATTTACATTAACGAAGAGAATCTGAGTTCCTAAGAAATCAACGCTGTTTCTATATCTAATCAAGCATTAAGAAGTGCATCAAATCTGTCTCCTACACAATTCTGAAATTGGTTTCACATTCTTTTTTTGCCCCGACAACTACCATTTAACACTCAGTCGATGTTTAAAATTTTCTATTTCTAGAATTATATCTCTCCAATCATTCTGTAATGTGACTATTAGGATTAACATTCCACAGAGATTATTCATATCACTATATTTTCTGAAAAGTATTTGTTCTTTTCTATAACTCAAAATACATTTAAACTTTTTGATAGTGACTGTATTTTTTTAATCACAGCTAAACCTACCTGCTCCTCACTGAAGCAATCAATTTCAATCAGGATGCATCTAAGACACCATATTCTTTCTTTCCATCCACACTGTAGTTTGAGTGGTCTTCTCATAAATGACAATAGCTGTTTGTAGTACATCTTGACCCCATTATGACCTATCACTGTATAAGTTGTCATCTCTAATAGGCTTCCGTAGAATAGGAGTGATCATCTGGCTATGGGTAGTAAACAATGGTAGACAACAGAGTGCCCACCAAAGATGTCCTTGTTCTAATCACTGGAACACTGGAGCATATTATATTAAATGGCTACAGAATGTTACCGTGGCATGTAGCAATTAAAATAAAGAAATTGTATTGACTTTCTGGGTAGGCACAATGGTATTGTGATGCACTTATATGTGGAAGAAGACACATAGGATGAGATCTAGAAGACTCAGTGAGGAAAATAGCTTAAAGGCTGATTTTGAAGATGAAGAAAGAGAGCTCTAAGCTACAGAATGTGGAAGAGCTGGAAAATTCAAGGAAAATGATATTTGTCCTAGAGACTACAAAAAGTAATGATGCACTGTAAACACTTAGAATTTAGCCTAGAAAGAGAATTTTTAGACTTCTGCCCAAAAGGACTATGTGATAACAACATGTGCTTCAACACAATAGAAAATGATGAGTGCACTTGATTATTCTATTGATTTAGAAAGGAACATAGTACTTTGTATATACACAAACACACACACACAATCACTCCATACTTTTTATAGAATATATTCTCTTTGATATTGATAATATTATAAACTTTAGGTTACAGAAAAGGCATATCAGGATGACATGTAGAGATGTAAAACTCAACATGTACAGGTTTACAATTTGATACTAGAAATGCTTGGTATTTACTGTAGAGCTGCAAGCAGGGAGCCACACTGCATGGGCAACAAATACAGAAAAAGGCACAAAGCAAGATAAGAATGAGAAGTGACTGACATTTTCCTACCAGTGACTTATCTCAGTTCCATTGCACACTTGAACATGAATTAACCCAAAATTGGAGAACAGTTGACAAGTCATTCAGAGTAAGATTTCTTGGTATTCAATAGTATTATAATAATATGATGGGCCTATTAAAATTTTAATTGCTATACACAGGAAGAAAAATAGATTTCTGCCGTTCTTTTGTCTTGAAGATCAAGGAAGTATTTACTCATAGGATAGTTTATAGGTTGAGTTCAGGACACTAGAACAGCTCTGCCCCACATGGTCATTCATAAACCCAGCATTAGCATTCTCTGATGTTGTGTGGCCCCAGTCTCAGTGACCATGGTGTAAAAATGTCAACCATGAGGAATGATGAACGGTAGAGTAAAAGTTTTCATGCTGGGCCTCAGCTGAGATAGAGCCACTCTGTCTGAAGGTAACTATAGGACATGAGAACACGGATATACAAGGCAGTCTGGAAAAACTGTCTAACCTGGAACCAAGAAGAAGCAATACTTAGGTGGAAAACTAGTATTCTTACACATGGTCACATACCATAAAGGAGTAGGTTAAGGAGGGGGGCTGATGAGTCTCTAACTAAGTTAGAAACCGATGACGCTTTAGAATTAGCATCATCATTAGAAATAGTTTTAGAATTAGAATTCATTTTACATAACCTGAGAGTGTGAATTTCAGTCTTCTCATAAAGCATGTGCCTTGTATGTAGACACAGAAAGTAGGATGCTACACAAATGAATCAGTTGGGGATGGTTACCCACCTTGTAGGACCTTATTTGTAGTCACTCATCCCTTTATTTCAAGAGCTGATTCCTTTGTCTGAACAGGAAGAGGAAAACATTGAATAACTATTAATAATTCACCTTTGCTTACAATTATGTAGATTTAAATTGATCTAACATTTCTGGCATCTGTGAAGAATGTAGCAGGAAGGGGATACAGGAGACTTCTTCCTTACAAACATTCCTTACTCATGAAACCTGTGACTACTTGGTACTTTCATCTAGTTTTAGAAATCTCTCATTTTGATGATTCCCTTTTGCAGCTGGCTATTGTCTTTGAAAGGCTTTACTCCGGATCTTGACCTGTGGTCAGAAAAAGGTTGAGAAATGGAAGTTAACAAGTTAAAAAGCCAAGTTCTTCATGGGTACTGGAAACTGAAGTACCAAAGAGTAAGAAAAATATCTCAGTGGTGTGAAGTTGTCAATACTCAAAATCAAATCAACATCATTATTTTACATGGGAGGAAAACAATAGATAAGATAGATCATGAAAATCGGTGGTCATGTTAAGAACCACCGATTCTGTACAGTTTGGACCTGGTCACAGGCAATTGGAAGAGTACCTATGCTGAAAACATATGCTCTCCGCCTGCAGAGCCTGCAGGCACACTGACCACACCTAAGTTTGCAGTGTGAAAGTCAATAGTAGGACTACATCACATGTTGGCTCTGAAGAGAATTTTTACAATTAATTGTATCATACTGGGAATCGGTTAAGGAAATTACTATTCTGATAACATCTAGCCTAATTCAGCAGCTCTGGGAAGAGGGTGAAAAGTCAAAGCAATAAGCAATTGAGGTGTGGGTAAGAACAGAATTGAACAGAAATAGAAAGAAGCATAGAGGGGACTAGCTTTACAAAATGTAAGACTTATGCATAAACTATCACTCCAAGCCCTCATTAACAGTATACATGTTTATTATGCTGGAAAAATATGTGTGTAACTAATTCTTCCCAAATTTTATTTCTATTTTTTTTCTGAGCTAGTTGTTACCTGTCCCAAATCCACTACAGTTAGGTGCAGCCCTCACTGAGTCCTGGTTGGTGGATGCAATCAGGATGGAAGTGTGTATACTTCAAGACCTATTCTGAAGCATTTCTTACTCCCATGCCTCTCTTCTGCTTTATTTATTAGTTAGGGGCAGAGAATCAGTGGTAAGACATAAAGTCACAGAGTTGGCATATCACTATGTAGGAAGAACATGAGTCCCTGAAAGACTGAATGTAGCCAAGTTAAAGCCCTCCAGTTCACTAATAGCAACGAACTTTGCCCATTAATAAGGAAATCATTCATTTCTGCTAACTCATTGAGACCCCCATCATCGATTATTACAGCAATGTGTTATTCTGAAAACTATGTGTGGCTATTTCACTCATGAATTATGGTGAACCAGCAATGCAAATGTGTAACTTAAAAATATATGCTTTCCCTAAGGCACATTTTAAAGTACATTCCTGAGGCCTGGACAAATGACTCAACCGTTAACATGGAAGCTCCCTAAAATATTTACTTCCAGCTCCAATGGATGCCATGTCCTCTTTTTGACCTCTGTAGGGACTACATACACATGGTACACAGACACACATACAAGAAAACACTCATACACACAAAACATTAAAGATTAAAGTGCATATCCAAAAATGGACAGTTGGAAATAAGACACAATAAATGCTTATTTAATAAAACAATGATTAAAAAATTTTGATACCTTCAATTCACATCTTCTGCAATTGTCTTCAAAAATAATTCTAAGCAATTTCTATCAAATAAGAACTTGTTGGTTTGAGGAAGAAGGGGGGATGAAATAAGCTATTCAAATTGCTTAAAGAGATGCATGTTTTTACATGCACCTAGATATGGATAAGGCTTCGTGTTAGCCTTATAATTAGGAAATTCTTTCACATTAGGTGTGTTCCATGAAAGAGAATAGCATAGAGGATGAGCAAGCGTGGATGTTTGCTCAAGCTGACTGGAGATGTGTGTGAAACCATCAGACCACACAGTCCATACGTCATCACCTGCCAGCTGGTTGTGACCAGCCTTCACATCTGTACCTTCAGGCAAGGTTGACATATCTGGGGTAATCTCATTATAATAAATAAAGGAGTGATTTGTTCAAACACCTAAAAATAGTATTGGGAGGTTTTCTGTGCCGTTTTCATGATGAACCACAACCTAAAGAATGGTCCTAAATCCCCTGCTCCTAATAGAAGGGTGAGAGATGCATGCATATAGACAAGAATCCAGACAAGAATTACTGACTGCAGCAAAAGGTCCAAG
The DNA here is from genome assembly GCF_950005125.1 of Chionomys nivalis. NCBI lineage: Eukaryota > Metazoa > Chordata > Mammalia > Rodentia > Cricetidae > Chionomys > Chionomys nivalis. The sequence goes on along the minus strand of NC_080086.1, from coordinate 175,674,468 downwards.
AGAGAAGGGAAATTATCTAGAAGTTAATTAAGAATGTTAGCTAATGAAGCATTCACAGTATCTATTCATTTTCATTTTTACTGGATTGAAATAACATTTTCTCCTAGAACTTTTGTGAAAATCAGTATGATATACATTAAGCCTATTTATCACGTGTGGAAGTGTATATGTGGGTGTATGTGGGAGTACATATGTTAACATGTGCATGGATGTTCATATCTGTATAGGTGTTTGAATGGTGTGTATGTGTGTGTGTGCTGTCTTCTAACACAGATTTAGAGAGCTATCTCTTTTCCAGTGTGGGTACCTGGTTCCTGTCTCTGATTTCTGCTCTGAACATTAGGGTTCCTTTATACAGGTTGTATTCAATCACCCTCATGGACAAAATTTTTTTGTTATTTCTTCCCTTCTGGATCAGGACCAAGACTTAGGCCCTGCCTCTGCTGGGCTGACTTCCCTGAATCCTTCAGGTATTGATAGTCTTTTCTTCCTACTGAATCCAGGTTCTCTCTAATTCAGTACACAGAAGAGAAGTTAGCAAGGTCTCCCAAACCTCCTGGGAAAACTCAGTCTTTCCTGTCTGTTGGTGTGTGACACTGCACAGTTATACAAAGACAAAAGATATCTTATACATAAATCAGTAAAATTCTGATGAAACTGTGACTGGCCATCCAACATTGGCCATACGAGAGTTTGAAATAATTCACTCTGGTATGGGAAATACCTTATCACTTCCAAAATGTATTCGAAAGCACTCAAAGTTATAATCATAAATACTATTATTTTCTTCTAACAACAGGATTCACCCAAAGGTGTTTCAGAATTTCCTTAGCTATGTTGCAGTAACTTTTATAAAATTGTAATATATATTTATATATACATGTTTATATATAAGCATTTAATCATAAAAATGATCTTGATTAGAAACTAAGTAAAGGAAAAAGTGTAAATACCAAAATATATAATAATTAATATATATTTTAATATATTCATATGTGCCAGCATGTAAACTGAAGAGGGAAGTATTTAGAACATAGGTTTCGGCATGAGACATGTGTGCATTAAGAAGAAAATATTTTTACAAACTCCAGTGATATTCAAATTAATATTAGATCTTCATAAATATAGAAAAGTATTTGATTCAAGGAAAAGTATAAATTTTAAATAAACAGTTTGTATTAAATACAGTGTGTGGATTTAAAATTTTACATCTGATATACCACAGCATTGGTTGAATGAGTTTGAGACCCTTAGAGAAATAAATTGTTGGATAGATTTTTCTCTTCTGGACTTTTTCAATTTCCCACTAACATAACTGTAAACATCAAGACAAACCCAGAAGAAAGTGCATCAACCAAAGTAAATACCCACTGCATTCCAGGATCTAGAAAGAATTGGAAAATGACTCAAAGAGGATTTTAAAACATACCTGGTGGAGTGCCCAGAAAGAGAACACCTGTTCACCCGAGGCAAGAATAAAATAAGAAATAAAAGCAAAAGAGTCACAGCCCTCCCTCCTCATGCTGGCACTTTGCCTTGCTACATCCTGTCTCTGCCCCCGACCACTTCTAAGACAGGACAGATTTCTGACAGTCTACCAGCTGGGCACTGAGGCCAGCTATGAAGCCTGCACTGGGTAGTTTTTTTTAACACTGTTACATCCACACACTAGTGCAGTATTCTACCTGAGAGAACATTAGTACTTGTTTCATGGTACAAGTTCCTCATTTGGAAAGAAAGGACGGAGAGCAGTGTGATTCGAGCATGCCAAGTATTGCACAAAGCTCTGTAGACACAACGGGAACAGGGCTACATATGCATATGAACAACATTTTAGCAAATACCAAGAGTGTTGAGAAACCAACTTTCACAGCCACTGCTGTTTGACGCTGTACAAGTCATCTTGGCAGTCTCTAGGCAACACTACCAAAATTCTCTGCCTTTGGTGGAGCTCTTCTCAGATCCCCGAGGGACTGCAGCTCTTAGGAGCAAAGACTTCCATGACTGTGCCTGTTCTCAGGTGCTGTCCCTCACAGAGCTCCTCCTGCCTGTGCCCTCGCCTGTAGTGCAGCCCCTGCTTTCATCTGTGCACACACACTAACTTTCCTGTCATTTACAAAATCAAAACAGAGGCTTCAGGTGCTTGCTTGCTTTTTGGTTGACAGGAAAAAAAATCATCTATTGCAGAAGGCTAATGTTGCCAACAAAAATAAAGAGAAGAGAAGGAAGAAAAGAGGAGGAAGAGAGGACGACAGACAGACAAACTACATAAACTACAAATCCTGGCTTGGTGCTTCTTGCTGTTGTATTTTCCTGTTGCCTTCTCAGTCTGTGAATGTCCAGTGAAGGCATAGAGAACCATAGGAAAACAATCAATGCATATTGCATCTGAAAAGGTTGCACTGAGAATGAACAAACAAATAAATACAAAAACAGGGAGTGACCTAGGAAAGCACTGCAAAGCAAGGGAGAAGTCAGTTCTCCAAAGACATAGAAAGTGACCATTGGAAACATGTCAGCAGAGCAGCGTGCTGATTGGTCAACTCCACAGATGAGGAAGAATAACATCAATGATGGAAGAGCATGCAAAAGAGAATGCCTTGTGACCCTATCAGCCTGACCTTGTTCCATTGTATCCCGTTCCTGTAGCCTGGACACTGCCCTGTCCTATAAGTATGCCAGACACTCTTCAGACTAGAAATTTCTTTCTTGAGTAAATTACTTTCTTTAACTCTTTCTTTCACCCAGGGTCTTGTTCACCAAGGGTGCTTCCTTGGTCACCTGCTGATCACTGCTTCTTGTATGCTTCTTTACCTTAGCCTGTCACACCAGAGATCTGCAGCTGATCTAAGCCACAGTTACTCAACTGTCCAAACATCTTGCAAAGATTTTCCTTTCTATTTCTTCATCATTTAGCTCTCAATTTTCTTGCTGTTGCAACCCAGGATACCTTCTGACTTGAACTGATTTTAACTTATCATGATTTGAATGTGAAATGTTCCCTATAAAGTCATGTGTTTGAACACTTAGTTCCCAACTACTGGTATCTGGAAGCTTGTGTATCCTTTGGGGCAAGTGGTATGGCTGGAGGAAGTCTGTCACTGGGGTCAGAAGTTATGTACAAATCTGTCCTAAGTCTCCACTAACGAAGTAGTGGAACAAGATATGCAAAGCCATAGACACATGAACCAGGCTTGCCATGCTTTCCCCATCATGATGGATTGACACACACTGAAACCTACGAAAATCCCCCTGACCTTCAGTTTGGTTGTTATCCTGACACTGTGATGATCAAAGTAGTGAGTACACACTTCAGAGCTGATCTTCAGGATTGCTTCAAAATAAACCAAGGCTGTAGCATCTAGGTTAAAGGCCGCGGGAGTTCGCAAGCAGCAATAGAATCAAGTGTGCAAAGTAGTTCAGTAAAACAGTAAACACTCAGAAAACATTGGTTTTATTATTTATAGCTATACCTTAGTGCCCATGACAATGCCTGGTCAGAGGTTCATGCTCAGTGAATATTTTTGGAGAGGAGATAAAAATTAAAAGGCAGTAGCATGAGAGGAAAAGGAGACAGGTATGATGCAGAACCACACGAGGAAGTATGGTAACTCTATTAGAATTCCAGTTGGAAGATGATAAGGCTCCGACATCCCATTCATAAAAAGTATATTGAGAATATAAAGACAGAGTCAAGTCCATTCCAGAATATAAAAAGAGAGAAAAAAGAGGTAAAATTTTCTGAAATGGATATGATGAATGTGGCAAAAGAAGAATCAAACAAGGATTTTAGTTTGTAAGGATGAAATAAAATTATGATCCTTATAAATTGCAGTAATTTAAGATAAGCATCAATCTGACTACAGGGTAAGGCCAGTTCAGGCACCCTCTCCACAATTGCTTAGGATATTACCTGGGATCATCCTTATGGATTGCTGGGAATTTCTCTGGTGCCAGGTTTCTTGCTAGTCCCATAATGGCTACTTCAATCAAGATATCTCTTTCCTTGCTCTCCCTCTCTGTCCTTTCCCAGCCTTGACTGCCCCTTTCCCTCAAGTTTTCCTCCCTTTCCCCTTCACTTCTCTTCCTCCCTTCATCCTCCCTTCTGCCCCCACCCCCATGCCCACAGTTTTCTCAGGAGATCTTTTCTATTTCTCCTTCCCAGGGGAATCTTTGTATGTTTCTCTTAGGATTCTCCTTGTTGCCTAGCTTTTCTGGGGTTGTGGACTATAGGCTCATTATTCTTTACTTTTCAGCTAGTATCCACTTATGAGTGACTATAAACCATGCTCATTTTTCTGGGTCTGGGTTACCTCACACAGGATGGTCTTTTCTAGTTCCATTCACTTACATGCAATGTTCAATATGTCACTGTATTTACTATTGAGTAGCACTCCAATATGTAAATGTGACACATTTTCTTCTTTCCTTTTAGGGGCATCAAGGTTGTATCCAGGTTCTAGCTATAATGAATAATGTTGCTATGAAATAATTGAGCAAATGTTCTTATATTATGATTGAGCATCCTTTGGGTATATGCCCAAGAGTGGTATTGTTGGGTCTTGAGGTAAATTGATGCCCAATTTTCTGAAAAATTGCCATACTGATTTCCAAAGTGGTTGTACAAGTTTGCATTCCCAACAGAAATGGAAGAGTGTTCCCCTTACTCCACATCCTCTCCAATATAAGCTACCATTGGTGATTTTTATCTTAGCCATTTTTACTAGTGTAAAATGGTATGTCAGAGTCATTTTGATTTGTATTTCCCTGATGGCTAAGGATGTTCATCATACAACCTTCATCCAGCAACTGATGGAAGAGATGCAGAGATCCACAGCAGAGCACTGGGCTGAGCTCTCAAAGTCCAGTCGAAGAGAGAGTCAAGAGGAAATACAAGCAAAGAGGTCAAGACCATGATGGGGACATTCACTGAAACAGCTTCCCTGAGTTAATGGGAGCTCACCAGCTGTAGTCAAACAGCGAGGGAACCAGCATAGGACCAAATTAGGCTGTCTGAATGTGGGTGACAGTTATATGGCTGGGGCAGACTGAGGGGTCACTGTCAGTAAGACCAGGATTTATCTCTATTGTTTGTACTGTTTTCTTGGAACCCATTCTCTTTGGAAAGATACCATGCTCAGCCTATATATATTGGGGAGGGCCTTAGGTTTGCCTCAAATCAATGTGCTAGACTTTGTGGACTTCCCATGGGAAGCCTTATCTTCTCTGAGTAGTGGATGAGGGATGAGATGGAAGGAAGGTGGAGGGAGCAGGAGGAGGGGAGGGAGGGAGTGGGAACTGAAATTTGTATGTAAAATGTGAAAAGATAGTTTTTGTAATAAATTAATAAATTATAATAATAGCCAAATGAAACTAAGGCTTAATAGTAAAAATCAGGATGGCTTATGCAGATCTGAAGTTCCAATTATCTTCAAGAAAACAATAAGATAAAAAACCTGTTAAGGGGCTGTTTCTTCTTTTCTCATCTTTTTCATAGCTCTCACCTACCTACCTACCTACCAACCTACCAACAAAAATAAACAAATGAAAAATAAACCAGAGCTGGACGGTAGTGGCACACGCCTTTAATCCCAGCACTCGGGAGGCAGAGGCAGGCGGATCTCTGTGAGTTCGAGGCCAGCCTGGTCTACAAGAGCTAGTTCCAGGACAGGCACCAAAGCTACAGAGAAACCCTGTCTCGAAAAACCAAAAAAAGAAAAAAGAAAAGAAAAATAAACCAGAACTCGAATACTAACTCATTTCCTTGAGTGCATGACACTCTCTGGTCACACTTCTCGGGGGACATAAAAGAGTTTGCCCCTTAAAAGAAACCTCCCCAAATTTTAATCCTGTGGAATAAGACAAAATCAGACTGTGAAGCTCTGGGACAACCATCATCATTGCCTTGCATGTGGGCTACTGCCTATAGCACAAAGGAAGAGGAAATAGGTGGTTTTGCTAAGCCCAAACACAAGGTCTCTACCAAGAAAAACTCAGTCTCTGTAAATCTGGTAACTCATAACAAATTATAATTACCAATACACCCTGGATGTTACTTTCGGAATAGCAAGATTTAAAAAGCAAATAACTCTCAAGCTTTCAAACAATAGAAAAAGACTCAACACAGAGGTATGATTATCAGTATCTCCTAAGACAATGTAAGAATCTGAAGCATTTTAGAGTGGAAATCCATTTCCCAAGAAGATATGGCCAGATAAACAAAAGGGACAGGAATATTGTCTCAGAGTAAAAGTTCAGAATTACCACCTTCTACTGAGGACTTTTAACTACAAGACACAAAATAGGTTGTATAAAGAAGGAAAAGAGGATGATGAAAAGGATATTTAAATTTTTTAAATGGAAAGTAATGCAAGAATAGAGCAGAGGAGGAAATAGAGGAAGGGATAACTAATATTAGGATGTCTGCAAATGCCATAGTGGAATTCGCCATTTTATAAGCATCATATTACATTAAAAGGAGTTACCAAACATCAGGGACAGGGTTCCTTTCAGAAGCCCTGAACTCCCAAATAATAAGTCCAGAGCCAGGTTCTGACCATTATGAATAATGTTTATATTAAAACTATGAACATAGCTGAGCACATGTCCTAGTGGTATTATTGAATATCCTTTGTGTATATACCCAACAGTGGTATTGTTGGACCTTAAGGGAGATTGTTTTCTAGATGCCTCTCAACCGAACAATGGATAAAGATGATGTGGCATGTTTATGCAATGGTGTACTATACAACAGAAAAAATATGACATTTTGAAATTTGCAGGCAAAGGGATGGATCTAGAAAAAAAAACATATTGAGTGAGGTAACCCATATTCAGAAATAAAAATATAATATGTACTCACTCATAAGTGGTTTTTAGGCATAAAGCAAAGAAAAGCCAGCCTACCGTCCACAAGCTGGCTAGACAAGGAGGAGGACCCTAATAGAAATATACATATAAAAACACAAAAACAAAAACAAAAACTATGGCCAGGCGATGGTGGCGCATGCCTTTAATCCCAGCACTTGGGAGGCAGAGGCAGGCGGATCTCTGTGAGTTCGAGACCAGCCTGGTCTACAAGAGCTAGTTCCAGGACAGGCTCCAAAACCACTGAGAAACCCTGTCTCAAAAAACCAAAAACAGAAATATACATATGACTACATAGGAAAGTGAAAAATACAAGATCTCCTGAGTAAATTGAAGGCATGGAAGTCACAGTAGAAGGTAGAAGGGGAGAACAGAGGAAGGGAAGGGAGAGGAAAAAAATGTATATCTCAATAAAAACAATCAAAACAAATAAAGTTGGATATATTAGAAATAGTGTAATGGGTTGATACCTTTTCTGTTGATAATACTGAAAACTACATGTATAATTAAATAAATATTTGCAGAATAACCCCCCCTCAAAAAATTATAGTGCCTCAAGTTGTTTTGTGGCAGAGACCTTAATAAAAACAATGCTTGTTGCTGCTGCCACTGTTCTTGGATAGCCACTAGAATGAGATGGTAGGATTCTACTAATTAAACACTATATCCTGGATTGGGCCAGCGATGTAGTCCAGAACAGTCCTAAGATGGCAAGCTCCAAGGGTACAGAAGCAGATCCAGACCAGGTACATTTGCGGAGGCAGGTTTGAACCAGCAGCCTGGGCCAAAGAAACCTGATACAGCAAACTCCACAGGAGCAGCTATAGGGGAGCAACTGCTGAATCAGTGGGCCAGAGACAGAGACCACTGCAGGTCCAGGTGTAAATTTGTGATCTTGGAGGGAATAGACTTGAACCAGGAACAGTCAACAAGACAAAATGACAGCCTATAGAATGGAAAAAGATCTTCACTAACCCCACATCAGATAGATGTCTGATTTTCAAACTATACAAAGAACTCAAGAAATTGCTCATCAAAAGAACAAATAATCCAATAACAAAGAGAATACAAACCTAAACAGAGAACTCCCAACAGAGGAATCTAAATGCCCAAAAGACACTTAAGGAAATGCTCAACATCCTTAGTCATCAGAGAAATGCAAATCAAAACAACTCTGAGATTCCACCTTATACCTGTAAGAATGGCCAAGATCAAAAACACTGATGACAGCTTATGCTGAAGAGGTTGTGGGGAAAAGGGAACACTTTTGCATTGCTGGTGGGAATGCAAGCTGCTACAGACCCTTTGGTTGTCAGTGTGGCGATTTCTCAAAAAATTAGGAAGCAACCTTTTTCAAGACCCAGCAATATCACTTTTGGGTATATAACCAAAGGATGCTCAATCATGCCACAAGAGAGTCATACATGGATCTAATCTACATGGGAAGTAGAAAAAGACAAGATCTCCTGAATAAATTGGGAGCATGGAAACCTTGGGAGAGGACTGAAGGGAGGAGAGAGGCAGGGAGAGGAGCAGAGAAAAATGTAGCGCTCAATAGAAATCAATTTAAAAGGGAGAAACACTTCATCCTTAGTCACAGAATGTACGGAGTTCAAGCTGACACTGACCTGGAAGTTTGTACCTTGCTGGGTATCTTTTCAGAGTACTAGAAGGTGCTATGCAGACTTCTAAGGGACATAAATTATCTACAGCATTACCTGGCTAGGAATCCTGTGAGCTACAGAAACCACGGGCCTGGCAAGTTAGACCTGTAGGAGCAAGGGCAACATGAATGTTACGGGACTAATCAACCACTTTCTGATTGGATTTAAACTTCATTCCACAGGGACAAAGTATGGCCAAAAATCTTGGTTTGGAAACTCATAGGCCCTACGGGAGAACCTGCTGCTATTAGCTTGACAAATGGATAAACTATCCAGTGCCCTTTTAAATGCATATCTCTCTATTCTTATAGATTAGTAAAACTCACAGCTCTTATCAGAAAAGTTTCTTTGCACAGGATGGAGGCTAAAACAGAGACTCAAAAAGGTTAAATCGCAAAGACAGTTGTAAGCGGGACATCTTTATCACATGCCTCCGTCAAGGCACAGGAAACTGTAGGAGTCAGAGGTCAGAGAAGATGAGGCAAAGCAGTGTCTTCTGGACATGACTGAACCATTTCCTCATTACTCACAGTAGCTGTGGTTTCTTAGGCAAGAACTGCAAGACATAAAGCAAGTCAGTATTCCAGCATGGATGGGAGAGGCACACATGAGACCCTAATCCTCCCTGAAGATGTACTGACAGCTGATATCTGATAGGGGGTTTCTTTTAGAGGTGTGCCCCCTTGTAGATGACCATGCACCAGTGGATAGCCCCACACTCATGTACACACTGGCCTGTGGGTTATACAAAAGAAATAAGTGATAGGATGAAGTTGGTATAAGTGCATATCTGAGGAGATCCAGACAATGAAGATAAATTGGGCTTGTGACTATCATCAAAACACACTGTATACATGTATGAAATTCTCAAAGATATCTAAGAATACTATATTTGAAAAATACATTGACCAAATGAGAACCTAGTCAAAACTCAGGATTACTATAAAGGATATTATCATGGAAGAGTAATGTTGGGGTGTCTTCTCGTCATGGCATGAGGTTCATGGACTTGCTGAGATGATTGGCAATAAATTCACACACCCCATGCTTGTGTCAGATCCAGCGTGGTTACACAGTGAGTGCAACATATCCAAAACCAGGAAGTGAAATAGACATTACATGACTTGAAAGTATTGAATATAGATTTGGTGATCTGGGGGTGTGGCTGGCTCAGTAATATAATGCTTGCTTTACTGTATTCTGGGCTTACCCTCTTGACACTGAGAGAAGAAAAAAGAAAAAGACAGGAGTAAACCTGAGGGGGTGGTTCAGAGAGATTTCAGTCTAGGTAAATAGAAAATATGTTTTGTAAATAATACAGAAATGTTTTAAAATATAAACATGGGGGCCTGGAGAGATGGCTCAGTAGTTAAGAGTTAAGAGTTCTGACTGCTCTTCTAGAGGACCCTGGTTCAATACCCTGTATACCGACATGGCAGTTCACATTTGTCTGTAATTCCAATTCCAGAGGACCCAACACCTATGGCAAAACACCAATGTATAAAATAAAAATGAAACTTAAAAATAACTAAACATGGAAAATAGAATAACTGAATGCCCTTAGCTTGTATTTTTGTGCAAGAAGGAAGCAGGACAGGATAACAATGGAATTGTAAAGGGAACAAAAAGAATATCAATGACAATATTAGGCAGTCATATAAATGTGAAGCTGATATGGAGAAATCATCATTTCTCATGATAAAGTATCAAAAGAAAGATAATATCAAGTAAATTGATGAAATCAGAAAATTAAGAAAACATGTACTTTAGACACAACTCAGAAGCTTAAATTTAGATTATGATATTTAATATTAGAATGAGGAACTATCATCACAATAATCAGACAACTGTAGATTAATGATATGTATTTTTATAAATTAAAAACATAGTGTCAGCATGTTACACTGCCATCTTTTGCTGATTTTCTATAATGTCCAATAATAACTACCAATATAACATATCTAAGTTAAACAATTAAATATGTATATTAATCATTTTGTTGATATTTTTGTTTATTATTTGTTTTTGGTTGCTTGTTTACAAAATAAGGACTTTTTACTGGGATTCTCTTGGTATAGTGTTGCAAAAGCTGTCCTTGATTAGATGTGTTGTACAGTTCCTGTCTGGGAGGTGTAAACCCAGGAAGAATGGCCAGGGGCTGCGAAACATGCAGCAAACTTCCGTAGTGACTGCTCAGCATGCAAACGCCACAGAAAACATTACTGGTTAAATGTGCCAGCTGTGAAGTTTTGTCTGCTGCTATTAACCAAATTTGGTTTGCAGCAGCAAAAAAAAAAAAAATCATATGTTCTTTCACCATGTTAGATGTTTAATATAATTTGAAATAAACTAATTGGGCCTATGAATATAGGAAACCACAGGCAGGTAATTAAGGATGATTAAAGACCAGTTGTAAAAGGACATCTGTTGTAAACAGTATAAGACCCATTAAGAAAATTAAGAAATTATGTAACTGTGTCTTAGATATCCACTCAGAGAAAAGCTAAGAAATCTACAAAAACTTAATCTTCAATATGTGTTTTGAATTACGTATCTTGTGAGCTTCCCCTTGAGAATTATAGGTAAAAATATATTATTATTCTAATTTTAATAATACACAGTAGTAAAGTCATCCTCTTTATTTGAAATCACCTAAAGCATGGGGAAGAAAAAACTGCCTATTATATTTAAAAGTATGAATATAACAAGCAGAGCTTTATAAATCCAATCGGTAACACTGACCCTCATTTTCCGAGTTTGTTCCTCAGATACATACCTAACAAAATCTGCTGTAGCACAGGGAGATGTGTGAAACATGAGACTGAAAATACCATATTTTCACATTGGGATTATTAATTATTAAGACAAAAATTTTTAAACATTATTGTCATGTTCTACATCATAAAGTTAATGAAAAATATGTATTTAAAAATAATAGTTCAGCAGGTTGCCGAGAGGGTCTAATGGGAATGGTGCTTCCTCTGCAATCATGAAGATGTGGGACAGATTCCCACTACCCACATAAATAGACAGAAATGTCTGTGTTTCTGCAACCCCAGCCATGGATATGGAAAAAGATGAATTCCCAGAGCCCACCAGGAAGGTGGCCCAACCCCCCAAAATCAGCTTCTGGTTCAATAAAAATCTTTGTCTCCAGGTGGTAATGCAGTAAATGATACTGTCCCAAAGTGAAGACTCAGCAGACACTTGATGTTCTCTTCCGACCTTACCATGGATGTGTTCAGGTACACACTCACACTCTCATGAGCATGCATCTGCCCACACACTCACACACAAATACACAGAGAAGGTGTTAAGCAACGTAGAAATGTTCAGTTTATTTTAAAGGTATATCCGATCAAATACCAACATATTCAGATCATCCCACTGAAGTTTCTTCTCTTTCTTCATGAACTCAACTATAAAAGGAATGTCCTTTCCGATGAACTAAAAGAAAGAGAAACTTTAAAGAGAACTATATACTAACTAATTTGATGACTTTAATTTGTTTAAAATAAAAGAATGGTTAGCGATATATATATATATATATATATTTTTTTACTTTACTTCATTCATTTTTTTCTTGAGGAGCTGGAAAATGACTCAAGTGTTAAGATTATCTCCTGTTTTTCTGGAGGACTCCAGTTCAGTTCCCAGCACCCACTTTCAGAAGTTCACAAACAACTGTAAGGCCAGGTCCAGGGACTCTGCCACCCTCTTATGGTCTCTGAAAACATTCACACAAAAGTGGCCTGCATTTACACATATGTACACACATAGAAATTAAGATGATAGTAATAGTAACAAATTTAATTTTTCACATTGGTATCCTGGTCATACCAATCTTTTTTTGTCAAGGAACAATGTCTCTTCCTAATTAAAACATTTACTTACTAGGAGAAAGATTAAAAATAGAAAATAGCTATAGGTTCCATTTCTAAATGAAAAAACAGAAACTTGTTCAATTATTTACTCAATATAACTTAAAATATTTAAGGACTAAATGAAAATGAAGACAACATATTACCAAACCTTTGGGACACACTGAAGTTATCATAATTGGAAAATTTACTGCATTAAGAATCTATGTTTACAAATACCTGGTGAGTTTGCATATTAATAACTTAATGATGCACCTGGAAAAATGAACAAAAAATAACCAAAAAGAGATGATTAGGAAAGATAATCAAAATTTGGACTGAAATTAATGAAATATGAATGTAAAAATGACACCGAGAATTGGCCTAATTAATGATTTTTTTCTTGGAAAATATTAACAAGACTGTCAAACCTTTAGCCAAATTAACCAAATGAAAAAGAGCATCTAGGGCTGGAGAGATGGCTCAGAGGTTAAGAGCACTGGCTGCTCTTCCAGAGGTCCTGAGTTCAATTCCCAGCAACCACATGGTGGCTCACAACCATCTGTAATGAGATCTGGCGCCATCTTCTGGCGTGCGGGCATACATCGAGGCAGAATGTTGTATACATAATAAATAAATCTTAAAAAAAAAAGAAAAGAAAAGAAAAAGAGCATCTAACTTGAATTAAAGATGAAAGGGAAGGCATAATAACAGATACCAAGGAAAATCATAGAATCATTAAAACATACCTTAGCAATCTGTATTCTGAGGATGGAGAGATGACTCAGGTTAAGAGCACTTAGTGCTTTTCCAGAATAACGGAGTTCCATTTCCATCAACCACATTGTGTCCACAACTGTCTGTAATTTTATTTCCAGGGACTCCAACACCCTATTCCAACCTCCAGGGACACCAGGTCACATGTGGTACACAGACATACATATGGGTAAAACACCCATACACCATAAAATCTAACATTTTTAAAAGAAAAACATTTATATTCCACCAAACTGGGAAATCTAAAATAATTAAATGAATTTCTGTACATATATGTTCTACTAAACCTAAATCAAGATTAAATAATGATTTAAATTGACCCATAACATCCAGGGATATAGAAGCAGTAATTAAAATTCTCCTTACTAGAAAAACACTAGACCAGATAAATTCAGTACAGAATTCTACCATATTTTCAAAAAAGAACTAACATCAATCCTTTTTAAATTACGCCAGAAAATAAACTAACATTTCCAAATAATGTTTACAAAGCCACTATTATCCTGAAAACAAAGCCAGAAAAAGATTCAACATAAAATCAAAATTATAAGCCAATATATCAGATAGACATTAAAGCAAAAACTCTCAATAAAATACTTGCAAACAAAATAGAAGAACTAATCAAAAATATTACCCACAACATCAAGTGATATAGTAATATTTCAACATATAAAATAAATATATGTAATCCACTATAAAAGATACTGAAAGACAGAAATCACATGATCATCTCCATTGTGTGCAAAATAGAAAAACCTTTCACAAAATCCAATACCCCTTCAGCTAAAATTCTTAGAGAATCTAGAGCTACAAGGAGCTTAGCATAGCAGAGGCAACATACAGCAAGTCCACAACCCACATCTTACAGAACAAAAAGACAAGTAACCTCATAGCATCCACTAAATCAGGGACAGAACTAGAATATCCACTTTCCTCTTTAATATAGTAGTTGAACCCTAGACAGAGCTAAGAAAAATAACAAAGCAGATACAATTAGGAGGGGAGAAGTTACTCATTTGTAGATGACTCTTTACACAAAATACATGAGAGACCCTGCCAGAAATCTCCTGCAGCTGATAACACACTCAGAGCGAAAGAGTAGGATACAAAATTAACACATAAAAATCAGTAGCCTTCCTATACACAGAGGAAAAGGATGCCGAGAAAGAAACTAGAGATACAATTACATTCAAACAGCCTCAAAAATGAAATTAAATACCTTGGGATTAACATAACCAAGGAAGTGTAAACTTTGAAGGATAAAACTTTTTAAGACAACAGTAAAGGAAGTCATTGAGAATATCAGAAAATCCAGTGTTCATGGATTGGCAGAATTAATAATGTGAAAATGGCATCCTACCAAAAGAAATCTACAAGACCAGTGAAATCTATGTTAAACCTCCAAAACAATTCTTCAGAGAATCAAAAATAAACTTTAATTTCATATGGACATATAAAATACCCAAAGAAGTCAAAAAGCTTTTTGATTAATAATAGTTAATAAATAGATATCCTCATAGAAGTATCACCATCCCATTTAAAACATACGACAGAGCTATCGTGATTAAAAAAAAAAACAGCATTGTACTGGTATAAGAATGGACTCATTGAAAATTAATAGAATTGAGGATTCACATATAAAACCATGCTTCTACAGCCATCTGATTTTTTTCAAAGAGGACAATGATTTTATTGGAGAAAAAGACAGAATCTTCAGCTAATGGTACTGGTTAACCTGGATAGATACACGTTGAAGAATAAGAATAAGATGCGCACAAAAATCAACTCCAGACAGATCAAGGATTTCATTCTAATACCTGATGATATTGATAGAGGAGAAAGCAAGGAATACACTTGACCTCAAATAACTTTAATGTAGCATTATATTGAAAATGCACCAAATCGAAGAAGTTGGATCCCACAAATGAAACTATAATTAAATATTAAGAAAATGTACAATAAATACAAATAAAATACAAAATATACAATGTTATGGGCTTGGAATATAACTCCGTGACAGAAATATTTCCTAAAATGTGTGAAGTCTGAATCTCAGTTCCTAACATGGCCAAAATATCTACACAAAAAAATCTACATATATACACACACACACACAAATAACTAAACATACACACACCATTAGATGGCAAAAAGTCATTGAAAAATATATAGTATCATGTTTTAAGAAAAACTGAATTGGAAGTAATTTCTAGTATAATAAACAGGAAATATTAGTGATCATGAGCATTTCACAAAAGAATAACATTGATGTTAGGTCAAAACAAAGAAGCCCAGTGCTGCAGCCAACATTCAGCTCTGTCTGGTGTTCTAAGCAAAACAGACACAAATATGTAGACAGGACAAAATTATACTCATTTTTATGCACAACTAGTTACATGAAAAACTAATTTGTTCATTTAAATTCCTCTGGAAGAAATTAAAAAATAAAAGCCCTGCTTAAAACTCCCACTTTAATAACAATTATTTTTAAACTATTGTAAGGAAATATCCCATTAACAGTAGCAATCAACATAAAATGTACATAAATTATGAGGTTTCTATAAATATATTAAAATAATATATAGTTGAGAATCACGCATGAGTTGAATAAGTAACATACATTAATATACCATCCTCCTTAGAGAGACAATAGTGTCTCCAGTTGATCTCAAGAGTTAGTCTAATACTAAGGAAAGCATTAATTCATTTTGGGGTGGTATTTTTACCAAATACAGTCAACTACAGGGGAAAAAAAGCAAGGAAAATTTGAAATATAGATTAGTAACAGCAATTTCCCTGAAAGACAGTAAAATACAGTGTACAGTTGAGATACTGCTGTACAAAAAGTCCTAGCAAGAATTCAAAAGCTTCATCAGAAAATATAATAATAAAGTGACATTTGAGGAAAAAAATGATATTGATGATTTTTTTCTATAAATATCCTTAGACACTGGTTACGTAGAAATTTAAAATGCTAGATGTCAATCTCAGGTCTTACACTATAAAGTGAAAATGAATTAACATTTAAAACATTTGACTCATAATAAAGTTGTAATACAAACACACAATAATCATAAAAGCATAGAATTGTTTTATATGGTTCACACGTCAAAGTGCAAGCAGCACATAATGATGATAAACCCATCAGGTGTGTATTAAAGTGTTTATTGACCTGCACTCCTAGCCGCAGTAGCGGTGAGGGGAAAGCTTCCTTACTACTGGAAGTTGAAACATATTTAGTAGTCGTTCTTAAAGCAGGAATTGTTCAATACCAGCTGGAGAGTGGAAAATAGGAGTGAGGTGAAAGGATCTAGTACTCAACATCAGATAAAAGCTGCAGCCACCTCACTGGGTCCCAGAAAAAAACTGCTTGCCTCCCTCTGAGCACACCTGCTAACACAGGTATCAGACACAAGCTAGTATGCACACCTACTTGAATTTCTGTCTACATCTAAGAAGAACAGAAGGCTCTTGGAGTGAGCTTAAGAGTAGCCATATCTCATAGAAGAACCATTCAGACACTAGCCTACTAAAGTACAAGTGATTATACACAAAACAGCTTCTTACCAAAATCTGAGTCTGTATGCTTGTGTGTGCATATGTATGTATGTGTGTGTGAGCATGCAGGTGTGAGTGTGTGTGCAGGTGTGTATGCTGATCAGATTTTATTACGGTAATAATTCTAATAGGTGCAAAAGTAGAATCTTATAATTAAAACACAGTATTCACCTCGATTTAATTCATTATACTATAATGAATTTGCATCATTTGACTTTCAAATTGAGGCATTCAGAATCCAAATAATTTAGAGGAGATTCCAGAGTGCAAGAAGAAAAAAGTTCTGCTAAAAGGTAATGTTTTGGGAAAATTCAGTCTTTTTGTTGCAGATTTTCTCATGCAACTGTTGGCACCTATTCCTAGTAATTCTACACCAGGCAAAAACAGGGAAGGACTGCACAGTGTTCTCTACTAATTTGTTTAAGTTGCTGTAAGACAGGCACTATCAAATATAAAAATATGAATTAGAGAAGTCAATTTTTGTAATACATGCCAGACAAAATTTTTTGATATACCCACTCTAAAACTGATTCATACACAGCCAGAACAAAGGGGGACTACCCCAAAAGAAAATCAGGCATGGGCAAGGTACTTACAAAGAATAAATTAAATTTTCCTGTTAGTATATAAATACTTGCGGGCTTATTTTAAATTAAAAAATGTGAAAACTTAAAAAAACAAATTTTACCATTAACGATGATAAGGATGAAAAGTAATAAAACCAGCTTTGCTACATGTATGAGAATCTAAGTAACTTTTAAGAGTAATTTTGTAATATCTATTAAGAATCTTAAAGGCACAAATTGCACATCTAAGAATTTTTTCTAAGGAAATAATTGAGTGATTATTGTCATCGTTGTTGTATACAAGGGGAGGCACGTTATTATCAAGATTCTGATGAATTATTGGTTTTCCAGAATTAAAAGCTATTTAGTATCATAAAGACTCTGTCCTCATAGTACACTAAAATCCACTAAATAGTGAGTCTCTTTTTTTCCTCAAAAGGCACCCATGATTCAAAAGCTCTATTCATGAGAACAAAACGAGAAACAGAATTAAAGATGCAGACGGGGACAAAGTGAGTCCCATTTGTGCACCTGCGGAAATGGGTTCTCTGGAACACTAAAAAGCTGCACGCAGAAACAGGGACACCTGGGCACTAACCCACTTCCTTTCCCTGGGTGAAATGAATGAAGCCTTGCAAATGCTAAACTCCACTCAAGGACCAAAGTGCCCAATATGTGTACACATTCCTTAAACAGAAGTGCACTGGCTGTTAATGTTAACCTCTGCCAGAAGGCTAATGCAAGCTCTGGATACAAAGCACTTGCGGCTCAGCACAAACTGAGCATTACCAGCACCACGCCCCTCTCTACTTGGTACAAGCAACATGACCACTAAGGCTGTGCTCTTTTCTTAAATCAGAGTCTAGAAATCACTCCATAAAATACACAACATATTAAATCAGAAATATCTCTTCACTTAGGACAAGTGTGCACGTGTGTCTTACCACTAATTGGAAAAGTACAACATCTTTGTAACTGTGCACCTATTGAATATCTAGCCTATTTTAAGTTTCTGAAATGATGTGTAAACATAACCCTCAAAAACAAGGATCAAAAATGTCCTGGAATTTGTAAATGTAGCCTGCTGAAACAAGCAAAAGCATTTCCACTTCTTATGCTTGATATATTCAGGCTATCCTGTAATTTGGGCAAGGTCATTCATTAATTATGTGTGTCAATGTTATGAGTCTATAATTGCAATCGGGATGTTTGTGCATCCCTTTCATTATATATTGGGGCTGTTTTAAATATTTCTAACCTTTGCTACTATTTATCCTGTGTGTGCATGATGCCAGAATATCTTAATATAAAAAGAAAAGTGCAGTCAATCATTACACTTGATACAAAACCGAATGTGCTTATGTTTCTAAGCACTCAAAGATTCACCTCATTTGAAAATATCCCAGTCAATGTTGTTGGTGTTACAGAAACGTTGTAAGGTTTGGTAGAGATTCAAAATTAAGACCCAAATGACTATTATTTTTTAAATAGCCATTGTCATCTCCCTCTAATGATACCTCTTACATGATACTAAACTTAACACTAAACCAAATATTAATTATATGTAATTTTTCAATTCCATTCCTGACCAATGGAAACATTCAAATGGAATCCTTTATGTCAAAAGCCCACTAATTATTTTTTTCATTCATCAAGAAACATTTATTGAACACTATTTAGCTAAGCCCTGCATGAAGCCCTGAGAATACAAAGTCAAATAAGTCATGACACCTGCCCTCAAGAAAATTACAGTCTAGGATAGGAGTAGACAAGAAAATTAGTAATTTAATTGCAGTACAATATGTGCTACCAACTGATTAAGGGCCATGCAGGTGGAGCATAGAAATCAGATTAGCACTAATGAGGATGATCTAATGTCAGTGAAAGCTTGCCGGAAGTGACCCCTGAACTGGTTTTTAAAAATGATGCAAAAAGGATGGCATCTCAGAGAGGAGGGGGGGATTCTCTGGCAGAAGGAATAACAGGGGTTACAGCAAAGGCACAATATAGCATAATCATTTGTAGGATGACAGTACACTAGAGCCAGGGGCAAGGGAAGTGGGATGAAAAAAAAAAGAAAAGAAAAGAAGAATCTTTAGGGTAAGTGAAGTGACAAGCTAAGAAGCCTGGCTAAGAGGCAGAAGGCTGTGCCAAGCAATTCTCTGACTTTAAGGATGATGAAAATATGATGAGAATGAACATTGATTGTCTAAATGGAGGACACAAAAAAAGACAATTGGAGAATGGGAAATAGAATGTGACCTCCATAATCCAAGTAAAAAGTGTTAATAGCTCCAGTTCAAGAAGGAGTATTCTAGATTGGAGAGTTGGAGTGCATTTCAGTACTAGTCAAATGCCATCAGTGGGATAGGAACCAAAGAGCCTCTGAGTTTTGAGCTGAAAGACATGGTACTTGATTTCACTTACTGTGAAGAGAGATTCAAGAAAATGAATAGGCAGGGAGATTGTTTATTAACTTAGTTTTGTACTTCTGTTATCCAAGTGGAACACTAATTAGATAAATAATTATTTATTAATTAAAATTAACTGTCTAAGTCAGACATATGGTGATCATCTGTTGTAGAAGTGTCCTGATAGTTTTTAAAACTTTTTTTGTTGATTTTATTGAGCTATACATTTTTCTCAGCTCCCCTCTCCTCCATTCCCTTCCCCTTCTACTCTCTCCCATGCTCCCCATGCTCCCAATTTACTCAGGAGATCTTGTCTTTTTCTACTTCCCATGTAGTTAAGATGCATGTAAGTCTCTCTTCAAACCCAGAAAGACAAATATACGTACCAATAAGTGGTTTTTAGTCCTGAGAGTGATGTCATCTTGACACAACCTACAGTCACTTAGGAAAATGGAGTCTCAACTGAAGGATTTCCCAGATCAGAAAGGCCATAAGCCAGGTCTGTAAGAGATTGTCATCACTAATAATTGTTGTATGAGGCCCCATCCTTCTATGATTGACATGATCACCAGTCAAGTGGGTCTCAGCTGTATTATACACAAGCTGACTAGATAGGGGCTGACTGAGTGATTCAGGAACCAATGTTCCTCCATGGATTCTGCTCCGGAATCCTGCCTTTAGAGTCTTTAGAGTCTTGCCTTGTGTCCTTGTCCTAATTCCTCTCAATGGTGGTTTATGACCTGGAAGTGTATAGGAAAATGCCACCCCTAAGTAGCTTTTTGCAGCTAGTGTTTATCACAGTAACAGAAAACAAACTAAAGCAGACAGGTAGCTGAAAAATATGAAAATGATCAAGCTCATCAGGGGAAATATGAGAAAGGAAGTACACAGGGCTTAGAGCCATGGGAAACTCTAACAAATATTTAATTGCTGGAGGGGACAGAAATGGGTCATTGGCACCGTCATCCAAAGAAGTTGGGAATGAGCTCAGAAAAACTGAAGTATCCAAGACACTGGATTCAGTATCTAGCATCCAGAGAAACAAATGAAAAAATCACACACACACACACACACACACACCAACACCTTCTGTTAATAAAGTGCATAAGATGTTAATAATCTAACCATCCAAAACTATATTCTCGTCTCCAAAATTGACTTTATGCTGAAAATGAATTGAGAGTAGATGAACTTAGGACTTATTTATTTTAAAAAAGTAACCATACTTAATAATTTATAATTTATAAAGAATGTAGCAACTAGTGAGTTGTTATTATAGCCATTATTTATGAAATATATCCTCACATTCTTGCAAGTTGTTAAATTTACAAATATGGAAATTGAAGTGGAAGTTTCTAATTTGGTTCATCTGTTGAGCCTGAGGGTTTACATATCTATAGTTCCAGCATTTGTGAGGCTTTGCCAAGGGGACAATTTTCTAATAATTCTAGGCTACATAGTAAGGTGCTGTCTCTAAATCAATAAACAAATAAATAAATAAATAAATAAACAACAACAAAAGCCCACCAGATTCATGTTTAAATTATTTTTTACATATCTTCAATATAGCCTACATTTATAATTTGGATTAAAATTTTCAATTGATTGAATCATTTTGCAAAAACTTTATCATTTACTGGATCAGTTTCAGAAACCACTCCTTCTAGTTTCTACGTATAGATCTTAGAGCAGAACTAGTCATGTCTTAGATCTGAACCCATGTGCAATGTGATAGTCTGCTCTTTTACTTATTAAACTTTCTGTTTTAATGGCTAAGGTTGTATTAAGATCCCTCCATCCCTTCTTCTCTATTACTATCAGAATATGCAAAAAGAGAGAGAAAGAGAGAGAGAGAGACAGAGACAGACAGACAGACAGACAGACATATGGGGGAATGACAGGCAGAGACAGAGAAACAGATAGAGGAACACAGATATTTATGATATTCAAATGTATCAAAGAGCTAGTCTGTCTGATTGACTATTCTTCCTCACTAGCTCATGGACTCAGCTTTTCTTTTTTGTTTGTTTGTTTGTTTTTTGTCTTATTTTTAAATTTTATTTATTTATTTATTTATTAAAGATTTCTTCTTCCTCCTCGCCATCCCATCCCATTTCCCTCCCCCTCCCCCAATCAAGTCCCCCCTCCATCATCAGCCCGAAGAGCAATCAGGGTTTCCTGCCCTGTGGGAAGTCCAAGGACCACCCACCTCCATTCCGGTCTAGTAAGGTGAGCATCCAAACTGCCTAGGCTCCCACAAAGCCAGTACGTGCAGTAGGATCAAAAACCCATTGCCATTGTTCTTGAGTTCTCAGTAGTCCTCATTGTCCGCTATGTTCAGCGAGTTCGGTTTTATCCCATGCTTTTTCAGACCCAGGCCAGCTGGCCTTGGTGAGTTCCCGATAGAACATCCCCATTGTTTCAGTGTGTGGGTGCACCCCTCACGGTCCTGAGTTTCTTGCTCGTGATCTCTATCCTTCTGCTCCTGATTTGGACCTTGAGATTTCAGTCTGGTGCTCCAATGTGGGTCTCTGTCTGTTTCCTTTCATCGCCTGATGAAGTTTAATATTCAGGAGGATGCTTATATGTTTTTCTTTGGGTTCACCTTCTTATTTAGCTTCTCTAGGATCACGAATTCAAGGCTCAATGTCCTTTATTTATGGCTAGAAACCAAATATAAGTGATTCTTAACAGGTTGGTCTGTTACACCTTAATGAACTTTGAAAGATTTTTTTTCAAATAGACACACATAAGAATGCTGGACCCATAAAATAAAGGGATTAGTTTTAATGGATCTATATTTATAAGCAAAGGAGATAGTGAAATTGGGTAAGGGGTAGTATGCTTTATCTAAGCTTGTGTCCACTAAATGAGTGTCTGAAGCAGTCAGTCCACTTTAGTAGGAACAATTCAAAAGCCTGCTTTTTTTTTTTATTTTGCAATGCAGTTTCTCCAAGTCGAGTTGATCTCTGCACTGTTCTAAGGTCTTGCTCCTACTTTAGTAAAACAGAGCTTTGAATAGTACAAGCAAACAATAAAAAATATATGAATCTTAGCCAATTGTGAGTTTTCAGACAATCTTCCTAACCTTCCTGACATTCAGTTTCTTCGTCTGTGAAGATGGATAATTTGTTTAGTTTTGATGCTTCAAAGTTCTATGATTCTGCAAAAGCATTTCTAAACAGATTCACTTCTGGGAAAACTTGAATATGTAATTGTGTACAAGTACATACTACAGGGACCTCGGAGAGCTTGTTTGTGTTTGTGTTTTCTAATTAGGTCAAATGGTCCTTGGGTGGTTAGACTGCAAAATTAATGTGCTCATGAAACACTGGTGCTGTATGTGGTTTAAGAGTAAACTTTGTTCAATCCACATCCAAACTATGTGAATTTCAGCTGAGTGAGCTCCAAACCAATGCAAGTCTACTATAATGTTGGAAGAATGCACATTGAACCTCAGTAGAATCCATGCCTTTCTTGTCATGGTCCCATTCACATTTAGTTACTTTTCACCTAACTACTAATAAGCTCTCATATTTTTCTCTCATTGCTTGATATCACCATCTACTTCAGTATTTCTCATGTCATACCATAATAATGATAATAAAATATTGTAATTCACGTGTAAATGGGTAGGAATTTGAAGAACAGCAAGTCTATTTAACTTGTCATGGCTCTGTATCTGAAAAAGAAATCAGTGAGCTCTGCCTTTAGTGAGCAAGCAAGCTTTCCACCACTGCAGGACACTACCTCAACCAAGCAGGACAGAAAACAGACAATGGGTGCCATATGATCTCTACCGGTATGTGATCACTTCCTGAGTTCGTCAAACTGTTTTCATTGCTGTTGTTTGCTTTCTTGAGTGTTTTAGGGAGATGCAGTGTGTGCAATATTTTAGGTTCTTTGCTCTGTGTTGTTTTCTAAGTCATTTATTTGGGAGTAGGGTACAAATGTCACAGCATGCATGGGAGCATTAACTTGTGGGGCGCAGTTGTTAACCACGTGGGTTCCAGACATCTCACTCAGATTGACAGCTTGACAGCAAGGGCCTTTTCCCAATAAATCATCTTGCTATCCATTCTGATTTGTGGATTTTTAAGACAGAATCATACAATATCTCAATATCTCAAGCTGACTTGGAGCTCATGATCCTTCTTCCATAGCCTCACAAGAGCTAGAATCACAGGTGTGTACCACCAAGCTTGGCTAACATCTGAGTTATTTAATCAAAATTGAAAAATTGGCCATGTGTATGTGTACTGTGTGGACATGTGTGCTCAATAACCCCACATTTTTTTTAAAAACAGGCTGTGTCCAATGCACCGAAATCCTGAACCTTGACCTCTTACTATAAGTAAAAATAAAAGCTATTTGTACCATAGAAAGGAAAATCCTTATGGCCAAGCATTTAGTCTTCTGCTTGGAAGACATCACACAATAGCTTTACTTACTTTGAAGATGCACACACATGTCTGCAAGGGTATTAAATTATGTAAGTACCAATTGCTATCCTTATTTACCCTCAGAGCAGAACACATTTTTTTTTCATTTCAATTTTATTCTTGAAGGTGGGAGAACTGCCATGTTCTCAGGAAAACCACTTCAAAATAAGTCTATGGTATGATGTAAAGGGAAGAACAAAGATTTTGAGGGACACAAAAAACAGATTCTAAGATCCTAGCTGTGCATCTGTGAAAGTGTAAAAGTACAGGCAAATGATTTGATTTCCCAAATGTCGGCTCCCTTAATCATAAAATGGCAGTAATAGGAGACATAGGCACAAAGTTGCAGAAGGAAAAAAAAGTGTGATGTTTAGCAGTGTCTCCAAATCCCAACCCTGCCACCTACTTCTCTACAATTAAGTTTGTAATCCATAAAACAGGGCTTCAGAGAGTGCAAGCCTCTGAGACAGGGATGGATTAAGAGAGACAACACATGCATTATTACTAGGGGACTGGTGAAGTAATTAAATCAAGCTTTGGAAACCGAACTAGGCTAGTGAAGGATTTTTATGTCTTATTGTCTCTGTTCTTTATAACTTCCCATCCAGGTGAGGCTGAAGAAAAAGGATCCACACTGGTCATTCTCCATCAAGCAGCATCCAAGATCAGAGAGACTAAATCAGTAGGGAGAGAAAGCAGCCTGGAGTTACATTTTACAACCCTAAAGCTCCCACAAATAGAGATCTGCTTCCCAGGATTTGAGAGCCTTTCAATGATTAATCAGTGTTAATTATTCCACTCCACCCTAACTACACACACCATTACCTACACATCCAGGCTTCCCAGCTCATTGAGCTCAACTGCTCAGTGCCTAGATTCTCACCAACTTCGGAATATACCTCACAGGGTTCATTCCTACCCGGGAGAGTCTATCTTTCTCTAAAATGCCAGGCAAATGCTGCCACTAAGTTCCTCATGTAGCATGCATGATTCCAATGACTAGATATCCAAAGAAAAATTATATGTACTTACAGCCCTAGTCACTAACTAAATCTGACACATTTTCACCACTACCTTTTATTTGCCTGCGTTTCCACTATACTTAAAGTTTTGTAAGAAAATAGAATTTAATGATTAAAAAATAAGAAAAACATTTAACACAAAAAGTACAAAAATACTGTTCTACCTCTATTTTGTCATACACTGGCAACCTCTTGAACATCTAGAGTGAAGAGATGCTGTAAATTAGAACTCCTTTGTCCTTTATATACAATATATACACAACAAAACCAAACACAATGGGACAGTGGTATCTTTTCAATCCCTGGAGCACAATGACTTACCACTCTGCATTTTCTTCTCCTGGGAAGCAGAGCATAAACACAAGGTGGTCAACTCAAGAGAGGTCTAACTGTTCCTCTCTAAACAATATCTCACATGAACCCAAGAAAAATGTTTTTTCATAATGTGTGGTTTTACTACTGCTTATAAAATATGTCAGGCACTTTAGAGCATCTAGAAAGATATTTCAAAAGTAGTTAGCATTGTCAAACACACACACACACACACTGTAAGGGGGTGAGAAATGAAAAAAAATGCATACACAATACAATGATTAGAATACCCAAGAAAGACATCTTCTTTACTTTTGTTACATGTGAGCTGCTTACTGGACTGCTGTGTGCATAGTGGACAATGGTCCTTATTTGAAATATCTGGTCTCTTTAGATGTTTAGACATGCCCAGCATATGTTAAATGTAGAGGTAGTAAAATAGCACTTTATAAATATCCTTTTGCTAAAAGTCATGAAACATTGTCTTTTGGAAGTATAATTAGGAACCCCTCTGTGAGCAATACTGCCTGTACTTGCTCAGTGGTTTGAAGGAAGTACTGGGAGTCAGCATGGTCATGTACTAATGTGTTTGTATGGGACCTTTTCAGATGTTATTTCTATATATTCGCACTGTTCTACTGTGTGTGTACTGTATATGATGGACAAATACGTATAAAATTTTCAGCTTCTTGTCTCTAGATGTTAAAGTGGTTGCCAACATATCACAAAGCAAAAAGATTGGCACATTGTTTATACTTAAAATATACAGGACACATTGTTCAGTTAAAAAAAGAGAGAAGAAAACAGAATCTAACATGTCTATGAGCTTCCC
Organism: Chionomys nivalis; assembly: GCF_950005125.1. NCBI lineage: Eukaryota > Metazoa > Chordata > Mammalia > Rodentia > Cricetidae > Chionomys > Chionomys nivalis. Next base: position 175,648,157 of record NC_080086.1, on the reverse strand, counting down.
ACAGCAATTGACCTGCATATTGCATATAAATGTATTCAATATAGCTCTATTTGTCCTTGAGGATGCCATTGCCATGGATGGAGCCCAAGGAAAAACTCAATCTCTTGATATATGTGAAGTGGACTTTAACTTAGTGTGTGCTGCACATCCAATGAGCAGTTCTTTGATAAATAAAGTTTTTCATATTTAAATAGCAGACTATCACAAAACAGAGCCTGAAATATGTGGTCATGCCACTGGACACCACTAAAGGGATATAACTAATTCATAGATAAAAATAGCATTTTCAATATATAGGTTACAGTTATGCTACAACACAAAGCCAATAAAATTCTAGCATTTTTATGTTTAAATCAACACATAAATCCTAATATCCCAATATCAGAAAATGATGATTGATACATGTGCTGTTAAAAAGGTCCACTTTAGGTTATACTTTACACTGATCGTCTTGACAAATTATTAAAACTTTACTGTAAAACAACAGCATGATCATAAGGAAAAAAAGAAAATAGTGTATAACTGAAGTGAAATGCAGCCACAGTTGAACATTACTTCCTCTGTCTTTGTATCCTTAAGGGAATTATGGCAAATGTGTGTATTTTAAACTTTACAAATGAAACAATTGACATTGACTATACCTTCTATTACTCCAGTTATTAAAGAAACATAAAAATGTGACACAATTACTTTTTCTCAAAATAAAATTCTTCTTTAATATGATACATTATGATACTATTTATAAAAATATATAAATCATTTATAAACATTTTAATGAATTAATACTTTAACTTTTCATCATTTTTAGATTCTAATGTTGAATGGATCCTAAAAAAGGCCCTAAAGCCTTCTGATTGTTTGTTTTTTAAACCTTATTATTTTTATTTTATGTGTATGAGTGTTAGTCTAAGTGGATTTATATGCATCTACTGTGTGCCTGGTGTATGCAGAGGCCAAAAGGAGCACTGGAACCCTAGGAATTGAAACTACAGATGGTTTTGAGCTGCCTCTCACGCGGTAGGAACCCAGCCTGGGTACTCTGCTAGAGCACTAAGTACTCTCAGCCACTGAGTCATCTCTCTGGCCCTTGTTTAACCAAGTGTCAAGGGCACTGGGGCTGAAATGAGAGCTGGTTAAGAAGATCCATGAGACATTTTTCATACTTAGATAGAAAGAAAACAAAATTCTGATGTTTCCTGTCATTGAATGTGATCCCTTGTGTACACAAATGTGATAATCTATGTGTTGTTCATTTAAACACAATTTCTTATCCCTGGATAAATAAGCATGTCAGTGAGAGGCCCAAAATTATAAGACCTAAGTCCTGCCACAGAGATGCATATATCAGTGTTAGTGATATTTACATATTCCCATTTCACATGTGTGAGTCTGGGAACCTTCTAACTTCTGACTGATCCAGAGAAACCTTAAGAATCCAAATTTTAAATCATTCACCCAATTTCACATATTCTATTAAAGGTATTAGTTACCCTTACATTTTTGATGTTTTTTTCCTAATAAAATCAATGGTTCACATAAGATATGAAACCCTTTTTCTTTTGTGATGATTAATCTTAACTGTGAATTTTTATTCCTTTTCACTGTGTTCAATAACACTGCAGCCTCTGTTTGTAAACCTAATCTCTTAAAAATCATGATTATTGAATTTTTCTTGTACGCTGGATTTTTTTTCAAGATTGCTTCTCATATGCTCTGTTTTTCTCATTCTTGTGATGAAAGAAAAAAGACTCAGAGTTGGGTGGAGGGAGCGTGTTGTGCATTCCACTTAATGTTTCTTTTACATCTTCTAAAACATCTATATTGATTTGGACACATTCATTTGCTAAAAAAAGTGAAGAAAATATGGCTCATTAAAGTTTTTTTTTCATGTTTAACCTTTTTATTTATTTTTAATTGACTTGAAGCTGCAGTTCTCAGAGGGTAACTTATTTCAAACCTGTCTTTCAGTTTCCAGCTGAAGTTGAGCCTCAGTGTAGGGGTTAGGACAGAGGCTCTCTCCTACCTGCCAGCCTGCCTTTTCAAGCTCTGGTGGGTGGATTTTGTTTTTTTAAAACGCAACCTTTTTATAAAACAGTATGATCAGTGTTTCAGTGTGATAATTTTGAGGTAAATCTTTAAATTTACATATTTGTGTGTGCATGCGTGCACCATTCATGGCACACATGTGGGATCAAAGGATGGACAGCTTGCAGAAGTTCATGCTCTTCTTCCAACGTGTTGGACCCAGAGGTTGATTCAACTTGCCAACTTTGAAAGAAAACAGCTTCACTCACTGAGTCATCTCGCCAACCAGAAATATAATATTTCACATTCACTGTGGATAATATTAGGAAAAATGGCACATACTATTGGGGGCCATATTTCTTGTAAATTAGGAAAACCTCAATATGCACTCATGCCTATCAAAATAGTTCTATATCATAGTAGTCATATTACTAAAATTATATTAACAAATCATGAGGATTTCTGAATATTCTTTAATATTGTAAAGCATTCATAATGGAGGGCAAGTTATTTAAGAATAAGAGGAAATTAATCCACTGTTATCTGAAATAACTAAATGAAGTTTTCTAAATTAGACATTGTTTTTATATCATTGAGTTCACCATAAGAAATGTATCCTGAGTTAAAAATTTTGTAGTTGGTGATAAAAAGCTGAATTTAAAATTATCATACCTAAAGTTAGGTAATAAGCATTAAAGATCTTGGTAATTATCTTTCATACAAGACATTCGTTCCAAATTTATATATCTTTGGTGACAGAACATAAAGAACTCAGAACACAATAAACCTTCACCTAGTGACTGTTCTTTTAATATTTCCCCCCTGCTTTGTGTGACACATTGTTTTAAATACATGTGTCAGCTCACACTGCAATGCAGTTTATTGGTTTTAGGCAGTGTATCAGTCATATGTATCTGCAGTGTCTTCCCAAGACCATATTCACTACTTCCATGTAGTTTGTTTTCAGATGAATTAAGTTGAAGATGCCCTTCAGTTTTCTGGGAAAGATTTTCCTGCCAAAGGATAGTCATATATACAGATGCTATTCTTTTCTGTGTGTGTGCATGTATGTGTGTGTGTAAGAGGTGAAGAATCACATGGATTGGTTCTCTTCCCACCATGTGTTCTAGGCATAAAATCAGATTCCCACTATCATGTCACAAATTAGTCTACCCTCTAATCCATCTCCTCCTTTATCGTTTTTATTCACCATTCAACCAAAGGACTTAGCCTGTGCTGTAAACCGAAGAGAGAAGATGTGAATACTGTGTGAACAAGGAAAGATGAAGTTACATTGCTTTTATTTGTTAATATTATGTTTGTTGCAGAGAAGCCTGAAGAATTTACTAATAAAAGAGAACGTATGTGTCACTAGACAAAAGAAGAACATACAAAAGTTTTTTCTACTGCCAAAATGTAACTAGAGTTAGAAATTTTAAAATAATTGTACTCATGAGAACTTCTCAAATAGGAAAATAAAAATAGATATAACCAAATATATATGTGTGTGTTTTTACATTAAAAAGTACAATAATTATAGACAAAGGCTTTAAAAGTTAAATAAGTGAAAATGTTAAGACATAAAATCTCTAAAATTACATTAATTAAACTGATCCATAGATTCATTGTGATTACAATTAAAACTAAAACAGATTTTTTTTTTCTGTTTTGTAGCTTATTTCCTAGAAATTGATCAAAAAGTTTAAATATTGACACATATCTGGAAAAACAGAAAATAACAATTTTTATTTTATTTATTTGTTTTTTGGTTGTTTTTTTTTGTTTGTTTTGTTTTGTTTTGTTTTGTTTTTTGAGACAAGATTTCTCTGTATAACAGCCCTAATTGTCTCGCAATTTGTTTTGTATACCAGGCAAGCCTTGAACTCATAGAGATCTGCCTGCCTCTCAAGTGCTGGGATTAAAGTCATATGTCATCCCTTCTCTCAAACAACATTTCTAAAGTAAGATTATTTACCTTTTTCAGTTCTTATTGAAAAAAAAAACTACTTACAATAAAAGTGGGATTTTAAAAGTAAGCATAGACAAATAGATCGTTGAGGCAATTTGGTAAGTCAAGAGATAGATGCATATACACGACACGTGTAAGTCATTCTCAGCAAATACACAGACTATCCAGTGAAGAACTGACAATCTCCTCACTGTATGGTAGAGAACACCTGGACGTGCACATTTCAAAACCAAACCTCAAGCCTCACTTCATGCCATATTCAAATGTAACTTTTTCAAGGATCATAGCTTTAAACATTAGATATAACCCTTCAAGAATATCAAAGGAAACATTGAAGATGTTTGTAATCTTGAGAGGGGCACAAGTTTCTGATGTTATAAAAAATAATACAGTAAAGAAAAAAATTGACAAATTGACTGCCAGTAAAATTGTTTGTCAAATGGTATAGTTATAAGAATGAAAAGACACTGCTGTGTGATATTTACTTTTAAAATAGTTGTTATATATAATTACATACCCAATTGATAGAGAATTTGTAGACTGAATAAAAATTTCTACAGATCAATAATGGTAAGTGATTCTTTTTGGGAACAGGGTCTCCCTCTGTTCACCAGGCTAGCCTCAAACTCACAGAGATCCACCAGTCTCAACTTCTCAAATGCTGGAATAAAGGTATTTACTATTACTGTGCCTGGCTTAATTCTATGTATGTTTTAGGTTTATTATTTAATTTTATGATTTTTTTCCTGTATGTATGAATGTATGTGAACCGCATGCATGTCTGGGTCTACGGAGATCAGAAGAGGTCACTGGATCCCCTGGAACTGAAGTTACAGACTGTTGTGATCTGTCATAGGGTGCTGGGAATCACACTCTGGCCCTCTATAAGAGCACAAAATGCTCTTAACCATTGATCCAATTCTACAGTCACAGATTCTATTTTTTTCATGAGCAAAATGTTTGAAATGATAATTGAAGATTAAGAAGTGGAAAATAAGTACACAGAAAGAAGTAAGACTACACACAATCAGAGAAATGCAAATTTGAGTGATCATGATAAACCACGGCCTACATGGATAGCTGGAACTTAGTGACTGATGTTCTCACATGCTGGGGAAGAGCAGAGCAAAGCTCATGTGCTCCTACTGGTATACCACATGATGCAAACACTCCCGAACTAAGATTAACAAATTTTCACTGGGTTAAATGCATTCTTACCAGACAATCCAGAATTCAAGTCCCAGGTATTTACAAAAAGGCAATAGAAGCTGGGCGGTGGTGGCGCACGCCTTTAATCCCAGCACTCGGGAGGCAGAGGCAGGCAGATCTCTGTGAGTTCGAGGCCAGCCTGGTCTACAAAGGGAGTTCCAGGACAGGCTCCAAAGCTACAGAGAAACCCTGTCTCGAAAAAAACAAAACAAAACAAAACAAAACAAAAAAAAAAGGCAATAGAAAGATAAGCCTTTCCAAAGAGTTGTCCTTGAATGTTCCTAGAATATTCTTGAACATACAAAGAAAAACAAATCCAATTAAAATTTCCATCAGCCACTGAATGGATACACAAAATTTGGTAAACTCGTAAAAATAAAAGAGCAATGAAAATAAAGGCACAATAACATGCATGAGTGTCAAACGTTTTGAATTAAATCAACTAAGCTGGACACAGAAGTTGCAAAATGTTGCTTCTAATCATAGATACATCTAATCACAGGAAACAAATCACCGGTTCTCGTAACGGCATGAAAAAATCAGTGAATGCAAAGAGGTTGAAGGGACATATTTGGAGTGATGAAAATATTCTAAACCATGTCTGCAATCACATTTTTGTAGAACCCCAAATTATAAACTTAGAAAGGAAGGTATTTATAATGTGTGTGAGAGAGACAGAGAGACAGAGAGAGGGTGTAAATGTGTGTGTGTTAAGTGTGTGTGTGTATGAGTGAATGCATGTGTATGTGAATGAATATGTGTGAGAGAAGAGTGTATGTGAGTTTGTGAGTGTGAGGGTGTGAGTGAGTGTTGTGAGACTATATGTGAGTGTGTGTGAAAGAGCAAATGTGTGTGTGTGAGAGAGTGAGCGTGTGTGAGTATGTGTGAGAGTGAGTGTGTATGCGTATGAGTGTTTATGGAGTGTGTATGTGTTATCTCATAGAATTACGCTTTTTCCATTGAAATGGTTTTTTTCAACTATTACTCTGGGAGGAACTTTAATTTAACTTTCTCTGCCTCAAGAAAGCCATGGACATTTTAGATCTAATACTCATCTACGCTTATAATAAAGTTGACTTCATAACAGTGTTTGATCCACTGTTTTCAACAGTTGAAAGATCCTGAACTGTGCTTCTCAGCCTGTTTCGATTCCACATTCTACACTGTTAAAAGAACAGACCTGATCCCATCAGTCCCAAGGTCTAATCTAAATTTTAAAGGATTTTGTTTTCTCTTTTAGACAAGTTTTTATTCCCTAACAAGTCCCCCTACTTCTCCAATAGTGTTATCATTAAATGTGATATACCTTAATTACCAGAGTAATTACCATAATCACCACAGTAATTAGAGCTGCAACTATGAACTAAGCAATTTTTCAAAGGCTCAAATCCTGCTGCACCACTTAGGCAAGGGGAGTGGATCAATGCCTCACCTTCTGCAGAAATGGTGTAAAGAGCATCCATGTAGGACAAATAATAAAAACCCAGAGACAGATATTGGGGTTCAACCTGAAGATCAGAGAAGCAAAGCATCCAAGTCACTAGAGAGATGCTCTCTCTGCCAATGCTCAGACAAACAAAGGAGTGATCCTGCAATGCTCTCCACCAACCTCAGACTTCATACTCCGCTGAGTTCCTATCTCTTCCCATTCCTGTCTCTCTCTGCCCAGCCATAACACTCCTTTCTCCACCTCCCTAATGATGGGCTTAAAGGCATAGGAGGCCAAGTGCTGAGATCACCTTTGTATGAGTTCTGTTTCTCTTTTAGGCAGATTCGATCTTATGTAGCCCATCATGGTCTTGAACTCACAGAGACCCCTCTGCCTCTGTCTCCCAAATCCTGGGATTAAAGGTGTGTGCCACCACTCCCTGGCCTGTATGGCTGACTAGCACGGCTCCTTTGCCTTCTGATCTCAGGCAAGTTTTATTTATTAAAGCACAAATAATATAACACGATTTTCCCCAATGTTTATTGCTGTGTTATTTTGAGGATTAAATGATATGATACATATACGAGATATCTATAGATATAGATACGCACACACATACACACACACATATATCATATAGCTCTCAGAAATCTACCTGGCACATCACAGGGACTCAATAAATGTTGACATTTTTATCAACTTCATGTTTTCTGCTAGAGCTTCCTGGAGAAATAAATGATAAAATACCACTAAATAGATCACTGTGGCTAAACAAGGCACGGAAAAAGAGACTGTTTTCAAGTCAAGAACTGCCCATAGACACACACAGCAGCACGCAGATGCAGATCCTCTGTTTTGCAGTGTTGTGTAGTTGATTTATGTCACTGTTGCTGCTTTATTCTCATTTCCCATTTGTATTACAATGGACAGGAGAAGGGACTATCATGTGTTGGAGGATACCTTTTATACCTGTTCCAACTTCGCCATCATATGTGTACCTGCTCACGCTCACATTGCGAAGTCTCACCTTCATTTCATCCTCTTTAAAGGACTTCCCTTACTTTCATGCTCTGTGAAGGACTTGCATTGCATAGGTATGAGAGTTAGGATAGTCAGGTCCCCCTGGGCTTAGCCAGTGCTTCCTTTTTTATGGAGGTCTCCGAGGAAACATATACTTCAAATAGCCAAAGGAAGGCACAATTATGCTTGAATTCGTGGTGGCTTTGGCTTCAAACTCCGTAGTGAAACTTCCTAATTGACAGAGATACTGCAGAAGTCTCCTTGTCCCTAGCTTCATTAGGAAAAGGTATACATCAGGGCCCAATTTTCAGCGGAACTAGACAAGCTCGTGCCTGGGCTTCTCAAGTCAAGACATCCATCCTTGTTCTGCAGCTGTATATGAAAAAAAGCACTTCCACTGGAGAGGAAAAAATAAAGCAGCAGAAAAGCCCAAGCTGCTTCAGATGTCTGAGCACTTATTACTGCTTTCCTCTGTGAATGCCACTAATGAAAACCTTCATTCCACATATTCAGACAGAATAGGAAGTGCACAAATGTCACAATTGTGTCTGGCTCCTCCAAACCAACTGCCTCTTACTTGTGGTTGGAGAAGGGAGGAAATGAATAGATGGAGAAAGGCTGCTCTCTATAAAAACCCACAACAGGTTAATGGCTTGCTGGGTGGGGGCCGCTAAAAGTGGGACTAGCCTGCATATTGGCAAAGATGCTATGAATTTAAAAAAGAATCAGGAGGACAATTTGGGAAGAATTGGAGGGAAGAGAGGAAAGGCGGAAATTATGTAATTATTATATATAATTATTATATACATTATATACAATCTAAAAATCAAAGAAATGATTAAAATATGACTAATAATCTAACATAATACTTTCTGCTATCTGCTTTCCAACATCTGCTATTAAAATTGAGGACATGGTTGTAAGACAGAATAGTTTTCCAGTGTTCAGTACTATCACATGAATTTCAAAGAAAACACTTATATTTTCAAATTGGTACTTCTCAACAGCAGCAGTGCACGGTGAGGAATCCCATAGAGACTCGTTCATGGACCACTTTGGGTGCTTACACAGTGGGAACTATGTGAAGGGCCGCCTTAACACTGAAAGATAAAACCATCTTCAGAATTAAAAAAAAATACACATATTAGAAAAAAAAGATCTAATTCTTGGGATAAATGAATTCTGCATGGTACTGCAAATCTCTTTTCTATTGTAAAGCAAAAAAGGCACAAGTGTTTCCTAGGCTCTTTATAATCACAACTTTAGTTCAAATACCTCCACCCTGACAGCACCTTCTCTGATTCCTACAGAGTCAATTCAACCACCCTCTCCTTCCACCATCTCTGCTTTATAACTGTAATACTTGGGGGGGTGTAGTAGGCTGCCTGTTAACTGCTCGCTCGCAAAGGGATGGATTGTTTCACCTGTCCAGTTTCTAACAAAGGTATAGAAACCACTTATCAGCAATCTGTTGCATGAATAATCATCAGAATGAATACATTCTTAACAGTTTTAATTGTCTGCCTTCAGGATATTGTCCTGCTTTGAGCCTTTTGATATCTGAACCATTGAAGAACATAGAACTGAAAATTTGTTTAAGTTTTGTACCAATTCCTTGACTTTATTAGAAACCAAATATATTCAGTATGGATAAATTCAAATTCACCATTAAATATCTGCAGTAAAGTTAAGAAATTTAAACAACTGTCTGGGGTATTTTTATTACAGGCCTCTCGTGTTCATATAAATAATTTGTTTGAATAAGAATGCCAAGTAAAGAATACTATTTTTTATCTCAAATGCTAGTAACAGGCTTATAATGTAAAGATTTTGAAGACAAGGAAACAATAGGAAGCTTGAAACAAGTTAGTGTTTTCCCTAAAGGCTGCCTAGTTCAGTGTATTTGATCCTTTCAAATTTACATTCCAAATAACTCAAATTCATAAATTCTATGTATTTATGATATTGTTATCCTTGTCAAGAAACTATGATTTTTTTTTGCAATCACAGTGATTAAGTAGTCAGATTCACTTATCCATAAAGAGAAGTGTTTAAAGTCTTAAAGAATGTTATGCTGGATCACAGCATAACATTTAACAGTTTATACCTAATTTTAACCAAGTGCCAGAGATAGGTAGACTAATCAGGTGTTATTATTTTAAGGAACACTTGAAATATCTTTATGTTTTGATAAATCTCCAAGTTTATTCGCTTACACTATCAAAATGAATCACCTCGTCTGGTATTTGCCAACGAAAGACAAGGCTCCTGTCAGGGCTCTCCAGATTGTGCTCCCTAAAGCCCTGCAGTTGGTTCTTAGCACACTAAACAGCTTGCTGAGACCATTTTGCACCAAATTCTGATGTTATAAAGGTGAACTAAAGTGGTGGATGTTGTTCACAATATTTTAAACAGTTTTGATTCTTGTTGTTTAACCATAACATTATAAATAATATCTGCTTTCCCAGAGGCGGACTGGTCCTGGGACTTTGGCAACTCCTCCACTGGACTCCATTTTCCAGCCCACAACTTTGGCAGATTTCTGCTTTACCTGAGGTGATGCCTGTTCCAGAGACCCAAGAAAAGTACTACCCATAGCTTGTTAACACACGGTAAAGCTGAACCAACAGGCCCAACTGCATCCTCTCCCTTGAGCTCCATATCCCAGTTCACAACCCTGGCAGAATACTTCTGCTATACTGGAGCTCGTGTCAAGCTGTGGATCCTAGAGACCAAGCACGTACCCAGAACCCCAAATACCAGACAGATACTTGGAAACTCAGAGGCAACATTGGCACCCAAAACCCCAGAAGTCTTACAATCTGAACAAACCCCAACAGAAAAACCTTGCTAGACCAGAAGACTCATCAGCCACCAGACACTTGGCCATTTAGGCCAGAATACCAGAGAGGAAACACAAACCAACGAACAGAATACTCATCCAACAAAGAAAAGTTCAGGAAACAACACCAAGACCAATAATCATCCCAAACCCAAATGCCTGAATGCCAGGGAAAGGACAATATAGCATCAACAGAGCTCAGTTATCCTATGACAACAAACCTGAATATTCCAACACAGCTGAAGCATATTAAAATAACAATAAAATCAACTTTATGAAGATGACAGAAGTCTTTATTGAAGGAATGGCCAACAAATGTTCAGTCTGTCCTGAAACCATGTCAGGAGAGTTGGCCTCCCTCTGACACTGCCTGGAGCACCAGGGCCTATAGAACAAAATATGTAACTGGGGGGAAAATGTAAATATAAATAACTAATGATATTCTCCTATATGCATAGCTATAGTCTTTTGCTATGATATTAAGATGTAAATCTGTTCTAGCTGTCTTACAGACACTTAAAGGTTCCTAGAAAAAGTTCTACTGTATCAAAAACTCTGGTAAACTAACAGTCTCCAGAGCCTATTTTGACCCCACCCATTTTCAAGCATGTTTTGCAGGTTCATTTCTCCTGCCTGCACCAAGAACTTACGAAGGGCCCTCCAGATAATGGCAGCACCTGCACCAGCTCCTGGGACTTTACCATTGGTACTGCTCCAGGCCCAGTAATTAAAATCTAACCCTAAGCCCAATTGTCATTAGAGAGACTTCGTCCAGTAACTGATGAACACAGATATAGACCCACAACCAAACATTAAGCAAACCTCAGGGAATACTTAATCCACTAACACATCAAAAAGATTATCCACTCTGATCAAGTAGGCTTCATCCCAGTGAATGTAGGATTGGTTCAATATACAAAAATGGTCAATGAAATCCACCATATTAAAAAAAAACTAAAAGAAAAAAAGCCACATGATCATCTCATTAGATGCTCAAAAAGCCTTTGATAATATATAGCACTCCTTCATGATAAAAATTCTTGAAACATATATAAACATAACATAGACAATATACACCAAGCCAATAGCCAACATCAAATTAAATGGAGAGAAACATAAAGCAATTCCACAAAAATCAGGAACAAGATAAGGCTATCCACTCTCTCCATATCTATTTAATATAATACTTGAACTTTTAGCTAGATCAATAAGACAACTAAAGGAGATCAAGAGGATACAAAGTGTACAAATTAGAAAGGACGAAGAGGAAATACCCCTAATTGCAGAGGATATGATAGTACACATAAATGACCCTGTGTATTCTGAATTTCTACAGCTGATAAACACCTTTAGTGTAGTGGCCGGATATATGATTAATTTAAAAAAAAATCAGTGGCCCTCTTATACACAAGTGATAAACGGGATGAAAAAAAAACAGGGTGGGGGGAAACAGCCTTCACAATAGCCATAAATAATAAAAATATCTTAGTATGACTCTAACCAAGCAAGTGAGAGACTTGTATGGAAAAATCTTCAAGTCTTTGAAGAAAGAAATTGAAAAATATATCAGATGGAAAGATCTGCCATATCCATGATTCAGTAGGATTAGCATAGAAAAAAAATGGGCATCTTACCAAAAATCTTTACAAAAAATTTACAGATTTAATGTGATTCCGGTCAAAATTCCAACACAATCTTTAAATTGACCTTGAAAGACAATATTCAACTTCACATGAAAAAACAAACAAACAGGATTGCTAAAACAATCCTTTATAATGAAAGAACATCTGGAGGTATCACCATCCCCGATTTCATGCTGTATTACAGAGCAATAGTAACAAAAAACCACATGGTATTGGCATAAAAACAGAAAGGTTGATAACAGAACTGAATTGAAGACCCAGATGTAAATCCACATACCTATGGACACCTGTTATTTAATTTTTTAAAAGCCCCCAAATAGACAATGGAAAAAAGAAAGCATCTTCAACAAATGGTACTAATCTAATTGGATGTCAGCATGTAGAAGAATGTAAGCAGATCAATATCTATCACCCTGCACAAAACTCAAGCCAAATGGATCAGAGTTCAACATAAAACCAGATACACTAAACCTGATAGAAGAGAAAGTATGGAATACACTTAAATGCACAGGAGACAACCTCCTGAACGTTGGTGTTCTGCACCAATCGAACAGACATTAAGATCAACATTTAATAAATGCAACCACATGAAACTGAAAAGCTTCTGAAGGCAAAAGACATTGTCAAAAGGTCAAAATGGCAGTCATCAAAATGGGAAAAGATCTTTACCAACCCCATATCTGACAGAGGGCTGATTTCCAGAGTATATAATGAACACAAGAAACTAGACATCAACAAACTAAGTAATCCAATTAAAAAATGAGATACAGAATTGAACAGAGAATTTCTCAACAGAGGAATCTCAACTGGCAGAAACACTTAAATATCTATCAACTGAAGAATTAATAAAGAAAATGTGGTACATTACACAATGGCATATTACTCAGCTGTTAAAAACCATGACATCATAAAATTTTCATGGAACTAGAAAAAAATCATGCTGACTGTGGTAACTTAGAACCAGGTAGACAAGCACGGTGTGTGCTCACTTAGAAGTGGGTATTAGCTGTGAAATAAGGGATAAGCATGCTACCATTCAGAAACCCATAGAAACTAAGTAACAAGGAGGGCTCAAGGGGGAACACATGAGTCTCAATGTGAAGTGGAAAGAGAATAGTCATCATGGGGGAGGATGGATGGCGAGAGTACTGGAAAAAAACAACTCACAGTAGCAGCAGCTCCGGAGTGAGCTAGGAACTTAGTGCAATGGAAGTTCCCAGAAATTTACCAGAGTGACCCTAGTCAAGACTCCCAGCAATGGGGGATATAGAGACTGAACCAGCCATCTTCTGTAACCAAGCAAGACTTCCACTAGAAAGATTGGGACCCCAACCAAGCCACATAACCTTTGATCTGCAATTTGCCCCATCTACAAGATATGCAGAAGTAAAGGTGGCACAGAATTTATGGATGTTGCTAACCAATAGCTAGTCCAGTTTGAGATTCATATCATGAACAGAAGCCCAACCCTGATAGTGCCTGGAAAACCAGGACTCAGAAGTTGGCCAACTCAGCCAGCAACCTAGAAGTAAACATGACTCGGGGGAGGGGGAGGCAATGAAATGAATTGTAATGCTGTACTGCTATATTCATAGATTGGTGTCTAGCCCAGTTGCATTCAGAGAGGCTTCACCCAGCAACTGGTGGAAACAGATGCAGAGACCATAGTCAAACATTAGACGAACCTCAGGGAATCCTGAAGAAGAAGGCGAGGAAATATTGTGGGAGCCAGAAGGGTCAAAGACACCACAAGAAAACTTACAGAATCAACTATCCCGGACTCATAGGAACTCCTGAACCAACAAATACAGAGCCTGCATGGGACTGACCTAGGTCCTCTGCATCTGTGTTACTGTTGTGTAGCTTGGTCTTCTTGTGGGACTTCTTAGAGTTGAAGCAGGGGCTGTCTCTGACTCTGTTACCTGCTTTAGAGTCCCTTCCCTCATACTGGGTTGCCAGCACAGTCTAAATAGTAGAGGAGGTGCCAGGTTTTACTGCAACTTGATATGTCATGACTGACTGATATGTGGGAGAACTGCATTTTTCTGAAGTGAAGGAGGAGGAGTGGATGGGGTGAGTTTTGGGGAAGAGACTAGGAAAAGAGGAAAAGCGATAGGCTGGAAAAATAATTAATTAAAATAAAACAATAAATATACAATAACATAGGTGGTGTTTCTAGAAACATTTCCTATAAGTGGCAGTCAAAAATTAACAAGCTCAGGAGTCCCATGGCTTATCATGTTGCTATTCAAATATATGAAGAATTAAAATTTTTTGTTATGCTCTGTGAAGTTATAAAAATTAATCATGATATTGGCATGGAGACATAGACATAACCTTGCTTTCCATATATATTTCCATACTTCTTAAAGTTCTGCTTGTAAGAGACGTGTTTGTTTGCACATACTCATGAATATACTCTATTGTAAACGTAAGGACTCTCGCTTGTTGGTTTTCACTTTCTGTTTTGATCTCTTTCAAGACTAAAATCTACTGATCGGTAACCACTCTGAGTTTCTTGAATGTTTTCTTTTATTTTCATAAGCAGTTTATGTACAGGACTCCTCGAACATTTACAGATCAGTTATTTTCTGCTTCAGTAACTGAAACACACAGCTATCCCATTATGTTTTTTTTTAAAGGAGGTTTCAAGAAATTCTAAAATAACTTCCATCCAACATAATACAGTACTTGTTTACTCAACTATTAGGAAATTATTGTCCAGAATAGTATCACTTAAATTTTGTATCTGAAGTCCCATTGAAAGGCTCAGATGCTACAAACCGTGGCCTATAAAGGTATAAAATGAGACAGCATTATAAGATTACTGCTATAAAAATCTCATTTTAATAATAACTGGTAGTCCATACACATACAGATAGGCCACGTTTAAAAAAAGTTTCTTGTGAGCCACCGTGTGGTTGCTGGGAATTGAACTCAGGACCTCTGGAAGAGCAACCAGTGCTCTTAACCTCTGAGCCATTTCTCCAGCCTGATTAAACATGAATATTATTTATATAATATTTTATAAAACACATTATCCTATTACTGTGGTCTTGGGGTATAAGTAGAAGGATACCCAAATTTTACATCTGTTGTATATGATAAAATATATAGATTTTCAATATAGAACAAATTCATTGACCAAATTGCAAGAAAAAATGAAATAAATTTCTGTATTCTTAAAAAAAAAAAAAGAAAAGTTTCTTGTTCAAATATTCTACTTAATTATGGTGTCAACAATGACACCATAATCATTCTTCTTCCTCATCTGGAGTTAGTATCTGTATATAAAACAGACTTATCAGCTGCATTTGTAATTTTAATGGAAGTTTATTCAGCAAGATCAGAAAGCAATGAACAACTAATTATTTAAATAGCTCCTGGAAAAATTCTCTGAACTATCAGTCTAAAGCTTTTGAAAAATCTACTTTGCATTCCCTCCCCTTCAATCTCTCTCTCACCCCCTCATGACCCTGCTTTCCTGATTTCATGTTTTTCAAAATTCATTTACAAGCTGCCTATATGCACATGGGAGCAGAACTATCTCCAGAAACACGGGCAGCCCCTCAGAGGTTACACCCCTGAGGAAAGTTGACTCTCTCTCTCTCTCTCTCTCTCTCTCTCTCTCTCTCTCTCTCTCTCTCTCTCTCTCTCCCCCACAGCCATCGACGCCAGCAGCTCCTCGGCTAAGTCTGGGACTTCATGATTCTTTCTTCCATCCAAGCTAGGCTTTTGACTGTTCAGATCTTGTGCATGCAATCTCAGTCCCTGTGAGCTCCTGTGTGCAAAGACTCAACCATGTCTGGCAAATACTGTTTTGCTGCATATGTGCACTGCCACTGGCTCTTGCCATCTTTCTACCACCTTAGGTAGACACTTCTGAAATTATACAGATGTACATACAAAATCACCCTCAGATTAATGTATTTCTCAAACATCAACAGACAGGCTTCTAGATGTGATTCATACAGAAATCCACAACTGGTCAATGTGCAGAGAATAAGAGAAGTAACCAACTCTAAATGTGACATCTTTATCATATCTTCTCTCTCCAAGAACTGAAGCTTTATGAAAACTAACCAATATGATTTCTGGATATAAAGGTATGGATAGAAAATTATTTCTAAGTGTATGTGGAAATGGCAGCGCTGTGTGCTGGAGAACACAGCAGTTTCCTCAAATGTATCCTTAGCACTCTAGAATTATTGCCTCCACAGTTTGTGACAACTCTGACATATTGTCATTAATAGCTGAACTGGGGAAAGCAAATGTGCTTTGCTCCCTGGTAAAGGGAAAGGATTTCATGCTGGAGAGAAAAGAACGTGTTGGCAAACCTTGCACTGATGTTTTTAGTTGTTTGGGAATTTTATCCTGGAGAATTATGTGCAACAGTTCAATTTCCTTCTCTTCAGTATCTAGAACAAAGACTGATGAAATTAAGCCATGGGAAGTACTTTTCCGGGCTGCAAATTAACACAGAAAGTCATGAGAGTGTTGTTCCCTGGAAGACAGATGAAATGTATGTCAGGATTCATGCCAAATGTAAACATGTATAAATCAAGTGTTCAAATATTTCTGAAGTATGCGTCTATATAGCAATTTTTTATTAAATATCTTTGTACTCAACTTACTTTTTTATTTATCTAATTTTTTAGGTAACAATGTAGTTGTACTCCTTCAATCCTAACAATTCGCAAAACACACAATGGTGATAGATAAATACACATACACTTTAAGTTCTGTCTTTAAAACAAGTTCACTTCCCTTTTAATGGCATTTCAGCAATTGAATGCAATAAACTTTATTGAGGAAGAAGTTCCTTGATATTTATTCAAAAAGTTGAAAATTTAACTCTGTTTACAAACTTGCCCATGAATCTTTATTCACAATTGCCAAAACTTGGAAGCAACAAAAATACCTTTCAGTGTAAGCAAAACAATGATGAAAGGTGATATGCGGATCTATGCAATGAAATATTATTATATGCTTCTGAAACCTTCACTTCCAAGACATTAAAAAACATAAATATTTATTTCTAAGTGGAAGAAAGCAATCTACAAAGGCCGTCTTATAACTCCAACTACATGGATGGAGATACTAAAAAAGAAATACAGGATTTCCAGGAATTGTGGGGAGGTAGTCTTTGTGACTACATGGATGACAGGGGACTTTTAGGGAAATAGAACTTCTTTTGCATGATATTACAGCATTGGCTATATGTCATTATAATTGTGAAAGCCCATAAAACACATGTCCATAATGAATTCTTGTGTCAACTACAGACATTCCTCTACTGGTCACTCCATCTCTCTGTGAAAATAAAACTTTCTAAAAAATATATTATTCTTCTTATTAGGATAGCAGCATATCCAAAATGAGGGTTTGGGGGGTTTTTTATTGGTTTTTCAAGAAAATAAGGTTTTTTTTTTAACTAATATTCTCTTTACCACTTTCAAAGAAATTATAGGTATTGTAATAAAAACTTAATTCTCCATATATTTAAACCTCATTAATAGATATTAAATGTTATTATTCTATAAAATAGTTCATTGGGCTTTAAAATTAAATACTGAATAGCTAATGAAGTAAATTTAAATAATTGAATCTAACATTGCTAGCGGAGATGTCCTTTGCTTGCTCTGTACTGAAACTGAAGTGAAATGAAGTCCGACGTTAAAGCGATTTCACTCACATAATACAAAGGCAGGAAACCCAGTCTGCTCTGCGAACAAGGAGATGAGTGATAACCGACGCAGACAATCTTGTTTTGGGTTTGATTTGGTTTGGTTTTAAATAAATATACTTTTATTCTTTTGGAATTTCATCCATACATGCAATGTATTTTGAACATATTCATCCGTACTTCTTTCCAGGACCTCCTCCTCCATCCCAAAATCATTTAAATGTTAAGAAAAAATTGTGTATAATAGTAAACAGCACTGCACTTATTTTCATTATACTTTGTGATTCTAAACTTATTTTTATAGAACAAAAATCATGAGATCAGAATGTTAATAACTGTGGCACATATGATTATAATTTTATTTTATTATTATTATTGTGTGCTTTTATCATTTTTAAATAATATCCTTGTAAAAATATTGTTTTGTTATATGTTCTGCTATCTATTCATTGCTGATCTTAGCAGATAAAATAGATTTAAACATTCTAGAGGAAAAATGAATAAAACATCAGAATAGAAAAATATTTTTTAGCCGGGTGGTGGTGGTGCATGCCTTTAGTTCCAGTATTTAGGAGGCAGAGGCAGGCGGATCTCTGTGTGTTTGAGGCCAGCCTGGTCTACAAGAGCTAGTTCCAGGACAGGCTCCAAAGCCACAGAGAAACTCTGTCTCAAAAAAAAAAAGAAAGAAAAGAAAAGAAAAAGAAAAATATTTTTAAAATAAATCACTAAATTAAAGTAGAAATGTAACTTTAAGATTCATGGGTTTGGACCAGTACTTCATATTCTCTTTCTGGATGACCTGAGTTTTCTGTTGCTCTTATAGCTTCCCTACAGGCATTTTATACTTTCCTTACAATAATAAGAAGGAAGAAATAAGAGCAAATATGGTTTTTCATTTCCTCTAGTTTTAAATAAAACAAAAGGATAGTAGAGAGACAGAGTATAACATTTTACTCAAGTCACCAAGACTCATCTTTACTCCCAGAAATCAGGAGGCAAAGACAGGTGGATCTCTATGAGTTCATTGCCAAACTGGTCTACAGAGTAAGCTTTTTGTCAGCTGCTGCTATGTCAGACACTGCCTCAAATAGATAAATAAATAAATAAATTTGATTAACACATGTATAATGTTTAAATAAGAATAGAAAAAGACAGAAGAGAAGTTAAGAATGCTTCAAGAAACTAAAAAGAATCTATTTAGAATTATTATTCTTATTATTCTTATGCAGGATAGAGTTTCTCAGTACTTCTCAGGAGCTAATATAAATTATATGGTCTCCTATAAAACTTAATCAGCAAAGGAAAGAAGAGGATCTGGGGTCCATTAGAGATTTCTTAAGCAGAATTATGAGTAATTTAGAAATTATTACCTTTTATGAACCTTATCCCATCCATTTGCCAAAATTTGAATTTTCATTTCTCATTTGAAAAATGAATAGAGGGCTAAAGAGACAACTCAATCTCCAAAAGTGCTTACTGCGCAAGTATAGGACCTGAGTTCAGATCTCGTCTACTTCCCCCATAAAATGTCAGGCAGGAGGCCCGGGTGGCGGAGGCACCGGCAGGCAGACCTAGGCGGCGGAAGCACCGGCGCGCAGGAAGACCCGGGTGGCGGAGGCATCGGCAGGCAGGCCCAGGCGGCTGAGGCACCGGCAGGCAGGCCCAGGCGGCGGAGGCACTGGATGCAGGATAGTGCGGGCAAGAAACAGTGAAGCCCGCACTGAGAGCAGATTGCCCCGCTACAATTAAATCAAACCCAATAGATAGCATCGGTAAGAGGAGATGGGCAGACGCCAAGGCAAGAATTCACCCAACAATCTGAAAAACAACATGAAAACACCAGAACCCAATGATCTTACAACACAAGGACTTGAACACCCTAACACAGGAGAAGAGGAAAAAACTGACTTTTTGAAAGCAATAGAGTCCCTTAAACAACATGTAAAAAACGCCCTCATAGAAATGGATGAGAAGTATAACAAAAAGTTTGAAGAAATGAGTAAATACATAAATGATACCCTGGGAAGCCAAGAAAAAATGATCAAACAGGTAATGGAAACAGTCCAAGAATTGAAAACTGAAATGGAAGCAAGGAAGAAAACACAAACTGAGGACCAGCTGGATATGGCAAATATAGGTCAATGAGCAGAGACTACAGAAACAAGCATAATCAATAGAATACAGGAGATGGAAGAAAGAATCTCAGATTCTGAAGACACCATAGAGAAAATAAACGGACTGATCAAAGAAAACACCAAAACCAACAAATTCTCATCACAAAACATTCAGGAAATATGGGACACAATAAAAAGACCAAACCTAAGAATAATAGGGATAGAAGAAGGAGAAGAGGCACAGCTCAAAGGTCCAGAAAATATTTTTAACAAAATTATGGAAGAAAACTTCCCCAACATAAAGAAAGATATTCCTTTGAATATTCAAGAAGCATACAGAACACCAAACAGACTGGATCAAAAAAAAAAAAAACGTCCCCTCGCCATATAATAATCAAAACACAAAATATACAGATTAAAGAAAGAATATTAAGAGCTGCAAAGGAAAAAGGCCAAGTAACTTATAAAGGTAAACCGATCAGACTTACACCTGACTTCTCTATGGAAACCATGAAAGCCAGAAGGTCCTGGATAGAGGTACTACAGAAACTAAGAGACCATGGATGCAAACCCAAACTACTATACCCAGCCAAGCTATCATTCACTATCAATGGAGAAAACAAGACATTCCAGGATAAGAACAAATTTAAACAATACGTTGCCACAAATCCAGCCCTACAGAAAGTAATAGAAGGAAAATCACAACCCAAGGAATCCAACATTGCCAACACTGCCTACAATAACCCAGGCATCTAGTGACCCTTCAACAGCACAACTCAAAGAAGGGAGACACACAAACTCTTCTACCAAAAGCAATAAGAATAACCGGAGTTAACAACCACTGGTCATTAATATCACTTAATATTAATGGCCTCAATTCACCAATAAAAAGGCACAGGCTAAGAGACTGGATACGAAAACAGGATCCAACAGTCTGCTGTTTGCAAGAAACTCATCTCAACCACAAAGACAGGCATCTACTCAGAGTAAAGGGTTGGGAAAAGGTTTTTCAAGCAAATGGTCTTAAGAAAAAAGCAGGTGTGGCCATACTAATTTCTAACAAAACTGACTTCAAACTAAAATCAATCAGAAGAGATCGAGAGGGACACTTTATACTCATAACAGGAACAATTCAGCAGGATGAAGTCTCAATCCTGAATATCTATGCCCCTAATATAAAAGCACCCACTTATGTAAAAGAAATACTGCTAAAACTCAAGGCAGACATCAAATCACACACACTAGTAGTAGGAGACTTTAACACACCTCTCTCACCAATGGACAGGTCAATCAGACAGAAAACTAATAGAGAATTAAGAGAATTGTTGGAGGTAATGAAGCAAATGGACTTAACAGACATCTATAGAACACTCCACCCAAATAGGAAAGAATACACCTTCTTCTCTGCAGCTCATGGAACCTTCTCGAAAATTGACCACATACTTGGAAACAAAGGAAACCTCCACAGATACAAAAAAATATCAGTGTCCACCTGTGTCTTATCAGATCACCACGGATTAAAGTTAGAAGGCACCAACAATGCTACCCCCAGAAAGCTGATAAACTCATGGAAACTGAACAGTCAACTACTGAACCACACATGGGTCAAGGAAGAAATTAAGAAAGAAATTAAAGTCTTCCTTGAATTTAATGAAAACAAAGAGACAACATACTCAAACCTATGGGACATGATGAAAGCAGTGCTAAGAGGAAAGTTCATAGCACTAAGTGCCCACTTAAAGAAAACGGAGAAAGCATACATTGGGGACTTAACAGCACACCTGAAAGCTCTAGAAAAAAAAGAAGCAGACGCGCCCAGGAGGAGTAGAAGACTGGAAATAATCAAACTGAGGGCAGAAATCAACAAAATAGAAACACAGAAAACAGTCCAAAGAATCAATGAAACAAAAAGTTGGTTCTTGGAGAAAATCAACAAGATTGACAAACCCCTATCCAAACTAATTAAACGACAGAGGGAGAACACGAAATAAATAAGATCAGAAATGAAAAGGGGGACATAACCACAGACACAGAGGAAATTCAGAGAATCATTAGATCTTACTACAAAAGCCTGTATGCCACAAAACTGGAAAATGCAAAAGAAATGGACACTTTTTTAGATAAGTACCATATACCAAACCTAAACCAAGACCAGGTGAACGATCTAAATAGACCTGTTAGTCGCGAAGAATTAGAAACGGTTATCAAAAATCTCCCTTCCAAAAAAAGCCCAGGACCAGATGGTTTCAATGCAGAATTCTACCAGAACTTCCAAGAAGAGCTAATACCTATACTTCTTAATGTATTTCACAATATAGAAACAGAAGAGTCATTGCCAAATTCCTTTTATGAAGCTACAGTTAAACTGATACCAAAACCACACAAAGACCCAACCAAGAAAGAGAATTACAGGCCTATCTCACTCATGAACATCGACGCAAAAATTCTCAATAAAATACTGGCAAACCGAATCCAAGAACACATTAGAAAAGTTATCCATTATGATCAAGTAGGCTTCATTCCAGAGATGCAGGGCTGGTTCAACATACGCAAATCTATCAATGTAATCAACCATATAAATAAACTGAAAGAAAAAAACCATATGATCATTTCATTAGATGCTGAAAAAGCATTCGACAAAATTCAACACCCCTTTATGATAAAGGTCTTGGAGAAATTAGGGATACAAGGGTCATACCTAAATATAATAAAAGCTATTTACAGCAAGCCGACAGCTAACATTAAATTAAATGGAGAAAAACTCAAAGCCATCCCACTAAAATCAGGAACACGACAAGGATGTCCACTCTCTCCATACCTCTTCAATATAGTGCTTGAAGTTCTAGCAATAGCAATAAGACAACATAAGGGGATCAAGGGGATCCATATTGGAAAGGAAGAAGTTAAGCTTTCATTATTTGCAGATGATATGATAGTATACATAAGCGACCCCAAAAACTCTACCAAAGAACTCCTACAGCTGATAAACACCTTTGGTAATGTGGCAGGTTACAAAATCAACTCCAAAAAATTAGTTGCCTTCCTATACACTAAGGATAAGGAAGCAGAGAGGGAAATCAGAGAAGCATCACCTTTCACGATAGCCACAAATAGCATAAAATATCTTGGGGTAACTCTGACCAAGGGAGTGAAAGATCTATTTGGCAAGAACTTTAAGTCTTTGAAGAAAGAAATTGAAGAGGACACCAGAAAATGGAAGGACCTCCCTTGCTCTTGGATTGGGAGGATCAACATAGTAAAAATCGCAATTCTACCAAAAGCAATCTATAGATTCAATGCAATCCCCATCAAAATCCCATCAAAATTCTTCACAGATCTGGAGAAGACAATAATCAACTTTATATGGAAAAACAAAAAACCCAGGATAGCCAAAACAATCTTATACAATAAAGGATCGTCTGGAGGCATTACCATCCCTGACTTCAAACTCTATTACAGAGCTACAGTACTGAAAACAGCTTGGTACTGGCATAAAAACAGAGAAGTCGACCAATGGAATAGAATAGAAGACCCTGACTTTAGCCCACAAACCTATGAACACCTGATTTTCGATAAAGGAGCTAAAAGTATACAATGGAAAAAAGAGAGCATCTTCAACAAATTGTGCTGGCAAAACTGGATGTCAATCTGTAGAAGAATGAAAATAGATCCATATCTATCACCATGCACAAAACTCAAGTCCAAATGGATTAAAGACCTCAATATCAGTCCAAACACACTGAACCTGATAGAAGAGAAAGTGGGAAGTACTCTACAACACATGGGCACAGGAGAACACTTCCTACGTATAACCCCAGCAGCACAAACACTAAGGACATCATTGAATAAATGGGACCTCCTGAGACTGAGAAGCTTCTGTAAAGCAAAGGACACTGTCACTAAGACAGAAAGGCAACCCACTGACTGGGAGAAGATCTTCACCCACCCCGCAACTGACAAAGGTCTGATATCCAAAATATATAAAGAACTCAAGAAATTAGACCCTAAAAGGTTAATCAATCCAATTATAAAATGGGGCACTGAGCTGAACAGAGACTTTTCAACAGAAGAAGTTCAAATGGCCAAAAGACACTTAAGATCGTGCTCAACTTCCTTAGCAATCAGGGAAATGCAAATCAAGACAACATTAAGATACCATCTTACACCTGTCAGAATGGCTAAAATCAAAAACACCAATGATAGCCTCTGCTGGAGAGGTTGTGGAGAAAGGGGCACTCTCATCCATTGCTGGTGGGAATGCAAACTTGTGCAACCACTTTGGAAAGCAGTGTGGCGGTTTCTCAGGAAAGTCGGGTTCAGCCTACCTCTCGACCCAGGAATACCACTATTGGGAATATACCCAAGAGATGCCCAAACATACAACAAAAGTATATGCTCAACTATGTTCATAGCAGCATTGTTTATATTAGCCAGAACCTGGAAACAACCTAGATGTCCTTCAATGGAAGAATGGATGAAGAAAGTATGGAATATATACATATTAGAGTACTACTCAGCAGTAAAAAACAATGACTTCTTGAATTTTGCATACAAATGGACGGAAATAGAAAACACTATCCTGAGTGAGGTAAGCCAGACCCAAAAAGAGGAACATGGGATGTACTCACTCATATTTGGTTTCTAGCCATAAATAAAGGACATTGAGACTATAATTCGTGATCCTAGAGAAGCTAAATAAGAAGGTGAACCCAAAGAAAAACATATAAGCATCCTCCTGAATATTAACCTTCATCAGGCAATGAAAGAAGACAGAGACAGAGACCAACATTGGAGCACTGGACTGAAGTCTCACTATCCAAAGGAGGAGCAGAAGGAGAGTGAGCACGAGCAAGGAACTCAGGACCGCGAGGGTGCACCCACACACTGAGACAATGGGGATGTTCTATCAGGAACTCACCAAGGCCAGCTGGCCGGGGTCTGAAAAAGCATGGGACAAAACCGGTCTCGCTGAACATAACAGACAATGAGGACTACTGAGAACTGAAGAACAATGGCAATGGGTTCTTGATCCTATTGCACGTAATGGCTTTGTGAGAGCCCAGGTAGTTTGGATGCTCACCTTAATAGACCTGGATGGAGGTGGGTGGTCCTTGGACCTCCCACAGGGCAGAGAAACCTGCTTGCTCTTTGGGCTGAGGAGGGAGGAAGACTTGATTGGGGGAGGGGGAGGGAATGGGAGGTGGTGGCGGGGAAGAGGCAGAAATCTTTAATAATTAAATTAATTAATTAATAAAAAAATGTCAGGCAGGTCTGCATACATCAGTGATTCTAGCATTGGGGATGCAATGGCAGAAAGCCCCCTGGAGTTCTCTAGCTATCCAGTCTCACTGAACTGATGGTCTCTGAGTCACTAACAGATGATGAATCAAAAACTAGTGTGGAGAACGACATAAGATGCCCAGTGTCTACCTACGGTCTGAATGAATACATACACTGGTCCCCATACACAGAGCCAGACAAACACATTCCATACACTAACAGAAAAAGAACAAATTGAATACAGATTTGATCGTCATCTAATTATATAGCATGGGACTTACTCTGACCTGTGAGCATAGTTATGGGTTTATACAGTTCTCTGCTTGAGCTGGGTATGACCAACAAGTTTTGGCTAACTTCTTTTCACAGAGTCTATGTTTCTCTCCTCTCGCTTGTAAATAGGAGAGATTCCACCATAGTATCTCTAAGGAATGTATATTGTATCCTAGTACACATTACATGGGTGCTATTTAAAGTCACAGTTTCTTCCCCCTATTGATCCTTGTCATTTCACCCCAGGCAAAATGGATTAGAATGGGTGTTGGCCCTCTTACTCCCCTATCTCACCCTAAGCTTCTAACAATAAATTAAAGGCTTAAGTGTCTACCAGTGAAATGAGGGGGGGAAATCCTAAGCAATCTTGATAGAGAACTAATAAAACCTTGAGGAAATGATAAATTGCTTTCAGACAACACACCATCTCTAATTATAGGAGATATCAGATGTTTGGTATCTAAGGTATAGGGAGGAAGTTTGTAGAAATATCTGTGTAATTGGGTGGTTCCCGAGTCTGTGCGATGCTCAGTAGGCATACTCAGAGGGTTGCTATTTTCAGGAGGCAGAGAGAAAAATAACAGCATATGCTGACTATTCACAGCATGCAGGTGTCACACTAAGCCCTTAAGCACTCCGTGTCTCGTTAAATGTTTATAAAATGTGCGTGCTTATTATTCCAATTGAAAGATGAAACTATGGAGGTTTATAAGATGTAACTGACTGATTCAAAATTTCAAACCCCATGTGGGAGAGCTGGGATTTGAGCTCATGTCTGTTCATCAACAGCTCAGAAGGGGAGAAAAGAAACTTGAGATATAACAAACAAAGAAGGGAAAAGGGTGAGATGGAAAGGGGGAATACAAATGGCATATTAAATAGACAGTAGGCATTTCTCGTGTCTGTTACGTGAGTGCTACATGTCTATACAAATTCCATAAATAAACACTTTAAAAGAGATAAAATTAGAAATTCAGTTCTGATGGTACATGAATATCATTGCAGGACAATGGAGGCTAAGATAGGAAGACAGCAAAGTCTAAACCAGTAAGAAAGAGAAAGAAAAAGAGAAGGGAGAAGAAGGAAAGGAGGGAGGGAGGGAGGGAGGGAGGAAGGAAGAGAGGAAGGGGAAAGGAAGGAAGAAAGGAGGGAAAGAAAGTTATTAATAGCTTCAAAAGTGTTTTTATAGTTTATTTATGTTTTTGGACGTATCTAAAGGAATAAGAGAACCAAATCCCCTAGTTTAATGATTATTCAACAGAATTTAAAAGACCTTTTCTCATTCACATCCTTCACTTTGAACTAACTTTGTGATTAAAACTTAATGTAATTATAAGAGTTAATAACCTTAAAGAGAAAAATAATCAAGGCTCCGTTTTCATTTTCAGGCAGATTCTTGCTGAAAGAAAGTATCAGAAAATAATTACCCCTTATAACATTGGACCTATTCCATTAAATACCTTCTTTCATTAAAAGAGGAATGTATGTAATTTTGAAAGGAACAGGAAATAAAGAGAGAATGAGCTCCATTCGATCTGCTCTATGCAAGTCGCACGCTCATATTGACAGGGATAAACTTTTCCATTTCAGTTGAAAAGGCAAAAGCGTGCACCTTTCTACTCCTATGTTTAAGAGGCTAAGTAACACCGCGGGCAAATCTTGTTGGCTCTGTACAACACGAGCATCTTCTCCAATGTCTGACTTGGATTTCTGAAGTTGGCTGCTCTAAAAGATCGCTAAGACCTCAGTCTCCAGCCACGGATCTCCATTCTTGCAGGGTGACACACGCTCTTGCATTATGATAGCACCGTTGATGAAACAGTCTCTGTTTATAGTATTTGCCATCCAGTCCATCATCCCTTTATCAAATACTTTCTAATTGTTGCTGTATGCTGATAAATTCACAGGAAGTCTAGGGACATAAATACTACCTATGTCATTACCATCTGCTGTGGAACAATCCTCTTCTACACTATGAATATGTATTACTCACATTGGTTAGTAAAAAACTGGAAGTTAGGTAGGAAAGCCAAACTGAGAATGATGGGAAGAAGGAGGGAGGGGTCGGGAGAGACACCAGCCAGGCCTCCGAGCAATCAGGATATGTACAAAATGAGGTAATAAGTCATGAGCCATGTTGCAAAGCATAAATAGAAATGTGAGTTAATTTACCCTAGAGTTAGTTAGCAACAAGACTGAGCTATTGGATGAGTATTTATAATTTATAATCATCCACTCAGTCAGCTATTTTGGGACCAAGCAATCAGGAAAAGGAAATATCTGTCTACAACCTTCTGTATTTTAAAGGCAAGGAAACCATTTAATAAGATTTCATTACTTGAGACAGATTTCACAAAGAGACAAATGGTAAGGCTAGATTCTAATTCTGAGTCTAAAGCTTGAGTTTCTGGTCACTGTGAAAAACGCAAGCTGTTAACTGTAAACACCTTCTGATATCTCTGTCACTGTCAGATCTGTCCATCTATTTCCTCATTCTTTTTCCAAGGCTGACTTTTGTAGCCCAGTTAAATTCAGGTCAGGTCAACCCCCATGACCGAGCCCAACTTTCTCTGGGATCTGTTCATCACCCATCCTTCTGTTTGCAGTGGATGATGAAGAGTGACAGGCATCACAAGACAAAGAATGAGGAAAAATGAGGGAGCCGGCTCAACTCATAAAGGATCTTGCCACTGAGTCCTATGACCTGAGTTCAATACTTAGTACCGACAACATAGAAAGAGAGAATTCACTTCTACAAATTGTCCTCTGACCCACGCATGTGTGTCCCAAAATGTGAGAACACACACACTAAATAAATAAATAGAATTGTAATAAAAATAAATTTGATTTTTTAAAAAAAAATACAGTAAGTAAAAGGAGAGTATAAAGTTCATAAAGCAGAGCAAGACCTAAAATTAAAATAGCTCCAACTATGTTCTTCAAGCTATACCTTATTTTAAGAAAACACGTAAAGCAATGGTAACTTTATTTTTCACTGCTATAAAAAAATTGACCTCTAAAATCCACAGTTTAGTACATTACTCAGAAAACAGAGACAGGTATGATTTTACTACAGAGTTTCTCCATGCTTCAATTTTTAAGATTAATACTCTGTGGCCCAATTTAAATTTTCTTAATAAGAAACAAAAATTACTTAATTTCAAATACCCCTGCTCATTTATCTTTATATATTCAATGTTACAGTGCTTTATGTTCACTTTTCATAAATATGTAAGTATTTCTAACAGTAAGCTACAAACTGTTCATTTCTACATTAAAGAGGGTTGAGAGATACACAGTGCTTACCAAGCATTTACTTTGAAAGTATAAGAGCTTTAGTTCATACCTGAGCACCCATGTGACCCCTGAGGACAGCAGCCTGGGTCTGAAACCCCGATATGGGAGAAAAAGCACCTTGTCTCAGTTTTCTGACCAGACAGTCTAGCTGAATAAATGAAACCTAGGCTTAGTGTCAGATCTTTTTTGAAAAACTATGGTAGAGTGCAATGGTGAAAGATATTGGATATCAACCTGCAGCTTTTAAATATGCACAACATGAACAAGTCAACACACATACACACACACACATATGCACACACACACATACCACATATGCACTAAACATCATACACACACATACACAAACAGCACACACACACATGCCCCACATGCTCACTAAACACACCAAACACGCACATGTACAATACCACATTCACTAATATATAACATACCTCCAAATTATTAATAATGCTTTCTGGATTAATTTCAAATTGGGTAGTTACCCTAAAGGATAGTATTTTCAGGCTCTATAATCACTTCAAAATGCTTGACTTTGCCTTATCTCTGTTTAGTAGATAAGCTAACTTTAATCATAAGGAAAGCATATATCATCAATTAAAACAAAGACATTTTATTTCAATTTGTCCATCTACTAACTTCTGCGTTTCATCTTCTGTAGTGATATTTCATTTGTATTTTATTAAATAAAGCTTGCCTGAAGTTCAGAGAGTAAAACAGCAGCACTGATCAGTCTTACAGACCAGGCAGTGGTGACACACACCTTTAATCCTAGTAGCCACCACACTAGTTTGCCATAGAAACTGGGCAGTAGTGGTACACGCCTTTAATCACAGCACTAGACAGGAATATAAGATGGGAGGAGACAGCTCTCAGACACAGACAGTCTCATCCTGAGATTCCTGGAGGCAGGATTGCCAATTCAGACTGAGGCAGAGGAAAGAGCCAATGGGTGGCTGTTTTGTTTTTCTGAGCTTCAGATTGAACCCCAATTTCTGTCTCTGGGTTTTTATTAATGGTGCCACAATTTTCTACTTATAGAAGTTAATGAATTGGCCAGTAGTATCAATTTAATCAATAGCAAAAGTGCGAAATAATACTGAAATCACTACAACTGTGGGTCTGTCACAAAAATGCAGAGAAAGATCTCTTAGGGAAGCTTGTGAGGGCAGGCCCATCTCCATTTCCTGAGTACATCTACTGCCTTGTTTCAGATGCTCTTCACCTAGACTGTTGTCTTTACACTCAGCATCTTTGCCTTCATCCTCATTCAATCAGTCTTCAAATTCTTGACATATTATTTTTCTACAACATTTTCCCTAGAATTTTAAATCTTATTCAAAACACTTAATTCTGTTTCGCTTTGCCTGGTATTCCACATCTGAACAACAGAGCCTGGCAGTGATTTCAAATGAATCCAACCTCACCCCACCAGCCCGATATCTCAAGT
Source organism: Chionomys nivalis (assembly GCF_950005125.1). Taxonomy (NCBI): domain Eukaryota; kingdom Metazoa; phylum Chordata; class Mammalia; order Rodentia; family Cricetidae; genus Chionomys; species Chionomys nivalis. Next base: position 175,617,920 of record NC_080086.1, on the reverse strand, counting down.
GGTCCCCTGAGCAGACTACTCTATAAATGGTCAATGTTCCCATGGCGATCCTCTCCATCTTCGTGCTGTATCCATAGTGTGTCTGTATGGGAAAATGTCACATTTGGCTCACAGCTTCAGCCCGACGTAACCTGATTGTTTTGTAGTCTTAGTGCTTCACTTACGTCTTTTCCAAACCTCTCCTTGTTGGAACTTTTAGATGTCCATGCCACCAACATGTCACTTATTCAATTGAATTGTTAATAACAATTTCCTGGGTCTCTTTTGTTACGTTATGAAATTTGACAGCTCACAACCCATGGTTTGTTACTATTTGTGCTCATGCTGCCGAGTGTAGAGCCTTCTGCTTTGTGCCTTGTAAACTTGCTAATGCAATATACGTAGAATAAACAATGTATACGGATCAAATTATTACAATTATGATTTTTTTAAAAACACACTTTTCTTTTTAAAGGATCTATAGAGAATTTAGAGCTGAAAGAAATCTCAGAATTTCCATGATTTCTCTATAATCTGAGTAAGAGATGTCCTGAAGGTTAGGGTGGACTCACAACAGAGCAAAGTGGTGTCAGAGGCAGGGAAAGTCTCAATCCACTGCTCAGTCATGATGTTATGCCACATCCAGCATAATGTTGTTGTTTTTTTTTTTTTAAGTAAAACAGTCTTTTTCAATACATGTCTGCAAATACAAATATTTCAAATAATGTCATTAAGATATATGTCCCCCAAATAACAAGGATTTGATATGATGTACTAACCAGTCAGGTATAGTCCAGGTATAGACACACTTGTACTCCGAGTACAGCGGAAGCCAAGTCTGAATAACCAATCACCATAAGCAAAGCCACAGAGCAAAATTAAGGCAAACCTCAACTCTATGCTAAAGGCTTAGCTCTTATAAAAAATTTTGAAATGTACTGATCAATTTATCCTTTCAAAGAAATCATATCCACATGTATTCTCATGTATTTGAAACACTTGAAATAATTATCCTTTAATAATTACTGCTGTCATTTTTTTTATTATGTATACAATGTTCTGTCTGCATGTATGCCTTCCCTCCAGAAGAGGGCACCAGATCTCATAGATGGTTGTGAGCCACCATGTGGTTGCTGGGAATTGAACTCAGGACCTCTGGAAGTGCTCTTAACCTCTGAGCCATCTACTGCTGTCATTTTAATTTTTATAAATTTGGCTTATTAAAAACAGCCTATTGTAGAGAATCTAATATCTTTATAAAACTTTAACATATTCACTTATTTATTACAATTCACAAATTTCACCAGTTAATCCTTGGAAATGTCAATCTATGTGTCCTTTAATCTATTAAATACTAATTCACAACTTTAGTGTATCCATAAAATTATTTCAGTTGTAGAGAATGGTTTTATAACATTCAATATTCAACTTAAACAAAGTCAAAAATATTCTATTTTCCTAAAGTTTAAATTATCTATTTAAATGGGATCATTTATCTCTCTCTCAATCTCTATCTCTGTCTCTCAATGCATTCACACACACACACACACACGCACACACACTCATCATTTTTCCAGCTAAATGCAAAATCAAGTAGTCTCACTTACTGTTTCAATTGATTTTGCTGTTATTGGTAAGCAAATAGTAATAAAGTTAACTTTCCCAAAAGAAGACTAAATATGTTTTTATCACACTATAAACAAAATCTCTCATACTGGTAATAAATGTATACATTTCCTTGATTATAGTAACTACCTGTTTCTGGCTATTTCTATCAAGGTCCATTTATCACAACTTATGTATTTATTACTAGTTATATACTAGACAGATCATTGTAATCTTAAAGCTTAATATTTGTGTCCATGTTAAATGCTTGACAAAAAGAATATCTTCAAAATAACCTTAGATAATATTTTTCATTTACTCTAACCATTAAATTTATAATATTATGTATCTAAACATTCAGAAAATATTCTTTTTTCTTTTGTAGTTAAGCTAAGCAACAATGTAGATTTACTTTGAAACTTTTCTAATAATTATCTTTTCTCTTCATTTGACACATTTTCAAATGTGTCGAAGTTACCTTCATATTGAATTTATTTTATTTTCAGTTTGCTGCCAGATATTCTAATATTTTTTGAAAGAAGTACCAGAGATTGACTTTACATAAAGTAATAATTGTGTAAGAAGCCTCTTGATGTTTCATGTTCATGTCTTATCTTATTATTTTCTAAAATAGTTATTTTAATTTTTAAAATATATCATCTTCTGATCAAATGATTTAAATCTAAAGAAAGCAAAATGATAATCTTTCTCTTTTAATAATAACTTTTGCTATTTTTTATTTTGTTATAATATTTTTAATTTACAGGACATTAATGACAGTCAATATATCTAATAAATCTACTCAATAGAAATAACTATAAACATACTGGTTAGATGCTGAGAGAACCGTATTTTATCATGTTTAAAATCCATTCTCTTTCTACATGGGTTATTTTGTACTTATTACAACAATACAATTTATATTTTAACAATTTATCTTTTATACAGTATCATAAAATATCAATCATATTTGACCTATTAGCATGGCTGCAGAGCATTTCTTAATATTGAGTCATACAGATAGTTAAAGATATCTTATGCAAATCAAATTTGGTTCCTAATTGGACTACAGTGTTCAGAGATTTATAATTGTATTTTAGAATTATTGAATTAAATTCTTAAAATGAATAAAATTTCTCAAGAAAATATTGACAAATTTTACTTTAATGCCTGTCTCTTGCAAATGGTCCTGTTTTATCCTAGAAAGCTGAGCATAGTAATAACGCAACCACCACCTCTCAGTTCAGTTAAGGGGCACATCACACTGGGTATCAGGGAATTCAGCCAGACTGTGAAGGCTAGTATTATAGAACTCCAGAGCTGATATCTGCAATCTGCATTGCTTCCCACAGATACTGATTGAATCATAGCTGTGTCTGCCTCAGTCTAAGAAATGCTTGTCACCAATGAAGCAACCAAACTCCGAGTCCTAAATATGATCCTCCTTTTCTTTCAACCTCCAGCTTAGACTAAGTCACATAAAGAAAGGGTGTAAACACCCCCTTATACCCAAGCAGCACCCTGACAATCAGCATGTCCCATTTGCTTTGAAAAGCATCAGCTGTCTGATCTGAGTTTGTTCAGAGGATTCAGTGCCTCAAAGTTGGAATTGAGACTTTGCAGCCAAGAAAACATTATGTATTATACATAATATATATTAGTATGATACATATATAATGAAATATAAAATATATATGGCATCATAAGTCTCAGTTCTTGTTGCTCTGAAACAAAAGAACTGCATCCCAGCTGTGTACTTGGGCTGCTCTGCAGATCAAATGTAAGAAAAGTCTGTACAATAAGAAGAGCTAACAGTAACAGAGGGCTGGTTTTACTTCATTAGAACTGTTTCTTTTCTTAAATATTTCACATTCCCTTTTGAAATTTCCTGACATGTTTTCATAAATTCTTTGTGTTACCTTAGTTACATAAGTTTGGGTTGTTTTTGTTATCAAACAAACAAATAATCCTAATTATTACATGCTATTATGCTTCTCTCTCCCCTAAACTGAGCTCAAGAAAAGGCAAAAAGAATGGCAGTATCTCTGAAATTCCATCCAACACGTTTTATGCTAAATATAGTACCTTTGTTCTGGAAAATCTTTGATTCTATACAAGATGTAGAGTATTAATATTTTATCATTTTGGAGTAAAGAATTGACATGGTTGCTTAAACTTTAAAAAAATGAACTCTTCCTTCTTTGTGTTTTTCTTATGATAGATCTTAGAGTTTTAAAAATTTATAAAAAGAACGTTTTGTTCAAATAGTCGCAATAAAAAGGAACCTAAAAGGCAAGTCTTGCCCAGGTAAAGAAGGAAAGTGACAAAAAACACCTATGGAAATCAAGAGTAATTCTACAAATACCAGGATTCAGAATATGCCTACAGTACAGAATCAGGAATGAAAGTTCCAACAATGCATGAAATCAATCAGATTAAAATCAGTAAAACTCCTATCGCAGTTTATGCTTTTGTTGTCAAGGGGTACTGTTTAGTTCAGTACTTTGACTACATCATCTTTAAATAGCTACTGTAATAGAATAATGCTGATCGAAGGTATCATGGTTTGTGACCCTAAATTCTAGCATGTTCGTTACATACTCAATTTTAAAACACACTATAAGATGCATGATCTTTTAAACTAAGTATTACCACACTGTTGCTTAAGTAGCTATTCTTGGTTACAGTCTCAGCAAGAACAACTTTAAGCACGATCCTGTCACGCCAACAGTCTACACAACATGATCCTGTTATACCAATAGTCTACACAGCATGATCCTGTTATACCAACAGTCTACACAGCATGATCCTGTTATACCAACAGTCTACACAGCATGATCTGGAACACCAACAGTCTACACAGCATGATCCTGGAACACCAACAGTCTACACAGCACGATCCTGTTATACCAACAGTCTACACAGCATGATCCTGGAACACCAACAGTCTACACAGCATGATCCTAGAACACCAACAGTCTACACAGCATGATCCTAGAACACCAACAGTCTACATAGCATGATCCTAGAACACCAACAGACTACACAACATGATCCTGTTATATCAACAGTCTACACAGCATGATCCTATAACACCAACAGTCTACACAACACCCAGTTGTTTGGGCTACTTTATCACCTCCTATTTACAAAGTAGGAGATTCTCCCTCCAAACCAATGGCATGGTTTTATTCATTCAAATTTAAGAGTCCAGTGGACAAAATAAAACAGTATTTCCCAGTACTAATGTAAAAAAAACAAACAGCTTGGTAAAGTTATTTCTAAGATGCAATTTAACAGCTTGGTAAAGTTATTTCTAAGATGCAATTTCTCTTTGACACAGCCATAATTCAGTATTTAAATGATCATTATTAAATAATTTTATCCAATAGTCAATTCTGGGTGTCTCTTTTTAAGTACTTGAAAGAACATTTTGTATTGCACTGATTATGACAGTAAAGTTATGCAAAATTTCTCTGTAAAGCTCACTTTTTTTCACCTTTGGTTTTTTGAGACAGGGTTTCTCTATATAACAACCCTATCTGTCCTGGAACAAGTTCTGTAGAACAGGTTAGCCTCAAACTTATAGTGATCTGTCTGCCTCTGCCTCCTGAGTGCTGGGATTAAAGATGTGCACCACCAATGCCCAAAGCTTACTTTAAAAAAAAAAAAAAAAAAAAAAAAAAAAACAGTCTTTAAGAGTTTTGCTAGAATGTTCCTGAAACATATTTGCTACCATATAATTTAGCAGCTTTAGTCCCAAATAAGCATATCTGTGAAGTGGCATTTCATTTGTATTTTAATAAATAAAGCTTGCCTGAAGGGCAGAGAGTAAAACAGCCCACTGGTCAGCCTTACAGACCAGGCAATATTAACACACACCTTTAACCCTAGTAGCCACATTAGTTGCCTTAGAAATCAGGTGGTACATGCCTTTAACCCGAGTGGTGCAAACCTTTAATCCTAGACCTAGAGAGGATTATAAAACAGGAGGAGACAGCTCTCAGACACAGTCTCATTCTGAGATTCCTGGAGGCAGGATTGCCATTTTGGACTAAGGTCAAGTTAAGAGTTGGTGACCAGCTGTATTGCTTTATCTTCATGTTGAGCCCCAATATCTATCTCTGAGTTTTTGCTAATCATGCTTCATATCTGAGCTCTTAGGGAAATAAAAATTGGTCCTAAAGAATATTTAGTATGGCCCATGGCACCTATCATACAACCAGTACTTGACTGATTCAATTAAGTGAGATCACTGGCCATCGCCAGCACAAGCCACTCAAAGAGATTCCAATTAATGACACAAAACAACAGATTGCTGGGATGTTAAAAGAAAATTCAAATTCCAAACATCTATTTGCAATTTATGAAAATCCTGCAAAAAGTATTGAGTCTAAATGTGTGGCTAGAAAATTCGGACCATATAGTCACTGAGACCCTTTAATGAGCTTCTAAGGCCAGCTAGAATCTAAGGGAAGCCTTGATTTTGCCAATCACTTTAACCCAGAAATTCTTATGCTAAGTGACTGAAACATTGTATGTGTCAGTGCAGTGGTGTAGAGGATAGAACTGTAAAAACAATGTATACAAACTTCCTGTACTCATTCATCACAACAGAGCACATCCCACATCAGTAGATGGCGAAAGGAATATTATTCCTGCGTCCTTGGAAGCCTCTCTCATGAAACACCCACTTGTGTTTCTTAGCTTTGATTATACTTATGCAAAACAGTCAAAGAGAAGGCTTCATCTGTGGCTGCAAAATCTGTTAAATAACATTGCGTAGTTGGTTGCCAAAGGCCCACGAAATACCTCTTTTTAGGAAGAGTTTCAAAGAGTATTCTCTCGAGATTATCTAGAATTTGCCCCATCCCACAGATTTTATTGTTGGTCTCTTTTAGGCTTTGATTGTATTAAAATTGCATAATAAGTCTTTAAGTTTCTAACTCAAGTGTTTTCTTCCTTATTAATGCTCTGATGTTACACATCTGTTTGAATAGATTTATATGCCCTTCTAAATATCATGAGGAGTCAAGGTATAAATAATGAATGAAGATAAGTAGGTGGTTCAATACTGAGACTTTTTTTAAATGGCCAGAAAACTAAAATAATTATTTAACTTCTACTTAAGTTTATATTTCAATCTCTCCCCCTGTATCATCAACAAAAAAACTTCAGCCCTCATCAAACACGCCTTCAAGGACCATGGAGAAATTCCCCTTCAAGTTCATACACTAAAAGTTATGCATTCCTGAGACCCAAGTTGGAGCTTGTGGACTGTTGCATCTAGCATAGTCCTCTGCTGATTCCATATGTTCCCTACCCCCAACCAGTCCAAATGTACACCTCTTAGAAGTTCCTACAAGACCACACCTGGCTTATATGGGAGATGTCTTGGCTTTATCCTTGTCTGAAACGTCTCTCTTCTCTGGCCTAGATCTCCCCTATATAAATTTTATAATAACATTTTCTTTTCTTTCAGAGCCCACTGTAATTGCTATCATTACAATTTCTTGTTTTTATCAGGTTAATACCTTTTCTAGTAAATCCAATTCCTCTATGTCTTATCCATGTTACTTGTAAAATATCTTTAGTACTTATTATAAGGGAGAACCTAATCTGTGCTCAATAAATGCCCCCCTAATTCAGCTATGCTTGTTTCTCCATCTAGTAAATTAAAGATAGAAGATTATGGGAGAAATCGGCATAAAAGGCAAGCCCAGAAACAGTGACAGACTATATAGAAGTGAGTTAACCTATAAAAGGAAGACTCAAGAACTCAGGGATCATTGGAGTCCAGAGGCAAATTGTCTTAACAGCTATTAGACATTAAGACACTCTCTAATAGTCCATAATTGCAACATTACATCAGAGGTTAGTATAATAATTGAAGCCATCAGGAAGGGTTAGCCCTTGATGCATGGTTAAGATAAAAGTAAAATTAGTAATTCACCTTTAAATTGCATTCATTGAGTGTTTCTTTAACATGTTTCCTTTTCAGAGGTGAGCTTCAGTTATTGAGAAAAATCTGCTCATTTGCATTCTTCTTCCCACTTCCTAACTCTGTTGGAGAAATGAAGTGTTCCCTAACCTCACATTAGAGTAAATAACTTTACATTGTAACAATCCTCTTTTGTTCAATTTTATAGCTGCATGAAAATTATTTTCAAACTCCCTTTAGTGTTTATATTAACAAAAGAATTAATGTTATAGAATGATTCTAGCAAATTTTGCTATAGAAGACGATGTCCTGTACGGAATGCAGACCAAATTATTCCTTACTTTGCCAGTACAAAGTAAGAGATGGCGTTTCCACTTGAATTCTAAATTAAAGATGACCTTGTGCTGTTTTGAGAAAGGCTGGCAGCTGAGGTCATCCCAGTGTATTGTGATAGACAGTGTGGCATTGTGCATGGCCCGAAGGCATGTCCACTGTGTGGATTACAGCCAAGCTAAAGAATTAGACAGTTTGGAGCATTCTATCATTTTATTTGAAAATGATGGTCAAAGTCGTGGGCAGCAACCATTACCACTTTCATAAAAAGACAGTAGCATTCACTAACTCTATCATTTCAGACAGACAGTTCAGCAATTCACAACCAACATATCCTGACTTGGATTCTTGTGACAGTCACAAAAACAATATTTATGCCTCTACAGTTTAATAAAAAATATCTACACTGCATCGCTAAAATCCTTGCTACCGCATGACTAAATTATTGAAGAAAATACAAGAAAATATAGACATAAAATTAAACGTACAACAGTGTTGGAGTATTAAAGTAACTTCACCCATTTTTCCTCAATAGCTTAGTGTTTAATAAGCTTAATATCAGATGAAAAACAAATTTCTATAAGGTCTTCACTAATAAAGGCATGAGCAAAATATTTTTAAATAAATCTGATCTATTGCCACCAGTTCCGAATGAGCCTTATAAATGATTTCTGAAACAGCGACTTTTAAGTAGACTATTTTGATTGAAAGAGAGTTATTTTTAACTTTTGACTCTTTCAAGAACAGATTAAGGACAGCACAGAAATATGTTTGAGATTGAAAAGCAGGTGGAAAAGTTCACACTTCTGAGCAAAATGCATTGCCTCTAATCTTTGGATTTCTACTTCGTCCGAACGAACATCTTCTATAGATAGGGGGTGTGAAATTCTCTGTCGCTTAATGTTGAGGATAGAAATAAAGTTGTGACTTACCATTAAAATTCACAGCCCTGATATAACCCAGTAGCTCTTTTCCATCGATGGTGCCCATTCTTGGGCAAAGGCCTATGTACCCTGGGCAGAGTTCTTTGTGCATGTTGTGCAGGGCATATGCCATGGAATACACTGCATCAATTACAAATTGGACCTTTCCCTCCTGTTCGTAAGATGAGTCCCGTGCAATCCGCTCCAGCCCTGCACAGAGAAAGCAAACTGTCAATGGACAGACAGTATTAGATTGTAAAGAGACCAGCATGGTGATTTCCATCCTTTAAATTTAATAAGATGTAACTCTTTTTTTTAATGTTAGTCCAGTCCTTAAAAGTGAGGTTTTTATATTGGGTTTTGTGTTTTAAAAGTTTTTTTTCTTTAATTTGGAAAGAACAGAAATTATTTAACTAGTAGCATGAGTATATACAAAAATCACAATAGAAATAATATATGACCATTATCTCTGTTTCCTCCTTGAGTGCTATTTTATTTACTTTCTCATAACTATATAAAATTTTGGTAATCCTATGATCTTTTAAGGAAAATGTATAAAGTGAAATTCTTTTCATCTAGTTTTGTTTCCATGGAACCACTGTATTGGTGGCCGAATGCAAGGTTCCTCTTCACTTCATATCAATTCTTGTTTTCAAAGTGCTATATTTAGAAGTAATTTTGTAAGTATTAAATGATAATGTTTGCTTAAGTGACTCTGGATATCTTTAAAAGAATCATTCAATTTATTTTCTCTTTGAACCCAATTTTCTCTTTTAACTTTCTATTAGAAAGATGTAGGCTACTCAAAATGAACGTTAGTGGGAATAATTGTACGCATATTTAGTCATAGTTAGGGCTGATAACTTTGCAGTATATAGGTTGATGTTTACCATTTAAAATGCAATAGTAGTAAAAAGTTTAAAAATGAAAAATAAGTTAGACATCAGCTATAACCTAACTGTCTGAATTTGAAGATGAGGAACCTGGGAATTTTGAGGATAACAGTCACAAGGCACATAGAACACAATCTAGAAACTTTCCAAGTGTCAGATTAAAAACTCAATATTTTGTTCTTCTTCTGGGAGAAAACATTCTAAATGTACAGAGCTTGGGGTATGAGGAAAAGAAGAATAAAAAGAAAAAGAACGTATTAGAAATTCCTACCTATCATCCCAACCTATCCAAACTTTATTCATCTGAAGCTAAAGCATGTACTTCAGACTTGCTCATGGATCCCAGTTATGTGTAATAAATAATCTTTAAATACAGTAAGTATTTACTTTCCTAATATGTATACTTCTTCTAAATTTAGTGAGTTATATTAAAATGGTTAATACCGGGGTGTTTATACTGCAATAAAGTCAGTTAACTGCTTATTCAATAATCTCCATTTGAAATTAGACATTTTTCTTCAGCTGTCAGTCATTTCTCTCACTCTGTTCTTTTCGATTCCATTGGTTGGGTCTCTGGACCTCAAAGCCTGTCATGACACCAAATTCTGCTCTTCCACTTAATAAATAAATTTCCTTTCATTTTTCTATTTCTATAACCATTCTCCAAAACTCAGTGCCTTTTCTCCCAACCTCAAAATCTACACATACTCGATGCTGTCAATACTTGCAACTAGACATAGTAGAAATCCAAAAAAGAGATTAAAATACTACATCAAATTAGTAATTAATTAAAGTCATTTGAAAAAAATAATGTCTTGGAAAAGAAGAATTGTATAGCATTTTTGTCACTTGACTGCAAAACTCACGATTGCAATTATTTTGTCTCTAGAAACAACTGCATCTGAGTCACACTCAGTCTAAAGTTGGTTTTTCATTGTCAGTGCTAAAATGACTATTTTCCTAAAACCTCCTTTTAAGGATATTTGAGTTTAGAAAACTAGGAAACACAGCAAGTTTTCACAAAGAGGACCTCCAAGACTCCAACCAAGGCTACAGAGTCCTCAGCAGTGTGATCTAAGTCACATATCATGCAGGTATGGGAACTATCTCCCCTCCATGTCTCTGTGTTCCCTTCACATCTGGAATGCCAGGACAGTGACAGTGATGCTAAGCCCAAAATTTCACCATATTCCCTGGGAAGCAAGTTTTCCAGCTCTACCTCAAATTTATCTCCCACAGTTTTAACCACAAAATAGACAACTCATAAATATATTTTAAAGAAAGACAGCGGCAACTGAAATATCGCTTCCTTATTTTTAGACTCTTATCAGGTTTTCAGATACTCTGGTAAGTTCTGAATTGATGATTTTTCCCAGGACATGAGCCTGAGACCTGAGCAATCCTGGAAAAGCCATGGTATTTGCTGAGGAAACAAAGGGCAGGAAAGTCAGGGAGAGAAAACTGTCTAAGACAGGCCTGGATGGTTACCCACTGTTTCCTTAACATTGATCTACTGAGCTTAATGAATCAATGTGAAGTTCAGTAAGCTTACAGCTGCTATTCTGAATCTCGCTCATCCCTACAAGTACAGACTCTCAGAACCACCCTACATTTACTGGACTCAAATCTCCTGACATAGAGACACAAAGAATCTGTTATTTGAAATACTGTGAAGAAAACCGTGACCTAGTCAGGCTGGTCTGGATACTGTATCTTGGGACCCATGACTTCCTAATCTACTAATCATAAAATTAAAAATATAAATTGATCCAGATTATTTTATGGTATGGCTGTATGAAGATAATTCTTTCATTGGAGTGCAAATAAAAGAAAATCTAATGCATAGGCAAAATATTATCTTGGAATGAACATTTTATCATACAAACAGAGCAAGAAATTAAAAACATATATGGAAAAGGTTTCTGAGCTGATTCTAAGTGGAAAATTAAGACTTCGTCAATTGATAGGAATAGACGCAGCTGAAATTGTAGTACCTTTTACTAATGAGGAATTTCTTCTTTATGGGCAGTAAAATGAGTATTTAAAAAGCTTGCAGTAACTCTTTGGGAGAGATTAACAACAGATATCCCAAAAACAAAAGACTTTAATTCATAAAAAGAACCAATTGGGACCTTTCTCACATTGTATAGGAAACACCAATCTCTGGAGTCCCTACACTCTGTACTGATGCAAATAAATCTGGAAAAGCAGGTTATAAATTTAGGCAGATTAGGAAATTTAACTAAATTGTCTCAAACTCCTTATGATTCTGTGCAAAATTCAGAATTATATGCCGTTCTCATGGTATCAATGGATTTAACAGAACTCCTCAAGAAAGTCACTGACTCTCAGTATGAAGAAGGAGTTGCTTTACATATTGAAACCACTGAACTTATTCCTGATGAATCCTAACTCCACAATTTATAAAATTATAGGAAATAGTTAGGAATAGGGATAATCTCATATATATTACACATCAGATCCCATATAGATTTGCCAGGTCCTCTAGCACAAGATAATAATGAAACATTCTTATTAGTAAGAATTGTGCTGGGGGTCTCAAAATTTTATTTAAAAAAAAAGCACCATGTTAATAGCAAATGTCCGAAAAAGGATTTTCCCATCATTTGATAGCAAGCCAAAGAAATTATAAGAAAATGTCCTACTTGTTCCTTGTATAATCAGATTCCATTATCTGCAGGAAGTAACCCTAAAGTTATGAGAATGTGGAAACAGAAGGTATAAGAGGGGTAGAGAATGTGAGCACAGTGGGAAAGGTTGAAGGCCAAAATGCAAAAACAGCAGAGGGAACATATTAAACAGGAATGTACATCTTCCATATGAATCTGTTTATACTGGGCTCAGAACATTTCCCTATTACATAACCTTTTTTCCTCTTTCTCTTCTTCCTCCTCCTCTGTAAATATTGCAATGTATCTAATTTTGTTTTCTTTCTTGCTTGCTCTGGTAGGAAAGGGGTAAAAGGAAGATTTCTTTGTCCCATCACTGCAGGCCGATGGTGGCTAACAATCATGCAATTGGCAGAGAACACCTTAGCCAAACTATTTCAAAGTAATTACTGGCCATGAAAAAATTCAGGAATCTTAAATTTTCCCATCAACAAAGGAATATATTTAAAAGTTATACTTATATGAGTTCTTGATTTTTTTCATTGGTTACTATTTGCAATGATGTATATCTCTAATCACACTATGTAGGGGGCAAAAGCGCAATTATAGGTTCAAATAAAACATGAGATACATATTAAGAACCTGTAACCAGGATCTGAGGAAATGGAATAGTTGATAAAGAAGTTGTTGTGTAAGTTGAGGAACTAATATGAATCCTCGGCTGCTACATATGACACATACTTATAATACCAGTGCTGTGGAAGCAGAGGGGGAAGACAAAATCCTGGAGGTCACTAGTCAGTCAGCCCATATGAACTAATGAAGCCACATTCAATAAAAGAATCTGTGTCAAAACCTAAGGTAGAAAGTGTATGTTAAAGCATTTGTTCAGCTATGTTCATAGCAGCATTATTTGTAATAGCCAGAACCTGGAAACAACCTAGATGCCCCTCAATGGAAGAATAGATAAAGAAAGTGTGGAATATATATGCATTAGAGTACTACTCAGCGGTAAGAAACAATGACATCTTGAATTTTTCATGCAAATGGATGGAAATAGAAAACACTATCTTGAGTGAGGTAACCCAGTCCCAAAAAGATGAATATGGTATGTACTCACTCATAAGTGGATTCTAGCCATAAATAAAGGACATTGAGCCTATAATTCGTGATCCTAGAGAAGCTAAATAAGAAGGTGAACCCAAAGAAAAACATAGTTATCCTCCTGGATATTGGAAGTAGACGAGATTGCCAGGCAAAATTTGGGAGCTTGGGGTGGGGGTGGAGTGGGGGTAAGGGGAGATGGGGAGAGAGAAGTGAGAAGGGGAGGATGGGGAGAGCTTGGGAGAATCAGACTGTTGGGATGGAGGAAGGTTGGATATAAGAACAGGGAAGTATATATCTTAATTAAGGGAGTCATTTTAGGGTTGGCAAAAGACTTGACTCTAGAGGAGTTCCCAGGTGTCCAAGGAGATGTCCCCAGCTTGTTCCTTGGGCAGTTGAGGAGAGGGCACCTGAACAGGCTCTATCCTATAGCCACACTGATGAATATCTTGCATATCACCATAGAACCTTCATCTTGTGATGGATGGAGATAGAGAGCCACATTGGAGCACTGGACTAAGCTCCCAAGGTGCAAATGAGGAACAGAAGGAGGGAGAACACGAACAAGGAAGTCAGGACCGCAAGGGGTGCGCCCACCCACTGAGATGGTGGGGCTGATCTAATGGGGGCTCACCAAGGTCAGTTGGACTGGGACCAATGGAGCATGTGATCAAACTGAACTCTCTGAACATGGCTGACAATGAGAGCTGACTGAGAAGCCAAGGACAATGACACTGGGTTTTGATTCTATTGCATGTACTGGCTTTGTGGGAGCCTAGTCTGCTTGGATGCTCACCTTCCTAGACCTGGATGGAGGGGGTGGACTTCCTACAGGGCAGGGAACCCTGACTGCTCTTTGTACTGGAGAGGGAGGGGGAGGGACATGGGAGAAGGGGAAAAGGTGGAAATTTTTAATAAAAAGAAACAGTGAAAATCCTACCAAGTCTTTTTACTAAGATGCTCTAACATGTATGAATGCATAGGAATCAATTATGTATGAACCATATGAAGCTGGATCACACTGAAAGAACAATCAAGGAAAAGCAACTTTATTTTGTCTCTCCGTGCCTCCATATCTTTTTGTCAAGATGTGTGTATAAATCTGTGCTACTTATTTAACAGATAATGGGGAATATTGTTATAGACTGCAAGAATTTCCGGTGACTCTAAAACAAAATCATAATCTATTGTTTATAGAATACATGGAAATAATATAACACTGTATTTACTCACATTTGTATGTGTATGCATATGTCTGTATGTGTGTGTGTGTGTTTTCATGTACATGGGAATGTGTCAGGTCCACAAGAAACCCCAATTCTCCAAATTCCAGAGGTTAGACACAAGTCAGCATACCTTAGGAACTTGTGAAGCTATTTTCCTCTACCAAAGGAGTCATTTTCCCTTGTGAAGCTATTTTCCTCTACCAAAGGAGTCATTATCCCTTGTTACTAACATAAGAGACAAATGGCTATCTGTTGTGCCTACTAGCATACCAAAGCATTGTCGGCCTCCAGGCTCCCTCAGTATCACAAGTACCTGGTACACATTTTAGAGTCCATGCTGGCATTCTGGTTGCTCTTCTCAGCCATCTCTCACCAACTTCCTACAGCTCAGAAACTTCCCTCCCTGTAACTTCTCATTCTTCTTATTACCCTGCTATTTTGGCTATATGCTGTCTTGGGTCTCTGCCTTCATGTCTCTATCTCCCTGCCTCCCCCCCCCCCCCCCGCACCTCAACCCTGCCCCCTTGACTCTCTTCTCTTTCTGGCCTGGACTCTTCTATATGCCTCCTCTTGTTTTCTCTTTCATATCTACAATACAAACTTTCCTCTTTACCATACTTTGGAACTGTCTTGTTGTCAGTGTATATACATCATGGATGTATAGATATGAGTGCATGGGTATTTATGTGTACATGGAGGCTAATGGGTAACTTTGGATCTCCTCAACAAACTCTTTTTTTTTTTTTTCTGCAGCCCAGAAGTCAGTTTTAAGCGTGGTGTAGAGAGCTCAAACTGCAGACTAGGGACCTTTCAACACGAGGCCTGCCACGTGGAAAGGACCTGCCCTAGCTCGGTGGGAACCTCCAAATGTTAGGAATATTTCCTAACCGAGCTCTCTGACGATGCAAAAATTCCCAATCAAGCCAAATCAAAACAAGCCAAATTAAGAAATATCCAGGTTTAATGGGAGATCTGCGCTCTTGGGTGGCCCCAAGGGGGAAACGGGAAGCCGCAGAAAAGTGTCCCCCGGGAGGAAGAAAGGGGGACCACGTGTTCTTCTTTTGGGGGATCACTTAAGTACCCTAGGGAGGGTTCAGGACCTGGCCTGCTGGGATTTGAAGTCCAGACCAGGCCTAGGGGCTGAGATAGATGCCCAGGGACTGGGGCCTATGCTCCCAACCTAACACTTAGCCAGAAGTAAGACTCAGCATGTGTGAAGAATAATATTCCAGGTCGCATCATTTTTCTTTTTAACATTTTTTTGAGGAGTGCGGGTTTGAAACAGAGTCTCCTATGTAGTCCAGACTGGATTTGAACTCGTTATTCTTCCGCCTCAGCCTCCAGAATACTGGGATTACAGTTGTACATGATTTCTTCTGGACCATCCTACCATTTCAAGTAAAAGTTGGGAAGGCTTCCCACTGAGTGGTAACCTTATAGAATCAGCAGACACTATAAACCTTTCTCCCGTGAGCAGCGAAAGCATACGTCTACAAACAGACTGAACCATATTTCAAAATTTGAAAAGAAACAGCTTATTTTTGTCTCAGGCTGTTTGAATGCTGCATTTCTCTTTGCAATTGTGTGTCTTTCATGGTAATGCTTAGGGTTTTATAGCAACAGGAGCCGGCTCTTCCCTTTCTAAATCTGATTCTCTCGTTCATCTACAGTTTTGAAAGCTGACAGTGACTCGTGAACTTAATTGGCTATAAAATTTCATTATGCTATACTTTCTAAAGTTAGCATTAATGCATTACTGTAAAGCACTAAATATTGTCAAAGGCTGTCAGCCATCCATTTAAAATGCCACTGTAAAGTTGTGACGGGTTTTAGTGTATGGCTTAAAATTAACCGCATACAGCAACAAAGACCTCTTGCATGTTGGGAGATGAAGTCACCCACTATTGTACAGCAAGATTGATGCTTTCATTAATGAAATCTCAAACTTCTGAGTGCACATTATGTTTCTGGAAAACGTTCAATGTGTGTGAGTCCAAAAGATATCATGTGGACTTCAGTTCAGGTAGTTCATAATCTCTGGTGTATCATCTTGGTGTTTATTGCTTCTTTTTAAAAAATTATCAAAAATATTTTTCAGCAAAGTATTTTTATTTTATTGAAAATATATTTATTTTCTCACATGGTTTCCCCTCCTCCAACTCCTTCCAGATACTGCACAACTCCCCACCCACCCAATCCCATGCCTTTTCTTTTCCTTTTTCTCTCTCTTTAGAAAGACAACAGGCAAACAAACACACAGGAAGAATTAAAATAAAATAAATAAAACACAAATTGACATCCTCTTATAAAAGAAAAATGTTTTTTTTTTCTCCAATGGAGTCTCACTGTTTATTGTTTCTTATCAAAAGGAAAAATCAGCTCAAATTTACAAACCACTGTTTAGGTTAAAATGGGAGACGCTGAGCCAAGCTGGGCAGTAATTTACAGCTGGGGGAAAGACATTTACTATTGCATAGTTTTGCTTTCTACGCATTTCCCACTTTTCTAGATAGAGTTCAGTTTAGTAAAATTGGAATTTCGGAGTGTTGTGTTCATTTTCTTGAAATTAGACATGCACTACTTCAATATATAACAGAGTAAACATCGTTCAATTTAAAGCAAAGAGGTAAAATAAATTGGACAGAAGAAATAAAGCTTATCAGTTGCTGTATTCACAGGAAACCAAACATTCCAATTGTTTGCGTCTTTTTTATTATTGCTGTTTTCATTGTGCTGGTAATACTTTCAGATTCTAAATTCATATGTTAAAAAGTGTTTCTTTTAGAACATTCCTCCCTGGTGTTTTCTTAAGTATGCAGCAAGTGTTTTAAATAATTAAAGCATTTCCTCGAAGTTGCTGCTGAGAGATTGGTGAGAGGAGAGGAGCATTCGTGAGCCTGCCATGAATAAACGTATCAGGGAGAGAATTTAAGAGTCATTCTGAATTCCACAAGAGTTCCACAGCCCTTACTCAAGGCCACCACGATCATGACAGTAATGCATCACATGTGCTTTCTCTAACGCAGCACACAGAGGCTGTGATTGCAGAACACAGTGACTTTTACACCATTAGGATCCTCAGTGTCTCTAAAACACTTTTCTCTCAAGAGCAGCCAAGCTGTTGAGGTGACCAGCGTAGGTCATCTTTTACTGAATGTGTATTGAGCTCAGAGATAGAATAAAGGGATTATGTGTAAACATGAGACATAAGAATGTCTGTTGGGCATAAAGATACACATGAGAAGTGTGAGACCCCAACTGCAAAGGAAGGAAAACTTGATACCTGAGCTCAGGCGAAAATCCAGTTGATAAAAAGGAACAGTTAGCTAAAGGAGAGGACCCAACAATCAGTTATCCTAATGTCAGTCAGTCAGTCAGTCAGTCATTGTCTTAGTTAGGGTTTTCTATTGCTGTGAAACGGCATCACGACCATGTCAACTTTTATAATGCAAGCATTTCACTAAGGGAGCTCACTTACATTTTCAGAAGCTTATTCCTTTATTATCATGGCAGGTGTTATGGTTTTGGTCCCTGGTCCCTTTAAGAGGCAAGCCACGCCCACTGTCAGCATCTTGGATCTCTCCCTGTCCTCTCCTGGCTCAGGGGTGTATTTCTCTGTCTCTTGGGCCCTTCTCTCTGTCTGTCTCTGTCTGTCTCTGTCTGTCTCTGTCTGTCTGTCTGTCTGTCTCTCTCTCTCTCTCTCTCTCCTCTAAGTAATAAATGTCCACTTCTGATCCATACGATGTGTCTGTTACATGTCCCCTACCCACACGCCCACTCGCCACGGGGAACTTCAACTTGCTCAGTCATTCACCACATGAGGAGCAGCCCGCCCCGCTGCTCTGTGAGCTCGTTGTCTGCTCACACAGGCTGGCTTGGGTGGCTCTCCCGGGACCCATGAGTCTCTGCCTGGGACTGGCTGTGGTCCTGCCTGTGCCAGGGACCCACCAGCATTTCCCACCACCAGCTGCAGGGATCTCGCCAACATTTTTAAAAGCAGGGATCTTGTCCATATGAAGGCAGACATGGTGCTGCAGGAATAACTGAGAGTCCTACATCTTTCAGGCAACAGGAAGTTGACTGAGACACTGGGCAGTATCCTGAACATAAGAAACCTCAAAGCCTGACCCCAAGTGACATGCTTTCTCTAAAAATGCCATACCCACATCAACAAAGCCACACCTCCTAATAGTGGCACTTCCTTTAGGAGCCATTTTCTTTCAAACCACTGCAAACAGAAAAGATGACTAAATATTTATGAGAAGACTCAAAGATAACCAGACTATAAATAGATTACTTATGAAGGTGTAACACTGTACCCTAGTAAGTATGCTTATCTATGGATATCTCTATTGATTTCTGCAGGTAAGTAATATCCAACTTATAAGGGAATTTCTTCTGCTTCAAGATTCTGCTTTATGAATTCTGCAGCAGACTTGTTGAGGACCTGTAGAAACAAATGTTTTGAACTAATGAAGTAATTTGAACCTCTGCCTTGTCCATTTACAAGGGGCAGAGGAAATGAGAAGATAAGGGTCCTTGGCTGAGAATCTCCTGTTCTCTATATTCATTCTTTGGTAATTTAACCCGGTAGCTAAAGGGAGCAGGCTCCCAGTAGCCTGCGGACAGACACACCAGGAGACACTTGTAAATCAGCCACTGAAGAGCTCTCCAGTCTACAATAAGTCCTTCCTTTGTGTCTGGCAGGAAATGGAAAGTGCTTCAGGCAGGTGTCAGGTGTCCCCTTCAGGTGTTGAATTTTCCAGCAATGCCCCAGGGTGTCTGAGGCACTGAAAACCCTCAGGTAAGTAGCAAATAAGATTAAGAGTGTATCTTTGGGCAAAACAGGCAGTTTAAAAGAAAGACATTGAGAAGACTAAGTTATTTCATACCTAGATCCCTAAGTCCCCAAACCAAGAAAAAGGCTGTTTGATTAAATCCAATCATTTGCATTTTCTACATAATTATCTATCTTAGATCCTGCACAGAGGAGACAAATTTTGATTTGAAAGTTCGTATGAAAACGTTGATAAATAGTGAAGTTTTCTTTCTTGAAAGCATGATATAGACAAATTTAAATCTTCCTTCCTAATTCCCAGTTCAGCAGAAAAGGGAGAACTAAATGCCACTCTGACCCAGCAGGTCATACTCTTCAGACCCTATGACTTGGCTTTAGATATTTTTTTTTCTAATTACAAAAGTAGCATGTTGGATGGGTAGAATTTGGAACACAGTGGATGGCAAAGAGAATAAAGAGCACCACTCAGCAGGCTCTCCTTGCCACCATTTGCATACTGGCCTGCCTGATGCCTTACAACATTTCTTTGTCTCTTCCTTTAAAAACATTAAAGTGATCTATTCTTTTTAATATTGCTGTATTCGCTCCACTTACAGAGGGGAGTTTTCCTTTATTACAGGAAAGTATGGCTGTTAATACTGTCTTTAAACTTTAATTAAGATTATTGTATAACCTTCCATCATTGAACAGATTTGAATTTTGTGGGTAATTCTTTTCTAGGCTCAAAATGTGTCATTTACGGCAATGTCGAAGGTCGCAGATCAGTTTTGTTTTGTTTTTTTATATTGTGAGCCAGTTCTGCCAATGGTATTTGCTGAATGTATATTCTTTTTTCCATCAATTTTTACGAAGCCACATTAAATACATATCAAAAGTGTATATCTTTTGGATATCTAGCTGAAGTTTCTGCCTGAAGCCATTTATCTCTTTATGTGCCAATATACCATCTTTAATGGTTATTGTGATTTCATAGTGTTAGGTTATTGGTTTATTGGTTGTATCATTAAATATCTTGACTAGTATCACTATTTTAAAAAGTTAAGCTTTTAGTAAAACTGAGTCAATTTGTAAATATTGATTACAGAAGATTTGACATAGGATTCATATTAATTTCCCATCAGAAAACATGGGGTTTCTGCTTACTAAATTATTTGCTCAGAATCTTTAGCAAATATATGGCACTCATATATTCGATTTTAAGTTAATTTCTCGCAATGCCATGTTATGTAGTTTTATGAAATAAGAGCTTTCCATTTGACTTTTAATTTGCTGTTCTTGGCATAATTCATTAATTTCAGTTGATTTTTAATGCTCAGTGCCATTTTTTTTCTCCTGTAAGTTCTGTTTATCCTAGAAGGTCCTAGATTTAAGTCCTATCTCTTCCAAACATGAAAAATGCAAGAAAGACAAGGCTTCTGGAGCAGATACATCAAGATTTGGACACTGCCTCAGAGGCTCTTACCGCTCATTTATAAAATTGGAATTTATTACCTATGTTACATGGTGTTTGTGAGGATTCAATAAAGTAATGTAGGCCATCTGATAGCCTAGGTAGTGGCACATCATGACTTGATATGTGGGGCCATAAAACGTTTAACCTTTTATAATGTTCAACACTGTCCAGATCCCACAAACGTAATAAATCACAACAGAAGTCAAACTCCAGCTAGAGATTCATGCATTTATTCAACAAACAAGAAATGACACTCACCCTGCATCCTATCGTCCATGGTTCAAATCTTAGGACTGCCATTCAAATTAGTCCCTTAACCTGCTGGATCAGTTATCCTTTCTGTTAAGAAAATTCTTAAGACGGGCCTCTCCACTGGTGCAAAGAACTCCAATCAAACTAGATTAGACCGAATTAAAAATGCCCGCGTTTAATAAATGCAGCACTCAACACTCTCAGGTAGCCAGGAGCATGGGAGGGGGGACAGACAGAGGAAGAGCACATGCAAAACCCAAAACCATGTGTAGGAGTTCTCCTGACCCTTCGCTCCCTGGAGAGGGGTCAGCACATGGCAGATTGGGAGTTGGAATCAGACCAATGCAACTTCCCAGGCCAAGGGGTGGGGTGATGCTCCCAACTTAATATTACACTTTCTATAAAATAAGGATACTAGCATATACTCCACAGGGTTAATTATCATAATTAAATGAGTATATGTATATGTCTCTCTCTCTCTGTCTTCTGTCTCCCTTGTGTATGTTTCCATCTCTCTGTCTTTTTGTCTCTGTTTCCGACTCTTTCTCTGTCTCTCTCTTCTAGTATCTTACTTGCAATTCAGACTATTCTTAGAACTGAGATATTCCTTTTCTTCCCAAGCTGGAAATGTATGTGTAAGCTATCATATCAGCAAGATGTTATTATTATAATCTTTATTATTGTTATTCCGTTAACAGTTTTGTGACTTGTTAAGCTGTAGGATGTGATGATGATGATGATGATGATGATGATGATGATGATGATGATGATGATAATAATAATAATAAAAACTGACTTGTTCCTAATGTCATAGGGAGACACCAAGTTTTAGATCTGAGCAACACAGGGAAATGAGTTAGCTGGATGGGGCATATGAGGAAGGCATGGAAGGAGGTATCAGTAGTGGAAAAGCCTCAGTAATGGCAATGCAGAAGAGTATGAGGGCTGAAAAAAAGCCTATGAGGCTGAGTAGAGGAAGCAAGACAGTGTCTGGTGGGGCCTAAGAGGAAGATGGAACAAATAGGAACCCTAGCTGGCTCCCTAGATTAAGTTAATCTTCTTCTTAAGAGCGGTAGAAAATAAGAGAACAATAGATTGACCAGACTTCCCGTTCAGAAAGAAGACTGGGTCAGGAGAACAGGGAGGAAGTTCTCTGCACTGGCAAAATTGGCCCACTACTTGGAAAACAAGGTTGGAATCCTTGCTTTAGCTATCACATTGACAATCAAGAAAAGAATTACTGCAAAAATATAAATCTATTCAATGATAGACAAATGCACAGAATCTTAAAGATGAAATACAGATACTTTCTACCATCTTGGCAACAGCCTGAACTGCTTTGGATTTCCATGGAATCCTTTGGCCAACAACTCAATTGGGTGTAACCCAGTCCTAGTACTTTTTTTTTTTTTTTGTGGTTTTTCGAGACAGGGTTTCTCTGTGGTTTTGGAGCCTGTCCTGGAACTAGCTCTTGTAGACCAGGCTGGTCTCGAACTCACAGAGATCCGCCTGCCTCTGCCTCCCAAGTGCTGGGATTAAAGGTGTGCGCCACCACTGCCCGGCTCCAGTCCTAGTACTTGAAGCTGTGTTTGAAGACAAGAGATGGCCAGTAGCGACTCCATCTCCCCTATTATTTGTACACAACTTAATTGAACATGGAGAAGACAGGCTGGTGTCTACATAGACTCTTTACCAGTATATTCTGGTGTTTTTGGTGTGGAGAGATAATCTGTAGGCTACCAAAAGGAGAATGTAAATACCAACCCAGCCAGAAAACCTTTGACCTACAATATCCAGCCGACAAGACACACTAGGGCAATGGTGGCATAGAAATTATGGGAATAGCCAACCAATGTCAGATTTGACTTAAGGCCCACTCCTTAAGATTAAATCCATACCCAATAGGGTTTGAGTGGCCATAACTCAGAGACTAAATAGCCAAGAGACCTAAGGTAAATCCAAATCCTATTGTTTTTAAAAGAAAAAACAGCAATAAACGACTCCTAATGATACCTGCTATACTCATTGATCAATGTCTTACTTAGCGAGCATCAGCACCAGAAGTTTCCTCTTGCAGTAAATGGGAACAAATACATAGACTACAGCCAGACATTGTGCAGAATGTGAGAGCCATGAAACACTCAGTTCTAAATGGGATGTCTCATTTAAATTTTTCCCCTCAGAGCTCAAGGAACACTGCAGAAGAGGAGGCAAAAGAGTGGAAGAACCAAAGGGTTTGAAGGACAGAAGAACCAGACCTTTAAATCAACTGAGAAAGGCTCATACGAGACCCAAGCCGCAAGCACAGGGCCTGCACTGTTGGTACAAGGTCCTCTGAGTGTATATTATAACTTTCAGGTTAGTGTTTTATGGGACTGCTGAACGTCTGAGTGAGTGGGTATCTGAATATTGTGAGTCCTCCTGGTGCTCTTTTCCATTGCTTTGCCTTGTCCAACTTCAATGTGATTATGCTTGTTTTATCTTATTGTTTTATTATGTTAAAAATAACTTCTATTACAGAAAGGAAAAAAACACACTTCTCTGCAACATAGAAATTTTTTCCTGTAGGTGGAGTGAATACATCATATTTAAAAGAATGTATGATTGGAGTGGGCCAGTAAGAGGTAATTTCCCAGGTCAGACAGAAATGTAGCATGCCATGCAATAAGATGGTAATAAAGATAAAAAATATGTGGGTGTGCTTGAGACATGCTTGCAGTCAAGATACATCAGATTTCTGTTGTTGCTGGGGCAGAGTTGGTCCTAAGAGTATTGCCTAACTGCCTGGCATTTTGTTTGGACAGATCTAAACGCTGCTGAGTGAAACAGGCAAAACTCTCCAAGGTAGAAATACAATTTCCCACAGATAACTACGTAATTGCCTATTGGACAATCAATATGGTATCTCTATTCCATTAAGATAGGTCATGAGACTCCTCACCTACTGCAAACCCTGTCAACTCACTTGGCAGAATGGAACTGCCCTTTCCCTGATTAATAACAATTTCATTTTCAGAGTCAAGTTTCAATAGTAGATTATGATGACTTCTGTTACTGACAAATTTCCCAGGAGATAAAATACAACTTAGGAACTACAGAAGGAGATGGCTAGGAACTGCATCTAACACTGAATTCCATTCAGCGCTGACTTCAGGAATTCTGCCTGCAAGTTTCCAGCAGTCACACGTCAGCAAATATGACTGTCTACCTTTAATGGAAACAAAGGAAAGGGAAAAGTTTCTTCTGTCTACTCTTTCTAGTTCAACTTTCCTAATTCTCTATGCTTTCGATCTTTTAGTATTTAAATGGTGCCAACATATATAGTAAATATGCTATGAGACCCTATATTAACTGTAATTAATAAGATAAGTGAAATTACTGGGCACAAGCGAGGAACGGATCATGAGACATACAACAAAACCCACTTTAAGAGCTTATTGAGAGGGAGAAAGACACGTGCAGGCCTGAGGAAGTTGGTGCAGGAAGAGAGTCTGGAGCAAGCATGCCCAGCTTTTAAAGGCTGCCTAGCTCATGTGCACAGGGGCTTAAGTAGCTCCGGCTTGCGTAGATCACGTGATCATGCTGCGGGTAGATCACTTAGGGCTTGAAGGCCCTGGGTGGCTATGTAAGTTGCACGAAATCTTATGCTTTCAGCATATGCGCAACCCTGGACCCGGAAGTGCCAGCGCTTGGAGTGGCTAGATATTTTGCCAAAGCGCTGGGTGATGGAAATGATAACAATAAGAACTCTCCATGCTATAATGATGCTTAAAAGCATCATAGGATAGGGATGGGAGATAGCTTAGTGGGCAAGAGCCCTTGCTGCTCAAACATGAAGACCTAATTCCGATCTATAGAAATCATATATAAAACTAGGCATGGCCGCATGGACCTGTATCCCATTGTCAGGGAGAGATAAGAGGGGAGGATAGCTGGGCTTTACTGACTGTCAGCCTAATGAACAAACAAATAAACATACACACAGAGAGAATATTCTCCAGGTTCAGTTTTTAAAAAACTGTCTCAAGACAAAGGGGGGACTTTTGACACTTTAGCTTATGCATGTACATGCAGGCATGTGCTATGTGTGTACACACATAAATGCATCACACACACACATACACACACACAGCCTGTTTTCTTTTTGAAACTTTATGGCACGGCCTATGAATGGTTCTTGAGATCTTCATATTGAGTCAAAACTGTATAGTTTTAAATAACGTAAACAGAGGTGAAATATTACAAATGGCAACACAAAGAAATGCTCTTGAAACTTGCAGTTGACAAGTGTGTGTGCTGAGGTATATGATTCCACACACAGTAACTTTGTAATGTAGAGTATAGTCAAAGAAGCTCAAAGGTCACAAACCCACTGTAATGCTTATTTTGCAAGTTAAAACTAGAAACTGGTTCTCGGTCTGTGTAGTTGCAGACAGTTGGTCAGCGTACCAGCTCCGCCCTGTCTTTACCACCATGTGATGCTCTCACTGGGTGACTCTCCTGCATTGACCTGGTCAGTTCAACCCTTGCAGTGATGAACAAGGGGTGAGACCCCTTCTCCTGCTTTCAGGTCTTCTGGGTTGGTTGTCCTATAACCTTACCTTCAGGGCCACCTTTACTGTTTTGCCCAGGCGAGGTGCAGGGGCCACTCTCCAAGTGCTGCAAGTGGTGAGGGGCAGGGACACCTCTCTAGCTCTTATGACCTCAGGGCCAGCTCTATCACCTTCCTGAGGCTTTGATGGGGGAGGTTTCTCCCCCACCCATGCCTCCACATTGCAGATGAGTAATGGGGACAGCTCTCCCGTGCTCACAGACAGTATCAGGGTTAGCTCAGCCGCACCTCCGCCAATGAGGTTGCTCTATTGTGTTGCCTGCTTTCCAGAGTGTTGCAGAACTGGGGTTATGTGTTTGGCTCACCCCCTACATCCACCACATCTGTGATCTGCAAAGTAAGAGAAGGGATCAGTCCTGCAGACACAAAGCCACAGGATCTCCACAACAGAGGGCAACAACAGGAGCTCAAGCATCAATAGTGGAAGAAACCAGAGGCCTCGAATCAGATCGATGACTCTTAGCAAGTGCAAGTAAAGATATATGGATAAAAAGTTTTACTACATGTCTCACTGTGTCAAACTACAACTTCTATGACGAGATTAATTTTTTCTTCTTCTTTTTCCCTCTTAATTTTTTTTTTTTGGAGGGAAGTTGCATGGGCAGAGGGTGGATACAAAGGGACAGGGAAATGAATGGGATGGAGATGCATGATGTAAAAGACACAAAGCATAAACAGAAAATTAAAAAAAAAAAAAACAACTAGAAACTGGGTGATTTCTTTCCAGATCTAGTAGCTTACAAAGATAGAGCCAGGCATTGGCCCCAGTACCTAATTGCATGACTATTCCTATTTCGCTTCCGTTATCTTCCGCAGAGGATAAGTAAAACTCAAAGTATTTGCTAAATACATTTGCCCATAAGAAAATCAAAGGAGACAACAGGTAGGTCATCTCAATCCGTTGGGGACTAAATTCGTGGAAACCAACAACAAAGAATGACATTTTTTGTGGAAGTGGCAAGAGCAAACGTTTTTGTAACAAAACCAAAACACTTTAAAAGACAGAAAGTAGCTCAAGTGCAAGATACGAACACTTGAAAGACGTCAGAGCATCTGCGTGTAGCGCCCATTGCCAGGTCAAAGCAGGAACGGTCGCTGACTCTGTATAAGGCGGTTACTCCTCTGCATGACTGACTTGGTCTGTGACTTTTCTCCCCAATTTTAGGGGTCACAGAACAGGTGTAGGTATAATACCAATGGCTGATTAAAGCAGGTCACAATCTGTCTGGGAGAGCTTCAGTGCCATCCTTCATGAGGACAGGGACTAGACAAGACGACCTCTCCTGTTGCCTTCCAATTAATCCAATCAACCTCTGCTTCTGTCAGACACCTTCAGGAATGCCAACTGTACTCACCAAGACTCAGTAAACATGGAGGTTTCTGCCCGTGCTTACTGGAGAAGTGAGATTCATATTTCAGTCACCTTTTAAATGTAATTTTTGGTAACTTTTTGCCACCACGATAAGAATAATAATAAAAACCCAAGTTTAAAATAGAAGCTGGACTTCTGTTCATACTAGACATGGTAGAGAGACCTAATACATCTTAAATTCAAGGCAATGTTTGGAAACCATCTATTCTGGGATCCTTGCTAAAAAAGGGAGATATAAATAAAGCTACTCCAAGTAGGACGCTGTTCTTTCACCTGAATATTCTATGTCACTACCTACTCCAGGAAAGCTACTAGATATTAAAGGGGAACTGGAAAAACATTGGTCAAATGAACTAAACATATGCCCTTTTCCTTATGTAAATGCTAAGTAATGGTTTTGAAATGTAGTTAGTAGGTGGTGCTTATTTTTTTATTTCCATCCAGGACTACGAAGATATTTTCCATAATAGAGGAAATGGATCATCTGAGACTAACTGTATTAGACAGTGCTGAAAAAACAGATCCAAGAGGAGGGAAAGTCTCACCCGACAGCTCACTTCAAGTTTCTCATAAATCAAAAGCCCATGGCTGTATTTCAACACTTCCTAAACAATCAATAAAACATCAGTATTCATTAAGCAAAATTCATACATAGCATTGCCCGCGATCAAAATTGTGCCTTTTTACTAAGAATTTACCTTACAAGGGAGAAAGTGAATTACTTTGACAAGGCTTTCCTGGGAAAATCTCACTAATATAAAACAGTGTTCTTCACCATTGCTTATAAACACAATTACAGTTCCTGGTTTGGAAAAGTTCTACTAGAACCTATAAAACGTTTTAAAACAAATGTGAATTCTAGCCCAGGTAGGACTAAATTAACCACCCAGAATCCTGTCTGACACAAACCCTGGGTTCAGCTTGGGAGATGGAGCAAGGTGCCTTCAAATCTCTCATTGTTACCATGTATGCAAACGCAAGGAGAAAATGGAAAATATTTTCATCTCTAAACTTTCGTTGCATGCAAATGCAATAAGAATTCAAAATATTTTCTTCTCGGAATGTTCATCACAAGCTTTGAATATCAAAACACATTTCGTGAGAAAAACTATAAATAGAAATCTGATAAATTTAAGACTAATGTGAGAATCATAGCCGAAGATGCACTTTTTATTTATTTTTTACAAATCTGTTTTTCCCAGTGATTTATTTTTGCTACCCACATTATGTTACTGGCACTACGGACTAGGACAGAAAGTGGAGGGTATGTGATAAAGGAAGCGTTTAGACAGGATGGACTGAGTGTCCAGATGTTGCTAAAGAGTTCTTTTTTTCGGAGGCTAAAGGGATCCTAACAGTCATGTTGAGGAAGGTGGAAATGTCATTGCACAATTTCTGGCTAGCTCTTCTTCTCCCCCTCTTTGCTTTTTTGAAATAAGGTTTCGTTCTGTAGACCAGACTGGTCTCAAACTCACAGACATCCACCTGCTTCTTACTCCCAAGCACTGGGATTAAAGGCATGTGCAACCACCACTACCCGGGTGCAATTAACCCTTATTATCTCATTGTACATATTTTCATGATCAAAATTAAAATTGTAATGAAAAATGTCATCAAATCAAATATTTCAAGTTATGAGAAAATATCCTTCTTTATTCTCTTTTGGCATTCTATTTAGAATGGTTTCTATACATCTTGAGAAAGTTTTCAAGGGGGTTTCCACTCTTTTACTAAATTCTTGTTTATATGCTTTCGTTCCTTTTTAACTTATTTTCAAACTTCCACATTTTTTGTTACTGTTAAAACAGGATTCCATAGCCTGGAAATGTAGTTCAATAGCGGAGTTCCCGGCTGGCATGCATAAGACCCAAGTTCAATTTCCAGAACTTTAAATATGAATGGATAAATTAATGGAAAGAAGGAGGGAGGGAGAAAAGGGGGCTCTGCATCTGCTTACATCAGTTACTGGACAAAGGCTCTCTGATGACAATTAGGGTGGTCACCAATCTGACTACAGAAGAAGGCCAGGTCAGGCACCCTCTCCACTATTGCTAAGGTCATTCTTGTGGATTTCTGGGAGTTCCTCTGACCCCAAGTTTCACCCTAACCCCAAAATGCCCACCCATCAAGATATCCTCTTTCATTACCCCTCCCATCCCCCCTTCATCCCAGGCCCACCTGCCCAACCTGATCCCTGATGTCCCATCCCCCTCCTCAGTTTACCCAGGGGATATCATCTATTTCCCCTTTTCAGAGAAGGCACTGGGTCAAGCTCAGGGAGTCCTGTTGATGAGAAAGAGGAGAATTGATTGTAAGAGCCAGGTTGGTCAAGGGCATAATGGGGAAACCCGCAGGGACAGCTGACCTGAAAGTTCCTGGGAGCTCACAGACTCTGAACTGACAGCAAGGGAGCCTGCACGGGACCAGCCTAGGCCCTATGCATATGGGCAACAGTTGTGCAGCTTGGTCTGTTTGAGGAGCTCCTAGTAGTGGGATCAGAACCTGTCCCTGCGATTGAGCTGGTTTGGGGAAACCTATTCCTGATACTGGGATGCCTCACCCAATTTTGATGCAGGGGGAGGAGCTTGGTCCTGTCTCAACTTGATATGCCATGCTTTGTTGACTCCTATGAGCCTGCCCTTTGTGAATGGAGACAGAGCGGTGGATGGGGGGCGTAGATGGAAGGTAGGGGGAGGAAATGGAAGGAGAGGAGGGAAGGGAAACTGTGTTCGGTGTGTAAAATAAATGAAAAAAGATAATAAAAAAGAAGGGGCTTTGTTAAGTAGCCCACGCTAGCCTCCGCTTAATCCTCCTGAGTACTGGTACTATATCATGGATGGCCCCATCTGACTTTATAATCCATTTTGTTTTCACTTGCTATGGCATCTATCTGTGCTGTTTACTAACTTGGCACAGACATTTTATTTCCATTTTCAATATCTTTGTCAATATATGTAGATGATTAAGTTCCAATTATACAACTTCTTCCAGGAAAACTCGAATAGAATTCAATGCTTAGTGTGTTATACTAGTGTTCAGAGAAATGTCTGTAACTCTCAGTGTGTGATCAATTGTCTTACATAAGTAACCTGAGAATAAAATATGTCACAAATGCCTGAGGAAGGATGTATCTCCACGTAAATGTTTCTATCTGAATGTATCGATTGGAGACACACTTATGCTGTGTTTTCTTCCCTAAACATCCAGTCGGGTCCAACATAACAGCAAGCCATCAAAAAACGGTACAGGCATTTTATCAGTTAAAAACATCTCTCAGGAATGGGGTGGAAATTTAAAAATAAATTAACCAATTAAAATATCTTTCAGATACCCTTTGCATGTATCTTATTGCTGATCATTTGAATTTGTAAGCGCTTTTTAACATTTTTCATCTTAGTTATGCTACACCTTCCTGATACCTCTCTTATTGATTCCAGAATGTCTGAAAATGTGCACCCCTTGCCAGCCTATTATGATAAAGTAATATAAAACACATTAAAGGATATAAAGAAAGAGTCCTGTTTTTCCCTTACAAAGAGCTTAATCATAAGTATATAATTAAGCCTATTATTAGTAGCAAACCGAGAATGACTTCAAACTAACTAGACCTAGACTATGGGAAAATCCACAAGCATTGACTGTAAGGTAGTAACCAGGCCAGTCAAGTTAATTCAAAACTAAATATTAATAGTGCATAAACTCAGAGAAGGAAAGGAACCCACTCACACACCTTCTGATGCTTTTGACTGGTGTAAACACAATGGTACTGAAAGATCAGCTGTTCTTCACACTGAAATAAACTTGCCCTGATGCCAAGAATAGATATGACGAAACAGACCACGTGGCTCTCTAACTTCTAGTCAGCCTTTCTGAGGTAACTATGCTCTGTCAAGGAGAATCAGAACATGGGGCCAGCCTCACAATGACTGCACACAGGAAAACACGATGCTCTGTTGCCAGGCTATACTTAGTTTGTGTGCAATACATGATTGATAACAGATAGTGAGATAATTGCTATAAACATCTTACATATATTACATGTATTTTGCATTTATCACTTGCCAGAAGTCATACTGAAATCTAACATAGATTAATAATGCTCAAAAGACTAACAAAAGAAACCCAATGAAATATAACAACAGAGTAATTACTATTCAGTGGGGAGAACAGTGGAGGGATTTGTTTCCCTAGCTCTAATCGGTTTATAATCATGGCCCTGCAAACAAGGCAACACATAAAGAAACAGCAAGAAACTCCTAGTCAGCTTCCATGTTATGCATTTATGATGACTTCGAGCTTTTTATCTTGGGTTCCCTGACAGACAGTGAGGATACTGCAGTTCTCAGGTGGCTGTGCCTCTCATCAGGACCGACATCCAAACGTACAGGTTAACGTTCCTCAGAAGCTAATTTATTTTTTTTAAATGTTAAAGCCCTACAGAGCATGACAAATAACACAGGTTTAAATATATAAATAACTACAACTCAGCCTCAGGAGAAAGTGGCTTCTTGTTTGTCAGTGACAGATAGCAAGC
Organism: Chionomys nivalis; assembly: GCF_950005125.1. NCBI lineage: Eukaryota > Metazoa > Chordata > Mammalia > Rodentia > Cricetidae > Chionomys > Chionomys nivalis. The sequence continues at coordinate 175,586,265 of NC_080086.1, read as the reverse complement.
TGGAGGAAATATGAAAAACGCTTTCCCTAAAACAGATGGATCCTGTCTGATACCGCTTGCTAAAATCATGTCATTCAAGTGAACAGCGAGTGAGTTGTTGCCGCTGCTGCAGCCATTTATTTTCCTTTTAAAAAAATGTTGATGCATTTAATTATTTATTGATGTGTGTGTCCTGTTCCATCACTCCACCATATCCCTTTAAGACTGGGTCTCGCTAAACCCTGAGCTGGCTTGGTAGGCAGCAAGTTCCACCTACCCCCACCCCACAGTGCCACAATCACAGGCCAACCAAGACCTATGCTTGACTTTTTGTTAATTGATTAGCAGTTTAGAATTTAGACACAACCGATTTGTTTTTTCAGTTCAAAAACTAATTTGTGTGAGCCCATATACCTGAAAACACTGTACGGATAGTCTCTACTTTTAAGAAAATAAATAAAAACAAAAAATGGAAATTGGTGGGGTAAGTGTGCATTAAAATTAGTTTTTCTTCATAGATGTGGAGGTGCTCTCCTTCCTAAAGGGAAACACAGTTGTATACAGTTTCATAAAGATACTGTGGGAAATATAACAATTCAACATCGATATTTGTAATTAACTACTAGACATTTAATTTTACCTTGGCAACTATTCATATTGTGGAATTGGTCATTGTAATACACTATCATATTAGCATTTTTTTTTTCAGTTTGCTTTTCTCATTTAGGACTAAGTCCTAGAGGTGAACCAGCTGTTTCCATATAGTAGTGCCAAGACAGTCAGAAGGTAGAGCGGTATTTGCCAAATCAGAGACCACCCCCGGTGCCACAGCAGCACTAATGGTAGAAGGAACATATGGTAAGAACAGTGCAGGGTCGAAACAGGTGAAGGTGAGAGAAAAAGAACCCCTGCAAGACTTCATAAAGTGTGGGTACAGACAGGGACACACAGTGGTGCAGGGCTGAGAACTTGAGGGTCAGCCTAGGGTAACTTCCCATATCTCTCCAGAGTTTCAGCTGCTTCCCTGGGCTGTAGAAATGTATCTGACATCTGCCCTTCGGGGAGTCAGAAGGAAAGATGAAAGGGTGGATACATAGGAGTGTTAGGATTCAAAATGAAGAGTGAACATCTGTGTGAGTAAATGTCAACCTTAAAGTGTCCAGATGCTTACTGTAGAGTCTTCCTTTCACCCAAGCAACGTTGAATGATGGCTTAGGCATCTTATATGGAGGTTATCACAACAGGAGAAGAGAAAAAGAGCAAAGGGCTTTGGGAGGCATAATATACACTCCTTACAAATATTATATAACTGCATTGTAGTAAGTAGAGGTCAAAGTGGAAATGCCTCCCTTAAGTAATTACATCTTTCCAACTCTGTACCGCTTTCTTTCTCTGCCTACATTTACGTTATGCCTGGCATCTCCCAGCACACACCCTCTCCCAGGCGTTATTACCCTTCTCCTTCAGTACTAGGTTCACACTTTAAATGCAGAGCATTGTCTGTATTGTTTCCCGTGAGGCGACTTTCCCAGATTTTTTATTTTTTGAAGTCCTGCTGTAACCAGGGAGGCTGCCAACTTGAGGTGGTGATTCATCGTTGGGTTCTGCATTCATTTAGGTACAGAATCAAGAAGCATGCTCTCTTTTCCTTGATCAGGCACTCTGAAGGAGAAACTGACTTCCAAAAATTGTGCCAGGACATAGGACTGAGTTCAAAAGCATAGACTTAAATGATGGGCCCATGTGTTGGGGTGATAATTATCATTGGTTCCTATCAAATAAAACATAGCCACCTGGGCACAGTTTCTGTGTAAAAGAACCAGAGACATGGTTAAGTCAATTCCATAAAAAACAAATTGCTACTCTAAAGCAGGTGAATTTCAATTCCAAGCAATTAATCACTATGCTTCAATTAACAAGCAATATGAAGAAATGGAAAGAAACACTGAATAGGTACACCTACCATACTGTCTGTAACTATTCATGTCGTGGAGGATGTGATCTTCCTTCAGAAGTCAGTAGTGCAGTATACTATTCTATAATATTAACTTATGACAGTTAGCAGTTCTAGAATTTGAAAGTATTATTTCAAGGAAAACCCAGTGACTAGAAGTGAAAATTTCCAAAGATTTAAATGTTGTCAGTATTAGAGTTTAAATTAGGACCGTGCATACAGAGAGGCAATCATCCAGCACTGATCTATATCCCTGCCAGTTCATTACTGTTTTGAAACAGGAGCTCACCACATTGCCAAGGCTGGCATTGAGCTTCGAAGCCTCTTGCCTCAACCTTTTCAGTAGCGTTGAGGACTCTGTTATCAGGAATGGCCAATGGTATGAATTAAAAGAATCATGGTTCATAAAAGTGTCTAAAAGACCTATTATTCCCTTCTTCTCCTACCCCAGCGATGTCAACCTTTCACACATCCCAGCGATGTCAGCCTTTCACATTTCCAGGAAAGAAAGTGAGCTTCCCAAACCAAAGAAACAATTCAAGTAGATTTTGAGGTACTTTTTTCTATCCTATCCCGAAATTGAATTTTGGCTGTTTTAGTGACTGTGGGGAATATAACAAGCCAGACTTTCTGACATCTGAGCTGCCCATCAAAGATGACTGGTTGCAGGGCTCATCCACCTGAGTTCTAGCTATTCTGCATTGCCCAGAGCTGAAGAAGATACAAGTCCTTTCTTAACCCAACTGAAGTTCATGCTAAAGATTTACATTATAATAACTCCTTTAATATAATTTAAACTTCAAAAGACATTTGTCAAGTCTATGCTGAGCCTTTGTGTCATCTCCATCCCCATAGAAGAAGGAAGCTAGAAGCCTATGGTTCCATGTGTTTGTGTTACTGTATTTAACTTTGTTCAAGACATTTTTGCTAGCAGCTTCCCTTTAGCTTTTTATTTGAATACTTGTATTATTTTTTCTACTTTTGATTTAAGCAAAAAAGTTCCCTCTATCCAATCCTTTTCTGATCAATATTATTTTTTTTAAAAAAATAAAGTAATAGTTTCCCTGTTAACAGTGCACACACACACACGCACACGCATGCACACACACACACACGCATGCTCATGTGTGTACACTATACTTTCATCTTCCCTCCTTGGTCTATTCTAATAAGAAACATTATTAGGCTGGGTGATGGTGACACACACCTTTAGTCCCAGTGGTCAGGATGCAGAGGCAGGCTGATCTCTGTGAATTCGAGGCTGCTTGGTCTACAAGAGCTAGTTCCAGGACAGCTAGGGCTGTTACACAGAGAAACCCTGTTTCGACAAACCAGAAAAAAAGAAAGAGAAAGAAACAAAGAAAGAAAGGAAGGAAGGAAGGAAGGAAGGAAGGAAGCAAGGAAGGAAGGAAGGAAGGAAGGAAGGAAGGAAGAAAGAAAGAAAGAAAGAAAGAAAGAAAGAAAGAAAGAAAGAAAGAAAGGGAGAGAGAGAGATCTGTAATTGAGCAAAAAAGGAGGTACTGTGGCTGAGAGGATACACATTCATGGGACAATCCCATAACTTAAAAATTTGCCAGCACATGTCACTTAGAACTTTGAGCCTGACTTTCTAATGGTATATGCCATGACACCTGTGGAAAGTATAAATTAGAATTGCATGTGAAATCACCATAAAGAGTTATAAGAACCTAAGTTAGTATCACTACAAGGGTTTACTAGACGCAGCTTCAAAACAAATTGATCCAGTGGAAAGAATGCCTAGGTCTCATAGTGGTAGTAGCCCACTAGCACATACAGTCACAGTGCCACAATTTAGATAGGTTGATGCAATTGACTAGCTAGTAAATGTTAGTAATAAAAAGAAAAAAGCAATTGCTGTTTCACTCAAATGGTTGTAAGGAGAGACTCTTAGAAAACATAGTCCAAATTATTTACAAATAGAAGCAAAAAGAATAAATGTACCAAAGACCACACCTCCTAAGATGTATTTTGGATCAGTGACAGCATACAAAAATGTTTACTAAAACAAAATAGGCTCTGAGGCAAATTCGCAATGCTGTCATAGACCATGAGAAATAATCACACCTATAAGAAATCACTTTGGATCATTAACAGCAGTATAGATTTCCATCAATTTAAATGACCCTTGAAAATAAAGCACAATATTTACTTCCTTGGCTTTTCTTCAAGTCCTAAGAAAAATATTGATTTGGAACTCAGAAATCAAAGCCAAGAGGCTAACATGAGAAAATGCCTCCACTCTTTACTACTGAAACCACATAAGAAATGAACAAACAGCCTTTGGCACTAACAGTGTTAATTCTCTACATTATTTTTTCTGGTATATGATATTGAAAAAAAAATCAGCCCATTAACCTTGTGTACTGCATTCTCATAGACATTTTCACAGCATGAGTTTACACGCAATTTCAAATTATGCCATTCCTCAGATCTGGTGTCTTTAAAGGTTACTTCTTCCAGTTACTGAGGGTCAAAATCCTTAGAGAGGCAGGGCTCTTAAAGTTAACATATTGTCATCTGAAAGACTCCCTCTTCCAGTTCAGAAGATATACGCCTTTCATTTATTACACAAAAAATAGTATCAAACAACAAAATGTAATCCATAGGGATTCTTACTATTCCCCTGAAAAATGTCTCCCTAATCCATGTCATTCATTCTATTGTATGAAAATAAATGATGCTTATTCTCAGCCAGTACACCATGCTGCTCCTTAGGATTCTGGGTTTTGTTTTGTTTTCTGCAGTAACATAAACAGCATATCACTAATTTGAAAGGAGAGCTGATAGCAGTGCTTGCTAATATGCCTTAAGCAGTGTTTATCAGAGTGTAGCCCACAAACTACCTACTGCCAGACTTAAGCAGGATGCTTGTGAATTATCTTCACAGTCCCAGTAAATGAGATGGGTAAATAGCTGGTAAATTTGTTCCTTTGCAGATACTTGTTGTAATAGGAGCTGCGGACTGCGTCCCCGGCACCCGGCCGCCCGCATGGCTAGCTTATGCCCCGAAATAATTACACGGAAACTGTATTCTTTTGAACACTGCCTGGCCCATTAGTTCCAGCCTCTTATTGTCTAGCTCTTACATATTGATCTAACACATTTCTAATATTCTGTGTAGTACCACGAGCTGGCTTACCAGGAAAGATCTTAACCTGCGTCTGTCTGGAGTGGGAGAATCATGGCGACCCCTGACTCGGCTTCTTTCTCCCAGCATTCTGTTCTGTTTACTCCGCCTACCTAATTTTCTGTCCTATTAAAGGGGCCAAGGCAGTTTCTTTATTACTTAACCAATGAAACAACAGATAGAAAGATGACCCACCTCCATCATTTCCCCTTTTTCTGTTTAAACAAAAAAGAAAGGCGTTCACTTTGACATAGTAAAATTACATATAACAGTTATCAAGCAAGAATTACAGTTATAATATTTATATCTATTTTATCTTTTATCATAACTAAGGAAAACTATAACTATCTATTTATTCTTCAACTCCATCAAAGACTCCAGAAGGATATAATATTACCTAAGCAAACAAGAGATCCAAAACTCTAAAAATGACAGAGACATCTCACTGCCTGGACAGTCACCCAAAGTTCTTTTGTACTGTTGGGGCATCCATCTTCAACCTTCAAGCCCATAGTATCCAGCAGACATTTTCATCAAGCAGGAAATTCCAAAGACAGTTCAGTCACTTTTTGCTGTGTCCTGCAGAATGTCTCGTAGACTCTTTTAGGAGTCAGGAACCCCGAAAAGCCATCTCACCTTTAGGCAAGTTTAGCAGTCCTCTTTCTGCGGGTTCTCTGTGTCCAGTTTATGCAACAGTCCAGGCAAGAGCAGTTTCTTGCCCAAATGGCTATCAAACTCCTTAAGGAGCCTCTTCGGTGCCCATCTTCCTCTTGAAGTAGATTGGTGCTGCCAGAAGCAGACGTGTCTCATTGTCATGAAAAGCCCTAAGTTATTAAAACATTTAAATGCCATGTTCTGCAGTCTTTGAAAGATATGAAGAATGCCTATCTAGCTTAAATATATCTCTATATATCTAGAAAATCTAACTAACATGACTACAAGCTTGACTATTGATGATTATCCATTAATCTATATTTCTTAATTATACATTACATTTTTAAATGAACTACACAATCACAATACCTTAATCAAGATTAGAAATATGCATATACATATAACAAAATTGACCTTCACATCCACACCAATGCAAATTATTCATATCTATATCATATCCCCCTTTAAATGTAAAAAAGAACATTTATAAACAATATATGGGAACATGGGCGCAGTTTTCTCTCCAAACTGCTTCCTGCTGAATGCGGGCGTCGTTAATTAGGTCTTTCATGGTGTAACCTGTGTGCCAGGGTCATCTTGGTTGGCAGTTGTGTGAAGTAATTTTTTGAGGGTGTTCACAGTAACCTTTCAGGAGGGCGTGGTCTATCATACCATATTGGGATAGAAGAAATCCACAGGGTCACATCCTCTGTGAAAACAAAAGAAGACCCTCTCCAAAGCATCATATCCTTAGACCCATATTCTGAAATCATAATACCCTTATATCCATTCTGGTTTAGCTTGGCAGCCCATATAATGAAATGTCTCTCTGCAGTTAACTCCTTTACAGTCAAAAATTTTAAAGAAAGCACAATAATACAAAAAATCCAGACTCTCTGTGAATTTTCCATTTTTACGTGGCTTATTTTTCTTTATTTCTTTTAATCTATAACTATCTGTACTCTGTCTCTTTAAAGACTTTACCCTTTTTTAAGACATTAACTTTATTCTTCATATATATATTTTTTTCTCTCTCTCAAGCCTACATACATTTATCCAACAGTGTCTGAATCAGTTCTATTGTGAATCTGTAATTTTTTTACTATCCAGGAGCATTTTTTAAAATATTAAGCAGTTCTTAAAAACCTAAGTTGCACCATTTAGAGGTATTATGGTACTGCCTGTGTCCTGCCCAGTCTAAACCTTAACTGTGCTGTTATTATGGTAATTACGGTAGTTCCTGCCTGAGACCAGCAGAGTTCCGCATGGCGGAGCTGAGCTGCTCCTGCATCAGAACCATTTGGTGCCCCTGAGTCACACACAGTTCCAGGCACACAGCAGTCCACATTGCCATCAAGCAAGCCGTAGCACTTTACTCCAAATGCTCCATTCAAAAACTCTGTCTCCCGCAGGAGCCAGACAGAGATTGCAATGGCGGCACAGCCCAGAAAGCCGGCATTTTAAAACAGCCAGTTTTTTCCTGCTGCTGAGTCAGGACAATTTCTTTGCGGCACGCAACCCACAAACAGCAAAAAACTGTCTTGAATTCTCTCTCTCTCTTTTTTAAGCCCTCTTGGCTTTTACATGGTGTTCATTACCACGCTGGGCGCCACTCTGTTGTAATATGAGTGGCGGGGCTTCATCCCCGGCACCCGGCCGCCCGCATGGCTAGCTTATGCCCCGAAATAATTACACGGAAACTGTATTCTTTTGAACACTGCCTGGCCCATTAGTTCCAGCCTCTTATTGGCTAGCTCTTACATATTGATCTAACACATTTCTAATACTCTGTGTAGTACCACGAGCTGGCTTACCAGGAAAGATCTTAACCTGCGTCTGTCTGGAGTGGGAGAATCATGGCGACCCCTGACTCGGCTTCTTTCTCCCAGCATTCTGTTCTGTTTACTCCGCCTACCTAATTTTCTGTCCTATTAAAGGGGCCAAGGCAGTTTCTTTATTACTTAACCAATGAAACAACAGATAGAAAGATGACCCACCTCCATCAGATACTGATGGGGACTTCTGTTCATAGCATAATTTGCAAACACTGCTCATCTAGATAGTGGTTGGCAAAGTCACTGCACACGACGCTTATCTCAAAACACCTGCAAACACCAATGGCCAGACTTCACACCAAACCAATTAAATCAGAATGTGGGTCATGACCAAAGATATCTGATAAAGAAATTCCTTGACATGTTAAGACTAAAATGTCTTATTTATCTGAAATTAAAATTAACTGAACAAAGTATAGTTTATTTGTTAAATCTGTCAACCAAAGTTCTGGACTTTATAATGTATCACTTCATGGAAAGAACCAGCTAGTGCTTGCAGAGGTGAGATACTTCAAGACAAAGCAGAAAACTCAGGAAAGTACCCAGGACTCTTCAATGACTTCATATTTTTGGTTTCCTCAAAAAAATTCATGATTTGGTAGGTTTCAACTTAGATATATAGTAAATTAAAGGCCTCAATATAAGGCATATGACTTGCTTGTACAGTAATATGTTTTTAATTTACAGATAAAACTTGCATATTTCTATGTTCAGTGTAAGTTTTATGTACTTACACATATTAATGGTCTAATAAGGCAACCAGAATTCCCATCTTCTCATACATTCATCATGTCCATGTGTTGGGAACATTTATGTTCTTCTAGTTACTTTGAACTGCATGCTAAACTATTGTAAGCTACTACTGCCCTGTACAGGTAATTAGGACAATAGAGTTCAAAAGTATAATAGTCTTCTACAATATAATAGATAAAATTATGGCTTATAAAAGTTGGCTCCATTATTAGCTATGTCTTTTCATCCAGAGTAAATTGGTTCCTGCATTTATAAACTTATTGCTCTTCATTACCAGTATACCCAGCAGGAGAGATGGCACAGCGGTTACCTGTTTCAGTGCCATTAACTCTTCACCATGGTATAATGTGGCACAAAAATAACTGTAGATCCTCTCCTCAACAAAAGATTGAAAGTATTTAGACATTTCCTAGCGGTTCAGTTGCTAGGATCCAAATAGAATAAACACAGAGACAAAAACGATGCGTGTGCTTGCAAAGAAGATCAAGGCTACTGAATGTAAGTTACGGTAGCCAGAGAAATTAAGGCAGTAAATCTAATAATAACCACCAAATTTCTGAGAGTTCAGATTCCTCCAGTATAGTCACTCTACCCTTAAAACATTGATATAATTAACAAATAACAATATTTTACAGTAGAAAACTAACAAATGAGTAAAAAAGAATTTTATGTTGTAATGTTGCTTAATATAAATGAAGGCTTCAAACGTAGGCAAGGATGTTGTAAAAAGGAATGCTTATTTATTAGGTTAGTCCCTATGGAATATGGAAATTTCACAAATCCTACAAGTAGAAATATCATAAGGAACTAGCTATAGCCAGCCAGGTATTTATGTGAAAATAAAAAGAAGCTGCATGAGCCGGGTGGTGGTGGTGCACGCCTTTAATCCCAGCACTCGGGAGGCAGAGGCAGGCGGATCTCTGTGAGTTCGAGACCAGCCTGGTCTACAAGAGCTAGTTCCAGGACAGGCTCCAAAACCACAGAGAAACCCTGTCTCGAAAAACCAAAAAAAAAAAGAAGCTGCATCAAAGGAGTCAAGTTATGGGGTCAGCCTAGATGTCCATCACAAAAGAATGAATGAATAAAGAAAGCATGATGTGCATTTGGGTGTATATGTGCATATATATGAAATCTAGATTTTATAATTTAAAAAAGACAAAAATAAGTGAATTATTTTTAAAGCAGAAGAAGGCAAGAAGGAGAGGGAGATGGTAATGTAGTGACTGAATGAATTCAATAAATTTGAATCTGAGTAATAAGAAAGTGTCAAATAAAACTCATTATTTTATATAATTATGATATGCAAATTATGACAAGGTTAAAAGTGTATAAATGTTATTACCTCATTTGAATCTCACAACATTTCCCATTTACCCTTTTTATATATGTGGCCCTTTGCTTTGTATGAACAGGCTAAAATTCTCCAGTTTCAGCACTCTTCAATGAGAATAGTTTCTTAGACACTGCTATATTATTTATTATTAACAGATAGACACAATTCTCACAAATGTTTTGGAGGATATGTTGGTGTTTGTCTCAATTTTAAGCATTTACTATAGAATCTATTGTGTCTGTCTTCAGGACAGCTAAATTCCAGTTGCCAGATTTAATAAATAAAATACAGTTTTCTTGGTTAAGTTTAAATTCCAGAAACATAGGTGCTTTATGCTCTCTTCTTGCTCAGCAGAGCCTAATTGGACAGTTTAAAATTATAGTGTTTATTGAAAGTAAAAAGTTCTACATGAACTCCAGACTACTAAATGACCAATAAATGTGAAAATTTCCTACCCACAACCTAAGCTATTATCAGATCTGCAGTTCATTAATTCTTGATATATCCACACTTTATAATTCTCCTAGCTTCCCTGTCAGGATAAAGGTTAGAATTTAATCAGCTAAAGCTCTTAATTTTTATAAATACTTCATCTGGGTTGTGATTAGCATTAGTGAAGGTAGCTTAGATTGCATGGGCTAAGAACATGATTTGTAGTTTATCATCTATTATTTACACTTTTTGCATTTAATCTGGAATTAAAAGTACCCCACAGTACATATACTTAAGTTATTTTTTTTAAAAAAATATTTAATCACAAGCAGTATTTAAAACTCTACTTAAATTTTTATGAAAACCATACTTTGGATTTCTCTACATATCAAGCTATGGCCCACAGCCCATGAACATATCCACTGGGACCCCAGCCAGAAGTCTGCAGATTTATCAATAACTAGCAAGAAACAGAACTGAGAAGCTGCTCCAATTTGAAGTCCACTGACAACTCTCTGGAGCGTAAGCCTTCCAGTCTCTTAGCACATATTTATTCATGATTTTTGACCTTAAGAGATTTAGGAGAAAAGGTTGAAACATTGAAAGATCTAATCATTGAATAAAATCTACCCCTAGAACATGAAATATTATTGGAAAATCCATAAATAGCATGAAGGTGGTGTCAAACAACAAAAGAACTGAGATTTTTCATTCCTCATCTCTTCGCCCGTAAATAGTAACAAACTTATTTTCTGGCTCGACCCTGATACAGCCTAAAAATACATTTTTATATCCCATTAAAATTAAGATTAAAGAGTGCAAAAATATTTGACAAATCTATTATTAAAGATATATCTAGCTAACAACATTTGGAAAAGACTTGGGCATGTGTCCTTTGGGGATAAGTTTATATGCCCAGAAGCAGTAGAAGAGAACACTTATTATTATTGACAGGACACTGAATGACAACACAACACCCGATTTTTTTTTCACTAAAGTCTCAGAATTACTTTCCAAATCTGTATGGTACTGAGTACACCCTATTCTGGTTGCCACACATTGTGTTGGGATTACTATTTGAGAACATTTTCTTCCATCATGTAGTATACATCATCTTCATAACCACAAAGAGAATAACTAAGAGCAGATCAAAGTGGGTAACTACAGATGAAAGAAAGGGCTTCAGTATTTGCATTTTACCAGGAAGAACAAAAACATCAGGCAGCATCCTGATGGGGACAATTCAGATAAGGTAAGTTGATCTGGAAGTTCAAAGCAAAAAAAAAAAAAAAAGACAAATGAATACATGAACCTTTTTTTTTTTTTTTTTTTTTACCTTTGGTGGAAATAAGAAGAAGGTATGATTATACTGACCTCAGTGTTCTCCCCTGGCTACACTTAGGATTATTTTGAATGTTGAGTGCAATGTGCCAATAACGACAAGGTTGTAAAGAGATAGTTTCTAATAAACACATCAACAGATACGGGAGGAGAGAGCTCTGGTTTTGCAACGGGGCTGGGTTGACTCCAAGTTGACATTGGCTCCTGCTTAATAAAACAATTGTGTAGAAAACACAAAAAGAAACTGAAAGTTTACTGTAACATAACTGTCCCACTGGTTTGCTCCTATCACACGGGTAAAATCAGAGAACTTTCTGCCACACAGCATCACCAAAAGTGGATGACTGAAGTCTCACAACAGGTCAGAGAACAGGAACTTCAGAAGGATGGACTGTTGTGTGGTACTTTGATTGCATTCTGACAATAAAGTTTGTTCTGAATCAGAGGGTAGAGCTAGTCACTAGCTGACCAAAATTAACCATAGAGGTTTTGGAGGACTGAGCAAGTAGCAAGGCAGGGCTTAGAGAGGATAGAAGAGGTAGGAGGTCACTAGTGGCTGCTCCACTGATATTTTCTGATCATTTAGACTCTTACCACAATAACACTCGATTTTTTATTGATAAAGAATAATTAGTTAAATGCTTCATTGCTGTAAAAGTCTTGCCCATAAAGCAACCTTGGAAGATCTTCAGGAATCAGAAAGATGTCAGTGATGATGAGGACAGAGTTCCAGAGGAAAGGCCTACATAGTAATACCACAGAACACTCCAGAGACCATCTGATTGTTTCAGAAACATTAAATAGGGAACATAAAGGGACCTTTGAAGAGTTGAAAAGGGTCCTAAAGTACAGGAGAAATGAATGTCTTAATAACTAGAGGAGGTGTTTGAGCTCACTGACTAAAAGTGACCCATAAACTAGCAGCACCAGCATCATCTCGGAGCTTGCAGAAATACAGGTAGCCAGAAGCAACCCAGATTTCCTGAACTGCCGTCTGCAGTCATATGGGTTTCATCAGCACACATGGGTGCTATAGAAACACTGCTTCTGTATCTACATGAATCCCCTTGTCCCTAATGATGAGGTTGAGTCAAGTAAGGGACTGAAGGTACCACACAGTAGTTTTCAAACATTAAGCCAACAAAGATGCAAGCTGCAATCAGCTAAAAGACATGGACAAAATCTAGACATGGTCATGTGCAAGAAGGAGAGTTGGCCAGACCAACTTGAAACAACGTTTTTGATTCACAGTGTGTCACAGAAACATAGAAAGGACTGAATATCACATACCTCTCTTGTATAGTCATATAACACAATGGTATTTCAGTCAACAACTGACGACAAATATCACAGTGAGCCCTGAAAATTATCATGGAGTGGAAAATTACTCAGGTTCCAATGACATTAAGACTAGTGGTGCAGTGAAACCACACAACAGGATGCACTGTTCATATGCACCTTGTGGTTCTGGTGCAGAGAAACCTGCCAAACTGCTGGTCATGTAGAAATATAGTGCATCCGACTACGTATAGAGCTTAATAAATGTTACCAATTTATACCACCAACAGTCTCATATATTTCATACTCCTGTCTCTTAATTATTTCAAGAGCCATTTTGAGTGATTCTTCATTATCTGACCTGTCTAAGTTTATGTAAGTATGCACACCCTAGGCCGGGCGGTGGTGGCACACGCCTTTAATCCCAGCACTTGGGAGGCAGAGGCAGGCAGATCTCTGTGAGTTCGAGACCAGCCTGGTCTACAAGAGCTAGTTCCAGGACAGGCTCCAAAAACCACAGAGAAACCCTGTCTTGAAAAAACAAAAAAACAAAAAACAAACAAACAAACAAACAAACAAAAAAGTATGCACACCCTATCATGTTTACATAATGACAAAATCACCTAGTGACACACTTCTCAGAGCATACTCCCACCATTAAACCATGCATGATTATTAGGAGTTACTTATAGAAGTATCTCCACCACTTCTTTCCCCATCTCTGAAACGCATGAAACAGATTCCCGAGGGAGGTACTCAGTTACTCATTCCCAGAGCTTGCTTCTGTAGAGTAACAGTATATGGAACAGAACAGTTGTTCCATAAATAGGGCTATTGTTAGAAAATAATCGTTACCAATTGTAATATTCTGGCTCTTTAAGAGACAAGCCATGCATGCCCACTCCCTTCCTCCTTGCAGCCTCTGCCCCACTATCCTCTCTCTTCCTGTCCCCTCTCTGGGAAAGGCAGCTTCTGCCTCTTTCCCCACTTCTCTGCTTTCCCCCCTCACCCCATTTCTCACCATTTTCCTTCCCCTCCATAATCCACCTAATAAATATCTAACTTTACTTTGTATGGTATGTTTATCTTATCTCTCTTGCAAGGTCACATGGACCCTGCCATCTTGTCTCGTGCTTTGGGATCCCGGCAGCTTGCAGCAAACCTGTCTGTATGGTGAGCCTATCTGTCTGCCCCTCGCCCACCCGCTGCCCACATGGCTAGCCACCGGGGACGCCCAGGGGACCACCCACCTTTGGAGATCTGCTGCGTGGTGTGCCTGGGCCCTCCCTGGCCCCCTCTGCTCTCAGGACCAGCTGCCCCAGGATCTGCAGCAAATCCATAACACCAATAACAACATATTGGTATCTGTGTCCCCTCTCTTTTCCAATCTGGTCCCCCCTAGGTTGGGCTTTTATTGCCTCTTTAAGACTTTTGAGAAGATGGAGGATCTGGACTTGTAGTGAAAAAGACTCAAGTTATAGCACCTGGACATCTCCTCCCTCCACTCCAAAGACACTGGAGCAGGTGAAAGAATGGGAAGGCATCCCGCCTTGTCTGTGAGACAGGGTTAAGGGAGACCATGCTTGCAACAGACTCCCTTCTATTGCTGATGGTAACCTGCATTCCTGATCTGGCTGCTTCTGCATCCCAGAAGCTCAGGTTACAAACTTGTGCCATCAGGCCCAGTTTAAAGCCTGTTTAAAAGGAATGGATTTGGAAAACTCATCTCAGTTTATAAAGTCAGACAATATAGACATCCTTTCCCCCCCAAATTCAATGATATCATTAGTCTCAACAAAGGCTCCAGCTTTTAAAGTGCCCCTCCCCCAGATTGATGAGAACAGTGATGATAATGATGACTAATGTTGCTAAAAGTATCCCACCTTGATAAATTACTTTGTGGTACTTTAAAAAAAAAAAAAAAAAACATAAGGTCTACGAATCTCATCATAATCTAATGCATTGTTTTGTACCAAACCAGGACGGCGACCAGCCTCTTTCATCCATCAGTAGCTATTCCAAGACAGTCTGGACTCCCTATCAAAGTCCTCATCAGCACACCAGTCAGGCTTCTTACTCACTTTCCCGCTACAAAAGTCCTGCCTCTTAAGAGCTCTGCCCTTATTTTTTTCATTTAAAAATTAATAATTGTGTCACAGCAATATTCTCGTACACCAATGGTGGTTTTTCTTGTATTTAACGCAGAGAAATGCGAGACACTGGACAGTGAGCTGCTGTTCTGTATCCTTGTCCTGTGATGATTTCATTTGATCTGCCCCCTGAACCTGATGCTCATGCCAGCCCCACTATGAGCAAAGTCATGGAAGATGGGAAAATATCCTTTTCTCTATGAGCTTTTTTGTGGTGTCCCACTCTATGGTTTTGGGGAGAGGCGGTTAAATGCTTTTTATCAAATATTCGCCAAAGCAAATTTTTAATGAAATAGTGATCTTTATTTTTTAAAAATAAAGTACTTAAAAGAAAACAGAGCACAGATATTGCTCCAGTGGGAAACGCTTTAGTGCAGCATGTCAAAGTTAGAAGCCTTATGAAGGATGATTGACGTGTTTAACTGAATAATATTACAAAACATGAAGTGCAAAATAAAATCATATGGTGAATAATATCAAAAACCAAATAAGCATCTGAAAGCTAAAACATAAACTGTAAGATGAACAAAACCCATATTTTAATAAGACAAAGGCATCCAAAATAAAGAAAAATATGAATTTGGAATAAATTTTCGAAATTAGTAGGCAAAGTTTATAAATGGGGTATGAAAGAGAACCACTATCAGGCAACGGAGATTTGGAGTGATGGACATTATTAATAAAAGCAAAGACAAATTAGAGCCAGACTTTATAGTTTCTCATCTGTTGGTATTCCATTTTCTAGCAGTGGCAGTCAATGTGATCCTGTATTTCCTGCATAACTGTCATCATCTACTACAAGCTTTAAAATGTGTATAAGCTTTACCCAACAACGCCACCTTTTTTTTATTTCTTTTTTTTTAATTAAAATTTCCACCTTCTCCCCGTTTCCCATTTCCCTCCCCTCCTCCCAAATATTGCCCCCTCCCCCCAGTCCCCTCCCCCTATCCCCACTCCTCTTCTCCTCCCCCCACACCATTCCCCCTCCCTCTCGATACTGAAGAGCAGTCCAAATTCTCTGCCCTGCGGGAAGACGAAGGTCTTCTATCTATGTCCAGGAAGGTGAGCGTCTAAACAGGCTAAGCACCCACAAAGCCAGTTCATGTATTAGGATCGAAACCTAGTGCCATTGCCCTTGGCTTCTCATCAGCCTTCATTGTCTGCCATGCTCAGAGAGTCCAGTTTCAACCCATGCTTATTCAGACCCAGACCAGCTGGCCTTGGTGGGCCCACAATAAATCAGTTCCACTGTCATAGTGGGAAGGGAGGATACGGGAGCAGCGAAGTATATATCCTAAGAGAGCCATCTTAGGGTTGGCAAGAAACTTGACTCTAGAGGGGTTAGCAGGTGTCCAGGGAGATGTCCCCAGCTGGTACCTTGGGCAACTAAGGAGAGGGAACCTGAAATGACCCTATCCTATACTGATGAATATCTTGCATATCACCTTAGAACCTTCATCTGGCGATGGATCGAGGTAGAGACAGAGTCTCAGTTTGGAGCAACGGTCTGAGCTCTTAAGGTCCAAATGAGGAGCAGAAGGAGGGAGAACATGAGCAAGGAAACCAGGACCAACAACGCCACTTTTAAACCGTGTGTTAATTAAATGTAAAGATAATATTTATTAAAGCAACCAGAAGTAGAAAACATGTGGAATACTCTTCAACCTTAAAAAATTTTGATATAGGTATGTAATTATTAACTTAACGGATATTCATGACATTATCATGTTACATTGTAAAGAAAGTTGAATATGTGTGAGTTTTATCACGTGCTTTGTGTAAAATGGAAGCAATAATACTCATTTATTCATGAGGTACACTAGGTGAATTTTATAGGTTTTTACTTAAATTTCACAAGTATTGTATAATTTCCTATAACATGTAGGTATCTATTACTAAATGCCTGTTGATCTCATTAAAAATAGATTATTACAACTTGCAAGGGAAGAAGGAGAGTGAGGACAGGTATACAAAATATTCCAAAGAGCTCCTCCTAGCAGTCCTAAAACTGGTTTTCTTGCCTAGTTCTTTCACAATAACTACCTACAAGGACAAAAGACAAGATGCAATGTTACATCATTGGCTGTATTCTATTTTCTTGTTTGGTTTATCTCCTCAGCTACCCAAGGAAATACAATGAGTTAAATATCCACAGGAACTATGCTTGGCTTCTGGCTGTTGAGAACTGAACCTAATGGTTCAATCTAGCTAACATAAGCAATGCTATCTTGACAGTTATCATACACGATTCCAAAAGATAGTGATGGCTGTTTCCCTTATGTCGGGAGAACCTTTCATAGATAAATGCTGAGCCTATATGATACACAACAAGTTTTAGATATGTATACATCATAGGGTGTACAAATCATGTTATGTAACATAGAATTTCCTTTACACAAGTTTTAAATTTATAGCATTTAAAAATGTATTCCATTGTCAAAATATGATCATAAATACATTATTATCAATGCCATGAGATGAAATCAATTTCTTGAACTTACTTCTCCTGTCTAACTGAAGTTCTGCATCACTGGGTGATATTTTCCTGTTATTCATACTCTAGAACCTACAATTCTGAACTCTGCTTCTATGGGTACAGCATGTTGGAATTCCATATTTGAAGAAGCCAAGGCCTTCCCATATCTGGTTTATGTTAGTAAGATAAGCGTGCAACTACAAATGGATGTATCCAGGAAACATAACAGAAAAAGGAAGGATTCCCCACCACTTGCAAGTGTGAGTCTGGAAACCATATAATGAGAACTTTCGAGCAAGGCCCGTGCCTGTGGTTATTTTCCCCACTAGCCTTTGCACATATGTTTGCTGAATACTTATTCACACACTAGTGTGACCATCCTAACCATATCTATATACTTTGCCAAGTGGAGCATAAGTCATATTTTCACAAGAGTGGGCTAGAAATCAAAGTGAAATCATAAATTTAAAAAAAAATAACCTGAAGGATTAAAAAACAAATGCAGAGACTATAATGAAGATCATGGTGGCCTATTCCAAACAAGAGGTTTATTCTTAGAGTCACTGCATTGTGTGAGGTCAACTGACAAACAGTGGGGCCTGAATCTGATGGGCAGCCATATATAGTCAGATCACTCTTAGCAAATGTTATTGACCTTGAAAGAGCAACCCAGGCAGATTTCACAAAGGCAAGTAGAACAGATTCCAAATGTAAATCAAGTAAAATCCTTCTTTGAATAAATTTGTAATTTTTTTTGTCCCTGTAAGGCTAAAAATCATGTTGGGTTTTCATTGTAAATCTTTGAAGTGCCATTCTCCATTTAAGAATCCATCCAGCCACCATCTCTTGCTTAAATAGTAAGGACTCTGGAACCTTGTGTCTGCAATTCAAAGAAGCTACCAGCAGATGGCAACGTTGCTTTGTTGAGCAATGTCATTGGACCCTGTCACTGGGCATTAAATATTGGATGTTCCATAAACCTGTTTCATGCATGTGGAGTTCAATTCTATCTAAGCATACAAGAATGAAGCCTCAATAACTTAGTATGGAAGAAGAGAGAAATGTATGAAAGTATATAGGAAAGTTATAAGAACCAAATACTTATTTCCAAATACTAACCAAGTTGGTAAAACCATCTACAGGTATTTTGACAGTCTCATAGTTACCTCATATCAATGAGAACTTCTACAGTTATTTTTATAGTTTAAATTTCGCTATATCCCCAGAGGTTGCACTAGTCTCATTTCCTCTGATTCTGCCAACTCGAATTACTGTGAATTTTTAAGTATCCTTCTATGATCCTTACAAGCAAGTGAGCTGATATCCTTAATTATCTCTAAGTAGAGGAGTCGACCACAGTGGTCAAGAGTTCTGGCCCCAGTGTCAAAGAATGATGGTCTTAAATTGTTCACCATTTACTTAGGCAGATTATTTAATCTTGTTAGATCTAAGTGTCCTCATCGGTAAGAAAATTTTAGCACCTGCTTTAGAATTAAATGAAAGAGAAAATGTTCAAAGTGCTAAGGGTAAAAGCATCATAATTTGCCTGGCCCAAAGCAAGCCTTTCCTGATGCCATTATCATCACTAACTATAGAGCTCATACTTGATTGAACACCTCCTCTGGTGGAATAGTGAAAATGTTTTCAACTGAGACTTGACTCACTACAACTTCCTATCTGAATCATAAAGGATTCAGGAAAGAGTCTGGTTTTCCCTTTACATCTGACTTCAGTCTCTTCTCCAAACTGTCTTTTGCTCTGTGTCTTTGCAGCCATGTCTTACATTACTTTAGAAACCCATTGGCCTGTTTTTCAGAAGATTAGTGTGTATTGGGGGGAGGGGTGACCTTCCCACTATCACATAGAGATAGCGACTCTCTTAAACAAATATCTTATTTCTCAAGGTCACTTCTTATTGTTATCTTTCAGAACACAGCAAAGACTTACTAACACAACTGGTCATGTTCATTTTCTCCCTTCATCTCTTTTTCACATCACCGCCTTGCCTCTTAGTTTATTTTCTTGTTAGAGTCCTCGGATTAGTCAGCCATTTGAAGGAAACATTATGTCATTAACCTATTGATCTCAAAATGTTCTGGGTGAAAGACCTAAGTTGTATGCTCCTCCCCCTTCTCTTTTCTTTCCTCTCCCTGTCCCTTTTGTTACCTCTCAGTTACAACTTTAAGAGGAGCAAAACAACTCCACTTCAAAGCCCATTGAACAAAGACACTGGCATTGAATCCAGGCTGGGGATAAGCCATTGTGTTTTATGAACCTAACACTTGCAACCCAACTAGAAATCATGACGCTTCCTTCCTTGGGGCTGCAGTACACATCTCCGCTGTGGCAGCTAAACTGTCTGTGTATGTTTAACAGAGAGATGGCATAGCATCAAGAAGGTCTAGTTTGCATTAAAATCCACTCTTCCTGTACTAAGGTTTGTTAATAATCTAAAGGTCTTTTCGAGCCCTGCTTTTATTCTTCTCTGCTAAGAATTGTTAGCAGGAATGCCATCTCTACCATAAATTAGCAAATGAATGACTGGGTAATTCCTTGCCAAACTGTAGTTTCTCACAGCTTCATATTCTATCAGAATCAACTCTGATGCTCTTTTCCACCTGAGAGCTTGCATTTATTTCTAAACAGTCACGTTTGACCAGATCCCAAAAGGCTTCATATAAATGACAACAGAATTACTGCTCATAACCCACAAGGAAGTCAGACAATAATTTCTGAAAGAATCATCCAAGGAGGGTAAAAGCTTGATCCAGATGAATGAGTTTCAACTTCCTTATTTGTTATCCTTGCTCTGCCTTCATCTCTAGACCAAATTAGATAAAACCGAGCAAGGCACATGAGATGCCTCACTTCTAGCAGCGCATATTCAGCATCTCTGAGCCAACAATGTCTACTCAGAGCATATGTGGATTTATCATGTATCTAATCATCCATACGCCCACCTATCAATTGCATTAAGTTCCAACTACCTGCAGATTTTTAGTCTCTGATAAGGGAAAGTGTGGTGTAGGAGTTTCTTCTGTTTGTGTGTTGCTTTAATTAGTTAATGAATAAAGAAACTGCCTTGGCCTAGTTGATAGGGCCAATCTTAGGTAGGTGGAGAAAACAGAACTGAACTGAATGCTGGGAGGAAGAAGGGAAGAACCAGAGATGCCATGGATCCTCTGCCTAAGATGGATGCAGGTTAGAATTTTACTCGGTAAGCCACTGCCATGTGACAATACACAGATTAATGCAGGTGGGTTACTAATATGTAAGAGCTAGCCAATAAGAACTTAGAGCTAATGGCCAAGTAGTATTTTAATTAATACCATTTCCAAGTGGTTATTTTGGGCGTGAGCTAGCCGGGTGGCCTGGACAAACAAGCAGCCCTCTCCCCATAACACAAGTGATGGTTGTGAATAAACACCTGTGTTTGTTCTCATTTGAGTAGTCTTTGTTATTTTCAAAATTATTCTGGGAGATTCTTCAGGATGTTTTCTGCATATCTCTTCATTATTGCCTGTAAGTTTTCACCAAGTGTAATATACAAGGAAACACCCCTCTTTGCTGCTTATAACTTCTTGAGTCCTTACCAATGTGGTAAGCCAACACAAGGGATGAAGTCTGCTCTCTTCATGAGGCCCCTTGGCTATTTATTTTCAGTTTAGTGTGTCAGTATTATTTTAGGGTCCATTGGTTTGACAACCCTAACCAGTTATTGCTTTTCATCCTTTGCTTTTTGTGTGTTCATATTTGTGTTTTATTGTCTAAAACTGTTCTTAATAGAAGCACAACCACAGGCTAGAATTCAGGTCCTCTAAGCATGTTACTCTATCTGGCCTCAAGATGAATCATTTCTTAGTTCTCACCAGTCCTGTATTCATTTGTACAAGCCTTATTTTGACTTACCAATAAGCTCAATGATTGCTTATGTCTATTTCAGACATTTTCCCGAGAGCTCACCTTGATCCAGTGAAATATTTTCTGTTTCTTCACAGCAGACAGTATACATTAGTTACATCTATAGGTAGCTGATTATTCAGAAACCTGATATAGAGTTTCTACACAAGTATCTCCCTTGACCAATCATCATCAGTTTCATGGGTTCCATAAGAAGAACTACTTCTGTTTCTATGCATTTCTCTTTCAAACCTAATTCTCCAGTATAACATGCCCCCAACCCCAAAGAACATGTGTCTACAAATGTCTCTATGAGGAAATTTGGCTCAATCATAAATGTTCTTCAGAGGAGACTGAGCAAAAAGTAAGATTTCTCAAACCCAACATAGACAACAATTTCCTATTGATGTGTCGATGTGCAAGACTTCAGTTTAACTCTCCTTAAAAAGCCACTCCAGTAAAAATCCTTTGACCAAAGCTAAGGGAAATTTTGACAAATTGTTTAGCAAACACAATGCAGTTCCACAGCTGATTTTTGCCTTCCTATGTTTCAGGGACCTCTTAAGACTTGGTTCATCCTTCTTCATTTTACTCCTCCAGCCCTACCATTGCCTCACTTTCTCTTTACCTACTCTTTTCTAAGATGATTTTAGGAGTAAATTCTAAAATGCCAATTGCCTTTAAGGACCCGTTTCTCCAGACTAAGGGCTACAGCCATCTCTATAATTACACCTCAGATATGAGTCAAACTAGAAGCTGTAGTTAGAGACTCTTCTGAATACAGAAAAGACCATCAGACACACATACAAAATTTTGAAATTACTCTGTCTCAAGATGGAAAAATGTTAATTATAATCCCAAACTCTAAGTTCTAGATGGCAAATAATGATTAGACTGATTCTATAAGGACATTTCTAATTTTTCTTTTCACAAAAGGATATGGGGTGAAGAGTCTAAAAATGGGGGGTAAAATCTCTACTTGCCAGTAAAATCAAATGGATTGTCAATCATGTAAATAGGGGGGACACCTCCAGGGAATTTTCAGGAGTGATTAAAAAAAATTCATCTTTGTAACATTTGCTAATTAAAGAAGGTAATAGTCACCTTTTTAATTTTGTCAATGAAGTTACACATGAAATTGGAGAGGTATTTTGAGACAAGAATTAAAATGAGGAAGTGGCACGGAATGATTCCCATGTAGCATTTAGAAAAGACTTTTGAATAAACATAAGTCAAAGACCCAAATAAATGTAAAGTATTGCAGCTCAAAGAGATACCTTTCCAAATGATCATTTTCTGACAGGACACTTGTTCAGAGAGGCAGAATAGACACCGGAAACAAAGAGATTAGCCCGTCTTACAAAAGAAATGCCAAATCCAAGGAAAATCTCTCACGTTGACCTTTGAGAGTGCTCTGAGGAAGGAGAAAGCATTCAGCATCCTGCCTTAAACACTCAGGATGAATACACAGTAATCTAGATGGCCAGCCTCCTGGCAGAGCAGCAGCCACTCTCTCTTTATTAACCTCTCCCACCTTTGCCCCATCTCTTCCTCAAAGTAAACAAGCCTATCAGCGGTGAACTTGAACTGCAATCCTTGCAAAACCTCTCTGCTTGCAGACTGTAGCCTCTTTATTTAAAATGAAAAGACTTACTTGTCAAATGAAATTGTGACATTACATTCAAAGCAGCTATTCCTTGATGTTTCAGAGGAGAAAGCTCATCTATGCACAGTCATGATGAGTCTCTTCTGGTACCTTCACTCCCATTACATTCTATATACCTCAAGTAAACACCAAGATGCATGGGCTGTTTTCCAATGGGTGCTGAGACAAATTTTCACAGATGCAATGGCTTAAGAGGACACATTAGTCCTTCTACAGTTCTATAGCTCTAGCATGCAAGACCCATCTCATTGGGCTGAAATCAAGGTGTCATTGGAGCAACAATTCTACAGACTCAATGGAGTGGTAGGGGATACATAGCCTGCATTTTCCAGCTTTGCCTTGACAGTCATTTTTGTATCACAGTCCCTTATTAAATCTTCAAAATGATCATTGAAGTATCTTGAGATGCCTAACTCTGACGCTCTTTAACTCCTAAGGATCATGTGATTAGATTGACTCCCCACCACCACTACCATTGAAAATCCTGAATAATTAACTTCCTGTCTACGTCAACTGATCATCAACCTACAAATTGGAGTTCCCCTTGTGATAGACTGTAACATATTCACAGCTCTGGGGAGTAGGATGTCATCATTTTGTACGGTTACTACCACTCTATTTTCCCAAACATGTTTCTTTATTATATGGTCTAAAATTTCCACTAATACCTGAAAAGTACCTAGAAGAGAATCTATTAAAATCCAGGTAGATTCTACCAAATACTTTCCCAAAATTCTCCCAACATCCTTTGAAGCCAGAAACAATGCATGAATGCCATTCTAAGATAAAAAGCTTTATATTTAAGGGACTTTTCTTATCGTGTACTGGTCTGTTATTCAAAAAGAAAGCTAGCAAGATACTGATATTCTTATCAATATGTTGGGGCCATCAAAAAAATGCTAGCATTACTTTTTCGTAGTATCTAACTCGAATACCACCCTCCATTTCCAAATGAAACTACTTGCTAAAGTAGGTCTTTGCCCTTCTCTTTTTGGAAGTCTTAAATGGGTAAAGTTGTCACCTTTATACCTTCCTCTGGGGAAGATACCTCTACACCTGAACAGTCAGACCTTAGGTGTTCACTCAAACTTTCCTCCTGTTTTCTGAGATTCTCAAATAAACATTCAGATGTTTAAACCTCCCTCCGATCCTTTTCCTCTACGTATGAAGAGGATATTCCTACATTGTTCAGAAAGCAGTGAGACCTGTTAAAAGTTTCACTTTTGCAGAAGAAGATATAACATTTCTTACCAAAGCAAATTATGACTTGGTAAGTTCAGTCCATCCCACAGGGTGCGCCTTAGAGATCGAGGGGGAAGACACTCCCTGTTAAAGATCATCCAAATTTATCACCCTAACAAAATGCATTGTATTTTATTGGGTACAGAGTTTTTCTGTTAATGCATTGGTATGAATTGCCTATAGCTTCAATAAGAGATCCTCTGAGAGTCAACCACAAACTGGTTTTCCAGGACCTAAAGAAGGTTCTTTATTGTTTCTCTTAGATTTATTTTTGTTTTTGCCTGAGGGCAAGCACTCAAACCTAGGGTCTTATGAATACTAAACAAGTGGTCGACCATATAGTTACATCTTCAGATGAAGATGGCCCCTTAAGCTGCATTGCTTCAGTATGCTTGACTAAAGAATGTTAATTTAAAATATCTGTGCACAGGTGGTTCACACAATGTGAGTTGTAAGTTCAATTTCAGGAGAAACTGCTCACTGCAACCTTGCCCTGGCTGCTGCTATAAAGGCTTAACTCCTCATCTTGGTATAACAGCAGCTACAGGTGCTAAACCTGACAATGTTTCTGAATTGATCCCAAGTACTCAAATTGACATCTTAGTTCCTCACACAGTGAAGATACTACTATAGAGTGAAAGCAAATAATAATAATTATTATAATTATCATAATTCTTAGCCAACCATGGGACACTGTTTTTTTCTCTTTCTCACATTACTGTTCACTACTAGAGTGGTCTAGATATTGCTGCCCTTCTGCTCCTTCTGGAAGAAGGGGCACTCATCAATGATGTTTCCTAGCTTATGGAACTTTCTATACTCACACTGAATGGTGATTCCCATTGCAAACCCTAATCTGGCGTTACTGGATACAAGCTATCATGGTTGTTGTTTTTTGTTTGTTTGATTGTTTTGTTTTGGGTTTTTTTTATTTTTGTTTTTCTTTTTCTGTCAACTTGGCTCAAGCTAGAGTTATCTGGGAAGGGAAACCTCAATTGGGAAAATGCCTCTTTCCATATTATCTGTTGGCAAGTCTATGAGAAACTTTCTTGTTCAATTTTTGCAGCAGGAAACAGACCACTGTAGGCAGTGCCACCCTTAGGAAGAAGGCCCAAGGGTGGTATAAGAAAGCAGTCTGAGCATGCCATGGGGAGCAAGCAACTCAGACAGGTTTCTACATGGTCCTGATCAAGTTCCTGACTTCAAGCTCCTGCTTGGGGTCTTGCCCTCATTTCCATTAAAGATGGATTGTGATCACAGAGTTATAAGATAAACTAACCCCATCCCTCCCCGAGTTCCTTTTGTTCATTGTGGAAGGACACTTGAAAGAAATACCACACTAGCTCAGAACTGAGAAATAGGCAGTTATTTATTTAGGGGTAGACTCACAAATCAGAATCCTCTGCTGAAACAGAGATCAGTAGCCAGAAAAGAGAGGCCAGACGCATGCTTATATAGTATAAGAGGCCACACCCCAGTGGACGGGTAACCACTAGCTGTAAGGCTTTCGACAGCAGTCCATGGAATTTAATTACAAAGTATCTATTACAGAAAAAGATGAATTTCAAGAAAAAAGTGGAAATGCCTAGAAAGTAGGTAGTTTCTGTCCAGTATCTTTAACCAAAATTTCTAGTTGAATTGGGTTTATTCACTCATTTGTATTTTGTTTTCTCTTTTAATTATTCTTTACATTTTCTATAGGGTTTCATTAGTTAAAATAGTGCTTATCGCTTCATAATTTGTTATGTCAGGGAATACCCATTCTTGCATCATTCCTAGATTTTCCCAAACAGTAATTACTGCCTTCGACTTTGGAGAATGCTCTATAGGTAACACATAACCAAATCCTCTGATAAAGAAATGAGAAATATTAGACTCATCAATAAATATCACAGAAAATTGTAGATATCTACCTTAAACATATCAGCCTGGGTTTTATAAAAGTGTCTTCTAACTCAGACTAAAGAACCAATTATAACCCCTTATTGATCAGAACCAAGATAATTCTAAATGTGATCCATAATATTCACTGTACAATTATTTGATTATTTGATACTTGGAGGAGAGTAAGAGATTAAAATATAAACTGTATTAGCTCTTATAATACAGTCTTGTCAATAGTACCACACGTGATTTTCCCCATGACTCTCAAATTGCTGTTGCTGCTGCTGTAACTTTTTTTGACCACAATATCTGCTCCTATTCATCTTAGAATAATTCCTAGAGCACTTTCAGTATAATAATCTAAGACATTCTTCACAGAAATTACAAATCTACAAATCATTAAGTCAAGAAATTCTGGCTCAGATATGAATTCCAAAGTGGCTAGCCTTTAGTCTCAAACATTCTACCTGAGAGAATCACCAGTTCCTCATGTTAACAATCAGAATAGTGGTGCCAGTGTATACACTGTATACACACAGGCACACACACACACACACATACACACACCACGGCTTTAAGAAAGTTACCATTAGCATAGATAGAAGCTGATATAAAAGCAGTATCTTTCAGTCTCAAGTCACTAGAAGTATCACTGAACAATCTAATTGCTCTAGAATTCTCATTGGCTATCCTTGCTGACATTCATGTAATTGCTAACACTTCTTGTTCTATATGGATCAATGAAACACACAAGACAGAAAAGACTATATACTCTCCCTTAGAAGAAAGTTACTGGGTTGCAAAGGTGATCCTATTGTTCTTTGAGATTTGTTTTTGTGACCTGATTTGAGGGTTTCTGGTTCATTGATAAGTCTCCTGGCAACAGAATATCTCACAGGAACCATTCATTCTTGTTTCTGTTTTCATGGTCATCATGATGATCAGTTGCAGTTTATCTGAAATCTCAAATGTTTCTGTGCATCTGTTCTCTCATCACATGACAACCATAATAATGCAAAAATTAAAGAGTTAAGACCTCAGGTTACAAAGACCATGACAACAACTCGATAATGCCTAAGGAGTGAGGTCTTGATCGAAGTCCTTTAGGAAATGGCAAACCCGTTACAGTGTAAAATATCCAAACGTGTTAAATAAAAATCCAAAAGTGGAAATAGAAAATTAATATGTATGATAAAATTCCAGACCCTAAACTCTGCAGCAAACTTTACTCAATTTCTCTTTTACTTCCCCACTTTCCACTTATGAAAGACAAAGACATATAATGTCCCATTCACATGGATTTGCCACTTTATGTTAGCCAGCTATCAAATGTTTCACTGTGCCAACAATATCTAATCAAAGCACATCTAGGGTTTTTGCTTTGTTTTGTTTTGGTCTTTTTTTTTTTTTTTCAGTTTTCTTAGTTTTGCCTGTCTTCAAGTCTCTAGGAAAAAAATGTTTCTGGTGGTAACTGTAACAAGCTCTGAATGAATTGTGTTAATTTGGGAGATATTAATTCATTTTCACACATTTACTTGCTGTCTACAAGCAACTAGACAGGCTAAATACTACTAAGTCTTTTGATAATGCAGAAAATGCACCACTTAGTAATTACTAGTCCTGCCCTTCAGTATAGATCTAATCTTAGAAAGCTAATTAATACCTCTCATTCTCACTTCACTTTTGAGAAACGATGGCAACGAGATTATGTACATTGATGTAGTATAACTGCTAAGTATGATAATACATGGAAATACTTGTCCTATTATCTGTAAACTAAGTGACCAATGAGCAATAATGATGATGATGGTGGTGATAGTAATGTTTTCTTATATTTTCTATGTTTTACAATTAGGATAACAATTGTATCTTGCTATTTTCTGCATTACATGCTCACAGTGATGTAAAGAAAACTTCATGTATGACACAAGGTATAAATTTTATATGTCTCTGACATTTCTATAAGTACACAGATAGTAAAAGGACTTTCATTTCAGTCATTATCCTGTTGGCCCAATTATAAACTCATGGAAAATCTTCATACATAATTACAAATTTTATCATTCTTTCCCTTCTATTTAAAAAAAAATCAAGTCTCATATCAATTTTTCCATTGGCAAAATTTCATCTTGTACATTTTAAATAACTTATGCAAAATATAGATATAAAGCCATATCTTTCCTTAAAAATCCACAATATTATTCATACAGTCTTCTGTGCTATGGATATAATATATGGGTATAAGTTCAACACTGAATTTTACACACTTTGTTTCTACACATTTATGAACTTTTTTCATTTTAACTTTTCTTTGAAATGGTGCTTATAAAATGAATGATTACTAATTACCTGTATAATTTTTTACAATGAAAAGCATATGGAACAGAAGCATATTTTGTCTTTGAACAAGGGTGTTCCTAGAACCAAAACCCTAGCACCAGATGAGGAATATTTACACATGAGCTTTTGGTTAGACAGCCACCAGTGGCTCACAAAAAAATGATGCAGAACTTGTCAGTACTTCCAATACTGCATCTTGTCATAACAATTGGTTGCCCACAGAAGTATCAGGTAAGACTATTGATGAAGTCAGTACACATCTTGGTTACAAGATACTGAGAAATCAAGCTGGAATTATTATTGCGAACTTCTTCATCATGGTTAGCTTTTACAACACCAGAAGGTGCTATCCTGGCTGCTTGGGTAAAAGACATCAACAGGCTTGCTCATTTATGTACCCAAGCTGCCAAGCAAAGTGCTGCCCAAGGGTGCAATAGTGGCACAACTGCTAAGAGAGTTACCAACCAGTCACTGTTTGTATTGAAACTCACTCCATGTAGGGAATCCATGTGGAAAACATAGTTGGGGACATATAATAATAGGCACTAGGGGTAATGCATACTATTGTTTAGTTCACATAGTGTCAAACTGCCTTTTAAATATTTGTTTGTACCCATAGACAAGTGCTACTATCAGGTACAATAATAGAATCCTCTCCTTCTAGTGAATAGCAGTAAAAATAGAAACTTATGTCTGCACAAGGTACTGAGAAGTGATGATTGAATGCTG
The DNA here is from genome assembly GCF_950005125.1 of Chionomys nivalis. Classification (NCBI taxonomy): domain Eukaryota; kingdom Metazoa; phylum Chordata; class Mammalia; order Rodentia; family Cricetidae; genus Chionomys; species Chionomys nivalis. Next base: position 175,557,171 of record NC_080086.1, on the reverse strand, counting down.
AGACTTAAACAAGACATTTATACACAACTTCCCAATACCTTATGCTCTATGTAACATTATAGAAGAGGTGGCCTAAAGAACACAAGAATCAGGAAATGGGGGAAGGCTACAACATGCTGTCTTCTGAGCATGAAAACAACCGTTGTAATCATAAATTTACACAACCTTGAGTTATGCACAAGTCTTGTCCTATCAATAATCAGTCATGGATAAGGAAGGAATTCATGGGGCCCTATTACTCCCTGACATACTATTGGCTATTGACAGATCCTCGAAGAAGGAAAGTCATTGTCTTCAGTTGTATACTCACCGATGAACCTACTAGGTTTCACTAGATAGTTCTAAACCCATAGTCACACAGATAAACACAGTTAAATGGGTTGCTCATAAAACAAAATTAAACATCTTTAACATAAGAAATAGATTTATAGGGATGAGGGAGGTTGGACAGAGGTGAAAGGAATATGGGCATGTATGAAATTGTCAAAAATCAAATTTAATTTAAAATACGCATTTTCCTTATCTTTTATGAGTTTATATACAATTGAGTTTACATTGTACAGCAAGGAGAATTACAGCAAAATTCTATCATGAGAAATAACCATGAGAGTTCACCTACTCAACATCGTAAATATACTTAAAATATTCTTCATCTCTCTCAGAAATTAGTATGAGGTCTTACCTCTCTGATTTGTTTATAAAGCTAAATTTATTTATCGAAAATTATTGATAGGCAGTTACCAGCAAACTTAGAAGTTATTCTAGAGGTTGCATATATACAAACCTTTCTTCCCCATCCTTCATCATACTCTGAACACAATCTGACCACTTTCCCCATCATCAGTTTTGAGCAATTGATTTTAGGTAAAGACATTTGAGGAAAGTAGATAAGGGAGTTGTTTGAACATTCCTGTTTTATGGGTCAATAATTCACCTCAAGGAAAGGACTTAATTTCAAGGAGGTAAGTAAACTGTACTTTTAAAAGGGTAAAGAGAAAGTATCTTATATTTATTATATATAGTTACATAATTAGATGTTCTTTTCTTTTCTTTCATCTTGACACATTTTATTTCCCAACTATAATAAGTACCACAATTTTTTCAAAGACTTATAAACAAAATAAAAATTGGCACTCAAAAGTGAGTTACTAAAGTCTTAAACACCATCACCTTTAAAATAACTCTTTGTAGGGAATAATAAGACAAATAAAATTTAAAATCTTTAAGAAATAGGCTTTATTTTCTATCCAAAATATAGAAGAATGATGCATAGACAAGAAAGTGCAAGAAAAGTGCAACTGCCTATGAGTGTAACATTTCTATTAAAAATATTTTAGGCAACTGCAATATTACCAGATATGTCTCATTTTCATCTGCCAAGCAATAAAATTTGCTTCCAGATGATGTGTTTGCTTTCAACAAATTGTAGGGAATGAAATTTGAATTTATTCATGGAAGTATGTCCTAGAAACAATGAAATCTAAATTAAATTTTCTGTACATTGGCTTAGGGCTTGATTACGTTCTTTAAGTGAAAACATCAACTGTTCTGTTAAATACTTCTCTGGGAAGAAGTAACTGAAGATGTAATTGCAGAATAAAAAAAATAACTTATTCTTGCTTACTGCCATTGAACTAGTTTATAAACCCTTAGTAGCAATGAAAAATATCAAATGTCAAATCTTTCAAAATAATAATTCCATTTTGGCTGATTCTTTCAGTCACAAGAGGAATATGGTCTATCATACAGTAAAATACATTAAAGTTGTACCCACCACTTAAAAAAAGTTTCTGTTTTCCATGATAATATATATATATGTGCTATAAATTGTTTAAAAAATACAGAAAAGGGTAAAAGTCATATAACCACAGTCACTGAAAATGAAGAACCTACTCAATTGCTACCAATAAAATGGACATTGCTAAGGGCTGTACTCTAAGATCCCACCCCATTTATCTCAATATGTTTCTTCCATATTCCCTCTCTTTTACTCTCTCTCTCTCTCTCTCTCTCTCTCTCTCTCTCCCTCACACACACACACACACACACACACACACACACAACATATATGCATACACATACCATATTAACTAATTTTCACAGAAACCATTTCATAACTGTTGGAAAATATTTCTTATAAATGAAATTAATTCTAACTAGCAATCCAATTTGAAACAATAAGTATCCAATAAATAAAACATAAATATTTGATGCTGAATGTTAAATGTTGCAGATAATAGTTTCAACTTCATTAAACTTTATTGATCAGAAGGTGCAAACATATCCATGATCCTAGATCATCCCATGTGACAAAACATTTCAGATACTTTTATAATGTAAATAAATATATAAGAAAAGCTATAGAAATATCAAAAGAAATTTTTCAAATGTAAGATTTTTAGCATTTTGGGATAGAAAAATCTTCTCCAAGAATTCAGCAAAAATTAATTAGAAAAGCAACACTGGTTTTCCAAATTAAAATAATTCTATAGCAGTGCCTTCCAATATAACTTTCAAACATAATTAAAATTTCAATAACTGCACAGGGTAATATAGTAGCTACTAGCAACATGTAACTATTGGACACTTAAAATTTAGTTATTAAGATTGCAAAATGGATTTTATTTTATTTTATTTAAATGAGATTCAACTAATACTCAAATTTTGTGACCCTTTATAGTTCTTTGGATAGGTAAATCTAGAGATTCAAATAAAATAGTATACAAAAGAGAAAAAATACAAATCACAAATCTGAGAAGATATTTGACCTGATATATATTTGTTAATTAACACATCATAACCTTAAATATTAATTTTTCTTAAACAGGAAAAGCAAAGATCTCTTTTAGAAAATATAGCCATAAGTAATATATAGAATTATCATAATCACTAGAAGAACTATTTAGTCATTACATGAAAAGCATTACTAATAAAAAGAGTTGAAACAATGCACTGACTGATCTAAATTCTCCTCAGCTGTCCTCTCCTGCCATCAAACATTCCTACTAGATTTTAGTTTACTTATTCTACTATTTTCTTATCAATATCATTCCATTTCTTAATCAACTATTTTGCTAACAAACATTCAGCAAAACTACAAATATGAATAAACTCAACAGTATATAGCACAGGCTACAGAACACACTGTAGAAACTGCATCTCTTCAATGATGGTAGACATGCTGGTCGGTGTGATCTTACCACCTTGCCTTGAGTACATTCTGGTCACCTTCTCTGTGTTCTTTACCAGTTCTCTTCCCTTTCCTCTACATCTGGCTATTTTTAATCTCATCACTACCTCCAATGTCCAGCTCTACTGCTATCTAACTGGACTATCAGTACCTTCTTCACAAAGAAGCTAAAGACCACCTGAGAACTCCCACAGTCTCCATCCACTACAGTTCACACACTAACTGCCTGTCTATTCCTCAGGCTTCTCTCACTTTTAGCGTGGATGTTGTGTCCCTGCTAAGAGCCAACTTCATTTTCTTCATTCATATATTGGACTTTGTTGCAAGGAGCTGCTTGTTCCCGGCTGCTCAGCCCCAAAATAATCATACAGAAACTGCATTATTTAAATCACTGCTTGGCCCCTTAGCTCTAGCCTCATATTGGCTAATTCTTACATATTAATTTAACGCATTTCTATTAATCTGTGTATCACTACAAGGTTGTGGCTTACTGGGAAAATTTCCGGCATCTATCTCTGGCAGGGCTACATGGCGTTTCTCTGACTTAGCCCTTCTTCCTCCCAGCATTCAGCTTAAGTTTTCCTTGCCTAGCTAAGTTCTGCCCTGCTATAGGTTCAAAGCAGTTTCTTTATTCATTAATGATAATCTCAGCATACAGAAGGAAATCCCACATCAGGATTTAGCACTCTACTTTTTATTGTCTTTGTCTTGTGTTTTATTTCTCCCCATCTAATAGCATATGTACTTTAATTAATTAAAAATACCTATTTGGGTTCTGGAAAGTCTGCTAAGTGGTTAAAAGCGCTTGCTTCTCTTGAAGGAGACCTAGCTTTGGTTCCAGGCATCATTATGGCAACTCACAATGTCCTATAATTCCAGTTGAAGGGGATGTTATGCCCTCTTCCAGCCTCCAGAGGCAACAGGAATGTATGAGGTACAGGTACAATAAGCAATTAATCATGCCCAACTGAATATCATCTTATAAAGAACGCATAATATAACAAATTTGCAGGTCAGCTTCATAATACCACCTCTGCCATTTGCTATTGTGTGGCCATATTTAACCTCATTTGTAGCTATCTTTCAGTATGATTAGAAGTAGAATAACTAACAGCAAAGACAGATTTCCTCCATCGTATGGTTATGGTCAAACAATTAAAATTTTTCCACAAGGCATTTTGCATGGCACATGGCATATGATAATCTCCTAGAAATATTACAGATCATTTTTCTCTCTACAAGTAATTTTAAATCTCCTCGGCCTCATGCTGGTTCCAACCTTTTCCTTCTCCTTTTTCTAGAGCAAAATGTGCTTCTGAACTAATTTTAGACCTACAGAAAAATCTGGAAGTTAGTAAACTCTGTATCCCTTTCCAATGTGCCCTAAAGTCAACCCATTGTAGAAAGGCATTTCAAATTTAACAAGTTTGCCCTAATCTCTCTCTCTCTCTCTCTCTCTCTCTCTCTCTCTCTCTCTCTCTCTCTCTCTCTCTCTCTCTCACCCCTTCAGGTCCAGGATCCTATATTGCAATTGGTCGTTATTTCCTCTGTAATTCCCTATACTCGGTGTCAGGATGCTGGCCTTGAACTCTCAAGAGCCAGTCCTGCCTAGGATTACAGGCACCACCACGCCCAGCCTCCATTGTCTCTCTTGTATATAATTTCAGCAGTTTTCAAGAAACTTCATTTTGTTACTTTGTTGAATGACCTTCAGTTTGGGCATGTCACATATTTTTTCATGACTAAAATTTGAAAACTTCTTGAGTTTTAGCAGGAATCACACAGAAATGATATTGTGTTCTTCCAAGGGCATCTTGTCAAGAGATTCATGATATCAATATGTCAGACAAGACTTTCAATAAGAATTATCTCCTCTCACTGGCTCCACTTCATCTCCCCTCCTTTACTTTTTAATCTACTGTTCTTTGGCTTCATTGTCCATCAGTTCATTAAAACTGCTCTTGCTAAGGACACCATTAACCCTCTAGTTATTCAGTGTAAAATGATTATCTTATCCTTTCATTCTTGAACAACATGTAGCCAGAAGACTGCTAAGAACCCTCACAATTTTCATGCCTGCAATCAGCTGCCGGCACAATGCTACACATTCCTGACATTCGCTAACTTTTCTGAGTGCTCTCCTTTGTGCTCTTGACCTGGCCTCATTTTTCATCACTCTCTCCACATATGATACTGATTGCTTCCAAAATATACTCTTCCTGGACAGTCATCTGCATCTTTGGCTTACTTGCTACCCATGCATTAGACATATTTTACACTGATGATTTTAATACATTTCTATGAGGTCATCTCATAAGAATCATAAACTGGGTGTGTTCCCCCTAAAACTCAGGGCAAATACCCAGAAAATGGCATTAATTACACATATAGTAAGCCATTGCTTCTGCCCTGAAATATATTTTTATCAACCAAACCAAGTGTTGGATTTTGTTGTGGATTCATCATATAATTGTCATAAATTGAACTAATAACAAAAGAAAAATCCCTATTTTTTAATTAAGTGTTTTAAAGCATAGAAGAAGAAAAAAAAAACTTCCTTTATATTCCTGGTTGGCCTGTAACTGGCAATGCAGACAAGCTCTGTTCAAGGACTTAAAAATATATGTAAATTTATCCTTTGTGTGTACATACGTGTGAGTGCAGTGTGTGTGTGTGCATGTGTGCTCGCTCGTGCTGTGGGACAATGGTCTGTACCCTGTCAATTGTATTTTAATAAAACACCGATTGGCCAGTAGCCAGGCAGAAAGTATAGGCAGGGCAACCAGGCAGGAAGTAGAGGTGGGGTAAGGAGAACAGGAGAATTCTGGGAAAAGGAAAGATTCAGTCTGCAGTCATCACCCAGCTGCAGAGGAAGCAAGATGTGATTGCCTTGCTGAAAAAGGTACCAAGCCATGTGACTAACACAGACAAGTATTATGGGCTACTATAAGTTATAAGAATTAATAAAAAGTCCTAGCTAATAGGCCAATTATTTTATAATTAATGTAGGCCTTTGAGTGTTTCCTTGGGACTGAATGACTGTGGGACCGGGTGGGACAGAAAACTTCATCAACATGTGTGTGTGTGTGTGTGTGTGTGTGAGAGAGAGAGAGAGAGAGAGAGAGGAGAGAGAGGGGGGGGGGGAGAGAGAGAGAGAGAGAGAGAGAGAGAGGAGGGGGCGGGGAACAAATATACAATTGTGTCCCATGTAGAAATCCATCATCCATAACTGATGGTGACTAATCCTGGTAAGTTTTGTTTGATTTGTCAATCAGCTGTCTATTTTTATGACAGCTCCTGTTTAGCTCACATCCTTAGAGGACATTATTAGCAAGGGGATGATGTGTCTCAATGGCTATCTTAACACAGTGTTGCAGATTAAGAATAATTATTTTTATTTTTACAGGTATATCAGAAGTGCACATTAGGACAAAAAATAGAATCAATAAAGAATAAAATCAAATTAAACACACTCTTCTCTAAAAGTTTTTTGGACTATATTCTAAGAAGTCATCATTGTCTAATAACAGCATCTCCCTCTCTATCTCTTTTCATCAATGGTTATGTAAAAGGAGAATATAATACACCATGTAAACACTGGTATATATCATGTCCCATGTAAAAGTGACATCTAGGCCTTAGGATATGGTTTGACCCCTGACAGTCTCCACTGTGTACTTATCAAGCCATTGTTATCTTATGTGTCCCAAACACAGATAAGTCTTCATGAAATATCTTTTGTGACATCAATGGGAATATTTTAGTATACAAAAATTCCAAGAATATAAGATTTTTTGTTAACTTTACTCTTGTGATTAGCAATTAAATCTTTCAGCTCTTGTGAATTCTTAAGCCACTAGGTTTCTTTTTCCTTTGCTTGAATGTTAGTAAAATTAAAATAACAACCAAGTTGGACAGATGAATGTTAGCTATAAAAACTTACTGACCCCAGACCTCTGGCCAAGGCCCTCCTCCTCAGGAAAATGCTGTGGGAACAGCAGATTCTGGAGCTTTCAAGTCAGGGAATGCTGCATGTTTGTCATTGTATCACACTTTATGAAGCAATTCTCCAAATGGGAACTACTTTAGAAGTACAAAAATCAAGTGAGATACATTTTGGTTTATTACTGTTATTATCTATAATATAAAAAGAAATCACTTTGAATTTTTAGCTTTAATTGACAGTTTATAAGGAAACATAGAAACATAAAAGCTGATTTCTTTTTGAGACCAGGGTCTCAAAATGTAGCCCTAGATGACTCAAATTTCCTTTACAGACCAGGCTAGAATCAGATTCAGAGAGTCATCTATTCCTGCTTTCCAAGTGCTGGAAATCACATGTCCTCTTGTGATAATGACATATATTGGAAGCAATGGATGCCTTATTATATCAATTCCATAAAGTTAGGGATGTATAATAAATATCTTCCACTCATCAATCCACAGTGAATATAAATTTATTCAGTAATTTAAAGTTAGACTTAAACTTATTTGTAATCAATCTCTGGTTAACAAAAAACAAAAGAAATGTGATTACAATCAACAGTATAAAGTTGAGTTGTACTAGCAACCTATGCTTTTTAACTCACATGTAAATGATAATCTAGTTACCTAATGTTATTCATTTGAACCTAGATGTATATAATCAAGCATAACTTGACAACTAAGAAGATACTCATGTGACACTTCTGTTTGTAAAGAAGTCAAAGAGTCGTAGCTGGCTTCTAATTCTTTGAATCCTTGATTAGACTCTCCAACAAAAATTCAGAAAGAGACATTATTTTTTTTTACTTTTATTTTATATAAATATTTTTCCATTAGCTCATTTTCAAGCACTTTGCAGTGATCTCCTCGATAATAATAACTAAGAATTAAAAGCTACAGCACATGCCAAAAAGATGCATCACCCCATAAATCATATTTACTGCCATTTCTTAATGTGCTGTTTGAATTTCAGAAAACTCGATGACAGTTTATAAATATTGCAGCACCTCAAAAATAGCATGATTTTATGTGGAAGACTAAAGGGATATTGTCAATTTTAATGTGTACTGGGAGGTCACATGATACTCTTAACTTTAATGCTGAGACAAACTCAGTTAAATCTGCAGAAACTTAAGGAGTCTTATACAATAGTGTCTTGGCTTGCCAAGGGCAGACTAGGAATCTGGATACTTGGGCATGTAAATACCCAAATTGGGGTTTTCTGCACTACATGAAGCTGCTGGAAGGAACTTAGCAAAGAACAAGAAAGAAGGATATAGGAAAATGACAGTAGTCAACTGGTGTGGGAAGCCCTTTTGTGTATGTGTTGCTTTTATTGGTTAATGAATAGAGAAGCCATTTTGGTCTGTGATAGGGCAGAGTAGAGCTAGGCAGGAAAACTAAATTGAGTGCAGGAAGAAAGAAGGCAGAGTCAGTGAGAAGCCGTGTAGCCACTCACAGGAGATAGATGTCTCTGCTGGAGGCAGCCAGAACCTTGCTGATAAGCCACTGTCACATGACTTAATAGAAATGAGTTGGTTTAAGATTTAAGAATTAATCAGAAATATGCTTAAGCTATTGGCCAAACCCAGGCTGAAAGATACACGATTAACAGAAATGGGTTGCTTTAAGATATAAGAATTAGCCAGAAATACACTTAAGCTGTTGGCCAATATAGTACTGCAATTAATACAGATTTCTGTGTGATTATTTTGGGAATCTGGGCAGCTGGGAATGAATGAGCAGGCTCACCCAACAGTCAACAGCTAAAACAGTAGAAAAGCTGAGGCTAGATATTAAAACCAGCAAACTATTAGTAATCTTTTTTCCCCATTCATTCATTGTCATTCTTTCCATTCCTTGATCTTCATTAACAAATTAAAGGATAACAAATACTTGTAGGTTCAGACATGGCAAATTTCACTTAGGATACTAAACGGCTTAGGTTTTTTTGAACTGCTATAAGAAGCTATTGTAGGATAGGTAGCTTAAACTACCTATTTGTTTTGCTTAATTTGTTTCTTAAAGTTATGAAAGCTAAAAGTCTGAAATTGGCATATAGTATGGACATGTTCTGGCAAGGGCCATCTTTCTGGTTCATAGATGGCTGGCTTCTTGTTATATCACAGAACTGAAATAAAAGTTCAAGTGTTTCTTTCTCTTCATACAAAAGAACAAATCAGATCATGGATCCTACGCTCTCATTACCTCCCCAATTCTTATTGTTTTCTAAAAGCCCCATCTCTTAACACAGTCACATTGAAAACTGTGGATTCATTTTGAGGAACACAAACATTTAGTCATATGGGGAGATATAGGAAAAATTAAAATCACAGTGCTGCAAAACTTTTGATTCAGATCATCCCATTTGGAAAGTAGACAAGAAATACTTTCACAAGAAATCCAAATAATCCTGACTTAAGTGTCCAGACTGTGGGAGATGTTGTTCTGAACTAGAGTTAACTTTGGAAAAAATGAATGGCTCACAAGTCCCTAGAATGTTTCTGAACTAAGAGAGATATATCAATCTATAGATGATAATACTTTTGAGAATAAGACTATACCAACCTATAATAATTTCATCCAAACAATGTTTACTTTGTGTAATGAACTTTCAAACACTATCTAATCGTCACCCCATAACACTCCTGTGGTCTTCAGGGAAAAGAATGTGATAATAAGAAAAAAAATATTGTCACATATTCTATCCAACATAAACAGGGTTTGTTTGTTCGTCTGAGACAGTCTCATTATATAGTTTTAGCTACCCTTGAATTCACTATATAAGATTAGGCCAGCCTCAAACTTGTAGAGATCTACCTGTCTCTGCCTCCCAAGTACAGGGATTAAAGTCATGTATAAGTATAATCAGTTCCTGAAGAGGAATTCTTAAGATGGACTTATGTGCATAGTATATGGAAATTGATTGATCATTGAGGATATATGCAGGTGGAGTTCAGTGGTAAGGTCTGGTCAAGGAGATTTCATGGCTTCACAAGGCAAGAAGACACCTCCCTTACAATATGACATCAGGGAAAATCTCATGAAGCAGAAAACAAAGAACCTATGAAGACTGTTTATTATGTGAAATACTTTCAATGTATTCGTTAATATGTCTTTGGTGTGCTATACATGAAAGCCATAATCATAAAGAGTTCAGACAACAATGGAATTCAGAAAAAAAAGTCCCAAGAACGAAAGATTTAATTATACTGAAGACAGTGCAGTGCAGCCAGATTGAAAACCCAGAATGGGTAAGCTTTAATAAAATTAACTGCTGAGGCTTAAATTTTTTCAGTATTTAAATCATAAGCTTTAATAGCTTCAAAGTATTTTCAACACATGTTATGATGGTTTTTAAATCATTACTGTTCATAAGTATAAGGAGAAGCACAACGAGGAGACTGAGAACATTGAGTAAATTATAATTACTCTCAGTACACTCTGTGTTTTTTGTTATAACAGTTCAAGGTGTCCTTTATATACAAATGCAAAATATTATTGATGCTTCAAGAGAAAGAAAACTTGATGCCATCATAGAGTTATTTAACACTAAATCATAGGTATACTGGAATGATACAAACAAGTGAGAAATTAAGTTAATCACTACAGGACACTCTTCTTTAAAGGTAAAGGGCATCTTTAACACCCACTGGAATATTATTGCCTCTGGAGAAGCATTCCATTCACCGAGTGCCAAGCATTTAGGAGCCTAGCGCTGGCACACTGCAGATCAACTGTATAAGCATCTAAATCAGTCTATAAGGAATTACTTTCCAATTACATTCAATATTTATATCTTTAAAATCCATTTAATTTTTCTGAAAATACGATGTTTTCCAAAGATGAAAGTTTATTGATAGATTTTAGTCTCTTGGTAATTTATAAGTACTGATCTGAGAATGGCATTCAGCACAATAATCCTTTCAGGAAAACAAAAGTAGAGTAGAAAATAATGTTTAAGTATTAAAATGGCCTCTGTATAACTTTTAAGTATCAATTCAAAAGACAGAAGTGGCCAGTAACCTAGGCCAAACTCCACCTTGGGCTGAAGCAGTACTGAGGCAACAAATTCCACAGGAATGGGAATGAACTAGCTACCTAGGACGGAGTGGGCCTGAGGAAGCAAGCTCCATGGGAGTGGGAGCCAGGAGCTAATCCAGTCCCTGGACACTGGCAGACCAGGATTGAGCCAGTGACCTGGTCCAGAGCAGACCTGAGACAGCGAACTCCACCCTAACAGGTACAGGGGAGTAACTGCTAAGTGAGTGAGCCAGGGCCAGCGACCGCTGAGGGTTTAGATGTGAATCTGAGACCTTCAAGGGAGTAGACCTAAACCAGAACCCCTGTGGGTCTGGGCATGAGTCTAGGACTTCTGAGGAACTATGCCTGATCCAGGACCTCTGCCAGTAGGGGTGTGAATCTGGGACTTCTGAGGGAGTAGGCAGGAACCAGAGATCTCTGCTGGGCCAGGAATGAGTCTGGGACCTCAGAGGGAGTAGGCCTGAGACAGGACCTCTGTGCGTCCAGGCATTGGTCTGGACATCAAAATGGAATAGACAGGAACCTGAAACCTCTGTGGGTCCAAGCTTGAGTCTGGGACTTCTGAGGGAGTAAGCCGGAGGCAGGTCCTCTGCGGTTCTGGGCGCACCCAAGCCTGTGAACTCTGAGACAGTAGACAGGAAAGAAATTGAAGAAGATACCAGAAAGGGGAAAGAACTACCATGCTCTTCAGTAGGCAGAATTAACATAGTAAAAATGGCAATCTTACCAAAAGCAACCTACAAATTCAATGCAATGCCCATCAAAATCCTAGCAAAATTCTTCACAGACCTCGAAAGAATGGTACTCAACTTCACACGGAAAAGCAAAAAACCTCAGGATAGCCAAAACAATCCTGTATAATAAAAGAACTTCTGGAGGTATCACAATCCCTGACTTCAAACACTACTACAGAGCTACAGTACTGAAAACAGCCTGGTATTGGCATAACAGACAGGAGGACCAATAGAATTAAATCAAAGACACAGATATTAATCCACACACCTTTGAACACCCGATTTTTGACAAGGACGCCAAAAAAATGTCAAATGGAAGAAAGAAGGAACATTTAACAAATGGTGCTGGTATAACTGCATATCAACATGTAGAAAAATGAAAATAGAACCATATCTATCATCATGTACAAAACTCAAGTCCAAATAGATTAAAGACCTCAACATAAAGCCAGCCACACTGAACCTTATAGAAGAGAAAGTGGGAAGTACACTTGAATGCATTGGCACAGGAGACCACTTCCTAAATATAACCCCAGCAGCACAGACACTGAAAGAAACAATTAATAAATGGGACCTCCTGAAACTAAAAAGCTTCTGTAAAGCAAAGGACATGGACAAAAATACAAAATGACAGCCTATAGAATGGGAAAAGATCTTCACTAACCCCAATTCAAGCAGAGGTCTTTTCTACAAAATATACAAAGGACTCAAAAAACTGGTCATCAAAAGAACAAACAATCCAATAAAAAAATGGAGTACAGACCTAAACAGAGAATTTTCAACAGAGGAATCTAAAATGTCTGAAAGACACTTAAGGAAATGTTCAACATCCTTAGTCATCACAGAAATGCAAATCAAAGATTCCATCTTATACCTGTAAGAATGGCCAAGATCAAAAACACTGATGACAACTTATGCTAGAGAGGTTGTGGGGTAAAGGGAACACTTTACTGGTGGGAATGCAAGCTATTAAAGCTCCTTTGGATGTCAGTGTGGCAATTTCTCAGAAAATTCAGAAAGAACCTTCCTCAAGACCCTGCAATACCACTTTTGGGTATATATCCAAAGGATGCTCAATCATGCCACAAGGATATGTGCTCAACTATGTTCATAGCAGCATTGTTTGTCATAGCTAAAATCTGGAAACAATCTAAATGTCCCTCGACTGAAGAATGGATAAGGAAAATGTGGTACATTTACACAATGGAGTACTACACAGCAGAAAAAAAATAACAACATCTTGAATTTTGCAGGAAAACGGATGGAGCTAGAAAACAAAACCCAGAAACAGAAAGAAAATTACCACATGTACTCACTCATAAGTGGTTTGTAATCATAAAGCAAGGAAAACCAGCCTACAAATCACAATCCCAGAGAATTTAGACAAAAATGGGGATACTAAGGGAGATTTACATAGATATAATCTACATGGGAAGTAGAAAAAGGCAAGGTCTCCTGAGTAAATTGGGAGCATGAGGACCTTGGGGGAGGATTGGAGGGGGAAGGGAGAGGTAGGGAGGGGAACAGAGAAAAATGTAGAGCTCAATAAAAATCAGTAATAAAAAAGACAGATGTATATGTTGTTTTAAAGACAACTGAAGAGTAATTATTCTTGGGTTTGAAACACATATATCTGCTCATCTCTAAAAGGGACAGGTTATATTTAAGGACAGAATGCTGGTTCAACATCTCAATGTAGGCACTAAGACTGGTGAATGAGAACACAGGCAAGGAAAATAACTGACAAGGACATCACCTAGTATAGTAATTTTAATATGTTCCTTTATAGATCACATCATTTCATTTTGATCAGAAGTTTTATGCAACCCCTTGTTAGTATAATAAAAAATCATGTCAAGAAAAAAGAAGGAGGAAGAAGAGAACAAAGAAAGGAGTACATTAGGGCCCAACCACCCAGCTACACAGCAAGCCGTGGAGGAAGAAGTATAGAAAGGTATACAGAAATAGAAGATAAAAGCCCAAAGGCAAAAGTTAGTCAGAGTACCATAAGATAAGAAAAGCTGGCTAGAAACAGACCAAGTAAGACCAGGCAATCATAATAAAGAATAAGCCTCTGTGTGTGATTTATTTGGGAGTTGGGTTGTGGGCCCTCAAAAAAAGCCAAAAGAGAAAAAGTAACACACAACAATCATATACTTATTATATCTATAAAAATGATATATTAAACATTGGACTAACATAAAGAGTAAGATTTCCATGGAATTCATCACAACCCCAAGGAGTGATACAAGCCACTTAAACCAGAGTACCTGATTTAAATTGTGTTGTGTCATTCCTTTCCCTCCTCTACTATAATGGATCAATAATGAATAATAATGAAACGTTATTCTACTATTTAAAAGTAGTTCAAAGTCTACACTGTTCTGCATGGTCTCTCCCACAGCCTCTGCCTGCATGGTCTCTTCCTCAGTGAGGCTAGGCTCCTTTTACTTCCCTAAGAAGATAAGCTCCCTTTCGATATCCAGTCTTCAAGTTCCACCATGACTCATGACTCTTACTTCCTTCCTATTCATACAACAAGCCTCAGACTACAGGTTTTCCCAATTCAGTCCCCATTTAACTTGTATTCTCAATTAGGTGCCCTATTTTCTTTCAAAGGATATGATGTTTTTTCTTGGAAACATTTACCACTATTAACTATTATAAATTTCTGTAATCATTTAATCTCTCTTTTATTTGAACACAGGCTTTTCATGGGAGCATATAAGATATTTAACAATTAGTAAAAATTAATCAAATGGTGTGAGGTTGATAAAACCAAAATTTATAGTTCTTATGTTTTAAAAAAGTTATGCAACTTCTCTGATCTCTTGGGTTTTTATCTATAATTATGGACAGTACCAAAATAATTCTGTATCTTCAGGCAGTAAGTTTATATCCACAAAGACATTTTTGCAAGCTTCTAGTACTATTATCTTTGTTTTTCACAGACAGAAACAAAGCCAGGCATGATAGTACACAAGATTCCATGGCAGAAAGATAGCTGGGTTAAGGCTAGCCTGGGCTACATCCTAAGATTTGACTCAGAAAATAAGCAAATTAAAGTTAAAAAATAAATAAATATGTACTTGATCATTATGCTATTAATTAGTGTGTTACGTATAGACGTATAAGCATAACCAAAAAGGTCTCACAGTTATTAGTAACAAAGCTTGATTTTAATGAATATTTGGGAAATATTACAGACTTTGAATGACAAATGATTATTTGTAATTTACAGCTGAAGTATGTGTTGCATCAAGTATCCTAAATTCTTCATTTAGCCCACTTTCTTTAATACAATCTATACTAGGATGCCACATAAAATAAATCAATTGGTATTATTTATATTTTATTTATGAGAACTATTTCAGCATTTTATAGAAAAATACAGGGTATGGTCACTTTATAATTTAACTATTCCTTGGCATTACCATCACTTCAGTGAACAAGAATATTAGAAATATACTTTACGGAAAGATGAGACACAAATGGTCAGTCATGAGTGGGCTTATTTCTCCAAGAGTGTAAATCATTTATACCTACCTGTGCACAAACCTCTCTTCGTTTTTTTTTCCAGTGTCACACCAAAAGGATCTATGTCCAGAGTGTGTTTCATCAGCGTGAGCAGAGCCAACCAGGGCCAGATGGAGCACAACTGTGGCCTCATCTTTCCTCACCTTAACCTACTGGCCTAACAGGAACAGGCAGCAAAAGATTTGTGATGCTAAAAGAAGTTACTCTGCCTGGATGTTTCAGAGATTTGACTCCTGTCAGGTATTGCAACAAAGTCAAGTGATTTCAATTTACCAGGCAAGGACAAGGAATGGTTTCAGGAAAAACCAAGGTGATGAACTATTGAACATTCAGTTCATTAGCTGTCATCCATCTTGACATCTTCATCTTTCAAGCAGGACTGGAAAAAATCAAAGACTTGTAGTACTTCTCTTAAAAAATCCTGAGGAGGAATCCATATCCTCTTAAAGTTAACAGGACCGTGAAGGATGTTTCAAATGGATTATGAAAGATAACCATTGCCACAAGAGTGAGCATTTTGATAGCCACCCAGTTGTAAATACTACTTATGCCTTAAACATGCTAATCTTAAAAATAACATCTCAAGATAATGTGAATTGCTTCAGTATTTAGCTTAATATAACTTTATGAGTTCCACATTTTAATAGCAGGATGACAACTGACCTTTTAGAAAATTAATCTTTAGGGAAAAAAAGAAAAGGCATTTTCCTAAGAAAATGTGTGCTGCAGAAGTCCAGTGATAGCCAAGTGCTGGCAATATCAGCTTGCTTCTTTTGTTTCTCTGCTCTGCTTGATCAGCATTGAGGGACTGAAATTCCATGCTTTATGCATTTATATGCAGTCTCCTGGAATTGCAGTGTAATGCAAGCAACTAAAAACACTAAAGAATTATCTCCTCACCTCCCTTGATCCCTATCCATTACCAAAGGGGAAGAAACTTCCATTTAAGAAGCTTGGAGTCAAAGTGAGATAGGCATGACATGACATCCCCTTTTCTTAAGTCACCTATGATTCACCTTTTTCTTTCACATATTATTTGATTATTTCTAAAGAGTAGTATAAGCTGCCTTTGAATTATTTCCTTATTAAAACGTGTGATGGAAGGTCCTCTAGGTTGATAGGTAACTAACACACATAAGAAGACAGAATCAAGACTCTCCAGGTGGAAAAAAATGTTAATTCGGCACTAGTGTTTTGTAAGAAATCCCCCCACAGACCTACAATTTTGTCTTGTACTCTCAAAACACTCTGTGCACCTGAGTTACCAGAGAACAAGTGATATACGGTACAAATGTGTGATTAGCCATTCAGGGAAAGCTAAAGGGACAGGATGCTGAGTGGTCCTCCTCTGAAGAAACACTGAGGGTATTAGCCTAACATTCTGTAAAATATCAGAAAAAAAGGGTGCATTTTGTCATCAAACTACTACCACCATCACCACTTCCACCAAACGCTGCTTGGTTCCGGTAGCAGGAATTTCTCTGTAGAAGTTCACTGCCTGCTTGTAGCAGTCCCTACAATGTCAGTGCTAGGCAGGCAGCACTATTCATAAACATCAGAGTAAGGTCGGCAGTATGTTCATATTCAGCACATGAGAAACCACAACCATAATCATGTTCTACACTTTTCTCTCACTAAGCATGCTTCGTGGACTAGTAGTTATGCAGTATCTCTGAGCTTGTGAGACAAGCAGTCTCCAGAGGATAGAGTAGCAAGTGTAATTAGGGGGCTAACTTTGGTTAGAATGGAGTTAGTTCTAACTTTGTCTGTATCCCAAAGACGTAGATATTAAAATAGCTCTTCTTCATGGGACAATGGAAAGCATCGGGAACATGTGGATTGGAACACAATTTTGTTTTCTTTAACTGGCAAAAATCAGAATGTTGGAGAATTAGACATTTTAGACAAGTCATGACCTAGGATCTTTTGGAATTAGAATCCCAAAACCATAGGGAAAGAGAAGAGTGCCGCTTAGAAAGAAAATGGGCTAAAACCACATTTTTTTCTATTTCAATGTGTCCGGTATCCAAATACAATATATATTCAGTATTTGAAACATCCTAGTCTATAAAAAAAAATGTCAACTTGCAGCTAGTTAACTCTGACTTAATCATCAAATTGGGCTTCATTGTCTGCAATGATCTGAACATCAGGTGCCCTTACAAGGAAACTCATTGAACTGTGCACAGCACAGAATTCTCATATGCCAAGCATTGTTCCACAGTAAAGACCCAAAGACATTCCCGCACTGGATGCATGTACTTACCTCCACCTACAACCAGCTCAGTATGGAGCTTTCTGAGACAATCGCTGCTTTACCAGTTCTAACACATGGCAATGTGTTTGTGTCAAAAGGCTTTTTATATACAAGCTTAGTGGCATTTTCCTCAAATATAATAAATCAAACACCATTAACCAATGAAATTATCTTTCTAATCCTAATTTAGATCTTCATTAATGGTAGCCAGGTCTGATACATACTTAAAATATTATTCTTTATGTAAAATATTATCTGATCTTAAAATGTTTCCTTTAATCTTAATTTAGTTAAACTTATTTGCTAGAATATTAACTTATTAAATTTCTCAAGCTAATCTTCTTGTTCCAGGAACAAAAAACAGTGAGAAATATGTTACATGCAATTCAATTTTTCCTAATTATTCAGATTAGTTTTATTGTATTTTTACTAAAATATACTATACTTTTTCCCCATCTGCTATTTTGGTGAGTGACAATCGCAGTACCTACACATTTTTTAGACAAGTTCATCTTATAAAGTCCAAGTTGGCCTCATGTTGCCAAGGTCTCAAAAGTGTTGGCGTGACAGCCTAGAATTACAGGCATGATTGCCATTCTTACTTCATTTTCATCTTCTCATGGAGGAACATGTACTGCTATTTTAAAAGACACTTTTCTTATTCATTGTATTGCCTTATAACCATTGGACTCAAATACACATTTCTGTTGCACTAATACTTATTTCTGTGGGTTTCTTTTTTATTTAAAAATAAAATTTGACCAGTACTTTTCAATTTTTAAACCTCTAAATTTTAAGTCACAGTACGATTTACTTATGAGCATGCATACACCAAGAAAAAAATGCAATTCTTCTGCCTGTATCTATTACAAATGAAAGAATTAGGGCCGTTCTCTTGGGAAACGAAGATGGCAATGCTCCATCAGATCTTCATTTTAATACTGTAAAATATATACTAATTTTAGGCTACAGATGATATCAGAGTTTCTCTTTTTGTAGTCAATATTTGTCAGTATATTCTGGATCCTATCTGAGGAAGGTCTGAAAATTCAGTAAAGAAGATATATTTCATTTTGTGTAAGCAGCAGTGTATGTGAAGATTAAAGGCTCTGATAGTATCTATAACTGAAGTCCTTTATTTTCTGTGCTGGAAAAATGTATGCATTAGCATTGTGACAGCTTTAAAATCTCATGAAATGAGACTTAACATGTATTGCACAGTTCACTTTCAGGCTCTGAAAGCTATTGAGTAATATTCCAGTCATCCCTTGGCATACAACAACTTATCCCCAAATTCAGTGGCTTAGAACAACCATCACTTGACCATTCGTTATAATTGTGTGGGTCAACAATTCAGAAAGGCCTGAGTGAGTAACTCTTCTGTAGCATGTGACATAGTCTAGCATCACTTGGGGGTCTTCTGCAGGAGCTGGTTTTCTGGGCTGCTGTGGATAGTCCACACCATATTTGCTTGTTTCTAGAGTCTTGTTGAAAAGAGAAAGAAGAATGGGTGCCATTGCAGAGGTGAGGGCAAAGTCTCATGTGATTTCAGTTCACTGACTGCCTTACATGGCAGCTCACAGTTCCCAAACAGTATGTCCCAAGACACCCAGACAGAAGGTGTAACTTGTGTTGCCATCAGGTGTCTCTAAGTGTCGTCTCACTGCATTCACTAACTAAATAGAATGAAGATTCTAGAACACAAAAGGGACAAGTTCAACGAAAGATGTTTGAATGTAGTGTCATCTTCAGTTCATAGAAGAGTATCTATTTGTGTGTATTTGTGTGCATATATGTAAATGATCGGGTACTAGATATGGGATGAGGTAATTAAGGTATATCAAAACTAAGGTTCACATACCTACATTGGCAGAATTATTTATGATCATTTTTTATTTAGTTAAACTATTTAACTATTGATTTTGGGATTCATGGCAAAAAAAAAAAAACAAAGAAGAAAGTAATTTGGAGGAAAACTTTAAATTTTAAATGTATTTATTTGTCTATATTGAAATAAAGTTGAGGCTATCTTTGAAGAGAACACAAGCTCTAGATGGGATGGAAGAGGGAAAACCAGGCACTGCAGGCACAAGGAAAGAACTCATTGCAGCCATGTGCAGAGGGATGCCATAAGAAACGAAGAGGGGGTTTAGAAAAAGGATGTTGAAGAGGCTATATGACACTAAAATGGTCTTGTCTAATCCCTGTATTTAGTCCCATAAGCAGGTGATCTTTACATTAGATCACTGGACGGGGTGGGGGTAGAATGAAAGCATTCCTCCTAAAATAATGTGATTACAGGGAAAGACTTAGTAAATAATATTTATTTAATACTGACAGAGGGAATAAAAGAGAGGAGGAGGAGAGACAGAGAGAGGCAGAATCAGAGAAACAGATACAGACAGACAGTAACTCCATATAGGTAGCATAAAATGTCCATATTCTATCTCATGAAACAGTCAAGTGTTCTGCTATATGAATAGAATCAAAGTTGTTAATCAGCTAAATTAAAGGTTTACATCATTCGCACGAACTTACCATAGTCACAAGAGCTCAATAGCGGGGAAGGGAAGCAGATCAGGGAGACTCAGAGAGGTGGCATGAAAAAAAGGATGCAAAGTATCTTATTTTCCACTCTGATTTTGAAGATAAGGGTTGATCATGCAAAGGCAAGGAATCCAAGGATGCTCTAAAAACTAGAAAAGGAAAACGCAAAGCAGGAGCCACCTTGCTCCCTCCCCAGATTATTGCCTAGGTCCTGTAAGGAGGAGTGCTCTCACAGATAACCCTTGCCCCGTGAGACCTGTGTCAAGTTTCTTTCTTTTCAGGACTGTAGGATACGTGCTGTTTTCAGGCACCACAGGGGTGGTGATTTATTACAGCAGCAACAGGAAATTAACACAAGTCGAGAAAATGTTAAGGGAGACTTGAAAAAGAAAAACATTTAAAAACATGTGCCGACAGTCATTCAGAATGATTTCAGGAAATGATTCTGAGATGAGTGTGCTGAGTGAAGAAGACTATAACATGGTTCCTAACCATACCAGGTACACAATGAAGGTCTCCATGTAGAGTTTGAAACACCAGGCACATGTTTTATTTACTGTCAGTTTTGATAAATCTACCCTTCAATAGCCACCTAAGACCTGATACATAGTAGACCCATATGAAGGAATACATCCATTCTAGGATTTAAATAGGTCTGTAAAAATCACAAAGCCCATGATCACATATGGCTGGTTAGATTAGGTACATTAGCAGAGTGAAGGAGAGAGAAGAGAGCTAAAATTACTTGGAATAAAAAAAGAAATCACACTGAGATCCAAGTGCAAATGCTAATATATTTCTAGTGAGACATTTTTAACCATTGACAAAGCTTCTGAGTTTCAGTCGAATCTTCGTAACATCTTGCAAAAATGCATGGCTGAGAAACAGCTGAATACCCACCAGCTGAAGCCGAGCTATGATTGTTCTGGCAAACCCATAACGCAGTGTAAATATTGTCTTGCAGAAAGATGTGAGGAGGTGGATTAGGCATTGTAATTACCATTTGCTGAGTCTTTGGCATTCTTTTTAAAGATTTAATCATTTAGATGAGACTTAGTATCACTAAAAAAAGAAGTAAATATTTCTGGGAGCCAGAGACGGGACATCGCTGATGTTTGCCTTCTGTTCATGTGCCGGCAGAAGGGAGGCCTCACCTGGTAGTTATTCAAGACAACACAGATAAAAGACTAGGAACAGTAACTTCCTCCAGTTCATTGTTTTCCTGAACACACTGTGTTCTCATACATTGTTGATCAGAAAGTGGTATTTAAAGAGGTTCACGATTTATAAAATGGCACAGTAATCTCGTTGTACTATCTTAATTAATTTTCCAGCCAACACTCAACCACTGTGCTTTGTGTTCTGTCTAAAGTATTTCCATGGAAATCAACAATAGCCAAGGCAGAGGCTAGAAACAGCTTCCAGATTGGGATTTCTGCAAATCTTCCCTGTGCTGATTAGCATCTACAGACATAAATTGCTTTAATCTGAATGTCTTGTATTTGAACATCTATAAACCAACATTCTGAGACATTGATTTGTATAATATTCCTTTACTTCATTGTTATTAAAGTTTGATAGATCATCTAAAACTTGTACAAAACTTGGCACTACCAGGAAATCTGATATTTTGGGTCAAGGTAAGGATGGAAATCTACATTTTTAACATACATTCTGGGAACTCTGGTCTATGGAGTCAGGGATATATAATCAGAGTAGTTTTGAATCGTATATAAATATATCAAGTAGTTTTCCTCATTGTCTTTTCTTCTTCTCTTTAAGTCCCCAAGCTCCATGGTGTGTCCTGTTCAGTTCTTGCTATCATTTTTGGGAGGTAGAAACTATTATCACCTCCATTGAATGGAGACAAAGGGTTAAGTAATTGACTCTCAAAGTCATCACAGATTGAAAGACCCTAGGCTGGGTGTTGTAAACAACACACATTTGCTTCTCACAGTTCTGGAGGCAGAGATCAGAATGCCAGGATGGCGACGCTCTGTTGAAAACTGTCTCCCTGGCATATACATGCCACCTTCCCTCCCTGTGCTCGCATGGCATTTGTCCATGGAAATAGACCTTTATCTCTGCCCTTCTTATAAGACCATCAGCCCACCAGATTAGTCTTCCATCTATTTTCATTACCTCCTGAAAGCTGTTTCTAGTAACCTTGGAGGTTAAGGTTTCAGCAAAGAATTATGAGTGTTGGGGGAGGGAAAACACAATTCAGTCCAGATCATTTGCCTATTAAAACTATTAGGTGGGTTATATTTTGCCCTCAAATCAGTCTAACTTGACAACCTACACCATTTCCACCAGCACCTCCACTCTTACCATCCATCTGACCATTGGGAAGGAGCAGTGATTGGTCACGAGGTACTTGAAGATTGATTTTAATATCGCTCGGGTTTCTAAGTTAAATTTTGGCAACTGTAATCTGTTTACTATGCATACTTTCTCACTGTAACTTTTTTGGTAGTGACACTTTTGTCCATAGAGAATCACAGTCCAAGACAGAGGTCTCAAACTAACCAGAGTCTAAGTCTGATCACAAGATGAAACCCATACTTGGCACACTATCAGGTTAAGAATGTGTGTCTAGAGAAGTCAAGTGCCACACACTACTGTTATACTGATAAAGAGATGATAGTATTAGACTTATCATGACTCCAGTTATGCACAAAGTATCTTTCAACCCCTGTCTGAGAAGCTTCTATTTGCAGTTGATGATCATTAATGCAATGACTCACAGCTGACCAAAGTGTAGAGAATAGAAAACTGCAGAAGACTAAGTCCTAAAGGAAAGATATATACTGCAACCCACCTTTCAAGTCTCCAGGATCTTTGAAGAAGAAAGGAGAGATGGTGTATAAGAACACGAAGCTGTGGATGACTTTAAAGAAATATTATTTTCCAGATGCAGCATGATGGTTGCACATACAAACTCACAGCAGTTGCCATATCTTGTACAAAACCCATGTGAACCCAAGACAAACAAAATTTCACCATGGAGATGGGAGTTGGGCACACTCAAATGGTAGAGCTACTGTTAGCTGCTGGGAGTGGGAGAGGCAGTTTTCTCTAAGACTGTAGCTCATTGTAAGTTGGCTAGTCTCTAGTAGAAGATCTCACATTCAAAAATATTTGGGCAACAAAATTTGTCTTGAAGGATTAATTTTAAGAAAAGGACACAAAACTAGGTTGGTAGAAAAGTGAGAAGAAATTGGAAGGGGGTAAATAAGATTCATCATGTTTTACAAAATTCTCAATAACTAATAAAAAAAGATTTTTTTTCAGTAGTTTAAGAAATGATATTGGAAAAAGTTGAAGTGGTGTGCAAATAATACATATCTATGTTTTTTTTCAAAGAGAAAATCCTCAGTTTTATTAAAAAGACTGCCTTATCCTCATTCTTCTAAAATGTAGTAAAAGTAAAGTTTATCAAACCAACATTTTTCTATTTACAATCTGCATATAAAATAATATTCCTCTACCCATCACAGTCTGATGAAGAAACAAGACTTAAAATAAAAATACAAAAACATATTTGTAAAAATATCATTTAATACTTAAAGTCAAGAATCATTTAAAGAATCATCTCTTGTGAATTCATGAATATTTGTATTTTGGATCAGAACTCCTACTGTGAAAGATATTCAACATACATTATAAAAACTGTATTATTCATTTAAGAGAGTAGAGATCTGAAAATACCTTCTAAGGATGAATGATAATCTCCTACTCATGTATTGGAGTGTTTGTGTCATGTGCTGGAGGGAGGATAATGGTGAGTACTGGTCTCTTAGAATCACGCATGGAGGAAAAAAGGAAGAAAGTTAAATGTATGAGAGATGAGTGCAAAGAATGACAGATCTCATCACTTATTTAATGCTCTCTATTAAGAAAAATGTAAACAATAATTGATTTTATTTCTTACTATATTCCCCAAATATAAATTATAAATATTATATATAGTATAGCAAACATAATACCTATGGAGAAGTATATAATCACAATAATTGTTGTATGTACATACTCATATGTACATACATAAAAAATCTTGGCAACTGTTTCATGTGGTAGTGGCACACACCTTTAATCCCAGCACTCGGGAGGCAGAGGTAGGTAGATCTCTGTGGGTTCAAGGTCAGCCTGGTCTACAAGAGCTAGTTTTCAGGACAGCTAGTGCTGTTACACAGAGAAAATTTGTCTTGAAAAAAATCAATCTTGGCAACTGCATAAATAATTAGGGCTTAGGAAGATAAGTTAATATGTCCAAGCCACATTGAATATAGAGCAAGGGTTTATGGTATGCTCTGGAAAACCTAAGTATGATATTTTAGGCTTAGGAGTTTAGAAACTCATCATTGAAACTCAAAATGAAGTTCTCCCAAATAAAAAAATTCAACCAAGTAAGGAACTTGGAGATAAAGATATCTATTGTGATATATAGAAAAATTTGATCTTTTTATTCATTTCAAATTGTCACTTGGGATGGCAAACTAAGTTCCTCCCCAAAATAATCATGCAGTATGCATTTAAGTATAATAGCAATAGCATCTTATCCTTTTGAAGTTGTGTCTATGAAACCATACAGAGGGGAAAAGTTGGTAACTAAAAGGGAGCCAAAAGGCTATATTTTTATTTAACTTATTTTCTTTTCTTGCTTTTTGCTCGTGTGGTGCATGGGGAGGAGTGGAGCACTTATGTGAGTATGTACGCAGATGTGTGAAGGTATCATAGTCCAAGGTTGACACCTGGTATCTTCTTCCATTGCTTTCTACTTTACTAAGTCAACATCCCATACTGAACCCAGAGCTCACCAGTCTATTGCTGCAGGGATCTGTGTTGCCGCATCCAGCATGCTGGTACTACAGGTTGGCCTCCATGAACCCCTCCGGCTTTTATGTGGCCACTGGAGCTCTGAATCATATTCCTAACACCATATGCTAAGCGGGGTATTCCTCACACTTTAACACTGATCTGACTCCCTAGACCAAGGGCTCTGTTTTATTCTAAGTTATATTTACTTCAATGAACTTCTTTACAAGTGTAGATCTTTGTGATCTTGGAAGAGCTTGGAATAATCGAAAATTCAGTGAGGCTCTGATTACTGACAAACTTAGTGATTATTTAATATTTCTCCCAACTTAACAGCTATAAGTAACAGTAAAATATATTCTTTTTGAGTCTATCATCATGGAATAAAAGAAATAACTTGTCATTGTTTCACCCGTGGTCAACTTTGGTCACCTTCAGGAGTGGAACAGAGGTATCCAAAGGCTCCTAAAGAGAGACCTAAACTAGTTGGAGACTATTAAACATCTTTGTCTTTATGTGACTTCTCCATGTGACCTTTCCCACAATGAATAATAATATGGCTACTTTTTTATTTGTTTGTTTTGTTTTTTGAGACAGGGATTCTCTGTGTAACAGTTCTGGCTGTCCTGACACTCACTTTGTAGACCAGGGTGACCTTGAACCCAGGGAGATCCACCTGCCTCTGCCTCCCGAGTGCTGGGATTAAAGACATGCAGCACCATCACTGGGTAAGATGACTAATGTTATATTTTGACTAAGGACTCTGAACATTTGCTTAAGAGGGCCAGATAGACACGGTATTGCTTTTCATGACCCACCTCCGAAGTCATGCATCTCACATTCTCTTTGGATTTTTAAACCTCTCCAGGAAGGAAGAAGAATCTGGACCTTAGATCTCCATAGAGAATTGTCAGTCACATATGGCATGATGTGAACATGTGATATAGATATTGTGGGCCCATCTCTGAAGACTATACTCTGAATGTATAGGCTTTCAGCACACCTTAAGAACAGAAATCTTAATACTGGGAAAGATTTTGAAAATTGAAAACATCTCATTTTATGTCTCCCCAAGATCTTACTAAACCAGAAATGACTAGTAGTAAGCTACTAGTGATAAATTTGCATTCTAATTCCCTTCTCTGGGCAGCATCCATGCCCCACCCCAGTTCTCACATCATACTCATTTTCATAGCTGTGACCCTCCAGTCATCTATTTACTAGGCTGGATGCAACCTCAACCAATGGTTGCCACAGGGATTAAACACAATCAGAGCCAACTAAAAAAGGTTCCCTTTTATTGTAACAAGAAATGCAAAACTTTTATAATTGAAAGAAGATGACAGAAGGATATAGAAAGGGACAAATACACAGGAATTCAGATCAGGTGTAATAAGGGGATGGGAGAGTACAGCACCGCTAGCTACAGACCTTCACTTCCGCTTTCTGCCTGTCTCCAGGTGGCATTCAAAGCATTACCATATTCCTTTTTTTTTCTTTTATTGAAAATAGATTAAGAGAGGAACAGGAGCAGGAGGTCAAAATCATGATGGGGAAACTCACAAAGACAGTTGACCCAAGCTTGTGAGAACTCACAGACTCAAGATTGACAATTAGGAAGCCTGCATGGGACCAACCTAGACTCTCTGCATGTGGGTGACAGTTGCGTAGCTTGGCCTTTTTATGGGGTCCCTAGCAGACAGACCAAGAACTGTCCCTGGCACATAAGCCTGATTTTTCGAACCTATTCCCAGTGCTGGTTTGCCTTGCTCAACCTTACTGCAGGGAGAAAGATCTTGGTCCTGCCTCAACTTGATATGCCATGCTTTGTTGACACCCAGGAGAGGCCTTACCCTTTCTGAATGGAGACAGAGGAGGAGTGGATATAGGGAGGGATCAGTAGAAGGGAGGTGGAGATAAGAGATGGGAGGAGGGAGGGGAAACTGTCATTGGTATGTAACATAAACTTTAAAAATAAAAAAAGAAAATATTTTTTCATATATTATATTCAGATCACCATGTTCATACATGAATATCCCTTTTTGCATAAGCTACTTAAGCAAAACATCATGATATCAAATTTGACTTTTGTGTGTCTGTGTGTGCATGTGTATACTGACTGTAGAGTATGGGCTATGTATGAAAGGTTATATGAAACAGTATTAACTGTTCCTGCATATTAAAAATCAAACAAAACAGCAGTAACCGATGATGAAGAGGAATGCTAATGCCAAACCCAGCATGCACTGCCTCCTGTGAACTGATTCACCCAGCCTAGTAGGCCAATCACGTACATCAATGTTCACTTGAAGTAGTTGAAAGAAACAAAGGTGTGAGTGAAAAAACAGTAGGGCCTGGTGGTGGTGTCATATGCCTTTAATCTAGCACATCAAAGGCAGAGGCAGATAAGGCCTGGTTTACAAGAGCTAGTTCCAGGACAGCTAGGACTGTTACACAGAGAAACCCTGTCTCAAAAAATCAAACTCCCCCAAAAACCATCAGGGATTGAAGCCTACATTTACAAAATGTTCCCTCTATCCGGAAATAATCATCATGAGATCTTGGAGTTTGAAAAATTTCAAGAGCTAGCAAAATTAATTAATTAACTACTTCTAAATTGTTGGGAGCAAAGTTAGGTCATTCAAACAAAGCTAAATTTAAAATGTTGATCATGTATAGGCAGCACTAATTGGATATACCAGGTTACTAATTTTTTTGAAGAAATACAAAATTGAAAACAAAAATTATGGGAGATAATCCAGGTAAAGTTGGAGGGCAACCTGGGGAGTGAATATGACCATAGTTCATGCCAAAGAGTAATTTTTGCTATTTTAAAATGTATATAATATATTTTTAAAATGTTTCCCCCTAGCTGGGTTGTGGGGCACACACCTTTAATCCCAAGGACTCAGGAGGCAGAGGCAGGTGGATCTCTGTGAGTTTGAGTCCAGCCTGGTCTACAAGAGCTAGTTCCAGGACAGGCTCCAAAGCTACAGAGAACTGCTGTCTTGAAAAACCAAAAAAAAAAAAAAAATGTTTCTCCCCAAATCCTCCTAGATCCACCATACTTTCTTATCCATCCAGCTTTATATGATCTCTCTCACTTTCTCTTTCTTTAAAAACCAAAATAAAAACAAAGAAAACCCCCAATAATACTAAAACAAAAAGCCCCCCCCATGGGACTCTTTTTGTGTTGACCAACAACTCCTGGGCATGGGTCTACCCTGTGTGTAGTTGATATACCCACTGACAGTCTAGTGAAGAAAATGGATTTTCATGCATGTATAAACTGCAAATAGCTTCTTGGTGAGGAGAGGAACCCCATGTCCACTTTCCCTGTCTCAGCTCTGGGACCCATCTGTCTTGAACCTGTGAAGGTATGGTGCATGCTGCCACAGTCTCTGTGAGTTTATATGGGCATAAGTCCTATTATGTCTGAGAGACTGATTACTTGGAATCATCCATCTGTCTGATTCTTACAATATTCCTGCCTCTTCTGCAAAGCTCCCTGACCCCTGAGGGTGGGGTTTGATAAAGACATCCTATTTGGGACTAAGTGTTCCAAAGTTTCTCATACTCTACACATTGTTCAGTTGTGGGTCTCTGTGTTAATCCCCATTTATGCAAGAAGTTTCTCAAGTGAGGGCTGAGCACTGTTCTTTCTCTACCTTTTTTTAACCCTGAGGTGATATCTTTCTTCGATGGTGAGTTATGTTTTTGTAGAAATGCAAATATTCCAATATGTCATTGTAAAAACATTCAGGCTAATGTCATAACACACACATATTCTGGTTAAATGATTAGTGAGGCTGATTAGACTGTGTTTGGTGTTACGTCACAAATCTCCAAATTTTGTAAACATAGCTCTAACAAATGCATTAAATAATTAAAGCTGGAGGTATTGGCTCATATCTATTATTCTAGCATGTAGGGGATAAAGAAAAATAATTTCTTCAAAATGGATGCTAGCCTGGTTTACATAATGATCTTGTGAGTTCCAATCCAGCCCTTGATTACAGAACACAACTTATGACTCAAAACATAAAACATAAAAAAGAATGAAACAAAAAAAACCTCTTTTGAAGAAAAACATTTTAATATGCTTTAAGATCTCTCAGAAAGTTTAA
The DNA here is from genome assembly GCF_950005125.1 of Chionomys nivalis. Lineage (NCBI taxonomy): Eukaryota > Metazoa > Chordata > Mammalia > Rodentia > Cricetidae > Chionomys > Chionomys nivalis. The sequence goes on along the minus strand of NC_080086.1, from coordinate 175,527,933 downwards.
TAGATCTTACAGTTTAGTACAAAAATCAGTTCTTAACTTTCTAGTTTATTTCTGAAAAGAAGTATTCAAACTTTCATTTAATTTAATTTTTTTTGCTAAGAAAGACTAGGATAATTTAATTGGAGATAAAAGATACACAAGCAATAGTACTCAATGTCAGAATGCCCCTGGCAATGGTGGTCCTTTAAACCACTAGTAAACAATTGTTACCACAGTTTGTTAGTACTGTATTCTGCATTCTCTCTACCTAAATGTTATTGTAATGATATCTAAAATGGGGAAAAGACACACACTAATGTTTAACTTTGTAAGGCACGAGGATTACAGTAGTGTAATCCTATCCAGTGTCTGTGATGCTCATAAACAAGTATACAGAATGGCTGGCACAGGGCATCCCCAAGGACAGAAAAGAGAGACTCAAGAGGTACTATCTTCTACCCTTAATTTAGACTCTTAAGCCAAGAGTGAGATGAAGCCAGAAAGAGGAACTAGGGTTTGACATTACCCACAGACATGTGCTGGCAAGTATTTACATGGACAACTCTAGCTCTGAAGACTAGAAGTTTACTCTTTGCTCATATAACTTTCCTCTGACTCCTTAATCATCCCTGTATCTATTGCCCCTGAAATGACAATGCAGTTCTCTTGGACAAATACTGTTTATATGGCACTTAAAACAAGATAAAGTTCTGTCCCTGTGGAGGAGATGAGAGAAGCAATAACACCAGTGGGAAAAAAATGTAGTATAAAACAGAGTGTTAGGCTCAGAAGGACAAAATATGGTAAGGTATGTGGTGAGCCCATGTTAATGTGCCATGTTATAGTTTTAGAGATAGTGTAAATAAGAACACTTGACATTAGAGTAGAAATCTGAGAAAAGCACGGAGGAATATAAAGAAGTTCTGGAGAAATGACATTCTGGAGTAAAGATAATAAACTAAAGTCCTATACAGTAAATGGGTGATGTTCTAGACTTTCAAAGGTAAGCAAGGAAGCCACTGTAGCTGAAGCAGTATGGAAATGGTGGAGATAGCAGGTGAGGGCAATGGAGGAGACCAAACATGCTGGAGAAAAGATGTAAGTTTTACTACACGATGGGCACCATCCACAGGAAGCTATTAAAAGGCTTCATGCAAGTGGGTAGAGAGCTCATATTTCTAAAAGGATAATGTTGGTTTGCCAAGATAACAATTGACTAAATCAGGGAAAGAACAGATGTGGGCAAAATAGTTAGGCGCTTCTCCATAATCCAGGAAGGAGGTGCTGGTGACTTGGATCAGAGTGGAAACCCAGGAAAGGCTATAGGTAGTCAATACTGAGTGTGATTCATAAGTTAGGTCTACAGGGTTTTTCAGAAATGAAACATAAAAGTAAAAGAAGAAAACTTCTGATCTATGAACAAGCAAAAGAATGGAATTATCTCACAAAAAAAAATGGATAAGTGGATTGAGGGGGACAGTATCAAGGTCATAGATCCAGACGTTCTGTGTGAGTAGCTCTACAAGGAGTAACCACCAGAGCCTTGACCCAGACGGCCCTGGGGAGACTGCCCCTGGAAAGGAGCTTCAGAGCCTTATCAGCATCTACTAGCATCATGGACCTGCCTGCACCCAGAGGAAGAAGAACCACCTAAGTCACAGGCCCCACCTTTAGTGTTTGGAGGGGAGGGACCCACTAAAGTACAGACCCACCTGCACCCACTGAAAAAAAAAGATGATATGATAGTATATATAAAATTTGATGAGGGAACTTCTACAGCTGATAAACACCTTCAGTAATGTGGCAGGATATAAGATCAACTCCAAAAAATGAGTAGCCCTCTTATATATAAATGATAAAGGTGCTGAGAAAGAAATCAGAGAAACACCACCATTTACAATAGCCAAAAATAACATAAAATATCTTGGAGTAACACTAACCAAAGAAGTGAAAGACCTATCACAAACAACAAGAACTTTAAGTCTTTGAAGAAACTGTGGAAGATATCAGAAAATGGAATGTTCTCCCATGCTCTTGGATAGGTAGAATCAACATAGTAAAAATGGTAATCCTACCTAAAACAATATACAGATTAAATGCAATCCTTGTCAAAATCCCAGCACAATTTTCACAGAAACTTAAAGAACACTACTCAACTTCATATGGTAAAACAAAAAGCTCAGAATGGCCAAAAAAAAACTTTTACAACAAAGAAACCTCTGGAGGTGTCACTAACACTGACATCAAGCTCTATTTTAGAGATACAGTAATGAAAACAGCTTAATTTTGGCATAAAAACAGACAGGAGGACCAACTGAATTGAACTGAAGACCCTGATATTGATTCACACACCTATGAACACCTGATTTTTTACAAAGAAGCTAAAATTATACAGTGAAATAAAGAAAACATCTTCAAAAAAATGGTACTGGCATAAATGAATGTCAACATGTAAAAGACTGCAAATAAATCCATATCTATCCCCATACACAAAACTCAAATCCAAATGGATCAAAGACTTCAATATACATTCAGTCCCACTGAATATCATAGAATAGAAAGTGGGAAGTAGCCTTTAACACATGGTCTCAGAAAACCACTTCCTAAATATAACACTAGTAGCACAGACACTGAGAGCAACAATTAATAAATGAAAATTCCTGAAATTGAGAAGCTTCTGTAATGCAAAGGACACAGTCAACAAGACAAAACAGCAGCCTATTTATTGGAGAAAGATCTTCGCTAACCCCACATTGAACAGAGGACTGATCTCCAAAATATACAAAGAACTCAAGAAACTAGACATCAAATTACCAAATAATCCAATTTAAAAATGGAGTACAGATCTAAACTGAGATTCTCAAAAGAAGAATTGTGAATGTCTGAAAGACACCTAAGAAATTTCTCAACATCCTTTGCCATCAAGGAGATGCAAATCAAAACGACTCAGATCCTATCTTACACCAGTCAGAATGACTAAGATCAAAAACACCAGTGACAGCTTTTGCTAGAGAGGATGCAGAGTAAAGGGAGCACTCCTCCGTTGCTGGTGGGAGTTCAAACTTGTCCAGTCACTCTGGAAATCGGTATTGCAGTTTCTCAGAAAATTGGGAATTGACCTATCTCAGGTCCCAGCAATACCACTCTTGGGCAAATACCCAAAGGATGCTCAATCATACTACAAGGACATTTGCTCAACTGTATTCATAGCATCATTATTTGTAATAGCCAGAACCTGGAAACAACCTAGATGCCCCTCAACTAAAGAATGGATAAGAAAATGTGGTACATTTACACAATGGAGTACTACTCAGTGGTTAAAAGCAATAACATCTTGAAATTTGCACGCAAATGGATGGAATTAGAAAATACCATCCTGAGTGAGTTAGCTCAGACACAGATAGACAAACATGGTATGTACTCACTCGTAAGTGGATAATCAGCCTGTAGTCCACAATCCCAGAGAAATAAGGTAACAAGGAGAATCCTAAGAGAGACATACATGGATCTTTGTGGGAAGGAGAAACTGACAAGACTTCCTGAGAAAATTAGAAGGTGGGGGAGAAAGGAGGGTGAAAAGGAAGGAGGAGGAGAACATGAGGGAATGGGTTACTCAAGAAGGAGAATAACAGTGAAGGAGAGCAAGGAAAGATTTGATGGAGGTGGTTCTTGTATTTTATCTGTTGCTTTCATTGGTTAACTAATAAAGAAAACTGCCTTAGCCCATTTGATAGGCCAAACCTTAGGTGGGTGGAGTAAACAGAAGAGAATGCTGGGAGAAAGAAGCTGAGTCAGGAGTCGCCATGATTCTCCCACTCCAGACAGACGCAGGTTAAGATCTTTCCTGGTAAGCCAGCTCGTGGTGCTACACAGAATATTAGAAATGGGTTAGATCAATATGTAAGAGCTAGCCAATAAGAGGCTGGAACTAATGGGCCAGGCAGTGTTTAAAAGAATACAGTTTCCGTGTAATTATTTCGGGACATAAGCTAGCCATGTGGGCGGCTGGGTGCCGGGGACGCAGCACCGCCGCTCTTATTACAACAAAGATTTATCTTGATTGAGGGAATATTAAAGGGTTATCAAGAAACAGCACTAGAAAAATTCCCAAGAACCCTCAAGGATGACCCCAGTTAAGATTCTAAGCAGCAGTGAAGATGACATTTAAATTGGCCTTCCCCTGTAATAAGACTGATGACTACTATAATTGCCACCATAAAAACTTCAACCAGCAACTGATGGAAACAAATATGGAAATCTACAGCAAAGCACTGGCCAAGCTACCTAATACCAGTCCAAGAGAGGGAGGTGCAATAATATGAGCAAAGTGGTCAAGACCATGATGGTGATATCCACATATCATAGCTGACCTGAGCTAGTGAGAGCTTACTGCCTCTGGTGAAACTTGCATAGGACCAAATTAGGCTCACTGAAGGTAGGGAACAGTCTGCGGTCACAGGTGGTGGGACCAGGACTCATCTCTAGTGCTTAAGCACTAAGCATTATTCTTTCTAGAGGGATAACTAGCTCAGCCTAGATATAGGGGGAGGACCTTTGTCTTGCCTCAAAGTGTCAGACTTTGTTGACTCCCCATGGGAAACCTTACCCTTTCTGAGGAGTGGATGAATAGGAGGGGTGGGACGATGGTAGAGGAAGCAGAAGGAGTGGGAAGGGGGAGAGCTATGTAAAATGAGAAAAAAATGTATTTAAAAAGAAGCTCTTAACACAAAAAGAAAAAGAAAAGCTCTACCAAGAAAGGCTTTCCAGCTGTCATTTCAACCCATTCCCCTAAAGTCTAAGGTAGGAACTTGTGACCTTCACACACTGATGGAATGTATGACAATGATTATAGTGCAGGCACAAATGTTCAAAAAAGATCAACCGTCCTTCATCTAATAATTGATAACTATTACATATTTACCATGTGTAGCTTTAACCTTGAGCATGTCTTTATTTCCCTGCAGATATTACTTACTAAAGAAGTTATAGAATTGTCCAACAGTAACCAATCAAGAGTGACCTTTCACTTTTTAAGTTCTATTTATAAAAATCCAACCAAACCCCCAAACCTATAATAATCATTTCAACATAATATTAATAAAATACCTATCATTACATGTGATGTGTTCTTCCTGCTGCAGCGACTAACAAAATCAGCTTGTTTCAGACAAGTGTGGTCCAGGCATAATTGATTGGACAGTCATGGTGTGAATTCATATAAACAATAAAGGAATACTATAGACTAGGGGTTGTAAAAGGTGGGAGGGAGTGATCACAGGTACATCCAAGGACATAGAATATAAATTAAGAACATATAGCATACTGGAAGTCAAGGGCAAGTAAGGTCAACTAGATCAAATGCTTTCGAGAAGTCAAGTAAGATGAGGACCAATAAATGATTTGGAGACTTGAAAGTTATTAGTGACCTTGATAAAGGGCAGCCAAATGGTGAAAATCATGATTGATGGAGGTTCAGAAGGGGATAAGGAAGAGAAATTGGAGGGAGCATGTACAGACAACCCTTTCAAGATATTTTGATGTGAAGAGAAGAGAAAAAGAGCAATCACTAGAGCAAAGTGGGATCAAAAGCCTGCTTCATTAAAATGAGAGAAAGAGCAATTTTCTATACTGATTAGAGTACTCCAGCAAAGACAGGGAAACTGTGATGCCAGAGAGAAAATGTGATGGAACCGTGTTCTTCTGTGAGTGGGGCTAGGGGCTATAGCATATAAGTGTATAGGTTGCTAAGCAGAAACTTGATAAAATCATGGTGGGAATGAGAGTGTACCAGTCAAAAGAGATGTATAGGATAGAACAAGAAAAGAACCTCCTTTTGTGATTATATATGTGCAATATATATTATATATCTGATATATACATATCTATCTATATATTGATATACAGATACACACACAAACACACATACATGCACACGCACACATACACACACACAAACACACACACACATGCACACGCACACATACACACACACACCAGAGAAAGAGACAGAAAGATGTGTTGTCAGATTGGTGACAGAAGAAAGAATGGTATTAGAGGATTGGAGAAAACAATAGCACGTGGATAAGTAAAGAAAGTAGAAACTAGGGAAATAAAACATTATTGCAGAGCAGAATGAAGGGTTCAGTTGAAGGAAGCAAACGTTAATCCACTCGTCATTTCACATATATTTATTCTCTCAGGAAGCATTTATGCAAATAGAAATACGTAATAGTAAGAGGTGAATCTCTGAACTCTGCCTCTCAAGTTCCTACTCTTATCTTTAGTTAAAGCACTACCTAAGCATGTATTCATCTCATTGCTTTCTTTAAATTCATTTTTTGAGATCTCATTCAGTCTTATACTTTCAAGTATAGTAAGAGACTAGGTAAAATGGTCCAAACTACTATTTTTCATTGAAATAGAAAATCAACCACCTAATACAATTACAATGGGACAAATAATTGTCATCTTTTATTGATAGTGTCCATTTTTAAGAAGTAAAAATATAATATAAAATTATTTTAATATATTTTAGGTAATTCAACATATCTGAAATATTACAATTCCAACAAATAATGCAGAAATGAGTTGGGTACTTTTCATTGTTACCCCAAATCTTCAAAATGAAATGTGTCTGTTTGATGTTTCACACCCCTCTCTCAGTCAACCACCAAGTAAACATCGAGCAGGTATCTGTTACTGCACTTAACACCAAACCTCTAGAGGATCATTTTCAGATGAACCCCTGGAGGACAGCTCCACAATAGTATCCTATAAGTAGGGAATCTAAAAATTTTCAAAACTAAATCTGCGACAGTGACCCCATCTTCTTCTCTTCCTTTCTTGGCCTGATATCCACTTTATTCCACCTTTTATTTCCACTTCTCCAAGAAGTCCCTTTCTGTCCATTCCTATAATTCCTATGGTAATTCTGTTCCTTACACGGTCCCTCTCTACCTGGATGATTTCAAAATGTTCCTCCTGTAAAAAAAAAATCCTTTTTGAAATCTATCTTGAGGTTGTGATTCTTAGCCAACAGCCTTCAATACCCAGATGACTTCTACCAACATAGTGAGGCTGCACATTCTTAATCTACATTAAGAATAATGTGAAATAACAATCTTTCTTCCTCACTTGTCTCACTTAGAGTAAGAGTTCTAGAAAAATCAGAACTTCCATCCTCTGAAGAACTTTTATCTTCCCCATCTTCTTATTTCCAACTAAATGCTTTAATACTGTGGTCATCAATTTTATTGTGCATGAGGATCACATGAAGGCCTTGTAAAATATACATAGAACCAGAACCAACTTTGGATTTATGACCCAGCAGGCTTGAGTCCAATATTTACATACCTAGCAAGTTGCTAGATAATGAAAAGGCTGTTGTTGATCCTGTGAATCTACTTTGAGAAATACTGATTTAATTTTCCAGGAGAACTCAACTATCCATGTGCCCAGTGCAAATAACCTTGTTTCATTAAGTGTAATATTTTACCTCAAATTCCACCTGTTAAGTCAAATTAAAGAATCTTGCATCTGTATTTTTGCAGCAGCTTGTTGAACTTATGAATCATCACCTACCTTGCTGGGTAGAAGTAAATATACCTCAAAAGTGTGATAATGATTTACCTATCCTTGCATCAGCCAAATTTCAAAGATACTTAATATATATTTCAATTGAATCAAAAATGTGCACCATGACCTCAAGAAATTTAAAATCTTCCAGAAGAAAAGAAAAAAGATATTTCCCTTATAGAAAATGGCCATATTTTCTTTATCAATTTTTGGTTGTTTCCAGGTTCTGACTATTATGAAGGATGCTGTTATGAACATAGTTGAGCAAGTGTCAATGTGATATTGAGAATCCTTCAGGTATATGTGCAAGAGTATTACAGCTGGGTCTTGAGGTAGATTGGTTCTCAGTTTCTGAGAAACCGTCATATTGATTTCTACAGTGGCTGTATAAGTTTGCACTCCCAAGAGTAGTGGAAGAGCATTCCCCTTACACCACATCCTCTCCAGCATAGACTGCCATCAGTATTTTTGATCTTAGTCATTCTGATAGGTGTAAGATGGCATCTCAGAGTCATTTTGATTTGCATTTTCCTGATGACCAAGGATGATGATCAATTCCTTAAGTGTCTTCCAGCTTTTTGAGATTCCTCTGTTGAGAATTCTCTGTTTAGATCTGTACCCCCCTTTACAATTGACCCAGACTTTTGGGAGCTTTAGAGCCTACATGAGACCAAACTAGGCCCACTGCATGTGGGTGACAGTTGTGTAGCCTGGTCTGTTTGTAGGACCCTTGGCAGTTGGACCTGGAGCTATCCCTTGAACATTAGCTGGATTTTTGAAGTCCATTCCATATGCTGGCATGCCTTTCTCAGCCTCAACACAGAGAAGAGAGGCTTGGTCCTGCCTCACCTGAATGTGTCAGGCTTTGTTGACTTTCCATGGAAGGCTTTACTCTTTCTGAGGAGTGAACGGAGGATGGGTGGGGGGAGGAGAAGGTGGAAGGAGGGAGAGAAGGAGAACTGTGGTTGGCATGATAAATGAATTTTAAAAGTTTGAAAATAAGAAAAAGAAAATGGCCACAATGATTAAGAAACATTGGGTTTTGATGCTAACTGGTGCTGAACAACCAATTGGTTGTTCAGATGCCTAGAGAAGGACATCTCTCTCATTCCCAGCTCTCCTCAGTTGTCTATTGTACCCTGTATATATATATTGTACATATATATGTGTACATATATATATATATATATATACACACACACACACATACATACATGCAATAACAGTTTTATAAGAGAGACAATTAAATTGAATGAGTTCAGGGAAAAGTAATATAAGAGGGCTTAGTGGAAAGAAAGGAAAGGGAAAAATGCTGTTCTTAAATAAAAATATAAAAAGAGAGAGAAAGAGAAACCAAAACAAAAACTATGGCTCAAGCTGGAAATGCTAACATTAGTAATTGTAACATCAGTCCTGCATATATGGGACCCTGTTGGAGGAGGCCACTTGTTCTTTTTGGCCACTTCGCTAACTTACATGCGAAATAACCACACAGAAACTGTATTAATTAAATCACTGCTTGGCGCATTAGCCCTAACTTTTTATTGGCTAACTCTTACATATTAATTTAACCAATTTCTATGAATATTTGTATCATCACGTGGCAGTGGCTTATCCGCAAAAATTCGGCATGTCTGACTCTGGCTGCTCCATGGCATCTCTCTCTGCCCTCCTTTCTCTCAGCATTCAGTTTTGTCTTCCCCACCTACCCAAGTTCTGCCCTATCAACAGGCCAAGGCAGTTTTTTATATATTAATGGTAATCATAGCACAATGAGGGGACTTCCACATAAAAACCCCATGTTCTAAATCATTAGCAAGATGTGGGTGTCTTATAAACATGTGATAAATGAAATGAGTTATTTCTAAGAATAACGTATATTTGACCAAAGAAAATAAAGCTTCACCGGATTTTTATAATCCAAATTTTCGCTAAACATTTGAAATGTTTTTCAAAAGTAAATTCTCCTTGAGGTTTCTTTCCTTATCTGTTAGTTACTTTTTTCTGAACTAAAATTAATTAATGAATGACCAGCCTTACAGTCAAAATGCTACAGCAATGGATCTTACTGATTTGAGTAATTACTTTTAGAAATATATCTTTAAAAATTCCAGCCAGAGTATATTTTATTAGCACTCTATAAATTTCCTGTCACTGTAATATCTGTAGGGAATGATTGTAAATTTTTAAAAAATTAACCAAACAGCATTGCTACTATATGTTCAACAATTTATACTGAAGAACATGAGTAGATATAGTTAAAAATGGTCTTGAGGTGGAGTGATTGAAACTTATAGAGGAAAAGTATTGTGTCTTTCATTTACATTTATTTGTATCCTTAGGGATAAATGTAGTCATACACACACATGTGTGTGTGTATGGATATATACATATACATGCTTATATGTGTATGTATACATATGTTATCATTCTACCAATACATGATAAAATTTTGAACTGTTTTGAACAGATTAAGGAAAAATTACCAATTTTCTCACTGTTCTTTAATTATTATTTTGCAAATGTTCAGCCAAGGAGATGGCATTTCATCCCTACTGGCTAGCTTTCATAGTGTTTGAGGTCCTATGCACTCTACTGGGAGGGAAAAGTAATTATCAATTGTACCCAGCTTTGAATCTTGTGAGCTACACTAATGACTGCCCTGCTACCATACGCCACTCACTGATGTGATAGTGGTACAAACATCACAGGAGTAACCAACTGCTTTTTCATTGAATTTGTCTAGTTGGTGAAATGCATTACTGACATTATTATTTGGCCAAGAACCTAGGCTAGGCAGGCTATTGGCCATAGGAAGAAACTACTATTATTCAGCTAAATGGATAAAGTATTAAACCAGTTCCTAATGACTTATTATTGTATACATAGATTAATGCATCTCTCAAACCATATTAGACAAGCTGTGACAACTGGCAAACATGAAGAATAAAATACTGCAGAATGCTCAGCCTGAAATGAAATATGTATACTGCACCTCTTCCATCAAAGACTCAGGAATCTTTGTGGAACAGTGGACAGAAAGATCATATGAATCATAGTCAGTGGATGACTGACATTATGGCTGAGTGGTGGTGGCACTCACCTTAATCTAGCATTTGGGAGGCAGTGGCTGACAGATCTCAGCAAGGAATACACAAAGAAATCTTGTCTCAAAAAAAAGAAAGACTTAATGAAATTTGCAGGCAAATGGACGGAATCAGGAAAAAAATCATCCTGAGTGAGATAACTCAGATCCAGTAGAATAAATGTGAAATATATTCACTTACATGTGGATATTAGTTATTAAATAAATGATTATCAAGCTATAATCTACAGTTCCAGAGAAGTTAGTTATAGAACAATAGACTAGGGACACATGGATCTTCCTGGGAGGCGGAAATGGAATAGAATTTATGGGTGGAGTGGAGGCGGGGCCAAACATGAATCAGAGGATAAAGTGGTGAGTGGTAGGGGAAATATGTGGTTGAGGGAGGGAATGAGGGGAGAGTCAGCTAGAGTTAAGGGGCATTTGAAGGATGGTATGGAGATCTATTGCTATGTAAAATCCCCAAAATATACAAAGGTGACCCTAATGAGGTCTTCTAATAATGGGGTTGACAGAGTCCTAACTGGCCATCTTTTGTCATCAAATGAGTACTGGGAATGTGTTGCATTAATTTGAGTTGTTGGCCAAAGGTTTTCCATGAAAATCCCCAAACAACACAGGCTTTTCCTAAGAAAATGAGTTTCCCTCCACAAACCAACTATGGGACACCACTGCCAAAGGCAACACTCACACAACTTATTGAACATGAAAAAAAGTTGACATCTTGCCTGCGTAAAGCCTTCGTCCACACATTCTAGTGTCTTTGGTGCAAAGAGACACTCTGTAGGCTCCCAAAAAGGAGCATAAACACCAACCCAGCCACAAAACATTTGAACTGCAATATGTCCTACCTACAAGATATGCTTGGGCAATGATGGGACAGAATTTGTGGGAACAGCCAACCAGTGTCTGATTTTATTTAGGGTCCCCTGCACAAAAGGGAACCCATATATGACACTGTTTGGAATACCAAAAACCAGAGACTAGCTAACTCAGAGAATTAGGATAAAGCTATTCTCATAAATCAATGCCTTATTCAACCATCATCAGAGAGGCTTCCTCCTGCAGCAGATGGTAACAAATACCCAGTCAGACATTATGCAGGAGAGAGAGAGAGAGAGAGAGAGAGAGAGAGAGAGAGAGAGAGAGAGAGAGAGAGAGCAGAACACACAGCTCTAAATTGGATGTCTCCATCAAATCCCTTCTGTCAGAAAAGGAGGTGGAAAGAGTGTGTGACCCAGAGGGGATGAAAGAGATCAGGAGAACAGGGTCCTGTGAATCAGCTGAACAAGGTTCATATAAACTCACAGAGACTGAAGCAACAGGAACAGTGTCTATGCTGGTCTCTACCGTGTCTCCTGTGTATACATTATAGCTTTCATATTATTATTTCTATGGGACTCCTGAGTGTGTGAATGAGTGGGTCTCTGAATCTTGTGTCTTCTCTTGGTGCTACTTTTTTTTTCTGTTGGTTTACCTTATCCAGCCTTGATGTGATGGTTTTGATTTTATCTTACTCTGTTTTATTTTGTTATGTTTGGTTGTTATCTCCTAGAAGTCTGTTCTTTGCTATTAGAGACAGAAAAGGAGTGAATCTGAGGGGGAGGGAAGTAGAGAGAGAGAGACAGAGGAATAGAGGGAGGAGAGACTGTAATCAAGATACATCGAATGAGAAAAAAATCTATTTTCAATAATTGAAAAAATCAAGAAATGAATAGATAAATATAAAATAAAGGAGATATGCTATCCATTATAAGATCTATGCATTTTTCACTCTGCTGGTAGAAGGATCTTCTCAATGGGTCAAATTTTCCTTGTCGAGAAATATTAATTCACATGAATTTCTCCCAGTCCTTTGAGAGAGTTCTCTGTGTCTAGAGTCATGATTCAGAGATCTTAATGACAGGTGTTTTTTGTCAATACATGGTACATTTATTGGACAGAAAAAGCAAAATAAAATTTCTGTGAATAGGAAGATTTTTACTCAAAGGGTCCAGAAATCTGACATAATTATTAATCAAGGAGAAACTATACCTGTTCTGGAAGGTACAAGGTAAAAATACAAACAACTAGGATAATGTTGTTTCTTCCACCGGCACAAGATGGTATTTTTGCTTATATAGGTGCCTAGAGGACATTGTCTTAACTTTATAAGAAAAAAAAACCCTGGGCCAGTTTTGCAATTGCCTGTAAATCTGCAGGCAGGGGTGGCAGTTGCATGCATAAGCAACCATTTTCTACTGAATTACCCGAGTAAAGAAAGGTCATTGGACATCTGACCCTGTGATGGAAGAAATGACTTTGTCCTCAACTCTGACTACACCACTGAGTCATCTTTTGGCATTATCCTTTACTCCTGAAAACTGGGTCATTTCTATTCATATACAAATCTTTTCAAAAGCAATCTATTTCCTCTTAAAAGAGTAAGTAAGGCAGAGACCTTTCTAGGTCTCGCCCAAGAGCCATGTCTACCTGATAAATGATTTTTGTGTTTCCCTTCTGAGTAAACTACCTATAGAAGTCCTTTCTTCTCTAGTCAATAACTCCTTCTGAGAGATCCCGATATGCAGTCTCCCCAGATCCTGTATAAGCTATATCACTTCTAAATATATGCACCAGTTTAATCCACCTCTGATAGACAGTTTTGCATACAACTCTTCCTCAAAGCAATTAAAACCTGTTCATTTCCTTTGTATCATGAAGATAAAGAATATGTAAAGTAGGGGAAGGAGTGAAAAGAATAGTAACCTTTATTGAACTCTAATGTGTTGAGTACAATACAACTGATTTAAATATTTCCCATATTTATTCATCAAAAAATTCTCATCATTACATTCTCATTTCTGTCAAGGCAATCATGTGAGTCTATGAGCCCCATTTTTGCACACTGGATGAATAAGTCATATACTTAGAAGAGGTTCCACAGTGGAGCCTGGACTCATATCCAGACTCTAAATCTACACTCTCTTTGGAACATTTAATCATGTTTTAAGGGGGCCACTAATTCTTTCAAGGAATCAATTGACACTCCTGGTTTTGTTGTGACTTTATTTCTTGTCACTCTAAGCCACGGTATCTTCCTTCCCACTAGCTCTTAGACTAAGATCCTTAGTAAAAAAATGGGCTGTGGAAGCAATTAACAGACTTGTGAGTATTATTGCAGAATTATACTTATGTGCATAAGTAAAAGTACATGCTTTTGAAGAAATATAGCTTGGTAAGAATATTATTTAAAATTAACTATACATGTATTAAATATACATATATTTGTGAAATTAAATTAAAATTTATGAAGAAATAATTACTATTTAAAATGATTTAAAAACAAATAAATTTGCAATAAATGTATAAACAAAACCTAATTAACCTATTAAAGAGAAGTGAAAGAAAGGCAAAAGGTAAAAACAGACCCATGACTGTATCACCGTCAGACATACTTTAAAGGTTTCATTAAAATCTTATTATTGTAGGGAAATGACACTCATTTCAAAAAAATTATTCAAACAAAAGGAGAGATTCAAAGACTGTCTTTTTGATGAGATTGTGATTAAAATATTTGGAATAAAACAATTAAAAATGTAGAAGAATTAAATGTGTATTTGAAAAGTAGTATAAATAATATTTGTAAAATAAAGAATGACATGTCTCTGTCAAAAAAAAAAAAAATATGCAAAAATTGTGCTCAGTTTCTACACACTGTTTCTTTTAAACAGTTATGAAATTAGTAAATTAACTTGGAGCTTATTAGCAATGGGTTCAAATTTTCAGTGTAACACATTTACTGGCAGAATCACTTACCTAATTTAGGGATATTGGAAAAGAACAGTGTGTGTGTGTGTGTGTGTGTGTGTGTGTGTGTGTGTGTGTGTGTGTGTTTATGAGAGAGAGGGGAGAGAGACAGAGAGAATCCTGATCTGTCCATTAGTATAACTGAGAAGGCCTACACATAAGGAAGAATGTATTAGATGTGAGCAGACTGATTGTTCCATACTTTGTGTCTGCTACAATAATGATAAATCTCTCTGCTGATTTTCTTGTTGGCTGAAAGTCATGATCAGACATGTCTTCCTCCTTCTATTCCAGCCAGCTATTCTGCTGAAGTTGGAGATGAGTTCAAAAGGCTGCCATGTGAGCCTGAACTGTGCTAAGATTTATATCATGTAATAGGACGGAAAGAGGGTTACATTGAATACCCACACACTCATCACCAAAATCAATAATCCTCTTCTGTTCCTTCTCTAGATGTAATTATCATATTGAAGTAGCTGAATATACTTCCCTATCAATATTTGACCACATGCATATCTATTCACAAATAATGTACCATATTTTCATGTTTGTGGCTATTATACTTTCAAAATACATCTAATATTGTTACATGAAGACATCGTTCATTTACTTTAATTCATATCCACATTACACTTACAATTTTCACCATAATATCTATTTGCATTATATCCAGGTTTCCAATACTAAAATCAATGTAGCAACAAAAATTCATGATGCCGACAACAAATATCCCTATAGTGTATGCTAACAGTGCAATTACTAGACTTTAATGTAAATTTTCAACAAGTCTGGATATTGTTAAAGTGACCTGTGATGTGGCCTGACAATTTATTTTCCAAGAAACAAAATTTGTCCCTAGTTTCCCACAAACTCTCATGTATTTGGTAGTACTATCCAATGTTTTTCAATCATTTCAAAGTGAAAAATATAAAATGATATATCCTTGAATTCTTAATAATTTGTTGTTGTTAATAATTGTAGGTTGACTATCTGTGGTCAACATATAGAAAGTCTGTTCCTACTGATGACTTTTGATGCTACTCAGTGAATTGTTTTTTTATTTGTTGATGCCATTTATATAGCCTAAAATGTAATCAGTTGATTTAACTTATTGCATACAATTTCTAGAAAGAAAATAATACTAATTTTTGTCTTAGCTAATTTTAAAAAGATTTTTCTTTAATATACTAAAATTTTAAGTAGTTTTGGTGCAATTAAATTGAGAAACCATCTCTATGTTCCTTCTAGCATGTTCCTTGTTTATGTATTCGTTTGTTTTCCAGGATTAGGAATCAAACCTTTTTATATGCTAGTGATTTCTCTGCCACTGAACTTTATTCCCATTCTTCTGATATTTGTTTAAAGAAATAACTTACTGTTATAAGGTAGAATATATCTGTACATGTTCCTCATATATTTATACAATAAAATGCTTTTCTTACTTTATTTTGCATTTATTATAAAACTCTTATACTTTATTTTTCTGCATTTTTTGTTTTAAATATATGATGGATACATAAATTTATACTTAATAAATTAATTAAATACCATTATAATTTCTATTCTCGCTAACTTTATAACACCCATTAATTTGACTTCCCAGATGTCCTGATTCTGAGTTATATCAGGTATATGAGGTATAGAGTAAATTAAAAATTTGATACCTCGTAGGCATCTTATTACTATTACTGTTCTTTTTTACTTTTTTAAGGATAATAATTTATCTGTTTTGATTACAATTAATATATAATATTATTAAATAATGCTTATATACAGCAAAACTATGGCATACACAAACCTGTCAGTATATGCTTCTAAGTATTCTATTTATACACTTATCTTTTACAATCAGTAATTATATTACATGTTTTCTTAATTCATGGTCCTAGGTCCCAGATACATTAAATACAAATTCACAGCATGTATTTGAGAAACGAAGCAGCATTTTCTCTAGCAATACAATGTTTAAAAATAGTACATTCATTTCTTTCTTATTCACCATGTTCATATTAGAAATTTATATTTGGAAAATCGCACAGACAATTTAAGATTCCAGATTATCCTGCACATCATATCCAATTTATTCTCTTAAGGTTTAAAAGTCATCCATAGTCCCAAAATTCCATACACTTTATTCCTTATATACATTAATATGCACTTTTGTAAACTGATAAATCTTGCTGTAGATTTGTATTCCTCAACTTTCCCCACTTAAAATCCATTTTAATATATTGGGAATTTTATGCAATATGCAATATAATATACATACAATATTTCATACAATATAATACAATGTACACAATGTACTTTGATCAAATTACTCCCACCTTCTTTCCAGCAACTTTTCCCAAATTCTTCACTATCAATTTTCTCTCTCAACTTCATGCACTCTCTTTTTAAACCTCCTGAGTTCACTTAATACTGCTGGTGTGCACTTGAGTGCAGGGCGAGCCACTGCAGCGTGGGCAGCGTGCTTTGTATTTCCTTAGTACCATTTTCTGCTCTTTCTATTGTTATTTCTACTTTATTCATTTTCATGTTTACCCCCTCCCACCTTCCTGATGTGGGATTTCCCTCTGTACGCTGTATTTCCATTGATAAATAAAGGAACTGCTTTGGATGTATTGCAGAGCTATAGGAGAACAGAGATAAACCGGGAAAACTAAACTGAATGCTGGGAGAAAGAAGGTGGAGTCAGAGAGAAGCCATGGAGCCACCACTGGAGACAGACATGCTGAAACTTTGCTGGTAGGCCATGACCGTGTGGTGATGCACAGATTAATGAAAATGGGTTAAATTAAGATGTAAGAGTTAGCCAATAAGAAGCTAGAGCTAATGGGCCAAACAGTGATTTAAATAATACATTTTTTGTGTGGTTATTTTGGTTTGGGGCAGCCAAGCTGAACAAGCGGCCTCCTCCTACACCTTCCTTTCAGGCTTTCTGTTGTCCATTTTCTGCCTTTTGTATTGCACCCACAATATATCAACTTTCAAATGACTCAGGTTCGTTTCCTCATTTGTTTTATTTTTATTGCATAAAAGTTTTATACAAGTTGATCGAATCTATATCCCATTTCCTCTCCTCCAATTTCTCCATATTCTTTTCACTAATTGTCTCTCCCAACATCATGTGCTGTTTTATAACCCAGTGAATCTACTTCGTGTTGTCTCTATGTGCATGGGTATAGTACCATCTACTGGAGCTTGGGTAGTCTCACATTCCTGTAGAAAACTGATTATTCTGCCACCAGAAGCATCCCAATTAGGAGTGGGATTTCTTGAACCGTTCATGAGTCTATACTAGTACTTTGGCAGGCTTGAGCCTGAACAGGTCTTCAATCACACCTCTATGAATTCAAGAGTATGACAGCCCTATTATGTCCAACAAACACTTTTGCTGCAGATGTCTGCCACTCTGGCTATTACAGTCCTTTTACTTCCTCTTCCATGCTGATCCCTGAGCTTTGGAAGGAAAAAATGGAATGTAGAGGACCCATTTAGATATGAGCACACTAAAGTCTCCTATGCTCTGCAATTGACCAGTTATAGGCCTCTGTGTTCATTGTAATTTACTGCAAAGATAAAATGAGTTCCTCTGATGAAGGTTAAGAGATTCACTATTCTGTAGCAATAAAGTTAAGAGGGAAGGTTAATATTACATCCATTTACTGGAATAATAAACAGTATTAGTTTCTCCCCTATGGTTTATGATCTTTGGAAGGTAAGTTCCCAGTTACCCTGACCCGGTGATTCCCCACCCAGACAGGTACAGCTGTGACTACTAGTTATAATAGAACTTACTGTATTTTGATTCCTGTAAATTGCTTATGCAGATACAAAAAGATTGTTTGACTTTCCTTAAAGACCCAATTATGGGTCTGTGGCCAAATTAATAGTATCAGGTGTAAGTTCTCTCTTATGAAGTACACCTTAAACCTAATCAGAATATGGGTGGTTATTCCCATAATATTCATGCCACTATTGCAGCGATAGTCTTACCAAGATAATCACTTCCAGCTGGGTAAGAATTTAATAGCTTCTTCACCTGCATCATAAATAGAGATTTTTTAAAAATATTTATTTATTTATTATGTATACAATGTTCTGTATGTGTGTATGCCTGCAAGCCAGAAGAGGGCACCAGACCTCATTACAGATGGTTGTGAGCCACCATGTGGTTGCTGGGAATTGAACTCAGGAACTTTGGAAGAGCAGGCAATGCTCTTAACTGCTGAGCCATCTCTCCAGCCCATAAATAGAGATTTTTCTGCACTACGAAAGCTGAGGATGAAGTTTCCAAGTCACTTCCATCTTGATTTCTCCACCTCTCAGGATTAAACTCTGTGGTGTCTTCAACAATAAATTCTTAACATCAAGTCTGGTGTTGGACTTTTTATTTGATAGCCTGTAACATCTGGGGAAGCATCCTCCTTATAGAGTATCTCCATACAAAATCCTTCCACATATTCATATACTTTAGGAAGCTTCCACGGAAGGAGATTCCTCTGACTCTATCAAAGTTCTTTGGCTATAGTTATCTCCCCCCCCCCCCAGATTCCATCCTCTGTCTACCCTGACCTCAAATTTGCAGGATATCGGATGGAGCTGATAATAATCCTTCTGCATGATGGCAGAACGACAAACATCATGCCTTCTCTTTCATATGTGAATACTGATTGAATCCTTAGTTAAGTATGTTTAAATCTAAGTACCCAAAGAAGTCAAGAAATTAGTCAAGGTCCAAGCAGGGGGCTTTCAAGGCAAGAAGAGGAAAATAGAAGTTGTGGGAAAGAGGAAAGGGTAATAATAGAATGGGAAGGGTTAATAGGCTTATTTTCTAATAAATAAATTCGTAATTATAAACTTTTATTTTAAGTGATTATGATACTCTGTGTGTGCGGTTTTATATGTACTATGCTTGCTGATTCAATTATAAATATTGTATGATATCTATTTTACTTTCTTCATTAACTTATGAATTATTGAGAAGTCTATTTCTCAATTTCCAACTACATAGAAGAGTGGTATATTTTTTAGATTTGGTATCTGATTTCATTGAATTTACTTCACAGAACTTTGTGTGACTTATTTTATATACTTGTATGTTAATTATGTCAGCTTCTATTTGTCAAGCATTTACTGGCATTAAGCACTATTCTAAGTGGTTTACATATTTTAATTTGCTAGGAATCACAAAACCCCTTGGTAATATTACTGCCTGTAATTTTCAAATAACTATCTATAATTTACAATTATGAGATGTAATAAGGTAAGAAAACACAACTAGTAAGTTACAGTCCAGGAAATTGGAGTTGGTCAACCTCAAAATTATAACCAGAGGTATACATTTGTTGAGATAATTGAGCCATTGAAATCTTACTTATAATTTCAAACTATTTTTTCTCATTAACTTATGAATTTCTGAAAAAAATACTACAATTTCCTATTTGGATTATGATTTTTTTAAATTTCATAAAATCATTGTTTCATAGCACAATTTAATTTCAGTTCACAAATATATTTTGATCAGTGAGTATTATCGTGGTGTTACTATCTCTGCTGCACTATAATAAATTCCATATGTCTGATATGCATTTGCCATACTCCCTGCTTTTAAATATTTGTTCAGACTTGTCAGAAATATCATTTTCCTTTTAAATTAATACAAATATATATTGCAGTTTATACAGATGTTCACATTTATGTGCTGTAAACAACTTTTCAATTGGATTTTGGGTTTTACCCACTTGGAGAAATTCTGCATTTTAATACTTGGATTTAATGCTAGAGACATTGCTGAGAGGTATGGTAATTAATTACCCTGAGCAGGCACAGTCTTCGTGCTTAATCCGCTCCACTGAAAATAAGTTAAATAAAATAAAATTAGGTATGTTACTCAGAATTTCCTCACTGTAACAACTATATGAGATAAAATACTTTAAAGGATGGTGCACTTAGTTTGGTTCAGTGTTTGAATGCTTCAGTCCACAGTTAACTAATTCCAGTGCTGGCAGGCAGTGGTGAGGCAGAATATTGTGGGATAAAAAGCAGAGTGGAACGAAAATGCTGAGTTCACAGTAGCCACGGGACAGAGGGACAGAGACATGAAGAAGCCAGGAGCAAGACACCATACAAAGTCATTGAGTTGGCCGGGCGGTGGTGGCGCACGCCTTTCATCCCAGCACTTGGGAGGCAGAGGCAGGTGAATCTCTGTGAGTTCGAGACCAGCCTGGTCTACAAGAGCTAGTTCCAGGACAGGCTCCAAAGCCACAGAGAAACCCTGTCTCGAAAAATAAAAACAAAAACAACAAAAAAAAAAAGTCACTGAGTTGGTGACTTGTTGCCCCAGTCAAACTCTACCTCCTAAATCTCCACCATTTACCCAAAATTCCATCAACAGATGGATCACCTAGCACATTAAGCCTATGGCGAAGGCAGATTTTTTGCTGGCCATTCACCTTTCAGTGTTACTACAAGATGAGAGTGTCTTTAATGCATGCTCTGTACCTAAGGCTCCACACCAAACTCTGTTATGTGTTAACATTGTATTTACTTGGTTTATATGAGGCAGTTATCATCCTTAACTGCTCTTCTTATTCTCTTCTCCCACCTGATTGATTAATCATACAAGATGGCTCAGCTGCCTTTTTATTAGTGGATATTAATTGTAGAAATAATGGGTTTCATTGTGACATTTTCATACTTTCATATGTAGGATGCTTTGATCATTCATAGTAATAATTCTCCCAAGCTATGAATAGCTTTATTAATCCCAGAACCACAGAACATCAATGTGTCTATTACTTTGTCTCTACCTTAAAAAAAAAACCAAAATTAGCTCCTTTTATTACTCTTCATTAAAAAAAATTAAAATTTTTCATACAATATATTTAGATTATTTGACCACATTTTCTTCTTCCAACTCATCCCAGATCCTCCCCTACCCAAATATATGTTCTCTTTCTGTCTCTCTGTATATATCTGTCTCTCTCTGTCTCTCTATCTCTCTGTCTGCTTATGTCTCTGTCAGTCTGTCTCCAGCATAAACAAAAGATTAAAATAAAAACAATAAGACAAAAATAGCAAAACAAAAGGTTCACATAAAAACACCTCTGCGCGCATGCGCACACGCACACACATACACACAAAGTGGAGTTTGTTTTATGTTAATCAACTACTCCTAGTCATGGGTCCTGTTCCAGAGTGCAGTAGATATATCCCATTAGATAAAACAGATTTCCCCTTTCCCAGCAGTTATCTATTGTAAATAACATCTCCATTAGGGTGGGACTTTCTGTCTACTCCCCCTTCTCATTGATGATTTGTCTGGTTTGCAGCTGCACAGGTCTTATTCATGTGGCCAAGGTCTGTATGAATTTATGTATACATCATTCCTGTCGGATCTGCGAAACAAGGTTTCCTTTGAGTTGCCTCTGGCTTACAGCCTTTCTACCTCTTCTATCCCATAGATCTCCGAGCCTTGAGGAAAGGAGTTTAATGAAGGAATTCCATTTAAGGCTAAGAACTTTAAAGGTGTTCATTCTCTGTACATTGTCTTCTTGTGGATCTCTGTTAGTGAGTATCTACTGTAAGAAGAAACTTCTCTGATGAGGACTGAGTAGGGCCCTGATCTATGGGTATAGCAGTGTGTCATTAGGACTCATTTCCTTGCTATGTTCCTTTGTTGGTGTAATAGTATGATTTTGCCAGTGCTTCTTGTGTTGTATTACATATTTCTATCTCATTGCCCTATTGCATAAAGTTAGCAGTTCCTTCACCAAGAGTTGATGAAAGGGAGATGTTCTTATTCTTTCTAAAAACAAATGTCTCCAGTTTCCCTCCATTCCTAAATTACAAACAATTGTAGATATTGTTAATTTTCTTTCAATAATTAAAAACTATTTGTAGTGTCTTCTGTTATCCATTTAAATTATTAATATTCTGCTGTATCAGTCTTGTATTATCATGGATAATGTGTCTTTCTCCTTTAGTATATTTTATTAATTACTTTTCCAAGAATGAGTACATTAGCTACTAATCTTGTTGCTATGACAAAATACTTGGCAAACACAGCTTAAAGAGGGAGAGGGTTTATTTGGACTCACAGCTCATGGACTTCCAGTCCATCATTGAAGGGAAGTCCACAGGCAAGTGCAAAAGACACATAGTCACATTGCATCCACAATTGGGAGCCACACAGCAATGAACATTCAGTTCACGTTCTCCAGCTCTTATAATGGTGCCTCCCATACTTAGGGTGGTCCTTCCTACCTCAGTTAACCCAGTCTAGACAATCCCTTTCAGACAGTCTCAGAAATGTGTTTCCACAGTAATTCTAAATTCTGTCAAGCTGACAGCATCCACCATCACGCAGGTTCTAGCTAGGCTGTGCAGGAAAAATTAGAATTCTTGTCTTCAAGTGATCCTCTCACTTCAGCCTAATCAAGTAGCTGAAACATGTATGAATCACCATGCGTGGATTCCTCTGTTTTAGTGATAGTTCTCTGAATGAGCCTTATGTTCCCTTCTTGTCTGGGGACTGACTGCTCTCTATAAATCTAAAATATTTTCTGCTGATACCTATTTGGCTAGTCTTTCATGTTCTTTTTGTTTACACTGTAGGTACTGCTTAAGTTTTCTGATTCTGTTTTCTACAATAGCATAATATGTTTGTGTCTCTATATCAGTGTATTACACAGTGGGTGGATCCTTCTATTTTCCTTTAAACTGGGAGTCTTATTAGACACCTCTAATCCATTGTTCATCAGATCTACTGATCATGTTGTTTCTAGAAACTCTATTTTAATGGGTTTTCATTACGTCTTTCAGTTTTGACTCATTAACTTATACCTTGTAATATTTTCAATTTAACTTTTTTTTTTTCACTTTTGCGAGACAGGGTTTTGCTGTAGCTATCAGGCCTGTTCTGGGCTTAGCTCTTGTAGACCAGGCTGGCCTTACACTCACAGAGATCCACCTGCCTCTGCCTCCCGAGTGCTAAGATTGAAGGTGTGTGCCACCACCACCTGGTTTTCAATTTAACTTGTAAAACAAATTTATTGATGAGGCATTTTTGTTATGTGCAGTTGTTGTGATTGATATATATATGCCACTTTGGGGATCAAACCCAAGGGCTCAAGGAGACAATAAGTGCTCTACAATGGAGTCACACCCCCATCTATTTACTTTTTAAATGTTACACAATTCTACATTTCTAGACTTTACTGGTTCTACATTAGGGTGATTTATATTATTATTTGCTTTTTCTACTATTAATTGACTTTTTAACTTTTAGGGCAATCATTTTACATGAAGATCTATCTCCCTTTAAGAAACTTGCCCTATAGCATAGCTAGTTTTATTCTGAGGTGTCCCATACCATTTCTTAGTCATAAACAAAGTTTTGAATTTATTTTTCTCATTTCAGGACTTCTCTAAGAACACTATCACTCCAGACCATAACACACACATAGCACAGATGGGGTCCTTCCAACCCAGAACCCCAAACAAGGAGGCATTTTTTTTGCTTCCTAGGACTTGTGCAGACTGGTTTTTTATTGCTGTTTATGGCTAAGCAGACTCCTGGCTCCAGGATTTTGTTCATGAGCTTGGTTCCAATCCCAATGCCTATGTCAGCATCCAGTATTGATTTCTTCTATCCAGTTTTGACACTCCCTGAGCTCTACTTTACTGATTTCTTCTTTGTTTGTGTTACCTGAAAACTTAGCTTTAGAAACTTCCAGGGTGGTTTTCTTATACTTTTTCCAGTGCATAAGTGGTTTTGACAGAGAGCGAAGAGTCTTCTGTGAGCTTTGTCTCCTTTTAGGTATTTGCAGTTACTTCATGACCCTGTTTTCTGTCGAGGGTCCTCTTTAGATCATTAACTCTCTCACTGACAAAGAACTGTCTGAAAACATTGGGGGTTTTTGTTGTTTGTTTCATTGAAAAACATTCACAAGTTGTACGGTTTGCTATAATTCAATTCCTTTTAATTAGTTCACAGTGTCGTGCATCAGTTTTGGAACATTTCAGTACTCTAACGACATATCTGCTGCTCATGCCCTTCACTCTCCAGTCATATTATCCCCCGTCTCAATCCACAGCCCATTCAACTGCTGCTTTACTTTCTATCTCTATACTTTCCAATTCTGAGCTACTCATATACAGGGACTTATAAAAGCATCTGGTGGGTTTTGACTGGCTTCTGTCATTAAAAAGAATACTTTAAAGTTTAATGGGATTTGTAGAATTGACCACTATGTTTTCATACTGTTAAATAATATTTCTTTGTGCAGATACAACATGACACATTTAATTACTTACTCCTTCATTGGCCAGGCAGTGTTGGCACAGGCCTTTAATACCAACACTCGGGAGGCAAAGGCATGCAGATCTCTGTGACTTCGAGGCCAGCCTGGTCTACAGAGTGAGTTCTAAAACAGGCTCCAAAGCTACACAAAGAAACCCTGTCAAAAAAAATAATAATTACCCTTTCACTGATGCTCAGTTGCTTTTAGCTGTAATGAAATAGGCTATCATAAACACGTTTTTGTCTGAAACTGTGTCTTAACATCTACTGAATGTACGGTTAAAATAGAACTAGTGGAACATATGGTAACTTTGCTTAATTGCTTCAGTGATTGTCAGACGGTTTTCCAAAGTAGCCATGCCATCTTCAAGTCCCATCAGCAGAGTGTACAGGGCTTTAATTTTGCTACATCCTTGCCAGTGCTTACAACTTGTCTTCTTAAGGCCATCTTACCGTGTATAAAGTGGCATCTAATTACATTTTGACTTCTTGTATTTCCCTGGTGCTAAGAACAGTGAGAGTACTTTTGCTTGGTCATTTTTATATCTGCAGAGAAATATCTAGTTACAGATTCTGTTTATTTTAAATTGTGTTGTCTTTTCGTATTAAATTGCAATGGTTCTTTACTTAGGTGTTGTGGGAGCTCCTTCAGCTCCTTTAGCCAATAGCCTTTAAGATATCAGTCCACTTGGGCATGGTCTGTTATACTATAAATGCAGCTGTAAAGCATGTGCTTGCTCTCTTGTTTCCAGCTGCTAGACTGAGTTCCTGTTTCCCATTCATGCAGAGGACTGTGATATAGGAGAGTAATCTGTGAATTCCCTGAAATAAATAACCCTTTATTATATGTAAATTTGAACTAGTGTGGGATTATTTTGTAACTTCTGTCATCACTTAGTCTAATCACAAATCCCTTATAATAAATATAACATTTAAATACATTTTCCATTTTTCTGAGTTTTTCTTTTGTTTTCTTGATGATACCCTTAGAAGCTCATAATTTTTAATTTTAAGGATGGCCATTATCTATTTTCTCTTATCTTATGATTTCTGGTATCATTGTTAAAAAATTGTGACTTAATCCAAAGTCACAAAGACTTGCGCATATTTTTCTAAGGTTGTCATAATTTTAGAGACCACATTTAATTCTTTGATTCATTTGACTTAATCTTTTCTATGATATGAGCATAGTGGTAAATTGTAAAGTGGTTACCATCTTCAAAGGTCTTTAGGTACTAAAGATCTGACAAGAAAATGACATGATTAGGGATATAGTATGCATAATTGCTATCACAGCAATGACATAGGGCATGAGGTATCAGCCTTCTATACTTTAATTTCTCAAAAAAGCATGGAGTTACAAATTGCTAGTTCAGGAAAATGAATATTTTCACATTTCCAGGTATGTCTGTTTTAGCAAAGCTAAAAGGAGACACTATTGTTGTACTTCTGCTGTCAAATGAAGGGGCAGTACTGAAGCTCCAACATCTAAATAGTCCAGGGAACCTAACCAAAAACTGTCCCAGGATTATGGGCATAAGGAAACAGAAAAGAATCACACACTGAGGCTGATTCATTTTGGTGTCCTAGCGTAACCTTGTTCCAAGCATTCACTGTGGTGATTTATAAGAAATGAAGAGAAATAATAAATTGGGTACTTTCTTAGCCAAATCACTGGAGGTTTGTTTGAAATTTAGTTGTATTGACTAGAGACTTTCATATGTGTCTGGAAATCGATGCCAATATTGAATCACTGGTAAAGAAGAAAGAATAGAAATTCTTTATAATATGGTAAATCCTAGTAAGTAATTCTTGTCTGCATTTCTCTTTGTATTGCAATATCAGAAAAAAATTGAAAAATTAAATAGGAAGTGGGGAACAGATTCTTTCAAAAGGGCCAGAGGAAACAAAGGCTCATAAGAATGTGAACAGGAATGAGAGTAGCAAATAAAAGGGAGGAAAACCAGAGGGCAGCAATGGGAATGTAAGGAAGGGATCCCAGAGAAGGGAAGAAATAAACAAGAATTGCTGTGGAAGACCAGGTCTTAACTGTGCGAAGTAAAATTCTAAATAGAATTCAAGAGAAACAGCAAACAACTTTATTTCCAAAATTATTTATAAAGCTCCTTAATATTGTAAAATTTATAGCAAAAAGATCAGGTGGATAGCTTACATAGTACTGGAAGGTGCTATACAGGTTGCTGCTGCTAAACAGATAAGCAGGATTACCCAGCTGTAAACCCTGTAACCTGCAGTAATAACAAATATAGCAAGATATGTCCACGTGTTCACTAGTGACGTGAATGTTAGGGGTAACCAGGCCACTTTCTGGTTGAATTTAAGGCCCATTCCACAGCAGAAAACATGGTTGGTTCTGTAAATCTGATCAAGAACCTGAGGTCAGAGAGCTCACAGGCCCCAGGAATGAAACATTCATGACCTCACCCCAAACAGAGGAGATATGGACAGTTGATCAGTTCTAGGAAGTGGTAGTTCATGTTCTTTATGTATATGGTTTCTCATAGTTCAACCACTCTCCGGGAAATGGCCACCCATCCAAAAGTACAACAACACAGATTGGAGCCAGTTTACTAGTAAATAATAAAAGAGTACATAAAATTGGGGTGGAAGGAAGGTGGGGTGGATCTAGGAAGAATAAGAGGAGAAGTTGGGTAAATATGATAAAAATATTTTGCATAAAAATTTCAACAAATTAATAAAATATTTATACTTCTGCAAATAAAATTTATTACACAGTGAAACCATGTCTCAAAAACCAAATAAATTAATAAATTAATTTATTAAATAAAAATAAAATTCATAAGAAATTTACTTGGGGAGGGGACAGGGTGACCAAATTATTTCTTTTTTTTTTTCTCTTTTTTTTATTTGATTTTATTTATTTTTATTCTTTTTTAATTAAAATTTCCACCTGTCACCGTTTCCCATTTCCCTCCCCCTCCTCCCAAATATTGCCCCCTCCCCCCACTCCCCTTTCCCTATCCCCACTCCTCTTCTCCTCCCCCCACTCCATTCCCCCTCCCTCTCGATACTGAAGCGCAGTACAAATTCCCTGCCCTGCTGGAAGACCAAGGTCCTCCCACTTCTATCTAAGTCCAGGAAGGTGATCGTCCAAACAGGCTAAGCTTCCACAAAGCCAGTTCATGTATTAGGATCGAAACCTAGTGCCATTGTCCTTGGCTTCTCATCAGCCTTCATTGTCCGCCATGTTCAGAGAGTCCAGTTTCAACCCATGCTTATTCAGTCCCAGTCCAGCTGGCCTTGGTGGGCTCCCAATAAATCAGTTCCACTGTCACAGTGGGTGGGTGCATCCCTCGTGGTCCTGATTTCCTTGCTCATGTTCTCCCTCCTTCTGCTCCTCATTTGGACCTTAAGAGCTCAGACCGTTGCTCCAAATTGAGTCTCTGTCTCTATCTCGATCCATCGCCAGATGAAGGTTCCGCAAGTTCCCAGTTTTTGCCCGGCAATCTTGTCTACGTCCCCTCTCCAGGCAGATGACTATACGATTTTCTTTGGGTTCACTTTCTTATTTAGCTTCTCTAGGATCACAAATTATATGCTCAATGTCCTTTATTTATGGCTAGAAACCAATTATGAGTGAGTACATCCCATGTTCCTCTTTTTGGGTCTGGGATACCTCACTCAGGATAGTGTTTTCTATTCCCATCCATTTGCATGCAAAATTCGAGAAGTCATTGTTTTTTACCGCTGAGTAGTACTCTAATATGTATATATTCCACACTTTCTTCATCCATTCCTCCACTGAAGGGCATCTAGGTTGTTTCCAGGTTCTGGCTATTACAAACAATGCTGCTATGAACATAGTTGAACAGATACTTTTGTCATATGATAGGGCATCTCTTGGGTATATTCCCAAGAGTGGTATTACTGGATCGTGGGGTAGGTTGATCCCAAATTTCCTGAGAAATTGCCACACTGATTTCCAAAGTGGTTGCACTAGTTTGCATTCCCACCAGCAATGGATGAGTGTGCCCCTTTCTCCACAACCTCTCCAGCAAAGGCTATCATTGGTGTTTTTGATTTTAGCCATTCTGACAGGTGTAAGATGGTATCTCAAAGTTGTTTTAATTTGCATTTCCCTTATCACTAAGGAGGTTGAGCATGACCTTAAGTGTCTTTTGGCCATTTTAATTTCTTTTGTTGAGAATTCTCTGTTCAGGTCAGTGCCCCATTTTTTAATTGGGTTAATTAGCATTTTAAAGTCTAGTTTCTTGAGTTCTTTATATATTTTGGAGATCAGACCTTTGTCTGTTGCAGGGTTGGTGAAGATCTTCTCCCAGTCAGTGGGTTGCCTTTCTGTCTTAGTGACAGTGTCCTTTGCTTTACAGAAGCTACTCAGTTTCAGGAGGTCCCATTTATTCAATGTTGTCCTTAATGTCTGTGCTGCTGGGGATAAACGTAGGAAGTGATCTCCTGTACCCATATGTTGTAGAGTACTTCCCACTTTTTCTTCTATCAGGTTCAGTGTGTTCAGACTGATATTGAGGTCTTTAATCCATTTGGACTTGAGCTTTGTGCATGGTGATAGATATGGATCTATTTTCATTCTTCTACACGTTGACAACCAGTTCTGCCAGCACCATTTGTTGAAGATGCTCTCCTTTTTCCATTGAATACTTTTAGTTCCTTTATCAAAAATCAGGTGTTCATATGTTTGTGGGTTAAAATCAGGGTCTTCTACTCGGTTCCATTGATTGATTTCTCTGTTTTTATGCCAATACCAAGCTGTTTTCAGTACTGAAGCTCTGTAATAGAGTTTGAAGTCAGGGATGGTAATGCCTCCAGACGATCCTTTATTATATAAGATTGTTTTGGCTATCCTGGGTTTTTTGTTTTTCCATATAAAGTTGATTAATGTCCTCTCAAGATCTGTGAAGAATTTTGATGGGATTTTGATGGGGATTGCATTGAATCTATAAATTGCCCTTGGTAGAATTGCCATTTTTACTATGTTGATCCTCCCAATCCAAGAGCAAGGGAGACCAAATTATTTCTTTAAGAAGAACACAGTATGTACTATTTGAGAACCAAGGACGGAGGCTGCACAATATAATTTATGCAGTTTTATAATGAAGGATGATTATCCCTCTTATTCTATCTATATATGAATTTCATTTTTATTTTGTTGGATATCTAGTGTATATAATGGGAAAACTAGTTCTAATTTTATCATGTTAGGTCTTTCTGGAAACTAAAGAGGATACCAATGTTTATGAAAGTAAAATTTATAACTATTTTGTATACTTCATCTTATAGGAAAGACTTTCATCTGAAAATGACTCATGAAAGCAACATTAACAACACCTCTCTAAGCATCATATGTACTTAACCTGGTGCACAGAGTAAACAAGAGGAAGGCTGAAGAAAGAAATACCAAATCCAACTGATCATTCTAAGTTGCTCAATATTAACTAGGACTTAGGATTTCATAAGTATCATATGGCCAGTGTTTTAATTCATCCATTAGGAATATTATTCTCCACAGGAAGCAAACTGCAGCACTGCTATCAGACACCCACAGTCATAGAGCAAACTTATGCATGTCTATGCTGTAGCATGAAAGCCTGCTTCTGCCCCGACCTTTGTGCCACATGGAGCAGAGGGAAGGACGCAGCTGTGCTCTTCCGTGGGAACTCAGCTCCAGCTCTTGATTCTGGAAGGGAAACTCTTCTAAGGGATGTCTGACTCCATCTTTTCTTTCCTGTTTCCATTTCATTCTGAAATGCCAAAGATGTTGAGGAACAAAGCACACTACTCCCACCCAATTGTTTTTGTAGTCTATGCCTTCTTCGTCTCAGATGGAGCCATTCCGCAGAACCAAAAGCACTGATTCTAGCTTCTAAGATGTCTTCAGAGGACCCTGGTTGCAGTGAGGCAAGTCAGCAGCTATCTCTGATTTAAAGTCATCATGATACTTCTTAAGTTGTTGAGGACACTGTGATTATAGAAGTCATGGAAGATGAGGAAACAATGCTCAGACTTGAAGGGAATCATGCTAGCATTCTTGACTCCGCATTAGTTTTTTTTTCCAATGGATAAAACAGTTCGGATTTAGGGTCAGAACTGTACTAGAATGTCCAGATTCACCGCAGTTGGTTTTCTGCTACTGAAGCCTCAAAACCCAGACATTCTCAGCGGTGTACTGCATATATTACACAGGTACATCAAAGATTTATCACTCCTCTCGGTCCACCTCCGGGGAGCATTTCATCACCGAAGAAAATAACTAAACTCATTTGAGCCCCTCTTTAATTTTTAAAGTGAAAATCTATATTCATCAGGCATATGCCATAGTTTCCTAAGGAGAAAACAAAGACCCATTTTTTGTAAATTTCCCTTGCCCCTTTGAATATGATTGCCAGATACCCAGAATACAAAGAATTTAAAATTAATTTTACATTAAAAAGCATTTTTCTAATTGCTGATTTTTCAGTATTTTAGTAGATATTTAGATCCTATACTATAGTTTGAAATGTGTGCCAGGCACGTTTATACACATACACACACACACACACACACACACTTCTTCTTCCTCTGGCAAGTATCTCTATCGCTTCACTTTTGATACATTTCATTGAGAAGCACTGTTCAGCCCAAATTGTATCTGCACAGTATACTCAATTTCCTTTTCTGAAGAAATTGACAGGTCAATTCCAAAACAACCACATCTTCTGAACTTCTTTTTTCAGTCTGTTCATGGACAAATTCACTGGGCAACTTCATTTTCTTTAAATGAAAGAGCCTTTCTAGTTTTTCCTGATACACATAAACTTACTTTAATAACCGAGGACATAAACAGTTGACTCTCGACACCTGTCTATCTGTTTCAGGCTAGCACCCTTCATAAGGTTAACACTCTTGCTCATTTACTATCTGGAGAAAGCAACATTCACAAAGGAAAAAAATTTACTCAGAGTTATAGAGCACTTTGGGTACTTTTATCTAAGAAGGTGGGCTTGAAAATTAGATGCCCAATCACTTTGCCCCACAACTTCCCTAAGGGTGAGATAGGCAAAGGAGGACAGAGACGCACAAGTCAGTCTAATAAATGACATGTAATTACAGAAGTCAAAACCTTGCAGTCCCCAGCCCCATCTCCTCCCAGGAGCTTTTGTCTTCAACAGTAATCTATACTTGGGCCTCCAATAGAGTCAGTTGGAGACTTTCTTACTTTAGCACACGTATCATTAAGGTTTTATGGGTATTTTAGCTGTGTACATAGCTGTGTGGTATACGCCCATAACCCCAGCACTTGGGAAGCTGATGCAGGAGAGTGAGTTCGAAGCCTGCCTGAATTAAGCAATGAGACCTACTGTGATAACTCCTTCAGCCAATAGCCTTTAAGATATGAGCCAACTTGGGCATGCTCCCTTATACTATAAATGCAGCCATAAAGTTTGTGTGTTCTCTCTCCTGACTGCTGGATCCGGTTCCTGTTCCCCATTTGTGCAGAGGACTGTGATATGTGAGTCTACCCCTAAAAATAACCCTTTATTATACTCAGTTATGAGCTAGTATGGAATTACTTTTTAGTGTCCATCTTCAGAGACCCTGTGTCTCAAAATCAAAAAAATAAATAAATAAAATAAAAATCGATAGTCTAATTTCGTAATTTCTTACCCTTTGCTGAATTTCATTTCTAACTGCTTGAGGAATTCTTTAACTAGATACCCACCAAGCTTCTGAAATCATTTCCAAACCCACTGGCTCTGCTCATATTCAATGTATTTTATGTTCTCAGAAGGAATGCATGACTGGGAGTAAAATAAAACTTGTCAAAAATGACAAAATTCAGATGTGATTCATATGCATCACTGAATCCTAATCCCAGCCATCACGTTGGGAGCTCACCTAATCCTCTTGCTTCTCTCTGCAGATAAGAAAGCTCCAGCCCTGAAACAGTGACTTTCTGTAGATTATCATGAATTTATGTCTGAGATTCCAACAGGAGCTTGAATCACGGGGACTTTTTTTTTTTGTAATTTGTATTAGTTTTATACTGGCTATGCTGTGAGTCACTGACCATACTGAGTGTCTGCTTTGCATTATTTTATCCTACCCTCCGTGCATATCATAAAGTAAGCATTATCACCAACCCTGCAAAGCAAGGTTCTGCTAGATGAACCCATTAATCCATGCTAGTGCATTGGAGGAATTAAAACCAGTCGCTGTCACCCTCCCTCCAAATCCCTGGCTTCAGCTTGCCACTCTAGGCTGATGTTCCTTCTGTACCACCTGCTTCCTTCCTCCCCACAACTACAAACTGTACAAAGAATAGAAATATTCTTAACCATTTTAAATGTAGGACACTTAACGACAAAGGTATTTCCACAAAAGAATCCATTAATTAAAATATGTTAACAACAAACCACATATTTTACAAAGGGCTAAGAACTCTCTAGTTGTTCCAACTTGTAAAACATGTCTGCACATTATACGGTAGACAAACATTTTATAATGCTTTGTGTTCTACTTGTTTGTAATTAGAGATCGTGTATTCAGTTTCTATTAAACTTCAGGGAAATTTGCTGTGTCCCTTTTCCCACATAACTTCCGGAATGGTTACTGTAAGTCACTGTCCTCACAGTTAGTTTCAGGATATCTTAAATCTTTTAGAAAATGTCAACAAATCTCAAAAATAATTCATTTGTGCACTTATATTTTGGATATCTGCATATTCTATGTATTTGTGAGGACTGTAATGGGTCAAGGAAGGGGTATAAGTTTTAAAATAATAACAAAGCTATAAGTAACCAGAACAAGGGAGCAGGGAAGTGGGGACAATTACTATATTAGAACAGTAGAAGATTTGAAGAGAGCCACACACATTTAGTGTAAAGAATATATTGCAAAAAGTTTGGGATTCCCACAGAAGCAACCCTGGAACTTCTAGCATCCTTCACTTTTCCATCTCCCTGAATCAACCAGAAATATGGGACACTACATTCAACAGCAATCCACTCTAGACAATGTCTGTAGCTATGCACAAGTGAACAATTATATGTGCCACTTGTGGTCAAACTATACAGTATGTGCACTCAGTACAATCAATTATTCAGCAATTCAATTCATCTCATTTTAACAACCTTAATAAAAGAATCAAAAAAGCATCATCTGATTATATCATGCATCATAAATTATCAACTATTTTTCAAAAATGCCCTTTCCCTTCTACCTTTAATGCTATTATCTTGAGTCAAACACCAACACCTCTCACCTCAATTATCAAATTATGCTTCAGAAGGTCTACCTGTCTCCAACCTCACTAACCCCACATTACCCTAATGACTTCAATTACCTTATAAATAAATAGAAATTTATTTTTATGACCAGTGTCTTCCTCAGCCACATTAGACATTCTCTTGGGAAACCTGTTTTCCAACTGGATGGAATTAGATTTTATTTTCAGGCTTAATATAATTTATCTTCCATTTCCATACTTTTTTTTCTGGAAGAGAATGCTTTTGTTTGTCATTAGTATCTGGTTGGGTTATCCATGAACACCTTCTTCAAGCCTGTGTGCCCGCAATAAAACATCCCATGATCTCCCAAAGGACTCCTCTGGAGTTCCTTTACAACATCATTCAAATCATGTATCTCACAATTGTGTTAACTGTTTCCTACAACCAGAGCA
This sequence comes from Chionomys nivalis, assembly GCF_950005125.1. NCBI lineage: Eukaryota > Metazoa > Chordata > Mammalia > Rodentia > Cricetidae > Chionomys > Chionomys nivalis. The sequence continues at coordinate 175,493,499 of NC_080086.1, read as the reverse complement.
ATGACTAGAGAACAGTGACCATATTAGTCATTATTTTTTCCAGCATCTAGTTGAGAGCCAGAAACACAAGAAAATGCATAAATATTATTCATTGAAAGTATGAATAGGCCAGACTGTGGCGGCACACGCCTTTAATCCCAGCACTCAGGAGGCAGAGACAGGCAGATCTCTATAAATTAGAGGTCAGCCTGGTCTACAGAGTGAGTTCCAGGACAGATTCAAAGCTACAGAGAAACCTTTTCTCAAAGGAAAAAAATTTTAAAAAATATTAATATTTTTCCCTAAGTGATAAATTTTAAGTCACTGCTCTTTGATGAGGGGTGATAGTTATCTGTGGATATAAGTTTAAATTCTAGAATTTATAGTTATGAATTATGCTGCTTTAATAAAGTAACAGTAGTAGTTCCTCTTTTAAGACCCATCACCTTACTAGCCCAGTTAGCTAGGTTTCTAGTACCAGACATGATTTCTTTCCTCTTGAGTGGATTTTTTTTTTTTTTTTTTTTTTTTTTTTTTTTTTTTGGTTTTTCGAGACAGGGTTTCTCTGTGGCTTTGGAGCCTGTCCTGGAACTAGCTCTTGTAGACCAGGCTGGTCTCGAACTCACAGAGATCCGCCTGCCTCTGCCTCCCAAGTGCTGGGATTAAAGGCGTAAAGGCGTGTGCCACCACCGCCCGGCCTTGTTGAGTGGATCTTAAACCAAGTTAGACAATGGTTGGTTACCACCAGCCTATGGTTGCCACTACTGAGCCTTTAGGGATGTCTTGCCATGCTGGTCATGGTTGTGGTGCATAGGTGTCACAATTGGGTGTGACTATTAATTGGTCCCCTCCTTTGAGAACTTTCACAGTAGTTTCTGCTACCATGAAAGCTAGAGGGCAGGGAGGAGGCTTTTAGGATAGATCAGCTCAAATCATCCAGCTCCTGTATCTAAGTCAGTAGTATCTTCAGCAATAAAGCTGATTTCCACTTCCGAGAGGCATCCAAGGTGCCTCTATAGGCAACATTCTCTACTGTATGGGATGACTTCTTGGACTATCCTGACTGACCATTCAAAATGAGATTTCTCATGCCTAGTACTGGGATATGGTTTAGTCTATGGTTCTTGTGGAGAGCACTGTTGCCCCAAAGTGATATACATCCCTTTAAGATACAAGGTTAAATATAAAATAACATGATTCCTTAAGGTGTTTCAAGCAACCTTTGTATTATTTGTTTTTCTTTCCCTCTCCTTCAGCATTGAACTTCTTTCCTCCTTCCCAGTTGGAGTCCCTTCTCCATTTGTCTATTTCCCGCTTCATATCACCAGCATCCTGCTATGACTCTCTCAAGTACTCTCCCAACGTAGTTCCTTCGACTTTCCTGGTTTTGATAGTGACTCTATATTTTATAATCACCTTTGAAAATTTGGACCTAGGAACCACAGATGAGAGAGAACATGTGTTATTTGTCTTTCTGTGTCCAGGTTACTGCACTAAACATTATATTTTCTACTTCCATCTATTTATCTATAAATTCCATGATTTTACAACTGAATACTACTCATTGTGTATATGTACCACTTTTCCACTATCCATTAGTCTATTCAAGGATATGTGAACTGTTTCCATTTCCTGGATGTTGTGAATAGGGCGGCAATGACCATGGCTGAGGAAGTACCTGTGGAGTAGGATATTGACTCCTTTGGGCACATGTCAAGGAGGGGTACAGCTGGACCATGTGCTGTATTTATTTTTAGTTTTTTTAAAGGCTTTCTTTACTGATTTATAGAGCGGTTAGACTAATTTGCATCTCCTCAACAGTGAATGCTGGTTCCTCTTTCTCTACAACCTTTCCAGCATTTGTTGTCAATTGTTTTGCTTAATCTTAGCCATGTGGACTAGGGTATGACAAGACCTCAGATTTCTTTTTAACTTGTATTTCCCTAACTGTTAAGAATGATGAATATTTTTGAGATATTTTAAGCCTTTATTTATTTATTATTATTGTTGTTGTTTTGCTGCTGCTGAGAATTCTCTGTTTAGATCCCTAGCCTATACCTCTCCTCATCAGAAGCTTCTCTATACCACAAAGCTGATGAAGATCAAAGTGACAAAAAAAAATGTTAACTGGACACAATCAAGAGATCAATGAATGCTGGAGAGCTCAGTCTAATGGACAGAACTATATTACAGCTTATGCATCTGTGGCTCAGACAACATTGCAGAAGAGCAGGTGTAAAGATTTTAAGAGTGAGAATATCAGGAAGTCTGCTGTGAAATGGTTTTTCCTAAAAGTGGCTGCACAAACAAGACCTAAACAACAGCATTATTGATACACGTGCTAAATCTGAAAGGGGGAGATCTCATGAGGACCCAACTCAAAAGAGAGCAATAGACAACCAGTGTCTGCTGGGAGAGGTAGAATTAGCCTATCTCAAGGATGAAAGTCCTTACTATTATTCAGTACAAAGTGATTACGCTTGAAGTCATATACACACAAACAATGAAAGCAGACTAAGGAGGTTCTACTTATATATTTGTGTATACATATGTTTATATATATATGTACATATGTAACAATAATAATCAAAGAAAATGAGATTATCATTTTATGATGAGTGCATGAAAGGTCTTTGAAATAAGGGATATGGGAGGAGGTGGAGGGACACTAAATGTATTATCACAAAGAAAATATGTTAAAATTTTCATTATCACCTGGGCTGGACATAAAATATTTTATATCTGTATCAAGTATCAGTAGTGATCTTTGTAGAAACACTGAAACAATTACTGTAGCCATTTCACCATGAAAGATAGACAAATCTTTGTATAAAGTAGCCCTGTCTGTAGAGTACCACTCTTTGACACATCTGTAGGGATACTATTCTTTACCTGCTCTGTCAGCTACCTACTGTGTGCAAGTAAAATCAGTCTTTCACCACATAAAAGTAAAGGCATGAGGATTCCCTATCGCGAGCGGCGAAGAATATAAGCTCAGTGAGGAGCTTGGTGATCGTTTGACATTGTTTGTATTCTTCCTGATAGTATTTTCAACATGGCCTGGAAATGTCATGACTTAGAGTGCTTATTTGCAGAACTGCTTCAATTCTTATCTGAACCACTATAATTTCACACCTGGCATTGAAACTCCCTAGTTTGCCTGCAAGAACACCACTCACTCGGTGATTATATAGTACTTCCTGAAACTAACTTAGTGTGTAATGTTTATTCTCTAGCCCCAGGAAGAAAAACATGTTCAGGAAGAGGACTGTGCTCCACACTGCTTCTCCTCAACCCACCTTGACCTTTAATCCATTCAGCATCTTTTTCCCCCCAACCATAGCTCAAGTAAACTTCGCTATTTAAGATCTCTAATAATCTCTTGGCTACCAAATATAACAAACTTTTCCTTCATGCCCACTGATCCCTGTAACTAATATACTAAAGCAAGTCTTTCTTTGAAGCTCTTCCTTCTCTTGTTTCTGGGTTTTGGTCTTTATTGAAAATTGATTTCCTCCTTCTAAATCTCTTTGTTTCTGTTTTGGAATCTAAACTCGCAGGTCGTGCCATTAATTATCTTATTCTCTTGGGGCAAATGTTTTGATCTCATCACATTAAATGAGATGTGTCTTATTCACCAGATCATCACCAGCCATACACAGACTGAAAATTGTCTGTTAAAATTGGCTAAATTAAAAATTCAATTGCCACATTTCCCTGTCCATATGTTAAGTGCTTAGTAGAGGCATTAAAGATAGTCAAAGCATTTGTAGGTTGCTATCACGTGAAAAGTTACCGGTGTGAAGAACTATTCTGAGCAGCTGGATCACTCAGGTTGCACACTTCCACTTTTAGCTCCTTATATTTTATTTTTCACGGAACGATATCCATCAAATACCTCATCTCCTATTGAAATCTGATTCTTTCTGCAAGGCTTATCCAAACTACGTACATCTCTTATGATTATTCTTAACCATTCTAATTAGAAGAGTGACAGTTCTGCCAGAAAACTTTACAGCTCTCTATACTACTCTCGCCCATGTTGCTTTGTCCTGTCCTTGTTGGTGTGAATGCCTACAAAAGGGTGTGAAAACTTCCTAGTTGACAACCAGCACGGAGTGCTCTCAATGCGGGAGGTCAAACACCTAATGACAGTTTCCATATCTTCTTAACTCCTTGTCCAAAGCATGCTGTTTTATCACCTTGATTTTAAAGACTCTGGGATTCAAGATCAACAGAAAGCCTCAAGAAGAGAGGTCACTGTCCAGGCCACAATTGGCTTAGAGGCCTGAGCCACTCTGGGAGGGAGAAACTCTGAAGCCCATGCCCTTCACCATACTTATACACAGCCTCTGTATTATCAGCCATTGGCACTTACGGCGCATGCCTCATAGCACCAAGCAGCCTTCAGTTGGTGAATGAGTGAGCAAGGAGCAGGCCTTTTAAGTGAGGATAATTTACAGGACATAAAGGCTTCTTGTTGACAGCACAATTTATTTCCACTGCAACTTGGAGACAGCTCCATGAGAAATGTTATCTCTGTTTCCCAGATGCTGAGAAGTTCACATTGGTATTTAGTGACATGGAGAGGGTTTCACCTCCATCTTCTCTCTTCAAGTTTCATCCGCTTTCTTCTAAAGCCCCTGAGCATTTGCAACTCATCAACAACCAACCAAGGTGTCCCTAAATAACTGGCTTCTATGGTCCACTGTACTGTTTTTAAAATGTGACAATGAAGTTTCATTGCTTGCATCCTTGGGAGGGGAAAGAGGAAGAAGCCCCAAGTTTCCAGTGAAATAGACATATGTGTAGATAGTCATTATATTGTATTGCCCTGTAGCTACTAAGGTAACTTGTTAACACTAAAGCAATACTGAGAATGTTATCTGGCAATTTAGCTTTGAGTGTGCCTGGTTATTTTTTTAAGTCCATGCAGTATTTACAAACTTTTATTTGTAAAATACATTTTTTGTTTCATTTTTTTTCCTTCACTCTTCCAGAAAAGCTGTCAAAAATTATTTGGGAAATGTTTGAAAAATTAATCTTAGTAATCTTATTTCCCAGATATTATCAAATATGCTATGGCTATAATTATTGTTCTTCCTCAAGTTCAAATTATACATTACCATATATGTTACCACAATTGACAAATTTTGATACTCAAGAAGTTGATGAGCAGCTAAGAAATATAAGAAATGGTTATACTTTATTATATCCTTCGTTACATACATCTTCATGATTTAAACAGTATTCCATTTTGTCTTTGCTGTACAGCAATCCCTTTTAAGTGAAACATTCCTTCCTTAAAACAAAAACTACATAACATGGGCACTATGAGGGAAACCAAGCTCTGATGGCCAGCTTATAGAAACTGTTAAGGACACTTGGCCATCACCAGCTGAAATTACTGTAACATCATGCAGAATAGAGGAAGGACAGGCATGACTGAGAGGAATGTGCATGAGAGCGGCAGGGGTTGACTTCCAGTTCTCCTCTAGTGCAATAAAACTCTATTACTGGAGAGTTAGGAATGAGGTTCCTGCACCAGAGCCCCCTAAGATTGGGGCTTTGGTGGGTTTGCTGAGCTCATGGTATGGCAAGAGCTCTCGGAGTTAAGATGGTCTGGATTATTCACACCAGTCATAGTTGTGTTTCTATATACATCAAGCAGGACTGGATGAAAAACCAAAGCAAGGGATTTCTATCCTGGTTGCTCAGAAGTGACTAAGAAAAGATTTGTGATAAGTTAGAGTTTCTAGAGAACAAAGAACTACTCAAAAGTCAACTGTTGACTGGTGAGCTTCTGGGAGGTTTTAAAGCCAGAGCAACAGTCCACAAAAGACATAAATGACAAAACAGTGTGGATAAAATAAAATCAAGCCTGACTTAGGGGTGGACAGTTATGTCCCCAAAATACTCAATATTTACTTCTCCCCTGTAAGAAAGTATGCTGGGGTAAATATTGTTCACCCATCCTGAGGCCCTACTCATAGCCGGGTCCGGCAGACAGAAAGGCAAGAGCTTTTCCAGCCTGGCGTTGTTAGCCTGGAGACTGTTTAAACCAGCAGCTGACTCCAGAGGCAGGTAGGGAAGATACCAGTGTGTCCCTACATCCCCTGGGAGTCAGGCTAAGCAGTATCCCATGTCTGAACATAGCAATCAGAGATGAAGAAGGTGCACATAGCTCAAAGAAAATGACCGTGGATTAGGGAAGGTTAGATTGGAGTTACAGCCTCCATTCATACCACTGTACTTAAGACTGATCAAAGGCAAGAGAGCCCAGTGGTGACCGTTACTTGGGACAACAGCAGGTGCTTGACAAAGGTTTGGGAGCACTCCAGCAGCAGCCTGGGCTCAGGAGCTCTGGGTTCAAAGGCAGTCACACTTTCACAGCAGAACTGCAAAATTCTCAGCTTCCCATGCCAAAAGCTCTCTGCCATTTGATGACCCGATGCCATGAACAACTGTGTGGTTTCCAGTGACAAATGGAGATACCACTCTTCTGAGAACCAGGTGCCTACTTCTCCAAAGCTGCCATGACAGAAAGGGGAACTGAAAAACACTTAACCACAGCTGGTGAGGAGCCGAACAAGAACTTCCCTCCCTGGGACACAGTAGGCTGCATTTTGCAACTCACAGTGAGGATTGGGTGGCTCCACACAAAGATTAGCTTCAGTCAAGACTATCAAATGCCTTGGAAGCCAAAGGTGAACTCAAAACCCTGGTTTACAAGAAAACTGTATCTAGGCTGAGCAAGGTATCCCTCCACAGGGAATGGGGTCCAAAAAGCCAGTTCATGCACTAGGGATAAATCCTGATCCCTCTGCCAGTGGCCCCACAAGTTCGGCCTCTGCTTAATGTGCCAGACTTTGTTGACTAGCCATGGGAGGCCTCACCCTCTCTGAGGAGTGCATGGGGAGTGGGGGAGAGGGAACGGGAAGATGGGATGGAGAGAAACTAGGATTGGTATGTAAAATAAAAAATGATTATTTTTAATTAAAAAGGAAATAAATTAAAAAAAGAAAAGCATAGTGAAAAGCCACAGAGGAAGTTTCCTCCTCTCCCTGCTTTCCCTGTAACCCAGAGGGAAGGGGAGAAGGAAGAGTATAGCTAGCAGCCCTAATTGAGAACACTTCCCATTTATGTGAAAGTTCTTTCTCTGCTCTCTTCTGATTGGTCCTAATTTATACCTCATTTTTGATACACATAACTCAGCCAAATACTGCCCACTGGGCTGTATCTAACAGAGGGCACAAACCCTCATTTTGGACAGCCCAACTCAGCCTGCTTCCAGGCTCTGTCTAGGTCTGGCTTCTAGCTGACCCAGCTTTCTCCAGAGAACGAAGCCTGAAATTTTCAGGCTGCTGGCCAGACTCTGGTTATCTGCCAGCTCCCAGCTCTGGCTAGACTTGGCTGCTTCATGTTTTCTGGAAAAGGAAGATTGTCCCCGAGGTGCACCCTGCAGACAGACGCACCAGCCAGACTCTTGCCATCAGAAGGTTATCTTGTTCTGCCTCCCATTGCTCCTCCAATGACAGACCCTGTTCCTGCTTCAGGGTACACCATTCAGTCTTCAAACCCTGCTGCTTTTCCTATAAGGGGGAAGACTAGGCCTTAGACTTGCCACGCCCACTTCTTCCATCTGTGACCCATTGTCTGCAGAATGGCACTGCTAGGGACTGCTCTTAGCTGCACCCCGAAGCCCTCTGAGATCTTTCTCTCTCGCTATCACTATAATACTTGCAGACACTCTTTCCGTTGGCATCTTAAAGCCTTCAGGGAGCACAGGGCTATAGTATTTGTAAGCTCTCAGCTAGTCACGCTGAAATATGAAGACTTAGCACTGTAGCATGACAAACCTCTCCAGTCTGGCAAACAGAAGTCCTTCCTGACTTGTTCACCCTTAGCTGTCTGCCGGCTCCATTCTTAGAGGAGAGGCAAGACAAGAGCCCAGTTGGAGGCAGAAGAATAGACTGTTTCAAAACAATTGGTACGATTAATTAGATGGTTTCATGCTGTGTTGGATTTCTCGAATGTATTTTAATAGTAGTCCCTTGTTACTCAAGATCAATTGTCTCTTCCTTGATACGCATGACAATAGACCTCTACACGTCCTGCCTGCCTTCTATAAAAGGTTTGAGTATATCGTGCTAACCCTTGAGTGCTTTATGGATTTGGAAAAACATTTGGATGAACAGGAAATAAAAAACATTAAGGAGTATAGTTTAAGGCACACACACCTGTTTTAGTACAAAAGAACATTCCCAGGAGCCATACAGCTGCTGAATGAGTATCAGGAGTAGGCTGCATCCTGAAAACTGTTGACCAGGGAGGCCTCAGGGGCCCCACGAATCATGACTATTGCCACTGCAGTTAAATGATAAAATGAGATCATAAAGCCCAGGGTAGGAGACACTGTACATTCTAAATAGAAGGCATGAAGAAATAAGCCTGAGATGAAGCTGCAAGCTATCACCCAAGCCATCGAAGTTTCATAGGACTAGAAGGTGCTTGGAGAGTCCTACGCACATTTTTGGGAGAAATTAACAATAGTCCTTGGCAGCTATGGATCCTATACGCTACACTACCAGCTTACCAGACAAGATATGCACACTGGTGTAACAGTGGCACAGCTCATAGAGACACAACCAACTGACCCCTGGTTGGTTTAAAGCCCACTCGACAAGAGGGAAGATACCTCTGGTAAACCAAGACAACAAATCCAGTGGCAGAAAGGTTCCGTGAAAGCAAAATGATTGCATATAAAATGGGCGTGATATGCCAGTCACATTGAAGAAAAAATGATCAGTCATCTATGTCACTCCTGCCCCAAGGCTCAGGGAACAGCACAGAAGAGAGAGTAGAAACAATGGAAGCGTCAGAGGAAAGAGTGGAATGTTGTAAAGCCCTTTACTCCAAAATAAGCTCATCTGTCCTGGAAGGAGGAGAGAAACTCGTGCATCTAGAAAGGTTCAGGGATCCCAGAAAGTTCCACAAAGACCTCACCAAGGTAACAGAAGCAGTAATTATTTCTGGTGAAAGGGAACTCTTCATGGGCCTAACTGAAAATTGTGCAGTAACTCCTGCATTGCGGTTTTGAGTCACCACCTACAGGGGCTTTCTGTAAACAGCTACCTGAGAGTACCACCCCTAGACATATAGCTGTAAGTGTTGCCAGTACTTGCAAGACTTATCAACCCAGACTTGCTGGAAACGTTTCTTTGGTGTCAGTGATGCCCCTTCTGAGAAGAACAGACATTTATTCACATACATGCTAAAGTTACACAACAGTCTTGAATCCATGGTTGATTTAAGGTCGGATGTCACAGGTTCTTTCCCCTTAGACTTGGAACCTGATATCATTTTGCTGATGCATAATACCAGTTAGTCATGGGTGAGGATTAAACTCATCTATTTTGAGTGTCTTCTCACAGCCATAATGTATTCTTGAAGCAATGAGTTTTCCATCTAACCTGAAAAGGTGTCTGTAAAAGAATTTACCTAATGCAATTGCATCACATGGCAAGTTCTGTTTCAAACGCAGGCTTGCTTCATTGCAAAGCTTGTGACCTTTTCACTATGAATAAACAAATGGGAGAACAACGGAATAGCAAGTAAGATGTGTTGTGAGTAAAACAGAAATGTGGCCAGTTCCTGTTCCCTAAAACGCTTATCAGATGAATACACAGATAAGCAAATTGGTAGATTAAACTCAACATTCCTTTGAATGTTCATTTCCCTTCTCATGGAAAGTAGAGCATTTTCAAACAAACATTCAGGAGGCATAAATGATTAAGAAAAATATTTCAGCAGTGATGGGGATTTTATGGGATTATTCCACCCAAGTTCAATAGTCTTAATGTCAAAACAATTTAGTATAATGCCCTTGGATTTCAAACTAGGGAGTTTGATCATCTGGAAAGAGAAATTTAAGGATCTAAGATATTGTTAAATAAATAGGTTGAACTGAAATGAGCCTCTTAGGACTTTAAGAGCTACCACATCGAGTCCAAGAGCTAGAAAGAAGAATGTTGTTCCCTACAGTCAAATATTGCCTTAATTCCTAATTGAACTTCTGCCATTTGGTCTAATGTTGCTACATCAAGGCATATGGGCCCTCCACATGTGAGGAGCTTATACTAATTTAAAGCAAACACATCATATGGGGAAGAATGTGAACTCAAAAGCAGTAATGGTGGTCGCATTCCTGTTTTCTACTGTGTGACTTTGTCTCCAGTTCTTGACAACCATCTTATTTTGAAAGTAGTTCACCTGCTCTCTCTACAGCAACCTTCCTCCTACTCTCACTCTTCCTACAAATGCTAGAATAATATTTCCGAATGACAGCTTTTATCACAAGATCAAAAACCTATCACTGTTCTCTAAAGCCTGCTGCACAACAGACTTGAAAACTCTTTCCCTTCTCACCATCATAGCCCCTTCCTAAGGCAGATTTGCTATAAGAAGAAACAATCTTCTCTTGGGCTCTATATTTTATTTTATTTCTCTATTCCTTTTATTGTTTTTGCCTTTGTGTCATCTGTCATGTGAGGGATCCTAATTTAGAACTTTAAAGCAAGATGTACAAATTATCCCTGACGCACTTTCTTATCATCCGTCCTTTGTCAGTCAGGGTCCCAGAAAGACCAGAATTAGCTGTAGATGGTTGAAACAGAGATATAGCAAATTAGACGCTGAGAAGTGTAAAGACAAACAGTGGTGAGAATATAACACTCATCTTAGGGATCAAGAAATAGAGGGAAAATAGGGTGTCTTGGAAGCCTAGTATCTATGCAGGCATCAAGGACAGCACTTTCAGAAAGTCAAAAACTGAGAAGAGACTGCCAAGGCCAGGGCTTGGGCTTAAAGCAAGAAGATAGGAAAATATCCCTCCCTTTTCCTCTTGTCTTCAGTGATATCCTTATAGATAACTTTCAACTAAACCAAATTGAGATAAAACCCAAAAGGAAGAGAGTCCTGACTCATGAGAAATGGTAGACACCAGACAAGAGTGTCGGTTATTTCCAAGTCTTGTTGACGTTTTCTGGAGCAATATGATTGCTGACTGCCCATATTTGAGGTGCAAGTAGCTAGCTATTTCTGCACACACACACACACACACACACACACACACACACTCCTTTAAGTTTACTTAGAAGCTCAGTTTCCTTACCTTTAACACAATATTAATAACCAATCTGCAAAAATTGTCCTAAACAGTAAATTAAAACTATATGGATAACTATCTCTAAGGCTGTTTGAAAAATTCATGTGGAAGCTTATCTTATAAGCTTCATATATGGTATGGAGTGTGTGTGAGTGTGTGTGTTACATGCATTAGGGATTATGTTTATCTTGGAATCCATAGAATGTCAAATAAAAGGCCAGTGATAGGTATGGGATATGCCTCCCCTTAAGCAATTGGACAGAGGTATACCAGAGACCACCCCCACAAAAAAAAAAAAAAAACAATATAGGTCATTGTCATTGCTCTCAGTAACCACCAGAACTTCACAGTAAAATACTATGACTGAAGATACCACAAACCTTCCTTGGTCATGAGTCATGAAAAAAATCAAGTAGGTACTAACCAAGAAACTTCCTGTCTGTTGGCTAGCTCTCATAGTACTGGAAGGTACTGGTGGGGGGGTGGTCATCATAGTCTTACCCAGGTGTGAACCCTGTGAACTAAAATAATGACCAGCACGGCAAGACGTGTCAATGGTTTCAATAGTGACATGAAGATTATAGGAAAAACAACACTTTTTGATTGTATTTAAAGACTTGTCTACAGGAGGAAATCCATACCTGGTACACAGATCTGGCAAAGAACCCATGTTTGGGGAGCTCACAGGTTACTCCCTCAGGATGCACAAACTACAATTATTTTGATAAACAGACAAGGTGTCAAACTACTGTCTAAGTTCATTACCCCCACCTGTAGATCAGAGAATCTCTCAGACCAAAGCTGAGAAGCTTCTTTAATGCAGATGCTGTCACAAGTCAATGTGCAAAGAATAAGTGATTGTAGAGTGCTCAGCAACATGTGGAACATCTGTATGATACTTCTGGAGCAACAGAAAGACTGTAAGAGTCAGATGTCAGGGAGGAGGACCAGAGCGAAACAGTGCCTTCTGGATGTCAGGACCACTGAATTCCTGTTCTCCTGACAGCTGTAGCTGCCCACACAAGATCACACCAGGAAACACTCTAGCAAAGAGTGAGAAGGGTCCTGTTGCTGACTGAGGAACCTTGTTGACTTCTTGGGGAGTGAGAGTCTGAGATCCCTAAGGTCTAACTGCTGTTAGGTCAAGCTCCCCGCAGTAGAAGGCCCAGTACTGAGAAGCAGACAAAAAACACAAACTGGAATTGATGGATTGCTAAATTAATTTTTTTTATATAAAAGGAGGACATGAGGTATACGTAGATCTGCGAGTTTAGAGGAATAGTTGGGGTGCATATGATTGAAATGCATCCTGTGAAAATCCCAAAGAATTAATAAAAATACTTATTTAATATATGTATAAAATGTCTAGTCCTATTAGCACTGACTACTCATGACTGCTGTTGCATACTAGGAGAAGACTTCATACTATGTGTACAGCTGTGTATATACAGCCTCTTATCTAACATAATAAAGAATGAGCCATCAAAGGAAAGAATCAGTGAGCGTTCGTGGTCACCTTTGTCAGTCACCTCTAGCCCCCACTCCCTGGACTCAAGACATGTGGCAGGACAGCTCGAGAATTTGGCAGGCAGACTCTTTTATTTACACTGGGGACTTGGATGCCATTGCACTTTCTTCTAGTCAGTAACAGACGCTGCCCTGGACAGCAGTGACATCTGCAGCCCCAAGGGAGAAGGGTCAGCACAAATTTTAATTTTGCTTTTGGTTTGGGGCTGTAAATACACAAACAGTCTTTTTTTTTTCTTCCTGTCAGTTTGTATCCAGCTTCATCACGGACAGTTTTTAATGCTTTCTGTATTTGGATTGACCCAGAAATATACAGCTTTAGGTTTTTCCATATTTTCCTGTGTCTATAATTTAACCTCTTAGAAAAAGAAAGAACGAAGGAAAAAAAATACCTTAAAATATTTTGATTGTCCTTTCTATGTCAGTAAAGAAGTAGGAGGTCATTCTGTGAGGTCTCTAATACTCCAATATATTAACATTTAAATGTTTTAAATGCCAGGAAACAAGAACTCTAGTGATCTAAAATTTTCTGTGAATAATTTGATTCAAGTAGGAAAAGGAACTTAAAAGATGGAGAATTCTTATAAAGACTGTTATCACTGTCTCAGAATGAGACTCAAGACATCTCTGATTTGCAAGTAATAATTAGCGCATGCTTACATGAATATACACAGTATGAACACAGATTTGTTCTTTGAACATCCAAGGTTTACACTAAAGACAATTTTATCCTCTAGGGTTCAGTATCAGAGGAATTTCTATAGCAGAAGACACTGCTGATGATGTTTGTTGAGTCCACACTTGAGGCCATCAAAATGTCCTGCTCAGGCATCCCACAGAGAAAAACATCTACGCCTTAAGCATACAAAATAGCATCTTCGTTACAGAAACACTCTCAGCCTCCATAGTATTTGTAATTTCCCTGTGCCTTGGAGCAGTCCTCAAAGGTCAAAGAAAACACTAAAGGCTGTTTCTGTAAGATAATTCGATCAAAATAGAACCGAAGGCTGGCCTCAGGTAGCTATTTCCAATGTGAGTCAGTCACAGGACAATGAAAACTACAATTCATGCCTAAATGTTCTCCTTGGTCAAGGGGAGAGTGACAAGACTGAGTCAGAACTTCTGGGTCATTTCTGATTGGCCTCCAGCCAGAGAACCTCAACAAAACACCAGAGGCTTCACAGGCAAGTAAGCAAGTAACAATTTAGATATTTAGATCAATCATTCACAGTCTCTTTCATGTGCTTTGGCCAAATTTTTCTAAAGTAGATAAACATTTGAAATTTGCAAGAAAATGTTGAACATCCCTTGAACTGTGCAATTAGCCAAAGATAAAACAAATTCCGTCTTCTTTTATTTTGATGCCAGACAGACACGCAAGATGGCGTACACAAATCACTAAGACTAGTAGGTTTAATCAAACTCAAGTACCTGGAAGATAGGGAGACAGAGGGATGTCTAGACCTAGCCCTTTCCCCAGCTCCTGAACAAGTTACTCTAATTGCTTCCAGTCTAATAAAGTAAATAATCTCTAAAATTTATTCCAACTCTACAATAAAAGCTATATATAGTCCCAAAAGTATCAAAATACAATTTTGTGGATGGTAGGTCTATGTTTTCATATGGCTTTGTTTTGGATGAATTGGAGAAGCCTGGTGTGTATTCCAAAACTCTCTCAAGAAAATGGAATACGTAAGCACAATGGAATTTTTCTCATCCACAAGGAAGTCTGAGGGTTTGCAGCAAAATCGATGCAATTGGATTAAGTATATTTTGTCTTTGAGACAGGGTTTTGCTAGCTAGCCTGGAACTTTGCTATGTAAACCTTGTTGGCCTTGAACTCACAAAGGTCTGCCTGTCTCTGTCTCCCTAGTGCTTTAATTAAAGACATGTACCACCATGCTAAGCCAAGGGATAGTACATCAAGCAAATTAGGCCAACAGCAGGCAAATATCCTTAGTTTTCTCTCCTTTATGGTCACAAGAATTTGTACTGATACGTAAAATCATTTATGTGAATATGACACTCTTAGGAGAACAAAGGAGAGTAATGGAGGAGGAAAATAAAAAGAAGGCAAGGATCTGGGGAATATGCTCAAAGTAAAATTTTTACTTGAACAAAAATGTCCTTATGAGACAAAGTACTATACATAATGGATATACACAATGAAAATATTAAAAATAATAAATTTCACAAAAAACCTCTTTAACACCAGATTAAAAGGATTTAGCTAGACTCAGGCAAATCTAAAGAGGCCAATTCACAAAGGCAGACCAAAGTTTTCAACCAAGACCATCATGCCTGAGATTATACCACTATTATATTACATATCCATATGCTGACATGTATAATGTAAAAAAAAATGGGCAAGACGACAAATTACATAAGTAGATAGAGAGTCTTGCACGTAGATAATCAATAGAGAAATCAATCACATTTTCCAAAATGTTAATAGCTAGACTAAAAGTAATAATATCAGACTAGAGAAAATCAAGTTTAATAACAAAAGATCAAGAGAATAATAGTATGTCTATCATTTAAAACTCTACACGGTAAAAATAACCTTTTATTGTTCTTTTTTGTTTTCTAGAATTTATTTAAAGTTAGCATTCCATGAACAGTGGCTAGCAATGTGAGGTATTATAAATTAAAAACAACAAAACAAAAACATACAAAAAATGACTAAGCCAAGGAAACGTTTCCTTAAAGATGAAGACAGACAAACAGTTACCATGGCTAAGAACTGAATGCTGTTCATCTAAGGCTAAAATAAAGTAAATTAAGGGATGAGATTGAGCAGATTCAGATCATATATACTCATGAAAGACAAAAATGTCTATGCGAAAAGTTCCGTGGTTACACCAAAAATAAACAACCCAAAACATGGTAAATGAACTATGTATCCCTAGTTTTAAATATTTCTACTTCACACTTTGTCATTTTACTTTTTTATCCTCATATTTAATTTATTAAAAAGCCTATTATTTGTTGAAGAATTTATGTGCACAATGAATCATGACCCAATTTCTTAACCTCATGGTCAACTAAGCAACTCTGAGTGACTGAAGAAATAAGAATACGTTCTATTTGGGAGAAGCATCTTTTACTGTAGATGAACCGAATGGGTGCCTCATCTGCCTCGCAGTACTTTTACATTTATTTATTCTTTCAACAAATGCCTATATAGTGCCTTCTACATGTCAAGCACAATGAACAAAGACGAAGGAGAATACATGAGTCTTGTCCTCACAGAGCTTGCCATTTCATAGGTGATAAGCAGTCAAATAATCTGACGAATCATGAGAATGGTGTTCAACAGGCAGATCACAGAAAGATCCAGGCTTACCAGAGAAATCATGGGCTGGAGCCGTGATCTATTCCCGAAGTCCTGCTCATCAGTAAACAGGTAAACCTGGTGTTTTGAGTACCACAAAATCATGTTATGTGGACACCCATTGACCATATACATACTTTCATATCCAAATCTGGATCTTTTTATACTGGTCAAAAAGGGGAGAGGGGTACAAAATAGATCGAAGAGTATCCCTCAGTCCAGCCTTCTTTTCACCATCGTCTGTAACCTTTGAACATTCGGGAGAGTTCTTTAGTCAAATCTAACTCCCTCCGAGAAAGGAATGCATCAGCTTAGAAACAGAAAAAGAATCCTCATCTTCCATGGCAACAAGGAATCTATTGTTGCTTCTTATAGTAAGAACCCATAGTGTTATGCCTGAGTAGAGAGACCTCCCTCCCCCGGCAGCAAAACCACCATGGAGTCGACTTCTGATACAATTATATAAGGTTTCTTTTTGTATTGTTCTAAAGGCTTGCAAGCGGGATTCCTTGTCCCATGCACTGACACAGAAGATGAGAGAGAAAAGGCCCCAACCTTATAGTGCAGGGGGTCTTTAAAGGGAAAAAAAACGCAAAGGGGGAATTACATGCCTTGGAGTTACTGGATTGGGTAGGGGGATAGTTGACTCTAAGTCACTCAAGAAGAGATTTTTGTAACTTTCCACAAAACCACCAGGTAACTAAAAATAATTTGTTTGTCTAGCTTCTGATTGACTGTCCTCAAGTCTCTGGGCAGCCAAGCAATTTGGGGGCCAGTTGTGGTTTTTCTCTGAATTCACAGGGTGGGGTACCTGGTGTGGGGTGCCTGCTAGGTTGGACTCTCACAAAGATGGGGTCTGGGCCAAAAATGGCTTTAGTCTTGTCTCTTCAAAGCACGGTTGAACCTGAAAAATCATAGTAAGCCTAAAATAACTTTAATCAAGAAATTAAGTTTAAATACTGTCACCCAACAAATATGAATTAAATTTTAATATTTGAATACATTAACTAAATTATGAGTGCTTTCAGAATTTCAGAGCATGAAAGAGAAGAAAATTCTAGGTACCTTCTCTCTTTATCCATAACTTTCCTAATAAAAGATTTGAATTTCCAATAAAGAGTCTTAACTGAATCCAAGGGCAAGCCTGCTTGTTCCTTGGAGACATAAGCTCCTCACAAGGCAGGGGCAGTATTTCAATATCCTTTGTCTATGCTCTTGGCTGTGTTATCATTTCTATTAAAAGCCTTACAAGTGGCATGAGGGCTTTATAGTACTAGAATGTTCTTCCCATTCTTTGCAGCCTCAGGAAACCCTCATAACTCTAAGCAGGTACAATAACGTCTTATTTGGCTCAAGTGGGCTTCTTGAAAATGGTATTTTATTATGATGCCCAAGCAGGTATTATAACACAGAGACTTTGATGATAGGATCATTTTTTTCTCATACTAAAATGCACAGCAAAATTGTCCGAGTTTCCCACAATTACATAAGCTTAGTGTTATATCCATTCACATACGTTGAGATCAAGCACTCAAGTACATAAACTCACAAATGAATAAAATGAGTGAGGAAAATTATGGGCATATATTATACATCCTGCCGTATTTGGATAACGTGCTTTATAGAGGAAACTACCTAATTCTGGACATTTTGATTGACTTCTGTGAACTTTGTAGTGAAATTTCAAAGTAATTTCATGAGAGATCTAGTACAATCCAGATTCATAAATGTGAAATCACCACCCAAGTACTTGCAAAAGCTCTGAAAAGGATTCACATGGGCTTTTATGTTGTCAACAATGATGCCAAGAAGACAAGAAGAAAGGAAAGACGCTAATGACAAAATCCATGGGATAAAAAGGCTTCATTAGTTTCTGTATAAATTGAACAAATTCATTAAAGCCTACAAATTAATTATATGCTAACACAAAAAAAGTCAATAAACATATTTTCTAGAAAAATGATAGCTAATTCATCTCATACAATCAAAATTCCATTATCATAAATGCATATGTTGAGACATTATTGAATAACAACTCCATGCCTAAGTACCATGGTTTGAATGTTGTGGCTTTCTTATAGTAAACCGTATGAAGTGTAAAGTTAAAACTTACAGATTTTTGTCAAGTGTTTAATGTGACTGACAATAAATTAATGTGTTAGAGCAAAAGGCAGAAACATATTGTTCTAGAAATGTATCTACACTAGAAATGTGTCCAAGAGGAATGGGTAGTAAGATCCAGGCATGGTCCCTTAAGCTATTTCAGTAAAGAGGCTGTGCTGGGTGATTCTGTGTCAACTTGGCACAGACCAAAGTCATCTGAGAGAAGGGAATCTCAATCAAGAAAATGTTTTCATAAGATTGGGCTGCAGGCAAGCCTGTAGAGAATTTTCTTAATTAGTAATTTATAGGCAAGGTCCCAGTCCATTGGGGTGTGCCATCCCTGGGCTGGTGTTCCTAGGCTCTATAAGAAGGTGGGCTTATTGTAGGGTTAGCAGGAAACTAGACAGCAGGGAAACTCCTAGGAAACTACAAGGATGACCCCAACTAAGAATCTAAGCAATGGTAGAGGGGGCACCTAAACTGCCCTTCCCCTGTAATTAATTGATGACTACCATACAACCTTCATCCAGTAACTGATGGAAGCAGATGCCGAGATCCACAGCTAAGCACTGGGCCAAATTCCTGGAGTCCAGTCATAGAGAGGGAGGAGCAACTTTATGAGCAAAGGAGTCAAGACCAT
Organism: Chionomys nivalis; assembly: GCF_950005125.1. NCBI lineage: Eukaryota > Metazoa > Chordata > Mammalia > Rodentia > Cricetidae > Chionomys > Chionomys nivalis. The sequence goes on along the minus strand of NC_080086.1, from coordinate 175,474,749 downwards.
GCTGGGGATATCCACAGAAACAACTGACTCAAGCTAGTGAGAGCTCACTGATCCCAGACTGACTGCTGAGGAACCAACATGAGACCAAACTAGGCCCAATGAATGAGGATGACAGTTGTGTGGCATGGGCACTTGGTTGGACCACTAGCAGTGGAACCGGTATTTATCCCTGGTGCAAGAACAGGCTCTTTGGAGCCCATTTCCTATGGAGGTACAACTTGCTCAGCTTAAATACAGGGGGGAGGGCATTGATCCTGCCTCAAGTGATATGACAGACTTTGTTGACTCCCCATGGGAGGCTTCATTGTCTCTGAGGAGTAGATGGGGAGAAGGTGAGGAGAGTGGGAAGACAGGAGAGAGAGAGAACTGGGACTGGTATGCAAAATAATATTATTTTAAAAATCATTTTTTTTAATTAAGAAAAAGCAAGATATGAGGAGCAAGCCAGCAAGTAGCCCCTTGTCAATGGCCTTGCTGTCTCAGATCTGTTCTCCATGTTTCTGTCCTGTTTGAGTTCCTGTCATGGCTTCCTTCAATGATGGACTACAATGTAGAAAAGTAAAGCCGCTAAACCTTTCCCTCCCTGCCTTGTTTTTGGGCCATGCTGTTTCATTACAGCAATAGAAACCCTAAAACAGAAGCTATCAGTAGGAAATCTGAGAAAAGGGTTGATACACCATCACATAAGCCAAAAAAACCCAGCAAATGCAAGAGCTCGAGTTCGAAAGAAGCAACTGGAAAGAGCCACGTACGGCCTAGGAAGTCAAACCTGTAGTCAGCTTCTGAGATTCATAGACTGAACGATGAAAGAGTACATACTTTACAAACGAATTCAAGATTTTCCTGGGAACTCCCTTTAAGGAAATCTACTCTTGAGTTACAGCTGTGATACTGAAGCAGCTGCTAAACATCCCGGAGTGTGGTCAAATGTAAATACACCCTAGCCACAGGGTGTGGTCCTTGACAAACACTGGGAGCCACAAGTGGCTAGAAAGTTTCTAGCGACACAACCTGCTCTGTGTGGACCTGTGTATGAGTGGAAGAGTGACGGGATTAGGAACTGTCTTGAGTTCGTCTCTTCTATGGGAAAGCGTACTCTCTCTTTTTTTATATCAAAACCCATTATTCTTTCTTTGTGCGGTTTATATTTAGGCAGTCATGTTGGCGAGATTTTACAGGTGTAGCTTCTAATAGTGGAGGAAATGATGCACTTGTAATTTGAAAAAAAAAAAAAGTAACAAGAAACCTCACCTTTCTTCCCCCTCCCTCGCATCACCAGTGATTCCCTTATCCACACTCATTCCAGATCTGTAGACACGTATCCCAAATACACATTGCAGTTATTACTAATGAGAACAAACTGTTTGCCCATTCTCATAATCATATCTCTTAAAAGGTCATTTAAACATTTAATCAAACCCTTGGCCCTTAGGGCAAGCGTGGGAGTCCTCCAGCTCATACGGCACACTGAAGCTGGGCTTTGTGTCAGACTTCGGGAGGATGCAGACCAACTGCACAAAGAAATCAACAATGGGAACATTTTCTGTCGCTAGGCAGGGAAGAGAAAGCTAAAGAGTTCCTTGGACTCTACTAAATTAAACCTTTTGCCCCAATTAATGAAACCCCTATGGGAAACCAGTCATAATTTCAGGATGTCAGCCGTGTATTGAAATGTAAACTAACAGTCAAGAAATATAGTTGGTAGGTGGGCATCCTAAATCAGTATGAATTATTTGTTTTCTAGGACTTTGGATCGGTTGTGCTGCTGCTCCCTTTCACAGGTACAAATGCACAAAAGAGGGCTCTGTTTCATCAAAGTGGCTCAGACAAATGACACTCCTCAGGGTGTCAGCCCTACGCTGGCAGCCAGCCTGCTCTCTGCCCTCCATCTCTGGGTACTTTTCACTTCCACAGCTATCAGCCTGTTTCAGACCTATGCCTTCCCTCTGAGGAGGGACAAAGGAGAGATCACAGTGGAAATCCTCTGTGTGCTGCTAATAAGCCTATTTAGAGTCAACGAGAAAGCCTCATTTTGTACCAATAGGAGCCTTCAAGAGTTCTACTGAATCAGTAAAACCAAAATGTTTCTGTGTACTCCCTGTCCTCACTTCACACCAGCCTGGGAGGCAAAGCTGAGAAAAAAAAAAAAAAAGCCTCCAGACACTCTGACCTCTACATTTCCTTCCGTCTCTGATGTCCTCTGGCTCTGCTGGCTGGGGGGTATTTGAATTTTATTCAATTTATCTCATAGTCTGATGGAATCCTGAGCCATTCATCGGTTTTAGGTAATCTCCCTGTGGTCTGCTGAATCAGCATATTTGAAGATCTGAGACTCTTTCTTGGCAAAGCAGTGAGTATTGCTCCCATCCCATAGCTCTGCTCACATAACCAGCTCTTTCTAAAAGATGTCTGACCAGAAATGCAAACAAAGCCTGCTTCTACCTGCATCTCCTAGCAAGGAGAAAGCTGTGCTGTTTGTGGGGCACAAATAGAGGGAGAGTTCGAGCCAGCATTAGTGTCCTTACATGAAAGATATTAACCATTTTCCCAAATGAAAATCTGCAGTTCTAACCATGTGAACATGGGAAGGTAAACAAATATGCCTGCAGCTGGACGGCCAGGGTGGGTCAATGGCTTTAATGGGAAGTATCACACAGCTGGAATGATGTCCCCAGATGTCAGAGTACTATCTTCTTCCAGAACTGCTAGACACATCCCATATCTGCTAACTGTCGGGTACAAGGTAGAGATGTAAAACAAGTTAGACAGTCTTTCTGAAAACAAAGGGAACTATATACTTAAACTTAAATTGTAGTTAGTAGTACAATGTTGGTACCATAAAGAGGAAATATACATTTGAATGACGTTTGTGAGCACTAAGCACCATCATCACAACTAAACTCTAGAGAGCAGAAGAAATGAGGTGTGCAAAGAATTTAACAAGATCAAGAGCATGTAGATAGGATATAGGTGTCAATGGCACTGAGAACTTTACTAGACACAGAAAACCCAATACGAATGTCATAGTCCTCTTCAGAAGTCTTGTGTTATAACTGATGAACTTGCCAACACTTTGAACAGGTTTTCACTTACACTACAAAGAAAAGTACTTAGCTGGAATCCTGTTCATCTGGGCATAAGTAAAACATTAGTACCACCTGTAAAATATCCTGGTAGATGAGAGGACATAATGTTTAAAAAGAAATTAATTTGATGAATAAAAAACATCATTTATTATATATATACATATATGTCACAATTTTTAAACATGTTAAAATATCTCAAAGTAAAATATTGCTGGAAAGTTGTATATCATTTTTATTTTACTATGTCACATCTTATCTTCACTAACTGGGGGATTATGTTTAGAAAATCAGTGATGCAGAGCTGGTCAACTCAAAGTTGTTGCAACTAAATTCTCTCCTCCTGTCTATTGTGCTGCGTTCAGCATGATTTCGCAAATGTACATCCAGACACAGATAAAACCATAAGCCATAACAATAATGAAAAGAATAAAGATATCCTCTTCCCAGGGTCCCTGGAACTTTCCCATCTCTGTCGCTGGCTAGAATTGCTTTACCAAACATTCTTTCACCACACGCTGGCCACAGGGTAGTACTACAATAATTGCAAGAAAGAAACCAGGATTAGGGGCTGGAGAGATGGCTCAGCGGTTAAGAGCATTGCCTGCTCTTCCAAAGGTCCTGAGTTCAATTCCCAGCAACCACATGGTGGCTCACAACCATCTGTAATGAGATCTGGTGTCCTCTTCTGGCCTTCAGGCATACACACAGAAAGAATATTGCATACATAATAAATAAATAAATATTTTTTTAAAAAAAGGAAACCAGGATTAAATGAGTTGCATTAGGGGTATGCTCAAACAAAGTTATTCTTTGTCTACTAGGAGACACAAAAACCATAGGAGGCCACTTAAACTATATGTATTGTAATAACTAAATAAATAAAATATAATGGCACTAGCCATATTTTAAGTGCTCAATAGCCACACATAGTTGGTGGCTACTCTATAGGACAGAAATTTTACTCACCAAAGTTTTATTGGGCAATTATGGCCTAAGGCAAGGGGAAATTTTGTCCATCAGTAAGCAGCAATGTCTGCTGTATTTTCTATGTAACAGACCATAGGCTTTGTGCACAGTATCTCTTTTAATTTCACCCAGAACCTTGTAAGGTAAATATTGTTAACATGCATTCTTCCAGACTTGAGGTTACTAGCCACAGATGCAAAGATATACTTAAATTGGTCTTGAACTATCTCTTTTACACACAAAGAAAGGCATAAAGTCTTGATCATACTTAGATCTATTTCCATCCAGCATTTCCATTCTTTCTGCATGTCAATTATTTTCATCCATGAAAGTTTTCTAGAAACATACATCTCTTCATTTTGTCTAAATTCTGCTCATATTTTAATCTCAATTTAAAGTTTACAATTCTTTTCCATTCCCTGCATCACTTCTCCCCTCTGTGTGGTCCTATTCTCATTACATAATACATCTCAGTGAGGATGTGGCTTAATAATTCATCTTTCCAAATAGCCTCTAAGCTCAATGAGAACAAGAACTGTTGCTTTCTTGCCCATTGCCACATCCTTGGTATCTAATAGAAAGCGTCTGACAAGGTGTAGATGGTAAATAAAATATGACATGGATTCATTCATTTATGTTTTAACAAAACCTTTCTGTGCCAAGTGACATGAAAGGAACTAAAGAGATACAGAAGGAAATGAGATAAAGTTCCTGCCCTCATGAAGCTTTTGTTCTTGTAAGGGTGGGGAATTTAAAAAGAAAAAAAAACAAAACAAAAACAAAACAGTAAGTAGATAAACATATGTAGTTTAAATTAAGTATGCACACTTAACTCATCTTTTCCATTGTTTTCCAAGTTGTCATTTCATTACTGTTACCATGGCAGCAATAGTGAGGTCACTTTAAATAGAAGATGTGCAACTATTTTAAATCAAACTATAGAGCAGGCCATTTATCTAAAAATTAGAGGATAGTAAGTATATTACAAGCCCTGCCTAATAGAAACCTCCATACCAGTGATTCTTAACCTTCCTAATAGTTGCAACCCTTCAATACAGTTCCTTATGTTGTGGCAACTCCCAACCATACAATCATTTTTGTTACTACTTCATAAGTGATATGCAGAATAGCTAGTGGGCACTGTGAAAGGGTCATTCAACCCTCAAAGAGTCATGACCCACAGGTTGAGAACCATTGCTCTAGTCTGTTGACTTTATCTTCTCCACTGTCTTCATGCAGCATTTGTGTGTGTGTGTGTGTGTGTGTGTGTGTGTGTGTGTGTGTGAATGGGGATGTTTAGCAGAATCTAGAATTCAACAAATGTCCTAAGCAACTGAAACATTACCCAGACTCTCCAGTTTTTTTTTTTTCAGCTACCTCCAGGATGCTCGGGTGACTTTGGTTTAGCTCTCCTTTGCCTTTAAATATCAAATTTGTTAGCGGTGGTGTTTGATATTGTTGCCCACCTAGATAGGTCTCCTCTTCAAATATGTTCCTAAGCATTTGGGTTAACGCTCTTGTGGTTCATCAAGTGATAATATCTATGGTGTTTCCTTAAGTCACACCAGTTTAAAAGAATCCCAAGGGTGATCCTAAAATTGCTTAAGGAACACTAAGTTGCTTAGCTTCTTCTCCACATCTGAGTATTTCAGTGGAATATCCAAGAGATTATCTGGATATATTCAGCTCTCACTTGACCCCACTAACTCCAGAGTCTTGTGGTCTTTACAGGAAGAGTGCCACCAAGGCTTATGTTGCATTAATTAGCAGTATAAATGGGCATTGTTCTGTTTCATTCTTATCTGGAAAGTGATATTATTTGCAGACCATTCAGGCATACTTACTTGGTAGCAGAATTAGTATTCTCAGGCTGAGATTTTCAATACGACCCTTCACTGTCAAGGGGAGTAACAGAAATGGAATAAATAGCATTCGATAGCCACAGAGAGACCTGGTCACTAAACCAAGATAATCAGTAGAGTAGGTCAAAGCAACTCAGCCCCATTCTGGGAAAGGCCTTCAGAGTTAAGACAGGAACAGAGAAAGAATGAAACATCAATCAGACTCCAGGCTTTCAGGCAGTTAAAGGGCTTTAGAAAGTTCACCTAGGCCACATAGACCCCAGTTTGTTTTTCTCCAACATGAAAGAACTGAGCTGGCTGCTGACGCCTCTAACTCCTGTACTTATGTGCACTTATGATGGGAAGTACATTTTCTAACATTTTCAGAGTATCTTTTGTCCTTGACGTGGCAAACTTTATACTCTTCTTTACAGATTTTGAAAATACAGGTGCATCTATGTTCATTTTGTTAATTAAAGCTTTCTACCTTCAAATTTGATTATGAAAAAACACACACATACACACACTTGCATATTTTACTGATCTACATATTTACTGAGAATAATGTATAAAGCATAGGCTACTGGTTGCATAATTTTGAATTTGCTAATGAATAAATTTTTATTTATATGATCCTGTGCTGGCAACATCTTGAGTTTACCTGTAATTCTTTAGTACAGTTGAATATTTATTCTGCTCAGTAAGTTTCGGTGGCATTGGTATCAATGAAAGTTCTCATGTTCCCAGAGCTCACTGCATTCAAACCACCTGGAAACTGCTCAGAAATAAAGAATAATCTATCCCAGGCCCAAGAAATTATATCTGGATGCTAAAAAAGCATGTGGCCAATTTTTGGACAAACAGCGTTTTTATTGGTACTGTTAAATATTATTGTTCTTCCAAAACTGATCTTTAAGTAGGTGATTTGGGGTTTTGGTTTTGGTTTCATTTTGCTCAAAAGTAATGACTAAGTAGGCAAGCTAACTAGAAATTAGCAAGTAGCCTGCTTTTGTTCAATGTCACTGCATTTGGAGCTACAAAATCTTAGTCTTAGCTCTATTTTTATAAATGACTGGTGCTGTGGGACAATGGTCTTGTACCCTATTGTTTGTATTGTTTTAATAAAATTCTGATTGGCCAGTAGCCAGGAAGGAAGTACAGGCAGGGTGACCAGAATAGGAGAATTCTGGGAAGAGGAAAGGTTCGGTCTGCAGTCATCACCCAGACACAGAGGAAGCAAGATGAGACTGCCTTGCTGATAAAAGGTACCAAGCCATGTTACTGACACAGACAAGAATTATGGGTTAATGTCAGATATAAGAGTTAATAAGAAGCCTGAGCTAGTAGGTCAACCAGTTTATGATTAATATAGACCTCTGTGTGTTTAATTGGGAAAGAATGGCTTTGGGACAAGGAGGGACAGAAACTTCAGCCAACAGACTAGAAAACAAACAAACAAAAAACCAAAAAAAAAAAATATATAAAAACTTTGAGGTATTCTAGATTCACAAAAGTCACGTGTATAATTGAAAGGCCATATGAAAAACAGTAAAATATTTACCATTTCTGTGTGATTGGATAACCACCAACTGCATTCTTTTACTTATTTTTTTCACTTTCTAGCTAGTGATTTTAAAATCCAGCAATGAGTTATTGTTATATGGGCTGTCCCCTGCAGGCTCATGTATTTGAATACTGTGTTCCCAGCTGGAGATTCTGCTTTGGAAAATCATGAAACCTTTTAGAAGCAAGGCCTGGCTGAAGAATGTGGGTGGCTGGGGTGGGGTGGGAGCAAACGTGGAGAAATATAGTCCAGCACCATTTCAGACATAACTCTTCTGATTTCAGTCTGTGAGATCTAACAAGCCACATTGTCAAAGCTCCAGCTGCCACACACAGAGCTATCCCAGACTCTCTAGCCATCTTGCCCTGAAAGACTGCACCCTTTGAACAGTGAGTCAAAGTAAATCTCTCCTTTCTAAAATTTTCTCTCTTTGGGCACAGCTATGAGAAAAGTCACTAAAACATGCATAAAGCATGACAGAAGAACAAACAAAAATATTTTTGACTGTGTGGTGAAAACTATGAAATAAGGAAGTAATAAAAACATCTGAGGGTAAAATGACAAGGACAAATTCAAATAAGACTCCAGGATTCTAGTTACAGCTCTGAGATTTAACACTTTGACTGTTTTTAATAATTCACTTCCCTGGTTTCCAGTTTCTTTATCTAAAAGATTGGAGAATGATTCTGATTTTACATTCTCTCTCTGAGTTCTGAAATCTAGTGTGTCTGAAATCAATGCCTGTTTTGCCATCTGATGCACCTATTGGAATTCAATACAGAATTTGAGAAATGGAATAAATAAGTCATTCTGGGATTTTTGCCTTTTGACTTGCCAAGAGCAGAAGCAAATCGGCCAATGGCCACCCCAGAGTACTAATATGCAGACACTCTTCCTGATAGAATCTTAGCCCGGGCAAGGGGACAAATGAGACTACCAGAGCACACTCTAATCCAGATTTTATTATTATTTGGCTATCTTTTCATTCTGCAACACCAAATCAAACTGCGGAAATCTAATCCCCCTGCTAACTACCAAATTCATTTACAGAGCTGCAGAGCCCCGAGTGAACGGAGGCGAACATCCTCATTTCAGAGTCTTCCATAGAAAATGAATGACTACTGAGAGGTAGCTATCCTGGAAAACTTACCTAGTCACTCTGGCATGAGAAAACAAACTGACAGGCCTTTCCAGAAGCTAATTATTGTGCCTGCTATTTGGTTCACTGACAAAATTGCTTGTTTGTAGGAAGAAACATTTGTGCATTGCTTTTTCCATTACCACTATTTCCATCATCATAAATAAGAATCAATAGGCCATTTCATGTAGCATATGCTCACCACCATTTATAATCTCAGTGTCAGCTGTATACAGGCTAAGCTGTGTGCCCCAGTGGGCTGGCTGAGGATCAAAAGAGAGCAGACACGGGAAGAACTTCAGATTTAAAATTCATCCATGAGCACCTAGAAGAAAATGGGGGAGCACTGTTTGTCTATAAAGATGGAGCACAGTGCTGAGCACATGTAGTCTATTCAAACTCATCATCAGGTAAATGAATGACGGATGAATGAGTAAATGAATCACCAGAAGGTTCTATGGAAGTAAATGGAGCTCATTGGCCTTCTAGGGATGATGTTTTAACAATAGCAATGTCATTTGTAAATTCCGGTGCAGAAATAAATGCAGAGACACAGTGTGAGCTGAAAAACAGCCTACCTACCTGTGAGATGTGAGTTCAAACATATGTACAGTTTCCTATGATACTCACTATGTGAAAAATACTACGTGGAAAAGATAGTCATTCAATGAGGCAAGTGATATCTCTAAATAAAACCTCTTTTCTGACAGTAGCAATGTTGCTGAACAAAATATAGTCACAGAAAAGACAGATCAGAGGAAAGATAGAGAGAATAACATACAAAACTATGGAGAAGAAGTCAAAGCAAGGGCCAGAGTGAGAAATGCATATGTGGAAACAGGGAGACAGTGAAGACACTCATCCAAGAAGGTCTGGATATCTAGGTTTGGGGGAGTGGAAAGACACGACGGATACTGAGTCGGGGAAGGAGGGAGGGAAAGGCCAGATAAACGTCTGCCAAATAACAGCTATCACCACTGATAACAAGTATAGGAGAGTCCTTTTTCTTTTCTTGAGAAAGACAAAGGGAATTTTAAGTAGGATTAAGTAGTGGTAGCTTTCAGAACTCAGCAGCTCTCGGAAGAAATAATATCTACATAAATAGCTAAGTGGATGCTAGGAATTACCTCACTTGGAGTTTGGCCAGCGTATCAAAAGTTAGAACGCTAACACATTTCTCTGAAAGCTTTCCTGAGACACTAGGGGGTGGGGAATCATCTCAAACTGTCTGAACCACGCTAATGTTAGGAAGAGGATGCACCTCACTGCTGGAAGATACTCTGTCTCCCGAAAATTAATAAGGCAGCTGCCAACGCTGCTGGGAAGCACATTCTTACCCATGTAAATATATTGCCAGCATCACCGCCAACAGAAGCAAATTGCTACAGTCACCAATTATCACAATCTAATACAAAATTTTACTCAACACATACAATCCACAAGTGATGGTCTAAGTGGGGAGGGAATCCATGGAAATATTTAATTCTTAGAGTTCTTTTTTCTCATTGTGAGTGGTTAAACAATCACTTAAAAAATAAACTTACAGGGGGCTGTGCTGCATTCAGGGGATAACTGGAAGGTATTGATTCTCTCTTTTTACCTTGTGGACCTTAGGGATCCAGTTCAGGTCAACACACTTGATGCCAGGGGCCTTTTCCCACTGATTCAATTCTGTGGCCCTAAACATGAACTTTTTAAAAGCCAATTTTAAAAAATAATTCCCAGACCCTGGAAACCTTCACTCATATAAATACAGTTGTTTTTTCCTCTCAAGTACTTAACCACTAACATGTTTTATCATTTTTCCTTCTTTGTCCATTATATTTAGCAAGTCTGGTTTTATCCCATGCTTTTTCAGACCCAGGCCAGCTGGCCTTGGGCTTCTTTCCAAAAATAGAGAACAAAATGGATTATGGCAATTATCTAAGGCACAAATATCTTTTCTTACAATTTGCAAACTTTTTAAAAAATTATTAATTTATTTTTTAAAAACCTGTCTTTTCTCATTTTCCATACCAATCTTGGTTCCCACTCCTTCCACTCCTCCTGCTTCCTTCAACTTTCCCCAAATCCCACCCTAAGATCCACTCTTCAGAGAAGGTAAGGTTTCCCTTGGGAAGTCAATAAAGTCTAGCACATTGCTTTGAGTCAGGACCAAAGCCCTCCTCACTAGGCTGAGCAAGGTATACCTCCAAAGAGAATGCGTTCCAATAAGTCAGTACAAGCAGTAGGGATAAATCCTGGTCTCACTGCCAGTGGTCCTATGTCCCAGCCATACATCTCTCACCCATATCCAGAGGGCCTAGCTTGGTCCTATGCTGGCTCCCTTGCTGTCAGACCAGGGTTGGTGAGCTTCCATTAGCTCAGGTAAGTTGCTTCCGTGGGTGTCCCCATTGTGTTCTTGACCCCTTTGCTCCTCCCTTTCTTCAGCTAGATGTTATGAGTTCAGGTCAATGTTCCACTGTAGGTCTCTGCATCTGATTCCATCAGTTGTTGGATGAAGGCTCTATGATAACATTTAAAATAGTCATCAGTCTGACTACAGGGCAAGGCCAGTTCAGGCACTCTCTCCACAATTGCTTAGGGTCTTGGCTAGGGTCATCCTTGTGGATTCCTAGAAATTTCTATAGTATCAAGTTTTTTGTTAGCCACATAATGGCTCCCTCAATCAAGAAATCTCTTTCCTTACTCTCTGTCTCTGTCCTACGACTATCATAATCAACCTGTTCCCTCAAGTTCTCCTACCCCTCCCCTTCTCACCTGCTCCTCCTCTTCTGACCTCTCTTCTCCCCCTACCCCGCACTGGTTTATTTTCCCTTCTCAGGGGGGTTCATGTATGTTTTTCTTAGAGTTCTCCTTGTTACTTAGTTTCTCTGGGGTCCTTGATGCTAATGGCTCCTTATCCTTTGCTTTACACTTAAAATCCACTAAAGCGTGAGTAATGCCATGCTCGTCTTTCTGGATCTGGGCAACCTCACTCAGGATGTTTTCTTCTAGTTATATTCATTTGTATGCAAATGTCAAGAAGTCCTTGATTTTTTACAGCTGAGTAGTACTCCACTGTATTAATGTACCACATTTTCTTTATCCATTTTTCGGTTGAGGTTGTTTCCAGGTTCTGACCATTATAAATGATGCTGCTATGAACATAGTGAGCAAAAGTCCTTATAGTATGATGGAGCCTCCCTTGAGTATATGTCCAAGAGTGAGTTTTGGGGTAGAGTGATTTACAGTTTTCTGAAAAACCACCATACTGATTTCCAAAGTGACTGTACAAGTTTGCACTCCCAACAGCTATGAAGAAGTGCTTTCCTTACTCCACGTCCTCTCCAGCATAAGCTATCATTGGCGGTTTTGTTCTTAGCCATTTTGGCTGGTGTAAAATAGTATCATAGAGTCATTTTGATTTGCATTTCCCTGATGGCTAAGGATGTTCAACATTTCCTTAAGTGTCTTTTGGCCATTTGGGAGACTTCTTTTGAGAATTCTCTGTTTAGATCTGCATTCCATTTTTTAAAATTGGATTATTTGATATTTTTATGACTAGTTTCTTGAATTCTTTATATATATTGGAGATCAGTCCTCTGTCTGATATGGGGTTGGTGAAGATCATTTCCCATTAAGTAGGTTGCCTTTTTGTCTTATTGATTGTGTCTTTTTACTTTACAGAAGCTTTTCCATTTCAGGAGTACCTATTTATTTATTGTTGTTCTTAGTGTCTACACTATTGGTGTTATATTTAGGAAGTGGTTTCCTGAGTCCATGTGTTAAAGGCTACTTTCCACTTTCTCTTCTATGAAGCTCAGTGTGACAAAATTTATATATTGAGGTCTTTGATCCATTTAGACTTAAGTTTTGTGCATGGGTATAGATATGAATTTATTTGCATTCTTTTACATGTTGACATCCAGTTATGCCAGCACCATTTGTCAAAAATGCTTTCTTTTTTCCACTGTACAATTTTAGCTTCTTTGTCAAAAATCAGATATTCATAGGTGTGTAGATTAATATATGGGTCTTGATTCAATTCCGTTGGTCCATGTCTCTGTGTTTATGTCAATATCAAGCTATTTTCATTACTGTAGCTCTATAATAGAGCTTGATGTCAGGGAACATGATGCCTCCAGAAGTTCCTTTCTTTTACATGATTGTTTTGAGTATCCTGGGTTTTTTGTTTTTTCATATGAAGTTGAGTATTATTCTTTCAAGGTTTGTGAAGAATTGTGTTAGAATTTTTTGATTGCATTGAATCTGTAGATTGCTTTTGTTAGGATTGCCATTTTTATTATGTTGATCCTACCTGTTCAAGAGCATGGGAGATCTTTTCATTTTCTGATATCTTTTGCAATATCTTTCTTCAAAGACTTAAGGTTCTTGTCATACAGGTCTTTCACTTCTTTGGTTAGTGTTACCCCAAGATATTTTACATTATTTGTGGCTATTGTGAATGGTGATGTTTCTCTCATTTCTTTCTCAGCCCCTTTATCATTGATATATAAGAGGGCTACTGATTTTTTTATTGTATCCTGCCACAATACTGAAGGTGTTTATCAGTTGTAGGGGTTCCTTCATTGAATTTTTGGGGTCATTTATGTATACTATCCTATTATGTGCAAATAGTGAAAGTTTGGCTTCTTCCTTTACAATCTGGATCCCCTTGATCTACTTTCATTATCTTATTGCTCTAACTAGAATGTTGAGTACTATGTTGAATAGATATAGAGAGAGTAAACAGCCTTATCTTGTTTCTGATTTTAATTGTATTTCTTTGAGGTTTTTCTCCATTTAATTTGATCTTGGCCGTTGGCTTGCTGTATATTGCTTTATTATGTTTAGATAGATCCCTTGTATTCCTGCTCTCTCCAAGACTTTTATCATGGAAGAGTGTTGGATTTTGTCAAAGGCTCTTTCAGCATCTAATGAGATGATCACATTTTTTTTCTTTCAGTTTATTTATATGGTGGATTACATGAATAGATTTTCCTATGTTGAACCATCCCTGCATTTCTGGAATGAAGCCAACTTGATAATGGTAGATGATTTATTTGATGTTTTCTTGGATTTGGTTTGCCAGTATTTTAATGAGTAATTTTGCATCAGTGTTCATGAGGGAGATGGGTCTGTAATTCTCTTTCTTTGTTAAGTCTTTGTGTGGTTTTGGTATCAGGGTAACTGTAGCCTTGTAAAAAGAGTCTGGCACTGTTCCTTCTGTTTTATTGTGTAGAATAATTTGAGGAGTATAGGTATTAGCTCTTCTTTGAAGTTCTGGTAGAATTCTCCACTGAAACCATCTGGCCCTGGACTATTTATTTATTTATTTATTTATTTATTTATTTATTAACCCAAGGGCAATTCAATTGAGTACTGTTCAATTTCCATGAGTATGTGGGCTTTCTGCAATTAGTGTTGTTTTTGAATTTTAACTTTAAACCATGGTGATCCAATGAGATACAGGAGGTTATTCCAATTTTTTTTTCACATTTGCTTTGTTACCTGGTATGTGGTCAATTTTTGGGAAGGTTCCTTAAGGTGCTGAAAAACACATATTCTTTTGTGTTTGGATGAAATGTTCTATGATGTTTGTTAAGTCTATTTGAGTCATGACATCTGTTAGTTCTCTTATTTCTCTGTTAAGTTTCTGTCTGGTTGACCTGTTCATTAGTGACAGCAGGGTGTTGAAGTCTATTAGTGTGTTGGGTTTGATATGCAGTTTAAACTTGAGTAATGTTTCTTTTACATATGTGGGTGCTCTTGTATTTAGGGCATAGATGTTCAGGATTGAGACTTCATCTTTACAGATTTTTCCTGTGATAGGTATGAAGTGTCCTTTTCACATGCTACTCTTCTAAAGTAAGTTATATCATCATTCATTGCTTGCTAGAAAACAGACGAGTTACTTGAGTGTCCCTCAAATGGGATTTGAATGAAAATCTTATTGACCCAATTCCCGAAGATACATTTTCCCCCAGCATTTAAACACCACTTTCATTGCACTAAAATAGTTGTCATTGAACAAATTATTACATTTAAAACAGTATTCAAATAATTCAAGGAATTATAAAGCAGACCTTCCACCAACGCTTCCATTCAATAACAAAACAGTTCAGTATTTATATCTGAAAGAAGTACTAAGTATATGTTGTCTAAAGATGCCAATAGTAAAACTACATAACCACATGCCTCAATTTACTTAGAAAACAGGAGTTAGGAAAACCTGGTAATTCCAGTAATAATGTGTGTGATAAGTTAGTAATCAGTTTCCTAACACACACACACACACATACATACACACACACACATACATACACACACACACACACACACACACACACCCCACAGTGAAAAAAAAAAACAAATTTCTTTATATCATGAACTGGTATAGTTTTGTGGCCCCAGTCTAAACAACCGAATTTGAACAGGATTAAATAGCAATGTTCCAAAAGGAGTAGTGTGGGAAGAGAACATGCATCAGTTGGAAATAGAGGTCACTCTACATGTAAGTCTTCTGTTGTGATATGAATCTGAATTGTTCCAATAGACTCACATTTTTTGAAAAGTTGCTTCTCAGCTGGCACTGCTAGTGTGGAAGGCCCTGAAAACTTTGGAAGGTAGGGGACAGTAGGAGGAATTAAATCAGTAGAAGTGTGTTCTTGAAGGTCACAAAAGTCCCTGGTCCCCTCCTCACTCTCTGCTTCCTGTGTATCTGCTATAAGGTTAACAACCTCCTTATCCACATGCTCTTTCCATGTGCTGGGCCTCACAGTGAAGCAGAATTGATGCAGCCATGGACTCCATCAGAATAACGTCTCTGAAACTGTGAGCCAAACACGTCCTACCTGGCTTGTGTTGTTTTTATTGGACGTCTGTTGCTGCTGTTGTTTTTCACTGAGATGAAAAAGTAATGGATACCTTCTCTTTATAAAGCTTTGTTATGTGGCCCCTTATCTCCAACTGTTCCTTACGAACCCTCTTCTCTGGGAAGCTGGACCTTCTCTGGTCAGACAGCAGCCTGCCACACTCTACGCCACACCTTTAACCTGAAGACTCACTTTTGCCTTCATCTCTGACTCTCTCAAATTCTTCTGGTGACCAAATGTGCATTGTACTTGCAGCCATGAACTTTTCTGAACTTTATTCCAATCTAAGTTAAAATTAGCATTTATTTATCACATATATATGTATATCTATGTGTTTATATATGTATATATGAATATACATACAGACATACTTCATACATATGTAGGTATATATACGTGTATTGTATGATTTTATATGTATACTTAATATATACATATATGTGTATGTATACATATATACACACATATAATCATATATATCATATAATCACATATACTATATAATACTTCCCCCAAATAAATGTCATCACTTAGGAGTAACATCAGCCTCTTACTGCCTGCTTCAGAGTTTCTCTAGGAAGTTTCTCTCCACCTTTACTTGAAAATGTGCAAATGTGCTAGAACCTTTTCAAACCTTCACCTCTAAGTTTTTCTCTGGTTTTCTTAGCATAGTTTATTTATTTGCCAAATTTTCTCTTCCAAGCATCCTTTCTTCCTCTATTCTGTTCTGCATTTTCCCCCACCCAGGGTTTCTGAGTCTCTCACCTTCTCCCTGGCCCATGTCTCTGCAGCTGACTGCTGTTTCTTCCTCTCCACAGACTAAGGATAATCTCGACACTGTCCATTTCTCTTCCTCAAGCCCACTATTCTGTTCCTTTTTCTGAGCCCCCACCTCTTGTATGCTGGTTATGGTTGTTGTTCTTGTTTGTCAACTTGACACAATCTAGAGTCAGTAGAGGGAGAGCCACAATTAAGAAAGTGCTTCAATCAGATAGTCCTGTAAAAGGTCTGTGCAGTGTTTTCCTAATTAATGACTAATTTGGGAGGACCCAGAATGATTGATGTGGGAGGACCCAGAATGATTGATGTGGGAGGACTCAGAATGATTGATGTGGAAGGACTCAGAATGACTGATGTGGGAGGACTCAGAATGGCTAATGTGGGAGGACTCAGAATGGCTAATGTGGGAGAACTCAGAATGACTGATGTGGGAGGACTCAGAATGATAGATGTGGGAGGACTCAGAATGGCTAATGTGGGAGGACTCAGAATGACTGATGTGGGAGGACTCAGAATAGCTAATGTGGGAGGACTCAGAATGACTGATGTGGGAAAACCAAGAATGATTGATGTGGGAGGAACCGGCATGCTATGAGCACTGCTATCCCAGGGCAGGTGGTCTTGTATGGTTATGAGAGCAAACGTGGCAAGAAGAGAGAGAAGTCAATAAACAGCATTCCTTCATGGTCTCTACTTCAGTTCCTGCTACCATGCTGCTGTTGGGGTTCTCTTCCCTGACTTTCTTCAGTGGTGTGCTATGATACAGAAGTGTAAGCTGAAACAAACCCTTTCCTCTAAGTTGGTTTTGGTCATGGTCTTTAATGGCAGTGACTCAGACACTATCCTTGAGTTTCTTTTCATTCTTCATCCTTTCTCCTATGATAAGCGTATCTGTCCTCGTGTCTAACTTCAAAATTCTCTATTTATGACTTCATTTGAACTTTTAGTGACTCCATATAGGGTCTCAGACCTTAGGCTGCCATCCACTGGGAAATTGAACAGCTTGTATCAGAATTAAATCCAACTTGGTTCCCAAACATCTATTTTTTTTTCTGTTGTTTGTTTTCTTAGCTGATTACATCAGCATTTCCCCAGACCTCCCTATCAGAGATTCATCATGCAGAACCTCCATCTCTTCTCTGCCTCAGTGCTAATTACTTACCATGTACTACGAATACCTACTAGAGCAATTGTTCTCAACCTGTGGGTCATGATCCTTTTGAGGTCACATATGGGATGTTTAAATCACAATTTGTAACTGTAGCATAAATACAGTTATGCAGTAGCAACAAAAATAACTATGGTTGGGGTCATCACATCATGATCAACTGTACAAACTGGTCTCAGTATTAGGGAGTTTGAGAAGCAATGAACTAGAGTGTCCACTCTGTGTATACATTGTACTGCCCTTGGTGGTGACTGCCTAGTGTCAAGACTATTGCTGAGTTCACTGGCATCCCCCATTTTTTCCCTAAACTCTTGACCTTCTTACAGTCCTCCTAATAGAATCTTCATGAAACGTTCACTCTGCTGTCTGAGCAGGATGAAGCCCAAACCCAACTCTGAAAACCTTGAAGACCATTCCTTATTCTTTGACACACCCAGTGCCATCCACCTCTTTAATCCTAACACTTTCACACTCCAGCTTCCAAGAGTTGTGTTTTTTCCTCCAGTCAAAAGAAGTCATTCTAGCTTTAGCCCCTGCTGTTTTCCTGTCTTCACAAAGCTGACATCTTCACATGATAGCAAGGTCTCTTCTCTCAGGGGTCACCCCTGTGTGAATCACCCTTGGACCACACAAACTAACTGTATCCTCTCTCCCAATTCCACCCTGCCTCTCTTTCATGTTCACTTTTCTTTTATTTCTTCTAAATTTATCTCAGCATCTGAAAACACTGGTCCACTTTCATATTTATTTAATTTATTCCTGACACATCATGTGTAAACTTATGAACATGGATCCTGTCTCACTTCCTTCCATATTTGGCACAGGAAGCATGAAGTAAGATATCTTTTCACCAATTTGTACATCTTCATATTCTCTCTGATTATATGCCTGTGATAACATTTAGCATATTACCACTTCATTGAAACAAGATATGAGATAGACAGAATGCAAGACATCTTGAAACATACGTGAAGAAGGAAAACCGTGTCTAACTAATTGTAGTTTTCAGTATCATTTTCCCTAGTGATTTCTGGGGTTTTTAAATCATGCTATGAACAATATTCTTTAAATATTCAATATGTTAGTTTCTAATTATATCAATTATATGTTTACATTAACCTTGTATCATGAGCTTATTAAAATTTACAACTTAGTAGTAACTGCTAAAGGTCCTATTTCTATGTACACAATCATGTTGTTTGCAAATAAAAAAGTTTTATTCTTGCATTTAAAGAGGGACACTCAATGATTATTATTTTAAGTACAAGCTATAGAAACTAAAAGCATCAGAAACCATGGATGCTGGGGGGATAACTGTCACGCTAGATGGAGAATAATAACATAATGGAGAAACTCATTGCAATAGTTTAAAAACACTTGTCTTACAGCAATGTTAGATCAATTATCCTCACTGTATTTGAATTCCTGGAAAATAATATCATCTCTTGACTGTCTGCCTACAACCTATAAAACACATTAAGGTAATTTTCTCAAAGAAGATACTTAAAATATGTTACTCAAATACAATTGAAATACCCCAGTGCTGCCCACAAGGTATATTATTGATAAATGGTTATTGATAAAGTATAAGAACCAGTGAACGAGCTTTAGTTTACTGAATGATGAGCTCATGTTCATCCCTGCTAAGGAAATATGAGACACAAGAAAACAGAGGGTTGCCAGTCATGACACAGAACTACCTCCTCTACAGGTAATGTGGAAAAGGTATAGCAAAGGAGGCTCTACCTGTGCATTTCTTTATGTGACTGTTTCTCTTCCCATGTGATCCCAATTTGCATCCAAAATTCTCTTCCCAAAATTCTGCAAACCACACATTTCTTCGATTATTGGCAAGAGTTCGGCTTCTAAAGTATCGATCAAACCCTATTTTGAAGGAAAAAGATATGATTTCAGTATTCATTCAAAACCAAAACAAAATACAACCAGAACTTTGAACAAATGTATCATTAACAATATTTATAACATATTATATATGTACATATTATATATAATAAATATCGTATATGTGAATAAAACACACACGCACATATATATATACACAAATGAATAATTCTTTTCTCTCTCTCTCCTAACATAAATTGACTTGACACTCCAGACTTTTTGTATCTAATCCTACTTCAACCTCTATGTCTCCTGTATGTTCTATTTTCAGCTAATTCAATAAGGCAATCAGAAATGAAACAATCTTATAGAGTCATGGCTAAGTAGTCTGAATGATTAGTTTTCTCAGGAAACTACCTCGTTTAAGGGAAGACATAGAAACAATGCCTTACTCCAGAGGATAATATTAAAGATAGGAATTTAGGTCATTGTCAAGAGTGTTAGGAGGATATTTTGGGAACAGACCACCCATCTTTAAGGTTTCCTCCAAGTTGGTTTCACTTATTTTTCCATAGGGTCAATTAATATAATGTATCCAGTGGTTTAATCAAATCTTTCCTGGTAACAAGCTACAACCCTCATAAATGTCCATTAAAGTGCACAAAAGTAAACTACAGTAACTAGCATCATGAAATTGTCTAATTTTAACATAGTTTTCTTTCACAAGGAAAAAAAATCTTTAAACTACACTTTTAGCACTTATTGGTTGCATAGTGGAAATGAATATTCTGCCAATAGAGGTGTATATTCCATCCGGAGTCAACAATGATGATGATAACTCAGAGTTGAATTATAACTTTGACTATTTCATTTCTTTATTTTTCTCCAGTGTTGTAGATTAAACCCAGAGCTATATGTACCCTATTCAAGTGGCTGATTACTGAGCTATGTCCCCAGCATGCATCTGAACTTTGAGTTGACTGAAATAAAACAAATTATCCTTATTGCATCCTTACCATCAATTGATGCCCTTTTGGGCAAAATTGTCACGGCCCCTTCTGCGATCGCCTCCTGTTGATAGACAGGGGCAATTTTGGATCCCCAACTATCTGAGCCAATCCATAGGAAATGCCCGCTTTGGTTTAACTTTTTAGCTGCTTCCAATATCCTCCTATAAGAATAAGATGAAATAAGCATTTATCATTTATTGTGAAGTACTATAGTTATAAAGCTCATAACACCAGTGCTGAAGCCTCAGTGTGTCCTCCAAATTCCATGTATTATGGCAACTTCATTTTCCAATTGATATGTTAATGGTTTAGTGGTGGGATTCTTGGTGGGGTGTAATCAGGTTTGACTAAGTAGGGAGTGTGGGTCCCAGGATGACATGAATGTCCTTCTGAGGAGAGAAGCAAAGCCCAGAGTGAGACGCTTCTCTGACTTGCCATATGTTGTCCTCCCTTTAAAAGCTGCCTCGATGGGTTTTTGATCCTATTGCACATAATGGCTTTGTGGGAGCCTAGGTAGTTTGGATGCTCACCTTAATAGACCTGGATGGATGTGGGTGGTCCTTGGACCTCCCACAGGGCAGGGAAACCTGATTGCTCTTTGGCCTGAGGAGGGAGGAAGACTTGATTGGGGGAGGGAGGGGGAAATGGGAGGTGGTGGCGGGGAAGAGGCAGAAATCTTTAATAATTAAATAAAAAAAAAAAGCTGCCTCGAAGCAGCTAGAACCCTACTCTTGAGTCTCCAGAGCCAAGAGCCAAACAAGCTTTTTCCTTTATAAATTTCCAAGTCCACAGTATTCATTGATAGCAACAAAAAGTGAAACCAACACAGTTTTATAAAGTTAAAAACATTTAGTGGGACACTGTTGAACAATTAGTCGATCATGCTAATTACTTGAGCCTTATCATCTCCTAAAGGAAATGCAGATGAAACTCCAGCATGTGTTAATTGGGCTAATCCTTAACGTGTTCTCATCGCTGTCTCTCATTTTGATTTAGCTTGTCTTACTCAGTTCCAGGTTTTACTCTATGGGCATTGCTGATATGGAAATGAGAAGGGTGTGGTGTCAGAAGCAGAAGGTAGATTGTGTGCAAAGGAACCTAGCAATTCTTGTGAATCTCACCAGATTTTGCACTGTTCATAAAATATGTTTAGAAAGGATGTGGGGCACAAATATGATCTTATATCCTGCAAGAAAGTAATCAGCACCTGATGTCGTCTTCGTTGGCAAACATGATCACTGCACGCGCATTAGGTGTTTCCAGAAGGCGTTTGATAATTTTTTCAAATTCTCCAGGTCTTGGTTCACGTGGGATTTTCTGTGACTGAGCAATGCAAACACCACCTGTTTGAGGGGGAAAAGTTTGTTTCAGAAAAAGCACGTGTTTAATTAAATCTTTTTAAATTAAATCTTAATGAGGTTAATTGCATTGTAAAAGCACACGATTTAATACAAAATATTGTTTTCCTAAACATGTGCCATTCTAGCGCATGGAAAGTGATTGTACCTGTTTTATTATAATATATGCACAAAGTAAATAACACCAAAAAGGGCTTGATTTCCTTCCACAAATTTAAACATTTTGTTGTTTTTTTGTGGTGGTGATCGTGAAGGTTTAGAGAAGTGCTGGAACTTAAGATCTGTGAGGAGATCCTGGGGATGGAAGGGCAAAGGGGACACCTTACAATTATTTATTGTAAGACTAAATGCGCATTATAAGATTATGTCTGACTATATATTCCATGTGAGGCTACTACCAAACAGCAAGGTCCTTTTTCTTCTTTTTATTACTAGTAGATAACATTTAACGTTAATTTTGGTTTTTGCTCATAGTATTGCTTCCTACATCAGCAGATTATGCTGTGAACTATCCAACAAGTCTCAAAGATTCAAGCACTGGCTTGACATAAGCTTCAATCATACAAATCAAAAGAGCTATTTGAGCCCAAACAAAGAATAGGAGAATTGGAAGGAAAAGGAAAGAAAGAGGCAAAGAAGGAAGGATCCAAGACTCTTTCAGTCTTTTCTAAAACAATGAGAAGCCAAATAAAAGTTTAGAAAAGCCTCTGCCCCTGAGACTCCAACATAGGGGTAGAAGAAAGCGTTTTTGTTTTGTTTTGCTTTCCTAATTGCAGTGGAACAGAGACAAAACATATCCTAACACTGGTAGAGAAAATAGAATTAGCTATAGGTTTTTTCTGTTTTTTTTTGTTTTTTTTTTTTGTATTGTAACTCAAATGGGCTTTTTTGAGTCAGTTGAGAATGAAGTTTTCATTTGTGATACTGCTTTAGTAGGTAAAGGTATGTTTACTCCCAACACCTGATAACAACCAGTCACTCAACAATTATTGGCTAATGCATAATTATATATTATGCATTAGATCCTGCAATATCTATCTAATCTAGAAGACACCATCTAATCTGAAGACAGACACTGTAACAAATTACCATGGAATATGTAATAAACTAGAGAATTACAAAAATAGATTATGTAATGGGAGCAAGGAGGAAAGATAATGAGATCTTGGAAGAGTCAGGTTTCAAGGAACACATGCAAACACACACACACACATACACACAACACCCCTGTGTGAGGAAAAGAGAGAGGTTCATAACAGACTACAAGGTATGAAAGAGCCTACCTTAATATCAGCCTAGAGTACAAATGGATTAAGTTTGCTCAGAGTGGCCATTTCAGAGCAAGAATACATTTGTCAGAATTGCCAAGGACTGCATGTGAAATATCCAAGCACTGAAAGTTAATCCCCAGGTGATGGTATTAAGACAAGGTTGTTGGGAGGAGACTGAGTAACAAGGATTGAGCCCTCATGAACCAAATTAGTATCCTTTCGTAAAGAAGAAAGAAATAAGGGGGGAAGAGAAAATAGAAAAGGAAGAAGAGAAAGAGAAGGGAGAAGAGAGACCAGAGAACTCTTTTATACTACAGGCCACCCGAGAACACAATAAAACAATTATCTTTGAAGCAAGAACTGAGCCATCTGAAGACTCCATCCACACTGGTACTTTGTTCTCAGACTTCTCACCTCCAGAGGCGTGAAGAATAAATCTCATTGTTTATCAGTCACCAGCATACTGCAATCTATTACAATAGCTTGCTGGAACTAAGACATTACATAATTTAGACTTCATCCTGAAACAAAATAAGAATTCATTTAAAGCTAACCATCCAGAAAGAGATAATCTTTCTTTTAGGAAGAAAACTGAGCCTAGCAACAGACAAGTGGTTGAATGTGTGTGATCAGACCTGATGTGTACAGAAGAAACAGAAGAGTAAATACTGATTAGTTTTCTAATATGTTTGAAATTATCAAAAATCGACCCTGTAGTAGAAATGTATGCACTAACCTTGTGCTATAGTCCTCAGGGACAGAGCTGTTCATAGTGGGGCTGCTTCCTATACTTACCGACTAGTATACCAGTAAGAGTATAGTGATCAATTCATTACACAGTAAATGTTGACACAGTATTTACAAAATATGTGTAGGGAATGAAGATATAAGGGTCAATAAAATGGACAAGCTCTCTGCTTCTGCTTCATAGAATTTAGAAATAGAAACATTTCGGGCTTTGCAAATTATTGCTAGCCCTGTGAAGAAGAAGGGGGTTTACTTTGGCTGGTGCAGACGGTGGTCAGGAAAGGGTACTCTGAAGTTGCATAATTTAGTTGGCCTCAAAAGGATGAAGTACCTGTAGAGCATAGCATAGGAATTGTAAGGAAAAAGCTGGAAAAAAAAAAAAAACAAGCAATGAGTACAGAAGTCAGTTCTCAATGGCCCGTGGAAAACACTGACTGCCTGAGCATGGCATTTCACGAATGAAAATGCATGAGGACTCCTGATGTCAAGGGAGACCCAGAGTGTAGACAATAGAAGCAGAAATCCCACTGAGAAGGTTATGGACATCCGTGGTGGGGAACAGTGAGTAAGACAATGCCACCAAAGGTAGAAAGGACAGACAGCTCTATCGGAGATTCTGAACTGGAAACAATGATGCTTCTTATTGACTTGATATGAACAGTAAAGTAACAGGAAGTCACTACATGTTCTTCCATGGATTCGGTCATGGTGACCAGTTTTGTGAAGACATGATTAAACAAACAGATAATACAAGAGGCCCAGCAGGCACATGGGAGAGATGATTAATTCAAGGCAGGTGTCTTCAGAATACCTGTGGAACATCCGTCAGACTAAAGGGTGTTTCTGGAGCTAAGGAGACAGGAAATGCAGCCACCACTCTGTCTGGTGTTAGGATTGAGGATTGAGCTTTAGATCAGCAGACAGAAGGAAGCTGAGGGAGACCTGAACAAATCGCATGCTCTGGATAGGGATCCAGTGAGAGGCTGGGAACAAAGATCACGTCTTTGAGGAATATTTTCGAACCCAAACTGGAGGAACGCTGAGAACTATACTTGCTTTAAAACTCAACAATGGCTGAATGACAACATAAGGTGACTGCCAAAGGGCGACATGAAACCGCAACAACTCGTCAAGGAACAATGGATGCTTCAGAATATGGCTGCCTTTTTAATTAAAGTGCCATGATTACTTAAGTACTACGTAAAGACCTGTTATATCCTTGGCGTCGTTCTGAGACCGCTTCCAACTCCAGAGTCAGAAAAAACGGAAGCTGGAATTTTTTTCATTATACTTATTTCAGGTGAATCATTCTTCACATATGGTTTAGTCTGAAGTCAGTGGCAGGCTTTCTCACTGAGGACCTGGTAGAGATTTTTGTTTATAAAATTCTGGTCTATGTAGGGTAGATTTTAACAAAGGATATATCCACTTTTTTTTTTTTTTCAAAATTTTCCCTTCCCCTTACACTTCTCAATCTGGCCAATTTGTTCTGTAAAGGTTACATCTTTAATCTATTTCAGATGAACCAATACCTTTGGAGAAAACCCACTGGACATGGCATGTTGATGTTTGGTACCTTATGGATATTTTATTAAGTTACATGGTGACTGCTTCTCCAGTGATTTGCATGAGAAGATTAGATCATCTTCCTTAGCCCTGAAACTCATTCACACTTTCTATTTCTACATCATTCAAAAGAGACAGCCAGTTAATCCATTCATAAGCACCCATAGTCTGCTATGTTTCGGAAGCTATATAGGCATGCAAAGATTGCCTGTACTCAGCAGTTTCATCAGTTCGCAGAGAGACAAGATGTGCATGTGAGAGTCAGACAAGAGAATAACACCGGATGACAAAGAAAGGTAGCACAAGAGATCTATCAAAACACAGACATAAAGGGCAAACAAGCCATAGTCCCAGATGGGCCACTGATTTTGTATTAAAATCAATCATTTCAAATGTTAGAATTAATTTTAAAATATTTAAAAATAAAGTGAAATTCAGCCAAATATTCAGTCCTAATGAAAGATGCATTTCCCACATAACATTCCACAATATTTTTTTACTCCCCCACAAAAAATATTGCCTTAATTTTAACACCTACAAGGAAGAGATGGTGCCTCTCCTTAGGGAATTTGCATCTGTGCTCTGATAGCTCACGCTGAGAAGTTACTGACTGAGTATGATTCTAGAAGCACTAACTTTCCTTTCCCACAGCATCTAGTGTTACTGTGCTACAAGAAACAATTTTAAAGTTTGGTATCCATCTACTCCCCCAAAAGCATCAGAGGGGAATTTGTAACTATTTGTCCAGTGTTTTTGGACTGGTCCTTTCCACTTGTGTAATGTCCCCTGTTTCATTACTCAACAATCATTCAAGATCATCGCCTATGTAAACACATCGCTAGCTCTCCACTCTCATCCACGCTGGGATCCCACCGCCACACCTAACAGCAGCTCTCTGAGGTTGTTTTTATCACTACTTTCCTGAGAGGGTAACAGAAACAGGGGCATCAATCGGCTGCTGGAGGCCGAATTGCCAGCTCACAGCCAGAACAACTGAAGTGTAGACTTTCCCCTCACCATGCCCATTCTTGATTAACTATACATGTAGCATAATGGCTTGATAGCTGCGGATCACTGATGAATAAGATAAAGCAAATTTAAAGACTCATTTAAAAAACCCAGCAGGCTATTCCTGGTAAATCTGATTGACAGCTGCACAAATACAGCACTTCTATTGAGTATTAAGAACTTAATTAAGATACTTAGAACTTTGGAAGCTTCTAGAATGGACTTAAACTTCGGCATATAGTCATTCTATACTCAGTGCTTCCCAATCGTTTCTGTAAATGTGTATCCTCAGAAGATTTTCCTTCGGTACCTTGGCTCCTATTTCATCTTTCTACTACATCAACCACAGTGACTGAAATATTTATGTTTTTCCTTCTCCCTGATTCCACTAGAACACTACAGCCACTGAATTCTTCCCTTTCCTCTCATTACAGTAACCCCAATACCTATTAGATTTTGCTTAGCACACAGACATTTTAATATTCACGTATTGGAGGAATAAATGTAAGGTCTGTGACTGACAGTTTTTGAGATACAGAAATAGATAGAGACAGTTCTGCTTTCAGAGGCCCATCAGCCAGGCGGAGAAAAGATTGGATACATGTAAACATGTGGTCAGAAATGTGTCTTAACAATAGAAATGAAAATAAAATAGGGGTTGTGGTAATGGAGAAGACCTTACCACTGAAATAGACTCTGCCTCCCTAAGTTCTTTTCACCAGGATATCATGGGCTAGGAACCTACCTAGGCCATGGTACAGCCATCTGTAGGGTGGCACTATAATTTGTTGCATAGATATGAGAATCAATTTGTAAACAATGTCAGGGCTATTACCTCTTGAAGAAGGTGAGACTTGTGGGTGAGGGATCTGTTGTCTCAGACCTGGGTGATGAGACCTGTGGGTGATAGGGCTGCTGTCTCAGGCCTGGGAGATGAGAGACTTGTGTGCATTGGTTTGGTAGTACGGAGACAAAGTGGTATGTGAAAGAAAATGAACCTGCTGTCCGCAGACCTGAGAGCAGATCTTGTGTGACCTCAATGAGGAGGTCATAACATCACCCAAGGACATTACAGGAACCCAGTAAGAAGGTTGGAGTTCTAGAAAATGCAGCACATGTTCACTGTCAATACTCATCTTCAACAGGCAACCACTATCACCGACGTTGAGAGGATGTTTGATGTCCAGATCTAAAACACGGGGTTTTCAACAGATCTGACTTTCCTACCGTCCATCATTCTTCGCATAGCATCATCAAATATCCCACGTTCTAGGAGGTGGCTTTTGCTCACTTGCCTATACCAAGGAACAGAATGAATTGGATATATTTCAGGAAAAGGGGATGGGGGGGGGGAGTAAAGGGAAGGAGAGATACAGTAGCACTTTTTCTGACCCCAATAATATAGATCTCCTTTCAAATACAGTCAATAAATAACATCTCAAACATTTAGGTTTAAAATTAGGGGTTGACTAGATGGCTCAGTAGGTAAAGGCTTCTGCTGCCAAGCCTGACATTCTGAGTTCAGTTCCCAGAACTCGCAAGATATAAGGAGAGAGCTGACTCCAGCAAACTGTTCTCTGACCTCTGCACACACACACACACACACACACACACACACACATCGGGGGGGGGGAGAGAGAGAGAGAGAATAAATACATAAATAAATGAATGCAATAAAATTTCATTAAATTTGAACTTTTTAAAATAATAAGAATTGCAACAAACATGCTATTCAAGTATTAATGGTGCTTATTATGATGGAGTAGTTATGAAAACAGTTACATGCTGCTTTATGTAAAAGTTTGCCAGGAATCATGGTGGTGTCCATTCTTAGCAGGTCTAGAGGTCACAGAGCCTGATCTTCCAAGCCTGGCTCTTGTCAACTACTCAAGGAGCCATGAAACCTCAGATGAAGGTTTCCAGGACTCAAGATTACCTGGTAGAATTTGGAGGCCACCCGTCACCTAATACCTTGGGAACAGCTGTGGTAGGAAACCAGATTCTGAGAGTGATTTTTGTTCCCTATTGACCTCCACAGACTCCTGAAGCTTTGTGTGGAAAGCACAGAAAGCCCTTGGTGCAAGTGTGCTGTGACATGGGCAAGGCCATGTCAGGGACTCTAGTTACAGGAATGGCTAAGCTGCCCTCCCACCCTGGGATAAGGCTCAGAGGGAATGGCCGAGCCCTCTTCTTGGATCTGAGTGCAAATGTTGATAGTGTGTTCAGCAAATGTCCACCATAGCTTTCCTCCCTCAGATAGTTACAGTTTGCAGGCTACTCCCCTACAGAGACTGATCCACGATCCAAGTGTATATCATGAACATGTTATCTGTATATGTCTTACTTAAAGTGAATATTACTGTAATGAAACATCATGTTCAAAAGTAACTTGGGAAGGAAATGGTTTATTTCACTCACAGTTCCATGTAAGAGTTAACCAGTTAGGGCAGGACTTGAGCAGGGCAGGGACCTGGACGTAGGAGCTGATGCGAGACCATAGAGGAGTACTGCTTACTGGCTTGCTTCTCAAGGCTTTCTCAGTCACTTTTCTTACAGAACCCAAGAACATCAGCCTAGGGATGGCATCACCCACTTCCCCATGCCCCATCAATCACTGATTAAGAAGAAAATGTTATACAGCCCAATCTTGTAAAGGCATCTTCTCAGTTGAGGTTCCCTCCTTCCAGATGACTCTAGATTATGTCAATTGACCTAAAATCAGCCAATAAATTATATAAATCCACCTGCTTTTTCAACTGTATGCAATAACCCCACCTCTCTTATGTAATAAACATGCTGAGCTTCAGATATGTTTGTGGAGGCAGAGCTGTAGCTTCTCCATCAGACAGCTTAGACCACCTGATCACAGTCAGCTGTGATCACTGGAGGATAAGACAGCTCTTTTTGTGCACTGTGCCTCCTATGTACAACTGGCTTAGAAAATGACTCAGATTCTGAGAAAACAATCCACGGCTGTGAAGGTAATGTAAAAATCCACCACATCAGCCAATGACCATTGGACTAAGAAGGTCCTGACTATCAGAGAGGACAGCTTCTTTTTTTGGTCCCTGTATTGACTCCACTAATCCAAAGCAAGGATGAAGAAAAAGGCTCCCTGAGACAGGACCAAAGTAAAAGTAAATGAGAACTTACTGTCACAGATATAAAGTGGTTACTCCAAGTTATATACACGCATATAAAAATTCAGAGACATCTCTATTTACCCCTAAGCCACAGGTTCACCTTCACCAATTAAAGGAAGAGATGGGCAGAAGGCATTGTAACAACACATCCAACAATATAAAGACCAATATGGTACCACCAGAACCTAGTGAGTGATCCTACAACAGGAATACCTGAATATTCTATGACAAAAACCAAATTTAAACATTAGCTATCCAAATATCCAGAAAATAATAGAAGGAAAACTCCAACTCCAGAAAGTTAATTTAACTGCACCCATAAAAAGACAGGCAACAAGTAACCTCACACCTCACAATAGTAAACCTCAAAAAATTGAAATACACAAAAACTAGCACCAAAAATAACAGGAATAACCAATCACTGATTGTTAATATCTCTTAATATCAATGTACTCAATTCACTTATTATTAAAGACACGGGTTAACAGACCGGATATGCAAATAGGATCCATCTTTCTTCTGGATACAAGAAACACACCTCAACTTCAAAAGCAGACATTATCTCAGAGTAAAGGATTGAGAAAAGATTTTTCAATAAAATGGACCTAAAAAGCAAACAGTGGTAGCTATCATAATATCTAACAAAATAGACTTCAAAATAAAGTCAAAAGAGATAAAGTAGGACAGGTCATACTCATTACAGGAAAAATCCAACAAGATGAAATCTCAATCCTGAACACCTATGCCCTAAATACAAGAAGAACTGCATATCTAAAAGAAACATCACTAAGGCTTAAATCATACATCAAACCTCATACACTAATAGTAGAAGATTTCAACACCCTATTCGCACTAATGGACAAGTATGCCAGATAAGAACTTAGGAAGAAATAAGAGAACTAACAGATGTCATGACTCAGATGGACTTAACAGGCATATACAGAACATTCCACCCAAACACAAAAGGATAAACCTTCTCAGCACTTCATGGAACCTTCTCTAAAATTGATCACATACTCTGTAACAAAGCAAATCTCAACAGATACAAAAGAATTTGGAATAATCTTTTGTATCTTATTGGTTCACCTGGTTTAAAGTCAGAATTTAACATCACTAATTGCAGAAAGCCAATGAACTCATGGAAACTGAACAATGCTCAACTGAATCACCCCTGAGTCAAGGAAGAAATAAATAAAGAAATCAAAGACTTTATAAAATTCAATAAAAATGAATGTACAACATATCCAAACTTATGGGACACTTTGAAAACAGTGCTAAGAGGAAAACTCACAGCACTAAGTGCTTACTTAGGAAAGTGAAGAAATCTTACACTAGTGACTTAACAGTACATATGAAACCTCTAGAACAAAAGAAAGCAAACTCACCCAAGAACAGTATACACCAGGAAATAATCAAATTAAGGGCTGAAATCAATAAAATAGAAACAAAGAAAACCACACAGAGAATCAATGAAACAAAGAGCTGGTTCTTTGAGAAAGTCCACAAGACATACCTTTATCCAAACTAACCAAAAGGAAAAAAGGGAATATGCAAATTAACAAAATCAGGAATGAAAGGGGGCATAACAACAGACACAGAAGAAATCCAGAGAACCATTAGGTCATACTTCAAAAACCTCTACTTCACAAAATTGGAAAATTGAAAGTAAATGGACCATTTTCTAGATAGGTACCACATATCGAAACAGATAAGCAATTTAAATAGACCTATAACCCCAAAGAAAATAAAAGTAGTCATCAAATGCTTCCCAACAATAATAAAAGAAAAGAAAAGAAAAGAAAGCCCAGGACCAGATGGTTTCAGTTCAGAATTCTACCAGAATTTCAAAGAAGAGTTAACAATAACAATACTCCTAAAATTAGTCCACACAATATAAACAGGAGGGACATTGCCAAACTCTTTTTATGAGGCAACAGTTACCCTGGTACCTAAACTACACAAAGATGCAATTAAGAAAGAGAATTACAGACCAATTTCCCTTAAGAACATTGATGAAAAAATACTCAAGAAGATACTGGCAAACCAAATCCAAGAACATATAAAATAAATCATCCACTATGATCAAGTTGGCTTAATCTCAGAGATACCGGGATGTTTCAACATATGAAAATCTATCAAGGTAATCCACCATGTAAATAAACTGAAAGAAAAAAATCATATGATCATCTAACTAGCTGCTGAAAAAACATTTGACAAAACCCAACACCCCATCATGATAAAGATCTTGGAGAGATCAGGGATTTGAGAAATGTGTCTAACATAATAAAAACAATATACACCAAGGCAACCGCCAGCATCAAATTAAATGGAGAGAACTCAAAATGATACCACTAAAATCAGGAACAAAACAAGGCTGTCCACTCTCTCCATATTTATTCAACATAGTACTCAATGTTCTAGTTAGAGCAATAAGATAATGGAAGGAGAACAAGGGGATTCAAATTGAAAAGGACGAGGTCAAACTTTCACTATTTGCAGATGATATGATAGTATACATAGTGACCCCAAAAATTCTATTAAGGAACACCTACAGCTAATAAACACCTTAAGTAATGTGGCAACAAGACAAACTCATTAAAATAATCAGTCGTCCTCCTGTGTACAAACGGCAAATGACTGAGAAAGAAATCAAAGAAACATCACCATTTTTATTAATTTTTATTGAGCTCTACATTTTTCTCTGCTCCCCTCCCTGCATCTTCCCTCCCCCTTTCAACTCTCTCCCAAGGTCCCCATGCTCCCAATTTACTCAGAGATCTCGTCTTTTTCTACTTCCCATGTAGATTAGATCTATGTAAGTTACCCTTAGTGTCCTCATTGTTGTCTAAGTTCTCTGGGATGTGGTTTGTAGGCTGGTTTTCTTTACTTTATGCTTAAAAACCACCTATGAGTGAGTACATGTGATGATTGTCTTTCTGTGTCTAAGTTACCTCACTCAAAATAATCTTTTCTAGATCCATCCATTTTTCTGCCAAATTCAAGATGTCGTTAATTTTTTTTCTGCTATGTAGTACTCCATTGTGAAAATGTACTACATTTTCCTAATCCATTCTTCAGTCGAGGGGCATTTAGGTTGTTTCCAGGTTCTGTCTATGACAAACAATGCGACTATGAACATAGTAAAGCACATGTCCTTGTGACATGATTGAGCATCCTTTGGATATATACCCAAAAGTGGTATTACTGGGTCTTGAGAAAGATTGTTTTCTAATTTTTGGAGAAATCACCACACTGACATCCAAGGAGACTGTACCAGCCCCAGCAGCACAGACACTAAGAGAAATAATTAATAAATGGAATATCTTGAAACTGAAAAGCTTCTATAAAGCAATGGACATGGTCAACAAGACAGAATGACAGCCTACAGAATGGGAAAAGATCTTCACTAACCCCACATCAGACAGAGGTCTAATCTCAAAAATATACAAAGAACTCAAGAAATTGGTCATTAAAAGAACACATAATGCAATAAAAAAAAATGGAGTACAGACCTAAACAGAGAACTCTCAACAGAGGAATCTAAAATGGCTGAAAGACACTTAAGGAAATGTTCAACATCCTTAGTCATCAGAGAAATACAAATCAAAACAACTCTAAGATTCCATCTTACACCTGTAAGAATGGCCAAGATCAAAACCACTGATGACATCTTATGCTGGAGAGGATGAAAAGGGAACACTTCCGCACTGCTGGTAGGAACATTACCATTTTTAATAGCTACAATAACATAAAATATAAAACTAACCAAATAAAATAGTGAAAGACCTGTACGACAAGAAATTTTAAGTCTTTGAAGAAAGGAATTGTGTAAGATATAAGAAAATGGAAAGATCTGGCATGCTCTGGGATAGGTAGGACCAACATAATAAAACTGGCAGTCTTACTAAAAGCAATCTACAGATTTAATGCACTCCCCCTCAAAATCCCAGCACAATTCTTTACAGATCTTGAAAAAAAAATACTCAACTTCATTTTGAAAAATAAAAAACCAGGATAGCCGAAACAATTTTGTATAAGAAAAGAACTTACAAAGACATCACCATCCCTGAGATCAAGCTCTATTATAGCACTAATGAAAACAGCTTGGTATTGGCATAAAAACAGACAGTTATAACAATGGAATTTAATTGAAGACCTGATATTAATCTACACACCTGTGAACACCTGATTTTTGATAAAGAAGCTAAAATTAAACAATGTAAACAAGAAAACATCTTCAACAAATGGTGCAGGCATAACTGGATGTCAACATGTAGAAGAACACAAATAGATCTATATCTATTCTCATGTACAAGACTTAAGTCCAAATGGATCAAAGAATTCAACAGAAATCCAGTCACACTGAAGCTCACTAATGAAAATTTGGGAAGTAGCCTTGAACATATGGGCACAGGAGGCTTCTTTGTAAACATAACACTGATAGCACAGGCACTGAGAGCAACAATTAATAAAAGGGACCTCCTGAAATTGAGATTTTGTAAGACAAAGGACGTAGTCACTAAGACAAAATGGTAGCCTACGGAATAGAAAAAGATCTTCACTAACCACATATAAAACAGAGGACTGATCTCCAAAATACATAAAGAATTCATGAAACTAGACATCAAATTTCCAAATAATCCAATCATTAAAAAAAAAAAGGTACCAGTCTAAACAGAGAATTCTCAACAGAAGAATTGCAAATGGCTGAAAGACACTTAAGAAATTGTTCAACATCTTAGCATCAGGGAAATACAAATCAAAACAACTCTGAGATACTATCTTACACCAATCAGAATGACTAAAACACCAGAGATAGCTTATGCTGGAGACAATGTGGAGTAAAGGGAACACATCTCCATTGCTGGCGGGAGTGCAAACTTGTACAGCCACTTTGGAAATCAGTGTGGTGGTTTCTCAGAAAATTGGGAATCAATCTACCTCAATATCCAGCAATATTACTCTTGGGCATCTACTCAAAGTATGCACACTCATACCACAAGGACATTTACTCAACTGTGCTCATAGTAGCATTATTTGTAATAGCCATAACCTAAAAACAACCTAGATACCCTGCAACCAAAGAATGGTTAAAGACGATGTGGTACTTTACCCAATGGAGTACTACTCAGTGGTAAAAAAATGAAGACATCTTGAAATTTTCATGCAAATGTATGGAACTAGAAAAAAACATCCTGAGTAAAGTAACCCAGATAGACAAACATGGTATGTACTCAAAAGTGCCTATTATAGCTCACAATGATAACCAGCCTATAGCTCACAATCCCAGAGAAACAAGGTAACAAGGAGAACACTAAGAAAGACATACATGGATTCCCCTAGGAAGGGAAAACAGAGAAGATTCCCTAAAAAAAAAAATGGGAGTATGGGGGAGGAAAAGTGAGGGTGGTAGGGGAGGGGAAGGAGAGGAGAGGAGAAAAGAGGGGAACATGAGGGAATGGTAATGGGATGCTCAAGAAGGGGGAAGGACAGAGAGGGAGAGAAAGGAAAGAGATAATCTTGATTGAGGGAGCCATTAAAGGGTTAGCAAGAAACATGGCACTAGGGAAATTCCCAGGAATCCACAAGGATGACCCCAGATAAGATCCTAAGCAACAGTGGAGAGAAAGCTTTGCCTTGTAACCAGATTGATGGTTATTAATTGTCATCATAGAACCAGTCACTGATGGAAGCAGGTACAGAGATCTATAGAAAAACACTGGACTGAGCCACCAGAAACCAGTCCAACAGAGTGACAATATGAGCAAAAGGATCAAGAACATGATGGTGATACAGAAATAGCTGACCAGAGATAGTGAGAGCTCACTGACTCTGGACTGATAGCAGGGGAACCTGCATATGACCAAACTATGCCCATTGAATGTGGAGGACAATTGTGAGGCTTGGGCAGTCTGTGGGACCACCGGAAGTGGGACCAAGATTTATCTGTAGTCTTTGAACTGGTGTCTTGGAGTACATTCTCTTTGGAGGGATATTTTGCTCAGCCTAGATAAAAGGGCAAAGGACCTTGGTCTTGCCTGGAAGTGGAGTGTCAGACTTTGTTGATTCCCCATGGGAAACCTTACCCTTTCTGAGGAGTGGATGGGGGTGAGGGTAAGAGTGGGGTAGGAGGAGGGGAGAGAGTGGGAATGGGAAAGCTATGTAAAATATAAGAAAAGATTGTATTAAAAAAGTCTTATTTAAAAAGATGATTTTAAAATGTATCAATGAAAGGGAAAGTTATTTGAATGAGAAAACAAATCATAATTTTCAGGAACTTGGAATCTAGGCGAGGGCTCTTTATTTATTTATTTCATACCAGCAAGACTGGGTGTAAGATGTCATCAGACAGACCACTCACCAAGACACATAAGCAAAGGCTTCCTCAGTTGCTTGCAAGCCAGGCCCTACAAAGACAGCAGAACAAAAGGGCTCCCTGGGAAGGATCTGTGTGGCGCATGATTTTTCTCAAGACAACTTTCTAGGGATGGGTCAAGTGACAAATGAGGACGTGCAAGCCCCAGTGTTGCCATACAGCCACACTTGCTCTCATGCTAGGTCCTTCCACAAAAGAACATTCCTGTGGAATCGCTTCCCGCTCCTCCCCACATGGTTTCTCTAGAGTACAAATTAAAGGCAACCCCGGGAGTGGATTGTGACACATTCTACCCATCTGTGGGGAGCATTAAACAATACTATAGTTTTTCTTTTCTAGTCTTGAATGTGGTTGACAGTTGTGTGGCTGGGGCAGATTGAGGGGCCACAGGCAGGGGCTCCGGGATTTATCTCTACTGCATGTACTGGCTTTTGGGATCCTATCTCTTTGGATGTATACCTTGCTCAGCCTAGTTGTAACAGGGAGGCCCTTGGACTTTCCACAAATCAAAGCGTTTTATTCTCTCTCAGGATTAGAGGGAGGTGGGGTGAGATGGGAGTGGAGGGAATGGGAGGAGGGGATGGAGTGAGAATTTGGATTGGTATTTTTTTTTAAAAAATCTAATAAAAATATTTTTCTAAGAAAAAAACAAAAGAACAATACTATATTTTTTAATCTTCATGTATGAAAGAAAGAATTGAAATAATTTCATGACATTGATAAAATTAAAGATCTGTTTGCTGTAGCTCAGTTAAGACCTAGGATCTGGAGTGTTGAGATAATACTGCTTCAGATTAGGAGCCCCGCATTCAAACCTTCAAAATGAGTTTGTAAACTGCCCCTGTCTTACAGAAGACTCAGGAAGGGTCAGAGAAAAAGTCCAACTTGCTGCAGCCCAGTGACAAGTTCCTAATACCACAGGAAATTATGAGGTGAGAATGAACTTTGAAACAAGCTATAGAGGCCAGGCTATTAAAACTCCATGTAAATTAAGGCAATTAATTTTATGGGTCAACTTGACCAAGCCATTGAGTGCCCAGACAGCTAGTTAAATGTTATTTATGGATATTCCTGTGGGAATTCATGTAAAGCAGGTGGCCCTCTCCAGTGTGAGCTGCCAGCATCCAGTCCATTGAGGGCCAGGACGCAATAAACAGGTGGAACAAGGTAGAATTGATTTGGGTTGGCAGTATGAACTATAACTTTGGCCTTTTGCCCTGATGACTACTGGTTCTCTCAGTCCTTAGAGCTGCATCATAGGTTCTACTGTGTCTCAAGTTTGCAAATGGCAGATTGAGAGACTCTGTATTTTATATTACCTATATAAACAGATGCCTGATAATAAATCCATTCAAGTATATGCACATATGTAGGTTGTTCTATTCATCTAGAGGACGGAGGTCAACGCAACTAATCATTGTCTATGGACCATTCTGTAATGGCCTAAGGTGGCGTTACAGGAGACAACACTTGGCAGCCAAGGAAATCCCTCAAGGGACTGAAAGACGACAGCTCTTGGATTACAAAAATCTTGTTCCTACTTCGGAGGTGACATTGTAGGGTAATTTGCCACGTGTACAAATTAAAATATAAAGACAAATAAAGATACTACATTGCTTTAAATTGTAGTTTGTATCAAGTTAGTAAAAAAATTTACTGTTTAATGTTAAAATCTTCTCCCAAAGGAGTTACTGTACAAAGAAAGGCAATCTCTACAAGCAATACAAGCTGAAATGGTAACCAGATCATAAAACTTCCAAGTATTTTGATAGAAAAGTTTTGTTAGTAAAACCATCTGAAGGGATAAAGATTTGGTTTTAGGTATTGCTTATTTTTAATAGAGACACAAATCTCTATTATGAGTACAATATGTGGAGGAAAAAACAATACCACAGTACCAAGTTCCAACTGTGATGAGAATTGAGGATTAACTTATTAGGATGAAATCACTTACTAAGCCATGTATAGAATACCAAATAAAATTTTTAATAAAACAACACAACTACCATTGAGTTTCATTGGGATACACCAAGTTAACTCATAATTTATAACAAATTAAATCTTATAAATATGATCAAGTTTCTGACTGTACAAGTTTAAGGCAGTGTCTCCTGTAGCCCAGGCTATTCTTAAACCCACTATATAACCAAGGATGATCTTCAGCTTCTGATTCTTCTGCATCTGCCTTGTAAGTACTGAGATTACCGGCATTCACCACTATTACTATACCCAGCCTAATTGTATAACTTGATGAATCTATACTGCATACTACTTAGAGTGCACAATCATGCAAAGAAAAGTATCACTTTATGAGTTGTTAAAAATACTTTTAGTTTAAATTATTAGTTTATATAATAATAAGTTATTGGTAGTTATGATTGTGTTCTAATAACCTAACAAAATATGATAGTTTTTCAACTTCTATTTACCTTTGGAGCGGCCAAAACGTCGTAACCAGAAATTTTTTTAATTTTTAAAGACAGTAGAAGCCCATGATTTCCACCCTAAATACCCATAGTATCATTTCATTCTATCTTTCTAAAGAGGTAAATAAAATAACAAATTGGCATGCTATAATTGGTTCTTTAGTGGGAATTGTGTAAAATTCCTTCTAGGGTTCAAATAAGTGAAATCACACCTCTTGTAACAATATTTTCACCTCCTCGTGTGATGTGCAACTGGAACTTGGCAGGAAAGTGCACAGCATGAAGAAACTGGAAGTTTGTCAGCTCAAAATGTACTTGGTGAGAGGGCAGATTTATCGGGCACATCACTGCGAAGAAAAAGTGCTGTCTTTACTAACATGGACTCAAGGAGTAAAACTGCACCCAAACCTACTCTCCTTCTCCCTCTTCTCCTGCTACTCTCCATCCCACTCCCTCTTTCTCCTTCCTCCATGAAATTCCATCTCAGACTTTTAATCAGACCCTGAGAAGCCAATGCTATCGGAGAAGAAACCCCCGTATAGACAAGGCATGAATCAAGCATGGTCATTCTCAAAGTGCCCTGCATGACAGCAGTGGGAACAGTCCTTAAAGAAACAAACAAGCCACCAGGCCGTGGTGGCACACGCCTTTAATCCCAGCACTTGGGAGGCAGAAGCAGGCAGATCTCTGTGAGTTCGAGGCCTGCTTGGTCTAAAAGACCTAGTTCCAGGACAGGAACCAAAAGCTATGGGGAAACCTTGTCTCGAAAATACAAAAAGAATAAACAAACAAAAACAAGCCCAGGGGGCCTTTCTACTACTAGTCTCCATTGTCTACCCTCAGTAAGAGTCCAGGCAGGAAGCAGACTGGAATGAATCAGGCTCCCCAAGTCAGTGTTTATGCCAGGCCAACACAACCATCACTCATCACAGAGCCAATCATCTTGAGGAATAGAGTGGCACAGTGTCTACAAATCTCCTCTCCACGATCAAACTCTATGATGCTGAGGAAGCTATGATATGGAGGAATGGACGCGAATATGAGACAGAGAGGGAAAAAGAGAAAACAGACATCCAGCCATCAAGTTCTCACAGAAGCAGGCAACAAGCAGATACTCGGGGATGTCAAAACAGCCAAAAACATTTAACTGGGTAAAATGAGTTCTATTCATGTGCTGTGTGCATTTCCTTTCACATTAAGTACTTTAAGAGAATATTTCAAAATTTTGGTTTTGCACAGTTGTTTTTGCCACTCTGAAGTAGGGCTCCAGACACTGAGACCAACAATATGACAGGAAGGCCTCAAACTTCCTACTTGCTCAAGTGCCCAAAATGAACAGATCCAGGGAAGAAAAAGTTCACATTTTCCAGCCCATTGCCCAGGAAAATCGTTATGCCAAAGACAGTACTGAACTGAAATGAGCATTGATTAAATTTCTCTCATCCATTCCGGATTTAGAGAAAAAAAGAAAAAACAACATCATACTTTGCACTAAGTCCATTTCAGAATTAGTGACTTAGCTTAGAAATTCATCCGATAATTCCATCAGGTGGGTTAGTAAAGGGGAAAGAAGACATTAATCATCTGTTTTTCCTCAGTGATTTGACAAATATTTTGTGAATGATATGCATCAGATTATCCATTTAAGACAAAAGATAACATCAATGAACAATACGCAAAGGGTTTCTGACATCACAGAGTCCACATACAAGACAGTTGTAGGGGCTAGCAGACATCAATTGGATATGTGAGGTATATCCTTGTAGGCATCCATTTGATATGAGAAGTGCAAATAAATAAGCAATGCATCCCACTCCATGATACCATGGACTGATCTATACAAAGATAAGCATGCTCATGCCTTATAGTCATGTGAATCACAAAAGCGTATACACACACACACACACACACACACACACTACTGCAGCGCTTCCCCAAATACAAAACAGGAGAATCTATAACATCTCAGAAGAAGGATGAGAGATTACAAACCATGAGAATCTCCATTAAGTATCAGACTCCATTTTATTCTTGTTCTCAACAGCTGTGTACTGGCTTTTGATCGGTTGTCTTTGCTCAAGGAAGTATTTCAATAGATACTCAAAGTAGGGGTAACATTCTCAATTTAAGGAAGAAGGGACAGAGAATAGAGAGGACATTATCATTTTAGCGAAGCAACTTCAAGAGCAGGGCTCCTGCTGTGACCAGTGTACAGTAGTGACAAAGGAAGTGGGACAAATGTAAGCACAAAACATGTAAAATTCCCTCTTTCAACCAACTTTCAAGCCACTTGAAGACTGACTCTTGGTAATGCCAAAATCATTTGCCACAGCAGGAGTTGGTCTATATTAACATGGTGCAATACGAAGGGGTTAAATATACAATTGTCTAGAAAATGCCTTGGATTCCAACCACACTAAGAGAGAAGAGTTAATGGAATTTTTTTTAGATAATAAATGGCTGGTAATGTCATTCTTTAAAGGATTCTTGTTAAAAATAAGTTATAGACCAGATTTTTATCTAAAATAGACAGTAATTAGTATCTTGAGATATAAGACATCCCACCCTAAACATATTAACTCTGTTATTTTCTCCTTAAAAGATTCGTTCCAGAACAAATGGAAAATAAAGCATTTGAATAGAAAATATTAGTTCATCACATTTTAACATCTCACTTCACTTTTATAATTTCTTGGTGCCTCAAAGAAGTGGGTAGACACCACAACTTCTTTTATAAAAAACTACACAAGGCCCCACAGCTGGTTTTGTCAAATGCATGCTCACAAACTTCATCCAAATAACTAAGGATAGGCACTGCACTCTGCTATTACCTCTCAGTGATTGCCTCTGTGGCCATTATTCTGTTTGGTACGTATAATTAAACAGAGTATCACTTGGTAAAAGAATACAGTCAAAATGTGAATGCCAACATTTTATAAGTTTAATG
Source organism: Chionomys nivalis (assembly GCF_950005125.1). NCBI lineage: Eukaryota > Metazoa > Chordata > Mammalia > Rodentia > Cricetidae > Chionomys > Chionomys nivalis. Next base: position 175,433,655 of record NC_080086.1, on the reverse strand, counting down.
AAATGTTCTAGGTCAGTTCAGTTTGAGAAGAATTCTCATTCACCAGTATTCTCAGCAAAAAATATTCTGCAGGTCCTCTACCCACAGGCTCAAGCATATTTGTCTTCTCCCATAGAACATTAACTGAGTTCTTTGTACACTCTGAGCACTATGCTAGAATCTGATGTTTAAAAAGTGAATAGGACTCATTCTCTGGTCTTAAGGAGTTCTTAATGAACAATACAAAGTAGAGTGTTAGACAACTTGGTGTGAGTAGCGCTCACTACAGTACATTACATCTTCGAGACACAGAATCAAGAGACTGGAACCTGGTTAGTAAGATCTACTGGCTCCTGCTAGTGACCTTGTAAAAACATGGTCAGAATGGATGTATATGGTGCCTTGGCAGGAGCCAGAAGCACATGTCAGAAAGCATGTCAAAAGAAAAACCCATTGGATTCATTTAGCACCCAGAAATATTAAAATAACAACCATTTCTAATGCATGGCATCTCTCATTAAAATGTAATTGTCATTTATAATTTTAAAATACTACAATAAATACCCTGCATTTATGTATTGAAGGGTATTTAATGGCACTTTTCCATGATAAGGAAAAGACAATTCACCTGGAGGTGGGAGGAATGTTGAGCATGTCATTAGCCATTAATATGGTTCCTTGAAGGGGAAATGGCAAAGTGTGAGTCCTAAGCACCAAGAACTCTAGCTGGTTTTAATAAATGCTAATCACAACCCACCATGCAACTATCTCTGGCTTGAATAGCCTTATTTTAATATTACCACAAAGCAAAACCTCGAAGTTTTTTTAAAAAAATCTATTCCTGTTATACATTTTATAATTGGCACACCAGTTCAAAAATTGCATAATAAATGGATTGATTACCAAATATGCTTTCATTGAAACAAAAATAGTATACCCTTCATTGTTATAAAACTATAGCTAGGGTTCTATAATATTTTGTCTTATAATATTGATTTATATTAATTGTACTTCACTATATTAATTAGACTGTTTATTCAGGGGTTTTGTAGAAAAATGGGAAGCTTTAACCCTTTAAGCATCCAAGTTCAAACATGAAAATCCTCAGAACTATAAATGACAAATGAATAATAATTGTTGTCTCCTACATTTCTGTAATATAATCTGTACAATTTCCACTCACGAAGTGACTCCTGAATCAAATTCTTCTTCCTTACAAATGTATTATGCTTTAGTCTTATATATGGCATGTAAATATCTATAAATGAAAAGCAGTTCATCTTTGGGAAAGAAAGTCGGAAACATAAATGTCATAATTGAAGCCTGAATTCTATCATTATAGCAAACCCGTGAATGCCATGGAATTATGTTCTTATCCCCACACTAGAGTATGGCCCTACCCCCTACCATGACCTTGAGGAGGACACACAATAACTCAGCCCAGTGATCGGTTCTTGGATAAAAAGAAGAGTCCTTGGTAAAATGAACTCTAAACTCTTGAATTTCGACATTTGTGTTTCTATGAATACCACATACTCTACCTCTCATGAGTACTGTGAATTATGTAAGTTCTAATATGGGAACAGAACATCATGAAAATACAATAAGTTACTTTCTTAAAAGCCTACAGGAAAACAACTCAAGGAAACAGAAAATGTGTCCAACTTTACAGTCTAAATCGTGGCTTCCGTAGTCAGAGTATGGTTCGGTGACTTAAAAGACAATATTTGTAAGAGTTTTATAACCTCTACCAGGTGGCAGGTGGCAGTAGCTATAGTCCCTTGACAGTTCAATAAAATTGAAGTGAGCATGAGGGACAAACTTGAAGACATCTCCATGGAGGTGTATCCCTTACTGGCTTCCATTTCCTGTTAACAATGGCCTTCTCATCTCATCCTTACACCTCTCTTTCACAGTTTTCTATCCTGTTTCATCTTCCCACACCCCTTGAGTTGAGGGGGATGGGAACATTAAGGATCAGGCTGGCTGGGTTGGGGGTGGGACAGAAGGGAACAGTAACAGAAGAGATGTCTTGATAGGGGGAGACTATGTGAAAGAAACAGAAGGAATTATACATGCCAGGGGTGTCAATGTCATGATGTGAGAACCCACAGAGACACATAACCTGGGCTCATGGGAGCTCATGTGTGGTAGGAGGCAGCTTGTCTGTAGCAGAAGGCTACTTGTTTGTTCCTGGCTCTTCAGACCATGAAATAACCACATAGAAACAGTATTAATTAAATCACTGTTTGGCCTATTGGCTCTAGTTTCTTATTGGCTAGCTCTTACATCCTAAACAAGCCCATCTCCATTAGTCTGTGTATTGCCACATGGCTGTGACTTACTGTATAAAGTACCATCTCCAGAGTCTGTCTCTGGTGGGACTACATGGTGTCTCCTTGACTCTGCCTACTCCCTCTATATCTCTCTTTCAGACTGGCTATATTTTGTTAAGCCATTGACCAAAAGCAGCTTTTTTATCCATTAACCAATAAAAGCAACACATATACAGAAGGATTTCCCACACTACTCATGGACTCTGTGCCAGACTTTGGTCCAATTGCTAGGGAGCCTGCATGGAACTGACCTAAGCCCTCTGCATGTGTGTGACAGTTGTCTAGCTTGGTATATTTGTAGGGCTTCTAGCAGGGGGATTAGGACCTATCTCTAGAGCTTGAGCTGGCTTCTGGGAACCTATTTCCCATGCTGAGGGGCCTTGCCCAGCCTTGATAAAGGTGGAGGAGCTTGGTACTGCCTCTATATGATAAACCATGCTTTGTTGACCTGCCCCTTTCTAAATGGAGGGGGAGTAGAGCAGGCAGAGCAGGGAATGGAAGAGGAAATAGGGGGAAATGTGGTTGAGAAATAAAGTAAGAAATAATAAATAAAAACCTAACAAGTAAAAAAATAAAATAAAAGACTAAAATAGAGTCATCAGATTCAGATTATTTTCTTTCTCTTAAGTCTGAGACTCATTAATGAGACAATGACAACAAAAAGGAATAATTAGAAGCTCCAAAGATGTCCCATCAGGTAGGACCACTGGCTGTTTTTCCAGTGGGCACCAATTCTAGTTCCAACACCCACACTGGGCAGCTCACTACTTACAGCCTATAAATCCTGTTGCATGATATCAAACATTCTCTTCTGGCCTCTACCAATAACTATAATAGTATATATAAACTCCAAACACAAACACATAATCATCTCATTGGATGCTGAAAAATCCTTTGACAAAATCCAACACCACTTCATAATAAAAGTCTTGGAGAGATCATGGATACAAGGGACATACCTAAACATAATAAAAGCAATATAGAGCAAACTGATTGCCAGCATCAAATTACATGGAGAGAAACCCAAAGCAACAATCAGGAACAAGACAAGGTTGTCCATTCTCTCCATACCTATTCAATCTAGTTCTTGAAGTTCTAGCTCTAACAATAAGAGAACAACAACAAAAAAAAATCAAGGGGATACAGATCAGAAAGGAGGAAGTCAAAGTATCATTATTTGCAGATGATATGTTAGTATATATAAGCGACCCCAAAAACTCTACTACGGAACTCCTATAGATGAGAAACACATTTAGTCAAGTGGCTAAATACAAGGTAAACTCAAAAAAAAAAAAAAAGTAGCCCTCCTATATACAAATTATAAATGCAATATGAAAGAAGTCAGAGAATCAATACCCTTTACAATAGCCTGAAATAATAATAAAATATCGTGGTATAATTCTAATCAAGCCAAGCGAAATACCTGTATGACAAGAACTTCAAGTCTTTGAAGAAAGAAATTGGAAAGACTATCATAGGATGGGAAGATCTCCCATGCTCATGGATTAGTAGGGTTAACAGTATAAATAAGCATCTTACCAGAACAATCTACTGATTCAGTGCAATCCCCATTAAAATTCCAACACAATTCTTTATAGATCTTAAAGAACAACACTCAAAAAAAATTAAAAAGAATAACTCTCAGCTTCATGTGGAAAAACAAAAAACTGAGAAGAGCTGAAACAATTCTCTACCATAAGAGAACTTCTGGAGGTATGACCATCCCTGATATCAACCTCTATTACAGAACTATAGTAATAAAAACCACATGGTATTGCCATAAAAGCAAACACATAGGTCAGTGGAATCGAACTGAAGAACTAGACAAAAAATCCACAAACTAAGCTACCTGATTTTCAACAATGAAGTCAAAATTATAGAATGAAAAAAGAAAGCATCTTCAACAAATGGTACCGGAATAACAAAAATTCAGTATGTAGAAGAAAACAAATGAATCCATGTCTATCACCCTGCACAAAACTTATATCCAAGAGACTCAAAAACCTCAACGTCAATCCAGATACACTGAAGCTCATAGAAGAGAAAATAGAAAATAGCCTTGAGTTCATTGGCACAGGAGACAATTTCATGAATATAGGACACCGATAGGGCAGACACTAAGAGCAATATAATAAATGGGATCTCATGAATCTGAAAAGTTTCTGTAAGGGAAAGGATATCATCAATAGGACAAAGCATCAGACTACAGAAATGGAAGAAGATCTTCACCAACCCCACACCTGACAGAGAACTAATTTTCAAAATATATAAAGAACTCAGGAAAATAGACATAGGAAAACTAAATAATCCAATTTTAAAAACTGGGCTAAGGGTCTAAACAGAGAACTCTCCAAAGAAGGATCCCAAATGGAAAAAATACTTACTTAAGGAGATGTTCAAAAACCTTAGCCATCAGAGAAATGCAAATTAAAATGACTCTGGGATTCTATCTTACACCTGTCTGAATGGTTAAGATCAAGGACGCACGTGACAACTCATCCGGGAGAGTATGTGGAGAAGGGGAGCACTCCTCCATTGCTGGTGGGAGTGCAAACTTATACAGACACTTTGGAAGTCAGTGTTGCAGTTTTTCAGAAAACTGGAAACAATCTATCACATCCAGCTATACCACTCTTAGATGTATACCCAAGGGATGCTCAATCATACAAGGACACTTGCTCAGCCACGTTCATAGCAGCTTTATTTGTAATAGTCAGAACCTGGAAACAACCTAGATGTACCTCAATCGAGAAATGGATAAAGAAAATATAGTACATTTAGACAATGGAATATTACTCAGCTGTTAAAAACAAGGACACCAGGAAATTTGAAGGCAAATGAATGAACCTAGAAAAAAACTCATCCTGAATGAGGTAATCCAGACAGAGAAAGACAAATATGGTATATACTCACTCATAAGTGGAAATTAGCAGTAAAATAAAAGAATAACTATGGGATAATTCACAGACTCAGAAAGACTAGGTAACAAGGAGGGTTCATTGGGGGATCAGATCTCTCTGGAAAGAGGAAGTAGAAGAGATTTTGAGAGTGGACTGTTGGTGGGTGAAGTGGAAACATTAGAAATCAGGTTGTGGGGGGTGGAAGGAAAGAGTACTGAAAGAGACTACTGGAAAGAGGGGGCATTTCAGGGTCTGATAAAAACCCTGTACAAGGTACAAGGCAATCTCCCAGAAATCTACAGGGATAACTCAGCTAAGACTCCTAGCAAGAGTGGATATGTAGCTTGAACTGGCTACCTCTTGTGACCAGACAAGACTTTTAGTGGAGGGAGTGAGAAACTAACCCAGTCACATAATATTTGACCCACAGTCTGTCCTGTCTACGGGATATACTGGGGTAAAGGTGGTCTAGAGATTGAAGAAGTGGGCAACTAAAGACTGGTCTAGCCTAAAACCCATACCAGGCAAGTAAGTCCACCCCTGACACTGCCTGGAACACCAAGACCCACAGTCTGGATGACCCAGAAATCTAGGATAGAACCAAAAATGACTGGAAGAAAAAAGTCAATGTAATGATGCTTCATGATATTCTGCTATACTCGTGTATTGGTGCCTTGCCCAATTGTCATCAGAAAGGCTTCATCCAGCAACTAATGGAAACTGATGCTGACCCACAGCCAAACATTAAGCAGACCTCAAGAAATCCTTCAGAAGGGGGGCCGGGAGAAAGAATTGTAAGAGCCAGGGGGGTCAAGCAAACCACAAGAAAATTCAGAATCAACTAATCAGGACTCATACAGGCTCACAGAGACCGAACCACGGACCTTTATAGGACCGACTTAAGCAGTCTGTATATGTTACAGTTGTGTAGCCTGGTCCTCTTGTGGGACTCCTAACAGCAGGAACAGGTGCTGTCTCTGACTCTTTTACTGGCTTTGGGGATCTTATTTCTCATACTGGGTTACCTAGGCCTTACTCAGCCTTAGTACATGGGGAAGTGCTCAGTCTTATTACAACTTGATATGCCATGTTTTGTTAACACTCATAGGAGACCTGGCCTTTCCTAAACAGAAACGGAGAAAGAACAGATTGGCGGTGGGAACAGAGGGCAGTGTGTGTGTATGGGGGTAGAGGGGTGCTAGGAGATGAGGAAAGAGGGGAAATTGTGACTGGGATGTAAAAAAAAGTAAATCAATTAAAAAGTACATGTAAGTCTTTTTTTAATGGCTAGAGAGGTGACTCACCATCAAGAGAGCTTACTACTCTTGCAGGTTGCCAGAGTTTGGTTTACAGAATCCGTTTCAAGTACCTCACAATTGCTGTTATTCCAGTTGTGATAGATCCACATAACAAACATAAACACACACAATTAAAACTGAAAAATAACTAATCAAATTTACAGCATTCAAAGAAAGAGTGGTTTCATGGTGTGAGCTCTAAGTGTTGGAAATAGAATGCATTTGCCAATCTCCAAGTTGCATAGTACTTATTAGTGTCCTGCTAAAATCCGCATGTTAAACCCTTCCCTCTGACCTGATTGCCAGTATTCGCAAGCAGAGAGTTTGGCAGGTTACTAAGTTCAAATTAAGTCATGGTGGTGGGATTACAAAGATGGATATAGAGTTCTTATAAGAAAAAGCATTCCGATTTCTCTCTCTCATACACATAAAGACACAGTGAAAACATACACATCTGTAGTCTAGGAAGTGACTGCCAGCAAAAATCTGACCCTACTGGGACCCTGACATTGCAATTTTAGTTGTAAAAACTATGAGAAATCAGTATTGTGATTTAAGCCACACTGTTTAGGCAGTTTTGTTTCAGCACTCTGAACAAAGATGCTCTGCTTACTTCAGAGAACAAGTGGTTCAACACCTTTAGAATTAGGAAAGAATGTGATCAACTCTAGACAGAGAGTTGGTTAAACTATAAATCCTGTGGTGTGTGGATAGAATAAAGGCAAGTTTAGATGTGCAGGAATCTCAGGAATATTTAATTCCTACACATTTTTTAATGGAAAGCTTCTGGAGAGTATATATCATCCAAACAAAAAGAAAATACAAAAAAACAAAGAAAAAGAAAACCCAAAGCCTATAGAGCAGGTAATGGGGTTTCTCAAAGTGATGACAATGGAAGTCCATGTTAAATTTATCAACAAGCAAATCTTCAAATCCATATCAAAGTCGGGCAGTGGAAAACTCTAGAAGTCTCTCCAAGTAAAACGTAAGCAGAGCTGTTTTGGGGTTTTGTTTGTTTGTTTAGGTGTTTAGATGCACCAAAAGAATATGTCTAGTTCTGTCAGAGGCTGGGGATGAGTGGATAAAAGATATATAAAAATCAATCATATGACTAAGAAAGATGATTAATTCCAAAACAACCTCAAATGTTGTACTATTTGTCACTCAGTATTATATCTATTGTTAGAGCCAAAAAATAAATAAATAAGAGCTCTTTTACATAAGGGCAATTACCATCCAGGTAGTATTCTCTAAGCATTTCAAGGAACACAAAGAAAGTGACGCTCTGTAGCAGAATGGGAGCAGGGCAAAGGGGAGCACAGGAGGAGCGGGTATTAGTGGGCAGAGCATGAGTGTGGTTCTCCAGTATTCCAGCTGGCAGGAAACAAAGCTCGAAGTCGGTGGGTGTTTGGTAGTGACTTAGGAGATGAGGAAATATGCCAGTGGCTATCATTCACACCCGCACGCAGAGTCCTGATCGAGGTTACCTCAAGTACATTGGATTTTGATCCTACTGCACGTACTGGCTTTGTGGGAGCCTAGGCTGTTTGGATGCTCACCTTACTAGACCTGGAAGGAGGTGGGAGGTCCTTGGACTTCCCACAGCGCAGGGAACCCTGACTGCTCTTCAGGATGCTGAGGGAGTTGATTGGGGGAGAGGGAGGGAAATGGGAGGCGGTGGCGGGAAGGAGGCAGAAATCTTTAATAAATAAATAAATGAATTTAAAAAAATAAAAATAAAAAAAATAAAAAACAAAAAAAAAGAGGCCAGAGGAAGATCTGGAAAGGCTTTTTGGCAAATTTTAGCTAACTCATTCAGCCCGAAACTTAATGAATCCAAGGTGAGAAATAAATCACAGATTTCATTAATCTGTGATTGGAATGTACCCACATGTAGTTTTAAATATATGGTGTACATTGAGGAAATCTGGAATTAATTACCTCTCAGTGTTCCAGAAAGACATCACAATGACTTATTTTCCAGCACCAAATGGGTTACCTACTTCCAGTCCACAGTGAGAATGTAAAGACTTCATAGTCCCTAGGCACTGACCCAGGAGAAAAGGGATTCAAACACAAGCCCAGCCAGACAGAGAATGATCTCATTCAGAGCGCTGAAAAGGCAGGGGACTCAAGGCCAGATCCTGATCCTAAGAAAATATGGCATCAAAATGATGGGGAAAATGAAGGAATTAGATTCATAAGGCATTCCTTCATTTTAATATCAAATAATAAATATTCATCTTAGGTCTCAGAGATTTGATGACACTACTTGGGCATAAAATTTGAGAAAATCACACAGCTCAAAACACATTAAGTTCTTTCCCTGCTTCTTGTCATTCTATGGCAGGGCTTAAAGCATGTAATCTCTCTGAGTCTCCCCAATATTCCTGATACAGAGACCGTAGGAAATCTAGTGCTCACAATGTCTACTACAAACAATAGTTTTTCACCTTCCATCAACTCATGCCCACAATCCTCACAATGAGTGATGTTGTTTTTTTCTCTTTCTTTTTTCCTTTCCTTCTCATACTCCCTCTGTCCCTCTGCCCTCCCTTCCTTCCTTTTTAGAAAATAAGGACTACAGATATTTGTGGCTATTAATGGTCTCAGCAAAAATCAAGTTCTTTTCTACCTCCCTAGACAAAGAACTGCAGGAAACTAAGGAATCCAGAGAGCCAAGAGTATAGTCTTCCCCAAGGAAGAACCTCATAAATAGCTGACCAATTTCAAGTGGTCAGCCCTGAAATCATGTACACACAAGCAGCACTACATGGACTGAATGGGTTGTGTTTATATATTTGAGTATATATATATATATATATATATATATAAAATGTGTGTACATTATAGTATGTTTATATATGTATTTGCTCATACATATATATAATTCACACACATATGTATATATATATGTATATATACATATATATGAAAAAGAAACCATGAATTTAAAAGGGAGCAAGGGGTGGAAACACATATGAGGGAATGAGGGAGAAAAGGAAATGGAAAATGATTCAATCACATGTTAATTAAAATTTAAAATTTTAAAGTAAGAGTAAAGTTCTTATCACATTCTAGTTGCTTATATAGCATTGTGGGAAGGACACAAGTTCCTGGAGTTTAAAATATATGTGGGACTTTAGTGAGGAACCAGAGGGACAAAAAAATCCATTTATGTGGACCAAACCTGTAAGGAAATAAAGGCTACTTCCAGAAGAGATGTCTCTGGTGAATATTCGTTGGAATCCTGCTGGCGAGACCCTGATTTGCATGAGGGAAAGAGAAAAAATTCTGCAAACTGGGAGGGAATAGAAGATTAAAAAAAAAAAAGTTATAGCATTCAGAAATTAAAAAATGCTTTAGCAATTTAGGGTTAATGTTACCCAGAGAGCAAGACTCAACAACAGGGGCCTTTTCTTTCGTCCTCTGTGTTATCAAGCTGAAGAAGTTTTCTAAAATAACACCAGACTCATCCTTTCTAGAATATGTATTTCTTCTCTTTTTCTGCAGATTGGTTAGGATTCAATTTCTTTTCGCGCAGCTGCCATAGCACAACATGAGCACAAAACTGTGAAAAATTAAATAGCTCAAAGAGTGTAGGTGGGCTTCTGTGAAATTGGTGCTGAATGAATTTTTAGAAAGCGGAATGTGATGCTAAAACCTCTGCACATGGGTTCTATTATTAAATATCTAACTCCTCTAAATTGGGAAGAATAATAACAAGCCGTCTTGTGGGGAATCTGAAGGGCAAAACAATACAATCTTGAAACAAAAAAAGACTCTGTTTTTATTTTCTTTTATAATTGTTAAAATATCACCATGGCATCACAGCACGAAAATATGAAGAATGAACGCTAAAGAAAATAATAGAGCAAAGATGCCGCCTATACAGTCACCATCTTAGCATTAAAGGCATTATGGGCTTACCCATAGAAACCTACCATCGTCTGTGATTCTGAATGTAAATATACTTTCTTACATTGGGGGCGCCACTGAGCATGAATGCCAATGAGCATTGGCATTCCTTGAATCTATTTATAAGAGAAAGAAAAGTAATAGTGGGTTCTGACAAAGCGTGGTATGTCTGCACACACTGTACTGTTCATAGAGTTATCATTTTTCTCAGCTACCCTATCTTCTGTGGAATTAATAGAAGGAAACTGACCTACTTATCCTTGTTCTTGGACCTACAGATCATGACCAATAATACTTCACAGAACTAAATGCTACAGCAATACATACTTCACGAATGTAGTTATTTTCTTATATCCTGTTTTCTATATACTCTGTGTTACAAAGCTCATGGCTCGGTTGGTTCATTTACAACTTTTAGTACATAAAACTAAACTATTTTTCAAAAAATTTTAATCAGGAGCTAGAGAGATCCCAGCTCCTCTGGCTAGCAAAATACATCCAAGGGACTGTTGAATACTATTTCCTTGCCCCATATATACAAATATTTACAGCTTTCCTCCCAATATTTTATCACTGCCTTTCAACATTTTATATTTATTTGAGTAATCACCCTTTACTCTTATACCTGAGGTGCCTCATTTATATGGTGTCCATCGCATGCCTCTCTGTACCACTGGCTGCACATATAGGCACCATATGTCATGGGCCACCTTTTTGGGGTGAATTCTGCCACGATCCTAGCCACAGCAGGTTCATACATTCCAGGGTAGAGGTGTGAGTATCTTGACTAAAGCATTTGATGTTTGGGGCAGTGAACACACTCTAGACCAAGTATCCTGTAGACAGCCACTCCCTATGTCAAATCTCCTGTTTTAAAAGAAGGAGCAAAAGTGGGCTCAAATTCTCTGACCTTTGGTCAGGGTAGAGCAGATCCATCTCTACAGGCCATCTTAATGTATAAAACACCAAGTAACCACACCCTAGATCAGAATATCTTGTTTTGTAGGCACACCTGTTGTCAACAACTTCGAAAGAGCAAAAATAAGCTCAAACTCTCTGACTTTCAGACAAAGTGGACCAGGCTCACATCTGTGTGTGTCCTGATATAAGAGTACTGCTGCTCTTTCAGAGGACCCAAGTTGGGTTTCCTGTCCACATGTGGAGCAACTCACAGCTGTAACTCCAGTTCCAGAGGACCTCACAGGCACAGACAGGCATTCATGTGCACATATTCACACAGGAATAGACAACTACACATCAGTAAAATAATTTTTGAAAAGCTATATACCAAATGGTACTTTTACCAACAATATATTATTGCCCATGAGCCTTGCCAATAGGGAACAGCACTGACTTAATATTTTCCTAGTGTGATTATTGAAAACAGTGTCTCATCACACTGTGCAGATGCTAAATTTTAGATTTATTGCATTTTATGATAATTAGTTGACCTGAAAGTTAATAAAATTTTAAATTATGACTCATAGACCTGTAAAAGGACTATATCATTTAACCTAGTCTTTCACCCATAGAGCGATTTCTGCAACAATAATTTTAACAGAATCCTATCCAATTATCCTAGCCTGCTCAACATGCTTAATTGCCCTTGTTTAGTGTGTCACAGGACACTGGTGATTCAAACCCCAAATCTTTGCAAACACATCTCCCCTTCCCTCTGCTATGCTCCTACCCCTCACATGGATTACCACAGGAAATTCTTCTGCCACATCATTGGCCCTGTTTCAGTGGTTGATATCACATGTGGTCTAAAACATTGGTCTGAAAGAGAAGGTTATTTCTCTGCTCAAATATTTATTTATTTCAAAACCAAAACTTAGTGCAATGGTGTAACATATAATCCAGCTCAGACTTGTGGCTACTTTAGCCCCTTCACTTCACACCAGCTCAGCAACACAAAGACATGTGTAGATGAGCCTTCATCTGAAAATGCCCTCCCTGACTCCCCATCATAGACTATTCTGAATCTGCACCTTTCCCAGTATCAAATACACCACCATCAAAGACCAAAATTCTTTCACCAGAGTGTTTATCTCACTGCCTTTTGACAGCCCTTTTAGTTATTGAGTTTCCTATGTAGACTTTTGTCTCTATAAGGTTAAAGATGTGCCTCTAACTCTGGGTCTCCAAAAACCTGCAAAGCCGAGCTCTTAGTGATGTAAATCCAGAATTGTTGGAGTAGTAAACAGATGAATGTGTAATGCTCTCTATTGAATGTCTTCTAGTAAAATTATTTTCCTAAACCTTCCATCCTGTTTTATTCTGACATTTAAAATCTAGAAACTTAAGCTGAAGATGGACCTTAGTAGCTAAAAGCACTCATTCCAGAGGATTGAATCCAGTCCCTTGCACTTGTGTTGGGTAGCTCATAATGGTCTGTAACCCCAGCTCCAGAGGACCCAATATCTCTGACCTCTGCAGGTACCTGCGCTTGTATACAGACACATAAATACACAGAGTTAGAAATAATAATAATAATAATAATAATAATAATATAAATAAATTATTTTAAAACTGGGGACTTACTTTTAAATTTCCCCCACTCTTGACCGGCCACATCGTCTGACAAAATTTTAAAATGGTATATAATATAAAAATCAGTATGACTTACTAAATGGAATATTGTACACTACCTTTGTAATAAGTATGAAGTTTGTTTTTATAAATACAAAAACCTATAATAAAGCACTGCAAAGATATGAAGGAAGGAAGAATGAATGGAAGTAGGATGAAAGGAAGGAGGGAAAAGTCAGAGGGAGAGGAGGAGGGAGGAATGGGAGGCCTCTCAGAATATCTTGTATACAAAGTGATTCAGTGCCTTTATGCAATCTACCTGACTCAGAAAAGCCATGTGCCACACTCAAAAGACTATGTGAGTGTACAAATCAGGAAGCAAGCTGCTTGGAGCCAAAGGTATTGATTCATTTAAAGAGCTCTGGCAGTAGCTTTTACACATGTTCAGTAGAGAAATCTGGATTGAATTGAAAGAAAGCAAGAAAATAGGGAGAGAGTATATTTATTTAAATTTAAGTAATTAATAAGTAAGTAAGGAGACTGAGAAAGAGATAACATATTGGTTTTATAAACATAAATGAAATTAAAAATTAAGATATATCATAAGCAAGGTGAGCAATTATCATTTTGCCTATTTGGAAAGCAAGAATTTTATTTGCAATCTATTTGGTTTTGTCCAATAGAGCTTTCTGTGCGAGTAACAGTGATCAATATACAGCAGCCTCATCTAATACAGTAGCCAGAAGCAACATGCTGCTATTACACATGTAAAAGGTGACCCTATTACCTAACAAATTGATATTTTAATTTTATTTGATTTCAATTTAAATAGCAACCTATCCTGTAGCCTTAACTGTTCTCAAGAAACATGTGGGAGGTTGACAAGTTCAAGGTCTGACTGTTCTATTCATCAGGTTCATGTTAGCAAATCAGTGAGAACCTGCCTAAAAACTAAAGCAATGGCCTGGCAAATGTAAGACTCACCCTTAATCAACAGAGTCACGGGAGCTAGTGACTAACATTCTGGAGCACTGCAGATTTTCAAACTTACATGAGAATTTTAAAATAAGCAATTTGAAATCCAAAATGGAAAAAAAATGTTAGAAGCAAATATAGGCAGAACCCTAGGTGATCTAGGTATAGGAAAGAACTTTCTAAATGGGATTCCATTTGCCCAAGAATTAAGGCCAATAATTGACAAGTGGGACATTATAAAATTATGAATCTTCTGTGAAACCAAGGAAAAAATTGAGTGAACCACAAATGAAAACAATTCAGATTTCACTTCACCCCAATCAGAATGGCCAAGATCAATAGAGTGAAGGAGAAACTCACAGAATAAAAGGGAATCATTGCCAACTACATATCTGATAATTATATACTAAGTGTACAAAGAGCTAAAAAAACTAAGTCAAGAAAACAATGATACAATTAAAAGATAGACTAGGAATCTAAACAGAGTTCTCAAGAAATACGTTAGAGCGTTCATCATCCTTAGCAATAAGGAAACTACAAATGAAAGTAACTCAGATTTCAGTTCACTCCAATCAGAATGGCCAAGATCAACAAAACAATTGACAACCATGTTGAAGCATGTAAATTAGTCCAGCCACTCTGGAAATTAGTATGGAGAATTTTCAAAAATCAAAAAAGGAAATATACTGCATGACACACCCTTGGCATGTGTCCTAGAAATACTTTCTCAGGCATGTTCATTGTGTTCTTGTTCATAGTAGCTAGAAGATGGAGACAACCCTAGTATCCTCCAACTGCTGAATGTATAATAAATCATGTGATACATATACCCTATGGAATATTATTCAACTATAAGGAAAAATGAAACCATGAAATTTGCAGGTAAATGGATAGATCTAAAACAAGATTGAGTGAGGTAATCAAGACCCAGAAAGACATATGATGAATATTCTATCTCATCTCTATTTCCTACCTCCAAATGATTAGATATGAGTATATAACACGGAGTAACTAAAGAAACAAGGAAAGTATGAAGGAAGATAGAAAGTTGAATGGAAAACAACAAGATACAGTGATATGAAGGACTGACTAGAAAAATGGAGAAGGAGCTGACACTTGGAAGTAAAGGGGAAGTTGAATACAGAAGGAAAAGGAGGAAGGAGGGACATATAACACCAGCATTGTTTTATAAAGCCTCAAGGAATGCTACTTTTTTATTAACCTTAAATTATGCGCAATGCATTTGAGTGTATAGGCATACAAAGATATATCATGTGGGATGACAATTATCCCCACAAGAACCATAGACTAACAAAAACCCCAGTGAGTACCAGACACAAGAAACCTTCCTCTAAGTGATTGGTCAGCTTTAATCCAAATGACTAACCCAAAATAATAAAGGCTACTGATGTTGTCCTCGAATGCTCCTCAGAGTTTGAAAATAAGCCCTATTGCTAAAGGCACCACACACTTAGGACAAAGGACACAGGTTATTCGAGCTGGATCTAACGTGACAGCCTCCTTCCTACCATCTAGCTTCGATGACCCCAGAAAATGCTATGTAATCTGCCAAAAGGATGGAATAGTCATAGTTCTACCCCTCTGTGACACCTATTAACCACAACGATGACCTATAAGGCAAGGTATCCAAAAATCTACAATAGTGGCACTTACAATGTTGATTATCAACCAAGAGTTGTGTAATTCTACTTCAGACCAAATTAACAGAAGGAAAATTGAGTCTGGTACTAGAAACATAGCCAGTTCCTGGGATGGCGAGGTCTGCCACTTTGCCAGTCCAGCGTAATTTCGTAGCTATAGTCTAAATTTTATTATTTGTTTGTTTTGGTTTGGTTTGATTTGGTTTTTGCTTGTTTATTTTTTTGTTTGTTTTTACATCCCAATAAAAGTTTCCCCTTCCTCCTCTTCCAAGTTCCTACTCCTACCTCCCCACCCCCAATCTATTCATCCTCCACTGTTTCTCTTCAGGTATAGGTGGGCCTCCCATGAATATCAGCCAACCATGGTACATCAAGTTGTGGTGAGATTAGGTACCTTCTCTTCTATCAAGGCTGAATAAAGCAATCTGGTAGGGGAAAAGGGTCCCATAATCAGGTAACAGAGTCAGAGATAGTTCCTGCTCCCGATATTAGGAGTTTCACAAGAAGACCAAGTTACACAACTGTCCCACACATGCAGAGGGCCTAGGTCAGTTCCTGGCAGGCTTCCTGGTTGTCAGATTAGTCTTTTTGAGACTGTGATCCCAGATTAGTTGATTCTGTGGCTTTTCTTCTAGTGTCTTTGACTCAACTGTCTCCTACAATATTTCTTCCCTTTCTTCTGCAGGATTCCCCAAGGTCCTAGACCCAAGGTTTGGCTGTGGGTCTCTGTAACTGTTTTCATCAGTTGTTGAATAAAACCTTTCTGATGACAATTGGGCTAAGCCATGATCTATAAGTATAGCAACTATCATTAGATATCAATTCATTGCCTTTTTCCTTTTTGTCAGTCCTATTTGGTTCTATTCCAGGTTTCTGAGATATCCCACATTTGGGTCCTGGCCCTCAGGGATGAACTCCCTCTCAGGGTATGAGTCTTCACTAAATCTTATTCTTATGCCACAGATAAGTGTATTTATCCCTCTTCACCAAAGCAGCTTTTTTCCATATCAAAGCAGAGACAACTACAGAACAAAATAAAATGAAATAAATAAAAACAATTGTACACAATGCAAAGATCATTGGATGATTTAGGATTTTCCTCTGTATGTTGTGAATGTGTTTTATTGCCATTGGCTTAAAAGAGTAAAGCCAGGAGGAAAATCTGAAGAGATGCTGGGACAAAGAAGGCAGAGTCAGGGAGACACCATGTAACTGCCAAAGGAGACAGACACCTTGAAACCTTACCAGTATACCACAAGCTTCATGGTAAAATACAAAATAATAGAAATGGGTTAATTCAAGATGTAAGAGTTAGCTAAAAATATGCATAAGCTGAACTTCAGTAGTTATATATGTGGCTCAGAGAAATCACAGAAGAGGCAAGTGGGTGGGGGGTGAAAATTGATAATAATCAGAATACCAAGAAGTCTGCCATGAGAGTGCTTCTCATAAAAATGGCTGCATAAGCAAAACAATATCAAAAGGCACACTAATAAAAAGGGAGGAAAATCTCACAAGGTCCAATGCTTAGACAAAGAACCATAGGCAATTAATAATGGTTGAGAGAGGAAGAATTAGTCTCCCCTGGGGATTAGCCCCCAGATCAGCTATCCGATACAAAGTGGCCTGTCCTGAAACCATATACACACAAACAATAAAAAGGGACTAACTAGGTCATGTTTACATATGCTTGTGTATATGTAACAAAAATAGTTAAATGTGATGGAGGAGGGTCATCTTTCTATCTGTTGCTTTCATTGGTTAATTAATAAAGAAACTGCCTAGGCCCATTTGATAGGCCAACCCTTAGGTGGGTGGAGTAAACAGAACAGAATGCTGGGAGAAAGAAGCTGAGTCAGTCAGTCGTCATGATTCTCCCACTCCAGACAGACGCAGGTTAAGGTCTTTGCTGGTAAGCCAGCTCGTGGTGCTACACAGAATATTAGAAATGGGTTAGATCAATATGTAAGAGCTAGCCAATAAGAGGCTGAAACTAATGGGCCAGGAAGTGTTCAAAAGAATACAGTTTCCGTGTAATTATTTTGGGGCATAAGCTAGCCATGCAGGCGTCCGGGTCCTGGGGACGCAGCCCCGCCGCTCTATTTACTACAGAGTGGTGCCCAGCGTGGTAATGAACTCCACATAAAAACTGAGAGGGCCTAAAAAGGAGAGAGAGAGAATTTAAGACAGCCTTTTGCTGTTTGTGGGTTGCATACTGCAAAGAAATTGTCCTGACTCAGCAACAGGAAAAAACTGGCTGTTTTAAAATGCTGGCTTTCTGGGCTGTGCCGCCATTGCCATCTCTGTCTGGCTCCTGCAGGAGACAGAGCTTTTGAATGGAGCATTTGGAATAAAGTGCTAAGGCTTGCTTGACGGCAACTAGACTCACTGTGTGCCTAAAAGAAAGTCATTTTGTGCTGCAGCTCAGAGGCACAAGCAGCTCCACCACGCTACTGGTGCAATGTGCAAGGATCAGAGACACGAGCAGCTCCACCATGTTGGACTGGGCGGGGTAAGCTGGCAGTACCTGTTTTTGACCTAGGAATGTCACAGCTTAGATTCTTAAGCGCTTAATGATTTAAAAGCTCAAAACAAAGTGCTCCTGGATAGTAAAAAATTACAGATTCACAATAAAACATATTCAGACATAAAAGACCACAAAGTTGGATGAGTGTACGTAGGCTTGAGAGAGAGAAGAAAAAGAATATAGAGAATAAAGTTAATGGTTTTTTTTTTTTAAAAAAAAGGGTAAAGTCTTTATACAGAGTACAGATAGTTATAGATTAAAAGAAATAAAGAAAAATAAGCCACATAAAAATGGAAAATTCACAGAGAGTCTGGATTATGTACATTGTGTTTTCTTTAAAATTTTTGACTGTGAAGGAGCTAAGTACAGAGAGACATTTCATTATATGGGCTGCCAAGCAGAACCAGAATGGATATCATAAGGGTATTATGATTTCAGAATTTGGGTCTAAGGATATGATGCTTTGGAGAGGGTCTTCTTTTGTTTTCACAGAGGACGAGACCCTGTTGATTGTTTCCATCCCAATATGGTATGATAGACCACCCCCTCCTGAAAGGTTGCTGTGAACACCTTCAGAAAATTATTTCACTTAACTACTGACTGAGATGAACCTGGCAGACAGGTTACACCATAAAAGACCTGAATAACAATGCCTCCATACAGCAGGAAGCAGTTTGGAGAGAAAAACTGCACCCATGTTCCCATATATTGTTTATAAATGTTCTTTTACATTAAAGGGGGAAATGATATAGGTATGAATAATTTGCATTGGTATGGATTTAAAGGTCAATTTCGTTATATGTATATGTATTTCTGCTCTTAAGGTATTGTAATTATGTAGTTCATTTAAAAATGTAATGTATAATTAGGAAATATAGGTTGTTAATGGATAATCATCGATAATAGTAAAGCTTGTAGTCATGTTAGTTAGATTTTCTAGATATGCATAGATATATTTCAGATAGGCATTCTTCATATCTTTCAAAGGCTACAGAATATGACATTTAAATGTTTTAATAATTTATGGCTTTTTATGACAATGAGACACATCTGCTCCTGACAGCACCAATCTACTTCAAGAGGAAGATGGACATCGAAGAGGTTCCTTATGGAGTTTGATAGACATTTGGGCAAGAAACTGTTCTTTCCTGGACTATTGTGTAAACTGGACACAGAGAACCCGCAGAGAGAGAGGACTGCTGAACTTGCATAAAGGTGAGATGTTCTTTCGGGGTTCCTGATTCATGAAAGAGTCTGCGAGACATTCTGCAGGACACAACAGAAAGAAAACTGAACTGTCTTTGAAATTTCCTGTTTCATGGAAAAGTCTGCTGGATACTATGGGCCTGAAGGCTGAAGATGGATGCCCAACGGTACAGTGGAACTTTGCGTGACTGTACAGGCAGTGAGATGTCTCTGTCATTTTTAGAATTGGATTTCTTGTTTGCTTAGGTAATATTATATCCTTCTGGAGTCTTTGATGGAGTTGAAGAATAAATAGATAGTTATAGTTTTCCTTCGTTATGATAAAAATAGATATAAATATTGTAACTGTAATTCTTGCTTGATAACTGTTTTGTTATATGTAATTTTCCTATGTTAAAATGAAAGCCTTTTTTGTTTAAACAGAAAAAGGGGAAATGATGGAGGAGGGTCATCTTTCTATCTGTTGCTTTCATTGGTAAATTAATAAAGAAACTGCCTAGGCCCATTTGATAGGCCAACCCTTAGGTGGGTGGAGTAGACAGAACAGAATGCTGGGAGAAAGAAGCTGAGTCAGTCAGTTGCCATGATTCTCCCACTCCAGACAGATGCAGGTTAAGGTCTTTTCTGGTAAGCCAGCTCGTGGTGCTACACAGAATATTAGAAATGGGTTAGATCAATATGTAAGAGCTAGCCAATAAGAGGCTGGAACTAATGGGCCAGGCAGTGTTCAAAAGAATACAGTTTCCATGTAATTATTTTGGGGCATAAGCTAGCCATGCAGGCGGCCAGGTGCCGGGGACGTAGCCCCGCCACTCTATTTACTACATAAATGGAAAGAGCCTGTGAATTTGAGAGGGGTGGATATATTGGAGGAGTTGGATGGAAGGAAATGGGAGGAGCTGGAGGGAGGAAAGGAAGGGAAAAATGATGTAATTATATTTTAATTAAAATATAAAAAAATAAAATATGAAAGAAAAAATAAAATAATGAAGCCATTTTTGAGGTGAAGCAAACTTTAAGGGGCATGCTTACCTATTTGAGAGGTAAAGAAAAAGTTCTTTTCATTGATTGATGCATTTTTATATACTTTTATATGTTGTATTTAACAAGAATATAAAAGCCAAATATGGAACTCTCCATTTGCAGACAGGAGAGGAACCATGGCTCTCTGTCCTCTCCTAAATTAGATATATTTCCTTGAAGCAGAGAACATAGTGAGGCAGACTATGTACAGAAGCCGGGGCTCACCCATTAGCCATTTAACCAAATTCAGCAGATACAATTTCCTTATATTAGTCACCTCCCTAGTTTAATAAGAATAGCAGTAGTAGTAACATTTTAATGATAGCTTTGAACAGAATGGAGAGTCTAATAGATATAGTATACTACCCAGTATTTTTTATCAACCTAGTAAGGAAGTATCAGTCTACGATGCATGAGAACAAAAAACAGAAGGAAAAGAGGGATGAGGGATAAATAATATTAAAGGAAACTTGAAAAGAGCACAGGGAATTATTCTGTATTTACACAAAATTATGTATGTAGATAGATAAATAGATGACAGACACAGATACAATAATAGATTAAGTGAAGTTATAGCACTTTGAGTGATAATACTTCCCTCAAAAGCCATAGACTATTTAATAAAAACCCAGTACCAGGCATGAGAAATCTTTCAAATTGTGGTCAGGGGAAACCAAGAGAATCTCAAAATAGTATAGCCTTGATAATGCCTTTGGTTGCCAGAAGTTGAAGGTAAGTTCCTCTTGCTGAAGACCACACAATTTGGACATAGAACTCTGAGAATTTGAGCTGAAAAGGACACAAGAACCTCTACCCTGAAGAATAGTTTTTACAGTACTATATGGAACCATGCAAGTCACTATGGGAGGAGAACCATAAACAGTCCTACCCACCAGTGATGCCTATGAACCACCACAACAACTAGCACAGCCAGATATCCCCTAAAGGTGAAATAGTGGCACTTACATCTTTGCAATAACCAACAATTGTCTTACTGAACACAAGGCTCATTCAAGAGGAGGGAATTCATTCCTGCTAATGCAAACCTAGGCAACTAGACATGGCTATTAAGGTCATGGATTTTTTTAAGCCTCTTTGGGAAAAGCACTTTGCTCTGGTCTGGCTCAGACATCCTCTGACTGAAATATATCTTTGCTCATGTATGTCCAATAAAGAATGAGACAAGCGCCCAGACAATAGAAAACACAACATTAAATAAGTGATAATAGAGTGTTCAACCAAGTTTTCACATTTTCCTGCTATCTGCTTTATCCATTATGTTAGCAGTCAAATTGTGATTTTTACCATCGTGTGGCCACTCTTCCTTCCAACTTTCAGTGGGTTAGAAGTCTTAGTTAAGCTGTCCACTGCTAAATGTTTCCATGTAAACACAGTGCTACTGACAGGAATCATAGAATTCTTGTCAGCCTCCTGCTCTTTGGCTTTCCACTCAGATGCTCATTGCATTGAGAATCTTTGTTCCACCTTGGTCTGCACCTGCACACACACACCCTCTCTTTCTCTATCATATCCTTCCACCTAGCACTCACATGTCCCTTTCCCCTTCGCTCTCCCTCCTCCTTCCTTTCCCTTGTTACTCTCTTCCCCTTCCCTTCCCTTTCTCCTCCATCCAAATAGCTTCACTGCTTGGTAAGGTTGCATAAAAGTCTTATAATCTTTTAGAGAACACTCTCCAATGCAGTTAAATAATTTGCCTATACTCAACCTGATTTTGAATGCTTTGGAAGAGATATAAAATAGGAAATACCTAAGAAGAAAGCATTAGTTAAAATATATAATAACAAAAATCATTACCAGGAGTAATATGAAATAAATTAAAGATTTCTAAGTCGCAATAGAACTAACAAACCACACACAATGTTTTTCATTCTCCTCCAACTATAGATCCAATGATGTGCTTTGAATCAGTAGATGAAAACACTCATGTTACAAAGATATGATGAAAAATGGTAATGTCTGCAGGCTTTAAGAATTAATCTTACCTGGGGCATGCTGTTGCATGTTTGATTTGAATTATTCTTCATAAAATCACATGACACATAGTAGGAAAAATAGCTTGTAACTAGGTTAACAAATAAAAGCAATGGCTACTAATTCATATCAGTCAAAGATAAAGGCAGAAGTCCAAGTGTATATTTAGCAAGGCTTCAGGAAACAATTAGTTTAAATAGAAAGAAGAAATACTGTCGTTTATTTACTTAATACACAATCATTTTTTCAAAACATTGGCAATTGCTCTAATACTATCAATAAGAGAGTTCTCACTAAGAAACTTAAATAATGGAAGCACATATTCAGAATTCTTCATTTTCCTATCTAGAATTGAAAAAAAAAAAAACCTCATAAGGAAGAAAACAGCCTCCTGCTGTAATGTGAGTTACTAATGAGCTCACTGCTTCCTCAGACAATCTCACACAATATCTAGACAGTGCCCCCAACCAGCACTGTTTAGTGACATCAGCTCACACTGCAATATATTATCCTCTGGTGTGTGTAATAAATTACAAATACTTAATAATTTATTGTGGTTACTTTGAAAGCACCACACAGCACTTTGCGTCCAACTCAACAGAAAGTAAGTATTGGCTAACACAACAAATTCAAAGGCCTTGTTCTTATGCTCAGTTTGATAACATTCCTTTTAAATATCTTTAGTTTCACATCTATTTTTTAAAAATCACCCTAGACAAGAAATATCAAGGGTCAACTCTTCTGATATAGGATCTCTCTGTCTGACAGATGACTATTTTAGTTTTCTCTTCTCTGCAGCATTGTTTGTCCATTGGTGAGGAAATCTTTGTTTAGATCAACTCTGTTGTCTTTCCTTAAGAATCTGTGTGTTCTTTGCAACATCTGGATCTTTTTTTTTTTTTGAGATATTTCTACTGTGTTGCCCAAGTTAGTCTAAGAACTCCTGTGCTCCTGTAATCCTTCTGACTTAGTCGTTTCCAAGTGCCAAGTAACCAGGTCTGTACATTTACCACAGACTTTGGCATTTATTAAGGGTAGAGAATTCTCCTAAAGAGGCTAATGCCTCAATGTACAAAGAAAGTAAGACAAAAAATCAATGAGCATATTGTTTATCCTTAGTTAATTTCAAATAAAGAATATATTTTAACTGGCACACTACAGTTGAAGTTGACATTAACAACTGAATAGATATCCACATAGTATTAATTATTACAGAAATGTTGTTGATTGTTCAACAGCTGGCCAACATGAAGGTCTCTGCAGAAAACTGCAAAGAAAACATAGTTCTCACCTCCAATAGAAAGGTGCAATCTAGCTGGGGAAAACAAACAGGGTATTAATGAGTTCAAATAATGCCATGTAAATAACATATAAATATACCTGGAGATTTGCAATAAATTTTAATAAATTGGATAATAAAAAGATTTTCTTCACTAGATACAAATTTTGCATATTAAGGTACGTGACAAAGGATGAGAGCATCCCACAGCATAGCATCCTATAGGCTAGCATTCCATATGATAACTTCCAATATGATAGCAGCCCGTAGGACTGCATCCCATATGATAGCGTCTAATATGATAGCATCCATAGTACAGCATCCCAGGCTATCATCCCATTGCATAACATCCCATAAGATTGCATCCCATATGATAGTGTTCAATATGGTAGCATCCCATAGCATAGCAGCCCATAGGACTGCATCCCATATGATAGCATCCAATATGATAGCATCCCATAGTATAGCATCCCATAGGATTGCATCCCATAGCACAGTATCCCATAGCCAGGCAAAAGTGAAGATTGCTAAGTCACCCAGAAGAGAGACGGTCAAAAGCACAGTCAGAAACTAATCTACACAGTCTATGCTAGGGGAGTGGAAAGAGGGGAGCCTTGTAAACAAAGGACTAAAACCAGACTGGCTATAAGATGAATCAAAGACAAAGGGCTTGGGCTATAGTGTTATATAGTATCAAGATGTAACCAGGTAAAATGTCTGTCAGAGTTCTAGAGCCTAATCCCATTTTCCTTCTCAGAAAAAAAGTAAAAAGAGACATTGGTGTGTGTGTGTGTGGGGGGGGGATGGAGATGACCTTTAATGGAAAAAAAAAATCTAGACATTTTCCTAAGAGCCACTTAAAAAGATCAACGTTCACACATTTGGAAAGACAAAGCCCTCAGGATCTTTACTGGTTATTCAACTTCAAGATGATTCTCAAAAGAGTACAGTGAATTAAAAAGTATTTTCCTATCTTCCCTCAAGAAAATATCTCAAAAGGGGTGGGCTCCAATGTTTATTGAGGAAAGCAGAGGACCTTTTTAGACTGCACACAGTCATACAAGTACTGGGAGTAGAGCAGGAGACAGTGCACCACGGATTAACATCATAGAAACTGCGGATTGGATAGAACCCTTCTGGAAATTTGCTTTGCCTAATAAAAGTTGAGCACTACATTCCACTTTAACTTGTTTCTCTTCCCTCGCGGCAGATTCCACGTGGCCTTCCTTGAACCCGCGTCTCTTGTTAGTCCCACTAATTTCTCACACGTGCAGCTTACAGGCTGATAATGACATCCATACTGACTGATCCTATAAGAGCAGAATGTGAAATTATAACTCTGTGCTAAGGAGAGAGCATGTTTGGCATACAAATAATGCCCAATAAATAATAGCACTGCAACCCTGAATTCACTGGAACAGGGAGCCTGTCCATGTCACTCTCCATCACTCCTCAGAGGTGCAGGACAGAGTTTGTAAAGGAGGAGGTCCTGGGTGAGTATATTCAAGGTAGTAGGAGCAAGAACTCATTCCTTTCACATGTCCTGTACAATTAATGGCTCAGATAATCATACTTCAATTTAACCAGCTACTTTCCTCACATCTAAAGAGCCAAATTTAGTTAAATGTGAGTGTAGGCAGATTCTCTCAGTCTTCAACTATGCTATCAAAATGACTTTATATTGTTAAATTTATATTAAAATGCATACTTCTAATATATATTTAAGAAATGCTCAAAATGGTTTATTCCTCTAACTTCTAAGCTAAGTCTTTTGGCCACAAAATGTAATTATTTAGCCCTATTCTAAATCATTCATATAAACATTTGATGATGGGTCTCTGCAGCATACTTAGGATTTCTGAAGATTGATTTCTTTAATGGGATACACAGAGGTTAAACCACGAAGTTAAAAATGAGCATGCCAGTAATTTCTGGGTCATAAAAAGCAGCACTACAAAAAAAAAAAAAAAGCAAATGAACAAAAATGTGTCTTCAAATGCTTGACCACTAAATAGCACATTATTGGTCGTGCCAGGATTAAAAATCCAGGACTTTTGTGTCCCCATAGGCAGAAATAAAGCAGTTCCCATGGATGTGGGTCAAATGTCAAATAAGAGCTGGTCAGAAACTAGAACCATAGGTCAGATTGGATTCCTGAGGGATAATCTTATTTGTAATATGATTTTTGGGCCAAAAGACTGTTCAAAGCCACGCCATAAACCATGGCTTCCTTTCCTACAAGTCAAGTCCTTCTTGGAAGAGCGGAACGAGATGGAGATGAATGCTTTGACTGAATCTAATTAAAGTTATCTATTTAAACAAATGGTTAAATTGCACTGTAGAAGACAAGATTCGGATTCAGAAGTAGAATTGACTTCAGATTTTAGAAATGAAAGTTGAAACTACAAAGCAGTGTGGTGCTTTTTGTAGATTACTTTAATCTACCTAGTGATTTGGGCTGAAGAGAGTGATTTTGCTGGTAAACATTCCTGCAAAAGAAGGGAAGAAAGAGAAGAGCCGAAAAGCCAGGCTCACAATCCGGCTGAGATGGAGCCTCACTCAGAAGCAGAGAAAAACAAGAAGCCAAGACTGCAGCAATGCCAGGAAAATCCTAGCACAACAAAGCCAGCAACCCTCCACCCCTCAGCAGGAAGCAGCACAGAACTGACAAAATATTCCTGGAAGTGGAGAGGAAAGCAACAATGTCAAGGTTGGGATAGGACCAATGCCAGAGCCTCCAGCTTCAGCTCTCTGCGGCCTCCGTGAATGGAGGGCGAGCCAGAGGCACATGCCCCCAGCCTTTTTGACATTTGTATGTGAGAGCTGATAACAAAGCAGCCAGGGTCAAAGCAAAATCACTTGTCGCTGGTCCAGATGGATGCACAGTGTCAGAAAACAATACATATGCATAATTTCTAACTCCATTTCTCAACCCGATCTGCTCTTCCAGGTGCCGTAGCTCTTTGGTGCTTCCTTTTCTTGCCAATGTAAATAAACGTTATTCCCCGGGATAAACCTGAAATGCAGTTCTGCTCACAGAGTCAGTGTTTTTGAAGGTAACAGAAATTTAGGCTACGTGAGCAGGCTGATAGCTCACTGCGCTCTCATCTTCACTCACTGGGATTAAATGCTTGCTTTTGCACATATCCTTCCCAAACCGTGTTCCATTCAGGGCTGCTAACAAGGTCAGTGTTAAGAAAAAGATGAATAGTGTCTAAATCATGGTGTTTGAAATTAGTGATAACAACACCTTTCCAGAGAGGCAGTGATGGAATTCCTATGATGAAATTACAATGTGGGTTGGTTGAAAGGAACTCAAAAAAAAAAAAAAAAAGATGTGTATTCACACTTAAAACAATTGGGCACTTGTTCTACAATAGTTTTTCTTAAAGCCCAATATACAGTGTACTTGAACGAACACACACACACACACACAGAGAAAGAGAGATTGGAGGAGGGAAGAAAGGAGACAGACAGAAAAACAGGGCAACAGAGATTGAATTACAATGTGGTTGACTTAAAGGAACTCAAGAAGTGTATATTCACACTTAAAACAGATGGCCCCTTGTCCTATGATAGTTTTTCTTAAAATTCAATTCACTGTGTACTTGCAAGAGCACACAGAGAGACAGAGAAAGACACACACACACACACACACACAGAGAGAGAGAGAGAGGCAGGTAGGGAGGCAGACAAACAGACAGAGAGGGAGAGAGAATGCTGATCAAGTAACAGGCTAGGATAATAGGATTTTTTTTTCTTATCACTTTCCATGATGGATCGACTGCTTATGAAGGGGACAGTGTTAAAGACTTGCCAGGAATCCAATCATGCTTTAACCTTAGTCTATAAGAGCAGCATTATGGGAGAGCCTCTCTGGTCCCTCAGCGTACACTCTTCATTCTTTCAACTGAACCTCTGAACTGTATTTAGGCACAGGACTAACTCACCAGAGCCTCCTCCTCGCTCCTATCAGTCAGATATTCAGGGTTTTGTTTTGGCCACTGAATTACAGTTTAGAGAGATGTGAGTAAACCATTTTGTGTTTCCCTAAAGGTATCTCTTACCCTCCAACTCTTCACCCACTCTCTGAGCCCCTGCCAATGGGAAAGTGGGCACAATGGTGGGAGCCAGCAGCGAGGTGTTCTGGAGACCTAGACAGTAACAATCAAAAGGAACCTGTTCTCTAATGGATGCTGTAGAGCAGAAGCACTGACCCCTAGCTGAATAATCTCTCAACGGGGGGCCATTAGGAGGAAAATAAGCTTCTCTCTTGTTTAGTTCACATCACCTCTAAGCCTCAGCAGCCCTAAATCCTAATATAGAGCTGTTCTGTACGGTGGGATGCCGCCGTAACAAAGCCAAACATATCTCAGCAGTGACTAAGACACCAGGTCATAGCAGCTCAGAACACAGATACCACATGATGCAGAACCACAGTGTGCCTCCTATCTGCTTCCTTTCCAAGTGACTGCGGAAAAGCCACCTGCTTCTGCTCCCTGAAAGAGCTTAGGAAGCTGTTATGCAGAGCCTGCTTTATGAACTCCCTAGGGAGAGTCTTCTTGGGCCACACAAGGGCAGCTAGTCCAACCACAAGTACTCAGTGAACAGGCATAGCCCTCCTATGCAAAATTGTTTCATCAAAAGACCTCAGAGAAGAAGACTCTAAACTGAGGAACACTGCTTAGAGTAGACTGTGCTCGGAAGCAAATATATCAAATGTTTTAATCTACAGACTTAACTATAGCCAAGGTCATATGAAACTTATAGGCAGCATATAGGAAATTACATCACAAAGAAAGCGGAAGCCTGGCTGTCAGAGCTACTGTGAGCACCGTTATTATACCAAGTCCCAAGTTCCCAAACCTGCAACAGCAGAAAGCAGGCTGTAAAAATAGATGGTTTGCAAGAGGACCATGCTTTGAAGCTTCTATCACACATGTAACTAGAAAACATAAAGAGTCACTGAGAACAAGGAACAAGGGAGCGAACAGCTAATGAGGAAGTCCAGAGAGCGAGTTCAGCATGGCCAAAAAGGTGTAACAAAAACTGCTAAGCAGTTCCTGCTTAGCCTCCCCTCTGAGCTTCTTACCCTCAGTAATGAATTATTATATTTAATGCAGGGATTACTGGGGCCATGTGTGAACTGTTAGGGAGGTGATAACATCCCTCAGACATCCTCAGCTCTCAGCTATGGGAAGCAAGTAGGGAGAAACTTTTGCCTGTTTTTCCCACTGAGAGGACAGTGAGCACACCCTCTATGTGAAATGACAGGTACGAAGGGATACTTGGATGCTGGAGGGCCAAACTGTGCCAGAAATCATTAATAAACTTTAGCATTCATTCTCCTCTTGTCCCTTTAGATAAGCAGCTCCCAGAGAGTGACAAATGCCCTGAGCCAGATTCTGAATTTCCAGAGGAGTCTCTTGCAGCTGAATAGGCATAACCACATAACCAGAGCTTAACCAAATGAAGGTAGATAGGGAACAATGGAGTACCTATGTAAAACAAAACCACCTGATCTCAGTCCTTTGGTCCCTTGCGAAGGGGGCTAAAGTGCAGATGTGATGGAAGCTGCCATTGCTAACCACTGAACATACAAGAAGGGAGAGAACCATGGGGCACAGAGAAAAAGCATGAAGAAGCCGTGGGGCGGGGAAAGGGCTGTGATGGTCTCCCGACCTCCTGCTTTCCTTGAATGGCTTTTCCAAACAGTAGAGAAGATAAGTGATTCAGTGTCTTGCTTCTTCTATAGCAGTTACGTGTGCACCCTAATTCATCACATATCCAGGGAAAACTGAAGAGCGAAGTGATCTGAATACAAAGTGCATATTAGTGTATGGGAGTGTGTGTGTGTGTGTGTGTGTGTGTATGAGCTAAAATAAAGACAGAGAAACTGTCACTTTAAAAGGTACAGAAGCCCTAAAATAAATGAATTAAGATCCATTTGCCCTTACCAAAACATGATTGAGAAAATCCATAGAATACCTGAAATCACTTTCAGAAAACTATATCTGAACTTAAAAAAGAATTGTGAACTGGAGGCTTTTTCCTTCTATTTTAATTGTATAAAGGTAGGAGCAAGTCACTTCATCTAGTCAAGAAAATCTGTAAAAAAAAAAAAAAAATTAAATAACTTATCTGAGAAATAGACACGTAACCAAAATTATTTAATTCTAACGTCAGAAAAGGAACCCTGATCGCAGAGACACAGTTGACCACTGTGAGTAAGAGGCCAGATCCTCAAGACAGAAGGACTTTGGATCTATTCCAACTCACCAGTTCTCAGCGATCTGACCTTGAACTACCTGCCTAGGCTCTTTAAGTCTCAAGCACCTATGCTTCAGGCATTTACTGTGGATGCGATGAGACGAGGCACAATGCACTTGGGTGATGCTCAGTTCTTTATGAGATTTTTATCGAATCCGTCTAAAATAATCACCACACAATTGTAAAAAGATATCTCTTTGAAGACCAGCCCAGTGACCTCAAGGAGAAATCCTCTTTCAGTGTGACAGGCTATGGAATGGCTACTGCTTTTAAAGAAAGGGCAATTCATCGGGAATTTATTCATTTAGCACATACATCAATACCGTAGCATGAAATAAACGACCAAAATAAGACAATAAATACACCTATCTTAAAACTCAAATTCATGGCTGTTTTAAAGTGCGACTTCTACATTTAAAGGATTATCTCCCATTTCCTCATACCTAATCCCCATAAATAAGCACACAGGTTTGAGAACTATTATTCCCCAAATAAAGGGATATTTAGAGGGTTTTTTAGTTTTGATGTAAGGCTTTCTCATCTATAATGTTGAAACCATAATATCTACAATGTAGATTGCTATCAGCTTTAAGAAAGATATTGCATGTAAAATGTGTGGATGCTATAGCAAACGTTCAAATAGTGGAAGACAAAAATTTTATCATTGTCATAGCAATTGTTCAATAAAACATTATTGTCACACAGTATTACCTACATGAGATTTGGACATACTGGAAAGCATGTACATGCTTTCTGCTGGTTTCTTTACCCTGTTGCTCATCCAGGTCTGCTTTCTCATTCTCCAAGAGCACCATGGCATTATTTTCGAGTATCTATTGTCTATGGGTAGGGATATCTTCACAGAATACAGATTTTTTTTTCCTCTGGGTAAAGCTAAATGACTTCCATGAAATTCTCCTGCCATGTTGCTCCTTATTAATACCATATACTCTATCCAAATGACCGCTCCAGGCTTGGCTACACAACATGCCAGCAGTGTTTGTCCCCAGCATCTTCCAGGGCCCAATGATTTCACAAAACTAAAATTAAGTTTGCAATGAGAAGTTTGCCTTCAGGGAGCTGAGTTGGGCAGTTAGTAACTTTGGCTAACACAACATCTGGTTCCATCTTCCACACGTAACATGGAGAGAGCATGAAACCTAAAGTGGTGCTTGAAATTGAAGAGAAAAACACCAAACCTTTTCGCTTCTGGATTAAAATGCAATCCCCCCCCCCCTTTCAATCCCAGCTCCTCTTTCCTCTAGGATCAGGGCCAGCAACATTTAGTGCCCCTGTTGCTTTTAATCCATTGTTTCTTTGTTATTTTTACCAGGCTAATATGTATACAGTGTTTCTTCTCATGCATTTCTGATTAGAGTCACGACCCTATCCTGACCCAGTTTTCTAAGCTGCTTTCTCTCAACTATGGAACTGCCTGCTGGGTGGCTTCACAGTTCGTCCGCTTCTGCTCCCCGGTGCCACAGGCCCTGGAGCCACCTTGGCGGCATCTGGTAGGCACCTCTGGGTACTTGATGAGAAAGTCAATATTGCCATCCTACTTCACAGAGGCCATAGGGGTTTGCAGGCCCTGGCCACATAGCCAGGTGATACCAGAGCTAGCATCAGAACCAGTATATGTGTTGTCGCTAAGCAGAGAGGTCCTTGATTCCCTGTAAACCAAAAACAAAATTACAGGAGAATTGAAGTGTTCTGTCAGGTAATGCCCTACACACCATCATTCTAGGACTCCTGGCTGAACTACAGCATTTCCTCAGACACTTGGGTTGTTTTCTATGACTGTCATTTGTAAGTGTGTGTGTGTGTGTGTGTGTGTGTATGTGCGTGTGTCCTTTCTCTTCGTTTGAAGATGTATTCTTTTATTTTGTCTGTTCAACTGCTTGCTGCTTGGCTGCCTATCCCAGAGAAGTGTTTGACCCAGAACCGAAGCTCTGTGTAATCGGTGCAGATGGCATGGCTGAACAGGGGAGTTTACACACCATTATTTCTTTGTTTAGCCAGTCTTCAGACTATTTGTTTGCATCACCTTGAGACAACGAGGAACTGGGCTCAGAGCTTACCATATTTATATTCAGCACCTCCAGTGCAGGGTTTATATAAGATTATCTATGTTCAAATTCTTCTTCTCCCCCACCCCTAGATTGTGTTCATTTGTTCCCTGATCCAGTGAGCCTTTCTCTGAAAAGTTATGGAACCTCTTTTAAAATATCCCATGATAACGACTTCCAGTCACATGTCAAAATGCTTCACCCCATCTTTTTTTATTTATTTATTAAAAATTTCCACCTCCTCCCATCCTCCCATTTCTTTCCCACTCCCCTTTCCCTCCCTCTCCAATTCTAAGAGAAGTCAGGGTACCCTGCCCTGTGGGAAGTCCAAGGCCCTCCCCACCCCATCCAGGTCTAGGAAGGTGAGCACCCAAACAGACTAAACTCCCACAAAGCCAGTACATTCAGTAGGATCAAAACCTGGTGTAATTATCATTGGCTTCTCAGTCAGCCCTCATTGTCAGCCATATTCAGAGAGTCCTGTTTGATCACATGCTCCATCATTCCCAGTCCAGCTGGCCTTGGTGAGCTCCCATTAGATCAGTCCCACCCTCTCAGTGGGTGGACGCACCCCTCACAGTCCTGACTTCCTTGTTCATGTTCTCCTTCCTTCTGCTCTTCAACTGGGCCTTGGGAGCTCCGTCCAGTGCTCCAATGTGGGTCTCTGTCTTTTTTTGATTTCCCTTTTTGTCTATGAACTCACTGTGAAGCAGGACCACCCTTACCATGGGCATAGGATGCCCTGGGCACACTGTACATTCCAGGGAGTTTCTCAGTCCAAGAAGGAACAAATCCTATTTCATCACCTTTTGAAATGAAACCTTGCTACAATCAAAGAAAGCAAATCAAAACCCTCTTTAAGACTACAAAAAATTATAATGTGTTTGAAAATGTAGCACTAGTATGGTAAATTGACATACGTGTTTATCTAAGTCAAAAAAAATTTACCAAACAAGATCATTTGAAACATGTTGATGAAATTATAACCCCAAAGGCTTGATAGTGCTCCAAATAACCAATGTTGAAAATAAAAATCAAGTTTAGCCAAAGAGCATTTCTTTAATCAAGCAATCTAGCGACAAATCCTTCTACTTTTCCATCAAATACAGTGGAAATATTTTCTTCCACGTATATAGTATAAACAAGTTTCCCTCTCGTTAAAAAAAAAAAACGAAGTTTAATGTCTGGAGTGTGGTTCAATGGTAGAATGCTTGCATTTAACATACTAAATTTTTGCTTATAATTGAAATATATCTTAGCATATTTTTCTACAATACTTTACTGCATCTTGGATACAGTCAAATTTTGAGAAAAAAAAAGAATGAAGACTGTTAACCTCATGAGTGGTTTTCTGGGTAATCACCCTGAGGAAATGATTACTGAGGACCTTCTAAG